>NC_138310.1:17870000-19355000 GCF_965601325.2 Salmo salar | reverse complement strand
GGACATTCAGGAACGAACGCTGGATGCACAGCGTCTACAGAATGTCTGACAGCTGGAGGAAGTCAGGAAGCTGCGAGGAGAAACAGACCGAATCGCATCCCAATCAGTTTTTAAATCAAGCTAACGCAGGATGATGATATCGAGACCTACTTCTGCACATTCGAATGGACAGCACTCCGTGAAGGTTGGCCCAAGGCGAAGTGGGCGAGTCTGCTGGTCCCGTTCCTGTCCAGAGATGCCCAAAAGGCATATTATGACCTCAACACCAAACAGGTGGCTAACTACAACTGTTTCAAGTGGGAGGTACTCAGCCGCTACAGGTACAGCCTGGCCCTTTGGTCCCAACTGGAGGTTCGTGGCAGAAGCTTCCCCCCGAGCCCAAGTGAGCAAACTACTGCGCATCACCAGAGCATGGCTCTTAACCGACGTAGCCACCTTCCCCATTATCAACAAAGTGGTCATGGATCGCTTCTTACGGGTGCTACCTCACGACATGAAGAGGGCGGCAAGCCTACGCACGCCCCAAACCTTGGGAGGACCTCTTGGGAGCCGTGGAGATGCACCAGAATACAGAGGCCCTGCTGAAGGGGACGTAGGCAGAGTCTGGGAGCTGTCGAAGGGAACGGAAGGACGATCCCACCACCGTTCTCCCCAATCTGACAGTCAGCTGGGCTAAAGGACTGCAGTCCCACAGGGAGACCACCAGGGGAGAGTCAACCCACCACCGACGACCCCAGGTGGATGAAGACCAAAGGTGGTGTTTTGAGTGTGGCACCCAGTGACACCTTGCATGGAATTGCCCGGGTCAAGGAGTCGATGCCATCAGGGGGCCCCGGAGACGAGTTGGGGCACACAGTAAACTATGTCACCTCCTGTTGGGCCCACAGCGAACCACCAGCACCCATGGTCCCGGTGAAAGTTGACGGTCACGACACCCTGATGTATTCCGGGAATGTGGTAACGCTCCTACAAGCACTCCTGCAGGCCCATCTGACCGAGCATGGTGAGATGTCTGTCTCCTGTGTCCACAGCGGCACCAAGCGGTATTCGACCGGGCAGGCCACCATCATGATGCCACAAGGGAGCTGCCAGATGGTGGTGGGTGCCATACCAGAGTTTCTGGTACCCCTCCTCGTGGGATAAGATTGTCCACAGCACTGTGGAAACACCTGCTGGATAAGAGTATGAACGCATGCTCCTCCTCCTTGATTTCGAGGGACCCCCGAGACACCTGCCCTGAACTCCGAAGGGGACAGTTCAGGACCTCCTCGTGGGAGGATCCAAACTTGAAAGCCACTGCAGCCCAAGTGATAGTGGTGGATGGCCAGCTTCTTTCGGGGTTGAATGACTGGCAATACCCCCAATTCCAAATCGAAAAAAAAAAATTGTATCAGGTGTCGCACGAACAGGGAGAACTTCGAGAGGTGCTGTTGCTGCCCCACCGGTACGTCAGAACCATTCTTTAGCTGGCCCACACCCATTTGTTGGGGGCGCACCTGGGAATGGAGAAGACCCGGTAACGGATTGCCGCCTGGGTTGAGGCGGGCCGTGGAAGACAATTGCCGTAGCTACCCAGAGTGTCAAATCACCGCCCCAAAAACACACGGTACGAAACAGGCCATACCAGATCCTCAAGGCCCGAAGGAAGGCCGTGAAGCAGGAGGTGGAGGCTATGCTGAGGATAGGAGTCATCGAAGGAGTCCCAAAGTGCATGGTGCAGCGCCATCGTGTTGGTGCCCAAGCCGGACGTTAGTCTGCGTTTCTGCAATGACATCTAGGGGGTGAACAACATCAGTTTGTTTGACGCCTACCCCATGACGATGGTGGACAAGTTCATCGACCGGTATATCAGCACCCTGGACCTGACCAGGGGATATTGGCAGGTACCCTCGGAAGCCTCCTCCCAGGAGAAGACAGCATTCGACACAGGACGGGTTATACCAATACCGGGTCTTCCCATTCTTTCTCCATGGAGCCCCGCCCATGTTTCAGCGCTGATGGACTTAGTCCTCCGACCCCACCAACAGTACGCAGCGGCCTATTTGGATGACATCATCCACAGCAAAGGTTGGGAAGCGCACCTGACGTGCCTCCAGGTGGTATTGGACGCGCTCAGGAAAGCCGGGTTGACAGCGAATCCCAAAAAATGCAAGCTGGGGTTCGAGGAGGTGGAGTTCCTGGGGTATTTGATCGGGCAGGGGTAATGTTAAGCCCCAGGAGAGGACGGTCCAGGCGGTTCGTGACTGGCCCGTTCCCCGAACCAAGACAAAGGTCAAGTCCTTCTTGGGGCTGGCGGGATACTATCGCCGGTTTATCCAACTTTGCAGCTATAGCCTCCCCCTTACCGATCTGACCAGGGCCCGCCTTCCAAAAACAGTGAAGTGGTCGGATGAGGCCAAAGTGGCATTCAGGCGCCTGAAAGAAGCCCTTTGCTCCCATCCGATTCTCGTGACACTCGATTTCCAGGTACCGATGCTCGTGCAGACGGATGCCTGCGACACGGAACTAGGATCTGTCCTGTCCCAGGTACACAATGGGGAGGAACACCCCATCATGTACATAAGCCAGAAGTTGATACCCCGAGAAAATAAGTACTCGATTGTTGAGTGTGTCTAGCGGTGAAGTGGGCATTAGACACTTAAGTATTACCTGTTGGCCACCCACCTCTTCCTGGTCCCAGACCATGCTCCCCTGGTCTGGATGGCCAGGGAAAAGGACACCAACGATCGAGTCACCTGGTGGTTCTTGTCCCTTCAACATTTCTCTTTTTCTGTTGTGCACAGGTCAGGTGCAAAACATGGGAACGCGGATGCCCTATCAAGAAGGGAGACGTACATCGTACTGATGACCGGAGGGGGCATACCGCAGACAAGCACCCAGAGGAGACTCGAGGCCTGGTGGTGACAGACCTTCTACATCGCGCGGTGGTGGCTCCCTCTGGACGTGCCAGGTCAACGGGTCCTCCGGCTAGGACTAATTGAGGCTTTTGAGTAATCATGGGGCTGATTGCTTACCAGCTGTACGGGGCCATAAAGCTGCCAGGAGGGCAGCACATGGGAGGGTTGGAGGTAGTGAGAGGTTGCTACCGGACAGACGTCCTCATGTTCTGCTAGAACCGAGGGGATTGGTGTTCTACCCAAGAGGAAACCGGGTTCTTTTTCTTTGTTTTAAATAAACACCGTTGAAACTGAGGTGTGAATATTCAGAGTAGCATATTTTTATTAACTGTTAAGCAGTCTTGTGTCTTGGTGGCTAGAGTGACAATTTTTAGGGCCTTCCTCTGAAAAAACCCGAATTATCATCAGCCTCACTTGGTCTATTCAGACAAAGGCAAACTGTTACAGAATAATATCTAAAAGGCTAAAGAAAGATACGTTTGGGAGGAGTTTCAATATATAATCTGAGGCCAAACTGAACAGAAAGAAAACATGACCAGTCAAATGTTTCCCCTTCAGCCATGAAGTATAACGGCCACATCTTAAGGGTTGTGTAATACTTCCTGTGCTAAGAGACGATACATTTTTTAAGAAACACTTATGACTGCAGGACGGGAGGGAACTAGAGAAACAAATTGGAATGGCTTGAGGACGTTTAAAATGGCACTTGTTGATGTCATAAGAAAAAAGAAAACGCAACAGTGAAAAGCACACAAGGCACACATTACATTATCCTGGTGCAGTTCAACTGGCCCGCAGGACTGCTCTAGATGAAGTGTGTGTGTATATATAATCTGTCCCTTTATGTCAACATCCTACTTGGTATCAGGCCAAACATCTGTGACAGTCTCCACACCTAGGAGAGTGAGACAGGCAGCGTAGCAACAAGACGCACAGACTCAAGAGTCAGTGCCAGACATGACTCCCAGGGGTGTCCTTTACAACAGAGGAGTAGGTCCAAGCAAGGCCGCCAAACCAGGCAGACAGACAGACGGACGGACACAAGCCCTTGCGTTTATGACTGCATGACACAGCATGTTTCTGTGTGTCCAATCCTGAGGGTGCAGGTGCTGATGGCAGATACAACAAAAGGTTGAAAAGCTGCTATTCTGAGGAGGCTATTTCAAAAGCACTCAACAGGTAATAACGTCCTGGAACTCTTAAAGTGCTCTTAACCAGCTGTTCTTGTCTAGGCAGCATCCACTACTGACCAAGTGTATAGTACACTAACAATTAAGGTAGATGGTAATGTAAACTGTACTAGAGGCATAAAATAGGTACGAGGAATAACAAAAAGAAATGGAGGTACTTATTCAAGAACTATTAAGTGCTATGTGCTACAAAAATAAAAAGAATTGGATGGAAATGTAAACATTTTTCTTGAATCTTCAACATACAAATACTACCAAAAAGAATTTACAGAAACCATTACAAATGAAGTCATCCAAGAAGAAGCCAAATATTTTTTCCCGTCTCCTCCATTTCCCCTGAATGATGTTAACTGTAAGGATTTATTTCCTAATAATAATAATAATAATAATAATAATAATAATAAATCTAAAAATCTGATTGTTTTCTCTAAAATTAACAAATTTACAGAAAGACCTGTGTGAAGGCCAGCTTACAGAAGAGGAACTTTGAGGCAATTTTAATTACTCCTATAAAAATGGTAGACTTTCAGGCACTCAACAAGGTCTGATTTCATTACTACTAAAACAGGACCCATGTGGTAAGTATAAAGATCCAGTCCATTTAAAAAATAAAAAAAACCTGGAGGCCTCTTACACAGAAAGTATTGAGCTTTTAAGAGGAGTAAAACAAGATTGTCTATTGTGTCCATATCTATTTATTATGGCCATTGAAATGCTAGCTATTAAAATTAGATCCAACAAGAACATCAAGGTGTTAGAAATCCAGCGGATAAAAGCAAGTGTCAATGTACGCCGATGACTAAAGTTTTTTTTCTAAGTCTGCAATCTGGATCCCTGTACAGTCTCATTGAAGATCTTGATCACTTTTCTAGCCTCTCTGGACTAAAACCTAATTATGACAAGTGTACTATATTACGTATTATATCGTTAAAAGACATTGGTAAACTACAAGGTAGTGTAAATACTAAAAATGGGTGGATGGTGTAGTACACATACTTGGTATTCACATCTAAAAAAACATATACAAGAACTTACAATTAATTTCAATAGAAAGTTTGCAAAAATAGATAAGATTCTGCAACCATGGAGAGGTAAATACTTGTCTATTTATGGAAAAATCACATTGATGAACTCTTTGGTCCTATCACTGTTTACTTACTTACTTACTAATGGTGCTGCCTGCTCTAAAACAACTCATTTTTTTATTCATATGATCAAACAATATTTCATTTGGAATTCTAAGCCAGACAAAATTAAAACGTGCCTATTTATATAATGAATGAGTTTGGGGGGCTAAAATGAGATATTAAAGCTTTAAACCTCTTACGAAAAGCTTCACTCATACATAAGTTATACTTAAACCAAAAATAGTTCTCCAGTTGGTTATCAAGAAAGGCTCATCCTTTGTTCATAAATTGCCTTTATACAGATTACAACTTCTCATTTCCGACTAAATGATTATTATTATTTTTTTTAAGTATCGCCCTTCCTTAAACAAGCCATACAAAGCCGGTTACAATTTCAGTTTTATCCTCCTGAAAAGATAGAACAAATATTATGGTTAAACTCAAATATACTGATTAATAAATAAAAAAAACATTCTTTGTGGAAAAATGAATTATATTTATTAATGATATTATGAATAAAAAACGGTGGAGTTGTGTCACATATGCAGCTATTGAAAATAGCGAGGTGGGATTAAAGAGTTTGTTTGGTAATGTATTACGGTTATGTGATTGCTTTATGGAAAAGTACCAAATATGTCAAATGTATATGCAGCAGAAAAGCTGTTAAAAAAAACTAACAAGATGTGTCCTCCGAAAAGAAGGGGTGATGGATGGGTAAATACAAGTCAACATTTCTAAGAACTTGTTGAATCAGAGAAAAAGACAAAGGCCATGTGATCTTACTTTTAACCTTTATTTAACTAGGCAAGTCAGTTAAGAACATATTCTTATTTACAATGACAGCCTACCCCGGCCAAACCCGGACGACACTGGGCCAATTGTGCGCCGCCCTATGTGACTCCCAATCACGGCCGGTTGTGATACAGCCTGGATTTGAACCAGGGTGTCTGTAGTGACACCTCAAGCACTGAGATGCAGTGCCTTTGACCGCAGCGCCACTCCTGGCGGCAGCGTAGCCTAGTGGTTAGAGCGTAGGACTAGTAACCGAAAGGTTGCAAGTTCAAATCCCCGAGCTGACAAGGTACAAATCTGTCATTCTGCCCCTGGACAAGGCAATTGGCACTGTTCCTAGGCTGTCATTGAAAATAAGAATTTATTCTTAACTGACTTGCCTAGTTAAATAAAGATAAAATAAATAAACTCGTGAACATCATAGCTAGCTGGAGTAACAACCATTTGTCTGTATTTAATCTTTACTTCCTGTTTTCATGCTAAATCGAAAATATACAGGTTAAGACAACTTTAATTCCATCCGGGAGCGTTTTGAAAATAAACAAATTCATTGGACCAGCGCTGTTGCACATTCTACAGAATTAGCCTGACGTGACTAGCTCTCAAGAAATCAAGTGCCTGTAGACAATTTGAAAACTGTTTAAATGAATAGAATGACAGCAAAGCAATTATGCTATGGGTTTGCTAAGTAGTTAGCTGAAATTTAGTACGATTTTGTTTGTTTATTTTCCATTTTGATGGTGAACTTTCTGTTCAGCCAACATTCACATCGTCATTTTTGCTCGAATTGCTAGTCCCATTGTTTAGAACTCTTCCCCATTATTGCAAAGTTAAAAGATATTCGAATCCTGTTGTCTTTTTCATTTTCAACCTAGTTTAAAAATAATTTTGTGTGTGTTTATTTGTCCCATTTCATGTGTGAATTCGACATTTGTTTTCTGCATATTCAACTACCCCGGAGACACCCTCGGAGAGTGGGGTTACGGCCAGGGTCTGTCATTATCAACGGCAACCCTGGAGCAATTAAGGTTAAGTGCCTTGCTCAAGGGCACATCAGATTTTCCACTTTGTCGGTTTTCAGTGGGTGTACTGAGATCTCCAGTCTCCTCTCATAACCAACCGAGAAGGGCTGTGTGTAGGACTGTACAGCACACTAGACACAGACAGATCACCATGTCCCCTCCTGGGCCAGGTATGGTTGCTGTGGCAACAGGACAGCGACAGAGTCAAATGACACCTAGATGAAGACCAGTGGGAGGGACGTCAACAGTTCAGGCTGCTGCAGTCACTATGGGACTTTTAGCTCTAGTGCGCCCAGTGAAATTGTGTTTAGGATTTGTTTTAAGTACTCTCTCCATGGTGAAAGTAGTAAGACATATATGTCATTTGTTGTAAAGATCTGTGTATGCTTCATTTACTATAATCCTAAATCAAAATATTGAATTTGACATATTGAATTATTTTATATTATGCAAATGTCCCTATGGTGGACAGAACATGTTACTACATTAGACTAACGTTTTTACCACACAATAGTTACAGGAAATACACATCCTTTTTACCTCAGATTGGTGATGATCGTCATCACGATTACACAAAGTCGATTGCTTGAAACAGATCAATATATTTGGTTTTGTACAGGTGTTTGTGTCGTATGCGCCTGTCGGTGGCGGGACTGTATTTTCACCAGACTGTGGAATGTAATTTACCAGACCAGAGTGGCAGGAAAAAAATGTGGGAACTTTTTCAACAAACCTCTCTAGCCTCAATACCACACATTGATTTGAGGGTCAAACTATCACTGAAATTAGAGCCAACCCCTGTCGTCATTTAGAAATCAATGTGAGAATATGATTCACCGAAGTTAAATCAGTAGAAAAGTGTTGCATTTCCTTCTGAATCATATTCTCATATTGATTTCTAAATGGCGACAGGGGTCGGCTTTCATTTGAGTGATAATTTGACCATCAAATCTGTGTGGTATTAAAAGGTCAGAGACATTGTAGGAAGAGCACCCACATTTGTTCTTGTCACCGTTCCATTGATTTCAATACAAATAGCAATGTGAGTGAGCCATTGATTACAGTAAAACAAGCTAATCAATTCCAGTCGAGTTATAAAAAAGGTACTAATTTTGTAAAATACAAGTTCTGAACACAAGTGTGACACGTGTGTAGGAAGCAATTTAGATGTGTTTGTCCTGCCTACCAGTGGCCTGTGCTGTGTGGAACATAGAACAGATGCTGCCTGACTGCCAGGGTTCTGCTGGGATATATGAAGTAACATAGCAGAGGTCAGGGGTCAACATGCCTAACTATCGGTGACCTCCACACACGGCAGTTTATAAGGAACACCACCCCAATCGCAAAAATTCTAATCGCTCCTACAGACAGTGAGTCAGGGGGCCATGGCTTGCTATATAAAGCAGACAAACAGGCATCCAGCTACTGTTCGATTGAACAAAACGAGTGACCCAAGCGACTGAGCGTGGTATGATAGTGCCAGGCACACTGGCTCCAGTATATTAAAAATGGCCGCCCTCCTGGGCTTTTCACACACACAACAGTGTCTAGGGTTGAGCGAGAATGGTGCAACAAACAAAAACCATTCCAGTCAGCGGCAGTCCTGTGGTTGAAAACAGCTCTTTGAGGAGAGAGGTTGAAGGAGAATGGCAAATCGTGCAAGCTAACAGGTGTGCCACAAACAAACAAACAAACGTCACAGTACAACAGTGTTGTGCAGAACCACATCTCGGAACGCAAAAATCGTTGATCCTTGTCACAGATGGACTATTGCAGCAAATGACCACATCGGGTTCCACTCCTATCAGCTAAAAACAAGAAGCAGCTCCAGTGGGCACGAGATCACCAACACTGGACAATGGAGTGGAAAAACATTGCCTGGAACAGGACTGCGAGTTTAGTTTACTTGAGGGTCCTGCTCAGTCCCCAGACCTCAACCCAACAGAGCATATTTGTGATGAGATGGAATGGGCTGTTGGCAGAATGAATGTACCACCGTCCAATCTGTAGCAACTGCATGATACCATCGCGTCAGTATGGACCAACATTCATGTGGAAAGTTTGACACCTTGTAGAATGCCCCGAGGAATTCAGGCTGTTCTGGAGGGAAAGGGGGTCTGACCTGGTACTAGATGTACCTAATAAAAACAGTCTGGTGAGTATATGCTGGGCAAAACATCTGTAATGTTGAATAATTCAAATAATACATGAAGTAGACAAATACAGTTGAAGTCGGAAGTTTACATACACTTAGGTTGGAGTCATTAAAACTCGTTTTTCAACCACTCCACAAATGTCTTGTTAACAATCTGTAGTTTTGGCAAGTCGGTTAGGACATCTACTTTGTGCATGACACAAGTAATTTTTCCAACAATTGTTTACAGGCAGATTATTTCACTGTATCACAATTCCAGTGGTTCATAAATTTACATGCACTAAGTTGACTGTGCCTTCAAACAGCTTGGAAAATTTCATGTCATGGCTTTAGAAGCTTCTGATAGGCTAATTGACATCATTTGAGTCAATTGGAGGTGTAGCTGTGGATGTATTTCAAGGCCTACCTTCAAACTCAGTACTCTTTGCTTGACATCATGGGAAAATCAAAAGAAATCAGCCAAGACCTCAAAAAATAAAATTGTAGACCTCAACATATCTGGTTCATCCCTGGGAGCAATTTCCAAAAGCCTGAAGGTACCACGTTCATCTGTACAAACAATAGTATGCAAGTATAAACACCATGGGACCATGCAGCCGTCATACCGCTCAGGAAGGAGACGCATTCTGTCTCCTAGAGATGAACGTACTTTGGTGCGAAAAGTGCAAATCAATCCCAGAACAACAGCAAAGGATCTTGTGAAGATGCTGGAGGAAACAGGTACAAAAGTATCTATATCCACAGTAAAACGACATAACCTGAAAGGCCACTCAGCAAGGAACATGCCACTGCTCCAAAACCACCATAAAAAAGCCAGACTACGGTTTGCAACTGCACATGGGGACAAAGATGGTACTTTTGGAGAAATGTCCTCTGGTCTGATGAAACAAAAATAGAACTGTTTGGCCATAAAGACCATCGTTATGTTTGGAGGAAAAGGGGGAGGCTTGCAAGCTGAAGAACGTGAAGCACGGGGGTGGCAGCATCATGCTGTGGGGGTGCTTTGCTGCAGGAGGGACTGGTGCACTTCACAAAATAGATGGCGTCATGAGGAAGGAAGATTATGTGGATATATTGAAGCAACATCTCAAGACATCAGTCAAAGCTTGGTTGCAAATGGGTCTTCCAAATGGACAATGACCCCAAGCATAATTCCAAAGTTGTGGCAAAATGGCTTAAGGACAACAAAGTCAAGGTATTGGAGTGGCCATCACAAAGCCCTGACCTCAATCCCATAGAAAATCTGTGGGCAGAACTGAAAAGGCATGTGCGAGCAAGGAGGCCTACAAACCTGACTCAGTTACACCAGCTCTGTCAGGAGGATTGAGCCAAAATTCACCCATCTTTTTATGGAAAGCTGGTGGAAGGCTACCCGAAACGTTTGACGCAAGTTAAACAATTTAAAGGCAATGCTACCAAATACTAATTGAGTGTATGTAAACTTCTGGCCCACTGGGAATGTGATGAAAGAAACAAAAGCTCAAATAAATCACTCTACTATTATTCTGACATTTCACATTCTTAAAATAAAGTGGTGATCCTAACTGACCTAAGACAGGGAATATTTACTAGGATTGAAGGTCAGGAATTGTGAAAAACTGAGTTTAAATGTATTTGGCTAAGGTGTATGTAAACTTCCCACTTCAACTGTACAGTGCATTCGTAAAGTTTTCAGACCCCTTGACTTCTTCCACATTTTGTTACGTTACAGCATTATTCTAAAATTGAATCCCCCCTCATCAATTTACACACAATATCCCATACTGACATTTTTGCAAATGTATAATTTTTTTTACTGAAATATTAGATTTCCATAAGTATTCAGACCCTTTCTGCAGTACTTTGTTGAAGCACCTTTGGTAGCAATTCTTGGGTATGACACTACAAGCTTGGCACACCTATATCTGGGGAGTTTCTCCCAATCTTCTCTGCAGATCCTCTCAAGCTCTGTCCGGTTGGATGGGGAGCAAAGCTATTTACAGGTCTCTCCAGAGATGTTCGATCGGGTTCAAGTCCGGGCCAGTCAAGGACATTCAGAGACTTGTCCCGAAGCCACTCCTGTGTTGTCTTGGCTGTGTGCTTAGGTCATTGTCCTATTGGAAGGTGAACCTTCACCCCAGTCTGAGGTCCTGAGTGCTCTGGAGCAGGTTTTCATCAAAGATTTCTCTGTACTTTGCGCCGTTCATCTTTCCCTGGATCCTGCCAAGTACACCAGTTCCTGCCTCTGAAAAATATCCCAACAGCATGATGCTGCCACCACCATGCTTCACAGTAGGATGGTGCCAGGTTTCCTCCAGACGTGACGCTTGGTATTCAGAACAGAGTCCAATATTGGTTTCATCAGACCAGAGAATCTTGTTTCTCATGGTCTGAGTCCTTTAGGTGCCTTTTGGCAACTCCAAGGGGGCTATCATGTGCCTATCATGTGCCTCTTACTGATTACAGCACAGAAAGAAAAAAAATGTATGAAATTGTATGAAATGTATGCATTCACTAATGTAAGTCACTCTGGATAAGAGTGTCTGCTAAATGACTAAAATGTCAAATGTAAAATGTAATCTGGCCACTCTACCATAAAGGCCTGATTGGTGGAGTGCTGCAGAGATGGTTGTCCTTCTGGAAGGTTCTCCCATATCCACAGAGGAACTCTGGAGCTCTGTCAGAGTGACCATCGGGTTCTTGGTCACCTCCCTGACCAAGGCCCTTCTCCCCCGATTGCGCCGGGCAGCCAGCTCTAGGAAGAGTCTTGGTGGTTCCAAACTTCTTCCATTTAAGAATGACGGAGGTCTCGGTTCTTGGGAACCTTCAATGCTGCAGAAATTTTTTTGGTACCCTTCCCCAGATCTGTGCCTCGACACAATCCTGTCTCGGAGCTCTACAGACAATTCCTTTGACCTTATGGCTTGGTTTTTGCTGTGGGACCTTATATAGACCGGTTTGTACCTTTCCAAATCATGTCCAATCAATTTAATTTACCACAAGTGGAATCCAATCAAGTTGTAGAAACATCTCAAGGATGATCAATGGAAACAGGAAGCACCTGAGCTACATTTCAAGTCTCATTGCAAAGGGTCTGAATACTTTTGTAAATAAGGTATCTGTTTTTATTTTTATACATTTGCAAACATTTCTAAAAACCTGTTTTCATTTGTCATTATGGGGTATTGTGTTTAGATTGAGGGCTTTTTGTTTTTAATCCATTTTAGAATAAGGCTGTAACATAACAAAATGTGGAAAAAGTCAAAGGGTCTGAATACTTTCCGAATGCACTGTAGCATCTCAGACATTTAAATGATTAGTTAAAGAAGACCTCTGGATGGTCCTTTCCCTATACCATTACTTAGTGCGTTTTGTTGCCATCAACACCATGAAAAGGTTGTAATTAAAAGGTAGACTCAGCGATTTGATGTAGATGCAGAAAGTAAACAGCATAGTGGGTCAATTTCCACAACAACTAAGATTATTGACGCGCGAGGCTCCACCTCTGCTGTTTTGGTCCTGTGACTACCACGTTGTGAACAGCATGAAGCGAACCCCTGCACATGCACAGATACTGTGTGTGACAAAGTGAAGTCTTGCATCTCGCTCAGCTCAATATCTGCGGTGCTGCTCATGGCAACGTCATTTAGCTGAGTCTACATTTAAAACTTCTGCCTGCTAATCCCTATACCTAGCCTAATGAAAGGGGAGTGTTGATGACTCATCCTACCTTCCCTCTCCACACAGCAGTCTTCTTAATATTGTAATGCACCGTTCCACATGTGGTCATGAGAAGCTGTGGACAAGGCTACAGTCTGACCATGGTAAAAGAGGAAGCTCTGAAGGGTATTGATGTTCCTGTCACTTTCCCCTGGTGTGAAGGTCAATCTCTGGATCCTCTTAACAGCCTCTCCAGGGTCAGACCATTTACAGCGACTTCTACTAACCAGACAGCATTGCGCAGATTCACAGCAGTCAATTCAGGACATGCCTCAAGGTT
Organism: Salmo salar; assembly: GCF_965601325.2. Lineage (NCBI taxonomy): Eukaryota > Metazoa > Chordata > Actinopteri > Salmoniformes > Salmonidae > Salmo > Salmo salar. The sequence goes on along the minus strand of NC_138310.1, from coordinate 19,341,838 downwards.
AGCTGCCACAGTGTAGTTCAAAACTCAAACGCAAGGGCAATGCAAACATGACGAAAATTGTTGCTTAACGGTTGGTTTGTACCCTTAGTCTTTATTGACACTGTGAAATGTCTAAATGAATTGATAATGTTGAACAACAATATAGGCTAAATGAACAGCAGGTTATTTAGTGCATACTGCCCTCTTTTCAAGTACATACAATTCCCTCCGCCTCATTCATCCAAGACCCAGCCAGACATTGTGCCTCCTGCTGACCCAACACTCACCAAAAGACCCCACAGTGACAGCAAACGCTGGCCAGGCCCACACAAAATGCCACATGCCATGCTGGGTGTCTGGAATCCCAGGCCATGGAGGGTGCTGATGTGTAGCGTCTGAGCATTAGGCTTGGAGGGGTGGGATCGCCATCTACCACCGACTTCCCTACAAGGTCATCTTGCTGTCCAAACAATAGGAACAGCTGAGCAATCCTCCCCCTCATCCTTCACCCAACCCAACACTGACTGGCCCCTATCAGTACAGTGAGGGAAAAAAGTATTTGATCCCCTGCTGATTTTGTACGTTTGCCCACTGACAAAGAAATGATCAGTCTATAATTTTAATGGTAGGTTTATTTGAACAGTGAGAGACAGAATAACAACAAAAAATTCAGAAAAACACATGTCCAAACTGTTATAAATTGATTTGCATTTTAATGATGGAAATAAGTATTTGACCCCCTCTCAATCAGAAAGATTTCTGGCTCCCAGGTGTCTTTAATACAGGTAAGGAGCTGTGATTAGGAGCACACTCTTAACCTGTTAGGGCTAGGGGGCAGTATTTGCACGGCTGGATAAAAAAAATGTACCCGATTTAATCTGGTTACTAATCCTACCCAGTAACTAGAATATGCATATACTTATTATATATGGCTAGAAAACACTCTAAAGTTTCTAAAACTGTTTGAATGGTGTCTGTGAGTATAACAGAACTCATTTGGCAGGCAAAACCCTGTGACATTTGACAGGAAGTGGATACCTGATGTGTTGTATTACCTTTAAACCTATCCCATTGAAAAACACAGGGGCTGAGGAATATTTTGGCACTTCCTATTGCTTCCACTAGATGTCACCAGCCTTTACAAAGTGTTTTGAGTCTTCTGGAGGGAGATCTGACCGAACAAGAGCCATGGAACGATGATGTCCCATTAGACACCTGGCGCGCGAGTTCATGTTGGGTACCCTCGTTCCAATACGGTATAAAAGAGAATGCATTCGTCCACCTTGAATATTATTCATGTTCTGGTTAAAAAAGGCCCTAATGATTTATGCTATACAACGTTTGACATGTTTGAACGAATGTAAATATATTTTTTCCCCTCGTTCATGACGAGAAGTCCGGCTGGCTTAGATCATGTGCTAACAAGACGGAGATTTTTGGACATAAATGATGAGCTTTTTTGAACAAAACTACATTCGTTATGGACCTGTGATACCTGGAAGTGACATCTGATGAAGAGAATCAAAGGTAATGGATTATTTACATAGTATTTTCGATTTTAGATCTCCCCAACATGATGTCTAGTCTGTATCGCAACGCGTATTTTTCTGGGCGCAGTGCTCAGATTATTGCAAAGTGTGATTTCCCAGTAAGGTTATTTTTAAATCTGGCAAATTGATTGCGTTCAAGAGATGTAAATCTATAATTCTTTAAATGACAATATAATATTTTACCAATGTTTTCTAATTTTAATTATTTAATTTGTGGTACTGACTTGACTGCCGGTTATTGGAGGGAAACGATTTCCTCAACATCAATGCCATAGTAAAACACTGTTTTTGGATATAAATATGAACTTGATAGAACTAAAAATGCATGCATTGTCTAACATAATGTCCTAGGAGTGTCATCTGATGGAGATTGTAAAAGGTTAGTGCATCATTTTAGCTGGTTTTATGGTTTTGGTGATCCTGTCTTTGAATTGACAAAACATTACACACAACTCTTGTAAATGTACGTCCTAACATACTCTAAATTTATGCTTTCGCCGTAAAACCTTTTTGAAATCGTAAAACGTGGTTAGATTAAGGAGTTGTTTATCTTTCAAAGGGTGTAAAATAGTTGTATGTTTGAAAAATTTGAATTTTGACATTTATTTGGATTCAAATTTGCCGCTCTTGAAATGCACCTGCTGTTGATGGAGTGCACCACGGGTGGGACGCTTGCGTCCCACCTAGCCCATAGAGGTTAAAGGGAGTGCTCCTAATCTCAGCTTGTTACCTGTATAAAAGACACCTGTCCACAGAAGCAATCAATCAGATTCCAAACTCTCCACCATGGCCAAGACCAAAGAGCTCTCCAAGGATGTCAGGGACAAGATTGTAGACCTACACAAGGCTGGAATGGGCTACAAGACCATCGCCAAGCAGCTTGGTGAGAAGGTGACAACAGTTGGTGCGATTATTCGCAAATGGAAGAAACACAAAAGAACTATCAATATCCCTCGGCCTGGGGCTCCATGCAAGATCTCACCTCGTGGAGTTGCAATGATCATGAGAACGGTGAGGAATCAGCCCAGAACTACACGGGAGGATCTTGTCAATGATCTCAAGGCAGCTGGGACCATAGTCACCAAGAAAACAATTGGTAACACACTACGCCGTGAAGGACTGAAATCCTGCAGCGCCCGCAAGGTCCCCCTGCTCAAGAAAGCACATATACATGCCCGTCTGAAGTTTGCATATGAACATCTGAATGATTCAGAGGACAACTGGGTGAAAGTGTTGGGGTCAGATGAGACCAAAATGGAGCTCTTTGGCAGCAACTCTTCTCGCCGTGTTTGGTGGAGGAGGAATGCTGCCTATGACCCCAAGAACACCATCCCCACCGTCAAACATGGAGGTGGAAACATTATGCTTTGGGGGTGTTTTTCTGCTAAGGGGACATGACAACTTCACCGCATCAAAGGGACGATGGACGGGCCGTGTACCGTCAAATCTTGGTTGAGAACCTTCTTCCCTCAGCCAGGGCATTGAAAATGGGTCGTGGATGGGTATTCCAGCATGACAATGACCCAAAACACACAGCCAAGGCAACAAAGGAGTGGCTCAAGAAGAAACACATTAAGGTCCTGGAGTGGCCTAGCCCGTCTCCAGACCTTAATCCCATAGAAAATCTGTGGAGGGAGCTGAAGGTTCGAGTTGCCAAACGTCAGCCTCGAAACCTTAATGACTTGGAGAAGATCTGCAAAGAGGAGTGGGACAAAATCCCTCCTGAGATGTGTGCAAACCTGGTGGCCAACTACAAAAAACGTCTGACCTCTGATTGCCAACAAGGGTTTTGCCACCAAGTCATGTTTTGCAGAGGGGTCAAATACTTATTTCCCTCATTGAAATGCAAATCAACTTATAACATTTTTGACATGCGTTTTTCTGGATTTTTGTTGTTATTCTGTGTCTCACTGTTCAAATAAACCTACCATTAAAATTATAGACTGATCATTTCTTTGTCAGTGGGCAAATGTACAAAATCAGCAGGGGATCAAATACTTTTTTCCCCTCACTGTATGTGCGCCCCTATTTTACAGAACATGCACCAGCCAGGGACCAGAACCCCCAGATTCCTGCAGAAATGCAACACCTCTGGCTACAGACCACATTATGCTGATGACTAGCTATGTGCAATAAACACCTTAAGTAAAAAAACAAAACAAAAAACATATGGCCGTTGCATTTATGGCCAATGTTGAGCTATTCAGGGAGAAGAGAACCATCTCTTTAATTTCCCTGAAGTTCTGAGATAAATTAAGAGTGACTATGGGGTTGAGAGATAAGTGAATCTCCTAGCAGGAGCAGCAGCAGTCTGAACCACGGTGCTGTGAGGGACAGGCTAGAGGGTACAGCTCATCAGACCAACATTTTCCCTGGTGGCGTCATGTAAAAATCTCCCCAGCGAAGAAGATTCTTCCCAATCGTTCTGATTGTGTTCCGATTGTGACGTCATGCTTTAACATTTCTCCCAGCGTGAAAATGTTCCCAGTTGAATAATCACACGCGCAGCTCTTTACGCTATGTGGATGGCTGAGCTAGTGTGGATGTTTCGCTCACTTCCTCGAAAAACTCTTGTGGGCACATGTATTTGCTTCACACATCTGCCAATCAATGGTGGCCAGGAGTATTGACACTGACCAAATCAGAAGCTTGTTGAGGTGTGAGGTCAGCATATAAAACACAGACTCGCACATTAAAGTGCTGAGGGTTGATGTGAGGAGAGGTTTTTTGCGATTGCAAAGACTTGGGTGCTACGGGAGGGTGTGAGAGACATCCGGCCGTGCTCAGACGAGGCTGTAATCGCTGCCAAAGGTGCTTCAACAAAGTACTGAGTAAAGGGTCTGAATACTTATGTAAATGTGATATTTCCCAAAAAAGAAATTATACATAACATTTTTTTTGTCATTATGGGGTATTGTGTGTAGATTAATGAGAGGAAAAAACTATTACATCTATTTTAGAATAAGGCTGTAACGTAATAAAATGTGGAAAAACTCAAGGGGTCTGAATACTTTCTGAATGGACTGTATCTTGGTTGTAAAATAGTTGCTATTAAGCTCAAAATGGAGAGTTGAGAAATAAAAATTATACCTCTGACAAGATATCGGTTTGTTTCATCGAATTAATCAATCAGAACACTTTTTCTCCGGGAAAGGAAAGCAAGTGACTCGTTCGACATCGCAGCAGGCCCCAGCGAAACATGTACAGGCAGGAATCATGAGAATAATGTATTTTACTGTTTGACCAAATAATGTTTTAAGCCACCTAAAAAAAAAAACATTTTGAGTGAGGTGACCATGTAGAATGTGCAGCTCCCACCGATGAGTTAAATTAAAACATTTATTCGCACAGCCAAGTCAAAGGGTCACAAAATGCAACTAAATGGTTGCAGTCTGGAACCCTGCCTGGAACAGCAGTCAAGGAAAGCTGACATCACATAGCTGCAGATTAGTTTAGTAAGAACAGCAGTGACAGCAAACCTCAGCACAGCATCCCTGTATTGACAGTGCTGGGTCAGACAGCTTGGGCTGGACAAGGATGAACTACAGTACACAGATACAGCAAGAGGACAGCCAGCCCAGCCAGAGGATGTACTGAGAAATGCATTAGCTACAATAAAAACAGTCATGAAAACCAACACTGGGCTATAATCTTCCGGACAGTAAACACATCTGCAGAGAGTAAAGCACCATCTCTAGACTGTGGATGTCCCATGTGGGCTTATGAGAGTTGAGAAGGAGAGAGCTAACTGTGTCTACCTCCAGAGGGCTTACAGGAGCTGGGAAGGAGAAATGGGCTCGGAGTGGAGCGGAGCGAGAGGCTGGCTGACAGGCAGGGCAGGGCCAGAGATGGCCCGTTTAGTATTCTGCTCACAGCTCAGCCAGTCACTGCAGCCTGCGTCCTCTGCCTCAGCAGTGAGCTGGCATCTGCGTCACAACCAGCCCTCCTGCTGGCGGGGGGGGGGGGGGGTCACACTGGGACTTTGATCAAAAATCATTATTCAGAAATTAACATCACAGAAACCAATATAAAAAAGGCTCTGCAGAATTGACCCATATGCCCTCTTTTAGGTGAGCTTCTCAATGTCCACCTGATAGCATGCACAACGCATCACTGACAATATCTGCTTTACCGGCCACTCTCTGGAAGTCCGAGCAAGGATGTTAGCCATTTTCCTGGGTGAACATAGAGCACACAACCAATCATGCCCACACTAAACAATCATAGGAGGCACAGAGGCTGGAATTCACACAGCAGGACCAGTCTTTGACAAAAATTCCTGTGCATCAAATAAAGGCAACTATACAGAATACCCACTAAGACTGCCAGGACCCACTTAGATAAGCATACTATTATGAAGCCATTGTCAAACATCTACCCCCCAAACCTAATTTTCCATCACTAACTAACACAATTGGTTTAATAGAAATTAGCGAGCAGCTAATGCACGCAGTGCTGACGGTGCCCTTCTCAAGGTGACTCTGGAGCCCTACCAAAAACTGTCTCACACTGCAACAATGTTCCCCAGAGAAGGGGGGGGGGGGGGGGCACCAGACACCGGCCATCTTCCCTACTGTCACTGCCTGCTATAAATACACCATGATTTTATCATCTAGACAGCCTATCCAGGCTTAAAATAAACCCACCACTTTGCGCAAAAAAAACACCGCATCACCTCTATGGCTTAGGGTTAAACGAAGTATCATGATAACGTTAGCCCTTCAAGGACTCCAGCATTCAACGCCACATCAGTTCAATACGTCCATCCCCCGCTGCACTGCAGCCAGGTGCTGCCCAGGACGCATTCCTCTCAAAACCAGAGACGTCTCGCTCTTCGCTAAAGTGCTAGAGTCACTGTCTTTGGGTGAGTCATACCAGCCTCTTTTACCAGCTGCACTGAGAAAACGGGAGACAAGCCACTCAAAGGTTGAGTTTACCGGCTCCAAGGGGGATGTTTTAGCTACGGTTGAACCGCATGCGAGACTCATCAAGGTGGTGTGTTCAGTGCACCCTGGTGAGTTAAGCACCCCCAGGAAACATGCGCACATGATCCGAGAGGCCTTCAGCAGCACTAGTGCCTAGTCATCTGGGACAATGGGTTAATAGAAACATCCCAAAATACACCACTCCTGTAGGGTGAGTCACCTCTGCAGTGGGACTAGGGGATGAGGGGAATTGAAATGAGCTTTTACTGCTAAAACGTCAGCCTGACCTTGCCTGGACTCATGAGCCCTTTTAAAAATAGCATTTACCTGAATGAGGTGTCATAAAAAGCAAAGGCTAAAAACAATGCTGTTTTGTGTAAAAAGAGATCAGGACTGTCCTTTTTTTCTACAGTGTTAAACTATTAAAGGGAAATATTTTTCTAACAAAGAATAATAACTGTTTTTAATTAAACCTTAAAACAATACTTATTCATAAGCAAAATGACTGAATTATGAGAAATAGTCTAATGCATCCTAAAGCAGCGAGAAAGACAGGGCTGCCTTACCAGAAACCTCTACAATGTCTCCCGGCACGATTTCTTTGGCCTTGATCCTCTGAACGGTCTTCCTGTCCTGGCGGTAGACCTTGCCCATCTCAGGCTCGTACTCTTTTAGGGCTTCAATGGCATCCTCAGCATTGCGTTCCTGTGTAGATTAGAAATGTTGACCGTTTGCTCACACATTTGAAATTGAACTTGATGATCTGACGACATTATAGATGCAAATTCAAATAAGTCCATTTTACTTTTTCACTATCCCACAAACTGCAGATATGTGGGTTCAATTAAAGGCCCAAACTTCAACAGCCTAACCATGCCACTTTGTTTTGTTAACTGATGGATGGGGCTGGTGAAATAGAACCAGTTTTGAATTCAAAGACAGCAGGAGATCTTAGAGATTGTGCCTTTAATGCATGACAAGGACCAGGAGATTTGCCTTCGCCTACTTTAAAATCTGAAAATATATATTTTTTTAAAAGGTGCAATATGCAGAAATCGCTCCGCCATTTCATGGTTGCTAAAATTCTAATCGTTTTCCTAATTTCAGAATCATTGTACAATCTAAAACCCTGTGAAATATCTTTCGGCAGACATAGGTGGGTTAATTTAAAAAGGCACAAATCATAGAAATAGCACACATAGAACAGATCTACAGCTTCATATACCCGCTTTCAATTAGATTAACAGATATAACTCTAATTTCTATGTGAATTTGGTCAGGCCCCCCCCCCCAAAAAAGTTACATATGGCAAACCTTAACACATTTTTAAAAGGGAACAAGTCTTAATTTTAACTGTGCATATTCAGTCTACAATATTTTAATGATTAAGAAAACAGAAGTGCAAGTAGTAAACATTGTGTCAGTCACATATACTAGTAATTTATGAAAACAGCAGCTAAATAAGAACCGTCACCCCATGCCAAAGTCACGTTCACTCAATCACTTAGAACAGAATGCTTAGTTCTAAAGTCCACATTTCTAGGCCAACTTCAACATATCAGTTAGTGAGAGCCTATCAGGGCAGGGATGGCCAGTTGCATCACTTCCTGTTGAGTAAGTCTACTCCATGGCATGCACTGGCTTAGCTTACTGAACATTCCTCCTAGGGGCTGCCTGGCAGTGCAAGCAAAGTCAACCAGTGTGACAAAAGGTCTGACAAGAAAATGGGCATCGAAACAGAGTAAAAAAGACAACTATCATTTATTCCATTCTTTGACTACACAGAAATGCATTATGGACTGGATTCAAATGTTCAAGACCATTTGCTCACAAACATGCCATCTATGGAATGTTAAACTCCGACAGACTGAGGAAATGTAACCTAGTTCTGGACAAACTCATGCAGGAATTTAGACTGAATTAATAAATCCTAAGGGAGCATCCAGCCAATTTGTGTTGGTAGTTGCTACAGCCAAATTTCTCTTTGCAAAGACTGCAAACATTAGAGAATGGCTAAGAGACCATGGGTGTAAACATAATTAAAGCAACAGACATGAAGTCTGAGCAAGAGGAGGGATTGTCACTTTGGTCACGCCTAAACCTTCTCAAATGTAGTCAGTGACCCACTTTCTTCCTTGCCTCAGTTTTCATCTACTTTCATCTACCATTGAACAGCAAGTCCTTAAAGAAAGGAAAGCATAAAACTGCCATGTGACCAATGAACGGAATGTATGAGACTTGTGGATTCTCCTACCTACAACTCTTTATGGTAGCTGTTTTGCCTATAGTCGCTAGCTAGTTGCATACAATAAGTATTCCTTTCCACAGCCTGCACCAAAACAAGAGTTTCGGGAATACTGTCATTGACATTGCAATGCCACACTGAACATCGACATTCAAAATACTGTAAAAGATGTCTAAATTACGTCATGCAAGTTGCTCACCTGCCACACACCCACGATGGCATTGGCTATAAGAATGAGTAAGATTACAAAAGGCTCCACAAAGGCTGTGATTGTTTCTTCTCCATCCTCGAACAAGGCCAAGACCTAAAGGTAAACAAGACAACGATGATCCATTATTGACATGATTCCACATAGGAGATAGCATAGGAGTAATTAACAACATCTCTCCCCCTGGTTACGCTTACTACGATGCATTTAAGCGATCAGAATCATGTTAAGAAAACTGCTGTGAAATAAGGTTAAACTAAATGTCCACGGAGAATGTGTATGCATTCTGATACGACTGATTTACTTAGCAGTGGTAGAAATGCATAGAAATGTACATTTTGTTGAGTGAGCTCCATTTTTTACATAAATGACAACAAGATGAACATACAAAAAGTTACATCAGAAGATTTACAGCAGGATATCAGTGCAAGAGTAACACATTTAAACAAAATGGATACAACACATTTGTTTAGATGTTAAAACATTTTCTAAAGCTTTGAGCTCATTTAACACCAAAGCCAGACAACATTTTCCAAGTTCAAAAGCAATGTGCTAAAGGTGCAACACATAGGATTTTGTTGAATTTTTGAATTGTAATTTCAGAAAATGTCCATAATATAGCTGCAGTAATAGTGGAATGATAGTGTTTCACAGTATTACTTACCCGCCAGTGTTTTGATTGGCTGTGATATTAGCCTATTGATTTCTCCCGCCAGGTATCGTTTTTACAGCTGTTTGAAGCTAGTGGACCGGAACAGAAAGTAACTTTGTTTTTTTTCCGGTTTTGGTCCACCAGCTTCAAACAGCTGTAAAAAATATATTTGTTCTTATTCAAAATACATTTCACAACGATTTAGATGGTACAATGATTCCCTACACTATTCAGTGCCTGTTGTCTCACAAACAGAAATTGAGCGAACAGTGTAGACTTTTTGCAACCAGGAAATGATAGCGATTTTCAGATAACATAGCCGCAAAGTCAGAACATTTTTGACAGATGTCGCTCAGGCAGGAGCCCTAAATAGGCGAAAATCACAACCAAACAACACTGGTGGGTATGTAATACAGTGAAAACACTATTCCATTATTAGCGCCAGATATATTATGGGCATTTTCTGAAATTACAACGCAAAAATTCAACAAAATCCTTTGCGTAGTACCTTTGAAATACCATGAACCTCATCGTAATCTAGCACCGTGATTTTATTTGGAGTGATTATTTAACGAGTTTGCTGTACTGAGCAATACATAGCCAACTCTTTATAAAACGCACATTGTTGACTTAAAGTTCCAAATGAAATCTCTGTTTTTATATCATTTATGGTCAATTTTGCACATCAGACATTTGAAATTCGAAAACTTAAATCTAACACCGAAAATACAGTAAGACTACAGTTTATAACAGATCGTCTTGATATGTTGCTGTATGTCATTTCAGTGTCAGCACATAACAGTACATTTGGACACATTTATCAATGGCCCTCAGTAGCCATAAGTATCATGCATAGTATGCATGTCAAATATGAGCCGTTGAAACCAACAGCCAGCCACCTTACCACATCTAACAAACCAGTTACCAGGACTACTGCTGCAGTAATCGGTCACAACCAACAGATTTCACTTAACATAGCCATTCCCCAACTCTGCACTCTTCCTCTCTCACAAACCGGAGATAAAAACACTCTTCTGGGAGCAAGACTATTTTGCATGTTATCTACTGAGAATAAGAGCACACGACATGTGTTGCACAAATTCACTTTAACGGGACAAAGCCGCATCATGAACACCCTGCTGCAAGTTCTGCTGCACCCGCTTGTTATTTCATTAGCCTACTACTCGCCCATCATTGGATCTGACTTAACAACTGACAATCGACCAAAAGTATGGGAGTGTGGTGCATGGGAGAAGGCATGGTGCATTCATCTGGGGAATGCCCTCCTACTGAAGGTCAGAGCCCAAATTTGGTCTTGAGTGGTGCCCTGTACCCGTCAGACAGCAACCACCAACACCACCATATCGCAGGGCTGGGCACTGCATACCAGCTCCTCTAGCAGACTGGCACACACTGGGATTATAGATTACAGCCCTTGAAACCTCCATACTGGTCTCAAAAGGACCTCATCTCCTCAAGTCAATGTACATAGTTTGACACTACATTGTAATCCTTTCCCGTGCAAAAACATCCTTCTGTCCACTACCAAAAAAACATGAATAGTAAACACTGATGTAGCAGTACACTGCTAATACTGCAGAACAATGAAAATTAGGCTACATCGCTGTCAGTTACATTTCTATCAAACCATTTAGCTTGTGGATAGGCTTGTTACTCCAAATAACGAGGCAGAGGAGAGGAAGTGATTACACTGCGAGAGTAAAAGACGACTCAAATGTCTTGTTAGACACATGGTGATAGCAACTCGAGTCAAGCAGCTGCTGTCATCACCATTCCTCAAATGTGTAGCTAGCCTTCTCAGCTGTTTGGCTGCCTGATCTGTGAATGTAACCTGAGCCTAGACATTCAAACAGAAGACATTTGCACTTGCTGTCCACACGTCTCATGCCACTAAGCCAAAAGATACACTTTCTCTTTCCATGCCAGACAGCCCACTCCTACTGATGTGCTTTCATCAGCAACTCTGAACAGCAAGCAGATGATTTAAGAGTTTGTTTCTATGACAACTTAACACAGCATGTCTGTGGGATTGTCACTGCTGTGTAATAAACCAAAACAATCTAATACATTCACAATACAGCGGTCACTAAAGGTTTATGACCAAATTCCAGGCCCATGGCAAGCAGCAGCAGTACCAAAGTTAGTGTGTGTTCTAAACCCGATCTAAAAAACAAAGAGTCTAAGCGATATACTTACAAAAGATATACAAGCTGCCAGCAGAAGAATTCGTACAAGTAAATCTTCAAATTGTTCAACAACAAGCTCCCATAGAGACTTCCCTGTGGAATGAAAGAGATGTACAAATACATCAAATCAAGAAGAATTTGTAGCACATAGGTTTAACTTTCACAACAAACTATTTTAATTACGTGTTATTACCTTCTTCAGCAGGTAACTCTGGAGATGGGTCAATCCAAAGTGCATACAGGGAAAAGAGAAACACACCATTACATTAGTAATGTTTTAGTAGCTAATGCTGTTAATTCTGACAATCAAACATATGGCACTGCAATTTGTTTATCTCCACCCCATTTGACTCCCAATGACCCCAACTAAACCCCATATGTCCTGGTTCAGATTTTGCAAAGCTAAAACTTTGCTATAGGCAACATGGAAAAACAGGGTTTGGATTTAATTGCATTCACCGAGTCTTGTGTTCGGCTGAGTCATTAACAGTAGCAAGTCGTAGATGGTAATCATATTGCACAATCAATGTTTGAATTCACGGTGGTGACACATCAGGTAACTTTTTGAACCCATTTTCTCAGAGGTCACCTTGAATGGTGTCAGACGCACCCAATCTATTTTATGTCATCCAGTAGACGCTTTCATGAGCTTAAAAATCGGGAATCGAGCCTCGTTTCTTGTGTGAACAGCTAGGAAAAACTACAGAACCCAGGATCCTATGAACCGGCTTGCGTTAGCTAACTAGCATCATTAACTGTTAGCTAGCTAGGCCTGTGCCATGCCCATGGCGAGCGGCTATGCTGTCCCAACTGTCCCAGGCTGGCCATCACATCAGAATGCCAAGGCACACGTCAGCGGTCTACACTTGTATACCTGGTTTAAAATACCCTTACAATAATATAACAATTCCCCGATGTAACCGACTACTTTCTAGCTACTTGGTACAAGATTGAAACCCACGAGGTTGTCTACGATGACATCAGCCAAATTAATTCAGTCCGTGACCGAGCCGAGTGATGGGGCTGACATTTACCCCAATGTGTAACTCCTAGGTAACTTTAGCTAACAGTGGGACTAAATGACCGTATCATGTTCCCTCATAAGTGACATATAGCGAACATTAGCTAAATAGCTACCGGTACTACTAGTAAAGGTGTAGAGGTTCACATACCGTTCGAGCCCCATTTCTCCTTTTGACGTTTCACCTGGTCCAAACCAAGTCCAGTGCTTTCGTTGACGGAGAAATGGCTATAAACTTCTTCAACGCTCTTTGTGTGAGCGTTATCCATGGTGGTTGGTGGGCTTCTTGTCAGTTGTACTTTGTTTACTCAGCTGCCTCCGTCTCTTTAAAATTAAAACCTTTCAGCAGAAATACAGCTTGCCAACTGTGAAATATGCTTTCACCGAAAGGCCAGATGTCGATGATACGAATAAGAAATTGTCCGTAAATTGGTAGGCTGATAAACGAGCTAATTAGAACGAAAAATGACTCTTCCTCCCTCAATAAATGTTACTTTGGGTGTCCTCTTATCTCCCCAAAAATGGTGGAAAAGAGTGCAGCAATCGCCAATGTTAAGGGCTGCAATCAGCCGGTCCAATCCTTGCGCTGACCTAAATCCACCTCTCCTGGCACAGCTCACAGCTTCAGTGGTAACAAACTGTAGCGCTGATCTGATTTTATTGAAAGTGCCTCAACACTGGGTCGTCATTAGTTACCACAGCCACAAAGTCAGAAGGCCCGCCTACTCGACCAATCAGATGAGGGAATGTGATGACAGCCAGAGTCAGAAGGTCCGAATACTCGACCAATCATATGAGGGAGTGTAATGACGCGTATGCCGGTTTACAGTTCGTTGGAAACGACCAATCAGATGAGAGAGTATGATGACGATTATGCCGACCGTCTTGCAGAAGTAGACGAGAGACGCATTTATTTTATCTAGAGATCCATCAAAGATTTGGTTATTTACTAGCTATATTAAAACCAACCGTTCTAAATGCAAAGTGGTAATTGGATGTCTTATTCAAAAACTCAGTTTGCAAGCTTATCAGGATGTTTGCCCTTATTCATAGTTACTTGTCTTAACCCAAAATAGGTTTACTCCAACATCTGCATTGTTTTTAAAATGGCATGTAGACAAACAAATTGGTATATCTTGATTTTCGATTTTTATTTACAGAATCCATAAGTAATCCACAAGTAAAACGTACATAGTTTCACAGAAATGTTCACAGAAATGTCAATGTTTGAAATTGGCTGATTTAAGATGAAAACTTCAACCCTGTTACTTTATTTGGTACCCAGGCACTTACCGAGTGGATCTCAGTGCAAGAGGCGTCACTACAGTCCCTGGTTCGAATCCAGGCTGTATCACATCCGGCCGTGATTGGGAGCCCCAAAGGGTGGCGCACAACTGGCCTGGCGTCGTTCGGGTTTGGCCGGGTTAGGCCGTCAATGTAAATAAGAATTTGTTCTTAACTGACTTGCCTAGTTAAATAAAGGTTAAATAAAAAAAATACTACAGTCAATTATTTATTAAACTTAACATTGCCTTGTAGTCCACCTTTTTGGTATTTTGTGCCAGTTTCCATGTCATAGTCTTCAAGCTATGGAAGATGGCAAAACATGTAATGATAATAATTTATTGTACTTACATGGCACTTTTCTAGACACCCAAATCTCTTTATAGTATAAGGGGAATCTCACCACACTAACTTACTCTTTATTTGCATGTATTTATCTAGCCCATCCACCCCCCTCTTCCGAGGACAAAAGTATATATATTTTTTTAAACATATATTTTGTTTAATATACATAATTCATACACTTTAAATACATGGTACTTTTATACACAGCATTACATTATAGGAGTACAATTTAATATACAGATTACACATAAAACGGTACTCATCATTACCTAATCTTGCAATAAGTGCCATGGGATCTTTAGTGATCACTGAGTTGGGACATTCATTTAAAGTCCCATCTTCAATTTCATTGAGGAACATTCCATAGTTTGTACTTCAACATTATTACAATTAAATGAATGTTGTGAAAGTGTATGGTTTAAACGACACTGATCTGTCTTTGAACTTAACGCCTCCTTGTTCATTGCAGCAGCATATTTCTCTTTGGCTTTTGTTTGTATGTCGTTCCCCTGGTGGCATTCATATGTCTCTGTGCCCACAACTTCAAACGGAACACCATTGAATGGGATATTTTTACTCTTCCAACTGAATTTTTTCCCTGCCAACTGCTGTGCATCTGTTGAAGGTCCAGAATATGACATATTACTATTAGAATGAAAGGCTTGTAAGGAAACAAACAACATTGGTCTATCAAATAGAATAACTAATCGTAGCTCTCTCAAACTCTTGGCTCCATTCTGCCTTCTCTCTAGTTCTCAGCCATTAGCTTAGCACACGACTGCCTCATATAAAATACAATCCCAACGCTGTGTTTTAACGTTTAGAAACGTCAATAATCATTGCTTGCAATACGGCTTTCGAAACATATGGACATGTTCTCTTCATCAGCGAGAAAGAATCCTTAAAATAAAAAATATACACTTACTGTAGCAGTTTTGCACAGATCCATACAGCTATGGGTGCATCCATCCAACAAAACTACACTTCAGCTACACTTTCAAACAGGTGTTCAGAGCATGCTAGATAGCTACAATTAACAAAAATATAAAACGCAACATGCAACAATTTCTAAGATTTTACTGAGTTGCAATTCAATTGAAATACATGCATTAGCCCCTCATCTATGGATGTCACATGACTGGGAAAACAGATATGCATCTGTTGGTCACAGATACCGTAAAAAAAAAAGTAGAGGCGTGGATCAGAAAACCAGTCAGTATCTGGTGTGACCGCCATGTGCCACATGCAGCGTGACATCTCCTTCACACAGGCTTTTGATTGTGGCCTGTGGAATGTTGTCCCACTCCTCTTCAATGGCTGTGCAGTTTATGCAGAAATTCTTCAGTTGAGCAAACCTATAGTTTCATTAGCTGTCCAGGTAGTTTGTCTCAGATGATCACGCAGGTGAAGAAGCCGGATGTGGAGGTTCCTGGGCTGGCGTGGTCTATGGTTGTGAGGCCAGTCGGACATACTGCCAAATTCTCTAAAACAATGTTGGAGGCGGCTTATGGTAGAGAAATGAAAATTAAATTATCTTGCAACAGCTCTGGTGGACATTCCTCTTGTCAGCAAAACAACTGCATGCTCCCTTACAACTTGAGACATCTGTGGCATTGTGTTGTGTGACAAAACTGCACATTTTAGAGTGGCCTTTTATTGTCCCGCGCACAAGGTGCACCTGTGTAATGATCATGCTGTTTAATCAGCTTCTTGATATGCCACACCTGTCAGGTGGATGGATTATCTTGGCAAAGGAGAAATTCTCACTTACATGGGATGTAAACATTTATACACAAAATTGGAGAGAAATACAACAAATATTTCAGCTCATGAAACATGGGACCAACAATTTACATGTTGCATTTATATTTTTGTTCAGTGTAAAGGTGGTCGCTTCGTCTTCCGTCGTTTTCCGTAAATAAGCGTTATAACATGAAGATACGGTTGTGTGGGAACACTAACCATAACCCTATCAAGGTGTGTATCAATTTAACCTTTTGTTTTTTGAAAATTATTTCTCTCTGATATGAAAAACAAGGTCCTTATGCTTCCAAAACAGTACCGCAAGCATTGCATGTTAATGTTGGGACCGACCGTTGGGGATCTTAACAAAATTTCCCACTACAGAAGACTCCATTCCAAGCACACAAGTTTAGTGCCGCGTTCAAGTGCTAGTCGGAACTCTGAAATTACCGACTTGCTAACTGGTTGAACGTGGTTCGTGTATGACTACAACCAGTTAGCAAGTGAGACATTTCAGAGTTCCGTCTAGCACTTGAACGAGGCACTAAACTCATGTGTGGGTCTTCCCTGTGGCTCAGTTGGTAGAGCATGGTGTTTGCAACACCAGCATAGTATGTGCAACGCCAGGGTTGTGGGTTCGATTCCCACGGGGGGCCAGTACAAAAAAAATAAAACATTTTAAAAAAATGCATGAAATGTATGTATTCACTACTGTAAGTCGCTCTGGATAAGAGCGTCTGCTAAATGACTAAAATGTAAAATGTGTGCTTGGAATGGAATCCCTTATTATACTAGTGAAATGCCACATCAAGCAGTGATGCAGCCAGTCAAGATGCTCTCAATGGTACAGGTGTAGAACTTTGAGGATTTGAGGGCTGATGCCAAACCTATTCAACCTGCTGAGGGGGAAGAGGTGCTGTCGCGCCTTTTTCACAACTGTGCACGTGTGTGGACCATTAAGTTCTTAGTGATTTGGAAACTGAGGAACTTGAAGCTCTCGACCTGGTCCACTTTAGCCCTGTGTATGTGGAAGGGGCGTGCTCGTCCCCCCGTTTCCTGTAGTCCTCGATCAGCTCCTTGGTCTTACTGACATTGAGGGAGAGGTTGTTGTTACGGACCCACACTGCCAGGTCACTGACCTCCTTCCTGTAGGCAGTCTCATCACCGTCTGTATTCAGGCCTACAACCGTCATGTTATCAGCAAACTTGATGAGGATGTTGGAGTTGTGCATGGCCATGCAGTCGTGGGTAAACAGGGAGTACAGGAGGGAACTAAGCACACACCCTTGTGGGGCCCCCGTGTTGAGGGTCAGCGTGGCGGAGGTGATGCTGCCTACCCTCACCACCTGGGGTCGGCCAGTCAGGAAGTCCAGGATCCAGTTGCAGAGGGAGGTGTTCAGTCCCAGGGTCCTAAGCTTGGTGACGAGCTTGGAGGGGACAATGATGTTGAACAGCATTCTAACATAGATATTCCTCTTATCTAGGTGGGTGGGGGCAGTGTGGAGTGGAGTTGAGATTGCGTCGTGTATGGATCTGTTGGGGCGGTATGCAAATTGGAGTGGGTCTAGGGTGTCTGGGATGATGGAGTTGATGTGTGCCATAACCAGCCTCTCAAAGCACTTCAGGATTACAGATGTGAGTGCTACAGGGCGGTAGTCATTGTGGCATGAACATGAATGATGGTGGTTCTCTCAAAACGTGGGGATTACAGACTGGGACAAGGAGATGTTGAACATTACAGTGAATATACCTGCAAACTGTTTTGTAAATGTTCTGAGAAAAACGCCCTCAAATAGCTACAAGTTATACAAAAAAGAAAACATGGCCTTTTGCCCAAAACTTTCTCAATGTTATGAATTTTAGTGATGTTGTCAATTCTTGTTCCTGAATGTATTTACTAATTTGGTCTTCAAAATTTGAACTCAAGGTAGGCAATCTCGAAAATTAGGTGTTTCCTTCGAACCGGAATACGCGGCATCACACTCCCTCATCTGATTGGTTAAGTAAAGCGGGCCTTCTGACTTTGTGGCTGTGGTAACTAGTGACGACCTCAACACGGCCCCTTTCTTGCATATTCCGCCTGTGGGCTACTCTTGTTGGACAGAAGGAGTCCGGAAATGTTTACTCGAAAGTAAGGACAGTTAGGCAAAATTCTATTTACCAAGAGTTTGCCATTAGTTTGCAGCCAGTGACAGACATTGTCAAACAACAATCCTCCAACTTTGTAGTAGTCAGATATAGAAAATCAGGTTGATACATTTTCCTTTCCCAGGATCAGTAAGGCCCTAGTTCAGGGTTCTCCAACTCAGGTTCTAGGACTACTAGGTGTAGGCCTACATGCATTTATTCCAGCACATCATTAACACACCTTGTTAAAATAAAACATATTGTTTTTAGTCCATGATTAGCTGAATCAGAGGGGTGTAACGAAAGCCTGCTCGCTCTCCAGGCTCCAGTATTTGCTCTGAATTATTAAATGAGCAAACTGAAAAGCCATTAACTAATTTACAGTAACCCAAGATCAATGTACTTTGACATGGGATAATGAAGACATAGGCCTAGATGTGGCACATTCAATTCACTTGTTTGGTTCTTCTTAGTTAACCAAAATTGAAAAATATTGGTTTCCTTATCTTGAAAGTCTATGTACCAGCATAGATTGTGATCCACACTCTAGGTTTGCATACCTAGCCACACCCAGTATTTACATACATTAGTATTACCAACAGGGTTGGGTAGGTTACTTAATAAATGTAATCCATTACAGTTAGTTAGTTACCTGTCCAAAATTGTAATCGGTAATGTAACGTTTGGATTACCCAAACTCAGTAATGTAATCTGATTACATTCAGTTACTTTTAGATAACTTTCCCCTTAAGAGACATTAGAAGAAGATTAAAATGTATGTTACCAATTGAACGACATCTATTGCAGGATAAATCAATGTTAAGGTTTACATAGCTGGCCATATATGGATGTTAAATATTACTTTATGGGTTGGTTATGAAGGCTTCTTCTAACCCATCACTTTCTACTACATATAATAATACAATTAAATTATATCTTTACATTAAAAACCAAAGTTTCTCAGAATTCCAGTCATTCCAATAAATGTTATACCCCTTGATATTCAAGAATAGGATTTATGGAAGTATAGATTAGCCAAATTGTTTTACCTCAGCATAACCCCAAAACTAAGGATTTACCCTGCTGTTTATGATTTTGTTGTCATGCAGGACTGATTGGACTCATTGATTCAAGATGAAAAAATAAATGCTGCGCTCATGGAATGGCATGCTTTGAGCGCTACTGAAAAGTGATATTTACATGTGAATAATGAATCCCATATGCTGCATTTTCTATAGGCCTATTGTTTAACTTTTTGTTGGTGACACTTTGATATCTTGATAATATGCAGCTGTTTAAAGGGCAAAGCAACAGATGAAACAATAACAAAATGGACGCACCGCCTGTTTTAGTAAAAAGCTGAGGGATGGGCCTGGATAAATGTAACCACACTCAGATTAATAGATAGAGCTATGGATGCAAGGACTGACCATCCATGATATAACAATTATTGTTTTATTCATGTTATGAGGCTATACAGCGTTTGTTTACATTTACAATGTTTTCGAACATTGGAGAAAAACAAGCTTATATTTTGGGTTCTCATGGAGTCTGACAGTTGAACTAAGCTCATGAGGCATTATAAGTTATATTCTTCAAGAATGTATTTAAGTCCAAAAATGGATGTAGCAACTACAGATTGCCGCTTTAAGTCTATCAAAAGTGTGCGAGTTTGAACATGTGTCCATTAGTTTGTTTGAACATGTGTCCACCCCTAAAGCCAACTCCTCCTTTGGTCGTCTCTCCTTCCAGTTCTCTGCTGCCAATGACTGGAACGAACTACAAAAATCTCTGAAACTAGAAACACGTATCTCCCTCACTAGCTTTAAGCACCAGCTCACAGATTACTGCACCTGTACATAGCCCATCTATAATTTAGCACAAACAACTACCTCTTCCCCTACTGTATTTATTTTATTTATTTTGCTCCTTTGCACCATATTATTTATATTTTAACTTTGAACTTTCTTCAAATAACAAATCTACCATTCCAGTGTTTTACTTGCTATACTTTATTTACTCTGCCACCATGGCCTTTTTTGCCTTTACCTCCCTTATCTCACATAATTTGCTCACATTGTGTATAGTCTTTTTTATTTATTTTTTCTACTGTATCATTGATTGTATGTTGTTTTACTCCATGTGTAACTCTGTGTTTTTGTATGTTGTCGAACTGCTTTGCTTTATCTTGGCCAGGTCGCAATTGTAAATGAGAACTTGTTCTCAACTTGCCTACCTGGTTAAATAAAAGGTGAAATAAAAAAAATTAAAAAATTAGGCCTATGGATAAAACATTTTTATCAGCATGAATTACATTGAGCAATAAAAGCCCCACTTTTATTCCATAGGCTGGGATCCGCATTTTTCACTGGCTGTTCACTGGTTTCAAAAACAATGATTGATAGGCAGCTTAAACTTCTTGAATTCAACCATTATTGGGTTCAAATACACATTTAGATTTGTGAACAGCCATCTACAACAACCACAATCTGTAAGGTGCAAATAGCTAAATGAGAGAGCAGCAGTGTGATTCACATCAATGCGCTACGTAGATAACAATAATAAGTGATATCCGTATCCCCGTAGACTACAACACTGCTGTCATCCTTACCTCCAAGCGTTCATTCAAGTTGGATAATCTTTGGATGCCGACAGCAGTCCTACCATTGGAAGACAACTTGGACTGTAGCCTACAAAAGCCTATTCCTGCTCTTTTCCAGCGATCCATCAAACCCATTTGGTGTCATCATAGTGGTCTCTGACATCTGGTCAGACTCGCTCAGGTGGAACAAACTTAAACTTGCTCCTTTTTTTCAATGCTGATTTGAATGTCTGAGAAACAGAAGTGTCAAAGATTTTTCACAAACCTAATTTCTGAATAAAAGTAATCCATGAAGTAGTCTAGATTTTCAAAAGTATCTGTAATCTGACTACAATATTGTTGCTGGTAACGCAATGGATTAGTTATCGTATTTAGTAATCCCTTACATGTAATCCGTTACTCCCCAACCCTGATAACCAACAACAATGAAAGTGACTGGACCCCAGGCAGCATGCTCATATATTTGCATGCACCTCACCTGAAATCAGAATGTGACGTAAACAAAGGCAGATTCTCTTTGTCAAACCAAGAGATGCAAAGCAATCACAGGCAAACTGCTATCATGGTGTGAAGGATGTCAGCGAAGGCCACTAGATGACACCCCACTGTATTTATTAGGGGGCATTATTGTCAGCTCTTTAAAACAGGACTGGCATTTATCATCTGTTGACACTTCTTAATGAGGCCTCCAGTGGCCCATCGCCAATCCTGTTGTTCAGTTATAATTCTATGCCAATCAGTTCCCAGTCAAGTAGCCTTCTAGAATTCACTCTTGATCCATCTGGCACTAACTGTGGCTGTGAGCAGAATATTGAGTTATGCTTCACTACAGCCAAAGCTAAGGCATGGGCACGGCGAGTGACATGTCCCCTTATTCACGGCGGCATTTATAGACAGAGGTATTCAGAATGAGTGATTTGTGAATAGGAGAGGTATATTCTAAGGACGACAGTTAACCTGTCAGTTTGATTTATCATTCACTGTTATCCATCACCTTTAGATGTCTGTGACTAGTCAGACAGAATTATGACCAAATATTGATTATCTTCAAGTATTGTTTTAAGCATATATTTGTATTAACAAAGTCAAATGAGAAGTACAAGAGGATATTATGTAGCTAATATGATATGTAAAAAATGTAGTTGTTACATTTTAAGTGTTAAAATGGGTATAGACTTGGCCATGGTACAATATGCAAGATGATAATGCTGGACCAGTTCACCCTGCACTGTCCTGTTATATCAACAGAGGTCCAATTGATTTCCAAAAAAGGCAAGCTCCTCGGCCCAAGGTCATGGCAGTTGTTTCCCAAAATAGCGGAGTGCAGCTGCGTCCCAAGTGCAACACTTTGTACGCGGTTATCTTTAGACATATAGATTGGAGCTGTATTCTTAAAGATGTGTCAAAAAATATGGAGGCTGAGGATTTGTTTGAAGTCAGAGAGCCAGAGAGTTAAACCTCTTATCTGTCAGACACCTTCTGGATCATGTGTTCTTTCAGTTCTGGATTCATCAGGCACCTCTCACAATATCGTCACCGGGAAGGTGCTCCTCACAGAAGAAAAATCTGTTTAATGGAACTAAATCCTACTTTGGGATTATTCACAGAGAACATAACTAGCTAACTAAACCAGGATTAACACAGATTGGTTAAATTGAATCCTTTTAACTTTAGGCAATGAAAGCAGAGATGTTTTGATTACATTAAGAGATGAAAAGTAATCATCTCACCTAAAATAGATAAAAAGCGAGACAGACTGATGAACTATAACTGGAGAATGAAGTACAGTAGTGAGATGAGTGAGAAGTCCTGGTCATTGTGGTAGAGCTTAGTGTACCAGAGTTAGCCCTGCGTTGACAGTCTCCTCATTCTCACAGCACCAGCCTATCCTCACCGCCCTCCTGGATGACCTGACCAATGGAGGCCTGGCTCTGGGCACTCAGGAAGCACCCAAGCTTGCACACCATCAGCTGCTCCAGGTCGAGCCACATCTTCACCTGCTTCATGTTGGGCCTGTGGCTCTCCCTCACCGCCTTCTGCTGCTCACGCAACTTCTGTTGTTGTCCAAAGGGAAAGAGGAATCATTATTACATCAGCACAACAGGCTCATTTTGACATCAAAGACAGTGTATGATACCAGCATAGTTAAACAGACATTTTCAGTTTCTTTTCAAGTGTCAGCATATGGTTTTGTATCAAACACTGAATGGAAGGGTGGTCATGAGATCTTTGTATTCATTGACTGGAAGCTTGACCAGCCAAATATTAACAAGTGCATTAGCATCAAGCCTATTCATAACCATAGATGGGAAACCCTAATAAAGAAGTAGCTTGTCATGAATGTGCCAGGGGCGGGGGGGAATAGATGACTGTTAATGCACTGAGGACTAGTGTAGAGAGAAATCAGCATGAAACACTACAGCTGCTCCACAGGTGATGAGAGGACAGGCATTACAGTAATGTATCACTGCTGCGTGTTGTGCTGCTGCAGCACACCAGCATAGGTGCAGCTTGTATGTCTACATTAGAGCTCGTCTACTGGGCCAAATGGTTTAGCAGGAATGCAGCGGAGCCCCCTCTGCCATGCACTTTCTCCTCTCTGGCCCCATTCTGATCAGGGTGAGGAAGAACCTAAAGTATGGCCCCTGTGTTTGCAGGGGATCCATGTCAGATGCCATTGGCACTGTGCCTGCACCCTGACAAAGCA
Organism: Salmo salar; assembly: GCF_965601325.2. NCBI lineage: Eukaryota > Metazoa > Chordata > Actinopteri > Salmoniformes > Salmonidae > Salmo > Salmo salar. The sequence continues at coordinate 19,318,243 of NC_138310.1, read as the reverse complement.
CACACAGCACCTCTCTGCTCACCTTGCCCAGGGACTCCTGCTCTGCAACGTTCTTCATGTACTGCTCCCTGTGAAACAGCCGGAGGGTCAGAGGTCACATGAGCCTATTAACTTTCACAAGATCATTGCTGCCATTATTGTGAGTTTCAACCTGTTAGTTGAATAACACAACATACAGTAGCAAACATCCATAACAGATTTTATTAAACCAGTATTTTATTGACATATTTTTCAACAAAAAAAAGCAATAGTTCTGGACACACTTTGAAATGCATAGCTGTAGTATATAAAGGACCTATGAGGGTGAACCTACTAACGGACTGCTGTAAGTGCATCCTTTGAGAGAGGTGTATGGGGAGTTGTGTGGCAACAGTAGCAGATGCACACGTGTTGTAATAGGAGCCTATGGAGGGGACTGCGGTAATAGAAGTCCTAAGCAGCTGGCAGACTCTCCTGATGGTTTTCCTCCTCTCTTGCGGATCAGGGGCCTTCATCTCATCTGCTGCTTGCTGCATTTGCAACTCAATGATCTGTGAAGAACAGAGAGAGATGGGGAGGAGAACAGGAGCTCTGGTTGGCTGTCGCAGCACAGAACAGGTGTTGTTTGCTACCTGAGCCCCTTACCTCTTTCATGCAGTTGATGTAGTGGTATACGTTTTCCTCCCGAGTCGTCGCCTCCCTCAGAGCTCTCACCTCCTGCAAGAAGAAACTCAACTGTTCCTCTTGGAGAGAACATTGCAATTGTGTGGTGTACGTGAACAAATTACATATAGAAAATGTCATATGTGGTGTTAGGTCAGGTGTCTACACATCGCATTTCATATTGTACCTGGTCCAGTTTGGATCGGTTACTCTCCAGACCTGCAGCACAGCTGTCATACTTGGTCTTCTTTTCCTCATACTCTTGAGTTAGCTCCTGTGAAGAATGAAATCCCCATTCACAGATACATGAACAGAGAAATACACATACATGCGCATATTCTACAGCATTTAAGTACAATGACAATACATTTCACTGTTATAGTATGTTATGTACAGTGCATTGGGAAAGTGTTCAGGCCCCTTGACTTTTTCCACATTTTGTTACGTTAAAGCCTTATTCTAAAATGGATTTCCCCTCATCAAATCTACACACAATACCCCATAATGGCAATGCAAAAACGGGTTGTAAGAAATTTTTGCAAATGTATATTAAAAAAAAACTGAAATACCTCATCTAACTGGTGCCCCCCCACATTGACTCTGTACATCTACCCCCTGTATATAGCCTCGCTATTGTTATTTTACAGCTGCTCTTTAATTATTTGTTACTTAACACTTATTTTTCTTAAAACTGCATTGTTGGTTAAGTGTTTGTATGTAAGCATTTCACTGTAAGATCTACACCTGTTGTATTCGGCGCACGTGACAAATAACATTTGATTTGAATATCACATTTATGTAAGTATTCAGACACTTTACTGAAGTACCTTTGGCAGCGATTACAGCCTCGAGTCTTCTTGGGTATGACGCTACAAGCTTGGCACACCTGTATTTGGGGAGTTTCTCCCATTCTTCCCTGTAAATCCTCGCAAGCTCTGTCAGGTTGGATGGGGAGCGTCGCTACACAGCTATTTTCAGGTCTCTCCAGAGATGTTTGATCGGGTTCAAGTCCGGGCTCTGGCTGGGCCACTCAAGGACATTCAGAGACTTGTCCCGAAGCCACTTCTGTGTTGTCTTGGCTGGGTGCTTAGGGTCGTTTCCTGTTTGAAGGTGAACCTTCGCCCCCGTCTGAGGTCCTGAGCGCACTGGAGCAGGTTTTCATCAAGGATCTCTGTACTTTGCTCAGCTAATCTTTCCCTCGATCCTGACTAGTCTACCAGTCTCTGCCGCTAAAATACATCCCCACAGCATGATGCTGCTACCACCATAGGGATGGTGCCAGGTTTCTTCCAGAGGTGACGCTTGGCATTCAGGCCAAAGAGATCAATCTTGGTTTCATCAGACCAGAGAATCTTGTTTCTCATGGTCTGAGAGTCTTTAGGTACCTTTTGGCAAACTCTAAGCGGGCTGTCATGTGCCTTTTACTAAAAAGTGGCTTCCATCTGGCCACTCGACCATAAAGGCCTGATTAGTGGAGTGCTGCAGAGATAGAACCTTCCAGAAGGACAACTCCCATTTCCACAGAGGAACTCTGGAGCTCTGTCAGAGTGACCATCGGGTTCTTGGTCACCTCCCTGACCAAGGCCCTTCTCCCCCGATTTCTCAGTTTGGCCGGGCGGCCAGCTCTAGGAAGAGTCTTGGTGGTTCCAAACTTCTTCCATTTAAGAATGATGGAGGCCACTGTGTTCTTGGGGATCGTCAATGCTGCAGAAATGTTTTGGTACCCTTCCCCAGATCTGTCTCTTGACACAGTCCTGTCTCGGAGCTCTACGGACAATTTCTTCGACCTCATGGCTTGGTTTTTGCTCTGACATGCACTGTCAACTGTGGAACCTTATATAGACAGGTTTGTGCCTTTCAAAATCATGTCCAATCAATTTAATTAATCACAGGTGGACTCCAAATCAAGTTGTAGAAACATCTCAAGGATGATCAATGGGAACAGGATGCACCTGAGCTACATTTCGAGTTTCATAGCGAAGGGTCTGAATAGGTATTCTGTTGAAAAAAAATTAAACATTTGCAAACATTTCTAAAAACCTGTTTTCACTTTGTTATTATGGGGTATTGTCTGTAGATTGACGAGGGAAACAAATTATTTTATCCATTTTAGAATAAGGCTGCAACGTAAAGAAAATGTGGAAAAAGTCAAGGGGTCTGAATACCCCCCTATTAGTACAAATGTACTATATGCAAAAGTTAGGTTCCCCAACCCCTTTCATATCACTATCAGATCAAAGCCCATGTATTTGCACCATTTTACTGAATCTTAGCTCAAGCTTAGTCTATTAAAATATTTCTGACGCATCTTTTCATCATTAGTTATTGTTAGCCCGTATGATTTTATACATAAAAAACACATATTGGAAAATATGATACCCTGCTTTAGCCAAGGGATGTGAGGGGCTTTCCCTATCATACACTTTACATATAGACTACATGTAAACTATCGTTAATGGACTCCACAAAGATCCTGCAAACCTTATTCTTATTTCTCGTATGTTTTTGTTCTACCTTAAGATATTTTTAGGGCTACATTGATATTGATGACTGCATTGTTGGGTTTAGAGCTTGCAAGAAATGCATTTCACCGTACCTGTGCATGTGACATTAAAACCTGAAAGTGAATAGCAGCTGGTGGAGGCATCAGGGTTTTCCCCTTCCTTTGATAAGCCTATTGACCTCCTGTCATGCTTTGCTAAGCTTCTAGTTTCGCATAATAATCTGGGCTTGTACATTTGGCTAATTCTATAGACACAGCTCTGTGTAATGACGCAATTTGAAGATGAAACTACAGACAAAGTTTCACAGCGTGTGGCCTTCACCTGACGCTGCTGTCTCAAAGGCCTCGGTTCCTTCATGGTCGGTGCAAGGGCAGACTTCTTCTCCTCTATCATCGAGTTCAGTTCCTTCACCTGAAACAAGGGCAGACTTCTTCTCCTCTATCATCGAGTTCAGTTCCTTCACCTGAAACAAGGGCAGACTTCTTCTCCTCTATCATCGAGTTCAGTTCCTTCACCTGAAACAAGGGCAGACTTCTTCTCCTCTATCATCGAGTTCAGTTCCTTCACCTGAAACAAGGGCAGACTTCTTCTCCTCTATCATCGAGTTCAGTTCCTTCACCTGAAACAAGGGCAGACTTCTTCTCCTCTATCATCGAGTTCAGTTCCTTCACCTGAAACAAGGGCAGACTTCTTCTCCTCTATCATCGAGTTCAGTTCCTTCACCTGAAACAAGGGCAGACTTCTTCTCCTCTATCATCGAGTTCAGTTCCTTCACCTGAAACAAAGTAACACATATTTCAACCCATATGCCAACATCCTGGTTTGGTGGGAAAAATTATCCACATAAATGTCAGATTAAGATGACTAACTATGCCCATAATAACATCTAATAATCATATGTCACCTGTGTTGTACACAAGCAGGGGCCGTATAGGGTGTGCATGGAGAGGCAGAGCTGTCTAAGGCCAACCAGGGGATTGGAAGATTGTGAGGTGAGTGAAAGTCTACTGTATAGCGACAGGTGTTGCAGGTCTAAGCCCTTTGAAGGGTTGAGCAAACAGGCAGGGCTCAGCTCAACACCTGGGAGTACAGGCCACCGTTCTCCAGTGTGTGTGTGTGTGTGTGTGTGTGTGTGTGTGTGTATAGCAGTGTGTGTGGTTATGTGGTCTATTGTATATGATGAATCTGGAAGATGGTGAGTTGAGTGAAAGCCTACTTTATAGCTACAGCCAGGAATGCTTGAATCCATCATTGGGAGCGGCAGGCTACTATCTTCTAAGTGTGAAAGCTGCCAGCTTTAACCAGAAACCCTGACTAATGTTTAAAGAATTTCAAAAACATATTGGACTGGGGTCTAATCATTTGCAACTGGTTCTATTTGGACTTCGTTGCAATGGAATGACATATTGATAAAACAGGTTGATTTGGTGATCAAACCTGGCTTGAAACTCACCAACTACTCTTCTTTTCCCCTGAATACAAGCACATATGACAGTTGAAGTATGCACGAGGGGTATTTCAAAGGTTTCAAAGACACTAAATCAATGCAAAGTAATCAATGACACAAACAAAACAGCACAGTCAGACAAGGAAGGTTCTTGTAAAACAAATTGTGCATCTGGACGAGCATCTGAAGGCAATGAGCTTCACCCTGCGACTGAGTATGGGGGTTGCCTGGAGTGGGTAAAGATCTGTCCCTGTGGTAAAGTGACATGCTACTCAGACAGTGGCTCCGATCCCCTGGTATAGTCACCATTTCAGACTCGTCATCCAGCGAGCGTGCCTTCATCTCGTCCAGTTCACCCTTGACGGCCGACACCCTCTCCAGTTCCTCCTGAGTATCACTGTACCCAGAGACCCGCTTCTGTGCCTCCATGGATTGCTACACAGACAACAATAAGAGCATGAAAGGGCATATGGGGTTCCAGTCATCAGTTAGTGCACAAAATATGAGATCCTTGTGCCTTGTAATATGGCAGCATAACATGAGATTGTGTCCAGTTTTATAATCCTAAACCAAATGTCAGTGTAGGGACCTGGCAAGAGTTCATTAGAAACACCTGGCACTTGAGCAATGTAGTCTATCTACACCCACAGGAGCTGCAAGGCAGTGGGATATTTTAATGAGTGTAATCAGTAAAAAGTTAATAATTTGAGGTGCGTAAACCTCCATGTAATAACATACAATGGCTCAGCTAATTCAATGTTTATAATTAGTTTGCACCATATCGACAAATGTAAGTCTATAGCTGTGACTCAGTGACTCCCTCCCTGTCTGGGAGGATATAGCACGGAGCCTAATCTGGAACTGACCTCTGCCACCGGTGTCGCAGCTCTAAACACTGTGAAGCGTTGTGTCCACGCAAACAGTCAGGGCTCAGTTCCACACCTGGGAGTACAGGCCACTTTGTTCTCCAAGAAGAGAAGGTTACATGCGGTTGAGGTAGCAGTGTGTGTGTGCAGTCTATTGTATATGATGAGTGAGAAATCTGTGACCGATGAAAATAAACACAATTTCCTTCCCACGTATCCCCAGCCCTCTATTGCAAATCTGTTCAAACATTGATAAAGACTGAATGTGAATGACCTAATTAAACTACAATAATTCTAATATTTGGTTCTGATATGAATAGTTCACAGTGGCAGGCTGGGCTTCTAGCATGTTCTGGGTTATCCTGTAGGCTATAACCAACATTGTTGCAGCGAATGGTTCATTTTATGTGGGAGGGGTAACAGTTGGGAACAGGAATGCAGGTAGCGAGAGGACAGGGGGCTCAGGCACCAACAGACAACCAGCCGTGGTGGGGGGGTGCAGCCACTGATAAAAAAATACCAGCGTCATAGAGAGAAACAGATGCAGCCTTCGCAAATAGCAGCAGCCCAGCCCTCCCTGGGTCAGCCAGGCTTTTAGCAAGTCAGGAGGTGGGAGGGTTTTGAGGTGTGAAGTCATTTCCAGGAAGGTTATGTCACTTCACTTTTAATGCAATTTACATGAACATGGGCAGGATGGAAAGGGCCCGTGTAGCACTATAAGAGGGCTTATGCGGTATGGAGGAAAGCAGGTAGGGTGGATAGCTGCCCTGCTGTGAAAGGGGATTGGTGAGGTGCATTACCAGTTGCTGTTGGCTGACCTCACGCCTCTGTTTTAGGATCTCCTCTGTCCGCTGCAGGACCCGTGCTCAGCTCGGTAATCTCCTGCCTCTTCTTCTTGAATACCGTCCCCTTGCTGCGCAGTTTCCCGACAAAACGTTTGAACTGAGAAGAACCGAGGGAGACGGTCATGAAACTAATATGCTAAGAGAAAGGGAATTACTAAAAGTAATGACAATAACATAGCATTTTCTTGTGTCTGAAAATGAGACCGACATTTTCTCTTTCTTCCCAGACCACATCTTGAAGCGAGGTCATCCTCTCCAATTCCTACCAACAGACATGACCCCTGGCAAATACATCAAACATTGGCCAACAGAATGCGGCATTCAACCCCCCCCCCCCCCCCCTTCTCTGTAGGGGTACGATGAGACTCCTGTGCATGTCAACATTTATAGCTGTTGTTCATTTTGGAGAACCCCAGAAATCACAGAATGTTACGTCACTTCAGGCATGCGCAGCTTGCGCGCGAGAATGTATGGTTTGTTTTATTTCAGGACATCAAGGGCAGACAAGGTTGAGAGAGAATTAGCAGGCAGAATAATGCTGCATAGCATTCTCTCGTCACATACAATGGGTCCCCAGAACAACTGCGACTAAATTAGCCAGTAATTTGAAGGGCTGGAACTATTTATCATGACAGAGGATTGTTTTTGAAAATGCAGCACAATGGAATAGTAGATAATTAAACATGGTACGCACTGTGCATATTTATAAATAGCAGTAGCCTACAGTATATGTGAAATCTATTTCGGCAGGGTGAATAACCTTTCCAGATTGAGCAAACACATCTGTTATTTATGTTGGGGGAATTTGGGGTGTAAGTGAACTGAGAGCCAAGCAATGGACGATGGAACACTAGACACATGGTGGACTAGTTAGTAGGGGGTTTAAAACCAAGCTAACTAAGGATGGGCACACAGGGGCATAATACAGACGCCCTCCTGCAGCTGCTGGGTGACATGTGATTATACGCACGCTCAGAATGGAAAATACCTCTGATAAGGTGATCATTTCCACCATGACCCATGACTCCAGGAGAGACCGATAAGTCCTTTCCATTTACCACAGAAATGCTTCTTGTTCTCACCTACTGTTTTACCACACTGAGAAGTGGGTTTAGAGTTCCCTTTCACATCAAAACACTCACTTATTATCCAGGGGAGCAGATGAAACCACCCACATTGAACAGGGCATTGGGGAGAGCAGGGAGGAAGCGGCTGCTATTTCAGACAGGCAGCTTATGTGCCTCGCCAGCCTGTCCAGCTCTCAGCACCATAAAACACTCAGACATGGACATATGGGTGCAGTACGTGCCTTTAATCCAACAGCGACCACCAACTACACTGCTCAAAAAAATAAAGGGAACACTAAAATAACACATCCTAGATCTGAATGAATGAAATAATCTTATTAAATACTTTTTTCTTTACATAGTTGAATGTGCTGACAACAAAAATCATACAAAAATAATCAATGGAAATCCAATTTATCAACCCATGGAGGTCTGGATATGGAGTCACACTCAAAATTAAAGTGGAAAACCACACTACAGGCTGATCCAACTTTGATGTAATGTCCTTAAAACAAGTCAAAATGAGGCTCAGTAGTGTGTGTGGCCTCCACGTGCCTGTATGACCTCCCTACAACGCCTGGGCATGCTGCTGATGAGGTGGCGGATGGTCTCCTGAGGGATCTCCTCCCAGACCTGGACTAAAGCATCCGCCAACTCCTGGACAGTCTGTGGTGCAACGCGGCGTTGGTGGATGGAGCGAGACATGATGTCCCAGATGTGCTCAATTGGATTCAGGTCTGGGGAACGGGCGGGCCAGTCCATAGCATCAATGCCTTCCTCTTGCAGGAACTGCTGACACACTCCAGCCACATGAGGTCTAGCATTGTCTTGCATTAGGAGGAACCCAGGGCCAACCGCACCAGCATATGGTCTCACAAGGGGTCTGAGGATCTCATCTCGGTACCTAATGGCAGTCAGGCTACCTCTGGCGAGCACATGGAGGGATGTGCGGCCCCCCAAAGAAATGCCACCCCACACCATGACTGACCCACCGCCAAACCGGTCATGCTGGAGGATGTTGCAGGCAGCAGAACGTTCTCCACGGCGTCTCCAGACTCTGTCACGTCTGTCACATGTGCTCAGTGTGAACCTGCTTTCATCTGTGAAGAGCACAGGGCGCCAGTGGCGAATTTGCCAATCTTGGTGTTCTCTGGCAAATGGCAAACGTCCTGCACGGTGTTGGGCTGTAAGCACAACCCCCACCTGTGGACGTCGGGCCCTCATACCACCCTCATGGAGTCTGTTTCTGACCGTTTGAGCAGACACATGCACATTTGTGACCTGCTGGAGGTCATTTTGCAGGGCTCTGGCAGTGCTCCTCCTGCTCCTCCTTGCACAAAGGCGGAGGTAGCGGTCCGGCTGCTGGGTTGTTGCCCTCCTACGGCCTCCTCCACGTCTCCTGATGTACTGGCCTGTCTCCTGGTAGCGCCTCCATGCTCTGGACACTACGCTGACAGACACAGCAAACCTTCTTGCCACAGCTCGCATTGATGTGCCATCCTGGATGAGCTGCACTACCTGAGCCACTTGTGTGAGTTGTAGACTCCGTCTCATGCTACCACTAGAGTGAAAGCACTGCCAGCATTAAAAGTGACCAAAACATCAGCCAGGAAGCATAGGAACTGAGAAGTGGTCTGTGGTTACCACCTGCAGAACCACTCCTTTATTGGGGGTGTCTTGCTAATTGCCTATAATTTCCACCTGTTGTCTATTCCATTTGCACAACAGCATGTGAAATTTATTGTCAATCAGTGTTGCTTCCTAAGTGGACTGTTTGATTTCACAGAAGTGTGATTGACTTGGAGTTACATTGTGTTGTTTAAGTGTTCCCTTTATTTTTTGAGCAGTTTATATAGACCTGCTTATGGCCAAAGGTTGCTCTGCAAACAGGAACAGGCATACTTTCAGATGTGAAGAGTGGTCGTTTTTCCTTATTATCCTTGATCTTATACAGCCAGGCATAGGGTGTGTTGACACAGGAGTGATGGCTCCTGGCACTGTGTTGCAGAGGCAAAAAAGCCACTCAAATTTGAGAGTCCACTCTCTGCCAGTGGTTCAGAGGGATCTAACCAAACATGGCGTCAAATCTCGTGTCAGTTTGTTTCGATTGGGGTAAAATATCAGCCATCGAGTTACATTTAGTTGAAGGATTCACACTGCAATGGTTTGTGTTTTGCGGAATTAATTTAGAAGAGATTTGAAAACAGTTAACATTTCAGACAGTTTGTTCAATACTGTCCTGGTTCTAGGTAGTCCGTGTTGTGGTCTATTTTTAACCTTGCATGGGAATGTGGGAGAATGAGGGGAAAGGGATAAGTAGCTTTAGCCAGTGAGCCCCTCTCTGTTTACATAAGAGCAGAAATAGCATCTCACGTTCAGTGCGGCGCACAACTGTACCGCGCTTCACTCTTATCAACAAAGTTTGACGTAAGCAAACAGTAGAATGTTTAATCAATCTACCCCTAAAGATGGAAAACATATCATCTCTGATGCATTTTGCTTTATCCTCTGAGAGAGTTTGGATAGTGATGTTCAGTTTTGAGTGGTGAGCAGATGTACAATGTAACGTGCGAATACAGAGCAGATGGTATCAGTGGAGGCTTGTGAGAGGACGGCTCATAATGGCTGAAACGGAGCGAATGGAATCAAACACAGAAAGAAACCATGTTTGATACAATTCCACTCATTCCGCTCCAGCCATTACCACGAGCCCGTCCTCCCCAATTAAGGTGCCACCAACCTCCTGTGGATTGTATATAAGGGTAGCAGTATTTTTGCTGGACAATGACGATACATCACTCCCCATCGAAAAAGGCTCCGACCCTGTTCCAATGGTGAGGAAGGGGATTACTATTGGTGTGGACGATGATGTTCAGACCAGAGTACTGAGCTGTGAGATGTGGTTAGTTACCTCGTCTCCCCGGATGACCTCGTCTCCCTCCAGGTCTCGTGCTTGACTGTTCTCACCTAAAAGAGACAGCAAAATATTAAAATATCAATATGATAATATGAATAAACGTTTTGATGATAAATAAAGCCGCCTCCCTTCATCAGACAACATCAATCAGCCTAACAAGTTCAAAGAGCCAGCAAACGCTTAACAACACACAGACAGCCAGCACTTACAGATTCATATAACTGACAAAGACCTGTGTGATTTAGTATCAATGACAGGGAATGGCATTCTGAAATGGACATAACCTTCATCCTATGTAATTGCTGGTGTTATGTCATATATAAGAATGTGAAACAAGGAGAAACAAATCACCTGCTGCCTGAAGAGACAGTTTATCATCCATGGGGTCATTTCGCATTATTCTTTTGTCAATCAGCGGATTTATTTCAATGTTGTTTTCTCGAATCTGGACAAACTGGGGAACAGTCAGACTCAAACTTTCAATTTGTCAGAAACAACCTTTTTGGTGATTGTCAGTCATTCTTGAACCAAATTGACCAAACTGGCAAGGCTCTAAAGCTTAATTACCCAGGTAGGTTGATAGCTCACCTTGTCCTCTAGGTCCCTAAGCTCAGCTTGGCCCATGTCTGGCTTGGAGGTACATTCTGCAGGTACTGCACCATCCGCCTCTTACTCTCCAGCTCCTTGGGCAGTTTGTCAGACACCATGTAGGAGTTGAACTTGATCTCCTCTTCAAGCCTCTTCATTATGTCGGGGACAGTAACAGAGACAGTAACAGAGACATTTGATCAGGCTACATCATTGTGAAAGTCTTTGAAACACAATGAGGCACACCTGCTCATCACAAGAATTAACATTAAACTAGATCAAGAGAGTGTATGCAAAACATTGTTTTAATTAATCAACTCAAGAGCATAACCTCAACATACAGTGCATTCGGAAAGCATTCGGACCCCTTGACTTTTTCCACATTGTTAAATTACAGCCTTACTTTAAAATTGATTCAATAGATTTCTTTCCCTCATCAATCTACACACAATACCCAATAATGGCAAAGCAAAAACAGTTATTGACATTTTTGCTAAATTATAAAAAACAGAAATAGTACATTTACATAAGTATTCAGACCCTTTACTCAGTACTTTGTTGAAGCACCTTTGGCAGCGATTACAGACTTGAGTCTTGTTTATGACGCTACAAGCTTGGCACACCTGTATTTGGGGAGTTTCTCCTATTCTTCTCTGCAGATCCTCAAGCTCTGTCAGGTTGGATGGGGAGAGTCGCTGCAGAACTATTTTCAGGTCTCTCCAGAGTTGTTCGATCGGGTTCAAGTCCAGGCTCTGGCAGGGCCACTCAAGAACATTCAGAGAGTTGACCCGAATCCACTCCTACGTTGTCTTGGCTGTGTGCTTAGGGTCATTGTCCTGTTGGAAGGTGAACCTTCGCCCCAGTCTGAGGTCCTGAGCACTCTGGAGCAGGTTTTCATCAAGGATCTCTCTGTACTTTGCTACGTTCATCTTTCCCTCGATCCAGACCAGTCTCCCAGTCCCTGCCGCTGAGAAACATCCCCACAGCATGATGCTGCCACCACCATGCTTCACCGTAGGGATGGTACCAGGTTTCCTCCAGATGTGACGCTTGGCATTCAGGCCAAAATAGCTCAATCTTGGTTTAATCAGTTTCTCATGGTCTGAGAGTCTTTAGGTGCCTTTTGGCAAAATCCAAGCGGGCTGTCATGTGCCTTTTACAGAGGAGTGGCTTCCATCTGGCCACTCTACCATAAATCTCTAATTGGTGGAGTGCTGCAGAGATGGTTGTCCTTCTGGAGTGTTCTCCCATCTCCATAGAGGAACTCTGAAGCGCTGTCAGAGTGACCACCGGGTTCTTGGTCACCTCCCTGACCAAGGCCCTTCTCCCCCGATTGCTCAGTTTGGCCGGGCGGCCAGCTCTAGGAATTGTCTCGGTGGTTCCAAACTTATTCCATTTAAGAATGAGAACCCAATGTGTTCTTGGGGACTTTCAATGCCTCAGACATTTGATAATACGCTTCCCCAGATCAGTGCCTCGACACAATCCTGTCTCGGAGCTCTACGGACAATTCCTTTGACCTCATGGCTTGGTTTATGCTCTGACATGCACTGTCAACTGTGGGACCTTATTTAGACAGGTGTGTGCCTTTCCAAATCATGTCCAATCAATTGAATTTACCACAGGTGGACTCCAATCAAGATGCACCTGAGCTCAATTTTGAGTCTCATAGCAAAGGGTCTGAATATTTCTGTAAATAAGCTATTTCTGTTTTTAGACATTTGCAAAAATTCCCAAAACCTGTTTTCGCTTTGTCTTTATGGGGTATTGTGTGTAGATTGATGAGGGGAACAAATATTTTCATCCATTTCAGAATAAGGCTGTAACATAACAAAATGTGGAAAAAGGGAAGGGGTCTGAATACTTACAAAATGCACTGTAGATAGTGTTCTCCATGCTGCTGTTTAACTGATGCACAGTGGGCCTACATGAGACTGAAAACCTTTACAAGAGGGTCACATCATTTGATATGTGGTAATTTAAGTCAATGGATTGTCAAATGCTTTGTTGGTATGCCACTCACAAAAGCTTTCATGTCTGTCTTTCTTTACTTTGGTCATTTTGGAAACTATAGATGTGTAAATCTCCTGTGTGACTGTAAAGAGGCCAAAACTAGATGATTACAGGGCCTTAATAAATGTGAATCAATTAACGGAGATTCAGCCTAATCTGCTGTGTCCTTGACCTTTCAACCTTTTCAACCAGCTGTGGTGTGGAGGGTGATGCAGAACACGCCTACTCACTCTCTGGCTTGGAATCTGCTGCTGCCTGCCGCAGGTCCTTCAGCTGCTGCTGAGGTCTCTGCAGTCTCTGCTCTGCCTGGAAAAGCTGGACATATCCAAATGACAACACACCTTATCAGCATTTTAAAAGAAACCAACATCATGCTTATAAATCTACTTGTAGGTGAATTTAGAATATGTAATTGACAACAATCTGATAATATGTAAACCTTTACCTGTATGTCTCAAAAACTCAGCAAAAAAAGAAACGTCCCTTTTTCAGGACCCTGTCTTTCAAAGATCATTCGTAAAAATCCAAATAACTTCACAGATCTTCATTGTAAAGGGTAAAAACACTGTTTCCCATGCTTGTTCAATGAACCATAAACAATTAATGAACATGCACGTGTGGAACAGCTTACAGACGGTAGGCAATTAAGGTCACAGTTATGAAAACTTAGGACACTAAAGAGGCCTTTCTACTGACTCTGAAAAACACCAAAAGAAAGATGCCCAGGGTCCCTGCTCATCTGCGTGAACATGCCTTAGGCATGCTGCAAAGAGGCATGAGGACTGCAGATGTGGCCAGGGCAATAAATTGCAATGTCTGTATTGTGAGAAGCCTAAGACAGCGCTACAGGGAGACAGGACGGACAGCTGATCATCCTCGCAGCGACGGGCCACGTGTAAACAACACCTGCACAGGATCGGTACATCCGAACATCACACCTGCGGGACTGGTAAAGGATGGCAACAACAACTGCCCGAGTTACACCAGGAACGCACAATCCCTCCATCAGTGCTCAGACTGTCCGCAATAGGCTGAGAGAGGCTGGACTGAAGGCTTGTAGGACTGCTGTAAGGCAGGTCCTCACCAGACATCACCGGCAACAACGTCGCCTATGGGCACAAACCCACCGGCGCTGCGCAGTTTCCCGACAAAATGTTTGAACTGAGAAGAACCGAGGGAGACGGTCATGAAAAGAATATGCTAAGAGAAAGGGAATTAATAAAAGTAATGACAATAACATAGCATTTTTTTGTGTCTGAAAATGAGACTGACATGTTCTCTTTCTTCTCAGACCACATCTTGAAGCGAGGTCATCCTCTCCAATTCCTACCAAGACAGACATGACCCCTGGCAAATACATCAAACATTGGGCAACAGGATGCGGCATTCAACCCAACCCCCCCTTTCTCTGTAGGGGTACGATGAGACTCCTGTGCATGTCAACATTTATAGCTGTTGTTCATTCTGGAGAACCCCAGAAATCACAGAATGTTACGTCACTTCAGGCGTGCGCGCGAGAATGTATGGTTTGTTTTATTTCAGGACATCAAGGGCAGACAAGGTTGAGAGGGAATTAGCAGGCAGAATAATGCTGCATAGCATTCTCTCGTCACATACAATGGGTCCCCAGAACAACTGCTACTAAATTAGCCAGTACTTTGAAGGGCTGGACCAGACAGGACTGGCAAAAAGTGCTCTTCACCGATAAGTCACGGTTTTGTCTCACCACTGGAATGAGCGTTACACCGAGGCCTGTACTCTGGAGCGGGATCAATTTGGAGGTGGAGGGTCCGTCATGGTCTGGGGCGTTGTGTCACAGCATCATCGGACTGAGCTTGTTGTCATTGCAGGCAATCTCAACACTGTACGTTACAGGGAAGACATCCTCCTCTCTCATGTGGTACCCTTCCTGCACGCTCATCCTGACATGACCCTCCAGCATGACAATGCCACCAGCCATACTACTCATTCTGTGTGTGATTTCCTGCAAGACAGGAATGTCAGTGTTCTGCCATTGCCAGCGAAGAGCCCAGATCTCAATACCATTGAGCACGTCTGGGACCTGTTGGATCGGAGGGTGAGGGCTAGGTTCATTCCCCCCAGAAATGTCTGGGAACTTACAGGTGCCTTGGTGGAAAAGTGGGGCAACATCTCACAGCAAGAACTGGCAAATCTGGTGCAGTCCATGAGGAGGAGATGCACTGCAATACTTAATGCAGCTGGTGGCCACACCAGATACTGACTGTTACTTTTGATTTTGACTCCCCCCTTTGTTCAGGGACACATTATTCCATTTCTGTTAGTCACATGTCTGTGGAACTTGTTCAGTTTATGTCTCAGTTGTTGAATCTTGTTATGTTCATACAAATATTTACACATGTTAAGTTTGCTAAAAATAAACGCAGTTGACAGTGAGAGGACGTTTCTTTTTTTGCTGAGTTTATGTGTACTCTGTATGCAGCAAAGTTGATAATATGGGTTACAAAGCATGTAAATTGGAACGTTGAACATGCCATATCATTAGTTGGTTCTTCTGCTGAGCCAGAGACTCTTCTCTCTCCTGTTCCACATGTAATTGTCTGGCCAGTTCCAGCATCCGCTGGTGGTTGAACACTGACTCCACCTGGTGGACACAGAAAAAAACGGTGATACTGTTTCGGCATCTGAGATTGAGTTTCACCTCACATGACAGCCGGGAGCCACTACCACTGACCCCAGTTTCCTCTTCTGGCATGGTCTTAAATTATGATCCACTAAAATGGCACTCTACTACTCTTCTGCCCTGGAAAAGGGTGAAGCCGTGAGCCTCTCAGATGCCTGTCTAGTCTCATTACCAAAAGGAATCTGTTGGCGTGTATAAGAGGTCATGTTTTCATTCCTCTGCGAGTCCCTGTGAGTTTCAGGCATTATGACAGGGTGGGCTTCCTCAAACAGACTGTCTGTCTTACCCTCTTCTTCAGCAGCTCCACTCGCTTGATCAGCTGGTCCTTCTCCTCTTCCATAGCAACAATGTCCTGAGGTTGGCGAAAATATTGTGTTTTAGCACTGTCTTAAGCGTATTCAATGTGAAACCTATTGAAAAGGTGTCACACTTTTCCACTGATCTCTGCAGTGGAAAAGCCAGAGCTCTTCAGTTGCTCACACTCCTTATGGTAGGTCTTGAATCCTTCCATTAGTTCTTCATACTACAAAAACAACAGATCAAACACTATGCAATGATGAATCATATCTTAATTATGCATTCCATCACATCTTTCTGGCCCACAGTGAACTTAAAAATAATAAAATAAAGGTTTTAATCATGGCATCATAGTGTGATCTCTCTAGTCTAGCGAGAGGAGGAGTCATTATCCCACGTTCCCATTATCCCATGTTATGCTTGCACCTTGAAGTCAGTGTTAAACTAACCTGGTGACAGGTGTCAGTGATGACACCACCCTGCAGGAACTCTGCAGGCACCTCCAGCTTAACCAGGAAGCGAGCCAGGTAAGCTCTCTTATTCAGCTCTGTGATCCTCTGCAGCAGCCAGTGAAGGATAGGGTGAATCACAGGCTTACTACCAGTCACCAGGCCCTGTCTGAAACTGCTCCTGTATGAAGAAAGAGGACAGTGAGAAGCAAACACTCTCAGTGTTCTATTCAATGTCATTGGTTCTACTGCTAAAATCTGCTTTGATTTTGTAAGTTGTCAGTCAAGAATACTTACAGATCAGACATATTCCCAGGTGGTTTGTATTTCAACATCCCTAGCAAAGTGAACATTCTCTTTGCTGTTTGGTCAGGCATTTCTTCACGGATATCAATAGCTTACCGAAATGAATAAAATATGATTTACAATTCATTCACACATTTTACACACACTTTAGGTGACTGACTGATAATTGGAAACAATAGTAGTGGGGCTCCAAATGGGGTAGGTGTCATCATCAACATTAGCGACATAATATCAAGTCATGATCAAAAGTATGAGGTTGTTGTTTACATTGCCATTGTTTACATTATCTTACCTTAGGGTCAATTTCAGCCAGAACATCGTTGAGAATCTCCAGCAGTTGCATTGGCCCCAGTGAGTCGAAGGTGATCAGGTTAACGTTTTTCTTGAAGGGGTCTTTATTCAGGTGCTCAACAATAAATGTAAGTTGCTTGCTCATCTTAAAATCAACTGGCCAGCTAACGCTAAAGCGAGATAAAGAATTTTAGCTAATGTTAGCTAGTCAAGAGGATTAGCAAAAATACAGAATCAAAACTAGCATTACGTTAGCTTGCTACGTACTGTAAAGTTAGCTATTTAGCTAGATGCCGTTATAAAACGTTCGGTGGATAGCTTGAAGCATAGCTAGCTACACGCTAACAAGACAGTTCGTATGCACAAAGTGGCCAGCTGGCTTGTCCCCTTGTTTATTTCGAGGAATACTCGTTTTAAACACCATAACAACGTTCACAGTCAGCAAAGCAAGACCATTCGTATCCGTTTTGGTAACCAGACACAAACGTACCCGAGCTGGTTGCTAACAGGAAGTCTTTCAGCTAGTTAAAGAGGGCAAAGATTGTTTGACAAGATCGTCGAGTGACTGCTCTAACAATGGGAATAGCTTCAAAATAAAAGTCCTCCTTTTACTTGACCACAATATCAGAAATTATAGTGTATTTTGCCTGTTGCAAGATGCGTTCAGTTTCTCTGATCTTACCCTCCCCTTTTCATAGGAGGAATTAAGGCTTATTTTTTTGTTCTAGTGGTCTGCCAAGGTGGATAAATTAAATAAAAGATACAATCAGTAAATGTTTTAATAACGGGACATCGAAATGTGTTTTAAACAATAATGTTAAATATAAATTAGTTAAAAAGGAATTCATGATTGAAATTTAAATATTCTTCCTTAAATAATATCTGGAATAATCGTTTAATTTCCATTCAACTAGATAGTACTGTCCCCCATGCTGCTCCCCGTCAGGGTCTGAGGATTCTCAAACAACGCAGGCTCTTGAAACGCATCCGTGCATTGGTAGATGTGGTGTACATTGTTATAAACAGTTATTACACTGCTATAGACTGTTACTCTCACTGTTATCGACGGTTACAAACACGTATTACAAAGGCCCCCAGTGTCCGGTCTGGGGCGTGAAGTCAGGAACTCTGCTGGTCGGTTACTGCGTATCAACCTTGCGGTGCCAAAAGCCCTGGTCTGCCCTAGAAAGCCTATGTAAATTACGATCGCCAGAACGGCCAAATCCATTTATTTTAGACAGCCGTTTTGGGATCTAAAATAAGTTTATGCTGACACACACCAATCACGGGCCTTCAGGCGTGGAGGCTCGTGCTCTCATGCATAATGGTGCTTTTAAGAAAACTGGGAACTCGGGGTGGAAAACGAGCTGAAATCATGAAATCAGTGTGCTCCATGTCGGAAAATCGGAGCTCTAGAAAGAGTCCTGACTTGGAATTCTGAGTTGGATGACCGTTCTAAAAATGTATAATCCCAGTTGGAGCTCGTTTTTTTCAGAGTGGCCAACTGTTTTTAACGAAATGAAGTCGGAAGTCGGAGATTTCCAAGTTCCCAGATGTTTTAAATGCGGCAATAGCATAGACGTCACAGATAGAGCAATGAGACAGATATTTCACACAATGTATAAATGTGAAGCATCCGCTTAACGTTTCCACTCACTATCAAATTTGGTAGTGATAGGAAGCCCAGAGGCCTGAGAAGATTGATTTTGCTAATTTTCTCATCGATGAAACATTCATTTCACAATACAGTTTTCTGTTCACAAAACTAAAATCTGTTACGAACAGAGTGGACTAAGTTTTGTAGACTTTTACCCTATGGCAAATTTGTACAAAACTGCATTGTTTAGAAGGCTTACAAAGGCAAATTATGTTATTGCACACACGCACTTCACAGAGTTGGCGTTCTGTCGGAAATATGCAAACGTAGGTTAGAACGCGCCAATAGGATCTTGCTAGTTCGTGCGTGGCTCTGCCCATCTTGCTTGTTCTGCCCACTATGACTAATTTGTTCCGATTTGAAAGGACAGGCTATGGTCTATCTTGGTTTAGTTATACAAATCTTTCTAGACATTAAAACCAGTAGATAGTTGCCGAGTTCAAACCAATTGGGAACTTGGAAATCTCGGACTTCCGAGATTCGGAATTCCAAATCGGGAACTCAGGTCTCTTTCTAGAGCTCTGACTTTCCGACTTGAAGATCACTGACATCATGAATTGACCTCGTATTGTTCAGAGTTCCCAGTTAGTCCACCATGAGATACTGTAACGCCAACATCATCCAGGTATTTTTAAGGAAAACTCCCGATGGCACATGAAGCTGGAAGTATTTGAATTTGAAGCATGCCATATTATTGAATGGGCCTGCATGGTACCAAATAATTGCTAAGGATCATGGTGAAAGTGGCTGTAACTAGCAAAGGATCATGATGTAGTCGTTTTCATCCTGCCTGAGAGAGTCAACTTAGGTGCACCTATGAGGAGGTGTGGAGGTAGCCTGTCGGCCCATGATTGGTCTGTGTCAGCACGTGGTCCTGTGTGACAACAAATGTAGTAGTTAGAGTGGATCACTATTTAATTAAATATCTCGATTTGTAGCGAACTTTAAAATCATTCAACATGGGGAGCGAACTTGATCATTATATATTAATTTTAGAGCCCAAAACGGCCTTCAATTTTGTGGGGGGAGGCCATTCTGGCGATCATAATTTCGGCTTGGGACCGAGATTTCGGCTTGGCCCATAAGACCCTCACAAATTTCTACAGATGCACCATTGAGAGCATCCTGTCGGGCTGTATCACCGCCTGGCAAATGTACCATCTGCAACCACAGGGCTCTCCAGAGGGTGGTGCGGACAGCCCAACGCATCACCGGGGTCACACTGCCTGCCCTCCAGGACATCTACAGCACCCAGTGTATTAAATCAATTCAAATTGTATTAGTCACATGCGCCGAATATAACGGGTGTAGACATTACAGTGAAATTATTACTTACGAGCCCCTAACCAACAATGCAGTTGAAAAAAATACGGATAAGAATAATAAATAAATGTAACAAGTAATTAAAGAGCAGCAATAAAATAACAATAGCGAAACTATATAGGGGGGGGGGGGGGTACCGGTACAGAGTCAATGTGCGGGGGCACCGGTTAGTTGAGGTAATATGTACATGTAGGTAGAGTTAGAGTTATTAAAGTGACAATGCATAGATGATAACAACAGAGAGTAGCAGCGGTGTAAAAAGGCGGGGGGGGGGCAATGCAAAAAGTCTGGGTAGCCATTTCATTAGGTGTTCAGGAGTCTTATGGCTTGGGGGGGTAGAAGCTGTTAAGAAGCCTTTTGGACCTAGACTTGGTGCTCCGGTACCGCTTGCCGTGCAATAGTAGAGAGAACAGTCTATGGCTAGGGTGGCTGGAGTCTTTGACAATTTTTAGGGCCTTCCTCTGATACTGCCTGGTATAGAGGTTCTGGATGGCAGGAAGCTTGGCCCCGGTGATGTACTGGGCCGCACGCATTACCCTCTGTAGTGCCTTGCGGTCGGAGGCCAAGCAGTTGCCATACCAGGCAGTGATGCAACCAGTCAGGATGCTCTTGATGGTGCAGTTACAGAACCTTTCGAGGATCTGAAGTTCCATCCCAGATCTTTTCAGTCTCCTGAGGGGGAATAGGCTTTGTAGTGCCCTCTTCATGACTGTCTTAGTGTGTTTGGACCATGATAGTTTGTTGGTGATGTGGACACCAAGGAACTTGAAGCTCTCAACCTGTTCCACTACAGCCCCACAGCCCCATCGATGAGAACGGGTGCGTGCTCCGTCCTCCTTTTCCTGTAGTCCACAATCATCTCCTTTGTCTTGATCACTTTGAGGGAGAGGTTGTTGTCCTGGCACCACACGACCAGGTCTCTGACCTCCTCCCTATAGGCTGTCTCATCGTTGTCTGTGATCAGGCCTACCACTGTTGTGTCCTTGGCAAACTTGATGATGGAGTAGAAGTCGTGTCTGGCCATGCAGTCATGAGTGAACAGGGAGTACAGGAGGGGACTGAGCACGCACCCCTGAGGAGCCCCCGTATTGAGGATCAGCGTGGCGGATGTGTTGTTACCTACCCTTACCTCCTGGGGGTGGCCTGGCAGAAAGTCCAGAATCCAGTTGCAGAGGGAGGTGTTTAGTCCCAGGGTCCTTAGCTTAGTGATGAGCTTTGAAGGCACTATGGTGTTGAACGCTGAGCTGTAGTCAATGAATAGCATTCTCACATAGGTGTTCCTTTTGTCTAGGTGGGAAAGGGCAGTGTGGAGTGCAATAGAGATTGCATCATCTGTGGATCTGTTGGGGCGGTATGCAAATTGGAGCGGGTCTATGGTTTCTGGGATAATGGTGCTGATGTGATCCATGACCAGCCTTTCAAAGCACTTCATGGCTACAGACGTGAGTGCATGATCACACAGTCATCTGGAACAGCTGGTGCTCTCATGCATGTTTCAGTGTTACTTGCCTCGAAGCGAGCATAGAAGTAATTTAGCTCGTCTGGTAAGTTCGTGTCATCATACCAGCACACCTTCCCTGTGGCTCAGTTGGTAGAGCATGGTGTTTGCAATGCCAGCATGGTGTGTGCAACGCCAGGGTTGTGGGTTTGATTCCCACGGGAGGCCGATTCCCACGGGGGGCCAGTACAAAAGAAATGAAAATGAAATGTATGTATTCACTACTGTAAGTCGCTCTGGATAAGAGTGTCTGCTAAAATGACTAAAATGTAAAAAAATGTAATCATCTAGACAGCAGAGACTGTGCAGGTGCATCAAAGCTGGGGACCGAGAAACTAAAAAACAGCTTCCATCTCCAGGCCATCAGACTGTTAAATAGTCACCACTAGCCAGCCTCCTCCCAGTACCCTGCCCTGAACTTTAGTCACTGTTACTAGCCAGCTTCCACCCTGTACTCAATCCTGCACCTTAGAGACTGCTGCCATATGTACATTGTCATTGAACACTGGTCACTTTAATAATGTTTACATACTGTTTTACCCACTTCATATGTATATACTGTATTCTAGTATATAACAACTGCTGTACACACCTTTTCTATTCATATACGCTCCATACTGTCTATACACACACCGTCATATACTGTACATATACAGTACACTGAGTATACCAAACATTAGGAACACCTTCCTAATATTGAGTTGTACGTGACCAAAAACATTTTATTTGGATTTGATTTAGGCTTTCTAAGACACTGGGGGCCTGTGCCATAGACATTAAGGTTGGCTCTCTTTGGCAGGATGAAAATGACTACATTGACCATGATGCTTTGCTAGTTCCGGCCATTTTCACCATGATCCTTAGCGGTTTTTGGTGCCAATTAGCCCCATTCAGCAATATGGGGTGCTTCAAATTCAAATACTTCCAGCTTCTTGAGTTTTCCATAGGAATATTTTTTTCTGTAATTTTCAGTAGAAGAGCCCTTTTATATTTCTGGATTTGAACATTGTAAATAATAGTTCCACAACAGACACTATCATATTGTTCCAATACTGTTGGCATAATAGTATTGCTGTGTCTCTGTATATGTAAGGGGTGCGTGTTGGTGGCAGGGAAGTCAGGCGCCGGTGAACAAACTTGGTATAAACTGAGTTGTTTAATAAATGCTGATAAAACTCCAAAACAACCAATATAACAAAGTGGGTACAAAACCTGTCGCACAACAACACTGAATAGCACATCACATCCAAACAAAACAATCTCCGACAAGGACATGAGGGGGAACAGAGGGTTAAATACACAACATGTAATTGATGGGATTGGAACCAGGTGTGAAGGAAGACAAGACAAAACCAATGGAAAATGAAAAATGGATCAGTGATGGCTAGAAGGTCGGTGACGTCGACCGCCGAACACCGCCAAACAAGAAGAAGGACCGACTTCGGTGGAAGTCGTGACAGTATAGTTGAGGGTATATTGGTTCAATAATACTGAAGTCAGTTTTGGTCCCAGAGGGGATCTCAATGCTGTTACACATAACCAAGTTAACCTGACTTAAAGAAACCTGAATAAAAAAATTCAAGATGTACTTGTCATTATTTTATTTTAACTTTACATTATACCCTGTATTATAGTAGATCACTGGTTAATACAGACTACACCTTATTTATTTCTACCAACATTTCTGTCCACAACTTCTGAATCAGGTAATAATTAAACAGATACTGTTGTGCTGCCTTTCCAACTGATGTAAACTTTCCACACAAATATTAATTTGAAAAACCAAAAGACCTTCACATTGTAGGTCTGTTGTTTTAACAATGTAATAATAATATATGCCATTTAACAGATGCTTTTACCCGAAGCGACTTACAGTCATTCGTGCATACATTTTACGTATGTGTGGCCCTGGGAATCGAACCCACAACCCTGGCCCTGCAAGCTTCATGCTCTACAGGACCACCATTAGAATGTAATAACATAGACATTAAAACCAGTATATAGCGATAGCGCTTTCCTATGGAAAACTCCCGATGGCGCTGGAAGTATTTGAATTTGAAGCACCCCATATTGCTGAATGGGGCTAAATGGCACCAAAGATCGCTTAGGATCATACAGTATTGGAACAATATGATAGTGTCTGTTGTGGAACTATTATTTCCAATGTTCATATCCAGAAATAGAAAAGGGCTGAAAATGTAAACACCTCCCCCACTCAATGATGAGCTCTGTACTCACTGTAACAGGATGAAATGAGTCTTCAGGACTGTCCAATAGCGTACGATCAGAGGGAAATAATATGAATGAAGTTAAAAGGCTCCATCATTCATGCCAATTCAGGTTAGTCGAACAACTCCAAGTTTGTAGCGTCGTAATGCTGTAGCTACTATTTGACAGGAGGTCGTACGAATGGGGCTTGTGCAGAGAGTCAGGGTAAGGAGTAGTAAAGTCCCGACTGACCAGGACCTCTCAGCCCTCCGTTCCAAAGTCCTTTGTGAACTTCCTGATCTTGAACAAGTCCTCCGTGCTGACTGTGGATCTTGTGGTGGATAGTGAGCGCAACATGTCAGACTGGAGAACAGAGGGACACAGAGAAGACAAACAAAATCATGGTTCAGCAATTACACAAATGTATGCGTCAGTTTGCAATGCCTGGATGTGTATGTTTACATTTTAGTCATTTAGCAGACGCTCTTATCCAGAGCGACTTACAGTAGTGAATACATTTCATAAGTTTTTTCTCCGTACTGGTCCCCCGTGGGAATCGAACCCACAACCCTGGCGTTACAAACACCATGCTCTACCAACTGAGCCACACGGGACCGTGTTGAAACAGCATGTTCCAGTATGTCAAATCAAATTGTATTGGTCACATACACATGGTTAGCAGATATTAATGCGAGTGTAGCGAAATGCTTGTGCTTTCAGTTGCGACTGTGCAGTAAAATCTAACAAGTAATCTAACAATTCCCCAACAACTACCTAATACACACAAATCTAAAGGAGTGAATGACAATATTTACATACAAATATATGGATGAGCGATGACCGAGCGGCATAGGTGTGCAATAGATTGGATAAAATACAGTATATACATATGACATGAGTAATGTAAGATATGTAAACATTATTAAAGTGCCATTATTTAAAGTGACATTGTTTAAAGTGACTAGTGATCCATTTATTAAAGTGGCCAGTGATTGGGTCTCAATGTAGGAAGCAGCCTCTCTGAGTTAGTGATTGCTGTTTAGCAGTCTGATGGCCTTGAGATAGAAGCTGTTTTTCAGTCTCTCGGTCCCAGCTTTGATGCACCTGTACTGACCTCGCCTTCTGGATGGTAGTGGTGCGAGCAGGCAGTGGCTCGGGTGGATGTTGTCCTTGATGATCTTTATGGCCTTCCTGTGACATCAGGTGCTGTAGGTGTCATGGAGGGCAGGTAGCTTGCCCGCAGTGATGCGTTGTGCAGACCTTACCACCCTCTGGAGAGCTTTGCGGTTGAGGGCGGTGCAGTTGCCGTACCAGGCTGTGATACAGCCCAACAGGATGCTCTCGATTGCGCATTTGTAAATGTTTGTCAGGGTTTTGGGTGACAAGCCAAATTTCTTCAGCCTCCTGAGGTTGAAGAGGCGCTGTTGCGCCCTCTTCACCACACTGTCTGTGTGGGTAGACCATTTCAGTTTGTCTGTGATGTGTACGCCGAGGAACTTAAAACTTTCCACCTTCTCCACTGTTACCCCTTTAATGTGTGGGTGCTCCCTCTGCTGTTTCCTAAAGTCCACAATCATCTTCTTTGTTTTGTTGACGTTGAGTGAGAGGTTGTTTACCTGACACCACACTCCGAGTGCCCTCACCTCCTCCCTGTAAGCTGTCTCGTCGTTGTTGGTAATCAAGCCCCCTACTGTTGTGTTGTCTGCTAACTTGATGATTGAGTTGGAGGCGTGCATGGCCACGCAGTCGTGGGTGAACAGAGAGTACAGGAGGGGGCTGAGCACGCACCCTTGTGGGGCCCCAGTGTTGAGGGTCAGTGAAGTGGAGATGTTGTTTCCTACCTTCACCAACTGGGGGTGGCCCGTCAGAAAGTCCAGGACAAACCACACACACACCCTGACCTCTGACCCCTGTATTTAGTTCTGATCTGCACACCATCATTGTTGAAGAAGAGGTGGGTGTTGGCTAGGGTGGCCTGCAGATTATTATTTCGATTTTTTTATTGAACATTTATTTAACTAGGCAAGTCAGTCAACAATTTTTTATTTACAATGACGGCGAATAGGTAGCTCTGCCCCACACGGGACAATTCCTTATAAGGAGGGTAAAGGAGAGGCTCTCACTACTCTGGTAGTAGTCACTGAACACATCTGGAGAGAGAGAGAGAGGAAGGGGTTAACGCTCAACACTTCTCAGCCAAAAACGCTTCATCACATATCTGTAGTAAGCATTATTCTGTAACTTTTCTTTAGCAAAGAAAAAGGCTAACCTACCTTTGGCCAGGTTATCCAACTTCTGGCCAAGCTTGGTCTCTGTCTCACTCTCCATCTTCGACAGCCTCTTAACCATCTTACAACCTGCCAGAACACTGAGGACAGACTCCCCTGCCTGGGAGAGAGAGAGACAGACGGAAGAGAACGAGAGCGAGGAGAGTGAGAGTGAGACAGAGATGGGGAGGGAGATGAATAGACAGAGAGGATAGTGAGACAGAGATGGGGAGGGAGATGAATAGCGAGAGAGACAGGATAGTGAGACAGAGATGGGGAGGGAGATAGCAAGCGAAAGAGAGAGAGAGAGAGAGAGAAAGAGAGAGAGAGAGAGAGAGAAGGGGGGGTAGAAACAGCTGGTCCAGGACAAGGTAACCCGAGAGATAATAGAGAGAAAGAGAGAGAGAGCCAAATTACATAGAGAATGCATAAGATCACACAGTGTACCAGATAAGACATACTGAGCTTAGCCCTGTGGCCACATCCAAAAGTTATTCCTGGATAGGGTCAATTTGAAAATGTGCTCTTCTAAACATGATAAAATCCTGTTCTGTTAGCAGTTAAAAAACACTAATACTTCCAGCAACAGTGTTGTTATTGTGTTGTTATTGTTGTTGTTTTTTAAAGGGACTATAAGAAAAAAACTCATCACTATAGTTTTTTCGGTCATATTGTAAATAGTTCAAATCAAATCAAATGTATTTATGTAGCCCTTCTTAGATCAGTTGATATCTCAAAGTGCTGTACAGAAACCCAGCCTAAAACCCCAAACAGCAAGCAATGCAGATGTAGAAGCACGGCGGCTAGGAAAAACTCCATAGAAAGGCCAAAACCTAGGAAGAAACCTAGAGAGGAACCAGGCTATGAGGGGTGGCCAGTCCTCTTCTGGCTGTGCCAGGTTGAGATTATAACAGCACATGGCCAAGATGTTAAAATGTTCATAAATGACCAGCATGGTCAAATAATAATAAATAGTTAATTGATTTCTATAATGTTATTTTCAATAAATGTTTTTTGAACTTTAAACAATATTTTTCTTGTGATTTAAATAAAAAAATAATCGAAGAAAAAAAAAAATTCAGAGGGATTTTTAATTCGATTTTTTTTTTTTGACAATCTCTCATTGGCCTCCATAAAAAAAATGTATTTCGTTGCCTTGTTTTGTTTAACAGATATTGGGCGGGGAGGTAAAGGTAGCCTAGTGGTTAGCGCGTTGGGCCAGTAACCAAAAGGTTGCTAGATTGAATCCCCGAGTTGACAAGGTAAAAATCTGTCATTCTGCACCTGAACAAGGCAGTTAATCCACTGTTCCTAGGCCGTCTTTGTAAATAAGAATTTGTTCTTAACTGACGTGCCTAGTTAAATAAAAAAATCTCGCTTCGCCTGTTTCTCTCTGAAGAGAGAGTGGGACAAACTGGGCAGACTCTGCCACCAGCGCACAGGCAGGTTCTTGGCTGTCTGGATTTCTCTTTTGTACCATTAGATGGAGACAAATATCGATATTTCAGACGGTATTTATACCTTAATAAAACGTTTGTTTTTAATCTTACAAAATGGCAATAGATTAGTCTACATTATTACTTACATAATATAGACCATATCATTATCAGGTTTTTTTCTTCAGCTTGGATTTCTTGTTTTCTCGACGTGCCTGTGTCTTTAAAACTGGACTGATCCTCAATCACATCAAAGTCCCTCCCTCTCTTTTCAGCACTAACTCAACCTAAATAAAATGAGCAAAACACAGTAACTCTAGCGTGCGATCAAACGAAGTGTATATCATGTGTGGTAAATCAAAGGTTAACGAGAGAACATTCAAACTAACTTTCAATTGGATGCGGAGTAACGAACTAACACGAAAAACAGGAATTACAGTGGAAATGTAAAATTGTTATTGGACTCACTAAATCATTGGATGGAACGTCTGGATATAGCACAGTGCTCCTGCTTTTACGATGAATGAAGGATCATTGTCTACTGACATTACTTACAGAAGATAAGGACACTTTCTTTCTGTTTTTGTTGTTGCAGGTATCTGAACTGGGTCGTCATTCGCAGTCCTCATGGCATTCTCTACTATGCGAGCTATGTTGATAAATAACGTTAGAACCATAAGAAGAAATGTGCACGAGTCTTCTGAAAACTGTATTCAGTCTGAAGTGTGGAAATAGCTTCTAATGGCCATTATAAGTCATACTTTAGAAATTATTTTGATTGGAAACTAATCATATCGTTTAGTAGATATTTTAGTAGAAGTTTCTACTCTATTCTCAGTGAACTAAGCAATTAAAAAAAATGGTTGAACCAGTGGGTTTTGTAGAGGCTTGGAAAGCCCAGTTCCCAGAGTCAAATCCCCCAAATATGGAGCTGAAATCATTGGGGGATGTTGAGCAGGAGCTTGAGAAATGCAAGGCATCTATCAGGCAGCTGGAGTTGGAGGTGAACAAGGAGCGCTTTCGGATGATCTACCTGCAGACTTTACTGGCCAAGGAGAGGAAGGCATATGATGGACAGAGATGGGGCATCAAGAGGATGTCCCTAAAGAATATTGGAGACCAATCCAGTGTTTCAGACACCCAGAGATCCCACTTAGATGAGCCTTCAGTGGAGGAGCAGCCAGGTGAGGCAGTCGACGCAGGGAGTTGTAAACAGTATCCAGAGGAAGAGGTGGATGGGGTGTCTCCCTCCAAACAGAGTGGTGGCTTCTCCCCTCACAGGCCTACAGTGGGTCCTCCAGACACAAATCTAGACAGGGTAGGCATGGGCTCAGTAGCAGCACTGAGGTCCAACTTTGAGCACATCAAGAGAACCAACTCTCACACGGCAGGAGATGGGAAAGGGGTTGGTGGGACAGAGAGACCCTTTTACGTGAACATGGAGTACCACCATGAGAGAGGCTTAGTGAAGGTCAATGACAGGGAGGTCTCAGACAAGATCAGCAGCCTGGGCTGCCAGGCCATGCAAATGGAGCGGAAGAGGTCCCTGCACTCCCTGCCTGGGAACCTGTCCACTGCGACGGGGGAGATCCGCAAATCTGTCCTCCGAGGCAGATCCACGGAGGGCGGCTGTGGCTACAATGGGCTGTATGATGATGCAGTAGAGGTGAACCCACATTTCTTCAAGGACAGTGTGATCCGTTCCAATGGGGGGAGACAACCGACAGACTGTCAGCCCTACACCAGTGTGTATGTCGGGGGGATGATGGGGGAGGGGAGGATCATCCACATCAGGGACCACAGTGTGGAGGAGGACTCCCACCTCACCTGGCCAAGGCGCTCCTACTCACCTGGGAGTTTTGACGATGTTGGGGGCGGCTACACCCCAGACTGCAGCTCCAATGAGAACCTAACGTCCAGTGAGGAGGACTTCTCCTCTGGCCAGTCAAGTCACGTGTCACCAAGTCCCACAACCTATCATATGTACAGACCGAAGAGCCGCTCTCCGTCCCAGATTTCCCAGCAGTCCTTTGACAGCAGCAGCCCCCCCACCCCTTTGTCTCAGAAACGTCTGAAGCAGCAGGTGTTGGTGTCCGAGGCCTCCATCGTGGGTGTCCGTAGAACAGGTCAGATCTGGCCCGACGATGGGAACTCCACTACGTCTAGTAGGACCTCGCATGACAACAGTCTCCATGGAGACCTGGGTAGGTCTGCAAGGACATAGTCTCTGTCCTTTTGTAATCAAGATATTTTCTATCCTCTGTTTTAATTTCCATTTGATGAGACACTGTATAAAAGCACGAGAATTGTTAATGCACCCTAGGGCTCAGTAACCACTGCCGTTTCATGTTTATTAGAGATGCCTGTACTTGCCCTAACCTAGACCTCTCCTCAAGCACGGATGTGCTTACAGTATATGTGCACCTGCAACATGTTGAAGGAAAGGAAGGAGTTATTTAGATCTAGTGTACCATGCATCTGCCAAGAAGTTTTCCATATGAATACATTAAACCACTAGCACAGCCCAACCATTGCAAAGCACCCTAGTGCTTGTGTGGTTCTTTGTAGATTGTGCGACTGTTTTCTTTTCACTTTGTAAACATGCCTGTTCCCCCCCCCCCCCCCCCCTCTTCTACTCTCCTATTGAGTGGCCTAGTGCTCTTGTGGACATGCCCTGATTGAGACAGTGCGTGCCCTCAGGCTGCCCAGTCACTCGGCCCTGTCCACCCAGAGTGTTTTTGTGTCAGCACACATCAGCGTTGTTGTCCTTAGCTAGAAGTAATTAACTTAAAGGGGCTTGTGTAGCGTGATGAATTTAGGGAGGCTCTGTGTTGGGGGTGGGGAGGAAAAGGGCTGATAACTCTCACTAAAAAGAGGACGGAGGGCTCAAAGTGTGCCACATGGCTTCCCATCAAAATCTCAGGCCTCAGTGTTTCCTGTTGTGATGTGTGAACACAATAGGAGAATCACTCATGCAGAGTATGTATTGACACTGCAACAATGTAGCAATGTTAAGTGGGATGGGGTGGTCTTACTAGGTGCTGCCAAGGACAGAGAAGAGTGAGTTCCCATGCAAAATATTTATTAAAGCTTTAATACATGAGAGGCTGTATGATTTGTCTATGATGGGGATTCAATTAAAGAAATACATGTCTAAGTGAAAAGGGGTGACTCAATGCCACATATTACATGATTTCACTGAAGTCTTAACAGACGGTCTGTTGTAGTGAATCAGTCAGGGTCATTTGTTGCTAGGCTCAACAAATAAAAGCTATGCGAATTCATATGAGAAGAGCGTTGTTTGACGTTATTACAAAAAAAAACATGCTGTTTGGAGCAGATTTTCAGTAGCAATTGTTGAGAACAGGCTGTTATGTAACGTGATAGGCTGGAAAGCATTTTAAACCAAACATGCAATGAACAAGCAAATTGTCTGAGAACAGTAAGCCAGTGTTTGGCTCTTCTGACAGAAATACAGATTCCTTTTGACTTGTGGTCAAATATTTAACTTTTTGATATTACAATAACACTATCATGGGTTGTTTTCTACATTGTCTCGCCACATTATTGTTTCTTCACAATAACACCCATTTACCAATGCTGCTTGACCTGTAGGAAATGGGGAAACCGGCTATCAGATACGAAGATGAATGTTTTGACTGAAGCCTTCGTAAACTGGACAGTTAGCTTAGTGTGATTGCTGCAGCTTGCTGGTTAAATGTTCAGCAGAAACAATGCTGCTGAGCCTGGTCCTGGAGTGGTGGTCTGAATGGCCGTGTTGCTGAGGTAACGGTCCTGCTGCAGGATCACTTCATGTAAATCGGGCTTCGTGGATTAATGGAAATCTGGATTTATTTTCTGACGTCGTAAGAACATTAGGGCCATTGCGCACATTGCTGGATCAGTGCTGTGGTAAGTAGTGGTTTTGAGGCGGGCATGACAATCCACTATTCTCTATTTTGGTCAGTGATTTTGAGCGAGTATGGGAAAATCTGTTTTTCTTTTTGTTTTATAACAAAACTCATTGCAACGTTCAGTAAATTCCATTTAATCTGCTGAGTAAAGCTAGCTTATAATGTCAATGTTATAAAGGGCCACTGTGCTCCAGTTACATAAGCGTTCTGGTGACTATTTAGCTTTACAAGAATCAGAATGACTATTTGCCAAGTACATTTGCTCATACCTGGAATTTGACTTAGTGAATAGGTGATGCCAGCAATAGACAATATGCAGACACAAAGTCAGCATAAATAATATAAATACAGTAAAGGTAAAGCGGATTTACAGTGAAGATATACAATTTACAGACACACACTGACTATACCAAACATTCGGAACACCTTCCTAATATTGAGTTGCACCCCCCTCTTTTTGTCCTCAGAACAGCCTCAGTTCGTTGGGGCATGGACTCTACAAGGTGTCAAAAGCGTTCCACAGGGGTGGCGGGCGGTGCTTTAAAAAATGTTTATGAGCATTGCCTTATTTCTAATAGAGCATATTGGATGACTGTCATTCATATTCCATTCACCCAATTCAATGTCACCTTGATCGCTTTAGGCTACTACATGATACTCACGTTTTCCTGTGCCCATCATGAGGTTACTATAACCCTATAAAAATTCAACAGAATCGGTGGAATGAATACACACCTGATCACACGCAAACACAGTTCACTTTCATAGCAGCAATATAAAAACAGCATGATCACTTTGCTTCTTGCATATATAATTCCTTCTTGCAACTATCTACACGCTTTCCTCCTCTCACTTTTTCCCTTCACTTGTAGATTTCAGTGTATAACACATCCGCTGTCTGTGACCAGGTGAAAAAAGCTTTCAAAGACAAACCTTCATATCATGACTGCTAACTGTTATGCACAGCCTATGTTGTTGTCACCTCATAGTCAACATAGCTACTAGAACTAACACGTTAGTAAACCCACTACAATACAGTCAGCAAGCAGTTTATCAGTTACACCGGCGGGCCCCGATGGTAATAAATGATTAAAACCAAAAGCTTACCGTGACTTGGAAGAGATTCAGTGTTGGATAGCCATAGTCAGTTAGCTAACAAAGCATCCCTCTCTGTCTTGAGCCAGGTGTTTGAGTAGGCTAAACTAGCTAGGTGCATTCAGTTAGCTACGTGAAAGTAAAAAATAAATAAAATACAACCAAATATAGCTAGCTCACTCTCTCTCCCTCTGTCCCGCTTGTCCTTAATGTTGGAAGAAATTAATTTGTTCAGAACTGTTATGCTTTCAGTACTAGATTAATTCTCTGGACTTTTGATTGGGTGGACACCATGTCAGTTCATGTTGCAAGAGCTCTGATAGGTTGGAGGACATCCTCTGGAAGTTGTAATAATTACTTTGTAAGTCAATGGAAGGGGGTGAGAACCAAGAGCCTTCTAGGTGTTGTATTGATGTCAATGTACCCAGAGGAGGACGGAAGCTAGCTGTCCTCCGGCTACACCATGGTGCTACCCTACAGAGTGCTGTTGAGGCTACTGCAGACCTTCATTGCAAAATAGTGTATGGCGACGTGAAAATATATGTATATGGATAACATTTTTAATGTTTCACTATTTTTATGAAATTCACTGAGGAGGATGGTTCTCCCCTTTCTGAGGAGCCTCCACTGATGCTGGCCCATGTTGACTCCAATACTTCCCATATTTGTGCCAAGTTGGCTGGATGTCCTTTAGGTGGTGGACCATTGTTGATACACACAGGAAGCTGTTGAGCGTGAACAACCCAGCAGCGTTGCAGTTCTTGTCACACACCAGTGAGCCTGGCGCCTACGACCATACCCCATTAAAAGGCACTTCAATATTTTGTCTTGCCCATTCACCCTGTGAATGGTACACATACCCAATCCATGTCTGTGTCAAGGCTTAAAAATCCTTCTTTAACCTGTCTCTTTCCCTTCATCTGCACTAATTGAATTGGATTTAACAAGTCACATCAATAAGGGACCATAGCTTTCACCTGGATTCACCTGGTCAGTCTGTCATGGAAAGAGCAGGTGTTCTTAATGTTTTATATACACTTACCAGCCAGTTTATTAGGTACACCCATCTAGTACTGGGAGATGCTCTATTGTGTTGAGGTCTGGGGACTGCACAGAAGTTAAAGTTAACTGAACTCGCTGTCATGTTCCAGCCAATGTTTTTCCACTCAATTGTCCAGTGTCGCTGACCGTGTGCCCACTGGAGCTGCTTCTTCTTGTTTTAAGCTGATAGGAGTGGAACCCGATGTGTTGTCTGCTGCGATAGCACATCCGTGACATGGATGTCGTTCTGCACACCACTGTTGTACTGCGCCGTTATTTGTCTGTTTGTAGCCCGCTTGTTAGCTTGCACGATTCTTGCCATTCTCCTTCGACCTTTTTGCCCACAGGGCCGCCGCTGATTGTTTTTTGTTTGTCGCACCATTCTCTGTAAACCCTAGACCCTGTCGTGCGTGAAAAGCCAAGGAGGGTGGCCGTTTCTGAGATAGTGGATCCGGCGCGCCTGGCACCAATGACTATACCACGCTCAAAGTCGCTTAATCACTTATTTTGCCCATTATAAAGTTCAATCGAACAGTGGCTGCATGCCTGTCTGCCTGCTTTATATAGCAAGCCATGGCCACGTAACTCACTGTCTGTAGAAGCGATCCATTTTCGCTAACGGGTACCTAATAAAATGTCCGTTGAGTGTATACCTACAATATATATGCAGAGGAAGGGATGCTGCCGTTACAAATGTATACAGTGTTGTGCAGAGGTTTTAAATGTCCCTTTCAAATGGCAGTGGCTTCATTTGAATTCATTTAAGTTGCACTAAGTCATTGCTACATTTTAAGAAGAAAATACAACTCCAATGTTGTTTTTTTTTTTTTGGGGGGGGGGGGTTCTCTGTGACTGCATGAGCTGCGAACCTGTCAAACACAGGGTGGCATTGACAGGTACCCTGCAGCCCTCCTAGTGTTTTACTACCTGGCATGGTGGCTGGCTCTGCCTGAGAAAGAAGGTCAGCCCTGGCATTGGGTACAGTACTGACTGGCATAAATGGGCCTCAGTCCTTGCCACACTGACTCCACCAACCCTGCTTTACCTCTTGCTTGTAATCATGGGAAAACAGCCCGTCTAAAATGGTCACATCTCTAAGGTCTCTTATTCCTAGAATAGCACAGGAATAAGAGAATGAGCACATTCTCCTCGTTTGTGGATATCTAGGCCAATTGTCAGTCCTGGCTGTGAATAGAGCTGCTGATTAGCTGTGTGGCTTAAATGAGGCCACTTCTATGATGTGTCTGCTTTGCCATAGTTAATTATCACTATGACATTGACAGACATGCCAGTGGCCAGGGCTTTTTCCTACTGTATGGCTCACAGAAATGTCTTATGGCTAATGATGAGTACATTATAAGATGGGCTAATGGGGCTTGTGTTAGAATGTCTTCAGTTTGAGTGAACCTCTGCCAGGCCAAGAGTAGCCTCTGCTTAGTATCAATTAGACAGGTCTGTATATCTCCTTTGACACAAATGTGAAGCTTTCACTCAGTCTGTCTTGTAGTGATCCTATCTCTCTGGGTGTCTGGCGTCAGTCCAGGGCTGTATTTGTAATCACAGCAGGAGGTAGAGAGATGGTGGTGACCCACCCTCCAGGTTAACGGTCCAATCATTAATCTTTCAGAGCTCCTGATGAAACTCACACAGGCTGGTTTTTGTACCTGAACGTCAACATTCTCAGCTTTTAGTGGTTAAGGAAGCAAAGAAAATGGGCCACTCCCTCCCCTTTTAAGTTTACATTCAAGACTTGTGTCTAAAAATGTAGATTAATTGGGGCCAGCACAGAAAAGGGACAGAGCTCTTGTGCACCGTGAGTGAGGTCTGTGTTTCCTGTCACCTGTCCTCCGAGGTGGTTGACTTGGGAAAATGGTGCAGTGGGAGTGTTCCTGGAGAGCTGGCAGGGGATCAGAGCAGCAGGCCAGGGCCCTGCCAGCTGCAGTCAGAGGGAGCACAGGGACAAACACATCATTAATCTCTCAAATGAACAGACCCTGTCCAGTTCAAGTTACACCAGCATTGGGGTAAATGGTTGGTCAGTAGCCTACTTGGCACGATTTCAACTCTCAACCTTGAAATACTTTCAGATCTAACAGAACATGGACAGTCCTCTACATTAT
Source organism: Salmo salar (assembly GCF_965601325.2). NCBI lineage: Eukaryota > Metazoa > Chordata > Actinopteri > Salmoniformes > Salmonidae > Salmo > Salmo salar. The sequence goes on along the minus strand of NC_138310.1, from coordinate 19,282,790 downwards.
TTTAAGTGCAGTCGGCCTACCTCATCCAGGTTTGAAAGTACTGGTGTCACCCCAGGCTGTTTTCCATATCCAGATATTTTCTTAAAGATAATGGTAGAAAGGCATGAGAAATGTTTGAGCTTTTGTCCCTCGCTCCAGGCTTCCCTCTTCGCTCTAATCCTCTCTTGTGCTCTGTTTCGCCCCTCTAGTCCCCTTGGTCTTAGCTCCACTCCCAGGTCATACTCAAAGGGCCCTCTGTGCTGCTGGCTGGCAAGCCAAGTGTTTATGGAATGTCTCAGCTGCTTGTGAGGTGTAGGGGGAACACAGCTAATGAAATGTAAAGTGCTGTATGAGCTTACCTCTCCACAAACAGCCTGACCCCTGGGGCTTGTTAGACAATAATTAGTTTGTGGATATTGCTTCTGGCAGACCATACCCAGCTCCACGAGGGGGCAAAAGGGGCCATAACCCCCTCAATTGAAACTTGTGCTCCCTCAGATTTACAACGGGCTCGTTGATTTTGTCCATCCACACCAGACGTGATCAGGACATGCAGGTTGAAATATCAAAACTAACTCTGAGCAGACTATATTAATTTGAGGACAGGTCAAAACACATATGAAACATTTAGCAAGCTAGCTTGCTGTAGCTAGCTAATTTGTCCTGTGATATAAACATTGGGTTATTTTACCTGAAATGCACAAGGTTATTTTTTTGTAGAATTTGAGTCACATAAAATCGTGTGTTCTCTACTCTGACAATTAATCCACAAATAAAAGGGGGAAACCTAGTTGGTATCTAGTAATCTCTCCTCCTTCAGTCTTCTTCTGTGGATTTCATATGGCGGTTGGCAACCAACTTTAAGGTGCATTACTGCTACCAACTGGACTGGAGTGTGGACCTCAGTTCATCTTTCAATCACCCCTGTGGGTATACGCTCCTAAAAACCAATGAGGAGATGGGAGAGGCGGGATTGCAGAGCGTCTAAAATAGAACCAAGTTCGGGCGGTGTGGTCAGCATGTAAGAACATGAACAACTTCCTAGTTAAGAACACTAACGATATGGAAGAAAATGAAACGGATTCTACAAGAACCAATATCTCTCCCTGAAAACAACCTTATGGAAAAATCCTTGGATAGCTTTTCAGAATTAACAGATTGATCCACATGGAAAACTAAAGGCATAGAAACAGGAAATTACTTTCTATTAGGAAATAAATACATTTCCATGACAGAATTAAAAAGTAATTTTGGGCTGACTAATGTAGATATTTTCCAATACATGCAACTTAGACAATTCTTGGTATGAAATTTTTATTTGAAATCTTTTGGGCATCATAGCAATCTTGCGGGAATGTTATTTGAGTCAGAAAAAGATATTCATATGATGGGTAAGATATACAAAACCTTGCGGAGTTCATAACCAACTGACAATCTCTTAGAAAAAAATATTAACTATTGGAACCAAGATGTAAAAATAACTGATATTGGCACAAGATGGAGGGAAAGTTGGAACATAACTAACAGAATTACAGTTAACGACAGCAGAGTCGTGTCTTAAGTGCAAAACTAACGACTCAATAATCCATGCCTTCTGGGAATGCAATAAAGTTCAAATGTTATGGGCAGAGTTCGAAAGTTGGTTATCAGAAATATTACAATGTACAGTGGGAATAAAAACTATGTGAACCCTTTAGAATGACCTGGATTTCTGCATAAATTGGTCATAAAATTTGATCTGATCTTCATCTAAGTCACAATAGACAAACAGTCTGCTTAATCTAATAACACACAAACAATAACACTTTTTCATGTCTTTATAGAACATACCGTGTAAACATTCACAGTGCAGGGTGGGAAAAGTATGTGAACCCTTGGATTTAATAACAGGTTGACCCTCCTTTGGCAGCAATAACCTCAATCAAACGTTTTCTGTAGTTGCAGATCAGACCTGCACAACGATCAGGAGTTAAACTGTTTCAGTTCAGCAATATTCTTGGGATGTCTGGTGTGGACCGCTCACTTGAGGTCATGCCACAGCTTCTCAATCGGGTTGAGGTCAGCACTGACTGGGTCACTCCAGAAGGCGTATTTCCTTCTGTTCAAGCCATTCTGTTGTTGATTTACTTATGTCTTTTGGGTTGTTGTCCTGTTGCATCACCTAACTTCTGTTGAGCTTCAATTGACATACAGCCTTACATTCTCCTGCAAAATGTCTTGATAAACTTGGGAATTCATTTTTACATCGATGATGGCAAGCTGTCCAGGCCCTGAGGCAGCAAAGCAGCCCAAAACCATGATGCTCCCTCCACCATAGTTTACAGTTGTGATGAGATTTTGATGTTGGTGTGCTGTACCTTTTTTTTCTCCACACTTAGTGTTGTGTGTTCCTTCCAAACAACACAACTTTAGTTTAATCTGTCTACATAATATTTTGCCAGTAGCGCTGTGGAACATCCAGGTGCTCTTGTGTGAACTTCAGACATGCAGCAATGTTTTTTTTTTTGGATAGCAGTGGCTTCTTCCATTGTGTCCTCCCATGAACACCCTTCTTGTTTGGTGTTTTACGTATTGTAGACTCGTCAACAGAGATGTTAGCATCTTCCAGAGATTTCTGTAAGTATTTAGCTGACACTCTAGGATTCTTCTTAATCTCATTGAGCATTCTGCGCTGTGATCTTGCAATCATCTTTGCAGGACGGCCACTCCTAGGGAGAGTAGCAACAGTGCTGAACTTTCTCCATTAATAGACCATTTGTATTACCGTGGACTGACTTTAGAGATACAGTTGAAGTCGGAAGTTTAAATACACTTAGGTTGGAGTCAATTAAACTTGTTTTTAAACCACTCCACATTTCTTGTTAACAAACTATCGTTTTGGCAAGTCGGTTAGGACATCTACTTTGTGCATGACACAACACATTTTTCCAACAATTGTTTAGACAGATTTTTTTCACTTATAATTCAGTGTATCACAATTCCAGTGGTTCAGAAGTTTACATACACTAAGTTGACTGTGCCTTTAAACAGCTTGGAAAATTCCAGAAAATGATGTCATGGCTTTAGAAGCTTCTGATAGGCTAATTGGCATAATTTGAGTCAATTGGAGGTGTACCTGTGGATGAATTTCAAGGCCTACCTTCAAACTCAGTGCTTCTTTGCTTGACATCATGGGAAAATCAAAAGAAATCAGCCAAGACCTCAGAAAAAACATTGTAGACCTCCACAAGTCTGGTTCATCCTTGGGAGCAATTTCCAAATGCCTGAAGGTACCACGTTCATCTGTACAAACAATAGTATGTAAGTATAAACACCATGGCCATGCCGCTCAGGAAGGAGACGCGTTCTGTCTCCTAGAGATTAACGTACTTTAGTGTGAAAAGTGCCAATCAATCCCAGAACAACAGCAAAGGACCTTGTGAAGATGCTGGAGGAAACCGGTACAAAAGTATCTATATCCACAGTTAAACAAGTCCTATATCGACATAACCTGAAAGGCCGCTCAGCAAGGAAGAAGCTGCTGCTCCAAAATCGCCATAAAAAAAGCCAGACTACGGTTTGCAACTGCACATGGGGATAAAGATCGTACTTTTTGGAGAAATGTCCTCTGGTCTGATGAAACAAGAATAGAACTGTTTGGCCATAATGACCATTTGTGTTTGGAGGAAAAAGGGGGAGGCTTGCAAGCCGAAGAACACCATCCCAACCGTGAAGCACGGAGGTGGCAGCATCATGTGTGGGGGTACTTTGCTGCAGGAGGGTATGGTGCACTTCACAAAATAGATGACATCATGAGGTAGGAAAATTATGTGGATATATTGAAGCGACATCTCAAGACATCAGTCAGGAAGTTAAAGCTTGGTTGCAAATGGGTCTTCCAAATGGACAATGACCCCAAGCATACTTCCAAAGTTGTGGCAAAATGGCCACTCCAATACCTTGACTTTGTTATCCTTAAGCCATCACAAAGCCCTGACCTCAATCCCATAGAAAATTTATGGGCAGAACTGAAAAAGTGTGTGCGAGCAAGGAGGCCTACAAACCTGACTCAGTTACACCAGCTCTCAGGAGGAATGGGCCAAAATTCACCCAACTTATTATGGGAAGCTTGTGGAAGGCTACCTGAAACGTTTGACCCAAGTTAAACAATTTTTAGGCAATGCTACCAAATACTAATTGAGTGTATGTGAACTTCTGACCCACTGGGAATGTGATGAAAGAAATAAAAGCTGAAATAAATCATTCTCCCTACTATTATTCTGACATTTCACATTTTTAGAATCACCACTTTATTTTAACTGACCTAAGACAGGGAATTTTTACTAGGAATCAATGTCAGGAATTGTGAAACTGAGTTTAAATGTATTTGGCTATGTAAACTTCCGACTTCAACTGTACTTTTGTAACCCTTTCCAGCTTTATGCAAGGCAACTATTCTTAATCTTAGGTCTTATGAGATCTCTTTTGTTCAAGGCAATGCTTCTTGTGAATAGCAAACTCAAAGTTTGTGATTGTTTTTTTTATGGGGCCAGGGCAGCTCTAACCAAAATCTCCAATCTCGTCTCATTGATTTGACTCCAGGTTAGTTGACTCCTGACTCCAATTAGCTTTCGGAGAAGTCATTAGCCTAGGAGTTCACATTTTCCAACCTACACTGTGAATGTTTAAATGATGTATTCAATATAGACAAGAAAAATACAATTATTTGTTATTAGTTTAAGCATACTGTGATTGTCTATTGTTGTGACTTAGATTAAATCAGATCAAATTTTATGTACAATTTATGCAGAAATCCAGGAAATCCCAAGGGTTCACATACTTTTTCATTCCACCATAAATGTACTTTAATGTGTCTGTCATATTTCAAGACATGGCATATGAGGGTCCAGTGAGATACTTGATGGGTTGGGCGATACTTTTTTTTAAAGAAAGATGAGAAAAGTATACTTAACTGGAAATCATCCATCGTTAACACAATGGAATGGTCAAATGCTTTATTATCTAAATGTTGAAAGTGCGTGGGTGACTTGTGGCGGAGAGTGATGCGGGCGCTGGAGATGGGGGTGTGAGTAGGTGGGTCTGGGCAAGGGGTGATATTGTGGATTTTTGTGTGCATCTGTATGTTGTCGTTTTGTATGTGTATGTTTTGTATTGAAACAAAAAAACAAAATCGAAATGATTGAGTGACAGGTTGGTGCAAAATCTGTATCTGCGCTGTGTCAGCACAATAGACAGAGCGCGCCGCGGTGTGTAGGGGGCTATGGAAAGCCACTGGGACGGTTAGGTATGACTCCCTTTGGGTTTCCATAAAATGCGGGGGACAAAATGCTTCTCACCTGTGGTAGGCTAATTGAATAATGTGATACGCCTCTGCCTGTAATATTTTGATTTATAAGGGCTCGATCAAGTTTACCATTGAAGCTGCTTCACTCAACTCTTTCACTCCCCACACCACTACATAGTTTAGTTATCTTCTTAGCTAGCTGTAAAAGCGTTAGTGTTATTAGTCTTAGCCTATTTAGCTAGCTCGAACCAGCTAATCTGCAACTGCCACAATGGATATCAGAAACAAAGTCTACGGGCAGCAGCACCATCAAATTACTGAGGCCACGTGCCAAGCCAAGCAGCGACGATGCCGCAGAGCTCCAGCAGAGATTTGTATATAATGACAAAATACCTGTCAATGAGGGGTGTTGACGTCAACCGCCTGTTTTCAATGGAGAGATGCTATGCTACTAGCCACGTCATCAATATGCATGGCCATCTCGAGACAACTCCGATATAAAGTGTTTTTTCTCAAAGTTGCTTGGATGTCACGTGTCCTTATATCAGTATATTCGTAACAACCTAAGCATTATGAAACTTGTATTCGATCAAATAAACCTCATGTAGCAAATAAGCCATTACATTTTTTGGTGACCAAATTCGACACTCATACAAAAACTCCCCGCTTGGTAAGTGAAATAAACAACGCCACCTGCTGGAGAAGACAGTTTTTTGGCCCAGTTGTCCATCTCGCGTCGCCTCTTCCTCTCTGGCTCAAGCTAGCGCCGTATGCAGAGCCTTCCACCTCTTCCACAAGCGTGGATGATGATCTTGGAAAAGAGGAGCCAGCCCAGGTTAGCCTAGAATCCTACCCTAGCTGCAGGTTTTATGTCCAAAAACGTTCATTTAATGGCAACTGGTTCATAAGAAGAGTGGCTGGAATACTCGGTTACTGCAGATGCAGCATTTTGTTTCCCATGTCGAAAGTTGTGTGTTGGGTCCAATGCTAACACAGACAAGGCCTTTAACCTCTCTGGGGTATGTGGGACGCTAGCGTCCCGCGGGACACACTATTCAACAGCCAGTGAAATAGCAGGGCGCCAAATTCAAAACAACAAATATCTCATAATTCAAATTTCTCAAACATACAACTATTATATCCCATTTTTAAAGATACACTTCTTGTTAATCCAACCACATTGTCCGATTTCAAAAAGGCTTTACAGCGAAAGCATAACATTAGATTGTTAGGACAGCGCCTAGACAAGAAAAACCACACAGCCATTTTCCAAGCAAGGAGAGGCGTCACAAAAAACAGAAATACAGCTAAAATTAATCACTAACCTTTGATCTTCATCAGATGGCACTCATAGGACTTCATGTTACACAATACATGTATGTTTTGCTCAATAAAGTTCATATTTATATCCAAAAAACCCCATTTTTACATTGGCGTGTAATGTTTTGGTGAATGAGCACATCAATTTACAGAAATACTCATCATAAACGTTGATAAAATATTCAACTGTTATTCAAAGAATTATAGATACACCTCTCCTTAATGCAACCACTGTGTCAGATTTCAAAAAAGATTTACAGCGAAAGCACACTTTGCAATAATCTGAGTACGGTGCTCAGTCACAAAACCAAACCCGCCAATTTGTGGAGTCAAAAAAACTCAAATAGCATTATAAATATTCACATACCTTTTGATCTTCATCGGAATGCACTCCCAGGAATCCCAGTTCCACAATAAATGTTCATTTGTTTCGATAAAGTCCATCCTTTATGTCCAAATACCTCCATTTTGTTCACGCGTTCAGTCGAGTAATCCAAATCCACTGTGCTCGCGCAGTGAGTAGAAACAAACTTTTTTGAGTTATTACAGTTTGTAGAAACATGTCAAACGATGTATAGAATCAATCTTTAGGATGTTTTTATCATAGATCTTCCATACTATTCCAACCGGACGATTCCGTTGTCTTCAAAAAAGAAAAGGAACACAGCTAACTCTCACGTAAGTGCGCGCCACTGAGCTCATGTCATTTTCTCAGTCATCTGATTCCAAGGGCTCTTATTCTCTCCCCATTCACAGTAGAAGCATGAAACAACGTTCTAAAGACTGTTGACATCTAGTGGAAGCCGTAGGAAGTGCAAAATGACCCCACAGACACTGTATATTGGATAGGGAATCACTTGAAAAACTACAAACCTCAGATTTCCACACTTCCTGGTTGGATTTCTTCTCAGGTTTTTGCCTGCCATATGAGTTCTGTTATACTCACAGACATTATTCAAACAGTTTTAGAAACGTCACAGTGTTTTCTATCCAAATCTACTAATAATATGCATATCTTAGCTTCTGGGACTGAGTAGCAGGCAGTTTACTCTGGGCACCTTCTTCATCCGGACGTCAAAATACTGCCCCCTACCCAAGAGAGGTTAACCAAGCTGGGTGTTCTAACTTGAAGCATGCTATTGATAATACCAAGGGATTCGCTAGGCTGGCATCAAGTAAAGAGCATTTGATATGCACTGTGGAAAGAAAAACAAGTTAGGGTATGGGTACTGAGGTGTCAACTTGTTAATGATGGGCAGCTGGCAAGAAATTGTGTTCCTTGTTTCCTTGTTTCAAACCAGCAACCACTGAGGGGGACATTGCACGTGATAGAGGGGAGGGGGCAGTGGACTTTTTTTTTCTCTCCGAAAAGACAAGGAACTTGCCAAGATGTTGAGCAGCATACCCCACATAGACATCATACGATATTCCAAATGAAATCATAGGGCTCATGAGTGAAATGGTCACTGAGGAAGCTACATCCGAGAACAAATGTTCCACTTTGACAAACGTGTTCAGTCAGCCCAGAAGAAGCATGCTACACCCGAGGAAAGCTCAACTAATCCAACTGGCATTTAAGGGAGATCTTTCAAGAAGATTTCTGAAACGGTAAAAAAACAATCTAGGTGTTTTTTTATTAAAATCTTGCTTTAGTTTGTAGGGCCCTGTCCATGGTGCTGATAGAGCGCAGCGGCGATATTGCGCCAACCTGTTACTTCTTGATCAAAAGAATTTGATATTTTATGTTCATTGTGGTATAGCGTGATATATAAGCAGAATTCAATATAATTCCAATGCAAGAACCCAAATGATGCCCCCGGGTATAGCTATAAATTGGTATGTTACATCATAGAAATACAGTGCCTTGCGAAAGTATTTGGCCCCCTTGAACTTTTCGACCTTTTGCCACATTTCAGGCTTCAAACATAAAGATATAAAACCTGTATTTTTTTGTGAAGAATCAACAACAAGTGGGACACAATTATGAAGTGGAATGAAATTTATTGGATATTTCAAACTTTTTTAACAAATAAAAAACAGAAAAATTGGCCATGCAAAATTATTCAGCCCCCTTAAGTTAATACTTTGTAGCGCCACCTTTTGCTGCGATTACAGCTGTAAGTCGCTTGGGGTATGTCTCTATCAGTTTTGCACATCGAGAGACTGACATTTTTGCCCATTCCTCCTTGCAAAACAGCTCGAGCTCAGTGAGGTTGGATGGAGAGCGTTTGTGAACAGCAGTTTTCAGTTCTTTCCACAGATTCTCGATTGGATTCAGGTCTGGACTTTGACTTGGCCATTCTAACACCTGGATATGTTTATTTGTGAACCATTTCATTGTAGATTTTGCTTTATGTTTTGGATCATTGTCTTGTTGGAAGACAAATCTCCGTCCCAGTCTCAGGTCTTTTGCAGACTCCATCAGGTTTTCTTCCAGAATGGTCCTGTATTTGGCTCCATCCATCTTCCCATCAATTTTAACCATCTTCCCTGCCCCTGCCGAAGAAAAGCAGGCCCAAACCATGATGCTGCCACCACCATGTTTGACAGTGGGGATGATGTGTTCAGGGTGATGAGCTGTGTTGCTTTTACGCCAAACATAACGTTTTGCATTGTTGCCAAAAAGTTCGATTTTGGTTTCATCTGACCAGAGCACCTTCTTCCACATGTTTGGTGTGTCTCCCAGGTGGCTAGTGGCAAACTTTAAACAACATTTTTTATGGATATCTTTAAGAAATGGCTTTCTTCTTGCCACTCTTCCATAAAGGCCAGATTTGTGCAGTATACAACTGATTGTTGTCCTATGGACAGAGTCTCCCACCTCAGCTGTAGATCTCTGCAGTTCATCCAGAGTGATCATGGGCCTCTTGGCTGCATCTCTGATCAGTCTTCTCCTTGTATGAGCTGAAAGTTTAGAGGGATGGCCGGGTCTTCGTAGATTTGCAGTGGTCTGATACTCCTTCCATTTCAATATTATCGCTTGCACAGTGCTCCTTGGGATGTTTAAAGCTTGGGAAATCTTTTTGTATCCAAATCCGGCTTTAAACTCCTCCACAACAGTATCTCGGACCTGCCTGGTGTGTTCCTTGTTCTTCATGATGCTCTCTGCGCTTTAAACGGACCTCTGAGACTATCACAGAGCAGGTGCATTTATACGGAGACTTGATTACACACAGGTGGATTCTATTTATCATCATTAGTCATTTAGGTCAACATTGGATCATTCAGAGATCCTCACTGAACTTTTGGAGAGAGTTTACTGCACTGAAAGTAAAGGGGCTGAATAATTTTGCACGCCCAATTTTTCAGTTTTTTATTTGTTAAAAAAGTTTGAAATATCCAATAAATTTCATTCCACTTCATGATTGTTTCCCACTTGTTGTTGATTCTTCACAAAAAATTACAGTTTTATATCTTTATGTTTGACGCCTGAAATGTGGCAAAAGGTCAAAGTTCAAGGGGGCCGAATACTTTCGCAAGGCACTGTAGATACATTCTATTATGGTTTTCTTGGTAGCCGATTGGTTTTCGTGGTTGTTAATGGAACTGTACGTATTGGAAAACATGTTGATGGTAGGCCGGCATTGATTATCTGGGTCAGTTGAGTCACAGAAGTGTATTGTGCCATATCACACCGTGTTGCTGAACTCATTAGCACCGAGTGGCATGATTTTCCATGTTTGACCTATTTATTTGGCAAGACAGCTGTGCATGGCTGCATCTCATTTGCCTATGCTTGGATCTCCATTCACCTTTTGTGTAGTGTGTTTGTTTACTGTTAATGTTACTGGCTTACATAGATTGTGTCATGCCTTTTATCGATCTGATATTTTGTTTACTAGGCCTGCTACTTGGCACACTGTTTTTGTTCTGTTCACATTCACAGTTGTCAGTATTCTAAGTCAAGCTGCTGTTCAGTATTTTTGATTAAATGCATGAATAACTAAGCGACTACTTTCAGCATTTAGTTTGCATTATTTTGGTAAGACAGCTGTGTGTACAAATGCATTCACATAGGGTAATTCACCTATTACAAAAAAGCCTATCTAATCTTGTAGCCTAAACGGACTTGCTTTAGTGTGTAGGGCGCTGTTCCTTGTGCTGATACAGATTTCGCGCCAACCTGACTGTCACTTCAAAAGCACTCAATGATCGCCGAGTCTCAGCATTTGAATTTCGTTTATTGTGGTATAACGTGATATAAGCAAAATTCTATATAATTCCAATGCAAGAACCGCCGTTTTCAGCTGCCCCGTTAGTCACTTTATCCTGGTGCCGAGTCTGTGGCAGACAACACTATTTCATGTATTTACTTTAACAAGATGTACTGTAGAGCAAAGACTTATCCACAAGCATGAATCCTTAAGATTCCTCCTTGAAGCTTAACTGTTTTCTAGACATTGCTCTGAAAGCACAATGATAGTCAAGATTGTATGATGCATGATCTTTGCCCCCATTTCCTGGTTGTCCACAGTGCTCAGAGGATAAGTCTCTGAACCTGGCCTTCAGGGTGTTTCACCTGACTGACCAACTCTTATTAAGAGACTGCCGAGGGTGGAAGGTAGCCTAGTGGTTAAGAGTGTTGGGCCAATCACCGAAAGGTTGCTGGTTCGAATCCCCGAGAAGAGTAGGTGGAAAATATGTTGTCCCCTTGAGCAAGGTGATGTCTGTAAGTTGCTCCTGTAAGTTGCTATGGGTAACTGCTAAAATGACAAAAATGTAAAATGTCTCGTGGGTGCATCATCTGTATAGTTGACCCCTCAGTGTCAAGCATATAATAGAGAAAATAACTAGGTGTGTGTATCCACAGTCTGTTTTTGTTGTGGTCTATTTTGAAAAGAGAAATTGGGACACAGGTGTTGATGTCTGAATAATTTATCCCTAATAAACTCAGCAAAAAAAGAAACGTCCCTTTTTCAGGACCCTGTCTTTCAAAGATAATTCGTAAAAATCCGAATAACTTCACAGATCTTCATTGTAAAGGGTTTAAACAATTAATGAACATGCACCTGTGGAACGGTCGTTAAGACAACAGCTTAGACGGTAGGCAATTAAGGTCACAGTAATGAAAACTTAGGACACTAAAGAGGCCTTTCTACTGACTCTGAGAAACACCAAAAGAAAAATGCCCGGGGTCCCTACTCATCTGCGTGAACGTGCCTTAGGCATGCTGCAAGGAGGCATGAGGACTGCAGATGTGGCCAGGGCAATAAATTGCAATGTCCGTACTGTGAGATGCCTAAGACCGCTCTACAGGGCGGACAGCTGATCGTCCGCGCAGGTTCAGACCACGTGTAACAACACCTGCACAGGATCGGTACATCTGAACATCACACCTGCGGGACAGGTACAGGATGGAAACAACAACTGCCCGAGTTACACCAGGAATGCACAATCCCTCCATCAGTGATCAGACTGTCCGCAATAGCCTGAGAGAGGCTGGACTGGGGGCTAGTAGGACTGTTGTAAGGCAGGTCCTCACCAGACATCACCGGCAACAACGTTGCCTATGGGCACAAACCCACCGTCGCTGGACAAGACAGGACTGGCAAAATGTGCTCTTCACTGACGAGTCACGGTTTTGTCTCACCAGGGGTGATGGTCGGATTCGCGTTTATCGTCGAAGGAATGAGCATTACACCGAGGCCTGTACTCTGGAGCAGGATCAATTTGGAGGTGGAGGGTCCCGTCATGGTCTGGGGCGTTGTGTCACAGCATCATCGGACTGAGCTTATTGTCATTGCAGGCAATCTCAACGCTGTGCGTTACAGGGAAGACATCCTCCTCCCTCATGTGGTACCCTTCCTGCAGGCTCATCCTGACATGACCCTCCAGCATGACAATGCCACCAGCCATACTGCTCATTCTGTGCGTGATTTCCTGCAAGACAGGAATGTCAGTGTTCTGCCATTGCCAGCGACGAGCCTGAATCTCAATCCCATTGAGCACGTCTGGGACCTGTTGGATCGGAGGGTGAGGGCTAGGTCCATTCCCCCCAGAAATGTCTGGGAACTTGCAGGTGCCTTGGTGGAAAAGGGGGGCAACATCTCACAGCAAGAACTGGCAAATCTGGTGCAGTCCATAAGGAGGAGATGCATTGCAGTACTTAATGCAGCTGGTGGCCACCAGATACTGACTTACTTTTGATTTTGACCCCCCCCTTTGTTCAGGAACACCTGAACACCTTATTCAATTTCTGTTAGTCACATGTCTGTGGAACTTGTTCAGTTTGTCTCAGTTGTTGAATCTTGTAATGTTCATACACATATTTACACATGTTAAGTTTGCTGAAAATAAACGTAGTTGACAGTGAGAGGACGTTTCTTTTTTTGCTGAGTTTATTAGGGGAAAACACATTTGCCTTCTTTTTTATCTAGTATCACACCTTCAGTGTATCAGCGTGCGTGTGTGCGTGCATCCTGTAGGTCACAGATTGGAACAATTATTGAGCCTTGATATTCTGTTACACAGAGCATTTCTGTGACCATCCTGAGCTATTTCAACACGCTGATTAGTAGGTGTGCTCGGCTGGGCGGCTGAGTTCTGACATACACTGCTCAATGGCTGGCGCTAATTTTAGGCTGTCCCATAACAGATCTGAGCAGAGCACTGGTGGGCCTCACTACTCCTACTGGGCCTGTGGTCGGCCTCCCTCCCATTTGAACAAAGTACTTCAGATGTGCCAGAATGTGCTGATATTTGGTTGGCTCACGCTCTGCTGATCACCAAAACACCCAGTCAGCTTCTTCCAGGGCCGGTGTGCCCCCGCCCCTTTGCAAATGCCACATTTTCAGGCCTGGTTCTTTTCAACCTGATGGGTGACGCTCATTCAGAGAGAAACCAGATGTCCTGTAGTGACGTGACTGCAGTACTGAAAGATCCACTCCACCCAGCCCTTCCTGGGTTAGCTGTGAGGGATGTAAATACTCCTTTGTGGTAGTGCAACTGTTTGTAGGCTGAGGATTAGTAAATTGGATTGTTATTGATAAACCATTGCACCATTATAGTTTTCCATGTGTCTTTTTATATTTAGCGAGTAGAGCTCTAGAGTCATACCCGTTTTGATGGTAAAAGCCATTATCACACCCGCATCCTCTCTGTTAGCTGACAGCTGTCTCCCCAGTGACCACACAATCAGGATGAAAATCCATTAGTGGAGGCAGAAAGTGGCCGAACCTCTTAACAGCATTGGCATCTTCACTGTTTTTTTAGATTAAAAAAAAAAAAAAGTGCCGTATCTCCTCTGATCGATAAACGTGCAGTCTGAGGTGACCGAGAGACTCATTGTGATACATGCAATACTGAAGTTATTATTCCTGGACCATAATGTCTCAAATAATCATTCTTAAAGGGACGTATTAGCCCTGTCTGTGGAGAACTGATGAACATTCGTGTCTCATTTTTGAATTGGTGGACCCGTTTTGTTCATTGCGTCCCACCACGGTTAGTGTGTGTCAAGCAGGGTCTCTTCAGGCTGTCACTCTCTGGACCATTCCCTCCTTAAGTTATTTCCAGAACTACCGACCAGTTCATCTTCCTTTCCATAGAAATATTTAGTGTCCTCTAGCCAATACAGTGAAGTGTGACAGTGCTGTGATGCATGGATCACACGGAGACTCTAAAAGCAACACCATTCAGCGTCAACACAATCAAGCTCTCCGTCTTAATCCAAAGGAGAAAGACAATGGCCTGGAAACTATCCTTCAAGACAAGTAAACATTTTTTTAGGAGTGCATTCATATGTAAAGGATATCCTGTATTCCACTGAAACGGACTGTGTGAACCCAGCCCTGTAAGCAAGGTCACATCTGTTGTGATCAAATCAGATTGTATTTGTCACATGCACCGAATACAACAGGTGTAGACCTTACAGTGAAATGCTTCCTTACAAACCCTTAACCAACAATGCAGTTTTAAGAAAAATAGGTGTTAAGTAAAAAATAACAAATAAAGAGCAGCAGTAAAATAACAGTAGTGAGGCTATATACAGGCTGTACCGGTACAGAGTCAATGAGCGGGGTCACAGGTTAGTTGAGGTAATATGTACATGTAGGTAGAGTTGTGATGTTGAATTGCTGTGTTTACAATTCTGTGGATTTATCTTGGTAACACGTCATTCCACCTCTGGATCATAGTCAGTTCATCAAAACTCAGCAACAAAAAAAACGTCCCTTTTTCAGAACCCTGTCTTTCAAAGATAATTCGTAAAAATCCAAATAACTTCACAGATCTTCATTGTAAAGGGTTTAAACACTGTTTCCCATGCTTGTTCAATGAAACATAAACAATTAATGAACATGCACCTGTGGAACGGTCGTTAAGACACTAACAGCTTACAGACGGTAGGCAATTAAGGTCACAGTTATGAAAATTTAGGACACTAAAGAGGCCTTTCTACAGACTCTGAGAAACACCAAAAGAAAGTTGCCCAGGGTCCCTTCTCATCTGCGTGAATGTGCCTTAGGCATGCTGCAAGGAGGCATGAGGTCTGCAGATGTGGCCAGGGCAATAAATTGCAATATCCGTACTGTGAGATTCCTAAGACAGTGCTACAGGGAGACAAGACGGACAGCTGATCGTCCGTGCAGTGGCAGACCACGTGAAACAACACCTGCACATAATCGGTACATCCGAATATCACACCTGCGGGACAGGTACAGGATGGAAACAACAACTGCCTGAGTTACACCAGGAACGCACAATCCCTCCATCAGTGCTCAGACTGTCCGCAATTGTTAGGCAGGTCTCACCTGTTGTTAGGCAGGTCTCACCAGACATCACCGGTAACAACGGTGTGTGTGTGTGTGTGTGTGTGTGTGTGTGTGTGTGTGTGTGTGTGTGTGTGTGTGTGTGTGTGTGTGTGTGTGTGTGTGTGTGTGTGTGTGTGTGTCAATCAAACCTCCTGTCATCCTTCTCCACAAAACAGGTTGTCAGAGGTTTTCCGTTGTTGTTTTATCTACAGGGACCGAGTGCATGGTAACAGTGCCGAGGTTATTCTCTCTAGACAGGGGTTTGAGAGCCTTTTAACCTGTTATGTATAGCAGGTAGCTATGTTTAATGGCTCCCTCTGTAATTACAAACTTGTGCACTAAACAATCACCATTTCCAGATACAGGCAAAGATCTTCAAAGCCTGATGAACTTTGGTTTACTAAACACAAAGATCAGCACAGAGGCAAATTCAATAATGCTGAAAGACTCTGCAGCATTCTCTACTAAAAGTCCAGATAAATGTTTTCCTCTGTTCCTCAGCTGCTACAGTAACTTCAGAAAGTATTCACACCCCTTCACATTTTGTTGTGATACAGCCTGAATTGCACAATTGTAACCCCTTTGAGGTTAGTTGAGGGGAGACTGTCAGATTCCCTCTACCACCATCCACCCACAGTGTTTGAGAGTAAAGCCATCTTCTCAATGACTCTGTTACTGCACAGTGGAAACAGGAAAAGTGCATTTGCTCTTTGTTTGTCCCACAGAGCTGTAGCTGAGCTTCTTTGGTAAATGTTTTAGGGATTTAACCTGTGAAAAAGTAAAAGCATTAGACAACGTACAGGGTTGGTTCAGGGACAGCCATCCTAGAGTTGATTTAGATTATATTTAATATGAATCTAAATATATGTGTATGGGAGAGAGGGGTGTGTTTGTGTGAAAATTTGGCCTTGTGCAGAATGTCTGTTTCCGCTTTGAAGTTGATGAATTGCTCAACATTCCGGACAGACCTGCCTGGACATTTCCTTAGCAACAGGCCTTGTAGTCCGAGAACTAAGCTTGATTGAGGATCTAGCCAATTGTGAAATCCTCTTCACTCAATGTTAGGATGTTTGCCTGCTTTTTCACGCTACCATGGAAACTAATCTGTATGGTTATTCCATGTAAATAACTGTCTCTGTGTCATTCCATTAAAAAATAACAATATTGTATTTCATATTAGTTCATAAGTAAGAAATAACATTTTTAAGACATGTTTTATGGGTGATAACATTGGATGGTCTATTATCATGATCGAGTCATATTGACAAAGTTGTTGTGAAGGTGGGGAGGGGTATGGCTGTCATAAAAACGATTTGTGTTTTTGACAAATCAACTGTACTATTTGTTCAGGCTCTGGTCTGGTCCCGTCTTGATTACTGTCTGGTAATATGGTATAGTGCAGCAAAGAAAGACATAGCAAAACGGCAGCTGGCTCAAAACAGAGTAGTACGCCTTGCCCTGAAATGCACATACAGAACTAACATTGACCACGTGCATGCCAGTCTTTCCTGCTTGGGGGTTGATGAGAGAGTAACTGCTTCTCTTCTCGTTTTTATGAGAAGTATTACTGTGATGAAAATTCCCATTTTTGTCTGCATAATCAAATAATTCAGCTCAGACACCCAAACATACCCCACAAGACATGCCACCAGGGGTCTCTTCACAGTCCCCAGGTCCAAAATGAATTCACAGCAACGCACAGTATTATACAGAGCCATGATCGCATGGAACTCCCTTCCATCTCCTATTACTCAAGCAAACAGCAAAATTACCTTTTAAAGACGGATTAAACAACATCTCATGGAACGGCGAGGACTGTGAGGAGGCACACTAACAAGCACATCATTTTTGTTGTTGTATTGTTTATATACATTTTTTAGTTGTATTGTTTGTGTATGGTTGTATTTTAAATGTGTGTGACTGTCCTTGTCTGTCAGTGTTTTGTTACTTGTCATGTTTGGTGTTTTTTGTGAACCCCAGGAAGAGTAGCTGCTGCAAAAGCTAATGGGGATCCAAATAAACAGATAAATATGCCAATTTTACTGAAATGTATTTTTGTCTGAATGATGGGTTAGTATGTGTCCATTGACAGTGATTTCCAGGCCTCAGTATCTGTGTGAGAGGAAGTGTTTTTCACCCAGTGTCACTGCTGTTGAATAATCTGACAGACACACAGTGTGGCCTTTCACATTGGCTTCCCCTATATTCCCCTGGCCTGTCATGCCCTGCAGTGGCCTGCTCCTCCAGAGTAAACACAGTGGTTTCTCTCTGCAGGGCGCAGTGTGTTTGTTCAGGCTGTCATTGTATCTGGGTGTCACATTGTCAGCCTGACTCAGCCAGGCCCCAGACACTTCACAGGGCTGGGTTTGTTCTGCCCGCCATGCTTCCGGATTCCTTTTTCCTGTTTTCTAGCAGAGGTGAGCTAGTTATCTCTGTGTATCCTCTCCTGAAAATACAGTAGGTTCTGTCACTGTCCTGCTTTTTCAACACTGAGGCCTTACAGACAAACAAACCACAGCTTGTATCTCCCACACAAAAACTGCCAAAAAGGATATACATTGTTGGTGAGTCAAGGTATCAAAAACGGGGATTGAGCACTACTTTATGCAATTCTAGATGAGTAATCTACACAACAGCAGCGATAACACCAAAATAGACCACTGTGTTGCATTGTGTCTGCATACACTTCCTCCCAGAATGTCCACTTTTGCTGTGATTATGAATAAGAGGGGGTGTTTCTGGTCGGTTGCCAACACTTACGAACCCAAAACAAATAGGAAGAGCTAAGATTAGTCCTCCCTCTGTCTGCTCTACAAATGGAGAGGTCTACTGTAGCCTTAGCCACTTCCCTACACCTTGGATCTATTCACTCAGAAGGAACTAGAAACACCACACAGCTGCAATTAGACCTGTTGGATAAGGAAGGAGAGGATAAGAGATGATTACGGGCGGACAAAGTCCCATTGACACAATTATCTGTTCCACAGGTTACTGGTTTGATTCTGACCACTGAGTGATCAATAAGAAGGAATTCCTCTGATTGCTCTGATACTAGTCTGTTCACTTCCTAGAGTTTAAAAAATATATATATATTTGCAATCCATTGAGTTGATATGTAAATAAAGAATGCCTATGGTTAAGCCCCTGTCCAGTTGATCTACTGGCATGTCTGTACAGTTACAGTAGTTTGTGTAGCCTACTCAGAGTAGAGGGATTGACATTAATGATTCTCCGAACCACACAAGTGAGTCAGTATTTTGGCTGCAGTTCTCCTGGTTTATCCTCTGCTGTGGAACTGTCCCTGACTGTGTGTCTGGCACAGTCTCTGTGGTAGATTTGGCAGAGGTGCACACTGCCTGCTGAAGGCCAGAGGGGATTTGAAGCACAGAGACATGGACTGTATTGGAATAGAGCGTATTGGAATAGAGCACGCTAGAGGTGGAATGACACAGCTGTATTTTCAGCCTGTGGGCCATTTTATAAATATTTTGAAAATACAGTAGCTTCTAGATTATAGCATTTGCTATACAGATGAATAACTTTTTTAAGCCCTCGTGTTTGTATGATGTGAAACCTATTTTGGTTATTTTTGTGTCTGCATAATGTTCTCTTCTCAACAAAGGATTATGACTAGAATGTTTGAGAGGGTGATAAATGGTCAACCCTTCCTAACTTCCTTCCACTGTCTGTTCAGTGGCATTAGTGGTGTTTTTAGATGAGAAGAGCGCTTTTCTTGCTTGTGAAGTGATGTGGTCAACGAGAGAGAGATTCCCACTGTGCCACTGCCTGAAATGCCTTGCTGCCATGAAAATAGTTATTGAAACAGATATATTTTCAAATCCCCCACCTAACCCCCTTCCATCTGTGTGTCATTATCCCAGAAGCCCCCTACAGTGGGACCCCTCCTTCCTATGGATATCTGGAGCAGACAGAGGAGCACCAGCAGCACCATGACCTCCAGCCTTTCAGCACCTCGCCCTCCTCCTCACCTCACCTCCGCTCCAAGAGCCGCAGCAGCCGGGACACACACTCATCTGGCTCCCTGGAGTTCACCTTGTCGGTAATGTTATCACCAGTCCTACTACCACACGCTTCATCTCCTACATTTTAAAGCTCCCGGTCTCGGATTTTCCATTCAGTGCAGCAATCTGTTAATGCTCCCGTCCTCTAGCACTGCTTCCACCTTTATAAGTGTGCCCTGGGCTCTGCGTGTATTTAATAGAGAGATGTTCTGCTCTTTCCAACCACACTTTCACTCACCCTATAAATCTCATCCACCCTTACTGTACTGTACCTAGCCAATCTCCGGTGTCCCCTGGGTCGTCCTCCTCTGATGTGCTTCACTCTCTGATCTTCAAAGGTTACATTTCGGGGGGGGGGCTGGGGCTCTCCTCTTGTGCCCCCCTCCGTGTTCAGGCTGTGGAATTGTCAGAGCTATTAATTCCTGCTCTGCTCTCTATGCACGAGAGCCATATCGACAGACTGTCAGAAACCTAACTGACTGATGCCTTTGACCCATCTAGAACTACAGGTCTCATCCTAGGCTAGGAAAACAATTGTTTCTCTACACAATACAATGGACAATTGACCCTGGCCTCTGCTCTCTACATCTCCCTCGGGGTTTCATTGAATGTGTTGGGTTCCCTAGAGAGGACGGTCTCCTTGAACAACCACGGGGATTTGGGAAGATCTGCTCCGGTTCGAATTAGAATCCCAAGATGAGCCTGATAGACCGACCGGGTTTCACTTCTGTCTCTCTCTCTCTCTAATTCACTGGGTCTCTCTCTCTCTCTCATTCTCACACAGACAGAGCTGGATCAGGAGAAAGAGTTGGAGATGCGGAAATGGGTTCTGTCAGGGATCTTAGCCAGTGAGGAGATGTATCTCAGCCACCTGGGGGCTATCTTACTGGTGAGAGACTGAGGACTTTGAGCTGTGCTGCTGCTGTTAAATCCTAGGCCCTGAGTAATCACTCAACTAATTGAATATGGCACACCTCACTATTGAACATGTTGGATAGACACACAGAGACCCATCTGTGTGTGTGCGCACACACACACACACACACACACACACACACACACAGTAATGCTTTGTCTTGCATTGATTGTCCCAGCCCATGAAGCCTCTGAGGGCAGCGGCCACCACCTCCCAGCCGATGCTGACCATCCAGCAGATCGAGACCATCTTCTTCAAGGTGACAGAGCTCCATGAGATCCACAAGGACTTCTACGATGCCCTGCTACCCAGAGTTCAGGAGTGGAGCCACAACCAGTGTGTGGGCGATCTCTTCCAGAAACTGGTGTGCAATATTATTGTTGTGTAAAGACCTAGGAAATGCTGTTGTGGTTCTTTTTGTGTTCTTCCGGGGGCTTCTGTTCATTGCTCCAAAAACATGAGAATAAACTTCCCCAGCCGTAAACAGCATTGTGCTCTGAGTAAGCTGATATGTCTCCAGTCTAGGGCTGATACGGTGACTGTATGAACGCCATACTGGCAGTCACGAGTCATGACCGAAGGCAAATTCCATGTGACTAGGCTTCTCCAAAACGGCGCTCTGATGCCACTGATGGTTGTATCCTACCAAACTTGTTAACGGCCAGTAACTAATGGCCTGGTACTCCGGGTTCTATTGTTCCTCTAATCACTCTGACATCCATGCAAATACAATCAGGAATCTAGTCATGAGAGCCCTGGCTTTCAGAGTTTGAGCAGAATAGGATCACCTGTTGGCAGTGAGAGACAGCTCCTCAAAGCTGCTTGTTGCATGGAATTAAAGGTGTTCCTGTAAGCCCATGTTGCGCAACATTCTTATCGGCTATGCTATGCAATTGCGTGAGAAAACATAGTTTTGATGGCCTCTATTGAAAAGAGGATCCTATCAGCTTTCTATAGGCTAGGCATCCTATATCTATTTCTCAACTTTCCTAATATTAAGCACATAGCCTACCTGGCTGGCATGAAAATGAACCGCGGGGAAAGTGTCATCCTCCATTCACTATTCGACTACATACAGATTATTTTTTTCTCCCCCTGCCCCTGTTCCAGCAGGTGCATGATAATGTCCGATTCTAAGTAAAAAATTATTCCACACATATATGTAAAGACAAGATTAAATTGAGAATAGTCTGATGGGTGAGAATATTATCAGTTGTGAATGATGCCCACCTACGGAGCCCGTAGCCTACAGAGCCTAGTGAAACATCTGTTCTTAGAAAGCCCAGTCATTTCGTAATCGCATGTGAAAACAGAGTTTAGACTAGCCACAATTTAAAAGAGGATCCCAACTTTCTTGTGCTGCTATATATATTGCTTAATTCTTAAAATGTAAGCATATTCATCTACTTTACAACCAGTCAAAAGTTTGGACACACCTACAGTGGGGGAAAAAAGTATTTGATCCCCTGCTGATTTTGTACATTTGCCCACTTACAAAGAAATGATCAGTCTATAATTTTAATGGTAGGTTTATTTGAACAGTGAGAGACAGAATAACAACAAAAAATCCAGAAAAACACATGTAAAAAATGTTAGAAAATTATTTGCATTTTAATGAGGGAAATAAGTATTTGACCCCTCTGCAAAACATGACTTAGTACTTGGTGGCAAAACCCTTGTTGGCAATCAGAGGTCAGACGTTTATTGTAGTTGGCCACCAGGTTTGCACACATCTCAGGAGGGATTTTGTCCCACTCCTCTTTGCAGATCTGCTCCAAGTCATTAAGGTTTCGAGGCTGACATTTGACAACTCGAACCTTCAGCTCCCTCCACAGATTTTCTATGGGATTAAGGTCTGGAGACTGGCTATGCCACTCCAGGACCTTAATGTGCTTCTTCTTGAGCCACTCCTTTGTTGCCTTGGCCGTGTGTTTTGGGTCATTGTCATGCTGGAATACCCATCCACGACCCATTTTCAATGCCCTGGCTGAGGGAAGGAGGTTCTCACCCAAGATTTGACGGTACATGGCCCCGTCCATCGTCCCTTTGATGCGGTGAAGTTGTCATGTCCCCTTAGCAGAAAAACACCCCCAAAGCATAATGTTTCCACCTCCATGTTTGACGGTGGAGATGTTGTTCTTGGGGTCATAGGCAGCATTCCTCCTCCTCCAAACACGGCGAGTTGAGTTGATGTCAAAGAGCTCCATTTTGGTCTCATCTGACCACAACACTTTCACCAGTTGTCCTCTGAGTCATTCAGATGTTCATTGGCAAACTTCAGATGGGCATGTATATGTATTCTTGAGCAGGGGGACCTTGCGGGCGCTGCAGGATTTCAGTCCTTCACGGCGTAGTGTGTTACCAATTGTTTTCTTGGCGACTATGGTCCCAGCTGCATTGAGATCATTGACAAGATCCTCCCGTGTAGTTCTGGGCTGATTCCTCACCGTTCTCATGATCATTGCAACTCCACAAGGTGAGATCTTGCATGGAGCCCCAGGCCGAGTGATATTGACAGTTCTTTTGTGTTTCTTCCATTTGCGAATAATCACACCAAATGTTGTCACCTTCTCACCAAGCTGCTTGGCGACGGTCTTGTATCCCATTCCAGCCTTGTGTAGGTCTACAATCTTGTCCCTGACATCCTTGGAGAGCTCTTTGGTCTTGGCCATGGTGGAGAGTTTGGAATCTGATTGATTGATTGCTTCTGTGGACAGGTGTCTTTTATACAGGTAACAAGCTGCGGTTATGAGCACTCCCTTTAAGAGTGTGCTCCTAATCTCAGCTCGTTACCTATATAAAAGACACCTGGGAGCCAGAAATCTTTCTGATTGAGAGGGGGTGAAATACTTATTTCCCTCATTAAAATGCAAATCAATTTATAACATATTTGACATGCATTTTTCTCGATATTTTTTTGTTATTCTGTCTCTCACTGTTCAAATAAACCTACCATTAAAATTATAGACTGATCATTTCTTTGTCAGTGGGCAAACATACAAAATCAGCAGGGGATCAAATACTTTTTTCCCCCACTGTACTCTTTCCAGGGTTTGTCTTTATTTTACTGTTTTCCACATTGTAAAATAATAGTGAAGACATCAAAACTATGAAATAACACACATGGAATCATGTAGTAACCCAAAAAGTGTTAAACAAATCAAAATATATTTGAGATTCATCAAAGTTCCCATGACAGCTTTGCACACTCTTGGCATTCTCTCAACCAATTGTTTGATGGGTGAGAACATTATCAAGTACTTGTCAAAATGTGAATGAGAGACTGATGAAGTGTGTGCAGCCTGCGCAAGAAACAGTGCAGGCCTCATGCCTTTTCATGCAACCTTTTTCAAATCAACATTAATCGCATCATGCAGCCTTAGAATGTATTAAAAAACAAAACATATAGTGTATCACAACTAAAGTTGCATAAATAACTCTAAAGTAAGCATATTGGAGGACCTGTTTCAAATTATCACTTTGTTAAATGCTCAACACAGAATAGCCGCATGTTCGCACTTCCTCGGGAATGGTTTGGGGAAAAATATATCCTTTCAATTTTATTCAGCTTACTATAAAATAATATCAAATAATGCCACAGGAATTCTAAGCAAATCTTGTCTGCTGAATGAACTAGTGTAGTCCACAGCCATATGGCATAGCCAGATCAGAGCATAACATAATGGAGACTCAAAATATGCTATTCTGTTCTAATGAAATAGGCTACATTTTCTTTGTATAATCATGTTTCTTTAGACCTGCCTAAAATAAACAGTTGATTTATTGTGATGGTGTAGGCTATATTAAATGGATTTATTAGACTTTTTCAAATGTACATGTTCCAAAGGTCTGCATCAGTAGCTTGTCAACAATGTGTGGAAGCCTGGAGATGCTAAGCTTGTTTATGTTCATTAATGGTCAATTACCATTAGACCGGCAATTGTTTGCATGACAGTTATCGGCTGACAAAATATCATGACTGACACAGCCCTAATCCAGTCACAGTCAGTCACTTTTAGACACAATGCATCATAACTCCCCTGTAAACTTCACTTGATCATTTTAATAATACTGAAGGAAGAGGAAGAGATTTAAGGAGTAAAAAGTGGGAGTTAGACTGGCTGTAATGTGCAGTGGATGCTGGCTCCACATGTGAGCAGACTGCCTGGAGACATCTCCCGCACAGATAAAAGCCTGGCTTTACCACATGACAGCCAGTAAAGCAGGGCAAAACACTGCGGCTCCTGACTGCGAAGAGCTGCCTCAGTGCGACGGTGGAGAAAAAGGAGACGCGTGAAACAAAAGCACACAGACGCACAAAATGGATAACTTGTCTAAGACTGATAGGATGCATGTTATTTATCTTTTTAAATGCTGTTCCTATTAAACTGCCGTATCTCATCTGATCCCAGTATGCAGCACCATGAGATGGAGAAAAAAACAGAACTAGTATGACGAGTAGAATCATGAATCAACAGCAGGTTAACTATCACATGCTACATCTTATCTACTCTCTATTCTCTCTCTCCACTAAAGGCTAGCCAGCTGGGGGTGTACAGGGCCTTTGTGGATAACTACAAGGTTGCTGTGGAGACGGCAGACAAGTGCTGCCAGGCCAACGTACAGTTTGCTGAAATATGTGAGGTAGATATTGCACCACACACAGCAGGATAGGAGGGAGGGCTATTTGGGAAGTGGTGACTGGGCATTCTTAACACTCCTCACTGTGACCATTATGGTGAGCTTTTACATGGGTGATGTTTCTGTTAGAACACATGCTGTTATGGGTAATGAAATTGTGTTACTGTGCTGTGTTGAAATGATGTTGTTCTTGGACACACTTGTATGACTTTCTCAATTCCTGTTGTGGTCTCAGAATCTTAAGGTCAGAAGTTCCAAGGAATGCAAAGACCAGGCCAAAAATTCACTGGAAAGTAAGTGCGATTTTAATGATTTTGTACTATTCCGGGTCAAATGAACTAAACCTTACATTTTAAATATCAATAGTTCAAGACAATGAATAATTCAACCCTGTAGTTAATTGAATTCATTTCAGTAAGAGTGGTACATGCTTAAGCATATTGAATTTGACCCTCAGCCTCAATGTGTCCTGTGCTGTTAGTTCTGCTTTGCCTTGTCCTGCCTTGGGCCTTATGCACTTTATGAACCTCTCCCCCTCAGCTCTGCTTTACAAACCCGTGGACAGAGTCACCCGCAGCACCCTGGTTCTGCATGTAAGTCAAATGAACATACCGGACATTTTTCCCCTTCGGTCCTGAATTTTAGATTTTTTTTTATATGGAAACAATGCCTCTTCACGTGCATTAGAAGAAGTCCTCATAATTGAATTTAGATTAATGCTCATCTCTCGCTCTCTTCTTTCTCTCTCTCTCTCACTCTCTCAGGACCTGTTAAAACACACCCCCTCCAGCCACCCAGACTATCCACTGCTGCAGGACGCCCTGAGAATCTCCCAGAACTTTCTCTCCAGCATCAATGAGGAGATCACCCCACGCAGGCAGTCCATGACAGTAAAGAAGGGAGAGGTCAGTCAGTGTAAAAGGCTGCGACATCACAAGGTGACATGCTGTGTGTCTGCGTCTCTCCACGGATTAGCTTTTTCAATGGCTTTACGACCTCACGAGAACATGTTTTCTTTCCAAACTAGATTTACATTGTGCATTCACTCACTCAATGTGTATACACTTGCTATTGTGGTCAGGTTTGAATGCAGTACAGCTTGTAGATGTATTTCTGACACAAAGTCTGGAATAGAGAAAGATGTCGTAGTAGGAGGGGTACAGTTTGTTCCCTCCATAGACATAGGGCGGTTGTTTTCACTGCCAAGGACACATCCAGTGGTTTGACAAGTAGGCACATAGAGGCACAGAGTAGAGGTCTTCTTGGGTCCAAAAAGTTGGACATGGACCCAAACAGACCAGCACATTTTTTTTAAAGGGGGACCCGGACCCAAGAACAATCAGACCCGAACCCGACAACCGACCTAGACTCAACCCGTACCCTAACAGGTCTGTGTCTAGACCGGACCCGAGAACAGTCAGACCCAAACCCAACAACCGACCTAGACTCAACCCGTACCCTAACAGGTCTGTGTCTAGACCGGACCCGAGAACAGTCAGACCCAAACCCAACAACCGACCTAGACTCAACCCGTACCCTAACAGGTCTGTGTCTAGACCGGACCCGAGAACAGTCAGACCCAAACCCAACAACCGACCTAGACTCAACCCGTACCCTAACAGGTCTGTGTCTAGACCGGACCCGAGAACAGTCAGACCCAAACCCAACAACCGACCTAGACTCAACCCGTACCCTAACAGGTCTGTGTCTAGACCGGACCCGAGAACAGTCAGACCCGAACCCGACAACCGACCTAGACTCAACCCGTACCCTAACAGGTCTGGGTCTAGACCGGACCCGACTTACTTTCTTTTTTTTTAATCAGCCAAGTTGTTCTTGTGGTTAAAGAATAGGTCTTTATATGTTGGCTAGGCCTTCTATAAGTCAATATATTCACCTTATTAGCGTAAAATAAATATGCTATGCAGAGCCGTGGTCGGGTCTATCAGCTGTAGTTACATAGACCTGATGACAATCAAACAGGACCCGACCCGGACCTGAGGGAAAAGTTAGAATTTAGGAGTCCGACACCCAGACCCAGACGTGACTCTCTGGCCATCCATTATATTGCTTTCCTACTTGGCTTCATTTCATTCTGCCACTTTGATGTCACATTTCAAATTCCCGTCAACAAAATAGTGTCCTATTACACAGCTTGTTTCAAGATAAGGAATCATCAACACCGGTTCATAGCCATACGTTAAGCATCTAAGAGTTACTGTAAATTAGCCAATCAGTGCTTCCCAGTTCCTGAAAATGTAGTATAAACATTAAAAGCCATGAGAACATTGTGTCTGGAAACTCTAATAAAACTGTGTTGTTAGTCAGATTCCTGCTGAGTCATCTCTGTGTGTCTGGTTTATTAGTGGAGGAAGTGGAGCGTAGAGGAAGTTCATGATAAAGTAGTATAAACCCGGAGGGCAACGGTCTCCACGGTTCTGACCAGGAAAGCCCATCGCACCGCCTACATCCCTGTCCTGGTTCCCCCACTCCCATCCTCCGGTCTCAGTCTCTGAAGTCTGTTTCCCAGAAATGACCTGTAAGCACGTCTTATCAGGCATCTGTCCACCCTTCCGCGTGGACGCACGCACTGGTTACCCTCACTCCCTCACCCCTGCTGAACTTCCTATATTATTACTGGAAACCTGACCCACTATGACCATCAGACATCTTATCATAAGTGAACGTGAGACTGGAACTCAGACAAATATTACTGCTCTTTTGTAGTATTCCACAATTCATAGGCCGGTATATGCTAAAGACAAAATAAATGTAGTACTTGTGACTAGCTAAAAGTATATACCTACTGTGGTGATTGAAATCCAGGGTTCAGTTTAGTTGGGCCTCTCTTACCAATTTTGTCAGCAGATATCTCAAAATGGAGGATGACTATGTCAGAAAGTAACCAATGTCAATAATGTGACCATGAATCCATTAAGGACCCTCCCTGGTGGAGTTTTCCTTGTTTTTGCTGAAATGTGGTTAGGATGGGTTAGTAGAGTCTCATGTGGGTACTATAAATATAAGTAGCTTTTAGCCCGACGTGTATAAGGTCAGTATAAACAGTCCATGCATCCACAGCCACGCTCTGGCCAAAGGAACAGCAGATGTCACTGCAGCACTCACCAACCGCCAACTGGAATGGCCAGCCAAGCAGGATTATAGGAAGTTCCGAGGGGTATACTACAAAGCAGGGTCAAGGATTTAGTCAGCTAACTTCCCCAAATGTTCTGAGAACTTCTTTTTTGGGGAAATGGTCATGGTCTAATTGACTCAACAACCAAATACGGATCAGAAAAATCAACAGTTATTTCTGGTTGTTTATCAAAGTTAGCTGGCTAACTATATAATTGACCCTGCTTTGTAGTACATCCCTCTGGAATTAGGATCTATTCCTGTAAACACAGGCTCTTTGATAACAAAGCCACTGATTAACCTTAACGGCCCTTAATTTACATGTTTTACAACCAGGTCTCAACTTTGTTTGAGGACATAGATTTTCAGAGGTTCTGTTCTTTCCTTGTGACAAGAAGAGAATATACTCCTCCCAGCACCCTCTAGAAGTTTCTTATTTTGCAGAACCAACAGACTGTCAGCTCAGATCATTGCTTAAATATTATGTTACTGTTCAGTGCAAGTAGTCATTTTGGAGATTCTTCTCCTGAGTCCTGTCAAGAGCCAATCATGCTACATTCATCAGATCGTAGTTCCACTTGGGGGCCATAATTACATGTTGTTACCATGTGTCGTGTGATGGTGAACATAGGGTACATTAATTGCTCTATCATTTAATATCTACCGTAGGATGACATTGATATTGAATTCTTATTCTTAATGTGAAAAATTATTCTGGCATGTAGTTTGGTTTGTTTTGCCGACTGGCATAAGGACCAGGAAACATCCTCTAGGTCTAGGACCCTCATGATCTAGAGAGAGTCATTGTAAAAAGCAACTTGACAGGGAAATTACTGGGAAACGGCTTTTCACTCTGTGGCGGTATGGTAACAAATTCTAGCAACAACATTTTTTTTGAAAAAAGTGTATATATATATATCTATCCAATGAATGTGTGACTCACTGTTTGCTCCTGTAGAACCGTCAGCTGTTGAGGGACTGCTTCATGGTGGAACTGGTGGAAGGCTCTAGAAAGCTACGTCACGTCTTCCTCTTCACAGACTTACTACTATGTGCCAAGCTGAAGAAACAGACTGCAGGGTGAGTGTAGCTTTACTGATGGACTAGATAGTTCACAAACCATCTTATGTCTGTGTGGTGTTCCTTACCTGTGTCTGTTGTTTGATAATTTGTGTGTGTGTGTGTGTGTTTATCTCCAGGAAAAGCCAGCAGTATGACTGTAAGTGGTACATTCCGCTGTCAGACCTCACCTTCCAGACCATCGAGGACTCTGAGGCCACGCCCATCCCCCAGGTCCAGGAAGAGGAGATTGACGCCATGAAGATCAGGATCTCACAGATCAAGAACGAGATACAGAGAGAAAAGGTGACCGCAGACATCAGAAATGGAGAAAATCACTTTATTTGAGTAATATTGGAACCCTTGACCAGATCATGGCTTCATAAGAGGAGCCAGCAATGACAGAGGCCGTGCGTTGATACAGCGACAAGTGTCTGAGTGCTGTTCGTCTGTATGTGTATGTGCAGAGAACCACTAAAGGAGGGAAAGCAATAGAGCGTTTTAAGAAGAAACTGTTGGAGCAGGAGTCTCTGCTGCTGCTTATGTCACCCAGCATGGCCTTCAGAGTGGCCAACAGGAACGGCAAGGTGAGCCAGCCACATTGTTCACTCTGCATCAGGACTCAAACAGAGTTTGAGTAAGTGGCTCAGTTTATGTTTTCCATATTGTTGGTGTCCTACCCTGATTCCCATGAATGGAGTATTGCCAAGGCCGCCCTTCCGTTCCGCTGTCAGTCCCCTCCAGTCCGGTTGTCACCTGTCAGTCAGCGGGCATTCCCATGTGGAGCAGCTGCTGACGTAACGTCAGAACTCACAGGATTAACGAGGAACACTGTGCTCCAGCCATGGTCGGTCTGGATGGGAAATCCCTGTCGTTTCACACTTTTTCCTAAATACAGTCAGGCGTACAGCACACATGCATACAGTATCTCTTATCTTATACAAAATCTGACCTGTTAATCCAAATGTAATCTTCCTCTGGACGGGAACTATTCCCCTTAAAACGTAACCGATTCAGAGGGCATGGCAAGTTCCATTGTGGAGATTGTCAGAAAGTATGGTTTAACAGTGTAACGTAAAGTACATACAGGACAGTCCTACTGTGATTCAGTAGCTATGTATCCCTATTAGCCATGGTAACTGGTTCTTCTTCCACACAGATCTCTACTGCACTCTGGAGGTGGATTCCTTTGGCTACTTTGTGAACAAAGCCAAGACACGTGTGTACAGAGACTCCACAGAACCCAACTGGAACGAGGTGAGGATGCCATGTGTCTGTTAGCACTCAGAACACAACTTCCTGGTGTCTGTTATTCAGCCCGATCTGCTAGATTGTCTCTTACCTGGTTATGCACGGTTTCCCTGCAGGAGTTTGAGATTGAGCTGGAGGGATCTCAGACTCTGAGGTTGCTGTGTTATGAGAAGTGCTACAACAAAGCCAAGCAAAACAAGGAGGATGGAGAGAACACTGACAGGATCATGGCAAAAGGACAGATACAGGTATGGAGTGAGGCTATGAAGCACATTTTGTGTTGCCTGTCACACCAGGCTACAGTGGCAACAGTGACATAGATTAATGAAATACTAGGTGGTTTAGTTTATTAGGATCCCCATAAGCTACTGTACATGCAGCAGCTACTCATCCTGGGGTCCACATACAATGTACAAATACATGACAAAGTACAGAACAGTTATAGACCATAACAACATAAGATATTACATAAAATTCACACAAAAAAAGTTATAAAGGAAAGACACCAAAAAGACTATTTACACACTATTCATATTTTTATATGAATATACAGTATATATTGATATCATAGGTGGTGAAAATTACATATCTTGTATGCCATCCCCAATAGCTGCGACAGGACGCTGTAGGAAGCTACCTGTGTATACCTGGGGCTGTATACCCACCCTATAGTCCTCATAACCTCTGAACAGCTGCCAGCGTGTGGGGGGAGGAGGAGGAGGGGATTCTCAGGAGTTAATCCACAGATCCATCTAGGAACTGGGACAACAGGGAGGCAGCGTGGTCGTGGGGCTGCCTTTGTTCCCATTGGTTTTTTTTTCATCTGGTGTGCAAGGATTGATGGCATGACAGGGTTAAGAAGTTGATGGGACACCCAGACATTTTCCGGGGGACTACTGGACCATTAAAGGACTATAGGAGTCTCTGGATTCTTTGAGACAATACAATATTTTCTGGACTGCTGCCTTGTTTTGTTTGTCCCATTGTTTTGAACAGTACATTAGCTAGTGAAAGTAGAGAGTGAGATACTGAGTCTTAAGTAGAAGAGTATGGGTGAGACCTGTGATGAAGAGCTGATACTGGGTCAGACCAGCAGTCAGTTCACCAGCAGCTGTTCTCTGGAGGATGAGGGGGACACAGGTCCCAGGAAGCCCCCAGGCACAGGAGCACAGCTGTGGGGCAGGGTCCGCAGCACTCTGCTCAGACAGAAGGTAAAGACAGCACAAATAGGAGAGAGAATTAGCTATATTTCTTATCATGGATGGTCTGTGCTTCGGAACAGAGAGGGTATTGTATATTTTTTTATATATCCTTCGTTGTACAGTCGCTAGTGAAAGTCTACACACCCCTTGCACAGTTGTCACATTTTGCTGCCTTTAATAAAATTAAAACCAAAAAGAGATTAAATTGATTCCCCCCCCCCACCGATCCACACAACCTACTTTACATATTCAAAGTGATGTAATACTTGGTGGGAGAACCTCCAGCAGCCATTACTGCTGTGACTCATTGTGAATAAGATTCTACCAGCTTTGCACAACTCTTAGGGCAACATATATCCATTGTTAGTCAACATTGCTCAAGCTCTGTACATTTTATTGGGAACCATTGATGTACATCAATATTCAAACCATGTCTAATTTTCAAGCAGATTTAAGTCAGGACTGAGGCTGACCACTCAGGAACTCTCCACAACTTGGAAAGCCATTCAGGTGCGTCTTTGGCAGAAAATGTGTGTAATTGTTCCTCTAAAAAATCTATCCCAGGGTTAGGTATTCAGGTGACAGAGGCAGGTTTCCCGGTAACTTTTTACCTAGGCTTTTCCCCTTTCATATTTATTTTGCTCCTGACAAACTCCCCAGTCCCTACCGGTGGCAAGCATACCAATAACATGATGCTGCCGCCACAATACTTGAAAATACAGAAGGTTCCACTCTGGGTTGTGATGGTATTGGATTTGATCCAAACCTGAAGATTTAATTTAAGCCCTGAAATACAAGTATTTGTTGTTGATCTTCTGTATTTTCAAGTATTGTGGTGACAGCAGCATGTTATGGGTATGCTTGTTACCAGCAGGGACTAGGCCTAGGGAGTTTGTTAGGATCAAAATAAATATGAAAGGAGCAAAGCCTGTTAAAAAGTTAGAGGAAAACCTGTCTCAAACTTCTGAATAGCTAACCCTGGGATTTTTATTTTTCAGCGGGACAATAACACAAATTTTAATGCCAAAGACACACTTGAATGGCTTTCAAAGTGGTGTTGAGTGGTCTAGTCTCAGTCTTGACTTAAATCAGCTTGAAAGTCAGAGACAATGTTTGAATATTCCTATACATCAATAATTCCCAACAAAATTGACTGAACTATTGCAATTGACAAAAACAATGTACGTGTTGCCCTAAGAGTTGTGCAAAGTTGGTAGAATATTATTCTGCCAGAGGTGCTTCCACTAAGTATTTACTTTGGGGTGTGAAGTCCTACTCAATCAAAACATGTTTTTTTTTTTTTTTTATTAATTTGGAAAATGTTCTATAATTCTATAACTTGAAAATGTGAAGTACGTTGTGTAGATCAATAGGAAGAAAATCCAATTTAATTCCTTTTTAGATTTCATTTTAAGACAGAAAAATGTGACAACTGTACAAGGGGTCTGTAGACTTTCACTAGGCACTGTATATCATTTACATTTTAGTAATTTAGCAGGCACTCTTATCCAGAGTGACTTACAGTTAGTGCATTAATCTAAAGATAGCTAGGTGGGACAACTACATATCACAGGCATAAAGTACATTTTTCCTCAAAGTAGCTTTCAGTCAAGTTTGAGGTGAGGACTCTGCTGTCTTAGCTTCAAGGGGAAGCTGGTTCCTCCATTGGGGTGCCAGGACAGAGAAGAGCTTGGACTGGGCTGAGCTGCCCTCCCGTAGGGGTGCGAGGGCCAAGAAGAGACCTGAGGTGTCAGAACGGAGTGCTCGGGTTGGGGTGTAGGGTTTGAGCATAGCCTGAAGGTAGGGAGGGGCAGTTCCTACTGCTGTTCCGTAGTTAAGCACAATGGTCTTGTAGTGGATACAAGCTTAGACTGAAAGCCAATGGAGTGTGTGGCTGAGCGGGGTGACATGAGTGAACTTGGGAAGGTTGATAACCACGCAGGCTGCAGCATTCTTGATAAGTTGCAGGGGTTCGATGGCACAAGGGGGGAGCCCAGCCAACAGCGAGTTGTAGTAGTCCAGACGGAAGAGGACAAGTGCCTGGATTAGGACCTGCGCCACTTCCTGTGTGAGGTAGGGTCCTACTCTACGGATGTTGTAGAGTATGAACCTGCTGGAGCGAGTCACTGCTCTGATGTTTGCAGAGAATGACAGGTGTTGAGCAGTGACTCGCTCCAGCAGGTTCATACTCTACAGGGTCAAGCCAAGGTTCTTTGCACTCTGGGAGGGGGACACCATAGAGTTGTCAACCATGATGGAGAGGTCTTTGAGCAGGCAGGCCTTCCCCGGGAGGTAGAGCAGCTCCTTGTCGAGGTTGAGCTTTAGGTGGTGGGCTGACATCTGCAATATCTGCCAGGCACGCAGAGATGCGTGTCGCCACCTGGGTGTCAGAAGGGGGGAAGGAGGAAAGTAGTTGAGTGTCATCCGCATAGCAATGATAAGCGAGATCATGTGAGGATAGGAAGTAGCCGGATAACTTAGTGTATAGAGAGAAGAGGAGAACACCTAGAACTGAGGCCTGGGGGGCACCAGTAGTGAGAGTACGTGATGCAGACACAGATCCTCTCTGCGTCACCTGGTAGGAGCGGTCTGCCAGCTAGGATGCAATCCAAGAGTGTGTAGAGCCTGAGACTCTGAGCCCTGAGAGGGTGGAGAGGAGGGTTGATGATTCACGGTGTCGAAGGCAGCGGATAGATCTAGGAGGATGAGAACAGAGGAGAGACAGTCAGCATTGGCAGTGCTGAGGGCCTCCGTGACACAGAGAAGAGCAGTCTTGGTTGAGTGACCTGTCTTGAAGCCTGACTGGTTAGGGTCAATAAGATTGTTCTGAGAGAGAAAGTTGATCAGGGAGAGCACGCCTAAGTGTTTTGGAAAGCAAAGAAAGAGGGGATACAGGTTTATAGTTTTTGATGTCTGAGTCGAGTGTTGGTTTCGTGAGGTGGAGAGAGATTCCGGCCATTTTGAAGTCAGAGGGGACGCAGCCAATGGTCAGGGATGAGTGGGCAGGTTGTCGGGAGGCCAGACCTCACTAGTTTGCAGGATTTTATCTGGAGAGAGGGGGGATAAAGATCTCAAGGCGTGTGAGTGAGACCAGTGGACACAATGAGCTGAGTGACTGAGTAGCAGATGTCATCAACCTTCTTCTCATAGTGGTTGACAAAGTTATCCGCAGAGAGGGAGGGGGGTGGAGGAATAAGGAGGGAGGAGAAGGTGGAATAGAGTTTCCTAGGGTTAGAGGCAGAAGCTTGAAATGCAGAGTTGTAGAAAGTGTATTTCGCAGCGGATACAGTGGAAGAAAAGGTAGAGGGGAGGGAGTGAAAGGATGATAGGTCCTCCCGAAGTTTAATTTTCCTCCATTTTCTCTCAGCTGCCTGCAGCCCTGTTCTGTACGCTCACAATGAGTCACTCAACCACAGAGCATATCCTTTAAGTATCCTTGAATGTGTTATACAGTATTCTCATACTTAATACGTCATTTTATTTTCTTTTGATAAATCCACTGCATTATGTAAGAAGAAATTGATGTCCACAGAACAAAAAGAAAATGATTTTCGGAATAAGATTATCTATATGTTGGTCCCTAGGGTGAGAGGACATCTGTCGTGTTAGCATCATCTCCCCGTATTCAGATTATCTATCACAAAACTGTTGGCAACTTGGTATTAGTCACATGATTAAAATAGATCAGTGACATGAGTTGACACTACCCAACCATATGAAGTTTATGTGAGGATAAGGGCAAGTGAAGGGTAATTATTACGTAAGACCCAGGCTTGCTGATTGGGGAGAAAGACAAAATAACCATCTTTTCTCTTTGAATCCATCATTTCGTACATTTTTTGCTTTGCTTCAGTGAATGTATATAATTTCCATTCTAATAGTTTCATTGAAGGTTTATTTTTATATTGTGCTTTAGATGAATTGGAAAGGATCTAGAGGCTAACTGTGCTAAACATTCATACGAAGCAGGATTTTGAGAGGCTTAAATATGTCATTGGTTCTTAATAATGGATTGAATTTCATTACTAGAGTACTATAACATGTCTGTACTGCAAATAAAGGCTGCAGCAGTCCTACACACGGTCTGTCAGAGCAGTTTGTCTTTACTGGGTTAGATGATTGCTCTGATTGACAGATGTCTCCATATTTTCCAGCTGGATCCTCAGACGCTACAAACCAAAGACTGGCAAAGAACAGTCATCACCATGAACGGGGTACGTATTAGCAGCCTAAATTTAAACAATCATCGCTGTTTTTCGCAAAGCATTCTGAAACCACACTGCCTTACTTTTCTTGTTTAGCAAAAGTACTCTTTTGGCACAACTTTACATTGGCATTACTTCAGTGGCCAGTGTAACCGTTGTTAAATAAGTTATGTATATAACATGGTAATTACATGGGTTTTTCCACTGATAGTTACTTAATATTGAAGTCTTTATTACACAGTATGTCCCATATATTAAAGTTTACTGTGTGGATCAGGATACATGCAATACTCTTAATTTCACTGACTCCTGGCTAATTCTTAACTTCTCTTGGTAAAGATTGAGGTGAAGCTGTCAATGAAGTTCACCAGCAGAGAGTTCAGTCTGAAGAGAATGCCCTCACGGAAACAGTCAGGCGTGTTTGGAGTCAAAATCAGTGTCGTAACCAAGTGAGTGAATAATGTGTGTTTGTTAGCCTCTGTGTAATCTCGGCACCCAGATCCAAATCAGACTCATACTTCAGGATTTTGGCAATGAAACCATTTGTATGTCTCTGCAGGCAGTCTGACGTAAGTTGCTAACTAGCATTAGCTCAATGCCTGGAAGTCTATGGTAACTGCTAGCATGCTAGTAGATACCATATACTTCTAGTCATTGTGCTCATGCTAGTTAACATTGGCTTGCGAAATTACCTCGAACTTGCTTCATACTGGATGCAGAGACATACAAATGGTATCCACGAGTTCATCTGACTCTGTGGAAGTAGATAAAGGGCTCGATTGCCAAAATCCCGAAGTATCCCTTTAAGCCTGTCATGAAGGACTAGCCTCATGTAACGCATGCCACATTTCTATGACCACCACAGATCAGACCTAATATTGTCAAATGAATGGGATACCTCCTCCAACGTCCTTCACTTTAATCCAAAAACAACAGTGGAGGGTCAGGAATAACTGT
Organism: Salmo salar; assembly: GCF_965601325.2. Lineage (NCBI taxonomy): Eukaryota > Metazoa > Chordata > Actinopteri > Salmoniformes > Salmonidae > Salmo > Salmo salar. The sequence continues at coordinate 19,246,069 of NC_138310.1, read as the reverse complement.
CAAAGACATGCCTTGTTTGGTATTTTCTATTTTCACAGGGACCATAAGTCTCTCATGATCGTTTGTAAAATAACTAAAGCCCCTTATGGGCAGGGTTTATTTGAGAAACCTTTTATAGTGCTAAAGATGCAATACTGCAGGATGGAGGTCTTTCTCAGTGTTTGCTTTACTCCGAAAGTAGAAAGAAAAGATGGGTCATTTATTCATACTTGGGAACAGGTATTACATATCAAAATTGGAAAATACTATTGGGTTCAGTTTATGCACTACCACAATAAAACAAACACCAGGTGTGTACTGAAGTAACAAATGAGACACCCAGTTTTGCAGTCACAGGTATTTTGACTCATTAGTGTAAAGCACTAGACTTCTTTTGTTTCCTGCATTAATCCAGTTTTAATCCTGCATTAAGTGTAACCGTGTGTGTGTGTGTTTGACCTCGACAGACGGGAGCGATCTAAGGTGCCCCTCATCGTGAAGCAGTGTGTAGAGGAGATAGAGCGCCGGGGCATGGAGGAGGTGGGAATCTACCGGGTCTCAGGGGTGGCTACCGACATCCAGGCCCTGAAGGCTGCATTTGATGCCAGTGAGTACACCGACCTTGGATCTCTTCCTTAGCAAATAATACATCATGCTATACAATGAATGTCTTACTATTATTCATACCGGCTTGCAACTTACTGTTCCCCCTGTTTATTGTTCATTCCCTTCCTGTGGTTGACAGACAATAAGGATGTGTCGGTGATGATGAGTGAGATGGATGTGAATGCCATTGCTGGAACGCTGAAGCTGTATTTCCGTGAGCTGCCGGAACCTCTTTTCACAGATGACCTGTACCCCAACTTCGCTGGAGGCATCGGTCAGTGTCTCCTTGTGACTTCAAAAAAGCTTACTATGGCATTTAGTCTCATCATAGTGAATACAACAGAAGAGTGACATTTAACAGACCATTAAACATAAATCAGGTAGTATTAAAAAAAAGACTAAACAATTGTGTCCTCCTCTTGCAGCCCTGTCAGACAGTGTGGCTAAGGAGAGCTGTATGCTACACCTGCTGCTGTCACTCCCAGAACCCAACCTGGTCACCTTCCTCTTCCTGCTGGATCACTTGAAGAGGTATACTCCCCACAGTGACATCATGTTTGATCCTGTCACATTAATACAGTCTAGTGCTGAGCGATTAACCGATAATTCTGTGTTTTTGTGTTATTAAACAACTAATTGACCGATGTCGGTTCGTTTACTTGAATTCCATTTCGTTTTTTTTTTTTGTGAGTCCAACACGCGTTTCTCTAGAGAGAAATCAAATCATTCATGAAATAAATCAATTCAAGAACTATGTGGGACTCTAGGCTGAAGGGAGTTGTTGTTTTCCTTAAGCAAATATTAAACCTAGTTCAGAGCAGAAACGTGGATAATTAACTACAATCTCAAACGGATCAGAGAGGAAGAGGCGAAGCAAGAAGTTCCACATATGCCCAAAATAAGCCCAATGCGTTTTGATGTGTTTATTTTGGATCTAAGCTTGTCGCCTGCCTTCCCGCCTTTGGGACAACGGCTCCCATTGTTAGGGCAGAGACATGAGGATCTTGTCATTATATACAGATCTCTGGACTGATACACTTTTACGTCTGCTACATTAGGTTAGATACGCACAGACCATATATCCCACATTAGAGAGAGAAATAATTGAAACTGAAATCGAAAAACCGTCATTATTTATTAATAATCCAACCCGAAACCGAACCGACCTCAAAAAGAACTCATCTCAGCACTAATACAGTCACAGATCTGTCATTCAAAACCTGTTGCTAATTTCTCCTTCCTTGTTCTCGGGCATCCCATAATCGTACACTTATGATATCCTCTGTGTTCTTACAGGATTGCTGATAATGAGAGCGTTAATAAGATGTCTTTTCACAACCTGGCCACGGTCTTTGGTCCAACCCTGCTCCGCCCATCTGAGAAAGACAGCAAGATCCCAGCCAATGCCACGCAACCCATCACTATGAATGACAACTGGTCACTGGAGGTTATGTCACAGGTAAAATCTGTGGGGATTTGTGTCTTTTAGAACGTCAATGTTGATTTTGTTGCAGAGGTAGATTCAGAGGTATTCATGGAGCCCAAAATGATGTGCTATGGTTCTAATAATCTGTTTCCTTTTGCTCTTTCCCGCTTCCCCTTCTGTCTCTGTAGGTACAGGTCCTACTGTATTTCCTTCAGCTTCAGAGTATCCCAACACCGGACAGCAAACGTCAAAGCATCCTCTTCTCCACTGAAGTATAGCGAGAGCATGGACATTTCCATCTGTGAAAAACGGAGGGAGGAAGAAGTGGACAAAAGTATGCCTTCCATGGTAAATTGTTGGCTGCTGGAGCTAATGAACACTGGCTGGATTACAGGGCACCTGCTCTATATGGCCACCAGAGGGAGTCAACAGCACATTTCAGATTGGATCAAATACAGTACTTCATGACCATAGTCATTCCATTATGATCATCCTTATCTTGCTGACCTTAAAACTGTCTTACATCAAACACAAAAAGCCATTTAATATGGTCAAAGAACAGACCATTCCTTTATTTGATTTTTCATGTAATTTTTTTTTTTTACCAGAGGAAGTGAGGCCAATTGTCATCTCCATGATCCCTCACATTAAGTGTGCTGAGCACTTACAGATAGTGTGTCAAAATCTTTTACCTATCTGACAATCAACTCATTTTAGAGGCACTGATGAGCACAATTATCAAAATGGTAAGTTGGTTACAGTTCTTATTATGGCATAAGGCCTGTTTCATAAATTGTTGGCACAAGTGAAGGTTACAAACTCCAGTCTTTTCCCTGCTGAAGCCCATTGTAGGAAAATGTGTATTCACCAGGTGTTTATGCGTATGCTCTCTTTATTTAGTAAGGAATGTGAGACTGATCAAACTTATGTAGGTATATTTAACATGCAGGCATGTTGACTTAAATGGGTTTTTAATACTTTTCTCTTCAAATAACTGCTGTTTATGAGTTTCTGTTAAAAGATTTCTGGGAGGTTGTACTTAGTTAAACAGTGGACCTCAACCATATCTCAGAATTGTGTTTTTTGTTCTTTAGCTCATAGGGACCTGAAAGCTGGATTCTGCTAAATCTATGTTGTAAGACCAGCAGCATTAAGTAGTAGGCTTAAATGTTTAAGTACAATTATGACGGTCCTACATTTTCCTTAAGAATGTATATTTTGATCTTATTCAATTAGAGATCATTCATCTAAACACACCACCCCTTTACTGGAGGAATTTATTTTTTATTTTTTATTTCAGATGGGTTAAAATCAAAGACTATTCAGTGCTGTCACGTGGAAATTAGACAGGAATAGCACTGATAAGCTTGGGCTCTTTATTCAATTTTAGTGGTAGTCTACCCTGGTAGTGATCCACTAATATCCAAATCTCCTGGGTATGAAAACAAATAATGGGGCATTTTGAAGGTCACAATTGTCTTCTGTTGTGTTATTTTGTTTCTAGCTAAATATATAAAGGGTTTACTGTTCTCTGCCTGGTGAGCTGTAACTTTGAAAGCCCTTAAAAATGTATCTGTGCTTGCAAAATGAAAATAATTCCAAATGTTTACAGATCTGAATTAAGATGTTAATAAGTAAGATAGCACATATGAAACTGTTAGGCTAACTGACTGTTTGTAGTCTATCAGCAATCACTTAATTTACATTTCTTCATTTCAGACAGTTGTAGTCATTATCCCAAGAAAGTCTAATTTATGTAGCTACAATAAAGAGTTGATTCCCATGTGCTTTGTATTTTTTATCTTGATTCTCTGCAATTTGAGAACACAATTTAAGATGAATTCACAAGATTATTGAACAAGTGTGTCAGTAGAATAAGATTTTAGTTATTTTCTATATATATACGTTCTTTATTCATATAGAGCTTGGCTCTAGATGTATATGGGCTAGAATGCGCATGTCGATCTTGTTTAAAAAAAATACATCTATGAAGGATGCGGTCGAAGTCCAGGGCAAGACTCTGGGCAGCAATAATCAGGGTGCTGTTCGCTGCATTGACAACTGAAAAGCATCGTGTCAGATGGACCATATTGGGATAACCTCCAGTATCTGTCTCAGCTACAAAGCTGTCTTAAGATGTATTCGCAAAACTTTATTAATTTTCACTCTTCAAGGATCAAATAGAAGAAGCCACGGTATGAATTTTAGCTAGCTGCAGTACGTTAGTAACGTAGTTATCAAGCTAAGCTAGGCTAGAAAACTAGGTAGCTACTGTAGTTATGTGAAAATGCATATTTTAGCTAATCATTTCTTAGCTAATGTATTTCTGGAAAAGCTTGCAACTTTCACGTCTCCCGGAACACTCAATTTAGTCGTTTTTTAGGCTAGTAGCCAGGCTCAGACTATAACAAACGAACGTTAGCTGAATAGTTTGACACAGTTAATAGCTAGCTAGCGACGGTAACTAGCTAACTTAGTTAATGTTAGCTGACAACTTCTCATGATTGGCTGGATGGAAATGTTGGCAGCAATCTATTTAGCTACTACTAGATAGTAAGCTAGCTAGCTTTGTTATTATTCTATTTAGCTAATGGTAACTAAAAAGGCAAGTGGGGTGACATTCTGTCAACTGGTCAAATAACCAAAACTCATAGTTAGTTGCCAGAAGATTCCCGACCCCACCATTACGCCCGTTTACACTGAGATGCACTGGGGTCTGAACACAATCATAGTTATATTAAGACACTGGAGCTCGCGCCAGATATAGGTCGAAAAATATATCTCAATGCAGGGATGGGATATGCCTTTATCCACACTAATACATTGAGAGAGTTTAAATACTGCTAGTTTTCCCAGAAAACTTCCCTTTTTGCCCACTTGCTAGCTATCAGTAGCCAACACTGCCATTTTGGAATGGCAGTGTCAGCCAGTCAGATCCTTTGTTGTTCAACGCTAGCATGGGGACGAAAGGGCAGTTTTCTGGGAAAACTAGCAGTATTTCAATGTTCTCGATGGAGTAAGGTGGCATATCCCATCCCTGCATATAGCCCCACAGTGGAGGTGTCATAATACCCATAAAACCTAGCGGTCAAACGGAAATGGTTCCAAGAATTTTTTTACCATTCATTTTTCCCATAGTGGATTTTAGAAACACATAAAATAAGGGCTGTTTTTCGTGTAGCCTTACCATGGCGTGACATTTTGATAACCATATTAAATCTCTCTCGGAGAAGGTGATTATCAATATATTCGGCTCTATTTACTCTGATTTGAAAATGCTAATAGATGTCATGCAAAACTACCAATCCCTGCAAGCTCCTGCACGCCATCTCTAGCTGACACATTTGATAGCAGGTATTGTGTCAATTTGAAAGAAATGTAACCATTTTATTCGTTACTACATTTAGCTAACATTCCATAGTTAATCCAGAGATTCTTACCTTTGTCTCGATTCGGCAGTTTCGTCCAGATCATGATACTAAATCGGATGCTAATGTGGCTATTTCTTTTGGGTGTAAATACAGTCAAATATATTGATAAGTCACCTTGTCCTAGAGAGATTTACACGGTTATCAAAACATCACACCATGGTAAGCATACACAAAACAAAGCCCTTATTTTAAGTGTTTCTAAAATGAATGGTGGAAAAACGATTGGAACCATTTCCCTGTTGGACTGCTAGGTTTTATGCGTATCACACTGTTGTACTATAGAGGTATGTTTTCCGACCCATATCTTGCGCCGGCTACACTGTGTCTTAATGTAACCATGATTGTGTTCCGACCCCAGTAAACAAGCATAACGGTAGGGTCGTAATCTTCTGGTAAACTAGCTAGCTATGTCAAATGTCATAGCGGTAATTAACTTGTAGTCCTGATTGTGGTGATGCTTTCCATTGCATGTGCAGCATACCCATACAAATGTACATAGTGAAATCCTAAACAACCCTTGTCTGTCACAGATGTTGAATACAATTATACTTGAACTTACTCAATTGTATGTGGGGTTGGTCCTTCAGCTGGTCGAAACTTGAGACAAAAAAATGATAATATCCACGCAGTATACTAACCGAAGTCTTGCAGGTGTTTACTAGAGGTCGACTGATTATGATTTTTCAACGCCGATACCGATTATTGGAGGACCAAAAAAAGCCGATGCCGATTAATCGGACGATTTTTTTAATTTATTAATTTATAATAATGACAATTACAACAATACTGAATGAACACTTATTTTAACTTAATATAATACATCAATAAAATCAATTTAGCCTCAAATAAATAATGAAACATGTTCAATTTGGTTTAAATAATGCAAAAACAAAGTGTTGGAGAAGAAAGTAAAAGTGCAATATGTGCCATGTAAAAAAGCTAACGTTTAAGTTCCTTGCTCAGAACTTGAGAACATATGAAAGCTGGTGGTTCCTTTTAACATGAGTCTTCAATATTCCCAGGTAAGATGTTTTAGGTTGTAGTTATTATAGGACTATTTCTCTCTATACGATTTGTATTTCATATACCTTTCACTATTGGATGTTCTTATAAGCACTTTAGTATTGCCAGTGTAGCAACATAGCTTCCGTCCCTCTCCTCGCTCCTACCTGGGCTCGAACCAGGAACACATCGACAGCAGCCACCCTCGAAGCAGCGTTACCCATGTAGAGGAAGGGAAAAAACTACTCCAAGTCTCAGAGCGAGTGACGTTTGAAATGCTATTAGCGCGCACCCGGCCAACTAGCTAGCCATTTCATATCAGTTACACCAGCCTAATCTTGGGAGTTGACAGGCTTGAAGTCATAAACAGCGCAATGCATTGCGAAGGGCTGCTGGCAAAACGCACGAAAGTGCTATTTTGAATGAACGCTTACGAGCCTGCTGGTGCCTACCATCGCTCAGTCAGACTGCTCTATCAAATCATTGACTTAATTATAACATAATAACACACAGAAATACGAGCCTTAGGTCATTAATATGGTCGAATCCGGAAACTATCATCTCGAAAACAAAACGTTATTCCTGTTACATTGCACAACCTTCAGTGTTATGTCATAATTACGTAAAATTCTGGCAAATTAGTTCGCTCGCAACGAGCCAGGCGGCCCAAACTGTTGCATATACCCTGACTGCGTGCAATGAACGCAAAATGACACAATTTCACCTGGTTAATATTGACTGCTAACCTGGATTTCTTTTAGCTAAATATGCAGGTTTAAAAATATATACTTCTATGTATTGATTTTAAGAAAGGCATTGATGTTTATGGTTAGGTACAGTCGTGCAACGATTGTGCTTTTTTCGCAAATGCGCTTTTGTTAAATCATCCCCCCTTTGGTGAAGTCGGCTGTCTTTGTTAGGCAGAAATAGTCTTCACAGTTCGCAACGAGCCAGGCGGCCCAAACTGCTGCATATACCCTGACTCTGTTTGCAAGAGAAGTGACACATTTTCCCTAGTTAAAATAAATTCATGTTAGCAGGCAATATTAACTAAATATGCAGGTTTAAAAATATATACTTGTGTATTGATTTTAAGAAAGGCATTGATGTTTATGGTTGGAGAAACGTGTACCTAAGCGATTATATGCAACGCAGGACAGGCTAGATAAACTAGTAATATCATCAACCATGTGTAGTTAACTAGTGATTATGATTGATTGATTGATTGTTTTTTATAAGATAAGTTTAATGCTAGCTAGCAACTTACCTTAGCTTCTTACTGCATTCGCGTAACCTCGTGGAGTGCAATGTAAAGCAGGTGGTTAGAGCGTTGGACTAGTTAACCGTAAGGTTGCAAGATTGAATCCCTGAGCTGACAAGGTAAAAATCTGTCGTTCTGCCCCTGAACAAGGCAGTTAACCCACCGTTCCTAGGCCGTCATTGAAAATAAGAATGTGTTCTTAACTGACTTGCCTAGTTAAATAAAGGTCTTAATTTTTTATTTTTTTTAAATCGGCCAAATCGGCGTCCAAAAATACCGATTTCGGATTGTTATGAAAACGCTAAATCGGCCCTAATTAATCGGCCATTCCGATTAATCGGTCGACCTCTAGTGTTTACATGGTTTTGAGCATATGCCAGTTGATAGAAAGTTCAAAGGCAGTACCGGCACTCTAAAAGTCTGGATATTTTGTCTCAAATTTCGACCAGCCGCACAGACAATCGGCAGAGTAAGTTCACATTTAATTTGACTAAACATTCTGGCTGGTGAAGAAACTTTCCAAGTTTTTGCAGTGCTTTGTTTGACTGTATACCAATAATTGGTATCATAGTTATGACAAGTTGCCTAATAAATCAGACCATCTAGCCACATTATTTATGTTTGTGATTCCCTGGGCCTGAAGCATGTCACTCTTTTTTACACATGCAACTTAGAGGTCTCTCTAAAGCCCATATAGCTACTTTATTTTGAAAATATGAAACACACACTTCTCATTATACAGTAGAAGAATTCAAAGTGAGCAGATATTTCTCCTGACTATTCTTTATTTTCCTGAATAAGATGTACTTTCTGCTCTTCAATGTCCTGTCCAGGGAATGTGACTTATGCAATAGGAATTTGGCTACTCCTCCTTGTCTCTGAATCCTGCCTTTTGGAAAAATGTCCCAAAGTGAAAAATCTTCAGTACTTGGAAATGTTCCTAGAGCTGGAGGTTACCTAAGCACCCGTTTGTGCATGTGTGATTGTGCATAGTCTGATGCTACTTTTTAAAGAAGCCGGAGTTGTTCACCTCACACCGTGATGTCCCCTTAGCTCTGATACAGATTGTCCTAGGCATGTGTTTTGTGTTGTATGCTCTGCATAGCTCAGTGTTTCTACATCCTGGTCCTGGGGACCCAAATGATTGGGAAACACTGGTATATCATAAGGTACATGAAGGATGGCTTGGTTGGATCTGTTAGGAGGACTGGGTCTTCGGCTATGATGTTTTAGACTGAAGAGTTCAGAGGTTACACTGTCTGCTCTGTCTGAAACACACTGGTGCCTACTTGTCCTCGCACACGTTCATCCTTGTAGGATTTTCTCAGACGCCATCACAGGAAGCAGATGGAATGGAAGGGAAAGCACTGAATAAGGAAGAGGAGGGAGAGGCAGTTTGCAGTAGGCCTAACTCACTAAGACTCTTGCTCTCTCTTGCTCCCTTTTTTCCCGCTTTTAATGGTTTTGTTTCATAAGCAACAAGTGGACACTGACTGTGCATAGTTGTCCTCCGGGTCAGCCTTGGATTGAATCCAAGGGTTCCGTGCATCCATTATCCTGACATTGTTGTAATCAAATAGCAGCACTAGCCCAATCATCATGACCAGTGCTGGCTTTAGATCTTGCAGGTCTGTTGCTGAGCGAGAGCTCATCACCCTAGACGCCAACCCTTTACCCACCCATGAATGCATAGCTGGGATTGTCGTGTCCTTTCACTTTCTGTAACCCATTTGCACACAGTGCATTTTACATAAGACCAAGGCCTTTATTTTTTCTTCCAGTATGCTGGGATGCATTACTAATATTTTGACTATAAGAAAGCCTTTGAAGTATTACTGCACACCTGAACCTGATAGTCTATGGAAGGCATTCTGTCATGTTACTCTATGAATAGACTGAAAGTCTAGGCTATACCCGCAGCCTCTCTCACTCAGTCCCATTCATTCATAGCCAAAGAAAAGGGCAGCCTTCCAGGTTGTGTGTTTGGGTGATCTTTGACCCACATCTGAGGTACAGGAAGCTATACCCAGGCTGTGTGTTGAGAGCCCATGTCAGCAGTTGGCGACATATCCTGCACAATCCAAACAGAGGTCAGCTAGGCTGTGAACAGACACACCTGACTGGGGAGTGTAGGCTACAGTAGAACACTCTTCTGTTGCAAGATGTCCCTCTTTCAGTTTTGTTTTACATTAAAGGTGCAACTTTACAGGAATGTTCCAATGCCACGTTTTGCGTTAATATTCCACTGCCAATAAGGGTGTATGTTAGTGTATTGCATTTCATTGTTATTTCAACATTCATTATCTGTTCTGTCTCTTACCCTCTGGCTGTTCAAGAATGTGTACACTACTAGGCATATTTCAATGGGGGTCTGAATACACAAGCACCTTCCAACCACAGGAATCACGGGGCTTCAACACACGCAGCTGAGAGACATTAGGCAGAGTTTACTCCTAACGAGCACAAGCCCTCTGCTGCTCTGCCATAAATGAGAGGCGAGAGAGGACAACTGGGAGCTGTTAAAAAAGCTCTGGAAAGATCTCATAACTCCAGCAGAGTGCAGAAAGACCCAAAAGGACCAGACTGCGTTTTCCCTTTTTGCACCTCTTTTTGACGGATTGTTTAAAGTAGAAAGACAAGTGGAAGGGTTTTGGCTGCATATCTGAATTTATTAATATGCCAAGCAAAAGAGTTCAGAAAATGTTATCACAGGCACTGAATATTCTATTTAGACAGAAATGCTCCCTATATAATTTATATTTAGAAAAGAAACAAGTATAATATTTACTCAACTTTGTCTGCTTACTTGATTAAACAATGATGGCCATCCAGGGAGGGCGTTGGTACATCCACCTGCACCCAGCTTGCCGGCAGGCATAAAGTCATCCAGAAAGCCTGTTTGGTTTAATTGTCGCATATGCTGTGCAGGATAGTATGGCCAGCAGGTTGGGTTACAGATCATAGGAATTGCAGGGGAGAACAGCACCACTAATGTCACTCAGCTGAGGGATATTACTGAGATCTGCCCCTCCCTGTCCCGTCTCGTCTCCAGCAGTATAGAATTTAAACTATGCTCACATCTCTGAGAACCGTAGTCTGGCCGAGCCCTTTGGAAAGCCATTACTCTGCAAATTGGTTTATTTTTAGGCTCTCTTGCAATTATGATTTACTCTTGCGATTTATTGCACAATTATTCCTTGTAGACAAAAAAAGTAAAAATGTCTTGTGTTCAACAACTAGAATATTTCTTAACTTCTGGGTATGTAACTTTCAGGACAAAAAAAGACTGCCTCATTTGTCCTATAACGCTGTTTTATAACCTCTGCTGTCATAGATAAAGCCCTAAATACTTTCCCTACCTTGGTCATCATGACAGCAAGGCAAGTTGTCCATGCACCTGGGTGAGACACGTGAACTAATAAACATGGATTGTGTATTAAATCTGTATTAGTGACAGTAGGAACTTCAGGGCAGAGAACAACCCTAGTTGAACCCCAACCAGCCTATGACTGCCATCTGGTAAAGCTGATGACAGTCAGGAAATCTGACACGGGGATGAAGAGAGATGAAGTCAAATGAGCATGTAGTTGAAGTGAGTCCTTCCATTGATATGTTGTCCTTTCTCCCTGTGTGTATCCAGAGTGAGGTGTAAATGTATGGGCATCAGAGAGCCCAGTATGAAGAAGACAGGCAGGCCGGTGGTGAGTAAGGCTCAGAGTGGAGAGAGGGGGAAGACTGAAGGCGCGGCTACAGGAATCACAGGCAAGGCTGCAGCCAAGACCACCACAACGGCACCTCTGTCAAAGGTACACTTCTATACCACTACACGTCTTGTCACTAAGCCAAGTACACTTCTATCAAATTCAAAATGATATACAATGGCCTACTTTGCCAACTCCCATTTGTACATGTTTATCATGGTACCGAACAATCCTATGTTATTATTCAGCCTGCTGGCTGGATTAGTGGGCATTAAAGTCATTTTTTCCATGTGATTTGTTCTCCAGGTTAAAAGCAATGATGATCTGCTAGCAGCAATGGCAGGGGGCACTCCAGCTATGAACAGCACTGTGACCAAGAACAAGAGGACTGCCTCCACAGGGACCAGCAGTGGTAACCCATACAGTAAACCAAAGACTAGCTCAGGTAAATCTGTTTATATCTTTATATTAGCTGACTAGCCTCCAATGACCTATGCTATTTTCATCGTACTTATTATTACTCTGCATTTCATGCTTGCTGGGTTCTGTCTCTCTTCTTCAGCCAAACGTGTGACGTCCTCCACCTCCAAGGAGCCCAACTCGTCAAGGGACCGTCTGCGGACATCCAGAACATCGGCTAGTAAGAAGCAGTCATCATCGGGGGTGGGGCAGGAGGATGTGGCCCAGGGAAAGCGGTCTCGCACCCAGCAGCTGGCGGAGTCGGAGGGCCGGATGAACAAGTCTAAATCAGACAGCCAGATCAGTGTCAAGGTGGCCCTGGAGGCCAAGGTGAAAGACCTGCTGGGTTTGGCCAAGAGCAAAGACTTGGAGATCCTGCACCTGCGCAGCGAGCTGAGGGACATGAGGGCCCAGCTGGGCCTGGGAGGGGAGGAGGTGCCCCCAGAGGAGGGAGGAGGAGGAGGAGGGGAGGAGGAGAAGCCCCAGGAGAGGGAGGTGTCAGCCATCACAGCAGCGGATGTGGAGTCCACACTGCTTCTCCTACAGGAGCAGAACCATGCCATTCGTGAGGAGCTGAACCTGTTGAAGAGTGAGAACCGCATGCTGAAGGACCGGCTCAATGCGCTGGGCTTCTCCCTGGAGCAGAGGCTGGATGGCTCTGACAAGTTCTTCAGCTACCCCTCCCTGAGCCCAGACCTGGCAGTCAGCAGCGGCCACAGTGATGGCGGGGGCACTGGTACCCTCACCTCCTCTGTGGAAGGCTCTGCCCCGGGCTCCCTGGAGGACCTGCTGACAGCCCAGCAGCACAGTGGTTCAGTGGACAACTTGGACAGTGAGTCCAGCGAGGTCTACCAGGGCGTCACCTCCAGCGATGACGCCCTGGACGCCCCCTCCGGAGCCTCGTCCTCCTCCGAGTCGGAGAGCGTGCCCAGGCGAGAGTGCTCACGCCGGGGCAGCAGCGACAACGCCAGCGAGGTGTCTGTGGCCTGCCTGACGGAGCGCATTCACCAGATGGAGGAGAACCAGCACAGCACGGCCGAAGAGCTGCAAGCCACACTACAGGAGCTGGCTGACCTGCAGCAGATCACCCAGGAGCTGAACGGAGAGAACGAGAGACTAGGGGAAGAGAAGGTAATCCTCATGGACTCCCTGTGCCAGCAGAGCGACAAGCTGGAGCACTACGGCCGGCAGATTGAGTACTTCCGCTCTCTGCTGGACGATCACCACTTGTCCTACGTCCTGGAGGAGGACATCAAGAGTGGCCGCTACATGGAGCTGGAGCAGCGCTACGTGGACCTGGCTGACAACGCCCGCTTCGAGAGGGAGCAGCTGCTGGGAGTGCAGCAGCACCTCAGCAACACGCTGAAGATGGCGGAGCAGGACAACGCTGAGGCCCAGGGGGTAATTGGGGCTCTGAAGGAGAGGAACCACCACATGGAGCACATCATGGAGTCTGAGAGGCAGGACCGGGGGGCCATGGTGGCAGCGCTGGAGGAGTACAAGGCAGCGGTAAGCTGTGACCAGGTAGAGCTGAGCCGCTGCAGGGCCCAGCTGGACCAGGAGAGGCAGAAGGTGGCTGAGCTCTACTCCATCCACAACTCTGGAGACAAAAGTGACATTTGCCAGCTGCTGGAGGGGGTTCGGCTGGACAAGGAGGCGGCGGAGGGCAGGGCTGCCAAACTGCAGGAGGAGCTGAGCCACGCCCGCACTGATGTCACCAGGCTGCAGGACACCCTCAGTAAGGTGAGTCCACCATGCACACACTATCCTACAGTTAGTACATTTGATCCTTGATCCCACCCTTTTGATAGTTTGCCCATTTTCACCATCAAAATTGCGAGACTGCTTCTGTCTCCTGTATTCAACTTGTGAAAAGTTCACGAAGTTTCTCCATACCACCTTAACTTCTTGCATCTAGGCAAGAAGTTAAGCGGAACGCCTAGCCAACAGCCAATGGAACAGCAGGGCGCGAAATTCAAAACATCAAAAATCTAATAATTTTAATTTCTCAAACATATGACTATTTTACACCATTTTAATGAGAAACTTCTCCTGAATCCAACCACGTTGTCCGATTTCAAAAAGGCTTTACAGCGAAAGCAAAACATTAGATTATGTTAGGACACAACCTAAACAAGAAAAGCCACACAGCCATTTTCCTAGCAAGGAGATGTGTCACAAAAACTCCAAATCCAGCTAAAATGAAGCACTAACCTTTGACGATCTTCATCAGATGACACTCCTAGGACATCATGTTACACAATACATGTATGTTTTGTTTGATCAAGTTCATATTTATATCCAAAACAGCATTTTACATTGGCGCGTGATGTTCAGAAAATGATTAGCCTCCAAAACTTCCAGTGAATGACCACAATGTGCACATTCATTTACAGAAATACTCATCATAAACGTTGACAAAATATAACAATTATTTAAAGAATTATAGATATACTACCTCTTAATGCAACCGCTGTGTCAGATTTCAAAATAACTTTACGGAGAAAGCACATTGTTCAATATTCTGAGTACAGAGCTCTGCCATCAATGCAAGCTATACAGTTAGCCGTCAAGACACGGCGTCGTCAAAACTCTAAAATACCGTTATAAATATTTTCTTACCTTTGCTGATCTTCGGCGGAATGCACTCGGAAGGACTCCCACTTCCACAAGAATTGTTCATTTGTTTGATAAAGTCCATAATTTATGTCCAAATACCTCCGTTCTGTTGGCGCGTCCAGAACTATTCCAAAGGCACGAGACGGGCGCAATCAATAGACGAAAAGCTCAAAAGTTCCATTACCGTTTGTAGAAACATGTCAAACGCTGTTTACAATCAAACCTTAGGGTGTTTTTAACATAAACAATCGATAATATTCCAGCCGGACAATAGCGTATTCATTACAGAAGAAAAATAAAAAATGCTATCCATGCGTGAATGTGCATGAAGTAACTACATGACCTCAGACTGTCCACTGCTTGAACCGGCTGTTATTCGGTCAAAATTCACCATAGAAGACTCAAACAACTTTGTAAAGACTGTTGACATCTAGTGGAAGCCTTAGGAAGTGTAAGTTGACCCCACAGACACTGTAGTTTCAATAGAAAATGGTCTGAAAGACTACAATTCTCAGACTTCCCACTTCCTGGTTGGATTTATCTCAGGTTTTTGCCTGCCATATGAGTTCTGTTATACTCACAGACATCATTCAAACAGTTTTAGAAACTTCAGAGTGTTGTCTACCCAAATCTACTAATAATATGCTAATATTTGACTCTGGGCCCGAGTAGTAGGCCGTTTAATTTGGGTACGTTTTTCATCCGTCCGTGAAAATACTGCCCCCTATAGCGAAGAGGTTAAAAGCTTTCATAGAAATGCATGTGTCTGCTTTATATGCACCCTCACCACTGAAAAGAAGAATGAGCATTCATTTGGGCCATTTAGTTTATGAATGAGATAATGATTGAGTCCCCTGGTGGTTTGTGCAGCTGGATCGGGAGTACCGGGACATCCAGGAGCAGGAGCAGAAGCAAATGGCAGAGCAGAAGCGTGGGCTGGAGAAGCAGCGCGGGGAGCTGCAGGAGAAGGAGACTGAGATCGGGGACATGAAGGAGACCGTCTTTGAGCTGGAGGACGAGGTGGAGCAGCACCGAGCTGTAAAACTCCACGACAACCTCATCATCACAGACCTAGAGAGTGAGTGGGCTATGGCCAAGGGGGAAAACATGTCACAGCATCATAGATCTATTCCAGGGTCAAGTCCAGGATTTTTAGGGCACTTTTTGAGGCACTGTGCTTTTACCGGTAATTCCAACATTGTCCACTAATGTTACTGCAGGCAGGAATCTTAGGAAATGTTTTGTAATTAACATAAGCTGTCTGCCATCAATCAATCTATCCATGTCTGGTTGTGCGTGTGTGTTTGACGGGGAGATCTTAATCGCACAAACCTATTATTTGGCAGGGAATACTATTTGTCGATCAGTGATTCTACAGCTCACTAACTAAATTGGGAAGTTTCACGCTAAAGTTGACATTTATACTTGAGAGAATGTGCTCACCTCCCCGCAAACTTTACGCTTCGATCACACCGACAGCGTCATTGCATTTTGGTTCACCAGAATTACATTCATTTCCAATGAAACGCTGCGTTTGCCTTGCAGTATTGCGTTGCAGAGGCATTGCGTTCGATGTGGTATGGTGCAGACGTTGGATTTATCGACCGTATGTGTCAAACTGTCTGCGTAGACGGCTTGACAGAAATGGTAGCAGAAGGTGAATGTTTAACATTTGTTGCATACATATCTAGATGATGCTGCGTACTGTTTTGCGCAGTGACGCTGTCTGTGTGTTCGAAGTAAGTATTTTATGCAACAACAAAAAAAAACAGGAAAACATTACCAAGAATGCAGTCGTTGGAGTGAAAAAAAAAATATTTTTAGAGTCTAATATAATTAGACAACGGGAATATTTTTCCTATTTATTTTCATAACCGTTTTACAATAAATTCATTTTCTGGACATGATGGGTTCATATTCCCAAGGTAGCCATACAACAAATGACCATGCTCATCTCTCATGGGCCTATTAAATAGATAGACTATATGTATTTCAAGTTTTGCCATCCCATATGCAGCGTGGTTTATAATATAGACCTACAGTTGAATTTAACAGGTGAACGGTTGATATTTTACGTTGAAGTATGCTACTGTAAGTACTGTATTTTTATTTTTTTATGTTTTAGAATTCGCAGGCAATCTATCATATTTAGGCAGGAGGAAAAGTCAATGCAAAAACATTGTTGAATTCAAAAATTCTGCTGACAGGTCCACAACAATTGACCATTTCTTTCTTCTGTAGAAACTGGCAGTCCTTTGCCAGATACAGCATACATTTGTGCAAAATATTAAAATATTCTGCCAACACAGTAAAACTTATATTTTACATAAGCCAGTAGCTTATGTAAAGTATTTAACTGTATGGGCAGGCTACAGTATTGCGTGACATATCCAATTTAATCTCAGACCTATACCAAGGCAGGACATGGAAACCCATAATCAGTGTTGGGGAAGCTACTCTGAAAATATAGTTTACCAAGCTACCATTACTTCACACTTGAGGAAGTTAAGTTAAACTAAAGCTACCCTTAAAAAATATAGTTTACTTAATTAAAGTTACTTAAAAAAGAAATTGTTCACGGCATCAAAACTGCTTTGTGAAAAATTATCATATGTAAATCTGAGATGTCGTAGATGACAAATTGCAAGAACAGATCACTCTGTAGTCAGGTGTTAACAGAATGTGTAATTTATTCTATTAATCGCAAAAACAAGGTTTCAAGTGAGTTAGGCAGTCTGATGCCGAAAAAGAACGAAAATGATTGGCCATTTTACCCATATTTTATTTTTGTTAAAAGAGTAGTGTGTAGTTCCAGGAGTTAGCTACACCACTACATGGCAAAAAGGTTATTAACTACTGTTAACACTACCTGATGGGAATTTTGTTCCACTACCACCATGCTACTGCAAAATGTAGTTAAATTACTAGTTGAACTACATGTAGTTTACTACTCTCCAGCACTGCCAATAATCTATTGATAAACTAAATATTCCAATAGTTTTAAATTATACAGCAAATAAAGGGTTTTATTGTCACCATAAAATGTGAATGGAGGCCGTTTTCCAGGTGGAGTTTTAATGCTCGTTCATGGCGCACAGTTTTTTTATGACAGTTCTGATTTGTAACGGGAAACATTCGGATACTATGGCGTGCGCCAAGTTTTTATATCTCTATATTTTTGTACGTGCGCAGACTTTTCAGACATTTTGTGTGAAATTTATGCAATGGTTATAAATGAAGCCCCTGGCTCTACACATAAGACATAACAGTGGAACCCCACAATGCATTTTTCCACCTTTTGGCCAGTGCCACATGGTGGCTGTGTAGAGCTGTGTCAGGCTTCTTGCAGCCAGAGGAAAGTGTGAACAGTATAGTAGGAGTGTTGCCGAGTACTCGGTCAAAACAAGTATTGTAATGGATGTGGAGAATTTTCCGAATACGATTATGACAAGAGTATATCTTTTTTTAATTATCTGTATTTTCAGCCTTCAGCACGCATCTCTCTTTCACTCTAACAGTGTGAAGCATTGTGAGTGCCAAACAACTATTGACTAGTATTTCTGTCTGTAAAGAAACTTGCTTAGTTTTGGTTGAACCTCCTGCAACGATTGGATTTGAACAAGCTGCTCTCCGTCTGCTCTCATTTCATTTGACATTTTACTCATTTAGCAGACGCTGTTATCCAGAGCCACTTGCAGTAGTGAGTGCATTCATTTTCCTACTGGTCCCCCTTGGGAACCGAAAACCCACAACCCTGGCTTTGCGGGACCACATTTCCCCAGGCAGACACGCGCGAATGTTTTCACATAATGTCTGTCGTGATCCAAGCCCATGCTTCTTGAAATTATTATTTATTCTTTCCCAGGCATGTTTACCGATCATAAATAAATAAAAGTACAAATGTAGATAGTTCATTTTGATTGTACAAATGTTGTGGTATAAGTGTTGGGGGAGAAGTTTTGCTCCTCTCAGAAGTGAAACAATATATGGGGCAAGTGAATTAGCCTACCTTCATCTAAATCTGTGTCTGGAATAAATACAGGCAGTAGTAGCCAGCCATGCATTAGGCTATTTATTAGCCTATTTAGTTGATAATTGAATAGGACTAAGTAAGGAACTTTGTTTATTTGTGTGTTCATAAGTCACTCAGTATTCATACCCCTTGATTTATTCCACATTTTGTTGCATTAAAGCCTGAATTCAGAATTAATTCAATAAATGTTTCTCACACATCTACCCACAATACCCCATAATGACAAAGTGGAAACATGTTTTTAGAAATGTTTGCAAATTTATTGAAAATGAAATAGTTTACACAAGAGTCAATACATGTTAGAATCACCTTTGACAGCGATTACAGCTGCAAGTCTTTCTGGGTAAGTCTCTAAGAGGTTTGCACACCTGGATTGTACAATATTTGCATATTATTCTTAAAACATTCATCAAGTTGGTTGATGACCATTTCTAGACAGCCATTTTCAAGTCTTGCCATAGATTTGCAAAACTATTTGAAGTCAAAACTTTAACTAGGCCACTCAGGAACATTCAATGTCATCTTGGTGAGCAACTCGTGTTTTAGGTTATTGTCCTGCTGAATGGTGAATTTGTCTCCCAGTGTCTGTTGGAAAGCAGACTGAATCAGGTTTTCCTCTAGGGTTTAGCGCTATTCCGTTACTTTTTATTCTAAAAAACTCCCAAGCCTTTGCCCAATGACAAGCATACCCATAACATGATGCAGCCACCACCATGCCTGAAAATATGAAGAATGGTACTCAGTGTTCTGTTGGATTTGCCCCAAACATAACACTTTATATTCAGGACATGAAGGTCATGTCTTTGCCAATTTTTATGCAGTTTTACTTTAGTGGCTTATTGCATACAGGATAGGATGCATGTTTTAAATATTTTTATTCTGTACAGGCTTCCTTCTTTTCACTCTGTCATTTAGGTTAGTATTGTGGAGAAACTACAATGTTGTTGATCCATCCTCAGTTTTCTCCTATCACAGCCGTTAAACTATGTAACTGTTTTAAGTCACCATTGGCCTCAGGGTGAAATCCCTGAGCAGTTTCCTTCCTCTTCGGCAACTGAGTTAGGATGGATGCCTGTATCTCTTTTAGTGACTGGGTTTATTGATACACCACCCAAAGTGTAATTAATAACTTCACCATGCTCAAATGGATATTTAATGTCTGCTTTTTTTTTTTTTTTAACCATCTACCAATAGGTGCCCTTCTTTGCGAGGCATTGGAAAACCTCTCTGATCTTTGTGGTTGACTCTGTGTTTGAAATCCATTGTTCAATTGAGGGACCTTACAACTATCTGTATGTGTGGGCTACAGAGATGAGGTAGTCATTCAAAAATCATTTTAAACACTTTCACACAGAGTTCATGCAACTTATTATGTGCCTTGTTAAGTGCATTTTTACTCTTGAATTTATTTAGGCTTGTGAATACTTTTTGAAGACGCTGTATGAACTTGTTATTTAACAGAAAATAACATGTTAACTCTGATACGCTTGGTAGATAAAGTCAATCATGTTTTTTTTGCCTTTTAGACTCCTTGACGTGTAGCTATATTGCTATTGGCGTCAATGGGATTCAAGTTTACTTCATAGACTGAATTACACAATAATTAACCCTAACCTCTAGTTTCATAAGTTGGTGCTGCTAAGGTCAGTGTCTCGATCAGCTCTTGAATTGTTTGAAAGCAGATTCTCTTCCTGCGCTGCGTGTGAATATATCCTGTGGCCCGTTCACATGAACTCAGCCATGTCTGCTTCCTCCCTCAGACTCTGTAAAAAAACTGCAGGACCAGAAGCGTGACATGGAGCGGGAGATTAAGATTCTGCACCGGAGGCTGAGGGTGAGTGGGCCAGTGGATAGGGCCATCTGAGGACCAGAGGTCACTGACACGGTCAAGCACAGAAGCACTATGGTTTGGTTTGGGCCATGTTCATTACAACTGGAATCCACTCGAAAGCAATATGATGATATTTGCTTACACAAATGTTCTCATTAGCTTTATCCCGGCTCAGTGGTCGAAATGATGTTGCTGTGTGTGTGTGTGTGTTTCTGTCTGTGTATGTGCGCGCGTGTGTGTTTGTCTGTTCAGGAAGAGTCGGCAGAGTGGCGTCAGTTCCAGGCTGATCTGCAGACAGCCGTGGTCATTGCTAATGACATCAAGTCGGAAGCACAGGAGGAGATTGGGGATATGCGGCACCGTCTCCGCGAGGCCCAGGAGAAGAACGAGAAGCTGGGCAAGGAGCTGGACGAAGTCAAGAACCGCAAGTAAGAGACACTGAGAAACACGCTGTGCTTGATTCCAAGTGTCATGTGGCCGACGCCAGCTGTCTTGTGATCATATCGGGGAGATTTACAGTACCAGTCAAAAGTTTGGACACACCTACTCATTCCATGGTTTTTATGTATTTTTGCTATTTTCCACATTGTAGAATAATAGTGAAGACATCAAAACTATAAAATAACATGTATGGAATTATGTAGTAACCTCCCAAAAAAGACAGCTTTGCACACGCTTGGCATTCTCTCAACCAGCTTCATGAGGTAGTCACCTGGAATGCATTTCAATTAACAGGTGTGCCTTGTTAATTTGTGGAATTTCTTTCCTTCTTAATGCGTTTGAGCCAATCAGTTGTGTTGTGACAAGGAAGGGGTGGTATACAGAAGATAGCCCTATTTGGTAAAAGACCAAGTCCATATTATGGCAAGAACAGCTCAAATAAGCAAAGAGAAGTGACAGTCTGTCATTTAAGACATGAAGGTCAGTCAATCTGGAAAATGTCAAAACGTTGAATGTTTCTTCAAATGCAGTCGCAAAAACCATCAAGCGCTATAATGAAACTAGCTCGCATGAGGACCGCCACAGGAAAGGAAGACCCAGAGTTACCTCTTCTGCAGAGGATAAGTTCATTAGAGTTCCCTGTGGCTCAGTTGGAAGAGCATGGTGTTTGCAACGCCAGCATGGTGTGTGCAAGGCCAGGGTTGTGGGTTCGATTCCCACGGGGGGCCAGTACAAAAAAACAAACCAAAAAAAACCATGAAATGTATGCATTCACTACTGTAAGTCGCTCTGGATAAGAGTGTCTGCTAAATGACTTAAATGTAAATGTTAACTGCACCTCAGATTGCAGCCCAAATAAATGCTTCACAGAGTTCAAGTAACAGACACATCTCAAAATCAACTGTTCAGAGGAGACTGCGTGAATCAGGCCTTCGTGGTTGAGTTTCTGCAAAGAAACCATTACTAAAGGACCCCAATAAGAAAAAGACAATTGCTTGGACTAAGAAACACGAGTAATGGACATTAGACCGGTGGAAATCTGTCCAAATTTGAGATTTTTGGTTCCGTCCGCCGTGTCTTTGTGAGACGCAGAATAGGTGAGCAGATGACCTCTGCATGTGTGGTTCCCACCGTGAAGCATGGAGGAGGAGGTGTGATGGTGTGGGGGTGCTTTGCTGGTGACACTGTCAGTGATTTTATTAGAATTCAAGGCACACTAAACCAGCTTGCCTTCCACAGCATTCTGCAGCGATACGCCATCCCATCTGGTTTGCGCTTAATGGGACTATCATTTGTTTGTCAACAGGACAATGACCCAAAACACACCTCCAGGCTGTGTAAGGGCTATTTGACCAAGAAGGAGAGTGATGGTGCTGCATCAGATGACCTGGCCTCCATAATCACCCGACCTCAACCCAATTGAGATGGTTTGGGATGAGTTGGACCGCAGAGTGAAGGAAAAGCAGCTAACAAGTGCTCAGCATATGTGGGAACTCCAAGACTGTTGGAAAAGCATTCCTTGTGAAGCTGGTTGAGAGAATGCCAAGAATGTGCAAAGCTGTCATCAAGGCAAAGGGTGGCTTCTTAGAAGAATCTAAAATATATTTTTGATTTGTTGAACACTTTTTTGCTTACTACATGATTCCATATGCGTTATTTCATAGTTGATGTCTTCACTATTATTCTACAATGTAGAAAATAGTAAAAATAAAGAAAAACACTTGAATGAGTAGGTGTGTCCAAACTTTTGACTGGTACTGTATGTGTGCAGGGTTGGGTTAACAGTGATTGCCACATTGATGAAGCTGGATGTGGTGGTCTGTATTTGCATCCACATGAAATGGGTGAGGTGGGACCTGATGTGCCTTGATATGTATTGAGTGTGTTGGTGTTTGTCTCCTTAGGCAGGATGAGGAGAGGGGCAGGGTGTATAACTACATGAATGCAGTGGAGAGGGATCTGGCTGTACTGAGGCAGGGCATGGGCCTGAGCCGTCGCTCCTCTACCTCCTCAGAGCCCTCTCCCACCGTCAAAACCCTCATCAAGAGCTTTGACAATGCCTCCTCACAAGGTACCCCAACCTGCGAGTGTAAGATATGGACCACTTTTTTTGTACTTTTATTCTCATTTCACTTGTATATTCCTAGTAATAAGCATAGCAGTAACAGCACTACTAATGCAATGTAGTAGTATTACTGTGGGATGTGACTGATTTCTGTTCACAACAGGCCCAGTCCCCACGGCCGCTGCCCCTGCTCCTCCGACAGCACCTGCTGCCACATTACCACGCACTCCCCTGAGCCCCAGCCCCATGAAGACCCCTCCTGCAGCCGCCATCTCACCCATACAGGTATGCCACCTGGAACCCATTTCAGTGTGTTTGTTTGCATGGCAAGCTCTAAGTGTAGGCATCAGGTCAAGCGCACAATAAAAACCTGGCTTACACTAGACCAGTCATTCACACATAGCTGCAGTGGATTCGGAAAGTATTCAGACCCCTTCACTTTTTCCACATTTTGTTACGTTACAGCCTTATTCTAAAATGGATTGAATTGTTTTTTTCCCTCATCAATCTACACACAATACCCCATAATGACAAAGCGAAAACAGTAAAAAAAAAAGTTAAATACCTTATTTACACAAGTATTCAGACCCTTTGCTATGAGACTCGAAATTGAGCTCAGGTGCATCATGTTTCCATTGATCATCCTTCAGATGTTTCTACAACTCGATTGGAAAGGAAATAAACCTGTCTATATAAGGTTCCACAGTTGATAGTGCATGTCAGAGCAAAAACCAAGTCGAAAGGAATTGTCCGTAGAGCTCTGAGACAGGATTGTGTCGAGGAACAGATCTGTGGAAGGGTACCAAAATATGTCTGCAGCATTGAAGGTCCCCAAGAACACAGTGGCCTCTATCATTCTTAAATGGAAGAAGTTTGGAACCACCAAGACTCTTCCTAGAGCTGGCTGCCCGGCCAAACTAAGCAATTGGGGGAGAAGGGCCTTGGTCAGGGAGGTGATCAAGAACCCGATGGTCACTCTGACAGAGGTCCAGAGTTCCTCTGTGGCAATGGGAGAACATTCCAGAAGGACAACCATCTCTGCAGCACTCCACCAATCAGGCCTTTATGGTAGAGTGGCCAGATGGAAGCCACTCCTCAGTAAAAGGCACATGACAGCCCGCTTAGAGTTTGCCAAAAGGCACCTAAAGGACTCTCAGACCATGAGAAACAAGATTCTCTGGTCTGATGAAACCAAGATTGCCTGTATGCCAAGCGTCATGTCTGGAGGAAACCTGGCACCATCCCTACGGTGAAGCATGGTGGTGGCAGCATCAAGCTGTGGGGATGTTTTTCAGCAGCAGGGACTGGAAGACTAGTCAGGATTGAGGAAAAGATGGAGCAAAGTACAGAGAGATCCTTGATGAAAACCTGCTCAGGACCTCAGACTGAGGGGAAGGTTCACCTTCCAACAGGACAACGACCCTAAGCACACACCAAGACAATGCAGGAGTGGCTTTGGGACAAGTCTCTGAATGTTCTTGAGTGGCCCGGACTTGATCCCGATTGAACATCTCTGGAGAGACCTGAAAATAGCTGTGCAGCGACGCTCCCTATCCAACCTGACCGAGTTTGGGAGGATCTGCAGAGAAGAATGGGAGAAACTCTCCAAATACAGTGTGCCAAGATTGTAGTGTTATACCCAAGAAGACTTGAGGCTGTAATCGCTGCTTATGTAAATGTGATATTTCAGTTTTTTGTTTTTAAGAAATTTGCAAAAATGTATAAAAACCTGTTTTTGCTTTGTCATTATGGGGTATTTTGTGTAGATTTATGAGGGGGAAAAAACAAGAATTGAATCCATTTTAGAATAAGGCTGTAACGTAACAAAATGTGGAAAAGGTCAAGGGGTCTGAATACTTTCCGAACGGCCTGTATTTATCAAGGTCTAGATCAAATGGTGTGTTTTAGAACCGCCAGATCAGTATGGCAAGGAATTGTTGTCTGTGCTGACTAGGTCAGGGAGCGGTGCACTAGTTAAAGAGTTATTGTGACCATCGGGTTAAGAGTTGTCCTATATTCACAGTGTTTATAGACCACCAATACTCCACAGATATCACTTCCTCCTCTTCCTCTGGCACTTTGTCACAGTTGACAGTCCCTGGGCTTGCCTCATACACAGACCATGAGAGATTGAGTATTTTGAGAATATGTCCCATAGCTCTAATTCCGTTACCTCACTTTCCCTTAATTTACATTTTGGTAATTTAGCAGACGCTCTTATCCATAGTGACTCAGTCAGTGCATCCAAATCATCCATATGACCCAAAGATTCTTTCTCTTGTTTTAAACTCTCACACATTTTTTCAAACATGTCAGCTGTTTGCCTCTAACGCATTTTTCATGAATCTGCAATGTAGTGTTGTCACGATAACAGAATCTTGACTTAGATACCGATGCCAGGTTTAGTATCACGATTCTCGATACCAAAACGATACCAGGGGGGGAAAAATAAATCGTATTAGCCAATGTCGTAGAGTGGCACTTGATCCAGACAGATCTTTTGAGTTAAATATCATTACATTTGAAATGTTTGATTTAAAAAAAAAAAAAACTGTTTATGTAAGCATTTATGAATCAATTATATCATCATACAATCCATTTGACTTCGTTTTTTTATCAATCTAACTACATAACAACATAATGGTAATGATTTATTTGAATGCTACGTCTCTAGTCTATTGATAATCTGAGTAAATCAAGATGTAGCCTCGACCTATTTACTATACAGGTGAATGCATATTCAATAGGACTGTGTACATGCACTGAGTTATTGATCTTATTTTGGCTGATTTCATGGGGCTACAGATGAAAAACAATCTGTTTCCCTTCCATTTGGGACTTATTTTATTGTACTGATCAACAACATTTGCATAGAAGAAGCAATATCTTCTTATGTAAGTGTGCGCTGTCTCTTTAAGACCCATGACGTAAGCATTCCACTGTTAGTCTACACTTGTTGTTTACAAAGCATATGACAAATAAAATGTGATTTGATTCACACACACAGTCAGTTCGAGGCTCGAGAAAAGATGATCTTGGCCGAATCCCAATTGGACCCCTAAGCCCTACACCCTATGTACTTGTGGAGATCTGAAAAGATTTGACAGGTGTAAGCAATATGGTAATAGTTCCACCTTGCCCTGTAATAGGCTAGGTGGAAATGTCACTATATTGCTTATACCAATCTAATCCTCTCAGATCTCCACGAGTGAATAGGGTGTTCGATTTGGGGGTCCATTTGGGATTGGGCGTGGTAGATTAAGTGAATTAATAACGTTTTTGGTGACAATCAGCTTTAAAATCAGCAATATTTTTCCTTATGGTGTTGCATATCATCATATTAGTAATAGTGTAGTGAATTGATGTTAGCTTCAGCTGAAAGCTAGTAAGGAAAGTTAGCCTACAAAGCTGAGAAAGATCATTTGAAAAAGACAATTTCACTAAATGTATTCATTGGTTTCTTTTCATTTTGATAAGGGATGAAAATGCAATGAGTTGAAGGTTATTTGTTGATGTAAAAAGTTGTCATTAGATTTGGGTTGGGGTGGGGTTGTGAGAAATTTTGAGGAAACAATGGGGTCCCCAGAAATTCTGGTGAAAAAAATGGGGTCACTGCTGAAAACGTTTGAATACAGTATAAGGACAAGTTCAGTCAATAGATGTAATAATGTTGACAGAGGGGCAAAATCTGAGCATTGGATATTTTAAATACATTATTTAAGCAGAGTATCAGATCTTCTCATATGAAAGGGTCAAAGTTCAGGGAGAGATTGGTTTTTCTGTTTCCTAGACAGGTTTCAAGTCTTCTGTCCTGCTTTTTCTCATCTATCATTGACCTCCTCTGCAGTCACAAGATTATTGCCAATGCCTGGCTGCTGGTGCTGCAGTCAGAATGGCCTCCTCGAGCTGGGCATTTTTCCAGAAATTGCACATAGTAGACTACTTCTATTGGAATTGTGAAGACATTTTCGGGAGGTTTTTGGATTACAAAAGGGGTTTACGTGGTGGGCGTGGCAGGGGGCGTGGCAGGGGGCGTGGTCGGCTCATCAGAGCGGCTAGTGTTTTCCTGCAATGCTACAATATTTCTCCATGGAGCTGAGAGAAAATGCTACAGCTTTAAACCTATTTTCCTGCGATTCTACATATTCTGCCATTGAGCTGAAATAACATTTTGTTTTTAAAGCTATTTTGCTAAAATTCTATGCATTTTGCCATGGAAATGCTGTGTTCTTTTACAACAACAAAAAATAACAAAATGAATACTCAATTCTCCCTGTGTCTGGCTTTTATGTAATATTTTTCTCAACGATTATATTTTTAAATATATAGGCTCATTATCTTTTCTATATACTTTATCTGCTTTCTAGCCCTTTATTATTTGTATTATATATTTTTTTTTACACTATTTGACTTAGGCAACCTGAAGAAACGCTTAGACTGACCACCCAAGGATTACAATGGCAGAAAAATCCCTGATTTTATATGTATGTGAGCGAGTTTTAATCCAATGATTGTTGGTCTATTTCAGAGACACTCCATAACTGGGTCCACCTCTGCACCCAAAGCCCTCTCCTCTCTGAGTGACAAAAGACCCAGCTACGCAGACATCAGCATGCCAGGTGAGTCGGCAGAAACACCAACACTGACAGCAGAGCTCCATATCTGGATCTCATTAGGTCCCTCATGAATAAAATGAGAGATGAGTACTCCGTCACAGTCACTCATAAAGGAGGAAAATGGCTGCAGATATAATACAATTTCATCTTAGACATATTAGTTCCTCCTAGTATTAAGACTGTCTGTTGACTTTGATGTGTGGGTTTAATAAAGCTCCATATAAAGTGTGGTGTCCCAGTGACTGGCCTCCCCCATAAATGTTGTCATACATATTCTAGTGATTTCCAGGGCCTGGAATGTGAACGTGCTATAATGGTCATGCCCTCCGATGTTTAGTTAAATGTCCCGGTTGTTTTTTAACCTTATTCGATGGAACTTGACAGTTCCAAGGACTGGAATGTTACTTTGATCCCTTGGGTATAAGAGGAAGAAAAAAATCCCTCTTGCTTAAACTAACATTTTGAAGGGAATATGAAGTCACTTTATTTCAATGCTTCTGTTTCCTCACTGTGGTTGTGGGGTTGTCATAATGCCCGTGTGTTTCACGCTGTCACTGTCCTCTTCCCTCCACAGCAGAGCATCTTCTCAGGGGCTCCTCTGCCAGCCGCCCTGCCTCTGCTCTCCAGAGGGTGTCCAACATGGACTCAAAGGCCATGGCCATCTCAGGTATCACAAATCATGGACATATGAATAGGACTTGAAATAGATCTACAATTCTTTTAAATGGTTGCCAGTAAAGTGAAATGCATTTTGAGAAAGAATTCAACGACATTTAAAAATGTATATATTTTTTTCGGAACATATGTTGTCACTGGCAGTGAAGACTGGTCACTCACACTGTATCTCTGTCTGTTTGTGTGGTGGCCAGTGTCCCGCAGGAGCAGTGAGGAGATGAAGAGGGACATCTCTGCACCTGAAGGTGGCTCCTCCTCTCTGATGGCCATGGCCTCTGCTTCCTCCCTGTCCTCCTCCTCCCCCACCGCCTCTGTCACCCCCACCGCACGCAGCCGCCTCCGGTAAAACCCTCATCAGCTCCATACCTTTGATACGATACATACTAATCCACTAAGTCCTTTTTATGTTTAAAACGATATTTTGACTATACCAAATGGGCTTTGTGGACTAGCCAGTCAATGGAGTCTGAATATGTGTGTAAATTCAAGTGATTCTCTGTCCTCTCGTGGTGTGTTCAGAGAGGAGCGGAAGGACCCCCTCTCAGCGCTGGCCCGGGAGTATGGGGGGTCCAAGAGGAACGCACTGCTCAAGTGGTGCCAGAAGAAGACTGAGGGGTACCAGGTATGTGTTGTTCAGTCAGAACACACCGGTCAGGTCATTTCACCTCTCGGGTCCCTCTCTGTTGATGAGGATTTCTTTTTTAAATGTCTCAATAGTGAGACTCTGGTAGGGTTTTTATAAGCTCAACTATCTGGAGTGACAATCTAATTCAATTACCTTGTCATAATGTCCTTTATTCCTTCAGAGGTCTAGTTATGTTAATTGTAGTTTTAACCTCTCTGGGCTAGGCGGGACGAATTCGTCCCACCTACGTAACAGCCACTTGCAGCCTGTGGCGCGATTTTCAAAACCTTAAAAATCCTATTACTTCAATTTCTCAAACATATGACTATTTTACAGCTATTTAAAGACAAGACTCTCGTTAATCTAACCACACTGTCCGATTTCAAAAAGGCTTTACAACGAAAGCAAAACATTAGATTATGTCAGCAGAGTACCAAGCCATAAATAATCAGACACCCATTTTTCAAGCCAGCATATAATGTCACCAAAACCCAGAAGACAGCTAAATGCAGCACTCACCTTTGATGATCTTCATCAGATGACAACCCTAGGACATTATGTTATACAATACATGCATGTTTTGTTCAATCAAGTTCATATTTATATCAAAAACCAGCTTTTTACATTAGCATGTGACGTTCAGAACTAGCATACCCCCCGCAAACTTCCGGGGAATTTACTAACAGTTTGCTAAATTACTCACGATAAACGTTCACAAAAAGCATAACAATTATTTTAAGAATTATAGATACATTACTCCTCTATGCACTCGATATGTCCGATTTTAAAATAGCTTTTCGGATGAAGCACATTTTGCAATATTCTAAGTACATAGCCCGGCATCACAGGGCTAGTTATTTAGACACCCACGCAGTTCAGCCTTCACCAAAATCACATTTCCTATAAGAAAAATGTTCTTACCTTTCTTGTTCTTCGTCAGAATGCAGTCCCAGGACTTCTTCTTCAATAACAAATGTAGGTTTGGTCCCAAATAATCCATCATTATATCCAAACAGCGACGCTTTGTTCGTGAGTTCTAGACACTATCAGAATGGTAATCCACGGTCACGAGCATAGCGCATGGCGTGACAAAAAATGTCTAAATATTCCATTACCGTACTTCGAAGCATGTCAACCGCTGTTTAAAACCAATTTTTATGCCATTTATCTCGTAGAAAAGCGATAATATTCCGACCGGGAATCTGCAATAAACTAAACAGCCGAATTAAAATACTCCACGGGGGCTAATCGAGCACGCGCCTCACTCCATTGTCACCTAATGGGACACTTGAATAAGATGATAATCTGTTTCAGCCTGAGGCTGCCTCGTCAACCTTCATGATTTTCCCGCGTCCTGAGAGCCTATTGGAGCCCTGGGAATTGTCACGTTACAGCTAAGATCCTTACTTTTCAATAAACAGATGCAAGACGCACGACTCCTTGTCAGACATGCCACTTCCTGCATGAAACCTTGTCAGGTTTTTGCCTGCCATAGGAGTTCTGTTATACTCACAGACACCATTCAAACAGTTTTAGAAACTTTAGGGTGTTTTCTATTCAAACCTGAACAATAATATGCATATTCTAGCTTCTGAGTTGTTGTAGGAGGCAGTTAAAAATGGGCACATATTTTTTCCAAAATTCTCAATACTGCCCCCTAGCCCAAACAGGTTAAAGCCCCTGTCCGACACCTACGTTAGCGCATCCTTTATGCTCCCCTCTCAAGTCATAAACCATTGTAGATGTTGTCATGAGGACTGTTGTCAGTTTTATTGTGTTGTCCTTATGGTTCCTCTCCCACTCTAAAGCATGTGACTGGACCAACAGTGCCTGGGAACGGCTTCAAACGTCATCCACAGAGGGAATAAACATTTGGCTACTATGAAAACTTTATTTATTGGTTGAATTTGCTATTTAGGGCATGTTTTTAAGACCCACTCTGTCATATTGAAACAGCCTTTTTTTATGGTCTTGGTTCTAGTGCAGAGAGTGACTGGTTGTCATGGTTCTCCAGGAAGTGCTCCAAATGTTACACATGTCGTGTCGCCTGTCAGAAAAGCTGTGAATTGCCCTGGCTGAGAGGAGGGCAATGAGATTCAATACATTGGGGATTCGCACTATAGTGGGATGGAAACAAACCAGCAGTTCTTCTGTTTTAAATGTTGCTCTTGCTGAGTAAGCAATCCTGTCAGGATTACGATGTGGTGTTAAGAGATCATCCAGTCAAATGAATCTGAGTAGACGGATCATACTCCACTCAATCTTTATGACCTCTTCCTTCAGAGAAACTTGGTCATTCTGATAAAACAGTGTTTGTTCGTGAGGAAAACAAGCCTGTTTATTTCTGACAGTATGGCCACAACAACCTCTCCCTCAACCGTCAGTAAAACAAAGGAGTTTATTGTTGACCTCAGGAGGCAGAGGAGGGAACATGGCCCGGTCCACATCAACGGGACTGCAGTCAAGAGAGTAAGCAGTTTGAAGTTCCTCTGTGTCCACATCATCGAGGGCTTGACATGGACCAACAACACCACCACTCTTGTCAAGAGGAAGCAACAGCGTCTCTACTTCCTAAGGCGGCTGAAGAAATTCGGCATGCCACCCCAAATACTATCGCTGCACCATCGAGAGCGTCCTGACCGGTTGCATCACGGCCTGGTACGTGAAATGCTACATCCACGATCGCAGGGCCCTCCAGCAGGTGGTGAAGACGGCCCAGCACATCACTGAGGCCGTGCTCCCACCCATCCAGGACATGTACTCGAAATTCAGCCTGAGGAAGGCCCGCAGCATCATCAAGGACCCCACACACCCCAGCCACGAGCTGTTCACTCTTACCATCAGGCAGACTGTATCGGAGCATGAGGTCTGATACCAACAGGCTCAGAGACAGTTTCTATCTACAAGCCATCAGACTGCTGAACACTTGAACTGGACTGACCACATGCTTGTACCAGGCGTACCGGTTTGTGTCAAGAAATGCAGCGCTGCTGGGTTTTTCACGCTCAACAGTTTCCCGTGTGTGTCAAGAATGGTCCACCAACCAAAGGACATCCAGCTAATTTGACACAACTGTGGGATGCATTGGAGTCAACATGGGCCAGCCTCCCTGGGGAACACTTTTGACACCTTGTAGAGTCCATGCCCTGACGAATTGAGGCTGTTCTGAGGGCAAAATGTGTGGGGGGGTATACTCAGTGTACATTCTCAGTCTACTTTGGTATACTCAGTGTATATTCATGCTACACACACACACATCTCAACTGCACAATTTTAACACTTGCCCCAAAATTTCCCCATGCCAAAACACTTCTAAATAACTGACTATAAATGGTGCCTTCCTGTAATATAATTATGCTAAAATGTTTTCTATTCTACTGAGCCATTTTACTTTGTTTGTATTCTTATCTTTTATTATTTCTTATTGTTGCATTGTGGAGAAGGAACCTGCAAGTAAGCATTTGGTTGGACAGTGTATACTATGTGTATCCCGTACGTACTGTGTATCCCGTACGTACTGTGTATCCCGTACGTACTGTGTATCCCGTACGTACTGTGTATCCCGTACATAAGACTAATAAAACTTGAAACTAGTAGGAAGATGAAACAACGAGGTGGTTTTATTATTATTTCGTGATATCCAATTGGTAGTTCCAGTCTTGTCCCATCGCTGCAACTCCCTTACGGATTCGGTAGAGGCGATGGTCGAGAGCCGTGCATCCTCCGAAACTGCTCACTTAACCCGGAAGCCAGTTGCACCAATGTGTCAGAGTGAACACCGTCCAACTGTCCACCATGTCAGCGTGCATGTGCCCGGGCCGCCACAGGAGTCGCTAGAGCTCCATGGGACAAGGACATCCCGGCAGGCCAAACCCTCCCCTAACCCGGACGATGCTACTCCAATTGTGCGCCGCCTCATGGGTCTCCCAGTCGTGGCCGGCTGCGACACAGCCCGGTCTTGAACCCGGATCTGTAGTGACGCCTCTAGCACTGCGATGCAGTGCCTTAGACCGCTGTGCCACTCGGGAGGCCCAACGAGGTGCTTTTAGGACCAATGTCTGGGACCCAGTATCTATTAGATTATCAATACAATACACTTCTGCACCCTACATGTCTTTACACTGTACCTTTGCAATACAATAAAAAATGTTTCCCCTCTTTCTGGCAGAACATTGACATAACAAACTTCAGCAGCAGCTGGAATGACGGCCTTGCGTTCTGCGCTATGCTCCACACCTACCTGCCTGCTCACATCCCCTACCAGGAGCTCACCAGCCAGGAAAAGGCAAGCCTATTTCCTACTGTAGTGATGATAAGTAGCAATGTGTCATAGAATTGTAACCAGGTTTCCATCCAACCATTACATGTGGAATAATTACCTGATCAGAAAAAGTCACGACAGGGCTCATGGAAACAGGAAGTCGGTAAAATTTCATACATATTCGACAGACGATTGGTTCGTTCGATGTGGTGGGATCTTTTTGTGTGAGTGTAATTATTTGAGAAATGTCGGTAGAAATGCCAAATATTGACTTAATAACCATCATATTGAAGTAAACTTGGAGTCACGGAATGATATGGGCCTACCACCATGACGGGGAAAAGCATTAAATATTTATTGGCAGATGAAATAAGTTATATTCATGCTAATTTCCAATAGGCTCAATATCGAGGGTAGGCTATTATTTTGAATTCTGGTGACATGATGATCGGTTCTTGGCTGCCAATTATCAAATAAAATGACATTGCGCTTATCCATATCTCATCATATAATCATCCCCCTGTCCACTTTATCAGCGAAGTCTAGAGAGCATGCGCCAAAACCAGATTGTGCAAGTTTACGTGAGTTGAAATTGTAATGGAAACCCATATAACTAACGTTTCTTATTCGGTACATGGGAACTTAACTGCAAACGTCATTTTTATCTGCACTACATCATCAAGCACAGCCTTCTATCCGCAACAAGTCAGTTTGATGGAAACATCTCTGGTGGGAAAATGCACATTGTTTTTATGCAGATTTTAGAATATACACTGCTCAAAAAAATAAAGGGAACACTAAAATAACACATCCTAGATCTGAATGAAATAAATAATCTTATTAAATATTTTTTTCTTTACATAGTTGAATGTGCTGACAACAAAATCACACAAAAATAATCAATGGAAATCCAATTTATCAACCCATGGAGGTCTGGATTTGGAGTCACACTCAAAATTAAAGTGGAAAACCACACTACAGGCTGATTCAACTTTGATGTCATGTCCTTAAAACAAGTCAAAATGAGGCTCAGTAGTGTGTGTGGCCTCCACGTTCCTGTATGACCTCCCTACAACGCCTGGGCATGCTCCTGATGAGGTGGCGGATGGTCTCCTGAGGGATCTCCTCCCAGACCTGGACTAAAGCATCCGCCAACTCCTGGACAGTCTGTGGTGCAACTAATTGCCTATAATTTCCAGCTGTTGTCTATTCCATTTGCACAACAGCATGTGAAATGTATTGTCAATCAGTGTTGCTTCCTAAGTGGACAGTTTGATTTCACAGAAGTGTGATTGACTTGGAGTTACATTGTGTTGTTTAAGTGTTCCCTTTATTTTTTTGAGCAGTGTATTTGCATGGAAATCTGTCGCCAATTGGATGGAAACCTAGCTATTGTTTAATCTTTTACAGTTGTCTCAATCTGTCATCAGGGAGCTTTATAGTGTGTGTTTTTGTCTCCCGATCTTTAGAGGCGGAATTTCACACTAGCCTTCCAGGCTGCAGAGAGTGTGGGGATCAAGTCCACTCTGGTAAGATACAAGTCAAAGATGAACTGAACTGTGAATAACAGAGGAGTATTAAACATATCTGACATGCTTAGAAATCCATTTTTTCTAGAGAATCTTTGACTCATTTCACCTTAAAAATCCCCGCCCTGGCACGGTGGTGAATTATGACCTGCTATTGTATTGCATATTCAGGATGGTATTTTTTTTGTGTGGGACTGAGGACTGTACTTACAGGCTCCTGGAGAGAAGATAATTATTTTAGATGAAATACTGCTTTCATCGTGCATATGTGCAGACTTGTAGATTAAGTTTCATAGCATCACCTGGAAAGCTATTTTAGTCCTTTTCACAAAATAAGTCCTCACATGAATGTGCATTCAAGAATTATTCAGACCCCTTCCCTTTTTCCACATTTTGTTACATTACAGCCTTCTTCTAAAATGGATTAAATCAAATGTTTTCCTCAATCTATACACAATACCCCATAATGACAAAGCGAAAACAAGTTTCTAGAAATGTTTGCACATTTATAAAATATTAAAAACAGAAATACCTTATTTACATAAGTATTCAGACCCTTTGCAATGACACTCTAAATTGAGCTCAGGTGCATCCCTGTTTCCATTGATCATCCTTGAGATGTTTCTACAACTTCATTGGAGTCCACCTGTGGTAAGTTCAATTGATTGTACATGATTTGGAAAGGCACACACCTGTCTATATAAGGTCCCACAGTTGACAGTGCATGTCTGAGAAAAAACCAAGCCATGAGGTCAAAGGAATTGTCCGTAGAGCTCAGAGACAGGTCCCCAAGAACACAGTCGCCTCCATCATTGTTAAATGGAAGAAGTTTGGAACCACCAAGACTCTTCCTAGAGCTGGCCGCCTGGCCAAGCAATCGGGGGAGAAGGGCCTTGGTCAGGGAGGTAACCAAGAACCCAATGTTCATTCTGACAAAGCTCCAGAGTTCCTCTGTGGAAATGGGAGAACCTTCCAGAAGGAAAACCATCTCTGTAGCACTCTACCAATTAGGCCTTTATGTTAGAGTGGCCAGACAGAAGCCACTCCTCAGTAAAAGGCACATGACAGCCCGCTTAGAGTTTGCCAAAAGGCACCTAAAGGACTCTGACCATGAGAAACAAGATTCTCTGGTTTGATGAAACCAAAATTGCCTGAATGCCAAGTGTCACGTCTGGAGGAAACCTGGCAACATCCCTACGGTGAAGCATGGTGGTGGCAGCATCATAACAAAATGTGGAACAAATTCAAGGGGTCTGAA
Organism: Salmo salar; assembly: GCF_965601325.2. Lineage (NCBI taxonomy): Eukaryota > Metazoa > Chordata > Actinopteri > Salmoniformes > Salmonidae > Salmo > Salmo salar. The sequence continues at coordinate 19,210,251 of NC_138310.1, read as the reverse complement.
TACTTTTCGAATGCACTGTATATCGCTGGTACCCATAGCTAGGTATAAAGCTGGCTCCGTGTGAGTTGTAAACTGACAGATTTGTTGTACGAGTTCAGTTAGATTCTAGAAATAGAAAACGCAAGCTCTAATTTTCTGTATTTATGCCACAAAAGCACATTTATGACCTCCACAGTTAATTCTAGTCAGGCTGTGGAAATCTGACCTAGACAAACCGCATGTTATTTCAAGTTTTTTGTTTTTGTTTTACCGACATCTCGATATAATACAAAGATGAACAAATGGCACAGCCTTTTTTGTAGGCATGATGTAGCTTAATGACAAAGACCCTGTTTATTCAGCTTGGTCTCTTCCTCTGTTTTGCAGGACCTCAATGAGATGGCCAGCACTGAGAGACCAGACTGGCAGAGTGTGATGACCTATGTCACAGCCATCTACAAGTACTTTGAGACCTGATGTGATCTCTCCACCCAACATGGCAAGCACAACCTGCAGTCCAGCCTACTAGTTCCACTGATCTCAGCGCACCTCCAACACTTCAACTCGACATTCAACTCAGCTGTTATGCCTCACTTCCCTGAACCACCCTTCACCCCAACACCCAGCCATGCCGCACACCGGCCGCTCTGTCTCTCGTCTAGACGCCTTCTAGTTTGAGTCACCATAAGAAACGTACAAATAAGCTCACTGTTGACTTCCTAAAGCTAATCATGGATATTTCTATGATGAACAGTCTGGCATTTTTCACTGACACATTTAGTGTGATGAACACAGCCTATGGGCACTTCGAGCACCTGTTCAGGGCCTGCTCTCTTTGGGATGCTATTTTTACTCTTATCCATTACTGGATAACCCAGTTGAGGTGATCCTCAGTCCAGATTGTCTGGTTAAACCAGTATGATCTGAGCTACGATAAGAGCCTGCAGCTCTACTAGCTCTACTCTCCGTGACCAGTGTTGGGGAACATGCTACAGACTATCCCAGCCTTTGTGCCTTGCACCCGGCTTTGATTCGTCTAACCAAGTGGTTATCCCAAATGTTTAAGCCAAACCATACCCGGTGTGCAGTGTGTCCACCCTAGTAATCATGGGACAAATTTTCTATGGAAATCAGACAAGGCATTTTTTGCTCCATTGTCTTCCTGACCCATTGAACACTTTGTGAAGGGGCCTCTTCTATTATGGATTAAGTGCCTGTTTGATTTACATCGCTGGAGATTTACTAAGAGACGGTTGGCGCAAAAATTGCTAAATGAAACGTTTCAATGCTCCATGCTTTCAAAGCATCTTTGGAGGAATCTAAGTGAAGCTTTTTTAGAAGTGATTCCTCAGTTCTATGAACACTAGCTACATCATAAGGGAAAAGCTGCCAGGTGCTCTCTTGGTCACCTGTAAGAATCAAGTTACAATTTGATGTGCTTTTGAACAATTTTTAGGAGAGTGATCATTGCTACGTTAACATAATTTGTTTTGCTAACAGAGACCAACTAATAGAAAACAATGGGCTATACAGAACCAACACAATGTCTCTCAGTGATGGTTTTCTCAAATAGAACTGTCTTAATCCTGAACCAAAAAAGGAACTTGCTCAAGTGTCCTATCTATGTGAAGTCAAGGGCTAGACTTGCCAAAAGTCCTAGCTCTTGGTGATTTGATTGTGGTAAATGTTTCCCCAGCATGTTGAGTCTCAGGGTTGGATGTTCTCTTGTTGTCATCAATCATGATAAGGGAAGAGTTTTTTCAGATGCAGAATGCATCCGTTTTGCTGCTGGAGCCAAATGTATTAACACATTGTTCGTTTTGACACATTACTTCCACCAACAGCAGACTGAAACTCCCAGGATTGGTCACAGTCCAGTGGTCTTGAACTGTAAGATTGTTGTGTTATTAGAGACTCTGAGCTCAACAATGACTAAGTTATTGTGTGTGTAACCTAACACTGTAACTTGATATACTCCATCTTGCTAGTAACATTTAACATGGGGGGGGGGGGGGGGGGGAGAAATACTAACTACAAGTAACTCATAGGTACATTTTATATTTCAGCTTTCTTCCTGTTGTCACTTGCCACCCAATTGACTTTATTGATAAAGCTGTACTAACACTAATCATGTGTAAATCAATTCTATGTAGTTTACATAGTCACCAAGAAAGATATTGGAATGAAGAATGACTGTGTTATGTTATTGAGCCTCTGCTTATTAAAGTTTGCGTGGGTTAATTAGCATGGTTTAATCCACCGTGGAGTATAGTGATGCAAGTGTTACAAATGTTAATGTAAACTTCATATAATGTGAATCTATGACTTTTCATCACACTGCTGCACTGATGTCTCTCCTAAACTCATAAGGTATGATGGCGATTTGCCTTTCATGTGGTCCCAACCACACTCCTGTATCATTTCAGAATGGTACAGTATGCAATTGATACTCCCTCGTTGGCGTACCATTTAGGCTTAGGCCCCCTTACATCTATGATCTAACACACTCGCATGTGACCAGAAATGTTGTCCCTAGAAAAGTTTTCTGAATATATTGAAAAGCACATTTTTACCTGTCTGCTTGCCAAGACACCTTCCCACCAGCTCTACAGGTGCATTGCATGGTGTTTGACAAAGCACAACTTGAAACACAAGTGCTAGGTTTTTTTGTGTGGATCAGTGTGGTTGAGAGTAAGACTGGGCAGTTAAATGTTGTGTTGGTAGCCTATTGTATGGATAAACACTCATTTGTCAGAGTGCATGTGCTGTGACTGTTGTTGTTATTATCATTATCATGTACGGTATTTACTATTGAACAGTGAGCACACTATGTCAACGCTAACTCATGTATTTATGATTCCCATTGCTATACTGCAACCCTGTCTTAAATTTGACTTGCATTGGATCCAAACACTAGTTGGTCTGCAATTATTCTATTTTGTGAAGCTCCTTCTTGCCAAGTGTTAAACATGGAATCTCTTGATCATGTTCCAATGGACATTGGTATTGATAAGTGGTCCTTCATGTTGTGATCTATGAGGACTGAAACCTTGCCCTAACATTCTACTCAACTGTACAGTGTAGACAGAATGTAGTCGGCCTAGTAGATAATACAATGTGTTAAAATATCAGGATGATACCATCTTGACATATCACCACTGAAGAACATCGGTCTGATTTGCTTGAGTTCATTCAATAAGTTGCTGATTTTCCATGGCTTCTGTATTTTCTTCCGTTTCTTTCTACACTACATCACAAAAAAATGTGAAAATAACTTAAAGCATGTTTTTGTTTTTACGGGTCCGTTAGAAGTTAATTCTGTTTACTTGAAAGGTTGAGTTTTTCTAAGCTGCTTTCTTTTGGTTCGTATTAATGGTGCCTTTTGCCTACAAATGTATGTCATTCTTGCCAGAGTTTTACTTGGCAATAAGGAGGCCAAGAGACCCATGTTTCCTTTTGTCTCATTCTGTCTCTAAGTCATGATTGCCACTATATTAATTGCCAATGGAGTATCTTGATGCAAAATGTGTCCTGTTGATTGGGTAATGATAATATCAAGAGTATGGTGTAGGGAAGTAAGCCAAATGCACATTATGATAATCAACAATTCGGTAAAAAAAAGAAAAAGGCTTATCTGTATTTATATTGTTTTGTTTTGCAGACCAGTAATATTAAAGAATCATTGCAACAGGAATGTGTTATGTTTTGTGAAGGCATAAATTAATTTGCCATGTGGTTAATTCAGTCATATGCCCCTTTTTATAGAGTAAGAGGCTATGATTTAACTGTTGCGCTGTATATATTATCAGATTACTGGTCTGAAGTTAATGAAGGCACTGATAAACAAAAAGCTACATTCCTCGCTTGGGAAACAGGCAACACTAATATTAACTCTACTCTGTAGGGCTAGTGCATATTAAAACTACCGGGATAATTTAGATCAAATTAGATTGTGATGAATGAAGTGTTTAATTCAGTCCGCTAGCCTGTGGGATTTGGAATACAGCAGCAGCCTTTGTTCTGATAAGGAGCGATATATACTGAACAAAAATATAAATGCAACGGTCTTATTTTTCATGAGCTGAAATAAAAGATCCCAGAAATGTTCCATAAGCACAAAAAGATTATTGTAGTCAAATTTTGTGCACAAATTTGTTTACATCCCTGTTTGTGAGCATTTCTCCTTTGCCAAACTAATCCATCCACCTGACAGATGTGGCATATCAAGAAGCAGATTAAACAGCATGATCATTACACAGGTGGACCTTAGGCTGGGGACAGTAAAGGCCACTCTAAAATGTGCCATTGTCACACAACACAATGCCACAGATGTCTCACATTTTGAGGGAGGATGCGGTTGTCATGCTGCTCATGAGTATTTCTGTCTTTTTGTTCAGTGGAATGATGCGATAAGACCCAGATTCACCTGAATACGTCTGTTTCTCTATGAACAGTTTGGCAACTGTGGAACAGATGATGATTTGAAGGTTTTAACAAAGAAAAATGTATCTTTTCTTGTGAAGACTTTGATATGAATCCTAGATGAACCCCTCAGTAATGGTGTATTATTTTTATGTTTGCACACAATACAACCCAAGTCAGGAGGATAATCTGGAAATTAAAAAAGATTCTGATTTAAGACCTATTTCCAATATGCACAATCGAATGTGAACTTTAGCCAGTGATCTCATTCCCAAGCCTTGGGATAATATCTGTTATAATGTTACAGATGAAGTCCATAGCCTGTAAAGTCTATTACTAACATGGAAAATATTACCAGAGGGGAAGCTAGGTTTTACTGTGTATACCAGATGAAGAGCTCAATCACAATGCTTTCCCTTCCATGTGTTTTATTCTGAATAACAAATCAGCCAAACTTTTTTTTTCTTCCTATGTTAGGGATGTGCGGGTCAGTTGTTTGTTCACCTGAACTCACCCCCAGTTGCTAATTTAAGGCAATGCATGGTAAATCTGGTTTTCTGCAGTGGCCATACAGAATTTACTTTGAGATGGAGCCTCCAACCACATTTTCAGATCAAGCATAAATTGGCTTTAACCCATCTACAACGCCAGACCATATGTGATGAAGTGAAGGCCTGCACCCTACCCTAAAAGTCAATTTATGCTTGATCTGAAAATGTGGTGGGAGACGCCATACGTGTGACGCGGAGCCTCTGGATGCATGCAGAGGCCAAATTGAGCTCCATACCGAATTGCCATGCCCCTCCCCAAATGTTGTAACAATGCGGAGGGCACCTTATAGGTCTACATTGACATGATTGGTTGATGGTAGGTGGGAGTAGCTGGTCCTGTATAAACACAAACTCACTTCGTTGACAACTTCCTTCACAATAGCTCTGCTCAACAGCTCTGGCTTAGGCGCAAGAAGTATAAATGCACTGAATTCTGCAGAGGCCATATCACTGTAAATGCGCCTTTAACCCGCACATTCAAATTTAGAACATGCGCTGTACAATTTCCTTTTTTTCCTTAAACATTTATTGTACAATTATGTTTTTCTTCAACGTTTCATCATTTATTTATTGAATAGGCTTTTTAGGCCTATTGAACAGTAGCCTAATGTTGTTCTGAAACAGAGCATCTCAAATAACAGCGTAAATTGACACCTTACACATGCTTTTGTGAAAAATAAATCTTATTGAAATAAACTCCGAGATTGTCCTCTTTGCCTCAGTTGATTGATGTAAACTTTTTCTGCCCAAGTTCCCAAAAGCTTTTGGCTATTATCCAATGTTGTGCTGCTGGGATCACGTGTCAGTCTGGTCCGCCTGTGCGATATTGAACCGAGGAGAATCGGTTTAAGCATAAGTAGTCAAACAGTGGGAGCGCACAAATTGCCTATCAAATTACGTTCCCCGGCTATGATCCTTTACAAAGCGCGTTCTATCTGACGCCACTTAAAACGTAGGCCTATAATATGAATTATTTTATTCGAGCGATGTTTATTGACATGGTGCAAACTATTTCTATTAGGTTGTGATTCATTTGGAATAAGACACGTCGAGGGATACATTGAAAAAGGTACGTTTTTTAGAAATTGAAAATAGCATTAGAATAGCATTAGATAGAAGTCCAAGGGTTTGTATTTCTATTTAGAGTATTTCATTTAAATCCAATTAATGAATATCCTAATTAAATATTTTGAAAGTTTATACAACAGTTATTGATCCTGGTGCGATCAAAATAATTTTCAGCCAGGTATACGGAAACTGGACAGTAGCCTATGCCAAGCTTTTTTTATGGACAGTTGTGCACAGTACATTTTGGGGAGTGTTTGGAATTACTTTATGGATTCTAGACATTGTATTTACCCTACACAGATTCCCTTGTATGTTCTGGTGTACTCCCTCTTTTGATAGGGAGTTACAGGAGGGAGGCGACAGAGCTAGGGAATAATACTGTCACTTTCTGGTAAGGATAATGTTGATGGGTTTGCCAGTTCTAGGTTTCCACATGTGAACAGGATGTTGCAGGTTTTAACACGCTGATTTTACTTCTCCAGGTAATCTACTAGTGTTCTCTGGGCGAGCACTTCTACATTAAGCTGTTTATGTGCACTTTTTAAGGCCCTGTATGCTCAGTTACTTTGTCTTCGTGGACGTTATTTGAATTCCTTTACATTTGTGTCAATCTGAAACAGACAGTACCTTTCAACTGAGATATCAAAGCACTTCGAATACACCCCCTGTGGTTTCCATCCAACCACCAGGACCCGCTGTTGAGCAGAATACTGTCAGAACTCTTGTTGGCTACAACTGTTGAGACACATTTCAGGGTGGAATATAAATGCATTTAACATGATTGACTATTCATGCCCCTCAAGTGCTGTCAAAGAGGACAACTGAAATACAGTGTTATTACCTAGCTGTTGTAAGGTGACTGGGACAGAGTCACACATGCTGTTCACATTGAGATATCACTTCTAATCCAGTTGTAACCGCTATATTACAGGTACCACTTTGCACCTTCACTTGTGACTAGGTCTGTGTGATGGTGAACATAATTCTGCCTCTTCCTTTCTCACATGCAGTATAGAAATGTAGCCATATTAGGCTTTCAGCATTGTCAAAGGGGTTTTCCTACAGAGTACTACGCTATGACTATTAGATCTGTCACTGTTGGGTTACATGTGGTCAAAGACTGACACAATTTGCAACTGCCTCTTTTTGCACCTTATACTGTATGTGTGTGATAAAGTTAAAACAGTATGGAAACTTACACAGTGACTGAGATCGGTCTGAGAAAAAAAACCTCAGTCCCACCAAAAGGGAAATGTTTCTGAGAGCAAAGGCCTTTCAGTTCCAGCACAGCTGCTATCTCCTGAAACAATGAGTAACCTTCGAAAACATCCTTGGCTTCACCATGGGAATTCTCCTCCATAAACATGATGAGAGTTCTGTACGGAAGGAGCTTGGAAACCTCTTCACTCTCAAATACAATTCCAGGGAATTCAGTGTTGCGCAGTGACCTCAGTTGATTGACAAATTAGACGTAATTTAAAACAATTGTCGGGTGTAGATTATGCCTGCTGTATTCTCAAATCACGTACTGCACTAATTGAATTGTTTTTCTTTTTTTTGTCTTGAGCATGACGACACCCATCTAACAAAATTGAAATGATTAATTTGGTGTTCTCATAACCTCATTTAGTGAATCTGTCTCTGGACGTCCTCAAGACTCCCATCCCCTTATCAGGCAGGGGTTGGGCAATCTCATGGGGACATATAGAACATTCCAGTCCCTGAAGCATATTGTTTCCTCGCTCTGGTACAGCTGACATTTAACTCACTGGGATAGTAGCTCCATAACACCATCGTGTCATTCTGATGCTGGTTATATTTCCCCTGACCCCTGGGGTTTACAGTTCACTGACTGTTGTTAATGGGGTAAAGAAGGATTGGTGGGAAGCCAGTTATCATGTGTTAACATGATCACTGCAGTTGCCCAGGTACTTTAGTGGGGTGACTATTTCAGATCTTGATGTTGGTTTTGGATCGAGTATGAATGATGATGAACAGCAGTTTTATGGGGAATACAGTACAGTAATGTAAAGTAAACCCTGAAATTGTTACTTTACAGTGTATTTTACTTGCTACATTGGAAATTCCAGTGTATCATGTCAGATAATACACTGTCAGATGTATTGTTTGACTTCAAACATGGTTAATATTTGATGTAAATGATCATTGTAATATTCATTGGTATTTTCTGCAGTCATTTCCTGTTTCGGCATTCAGCACTTCCACTTTATTCACTCTTTCTTCCCTTTATCTGCAGCGGTATGACACTTATGATCGGTTCCTGGCTCTGTCTCAGCCCCATTGGAGTTTCATGCTAAATCGTGTAACAGTGAGGGGAAGAACTTGAGAGGAGAGCACCAGACAGGACAACAGATAAGATAACAGAAGGTTGGACTGCTTCTCTGACCACCAACTGTGGGACTTCTAAGAGGCTTTAAGGTGATGTGGTCTCTGTGTTTGGACAGCTCAGCCATAGTCCCAGGCAGTGAGTTAAGCCCTACAGGGTGAGGCCACTGCTACCAGCCTGCAGCTATGGACTTTGAGGAGAGTGGTCCTCCTTCCTCCTCAGTGACATCGCTGCTCCTCTCACCATGCTGAACGATGCTTCCTCTGTCATCTACATTGTGCTGGAACTGCTGATCGCCATACTATCCGTGCTGGGCAATGTGCTGGTGTGCTGGGCCGTCTGCCTCAACAGCAACCTGCAGAACATCACCAACTTCTTTGTGGTGTCCCTGGCGGTGGCAGACATTGCTGTGGGAGTGCTGGGTATCCCCTTCGCCATTGTCATCAGCACGGGCTTCTGCTCAAACTTCTATGGCTGCCTCTTCATTGCTTGCTTTGTGCTGGTGCTCACCCAGAGCTCCATCTTCAGCCTGCTGGCCATCGCCATGGACCGCTACATCGCTATCACGATGCCTCTCAGGTCAGTTCAACATTGTATGAACATAACAGAGAATGTGCTAACATGTTGCTGCCGTCATGCTGCTTTCCTCTCTGAGAGTTCAGACCCAATTACGGACAAAGCGGTAAGACATTAGGCTTTGTAAAGATCTTCAATGTACCCTATGAGGTTGTATAGCGTTATTGATTGATTTGCATACCCGGGTTGCAGGTACATTGTGTAGTTTTCATGCCAGTAGCAAATAGCAAAAACAATTCTCAAGTAAATCTTAAAACCTGTGAGAGTTATTTTCAGAATAGAGCAGCAGAGGACCGTGCTATTTTTGAATGAACTTGAAATCTTTAGCCCAAATGGCCAGATGAGCTTTTTTGATTTCCTCAGTGGATCCAGATATAAGTGGAATCTCCTTTGACTACGAGTTTATACAGACCATGACCCCTCTTCAGAACTGTACACATGTCAAAAACATTAGCCGTTTAGACAACTTGTTTATTTTCCTATATAAACAAATATAAATTACATTATGCCTTAAAATGTATTAATAATCAGTAATTACTTATACACTTTTTTGACAGTGTGTGCAGACTTATTGCATCCAAGATAGTTTGTTGTTCTGAGTTTAGGGCTGTGTTCCTGCATCTCTCACAGCTAACCTTTGAACTTTAACATCTTGAGAATGTGGCAGAAATAGGCCAAATAGCTTAGCTGCTCTCTCACACTGACTGACAGACACACTCGAAATAGACGATCCTTCCAAATACTAACATTTTGTTTTTAAGCATCTATTTTATTACTTAAACGAGACGTTTTCCCATAAAAAAAGAGTGTGTGAATGATATGCCTATTATAATGTTTATTATTTAATTCACTATCCCTTAACCTCTGGGAGAATCTAACCCTCCAGAGAGACAACTCATGCTCCCCAAGCTAACAGAGCATGTTTGCCTCCAGAGTGGCGCAGTGGTCTAAGGCACTGCATCGCAGTGCTTGAGGCATCACTACAGACCCGGGTTCGATCCTAGGCTGTGTCACAGCCAGCCATAACCGGGAGACCCATGAGGCGGCACACAATTGGCCCAGTGTCGTCCGGGTTAGGAGAGGGTTTGGCCAGCTGGGATTTCCTTGTCCCATTGTGCTCTAGTGACTCCTTGTGGCGGGCCGGGCGCCTGCAAGCTGACTTTGGAAAGAAGCAATGCGGCTTGTGTTTCGCATGGCTCTCGACCTTCGCCTCTCCCGAGTCCGTAGGGGAGTTGCAGCGATGGGACAAGACTATAACTACCAATTGGGGAGGGAAAAAACCCCAGAGAATGTGTGTCTTAGGTCTTAGGGTTAGATTGTGTGTCTTACTAACAGAGTCCATATCTTTTTTGTTCCCACAGGTACAATAGCCTGGTGACGGGCCAGCGTGCCAAGGGAATCATTGCTGTCTGCTGGATGCTATCCATCATCATCGGCCTGACCCCGATGTTGGGCTGGAATAAGTCCACTGAGCGCCCCAACAGCACCTGCCCCCCAGGCCTGATGGAGTGCCTGTTTGAAGAGGTGGTGGTCATGGACTACATGGTCTACTTTAACTTCTTCGCCTGTGTGCTGATGCCTCTGCTGCTCATGCTGGTCATCTACCTGCGGATCTTCATGGCAGCTCGGCATCAGCTGAAGCTCATAGAATTGAAGGCTGTCCACGGGGGGAAGTCCCACTCCACTCTGCAGAAGGAGGTCCAGGCGGCCAAGTCGCTGGCCATCATCGTGGGCCTGTTTGCCATCTGCTGGCTGCCGCTGCACATCATTAACTGCTTCACCCTGTTCTGCCCTCAGTGTGCCCGCCCGCCCCTCTGGATCATATACGTGGCCATCATCCTCTCCCACGGCAACTCAGTGGTCAACCCCTTCATCTATGCATACCGCATCCGGGAGTTCCGTCACACCTTCAGGAGGATCATCCGCCGCCACTTCCTGGGCCTCCACCGCCGGCAGCTGTTTGAGAGTGGTGGCAGCACTCGCACCTCCACCAACAACAGCATCTGTGGCTCAGTGAGGGTTAAGGCCAACTGCCTCAGCTTCGACCTCCACACCGAGCACAACACATGTAGCTGTGAGAGCCATGTCACACCTGCAGGGGCCGTTCTGACCTCAACGCCCATTCACAACCACCCTCTTTCCGTGATTAGTTTCCACAATCATAATGTGAGCCCCCCTCTGCCACAGCCTCTCAGACAGACACAACCCTTATGTCATCCCCTGCAGTTTGGGGACCACCAGCAGTCTCCTGAAGGACCAGAGGTAGAAGAGGTAAAGGACAGGCAGGATCTCTCCCCTGTTCAGGTCAAATCACTGTTCTATAAACATAAAACCTGCTTCACCAAGCTTTCTGGGGTGTCGTGATGGATACAGAATTGGCGCCAGACAGCTACTAAGGATCCCTTAACACCTGGCCTTTTGTGTGAAATTACTCAGATGCTGTTATTTTTTTAGGAGTCAACTCTGAGTGTAATGGTAGATTACTGGGTAGGCAGGCTCACAAGCTGAAGATCAGAGTTTGGATGCATCTCATGTTATCTAGATGGCCTAATGCCACATACTTGGAGGCATTCTATCAGCAGGGATTCTAATAGTGGATCCGAGCTCCTACACAAAGGCAGCCATACAAAACAAACTGTATATGCACCATTTATTTTGTATTTCAATTGGACCTTTCAGCTTCTTGAAGCAAAAATCGTTGTAGTTATTTATAGCAGAAATGTGACTTGAATGGTTCAATGTGATTCTGTTTATGATGTTTATTCTCTTGGTCTGTGACGTCATGTGGTGCTTAGATCTGAAGCTTCACAATTGGCTCTTGTTCTTTGCCACCTAGTGAGCCCTAAATAAATAACATTGACGTGATTGGATTACTCTTGTGTATTTGGGGATGGCAGGGATGTTTCAAGCGTGTGATAAGGGGACAGTACTATTTCATTGATTTAGCATGTTTGTGTCCCATATAGATGGACGTGATGAGAGTACATTTCCTTTAGACGTTCAGGTTTATGATCTTGCAAATGTATGAATGCAACAAAGCTCAAATCTGCCTAGCTAAGAGTTTTTCAATGATAATGGTTTTAAACTATTTTGAGGAAGATCTACTAATCTACCACTGTGCACTTTCTTTACATTACACTTCGTTCAACTTGTCTAACTGTCACTTTCTCTACATTACACTTCGTTCAACTTGTCTAACTGTCAGTAGCACAAACCTGTGCAGATCATTCAGATATCACAGGCAATTAAATGGTACAAATAAATAATGACATACACCTTATATTTTTTACTAAAATGACTCTCTCGCAAGTGTTACATATCTATGGCATTCTGTGCATTCTCACATTTCGGATGCAATGCATGCAGCAATACCTCCTGTCCAAAAATAAATATATTTTTTAAGTAAATCTGTTTTTTGATTCCATGTTGAATTGTTTAAGTATTACAAGTACTGTACAGTTTTCCCAAACATGGTTTAACAAGTGCAGAGAAAGCTCCAGTGCTCACCGTGGCTTTGCTCCCAGATGGGAGGAGTTTTGGAGAAAGGGAAGTGAAGCTCCATAAGAGGGCTGGTCAGTCTGTGGAGGGGGCAGACCAGACCAGATGGGCCCTCTGATTTCTACAGCTTTCCCAGCTTTTATCCAAATTCCCTGATGATTCCAGGTTACGGGTACAGGGCATTCTCCTTTTAATGTCCTCCCAGGGGCTTCCTGAAATGACATTGTAGTGTTTTTTTAAAGATGCTACCAGCATAATTTACTTGTGTTTTCTACACAACATCCTGACTCTCACCCCCTTTCTGACATGACTAAATAAGACTTCCACAACTCACCCTTTTAAAAGTGGCCTTTCTGGCCAATATCTCTTTCACTCACCACTTACTTGTTTAGCAGTGCCATCCTCACCCAAATGTATCTTTACATTTTCATCTGGATCTTCTCAACTAGCTAACCGCAATCCCTTGCTAGCGTTTCCATCCCGGAGCAAGAACCAATTAGCCTGAAGCTATCCTGGCTAGGGCTCCTGTGCTACCACCGAAGCCCACTCCTGGGCTACAATATCCGGACCCATTCTACTGCCGGTACGGGGCACGGAACCCCGCCGATCCTCTACGACTGGAATACCGGCATAATCTGCCCGAGGATTCCAACAGGCCCCTCAGGCGTGACGTCCGCTGAAGGCCCATTCTGCTAACCGTGGCTGGCTAGCTACCTTAAGCTACTTGGAACCCTACTAATCCATGACTGGTCTATCGACGTCACCGCTCAAAGAGGCAAAAACAGACTTACCTCCATCGCGACGTCCCCGAAGGCCCTTTTGATAACCTGCTAGCCCCGGCCTGCTAACTGGTAGATTGCTTGCCCCGGTCTGCTAACTGCTAGCTTGCTAGCCCCGGTCTGCTAGCTTGTCTAGCCCCGGCCTATTAACTGTTAGCTTGTTAGCATCGTCCTGCTAACTGTCTGAATCGCCGTGTCCCCAGTCAGCCCAACCCCTCACTGGACCCATATGATCACTTGGCTACGCATGCCCCGCTCTAACATCAATATGCCTCGTCCATTACTTTCCTGGTTAGTGATTACTGTCTTATTTCACTGTAGAGCCTCTAGCCCTGCTCAATATGCCTTAACCAACCATGTTGTTCCACCTCCTACCTTACCAGACCTTTGTCTGTACACTATGCCTTGAATCTATGCTATCGTGCCCAGAAACCTGCTCCTTTTACGCTCTGTTCCGAACGTGCTAGATGGCCAGTTCGTTTAGCTTTTAGCCGTACCCTTATCCTACTTATCCTCTGTTGCTCTGGTGATGTAGAGGTTAATCCAGGTCCTGCAGTGCCTAGCTCCACTCCCACTCCCAAGGTGCTCTCATTTGTTGACTTCTGTAACCGTAAAAGCCTTGGTTTCATGCATGTTAACATTAGAAGCCTACTCCCTAAGTTTGTTTTACTCACTGCTTTAGCATACTCTGCCAACCCGGATGTCTTAGCCGTGTCTGAATCCTGGCTTAGGAAAACCACTAAAAACCCTGAAATCTCCATCCCTAACTATAACATTTTCTGCCAAAATAGAACTGCCAAAGGGGGCGGTGTTGCAATCTACTGCAAAGATAGCCTGCAGAGTTCTGTATTATTATCCGAGTCTGTACCCAAACAATTCGAGCTTCTACTTCTAAAAATGCACCTTTCCAGAAACAAGTCTCTCACTGTTGCCGCTTGCTATAGACCACCCTCTGCCCCAGCTGTGCCCTTAACACCATATGTGAATTGATTGCCCCATCTATCTTCTGAGCTCGTGCTACTAGGTGACCTAAACAGGGACATGCTTAACACCCCGCCCATCCTACAATCTAAGCTTGATGCCCTCAATCTCACAGAAATTATCAATGAACCTACCAGGTACAACCAGGTACCTGGTTCACCAACTACTTCTCTGATAGAGTTCAGTGTGTCAAATCAGAGGGCCTGTTGTCTGGACCTCTGGCAGTCTCTATGGGGGTGCCAGAGGGTTCAATTCTTGGGCCGACTCTCTTCTCTGTATACATCAATGATGTCGCTCTTGCTGCTGGTGATTCTCTGATCCACCTCTACGCAGACGACAACATTCTGTATACTTCTGGCCCCTCTTTGGACACTGTGTTTAACTAACCTCCAGACGAGCTTCAATGACATACAACTCTCCTTCCGTGGCCTCCAACTGCTCTTAAATGCAAGTAAAACTAAATGCATGCTATTCAATCGACCACTGCCCGCACCTGCCCGCCCGTTCAGCATCACTACTCTGGACGGCTTTGACTTAGAATATGTGGACATCTACAAATACCTAGGTGTCTGGTTAGACTGTAAACTCTCCTTCCAGACTCACATTAAGCATCTCCAATTCAAAATTAAATCTAGAATCGGCTTCCTATTTCGCAACAAAGGATCCTTCACTCATGCTGCCAAACATACCCTCGTAAAACTGACCATCCTACCGATCCTCGACTTCGGCGATATCATCTATAAAATAGCCTCCAACACTCTACTCAACAAATTGGATGCAGTCTATCACAGTGCCATCCGTTTTGTCACCAAAGCCCCATACACTACCCACCACTGCGACCTGTACGTTCTCGTTGGTTGGCCATCGCTTCATACTCGTCGCCAAACCCACTGGCTACAGGTTATCTACAAGTCTCTGCTAGGTAAAGCCCCACCTTATCTCAGCTCACTGGTCACCATAGCAGCACCCACTCGTAGCACGCGCTCCAGCAGGTATATCTCACTGGTCACCCCCAAAGCCAATTCCTCCTTTGGTCGTCTTTCCTTCCAGTTCTCTGCTGCCAATGACTGGAACGAACTACAAAAATCACTGAAGCTGGAGACTCATATCTCCCTCACTAGCTTTAAGCACCAGCTGTCAGAGCAGCTCACAGATCACTGCACCTGTACATAGCCCATCTGTAAACAGCCCATCTATCTACCTCATCCCCATACTGGATTTATTTATTTATCTTGCTCCTTTGCACCCCAGTATCTCTACTTGCACATTCATATTCTGCACATCTAGCATTCCAGTGTTTAATTGCTATATTGTAATTACTTCGCCACCATGGCCCATTTCTTTTTTTCTACTGTATTATTGACTGTATGTTTTGTTTATTCCACGTGTAACTCTGTGTTGTTGTATGCGTCGAATTGCTATGCTTAATCTTGGCCAGGTCGCAGTTGCAAATGAGAACTTGTTCTCAACTAGCCTACCTGGTTAAATAAAGTATTTTTTTTTACTGTACTAACCTCTATATCAACAGTATACTGTACCTGTGACTGGAGGGCAATTTTTTAAATGTTTATTTAACCTTTAGTTAACCAGGAAAAGCCCATTGAGACCCAGAGTCTCTTTTTCAAGGGAGACCTGGCCAAGAAGGCAGCAACAATCAATACATTACATAATTAAAACATACAACAATACATTACAACAACATGATCCAGCCTAAAAAAAAGCATTTACACTCCTCTGTAACAGAGTCTCCCATTAATATTTTTAATTAATTCAGTAGCACTAACATATCTAGATGAAGCATGGATTGTTGATTATTCCATGCATCTGGTGCACAAGAAGAGAAGGCAGTCTTGCCTAATACTGTGAATGTCCTGGGGACTTTAAGTAGCAACCGCCTAATGTTACAGACATAGCTTCCTTCCTGTCATGACTCAGTGGTCCTGATACTGTACATGGTTTACTGTACATTTGTCCATGAATAATGGTGCTCGCTGAACAAGGCTAATCTAATTCTCTCACTGAGTGGCTCTATAGTGCCTCATTCACTGGCATGTACAATCTATCAAGTGTTAGATGGTCTGGTATTCTTGTCTCATCTGATTGACAGTGTAATTTGAGCAGTAACAACGCACATTCTCTTCATGGTCGTACAATGGGAAAGAGTTGATTGATAGTTCAGTGTTGATGGTTTAATCATGACCCTTTTCGCACTAACTCTTAACTCATCACATACGCTGCTGTTACTGTTTGTTGTCTGTCCTGTTGCCTACTCACTTTATCCTTACCTATATGTACATATCTACCTCAATTACCTCGTACCCCTGCACATTGACTCGGTACTGGTACCCTGTGTATATAGCCAAGTTATAGCCAAGGAGAGACTCATTGTGTATTTATCCCTCCTGTTATTTTTCCATTTTTAATCATTTCACTGTTATTCTACACCTGTTGTTTACGAAGCATGTAACAAACACAATTTGATTTGATGTAGCATACAAGTCAGCAGGACGTGCCATGAATGGACTGAGGTCCTCAGATGATCTACTGTGCTGGTCATTGTTATGGTGTTAAGTGGAGAATGTGTGGAATGTATTTAATACAACTTGTGTGGTATTGTGAAATAAGAGGAAAAGCTCAGATCCCTGATCCTAACGTTTCTAAACAAAAGACAAATCATTTCTCTCTTAGATTTGTTGTGATGATGCTTATGGTAACAACTGGCTTGTCATTATAATTCACCAGATAGTAGAGTAGCATTGCCTCTATGGGTAATGATCAGTCTAATCCCAGTTAGTGGTCGGCTGACAATAAACCCGCTAAGTCATCCCCCACAGTATCTAAGTCAGACCTCAGTGTTCAACAAGTAGCAGTAAAAGCTAGAGGACTTGTGTGTCTGTGTATCGACTCCATGGAAACAAACAAGAACACTTCCCTCACATAAAAGGTTCTGTCTTTCTCTTCTATTGAAAGGAGAGGAGAAACGGGGGGGGGGGGGAGTCAGATGGGTTATCAACCAGCGGGAATGTGCTTTCGATGTGTGTATAAGACAAACATTTTTGCTGGCTCTGCAACAGTTCAAAACGGTTTACAGGTCTAGCTTTAAAATGCCAAATGGATAACGTATCCTGTCAACTGTTGGTTTGCTCAGAGCAACTGCAGAAGCCATTCACAATGACCTCCTCAGTGCAGAAGCTTAGTCACTAAGTATGACAGTAGTCAACAACATAGATGTTTTGGGGGGACTATTGTGGCACTGTGTGCTAAGCCCAAACTCATCACTCCTTTGGCTCTATGGAAGAGGCGAGTGCTTCAGCTACTTGTAGCAACATTATGGGAGGTGGCTTTAGAGGTCTGGTCTGAAGCGTTTTGTGTAGAGAGAAGGTGAAATGTTTGTCACCGTGCAGTTTGGAGGTAAGTGAAAGACAGTGCTATATCATCATCATCATGATGGAGTATAATTTCATCATCTCTATGGAGGCCAACAGCTGACCTCTAATGAAACCGTCGGAGACCTATGGAGATATAAACAGATCATTTGAGAATAACACATTTAAACATTAGATGTACTTTTGTGATGTACGATGTCATATGAATGTAATATAATGTTATAGGAAATGTACAAACATACTTCTCTTTTCTTACTTTGAAAGAGGGCCAAACCGAACTGTTTAACCTGAACTGCAGGGTGATAGACTTCATCCACAATTTGAAGGAGAGATGTTATCTGGATTCTCAAGGTGCAGTTCCGTACTTCTCCCACAGAGCAGAATCATTTACAGTTGAACTTCAGATATGTTGTATTAGATGTTTTATTCAACCTCAGAAGCACCTGATAGTATTGTTTGTATTTGTATTTATTAGGGATCCCCATCAAGCTACTCTTCCTGGGGTCCGAACACATAAAGAATTACACATAAAACAAAATATTTTAAAAATTATTTAAAAAAGATAAGAGTCTGAAAGCATGATACAAATACTATTGGATATATATTATATAGTACATTTCCGTGTGAGGTTGTATGCACATGGTATCTCTGTCAATGATTGGAAATGATAGAAACAGCCTGCCAGATTGTTTCCTGACTGAGTAAATACCAATAAGTGAAAATGTAATAGACTGAGAGAGCCCAGTGTAAATGTCACATTACAGATGTACTCTACAGACTGCGTGGACCTGATGGACAGGACAGGGGAGCTGGTGAACCTGAGTGAAAAGGAGAAGAGCATGGAGCAGGCCAGCAGTATGATGAAGGAGAGGCACAGCTATGTTCTCATACGCATCTGCAGTGAGTCTCTCCAAATATAATAAAGGCTCTAGGCTGTGTATGTCTAAAGAAAGAGTGGTTTCTCACATTGCCTGCTCTACACACAATTACCAGGCCTACTAATATGTTATAGATAGGTTGATAAGGCCAGGCACCACAGGCAAAAATTGTGATTTTGCTTCCATCTGTACATTTTCAGATTTTGGGACATTTTGCAATTACAAATAAATCGGCAATAATGAATAGAAATACTTGATTTGTATAATTTTATCTCAACTCCGTCAATTACACCTGCCATAAATGTCATTCTCGTTAGCATTTTTCACGTAGAACTTCTACCTCTAATTTTAAAACTTTCCATGTTGAATCATATATCATGCAAAAGATTGTTTTCCGGTGTTGTGCCGAAAAGCTCCCCCCTGCCAGAATCCTCCCCCTCTTCGCGTGAACGCACACGCACTCAATTCTTCATTGCTGCGACTTGCTTCTGTATTTGGTTCTGTATTTATTTTCTTAGTCAACCGCGTGTTCTGTTTCGCTGTGTTCTTGAACATAGCACTATTTCTTTGTGTTCTTGAACATAGCCCTGTCTTTCATTTTTGTTCATTGATTTCACCTGTGTTAGTTACTCACCTGGTCTCATCAGCTCCTTATTTAGTTCAGCTCATTCTCTTTGTGCCTTCGTGAGGTATTGTTCGTTTTGACTCTACTAAGCCTTTTCCTAGCTCGTTTGTGAGAACCAGTTATAGCCTTCAGTCCTAGTTTTGATTCACCTGCCTGTTAGCCTACCTGTGTATGACCATTGCCTGCCTGTGACCACGATTCCTGCCTTCCGCGAAGGCGAAATAAACACCCGCCGCGCTCTGCGCGTGAATCTACTTTATCCCTGAGTATTCATTACAGCTTGAACGCGCACGCACTCAATTCTTCATTGCTGCGACTTGCTTGCTAGTTGAGATTTCTGATCACGTTCGGCCGCGTTTCATTTCATTTTTTATGTCGGTTTGATAGAGGGGGAAGCACTAGTAATGTCTGCAGTTTTCGGTTTGGCTATTTGTTTCAAGTTTATTAGTATATAAATAAATCTCTTTGCCAAAATTCGTCATCTCTCCCATGTCCTATTTAGCTAGCTTGCTGTAGCTAGCTAATTTGTCCTGGGATATAAACATTGAGTTGTTATTTTACCAGAAATGCACAAGGTCCTCTACTCCGACAATTAATCCACACATAAAACAGCCAACCAAATCGTTTCTAGTCATCTCTCCACCTTCCAGGCTTTTTCATCTTTGAATTTATATGGTGATCACATCTAAGCTTTCATAGTATTACCACGACAATCGGCAAAACAGTTCGTCTTTCAATCACCCACGTGGGTATAACCAATGAGGAGATGGCACGTGGGTACCCGCTTCTATAAACCAATGAGGAGATGGGATAGGCAGGACATTCAGCGCGATCTGCATCAGAAATAGAAAATAGTTCTATTTTATCCCTTGGCAACGGAGACGCTCATTGGCGCGCGCGAGCAGTGTGGGTGCAATAATTGAATAACATGGATTTCTACATTTATTTTGTGATGCTCGCGCACACGACGTGTCCGGTCTGGTCAGCATGTTATTCGACTAGTAGTTGTTCTGAAATGTTTACTGCTTGCCTACATTTTACTACCTCCTCTATGTTGAATATACATACACATACATGAATTATTAATTTTGGTTGCCTATCCTGACATGAAGTTCGTTCTATAGAAAGTATTTGACTCTAGCCACAAAATTAAGGAAATTAGAAGGGGGGGTCGGCATGGCTATTGTCTTGCCTGCCGAAATTCTCCCCTTCTGTCTTGGGACTGCAAGGCCTGGCACACTTCAGAATCATTTTGGTAGCTCATGTTGACAACATTCCTTGTTCCCTGTTTGCTCAGAAAAATACTTGTAAAGATTTATAGACTACTTGACATTATGTTTTGCTAGATGTCCCGAGCCAACTGTGCCACTTCTGTGGGGACGTGGACAATAATGCTTGTTCACTTCTAAAGGCCCATTTTAGGAGTACGAATTTGTATATGCAGTAATATTTCTTGAGGTAGTGTCATCCCCTTTGTCTGATAATGAAATCATTGTAATTCAAGAAAATGTATTTAATGTTTTAAATATATTACAATTTTTCATCATACATTTTAGATTGATTGTGACCGCTGCCCAAGATGGTTCCACCAGTCCTGTATGAAAACCATCCCATCATTGGAGGATAATGTCCGCGCTGCCTGTCAGGACTAGGTTAGGCTTGAGTTCCAGGCGACGGTATCACCTGGAAAACTTTCCATAAAAAGTGGACTAAATGCTCAGTCGAGCTGTTGCAGCTTTCCAGTATTTGTTTGTTATTTGTCTTTTATATTTTATTTATTGTCATTTTATATCTTATTATGATCGAAATTTGTATTTCTTATTTAATTTTTGTTAACAAACTTAACTTTCTGTGATGTTATTGTCTGATAATATTTGTGTATTATTATTTTCTTAAACATTACAAATGTTTGTAACATAAACATTTATGTTTCTTTATACTCTAATTTTGCTTTCTGTGGCACAAACTACTGGTCAACATGAGCTACCAAAATGATTCTGAAGTGTGCCAGACCTTGTAGTCCCAAGATAGAAGGGGCTAGAATTTCTGCAGGCAAGAAAATGGCTTTGCTGAACCCCCCCCCCCGGGCTAACGATGTAAGAAATAATACATAAAAAAAAAGAAAATACTGCAAAGTTTCCTAAGAGCTAGAAGCGAGGCAGCCCTCTCTGTCGGCTACCTGTATATCATAGGATGTCAAAAAATCCAAGATGGCGTAGCAGTCATACGTCTTTGTCTTGTCCCGTGTATATCTTTTTTTTCTTCGTATATATTTCGTATATATTTTTCATATTTTTAACCTCAATTTCAACATACTCTCCTGCAACCCGCCTCACCCAATGTGGTATGGATCTGCTATTTTCTATTCTTTAGAACCGAAACACCCAACAGAAGCTTGCCAGCTAACTAGCTACTAGCTAGTAGTCAGTTAGCCACTGCTAGCGGTCATCAGCTAACCTCAGCCCGGACAACTCCTGCCAGTCTGCACAGCGCGATTCAACCCAGAGCATATCGGACTGCTCTTTCTCTACCACATCTCCACATCTCCGGATTCCTACCGCAAGCTCTGAACCTTTTCACCTGGATCATCGCAGCTAGCTAGCTGCTATCTGAGTGGCTACTCCTGGCTAACGTCTCTGTCCCGAAGCAATCACCAGTTAGCCTGGAGCTAGCCTCGTGCTAGACCCATCTCCCGGCTAGCTGAAGAGGTCCATCAGCCAATTTCTTGGGCTACAATACCTATTTTGGCAATTGGCCTGGACCTCTTTTACTGCCAACACGGAGCCTCGCCGTTGCATCACAACTGGTCTACCGACGTAAAACCGCCCGAGGAGGTTTCAACAGGCTCCTCTGTCGTGACGTCCCCTGAAGGCCCATCTGCTAGCCTGCTAGCGGCGGCCCGCTAGCTGTCTAGAGCTTATCTGACTGTTTTTTTTTCTCTACCACATCTCCACATCTCCGGATTCCTACCGCAAGCTCTGAAACTTTACACAGGATCATCGCCGCCATCTAGCTGCTATCCGAGTGGCAACTCCTGGCTAACGTCTCTGTCCCAAAGCAAGCACCAGTTAGCCTGGAGCTAGCCCCGAGCTAGGCACACCTCCTGGCTAGCTGAAGAGGTCCATCAGCCAATTTCTTGGGCTACAATACCTATTTTGCCAATTGGCCTGGACCCTTTTACTGCCTACACGGAGCCCTGCCGATCCATCACGACTGGTCTGCCGACGTAACCGTCCGAGGGGCTACAACAGACTCTTCCGTCACGACGTCCCCTAAGGCCCTTCTGCTAGCCCCGGCCTGCTAGCTGTCTGAATCGCCGTGTCTCCAGCT
The DNA here is from genome assembly GCF_965601325.2 of Salmo salar. NCBI lineage: Eukaryota > Metazoa > Chordata > Actinopteri > Salmoniformes > Salmonidae > Salmo > Salmo salar. The sequence continues at coordinate 19,187,831 of NC_138310.1, read as the reverse complement.
CGCCTAGCTACTCACTGGACCATATGATCACATGCCCACGCATGCCTCTCCCTAATGTCAATATGCCTTGTCCATTGCTGTTTTGGTTAGTGATTAATGTCTTATTTCACTGTAGAGCCTCCAGCCCTGCTCAACATGCCTCAGCTAGCCCTTTTGTTCCACCTCCCACACATGCGGTGACAACACCTGGTTGAAATGGTGTCTCGAGAGACAAAACCTCTCTCATCGTCACTCAATGCCTAGGTTTACCTCCACTGTATTCACATCCTACCATACCCTTATTTGTACATTATGCCTTGAATCTATTCTTCCTCACCAAGAAACCTGCTCCTTTTACTCTCTGTTCCGAACGCACTAGACGACGAGTTCTTATAGCCTTTAGCCATACCCTTATCCTACTCCTCCTCTGTTCCTCTGGTGATGTAAAGATTAATCCAAGCCCTGCAGCGCCTAGCTCCACTCCCATTCCCCAGGCGCTGTCATTTGTTGACTTCTGTAACCGTAAAAGCCTTGGTTTCATGCATGTTAACATTAGAAGCCTCCCTAAGTTTGAAATTTCCATCCCTAACTATACATTTTTCCGACAAGATAAAACTCCCAAAGGGGGCGGAGTTAGCCTGCAGAGTTCTGTTTTACCATCCAGGTCTGTGCCCAAACAATTTGAGCTTCTACTTTTAAAAATCCACCTTTCCAGAAACAAGTCTCTCACCATTGCCGCTTGTTATAGACCACCTTCAGACCCCAGCTGTGCCCTGGACACCATATGTGAATTGATTGCCCCCATCTATCTTCAGAACTCGTACTGTTAGGTGACCTAAACTGGGACATGCTTAACACCCCGGCCTTCCTACAATCTAAGCTAGATGCCCTCAATCTCACACAAATGATAAATTAACCTATCAGCTACAACCCCAAATCCGTAAACACGGGCACCCTCATAGATATCATCCTGACCAACCTGCCCTATAAATACACCTCTGCTGTCTTCAACCAGGATCTCAGCAATCACTGCCTCATTGCCTGAGTTCGTAATGGGTCTGCGGTCAAACGACCACCCCTCATCACTGTCAAACACTCCTTAAAACACTTCAGCGAGCAGGCCTTTCCAATCGACCTCGCCCGGGTGTCCTGGAAGGATATTGACCTCATTCCGTCAGTAGAGGATGCCTGGTTATTCTTTAAAAGTTCTTTCCTCACCATCTTAAATAAGCATGCCCCTTTAAAAAAATGTAGAACCAGGAACAGATATAGCCCTTGGTTCACTCCAGACCTGACTGCCCTTGACCAGCACAAAAACATCCTGTGGCGTACTGCATTAGCATCGAATAGCCCCTGCGATATGCAACTTTTCAGGGAAGTTAGGAACCAATATACACAGGCAGTTAGGAAAGCAAAGGCTAGCTTTTTCAAACAGAAATTTGCATCCTGTAGCAAACTCCAAAAAGTTCTGGGACACTGTAAAGTCCATGGAGAATAAGAGCACCTCCTCCCAGCTGCCCATGGCACTGAGGCTAGGAAACACTGTAACCACCGATAAATCCACGATAATTGAGAATTTCAATAAGCATTTTTCTACGGCTGGCCATGCTTTCCACCTGGCTACCCCTACCCCGGTCAACAGCCCTGCACCCCTCACTGCAACTTGCCCAAGCCTCCCCCATTTCTCCTTCACTCAAATCCAGACAGCTGATGTTCTGAAAAATCTGGACCCCTACAAATCAGCAGGGATAGACAATCTTAAAATTATCCGCCGCAATTGTTGCAACCCTGTTCAACAATTGTTATCCGCCTGTTCAACCTCTCTTTTGTATCGTCTGAGATCCCCAAATATTGGAAAGCTGCCACGGTCATCCCCCTCTTCAAAGGGGGAGACACTCTAGACCCAAACTGTTACAGACCTATATCTATCCTACCCTGCCTTTCTAAGGTCTTCGAAAGCCAAGTTAACAAACAGATCACCGACCATTTTGAATCCCACTGTACCTTCTCCGCTATGCAATCTGGTTTCCGAGCTGGTCATGGGTGCACCTCAGCCACACTCAAGGTCCTAAATGATATCATAACCGCCATCGATAAAAGACAATACTGTGCAGCCGTATTCATCGACCTGGCCAAGGCTTTCGACTCTGTCAATCACCACATACTTATTGGCAGACTCAACAGCCTTGGTTTCTCAAATGACTGCCCCGCCTGGTTCACCAACTACTTCTCAGATAGAGTTCAGTGTGTCAAATTGGAGGGCCTGTTGTCCGGACCTCTGGCAGTCTCCATGGGGATGCCACAGGGTTCAATTCTCGGGCCGATTCTTTTCTCTGTACACATCAATGATGTCGCTCTTGCTGCTGGTGATTCTCTGATCCACCTCTACGCAGACGACACCATTCGGTATACTTCTGGCCCTTCTTTGGACACTGTGTTAACTAACCTCCAGACGAGCTACAACGCCATACAACTCCTGCCCGCCCGTCCAGCATCACTACTCTGAACGGTTCTGACTTAGAATATGTGGACATCTACAAATACCTAGGTGTCTGGTTAGACTGTAAACTCTCCTTCCAGACTCACATTAAGCATCTCCAATCCAAAATTAAATCTAGAATCGGCTTCCTATTTCGCAACAAAGGATCCTTCACTCATGCTGCCAAACATACCCTCGTAAAACTGACTATCCTACCGATCCTTGACTGCGGCGATGTCATTTACAAAATAGCCTCCAACACTCAGCAAATTGGATGCAGTCTATCACAGTGCCATCCGTTTTGTCACCAAAGCCCCATATACTACCCACCACTGCGACCTGTATGCTCTTGTTGGCTGGCCCTCGCTTCATATTCGTCGCCAAACCCACTGGCTCCAGGTCATCTATAAGTCTTTGCTAGGTAAAGCCCCGCCTTATCTCAGCTCACTGGTCACCATAGCAGCACCCACCCGTAGCACGCGCTCCAGCAGGTATATTTCACTGGTCACCCCCAAAGCCAATTCCTCCTTTGGCCGCCTTTCCTTCCAGTTCTCTGCTGCCAGTGACTGGAACGAATTGCAAAAATCACTGAAGCTGGAGACTCATATGTCCCTCGCTAACTTTAAGCATCAGCTGTCAGAGCAGCTTACAGATCATTGCACCTGTACATAGCCCATCCAACTACCTCATCCCCATATTGTTATTTATTTATTGTGCTCCTTTGCACCTCAGTATCTCTACTTGCACATTCATATTCTGCACATCTATCACTCCAGTGTTTAATTGCTATATTGTAATTACTTCGCCACTACAGCCTATTTATTGCCTTACCTCCCTAATCTTACCTCATTTGCACACACTGTATATAGACTTTTCTATTGTGTTATTGACTGTACATTTGTTTATTCCATGTGTAACTCTGTGTTGTTTGTGTCGCACTGCTTTGCTTTATCTTGGCCAGGTCGCAGTTTTAAATGAGAACTTGTGCTCAATCTGGCCTACCTGATTAATTAAAAAAAATAATAACCTCCTCAAAAGAATATAGCATGGAGGAACCCAGAATGTAAATGACTGTCTGAATTCTGTAATATGGTCGCAGTGCCCCAAAACTGTCTTCATGGGCAAAAGCTGCATTGACGCAACAGCCAGTATGGCAGTAGTAACGTTCAATGAGGGAACCACTGCTATATCAAATCTGATGGACAAATTGTGGCTTGACAGCCCTTTGGTGACACTGGAGCAATCAGAGAGGAGTTGTGAGAGCTGATGCTGCTTCAATGGAGTGTGTCAAGCGTAGGCGCAGGTCCCATGACACAGTCAAGAGAGTAAAGCGGCACCAGCAACAACTCAGAGGACCTTACATATGGGGCAGGCATAGCTGATTAATGTTCTGCATATTTCAACAGCCATAAAATATTATTGTATGTGACAAATTGGGCAAAGTGACATGAGAATTTGCCAAAAAGTGCATATTTGCCCATCAGACCAGTATTTAAAGCATATGCTCTATTCCTTGAAATAAATGTATTAAACGTGCTAATATATTAGTAAAAGGTATATCTCATGTTTATTTGTCAGTTTAGAAGTGATATATGAATAAGAGTTTAATTAATGTGACATGAATGGTAATATTTATGGAAAGTACATTTTAATTGCATTAGCCTATCTTTATCGGGCATTTTCTCAAAATGACATGTTCCCTGTGCGCAAATTCATTTTTCTCAGTCTTCAAACGACGTACATTCACATTATTCCACACACAGGTTCTTAGGTCTTCTTTTTTTTCTTCATCTTTATTTAACTAGGCAAGTCAGTTAACAAATTCTTATTTTATAATGATGCCATACCCCGGTCAAACCCTCCACTAACTGGGCCAATTGTGCCCTGCCCAATCACAGCTGGTTGTGATACAGCCCGGGATCGAACCAGGGTCTGTAGTGACACCTCTAGCACTGAGATGCAGTGCCGTAGACCTGCTGTGCCACTCGGGTAGCCTTTTAGTCAGACTTTTACTGAGGCCTTTATTATACATCTTGTGTTGTTTTGATTTAAGTGTCATTTTATGTGTAAATATATGCAAAAGTCATACATGTGAATAGTGTTTTTTAAATAATTCCACGAAATGACAATATTTTTATAAAATGATCAGTAAAAGTCTGACTATTGAGTGTCATATCCAATTTGTAAGTCGCTCTGGATAAGAGCGTCTGCTAAATGACTAAATGTAAATGTAAATATCATAATAAAACCTCAAAAAATTATTATACTTTAAAGCAATGTGTTTAAAAACAGATTCTTGGAATATGCAAATTAGCGCATATTGTAATAAAATAATATATTGTATTTATGTATACTTTCAACTGGTAAAGGTTCAGTCTGATGAGAGTAAAGGAAGAAAAAAATCCCTATTAGCCTGTGGTGCCTGGCCTTAACATGGCTGAAGTTAATGTTATTATTACTAAAGTTACTTTACAGTAATGAAACTGGTTAGCTTTAATTCACTTCATATTGCCCCCAGGAGGTGATGGGACTGAAGGGCAGAAGTATGTGCCACTCCTAAATGACCTTAGCAAGAGCAGTCCCGAGTTAGCAGGTAATGAAAAAAACATCCACAGCACTGAGGCAAATGTGCCCGACTGAAACCACTGCATGGCTTTATTAAGTTGTGGCACCGAGCATGATCTAAAGTAATTCTTTGTCGCCTCCTAATGGGACAATACCTGTAACGGGACTTTCTTGCCTAGTTACTGTACATGTTCAGTACACTAGCCTTAAGCAAACCCACATCAAGCCTGATTTAAGACTGTATGATAAGGATGGTTAATATGTGGTGGTTAATATGTATCTTAATATGTATTAACTGTCTATACTTGTGTATGTTACTTTTGTGAATGTTTCTACCTCAGAGGTCCTAAAGAAGCTGTCCAACCCCTGTAAGGAGCAGGACAAAAAGGGTGGTCCCTCAAGGAAAGGCTCTGTCAACCAGATCCGGCGCAAGCCCACTGCTGGAAACAAGAAGAGCCATCCTGGAAGACTTAAAGATATGAAGAAAGGAGAGGAGGAAGGCTGAAAAAGATGGTGATGGACATGCATGTGTAGAAAGCTGTGGACCACAAACATGTAATTGTGTTGGTGCTGTGGTTCTCTTCACTCCAATTATTTTTTACTTAGGTAAATTTAGGTTGATAAATTAACATTCCCACATATCCCTGGTAAAAGTAAGAATGGCATTTGAATGTAGCTTGTCACCTGTGTGTACTAAAAGCTGGTATTGGCCCAGAAATGTTTTTACTAATCTAGGATTATTTGGCTAAATTAACACAGGCAGCCCAATTATATGTAAAAGAGCTGATCTTATTGGTCAAAAGATCAATTAATGGAAAATATCAGAATTGGACTGCCTGTGTAAACTGCAGCCTAATGTGAGAATGAGACTATATGGACCATTGGACTTAAAGGCATATAAATGTAGCCTGAGGCTACTTATCCATGTATTCATAACAATTAATAATGTTTAAATTAAATTATTAGTTGACCAACTAATAAAGGTAGCCTATATATGTACTGAACAACAATATAAATGTTAGTCCCATATTTCATGAGTTGAAATAAAAGATCCCAGAAATGTTCCATATGCACAAAACGCTTATTACCTGAAAGGCGTGGCATATCAAGAAGCTGATTAAACAGTGTGATCATTACACAGGTGCACCTTGTGCTGGGGACAATAAAAGACCACTAAAATGTACAGTTTTGTCACACGTCACAATGCAACAGATGTCTAAAGTTTTGAAGGAGAGTGCAATTGGCATGCTGACTACAGGAATGCCCACCAGAGCTGTTGCCAGATAATTTAATGTTCATATCTGTACCATAAGCCACCAATTTAGAGAATTTAGCAGTATGAACAAGCCAGCCTCACAACCGCAGACCACGTGTATGGCGTTGTGTGGGCAAGCGGTTTACTGATGTCAATGTTGTGAACAGAGTGCCCCATGGTGGCGGTGGGGTTATGGTATGGGCAGGCATAAGCTACAGACAACGAACACAATTGCATTTTATCTATGGCAGTTTGAATGCATAGAGAGATACCATGGCGAGTCCATTGTCGTAACATTCATCCGCTGCCATCACCTCATGTTTCAGCATGATAATGCACGGCCCCATGTTGCTAGGATCTGTACACAATTCCTGGAATCTGAAAATGTCCCAGTTCTTCCATGGCCTGCATACTCACCAGACATGTGGTCTGTGGTTGTGAGTATGTTTGGGATGCTCTGTGTTGACGTTAAGACAGCGTGTTCCAGTCCCCTCCAATATCTAGGTCAAAAAGGCTCAACTTCTACCCCCAAGCCATGACTGCTGAACAATTAATCAAATCTCCACCTAGACTATTTGCATTGACCCCCCTTTTACACTGCTGCTACTCGCTGTTTATTATCTATGCATAGTCACTTTACCCTACCTACATGTACAAATTACCTCGACTGACCTGTACTCCCGCACATTGACTCCGTACCTTTGTTTAGTAAATCTTTTCAGGGCTTGTAAGTAAGCATTTCACGGTAAGTTCTACACGTGTTGTATTCGGCGCATGTGTCCAATACAATTTGATTTGATATTCAGCAACTTCGCACAGGCATTGAAGAGGAGTAGGTTAACAGACCACAATCAACTTGATCGACTCTACGTGAAATAGATGTGTCGCGCTGCATGAAGCAAATGGTGGTCACCAGATACTGACTGGTTTTCTGATCCTCTCTGGCCTTACATAAACTGTCATTCAATAAAATCTTTGACATTTTTCATGTTGTGTTTATATTTTTGTTCAGTACATTTGTAGATACAGTAGACATACCCTAGTCCGATACTACACCTGAGACCTGTCAAAAGCATACTTCCTGTAGTGCTGAGTGTTGGGTTTTATTTCACTTATTAGATGTGATGCATTACCTTTTACAGTAGATGTAGGCCTAAGTGTGAACGGACTGTAATGCACTAAGAGGTTTATATTGTATTAACATAGATTGAGCGACATATAATAGACATGACTAACTGGAGGGTTGCTGGCTAGTAGGAGTGTAGGCTGAGTAGACTCTTGACACACACACACAATGCCTGGTTGTGGGGCCGCTCAAGGACAGGTGTACGGGAGGGGCTGGTAGAATGGAAGCAGAAACTGTCCTAACTGTAGCATAAAAACAGGCACTGTCCTTGGGTGTCTGACTCTCGGGTACACACACGAAGATAAGCTAGAAGACAGCTATGCTTGGCAACAAAGATGCGTCTAGAGGCTGGGACCAGCCTGCACGCCAACGATAGGATGAGTAAGTTTAAACCACGCTAATCCTCCCTCTGACAGGCCAGCAGTGAGCAGGAACTATCTCTGTCAAAGTATTTAATGAAGAACTTATGATGTCATTTTCAGTTCTCTGTTTGCCCTGCGAGGTGTTACAGTGAACCCGTATATACGAAGATTGCATTTACCATTTATTCTGCTTGACTAATTCTATTAATAAACAGCTGAAAATATATTCAGTAGCCTAGTGTTAAATGTTGTTCTGATACCAGAATTGAATTGACGCAGCCTTAACAATTGGTGACCCCAACGTGATTCTGGTAGAAGGACTTCGCTGGAACTTGTCCGGCCGATTGGCCATCGCTGTCGTCGGACGGTGTGTTTCACAAATCCTGACCGGTCAAACAAAAGGTAAGCAGACACCTATTGTGAATAACTAAAGTTCTGCATATTGGCATTATCCAAATATATTTTGTGAAGCACCTGTTTGATGTAAGTGATTAAATTGTGGAACGTCCACCTGTTATATTAATAATTTGATTTTGAAACAATTTTGAGAGTTGTGGTGTGATAAATGCAATCTTGAAACCGATCGATCGTTGATGATATAACAAGTGAATGTAATGTACTAGGTATTGAAGTACCAAGTGTGTATGTGGTTAGTCGGCGTACTTAACCGGAATGAGTGTGGGTGGATGTAGGTATAACAGCGATTGTAATGTACTAGGTATTGAAGTACCAAGTGTGTATCTGGTTAGTCGGCGTACTTAACTGGAATGAGTGTGGATGGATTTTGGCTATAACAGCAATTGTAATGTACTAGGTATTGAAGTACCAAGTGTGTATGTGGTTAGTCGGCGTACTTAACCGGAATGAGTGTGGATGGATCTGAGTATAACAGCGATTGTAATGTACTAGGTATTGAAGTACCAAGTTTGAGTGTGGCTGTCAAGTCTGGGACTGGTAGCAAGACTGAATGAAGATTGGGAGGTCAACCTAATCGTATGACTGAAGTACATTAGATACTAGTCGGCGTACTGTATCAAGTGTGAATGATCTACGGATAAAGGGGTTATACTGAGTAAACCACTGAATGACTGAAGTACATTGGGTATTAAGTCGGCGTACTAATACCAAGTTTGAGTGACCTGCGGGTAAATAAGAGGTCGGGGACGGTCGACCTGAGTTATATCATCTAGCGCTGGGGAAATAAATAACGTTAGGAACGTACGTTAGAGACGTAAATTGACATTGATAGTTAGGTTACCATAGACTGAAATTGAAAGGGATGTAAATTAACATTGATAGTTAGGTTACCATAGACTGAAATTGAATATGACCAACCAGGAGACCGAGAGGGTGCTGAAAGCACTGAAGTTAATACTAGAGATTAATGGGGGTAGAGACGGGAAAGAGTGGAAAAGGAGGGGGGGAAATTATACAGGGAATGGATAAGAGAAGGTAGTATTAATGGACCCAACGGACTCCCAGTCGACGGGGAACCCGGTAGAATATTGGAAACGCTAAAACGAAAAACAGACAAAACCTGTTCCGAGTGGAAGCAGGAGGGGGAAGCGCGTAAAGGAGGTGCAGGAATTAACAGGAGATGAGCGATATAAATATTTATTTCGGTCCAAGGTGGAGAAGGAAGTATGAATTTGATGGAAGTTTGGATGGGTTAAAGTTGGGACTAATGGTAAGAAAGATGCATAAGGTATGTGGAGACAAGACAAGGAAAAAGTAAGTTAAGAAGGCAAAAAGGCAAGTGTAGAGAAAGAGAGAGAGAAAGTTTGAAGAAGGATATCAGCAGAAAAAAATAAATAATAATTATGTGCGTGTGAGATAGGTTTACTGACCAGTTAAAGGTAACTCGTATGTGTGTGAGACCTAATAACTTATCAAAAGTCACAATAGTAATTATTCCTAAATTCTGAAAAGGAAAGAGAGAGAGGCAGAGTCAACGGTCGCAGGAGAAAGGCTTAGACAGGTGGAGTTAATTTTATTTTACAGGGACGATGCACATTAAACACAGTTGTGTATAATGGCAGGGTATTCCTAGCAAACAGAATGGGCCTGTTTGCAGACAAACTGAAGGGGTTTTAAGGTTTTAAGCAATCTTGGGTCAAATTAGTCAAATAGTACGTTAAAATATGGGGTTTCATAGATTGGAAGTAAAATATTTTATCCAAGGGTAGTGTATGTTCAATTAAAGTACACAGAACCGTTGAGGAAGTTTAAAACAAATTATTGATGATTTGAGGAAGTACAGTGGAGTTATTATTAGGTTTTGTTTGTAGCTAACGTTTGGGTTTCTGAATCGCTGTAGTATAAGGAATGATGACCAAATGTTCGTGGTTATTTTATGGAAAAAGGAGCGCTTAGCTGTCTTTGGAAAAATACCTAGGGACAGGATATCTTAAAGGGGTATACACACATGGCATTTTGAAGTTTTGTTTTCTGAGTTTTAATTAAACACGTGAAATTCTTTTGATAGGGAATGTTCTGGGAACTTGAGATACAAAATGTGGATAAAGTTCTTAGCCTTCATTTATCTAAAGTGGTAAGAAACACGGTTCTGAAAGGGTGGTATGAGTTTTGACCCCTCTGGTGACTTTTCCTTTTGTGGTCTGATCAGCCGCAATGAAAAGCCATTTGGATGGTGAATTTAAGGTAATTTGTAATACTGACTTTAAGGAAATTTGTAGAACTGATAATTATGATGGAGTTAAAGTTCTTAGACGCAGTTGATAATTTGAACCAATGAGAAGAATGAATGATGATAAGGGTACAATAATTTTTCTTTGTGGAGTAGTTCAGATTAGTCATTTTTGATCTGATTATGTTATTTGAACTCCTATAATGATTTGTTTAGATATGCAGCAATATTGATACATGGCTTGAGCCATGTATAAACAGGGGGAGTATGGTAGGGCAGGCGATAGAACAAGTTAGGATAATTACTTAAACAAAATTTTTTTTTGTAGAATATCCATTCCAACATTTGGAAATTGACTTATTGAACTATTCCGAATTGAGGGGAAGAAGGGGTGTTTAACAAGAATAGATAAGTATAGCAAATGGGTAGAAGCGTTCCCAACTTACTTGGTGGACATGATTATGGTAGCTAAAATATTAAGTCAAGATATTATCCCTAGAGTTGGTTTACTAGGAGCCATCTTTTTAAATGATGGATGACAGTTTAGCTAATCAGGTAGAGCCTATAGAATGACAGAGTTAGAGATACCAGAACAGGTAGACATAGAAGTTGAAGAAATACCAGCAGAGCACATGAGAAGACAGTTTGTTAACCAAACCCGTATGTCCACGATTTTGTGTCCAACAGGTGAATTACAGGAGAAGGTGATTCACTCAGTGCAACCAGGAGACTGGGTGTGGATCCAGTCCCTGAGGAGAAAAGACGGGAAGCAGCCCCGTGGGGAAGGCCCATACCAGGTGCTGTTAAACCACTGCCTTTGCCATTAGAAAAGCTGAGAGAGTCACTTGGGTCCACGTTACCCACTGCAAGGAGGTATGTACACATATCCACTGCTGATCACACACAGAGTTAGGAGAAGTACCGATACCAACAGGGTCCGGGGGTTACCTCCTTAACGAAGAATTCCTATCCCGACCGTTCATCACTGTGTGTGCTCCTAGAGGTGTGAGTATGGGGTGGTACCTAGCAGAGAGAATAAGGGCAGGAGAGGGTTGGTGGTTTTTGGGAAGAGTAGAGACTCTGAGCTGCATCATAGTCTAATCTTTCTGATACATTCAGATCCACCACCTTCTGGTACTAATCATAGGATACCGTTGTCATTGAGAAGAAGTAGAAGATAAACTATATAATACACTGATGAGTGACATACAGAATAAGGAATCAAAGAAGATCAAGATGTAGAATTTAAGGTAAACATTAAACAATTTCCTGGGGAAGCAGAATTGGGGTTGGCCAGGAATTGGGGTTGGCCAGATTGAAGTACTCAGCCAACCCACCTCGGTTCACCTAAATTCCGGATGAATACCAGTGTTATAGATACAAGAATGGCACCGAGAACTTAGATGATTTTAATGGCTGAAAGTAATCGTTAATGTGACTGACTTAAGTTTGAAAGCACAGGAGAAAATGTTTAACCTCATAGCACCTATAACTGATGTAGGGTGGGCCAGTACCAGTAAAGGACGCATACGACAGAAATTACCTCAAAGGGTGGTTAGGAGCTTGCGCCCTGGGGTTATAGGTCCAACCAGTTCGAGTTAGTCATCAGAGGCCAGTTATAGGAGGCTAAAGTAGGCACAGGAGGAATTTTGACCAGGATGGGATTAGCTTTGTCTAGATGGATGCTATTGGCATCCTCAGGGAAGTTCCAGATGAATACAAAGCTATGAATCAAATATGTGAAGGCTTTAACACTACATTATTTTGGTGGGTGATAATAAATAAAAATGTGGATTGGATAAATTACATATTTTATAATCAACAGATTCATGAATGAAACCAGGGATGCAGTAAAGAGGTTCTCTGACCAATTATCCGCCAACCCCCTCATGACCTGGTAAAATAGACTGACTCTCGATATGTTATTGGCAAGGGAGGATGGTGTAGGTAGAATGATTAGGTTCATTGCTGTACGTACATTCCTGATAACACAGCTCATGTTTGGGAAATGGAAAAGTGTTGTAGGAACTGTATTATGGGCAGCTTTCACCTGTAATAATATGTTCTGAATTTATCCTGTGTACTATTTGTCTTTCCTTATGTGAAGGTTTGAAGTTCCTGGGTGGCTGGTAGTCAACCTAGTACAAGTGAGGTGTAGCCGGAAGGACTAGAGGGTTTTTTAACTAATCATCTGATCATTAAAATGGGAATTAAAAATTGTGTTGAGTGACACCCTAGGGGGTGTCAAAAGGGGGAATCTCAACATTTCCCTGACATTTTAAGAACTTATGTATTCACACCTATCAGGTGTGAAAAGAGGGATTGTTGGGTTTTACTTCACTTATTAGATGTGATGCATTACCTTTTACAGTAGATGTAGGCCTAAGTATGAACGGACTGTAATGCACTAAGAGGTTTATATTGTATTAACATAGATTGAGCGACATATAATAGACATGACTAACTGGAGGGTTGCTGGCTAGTAGGAGTGTAGGCTGAGTAGACTCTTGACACACACACACAATGCCTGGTTGTGGGGCCGCTCAAGGACAGGTGTACGGGAGGGGCTGGTAGAATGGAAGCAGAAACTGTCCTAACTGTAGCATAAAAACAGGCACTGTCCTTGGGTGTCCCGACTCTTGGGTACACACACGAAGATAAGCTAGAAGACAACTATGCTTGGCAACAAAGATGCGTCTAGAGGCTGGGACCAGCCTGCACGCCAACGATAGGATGAGTAAGTTTAAACCACGCTCATCCTCCCTCTGACAGGCCAGCAGTGAGCAGGAACTATCTCTGTCAAAGTATATAATGAAGAACTTATGATGTCATTTTCAGTTCTCTGTTTGCCCTGCGAGGTGTTACAGTGAACCCGTATATACGAAGATTGCATTTACCATTTATTCTGCTTGACTAATTCTATTAATAAACAGCTGAAAATATATTCAGTAGCCTAGTGTTAAATTTTGTTCTGATACCAGAATTGAATTGACGCAGCCCTAACATGAGCATGACATTTGACGATGTGAAATGTGATGGAATCGGGCTGGTTGCATAACCGAAGCAAAATTAACTATGTCGATTTTGCCCAATAGTCGAAGGGGTGGGTTTACTAGGCTATCGGGTTCACAAACATACGCACAAGGCTTGGACAGTATACAGAAGGAGCCTCAAAATGTCGGCGTCTGAGTTTGAATCTCTGGAGAAGACATTGGAGAAACATATTCCAGATCTGGAACTGAAAGAAGTTAAACGAATCTTGTTTGGAAAAGAAACCAAGTGAGTTGTTGTCGAATTCTGCACGCAACATTATCAGGGTTAAAAATCCTGTCTGTAGGTTACTAGCCAGCAGATCCGACCCGCTTGCTTATAGCTGCACTAGGGTCAGACAGGATTCCTGTATAGATTAAGACAACATGGAGCCGGCACGAGATATGGCTCGGAAAACGTACCTCAATCCAGTAATGAGAAAGACATTGTACTCCGAATGGTCAACTTATCCCAACTGTTACATCGAAAAGATTGAACGACTGCTATTTTTTCTGGAAAAATGTCCTTTTCGTCCTCATGCTAGGTAGCAGAAGCCAAAGCAGTCATTTTGGAATGGCAGTGTCAGCCAATCAGCTCCTTTGTGACATTCCCCAGTAGGAGAAGTCCTCCGTAGGAATGAATGGAATTTTACAGTATTTAAATTGACAAAATTACATGTATTTAGTTTATTGTAGTTGGGACAGTAACATTAGTAATCTAAAAAAAATCTACTTTAAAGGAAATGTGTATATATATATTTTAATGTTTTTATTTTCTATGTTTAGATCACATAATATATTTTAAAAGCATACATTAAGGTGTCTTTAAAATAATACATACATAATACAAAACAAATAGAGACATTAATAAATGCATTTCTATAGCGTCCAAAACATTTTTTTACAATGGTTGGGGTGCCAAGATGGAGACACGGTGGCTTCAACACAGCACCCCCTATCAGTCATCTATTGTATATATAAATCATTGAGTGCAACACATTTCTCATCCCTGGATTGAGGTATGTTTTCCGAGCCATATCTCATATCTCGCACTGGCTCCTATGGCGTCTTAATTTACAGTGGAAGCCTGTCCAACCCTAGTGCAGCTGTAAGCAAGCGAGTCAGATCTGCTGGCTAGTAGGCTAACAGATAAAATAGATCAAGTTTCATAACTACTTGGACAGTATGTATGGCCACATTTTGACACTGCTACTATATAGGAAAATATTGCAGTCTTTATTTTTCCTATCCAATCATTCCTTTTCACTATGATGTTCTGCATAGTGAGTAAATTATTTACAATCAAGTGGACTTTGACCAGTCAGTGTCCTTTCAACCTCTTGTCATATTTGTGCCTGTAGATGGGGGCAGTATTGAGCCTTTCACTGGGTAATCCTCAGTCTTAAGAATATGGTTGGTGCACCCTGGCAGCCGTGGCCAAAATAAAGGGATAGTTAAATCAAAAACAATGTTTTGTTATTTTGTTAGTTAGCCAACTGTTAATACAGTCACACAACAACGCACTTGTTTGTAGGTTTTACTAGCAATACATGTGTTGCTGAGGGTCTGTGAACCCAGATGAGAGTCAATGAAGTCATTTTTGTCTGGGTGATTAGGGTTATCTGACCTTCTGGCCCTCCGCATATTGATTTATTTCCTCCTTGAAACTAAAAGGTTTACAGCACATTTGACAATCTCTTGCAGGAAGTTGGTTCTACCAGCATGTGCAGTGGAGGCAGCTTTGGAGTGCGACTTTGAGCTTCAGGGGTACATGTTTGAAGCTTCCACGGAGCAGCTCAGGACCCCGAGAACTGTCCGGGTGGGCCTCATTCAAAACCGCATCGTCCTGCCCACTGATGCCCCTGTCCTGGATCAGGTTAGAGAAGCGGGGTGGCAGCGTAGCCTAGTGGTTAGAGTGTTGGACTAGCAACCGAAAGGTTGCGAGTTCGAATCCACGAGCTGACAAGGTACAAATCTGTTGTTCTGCCCCTGAACAAGGCAGTTAACCTGCTGTCATTGAAAATAAGAATTTGTTATTAACTGACTTGCCTAGTTAAATAAAGGTTACATAATAATTTAAAAAAAAAAGAGAATGACTACTTGGATTCCATTTATTTTACCAACCAAAGCCTACTACAATATTGTTTAAAGCTATGGCTTTCTCTCTTCCTTCTCATTATACACTGCTCAAAAAAATAAAGGGAACACTTAAACAACACAATGTAACTCCAAGTCAATCACACTTCTGTGAAATCAAACTGTCCACTTAGGAAGCAACACTGATTGACAATACATTTCACATGCTGTTGTGCAAATGGAATAGACAACAGGTGGAAATTATAGGCAATTAGCAAGACACCCCCAATAAAGGAGTGGTTCTGCAGGTGGGGACCACAGACCACTTCTCAGTTCCTATGCTTCCTGGCTGATGTTTTGGTCACTTTTGAATGCTGGCGGTGCTTTCACTCTAGTGGTAGCATGAGACGGAGTCTACAACCCACACAAGTGGCTCAGGTAGTGCAGCTCATCCAGGATGGCACATCAATGCGAGCTGTGGCAAGAAGCTTTGCTGTGTCTGTCAGCGTAGTGTCCAGAGCATGGAGGCGCTACCAGGAGACAGGCCAGTACATCAGGAGACGTGGAGGAGGCCGTAGGAGGGCAACAACTCAGCAACAGGACCGCTACCTCCGCCTTTGTGCAAGGAGGAGCAGGAGGAGCACTGCCAGAGCCCTGCAAAATGACCTCCAGCAGGCCACAAATGTGCATGTGTCTGCTCAAACGGTCAGAAACAGACTCCATGAGGGTGGTATGAGGGCCCGACGTCCACAGGTGGGGGTTGTGCTTACAGCCCAACACCGTGCAGGACGTTTGGCATTTGCCAGAGAACACCAAGATTGGCAAATTCGCCACTGGCGCCCTGTGCTCTTCACAGATGAAAGCAGGTTCACACTGAGCACGTGACAGACGTAACAGAGTCTGGAGACGCCGTGGAGAACGTTCTGCTGCCTGCAACATCCTCCGGCATGACCGGTTTGGCGGTGGGTCAGTCATGGTGTGGGGTGGCATTTCTTTAGGTAGCCTGACTGCCATTAGGTACCGAGATGAGATCCTCAGACCCCTTGTGAGACCATATGCTGGTGCGGTTGGCTCTGGGTTCCTCCTAATGCAAGACAATGCTAGACCTCATGTGGCTGGAGTGTGTCAGCAGTTCCTGCAAGAGGAAGGTATTGATGCTATGGACTGGCCCGCCCGTTCCCCAGACCTGAATCCAATTGAGCACATCTGGGACATCATGTCTCGCTCCATCCACCAACGCCACGTTGCACCACAGACTGTCCAGGAGTTGGCGGATGCTTTAGTCCAAGTCTGGGAGGAGATCCCTCAGGAGACCGTCCCCCACCTCATCAGGAGCATGCCCAGGCGTTGTAGAGAGGTCATACAGGCACGTGGAGGCCACACACACTACTGAGCCTCATTTTGACTTGTTTTAAGGACATTACATCAAAGTTGGATCAGCCTGTAGTGTGGTTTTCCACTTTAATTTTGAGTGTGACTCCAAATCCAGACATCCATGGGTTGATAAATTGGATTTCCATTGATTATTTTTGTGTGATTTTGTTGTCAGCACATTCAACTATGTAAAGAAAAAAGTATTTAATAAGATTATTTCTTTCATTCAGATCTAGGATGTGTTGTTTAAGTGTTCCCTTTATTTTTTTGAGCAGTATATATGCATGTGAAGTTACAATTGCACTTTCAAGTCCTTGCTTTCAAGTCCCTGCTATGAGCAGTGTTGAGAAGATGCATGAGGCTTGGTGACTGATCCCTGTGTTTATCCCTCTGACCAGATCACAGCGCTCCACAAAAGGATTGGTGAGATGGTGGATGTGGCGGCCATGTGTGGGGTCAACATTGTCTGCTTTCAGGAGGCCTGGAGTGAGTGACATAACTAAATCTCGGTCTTACTGGGGTAGCCTATTAGAGCTTATCAATGCTTTCCCAAAACTTTTCTTTGTGCAATTTGTTACAGAGAATACGGTAATTCCACTTTAAATAGGATACAAATTGTGCTTGTTCACTTTACAGTAACTGTAGACATATGGAATTATAACAGGGTGATATTGGATTAGCCAAGGTGATAGGATCTGGGTATACATAAGGTTCATTTGTCCTTAATTGGTCATAGGGACATCAGCAGCACACCAAACAGTCTGTTGTCCTATTTGTTTTGGCTCCTAAATGGCATTTTGATGTGTTGTGAATGAGAAGTGCATCACTCTGGTTCCTTAGAGTCTCCCAGTATAGAAACATACTAAACTCACCCCAAAGTGTCCCACAAGGGAGGTGACCTCCTATCCCACAACTATTTACAGCACTGATAAGCGTACACAGAAGTTTGCACCAAAATGCTTCTCATGGTGTAAAGAAGGATCATGTGACAAATAGTTTGAGCATATTTTCTGTCCTCTGAGAAATGTACTTATGATATGCACCCAAAGTGATGTTTAACTGCTCTCTTGCCTTACTCTTATTGCCTTGAGTTTTTAGAGATGATCCTGCTTTGTTCCCCACCACAGCTATGCCCTTTGCTTTCTGTACCCGGGAGAAAGAACCGTGGACAGAATTTGCTGAGTCTGCAGAAGAAGGATACACTACCCGCTTCTGCCAAGAGGTGAGAGGTCAGGGGTCATCCAGAGTACAGGAATGTACCATGTCTAATGCAACACTGCTAGTGACTTATACTCTGAGAACAGTCAGAGTAGTAGCCATTTAATAGTATGGTTAGTAAGTATGCACAACTATACTGAAGTTTTACAAATTCCTTTTACACCAACTAACAGTTATGAAACAGTTAAATAATGTCATTGCATAGATTGGAATTGCTCCTTAGTGTATTATTTAGCGTGTGAAATAATGTTCCATTATGATTAATTACAAGGCACAGTCTACAACATTTATATAGGCCTAATTGTTGAATGTATACTGTTTTAAGAAACAGAGTGACTGTACTGTAGGTTAGTTCGCAAGCTAATAATATTGAATAATAATATTGAGTAATAATATTGAATAATAAATGTTTGCAGTGGGAATTCATGCTCAGCTTGGGGACTAAAACATGTCAAAAAACATCAGCTCCCATCTGAGATGAGCATTCCAGCACGTAGCTGTGCGCTGTTGTCCACAATACATCCCTGTATGTACACATTCTGTATGTGTGCTGATAAAGATGGGAAATTTCAGCCTTGTGTCTTTGTATGATGACCCATGTCTAAAACTGCTCTCGTTTGTCTTTAGCTGGCAAAGAAATACAATATGGTAGTGATATCGCCCATTTTGGAGCGAGAGGAGGTACACAACGTTCTGTGGAACACGGCAGTAGTGGTCTCTAACTCGGGCAGCGTGCTGGGTAAAACCAGGAAGAATCACATTCCCCGAGTGGGAGACTTCAACGAGGTCAGTACAGTAATCAATATTTGTTTTTTATCAGCGATCAAACAATCAATAAACAATTGTATGTATACAGCCCAATTTGTCACAAAGTGATTTAACATCCAGTATACAGTACTGTATGTCTCACAGCTGAGACAGTGAACTGATGCCTTCTTTCACAGAATATGGTTTTGCAGTGAGCCTCAAGGAATTGAACAGTGAAAGCACAATGGCACTAGTTAAATTACAGGGTTCAGAGAGGGCTCTTGCATGTGTGGACAGCACACCTCCTACCCTACTTTACTGCCATACTTGCTGTGCAGTACATGGTGAGCTTTCTATGTCTGAAAGGTTATGTAGATGTACAGTGCCTTCGGAAAGTATTCCGACACCTTGACTTTTTCCACATTTTGTTACGTTACAGCCTTATTCTAAAATTGCTAAAAAATAGTTTTTTCCCCTCATCAATCTATACACAATACCCTCTAATGACAAAGCAAAAACAGACCCTTTACTCAGTTCTTTGTTGAAGCACCTTTGGCAGCGATTACAGCCTCGAGTCTTCTCAGGTATGATGCTACAAGCTTGGCACACCTGTATTTGTGGAGTTTCTCCCATTCCTCTCGGCAGATCCTTTCAAGCTCTGTCAGGTTGGATGGGGAGCGTTGCTGCACAGCTATTTTCAGGTCTCTCCAGAGATGTTCGCTCGGGTTCAAGTCCGGGTTCTGGCTGGGCTACTCTAGGACAATCAGAGACTGAAAGCCACTCCTGCGTTGTCTTGGCTGTGTGCTTAGGGTTGTTGTCCTGTTGGAAGGTGAACCTTCGCCCCAGTCTGAGGTCCCGAGTGCTTTGGAGCAGGTTTTCATCAAGGATCTCTCTGTACTTTCCCTCGATCCTGACTAGTCTCCCAGTCTCTTCCTTCGGAAAACATCCCCACAGCATGATCCTGCCAACACCATGCTTCACCGTAGGGATTGTGCCAGGTTTCCTCCAGCCTTGACACTTGGCATTCAAGCCCAAGAGTTCAATTTTGGTTTCATCAGACCAGAGAATCTTGTTTCTCATGGTCTGAGAGTCTTTAGAGGCCTTTTGGCAAACTCCAAGCGGGCTTTCATGTGCCTTTTACTGAGGAATGGCTTCCGTCTGGCCACTCTACCATAAAGGCATGATTGGTAGAGTGCTGCAGAGATAGTTGTCCTTCTGGAAGGTTCTCCAGAGATGAACTCTAGAGCTCTGTCAGTGTGACCATCAGGATCTTGGTCACCTCCCTGACCAAGACCCTTTTCCCCTGATTGCTCAGTGTGGCCGGGCGGCCTGCTCTAGGAAGAATTTTGGTGGTTCCAAACTTCTTCCATTTAAGAATGATGGAGACCACTGTGTTCTTGGGGACCTTCAATGCTGCAGACATTTTTTGGTACCCTTCCCCAGATCTGTGCCTCGACACAATCCTGTCTCTGCACTCTATGGACAATTCCTTCGACCTCATGGCTTGGTTTTTGCTCTGATATGCACTATCAACTGTGAGACCTTATATAGACAGGTGTGTGCCTTTTCAAATCATGTCCAATTAATTGAATTTACCACAGGTGGACTCCAGTGAAGTTGTAGAAACATCTCAAGGATGATCAATGCAAACAGGATGCACCTGAGCTCAATTTCGAGTATCATAGCAAAGGGTCTGAATACCTATGTAAATAAGGTATTTCATTTATTTTCACTTTTTCATTATGGGGTGTAGATTAGAGGATTTTTTATATTTATTTAATCCATTTTAGAGTAAAGCTATAACGTAACAAAATGTGGAAAAAGTCAATGGGTCTGAATACTTTCCGAATGCACTGTTAGTGTACAAGTTCTGAGCAGATCACTGTGTACATATTAATCGAATAGTGTCCTATTTGTTTATCAAACAGTAAGTCCTAATGTCCAGCTCCCACAATGGTGTATGTAGGAAGACATGGGTGCACACTCATTTCGGGCATTTTTCAATAAGTCATGTCATCCTCTAAACCTATTTACAGGTCAATGGATTCTGCATATTAATGCAGATGACATGGCGTGTATGACATGTTCATTGCTCATGTTTATTGTCCTACACTGACACCTACAGTATCAACAATTTCCTTAACCTCTACAGGTCTAATGTATTTCTATGAGAATTTATTTGAACCTTCTTTAACTTTTGTATTTGTTTTTCTATATTTCCTTACATGTAACCCTGTTAAGCTGACCTCTTACATGTTTTTATGGAAGATATACTGTACTCGATGCAGATATGCACAGACTTCTGCTTTGACATATTTGTCTTCTCTCCCTAACTCAGTCCACATATTACATGGAGGGAAACACTGGCCACAAAGTGTTTCAGACTCAGTTTGGAAAGATTGCTGTGAACATCTGCTATGGGCGCCATCACCCTCTCAACTGGTTCATGTACAGCATGAATGGAGCAGAGATCATCTTCAACCCTTCTGCAACTGTTGGAGGACTCAGTGAGCCCATGTGGTCAATCGAGGCTAGGAATGCAGCTATAGCAAACCACTGCTTCACCTGTGGAATCAACCGTGTTGGGACAGTAAGTATCACCAAAAACGGGATTATTTTGTTGCACATCTTTCTCTATTACAACCACCTATTATTGAGCCAAGTCCTAGTGGCATTGTAACAACTATTTTATGCTGCCCCCTACTGCCTCCATAGTCCAATTATCTACAGTATACTGGTATACTGGTCATTCTATTGTGTATAGCTGCATTCCTATACACATTATATTGTGTATAGCCATATATGCCACTGCTAGACTTCACAGCTGGTGTAAATTACATTATGTATGTGCCATCATGATTCTCTTTTTGACAAAGATATATTTTGTTTTATGTAGGAGCACTTTAACAATGAGTTCACCTCTGGGGATGGAAAAAAAGGTATGAATCTTTTAGTCTTTTTTTAGGACAGCGTAATATCATCCATTACTTTGTCCTCTCCTGCCTGTGACAAAATATAGTCATATGCGTATCTCTATTTCAACTCACCACTGCATCTTTCTGTCAAGAATTTTACATGGATGTACACTACCATTCAAAGGTTTGGGGTCACGTAGAAATGTCCTTGTTTTTGAAAGAAAATAACATATTTTTGTCCATTAACATAACATCAAAATGATCAAAAATCCAGTGAAAATATTGTTAATGTTGTAAATGACTATTGTAGCTGGAAACAGCTCATTTGTTTATGGAATATCTACATTGGCGTACAGAGGCCCATTATCAGCAACCATCACTCCTGTGTTCCAATGGCACGTTGTGTTAGCCAATCCAAGTTTATCATTTTAAAAGGCTAATTGATCATTAGAAAACACTTTTGCAATTATGTTAGCACTGCTGAAAACTGTTCTGATTAAAGAAGCAATAAAACTGGCCTTCTTTAGACTAGTTGAGTATTTGGAGCGTCAGCATTTGTGGTTCGATTACAGGCTCAAAATGGCCAGAAACAAATAACTTTCTTCTGAAACTCGTCAGTCTATTCTTGTTCAGAGAAATGGAGGCTATTCCATGCAAGAAATTGCCAAGAAACGGAAGATCTCGTACAACACTACTCCCTTCACAGAACACCGCAAACTGGCTCTAACCAGAATAGAAAAGAGGAGTGGGAGGCCCCGGGGGCAAAACTGAGCAAGAGGACAAGTACATTAGAGTGTCTAGTTTGAGAAACAGACACCTCACAAGTCCTCAACTGGCTGCTTCATTAAATAGTACCCGCAAAACACAAGTCTCAACGTCAACAGTGAAGAGGCGACTCCGGGATGCTGGCCTTCTAGGCAGAGTTCCTCTTTCCAGTGTCTGTTCTTTTGCCCATCTTAATCTTTTCGTTTTATTGGCCAGTCTGAGATATGGCTTTTTCTTTACAACTCTGCCTAGAAGGCCAGCATTGGCTGGAGTTGCCTCTTCACTACTGCTATTGCGACTAGTGTTTTGCTGGTACTATTTAATGAAGCTGCCAGTTGAGGATTTGTGATGTGTCTGTTTCCCATTAAGACCATTCTTGATTCACACGGGAAACTGTTGAGTGTGAAAAACCCAGCAGCGTTGCAGTTCTCGACACAAACCGGTGCGCCTGGCACCTACTACAATACCCCGTTCAAAGGCGCTTAAATATTTTATCTTGCCCTTTCACCCTCTGAATGGCACACAGACTGTACACAATCCATGTCTCAAGGCTTAGAAATACTTATTTAACCTGTCTCCTCCCCTTCATCTACACTGATTTGAAGTGGATTTAACAAATGACATCAAGAATGATTCACCTGGTCAGTCTGTCTTGGAAAGACATGGTTTTCTTAATGTTTTGTATACTCGGTGTAACTGAATTTGTCCAAATACTTTTGGTTGCCTAAAATGGGAGGACTATGTACAAAGAGTGCTGTAATTTCTAAACGGTTCACCCGATATGGAGGAAAATACCCTTAAATTAAAGCGGACAGTCTGCACGTTAACCTCATATTCATTGCATCATCCAAAGTGCTGGAGTACAGAGCAACAAAACAACAAATGTGTCACTGTCCCAATACTTTTGGTCCTCACTGTGAGCCACACCCCAAAGCAAAGTGTCTGTTTGCTGTTGACACTCAGAACAGGCCTGGGGAAAGCAGCCAAGTCAACAAGTGTCATGTTTCTGAACGTTATATCCACACTCATATCTAAAGACTTCATTACCCATGTATAAAGTGTCAGTTTGAACATGCAGTCCTGCCCTACTCTTGTTACACGTAGGTGAAATCTGACCAGGTAGAAACAAGCTATCTGTCATTCAGTTGGGATTCCTCTGACTAGTTTTATTGAAAAGCTCATTGTCAACTAGAGTCCTGTCATTGTTCTTTTATAGCTCACCAAGATTTTGGGTACTTCTATGGGTCAAGCTATGTGGCTGCTCCGGATGGCAGCCGCTCACCAGGCCTGTCCAGAACCCGTGACGGACTCCTTGTGACCGAAATGGACCTCAACCTGACCAGGCAAATCAGTGACAAATGGAGTTTTAAGGTGAACTACTTTCAACAGAACCTTATTTCACAAGAATTGCACATACCATGGGCCATCTTTTACATTATTTCAGCTCATGTTTTTGGCAGTAATAGCAGTTCATTGCGTCCTTATTGGAAATGCATTTTTGCCTAACAGACATCACTATCTGGTCTACCGTTCTAGCTTTCAGTTAGGCGATAACACAACCCTGGTCTATTACATTTGCATTGTAACTATTTGCAGATGACTGGGAGGTATGCAGAGTATGCAGAGGAGCTCACCAGGGCCACCAAGCAGGACTTCAAACCCAACATTATCAAGGAGTAGAAGATCCATGTGTCCTGAAGGGACCTCTACATGGAGACATGCTGCACTGTAGACCGTATCTCAATGAGGAGATGAAGTCACTGTTGAGGCAGACATGTCTAGTGCCATCAAGAGTATGAACAGACCAAGTCAGCCATGAACTAAACCAAATTATTTGTTCAAATTATTTTATTGATTACAGTATGTAATTTGATTTTTTTTATTTGTTTTTAATTTAAGTTAGCCATTTTAACACATAACATGCTCATAACAAATACACAACCAGGAATACATTGTCTTCCCACCCATTTATAGATTGGGAAAATATCTTATGTTAAAATATAAATTAAATAATACATAATTATGGCTGGTATAAATACCATAGTGCAATATCATCCATGGTACCAACATGTAAAAATAAATGTTGAATGAGAATTAAATAAAGGTGTCATTCTATGTGTTGTCTCTACTTGATTGCGGTTTTCAACAGAAAACATCTTATGATCGAAGTCCTTTAAAACTTTACGGTAGTGTTAAGTCATACACTGAAGAAAAACCTACAAAGCATCCACACCCCGTACTGAGTATTTCAGACTTCACACTGTCTCCATTCTCCCTTTTTTCAAACTTAAAGAGCATGGCGATCGAGGCATGTAGTGCAACCCTGAAAAGGGACCTTCCGGTGAAAACGAAGTTAACTGATTATCTGGTGCACACAACAAGAGCAAAGTCTGTTCAAAGCAGCTGGCTGAGGTTGAACATGATGTCCTGATTGCCGACATCTAAGCCTGCCGGGCAGATTTGGTTCCATAAACAGGCTATTGGTCAAGGCGTATTGCATTAAGGAAATTAGTTTGTGAAATGGGTTTGCCATCGTAGTACAACACATCAGACTTCATTGACATTAATTACCTGAGTCTTTCAATAACAATTTCTCCCTCTATTCCCATGTTGGCACTGGAGTGGACAGCCCAGGCCCATCTACAACACTGGGCCAGCGCTGGAACCAGCTGTCCCTGTTCAGGGACCTGTAGACCCACTGGTGTGTCATCATAGTGAGGATGGGACGCTATGACGATGTGGAGACCATCTGCATCGTCATCTGCACCGTCACCATCAGCTCTCCCTGAAGATGAACAGAATATCCTCATCTGTCCCGTAGCTCATTCGAGCCTCTTCAAAGTTACTAATGCTGGTGCAACACACGCCTGCAAGCAAAACACCCAAAGGCTTTCTGTCAATGTGATATTTTCATTCTTACTCAATCTCTCTGTGCTTACTGCCAAGAACATGGTCAACTTTTCACCCTCTGGTTACATGTTCATGCAACGCACCATGCAGGGGTCAGGTGTGGGTGTTAATGTTATTGTGCAATTTATTAAGACGTGTTTAAAAGTAGAACTTCAATGCCCAAAAATACAATGCGATTTATTCCACACTTATACTTAATGATTTATGGGTCTGGTATGCCAGTGGCCCTGTTTACTGTTGGAGATGTGTAGAGGGAGCACTCACGGTCTGAGTAGGCAGGGTTGTTGTAGAAGATGCAGCCGCTGCTCCTGTTGAAGCCGCACACCACCACGAAGTGACCCTGGTATTCTGGCTTCCTGCAGAAGCACTTCTGGCCCACAGGCAGGAAACAGCAGTATTTGACAGGCGAAGAGCAGAGTTCACACACCAGAACCACAGCGTTGACCAGCACTATGGCCACATGGCTCTGGTCAACATGTTCCTGGATTTCCTGAATTGTCACAGAGCTACAGGTGACATTGAAAAAGGGAGAAAGTTAGGATGTTAGTTATTCTCTCTCTAGGTCTGGAAAACAACTATTACTAACCAGACAAGCTGATAGTGAAAAATAAAGACATTGTTCCAAAACTAAGTTAATTAACCATTGTTTCACCATGACACTCTTGCTCTCAGCCTTAAGGAAGAGTTTGTTCACTCTGTCTTCCTCCGTGTCAAAATGCTTTTTGTAGAAGGACTGGAAAATGATCAAAGAAACACAAACACATGATAAGTCTCTCAGGTTAATTAATGAATGAATTAATGATATTTGTTATGGTGGGCTACATCAAAAAAGGTGTGATGGGTCCGCACTCAAAAAGATGTTGCATAAAGCTTACTTCATTTTTAGAATTGTTTTATTAATTTCATCAGGGACATTTCAGCTTTGCAGCCTTCTTCTTCACACTGAAGAATGCTGCAAAGCCGAATCATCTGTGTACATTATCCCTGATACAATGAAAATAATAAAAAAAGCTATGCAACATCTTTTTGAGTGTGAATTCACAAGTTCTATGCACCAACCAAACTTCCGGAAGAGCACAATGGTCTCCTTTTAATGGGTACATGACATACTTAAACATTATAACTATTGCACTTCTTGTGATGGTGTGTTGCCTCGTTACCTGAAGCCCTTGTCAACACCCAGTGTCTGAGTGCAGAAGCGGTACCTGACCCCCAGCTGGCACATGAGGTAGGCCAAGTTAATTGTCCACACGCTCTCCGTCAGCTCCAGCTCCCAGCAAGCACCCTGAAACTCCTCATCACTCACAGGGTGGAGGTACCTGCCAAATCATGTACAAAAAGTGACACTTGCATGATGAGGTCTTCGGCGTCACAATTTTCTGTATCTACTGTGGTTAAAATGCCGACACATGCAAGTCTGTGTGGCATGTATGTAAAGTATATGATGAAATGTTCCCGTACTTCAAAACCATTCTTGCGCAGGCTAATCCACAGTCCCAGTGGTACAGCTGCCGAATGACAGGTACATTCAGCAGAATGGCATCACCTGTCAAAAACAAGATATGATGAGGCTGATGCAAAGAAGTACACAATCATAGATACTGGCCTCACCTGGGCCTAAATCTGTCTGTTACTTGCTGTTCTGGCAAGCTTCTCTAAATAATTTCAAATCATGTTTACAAAACTAGCTAGCTAGTTAATTAATTAATATTTTTCTCATTGATTGGAAATTCCTTTAGCACCACTGATATAGAAAGCAAGTACTATTCACATGTGACAATGTCATGAAATGGATGGGGTGCTTTTGCTCCACTGTTTACATTGGTGGCTAGCTAGCTAACGTTAGCTAAATTAAGTGGGGTCAACTACCAAACTCTACATTTCAAAACCACTCTTTAGCTAGAACATAACTACATTTACCTGACATTCTGTTGGATTGTTCTTTGCTGCTAGATGCAAAACCCAAGTTAGTCAGACTTGTTTACAGTTGGTAGCTAGCTAATCCTCCGGAGTCGGATTGCCTCATGAGGGTATTGGCTGGGACTGCCTAGCTAGCAACGAAATTAGCTTACCCTAACAGATAACGTTAGAATTATTTACATCTGGTAGGTCGAGTTGATGGTCGATTCGTTCACTAAGTTAACTGTTAGATCCTTCAAAGTGGTAGCTACAGCTTTGACGTATGTGAACTGTTGAGGAATGGTTTCTAGTGTACACAGACAGTTCTGTTCAGCTAGCTAGTAAGCTAACTAGCTATATAGATATATTCAGAGAAAACTACAAATAAAACACCACTGCGAAGTGTGCAAGAATAACTAAGTTCTTCCGGATCAAGGATTTTTGGACTCTTCAGCATAACATTTCCGTTCTGTATGCTTTGTAAATGAATAATTAGTCGAAAACGATGGAAAATGTGCACAATTATCTATAAATGTTATACTAGTAATGATATAAATAATAATTAAAGTATTTAAATGAGATATGTGTTTTATTTCTTTCTTATTTTTTCAAGACTGTCAACAATGTTTATTTTTTTGTATGTACTCTTATAATTTATTGCACCATAGACAATTTCTGTACGTTGTGTTGCAGTATAAGGGGGGTCTATTCTACTCAGGAGAACTTTTAGTTTACACCCAGAGGAGCGTCGCTGCTCATTGTGGAGCCCTTAAAGAATGCCAAATCAGCTTAAATACAATATATTTTCATATTGGGCATACATTACACCATACACAATTTTCTATACACTGTTTTGCATGAAATTGGGGTCCATTCTACTCAGGAGCATCTCTAGTTTCAAAATTCACAGAGTTTGCACTGCTCATTCTACAAACAAATAATATGTTTATTCAAAAAGTGAAGAGATGCAATTTTCTCAAAAAAGCATACTTTATTCACAATGAAGTTAATTAATCCAATACTTTCGTGAAATTGATCATCAACAGTAAAACAGAAGTTTCTAATTATATGCAAGATCCTCCTCATCTCATGGGCTGAGTCAGCCCACTGGTCACAACTGGATGAATCAACATTGTTTCCACCTCATTTAAAAAAAAATCTGCGTGATGATTGGGGAGATACTAACTTGTAGCATCATGATTTTATGAGGATACGGCCTCAAAAAACATATTTTATTTGTCTAGCCAAAACACTTTTTTGGGGCACGTAAGGCTGGCTGATTTAAATGTGTAGTCTGCAGCCTTCCCATCATGAGGATAATGTAGTTCCTTTACAGGTTACCATTGTTTTGCTTAAGCAGTTAGCTTCTCACCTAATCAGCTGCTAATAGTCGGAATTTGGCACCTCCATTATAGGGCAAGCCAAGAGTATACACTGAGTGTACAAAACATTAGGACCACCTGCTCTTTCCAAGACATAGACTGACCAGGTGTAAGCTATGATCCTTTATTGATGTCACTTCTTAAATTCAATTCAATCACTGTAGATGAACGGGAGGAGACAGGTTGAAGAAGGATTTTTAAGGCTTGAGACAATTGAGACATGGATTGTGTATGTGTGCTGTTCAGAGGGTGAATAGGCAAGACAAAAGATTTAAGTGCCTTTGAACGGGGTATGGTAGTAGGTGCCAGGCGCAGCGGTTTGAGTGTGTCAAGAATAGCTGGGTTGGGTTTTTCCAGCTCAACAGTTTCCTCTGTGTATCAAGAATGGTCCACCACCCAAAGGACATCCAGACAACTTGACATAACTGTGGGAAGCATTGGAGTCAACATGGGCCAGCAATCCCTGTGGAACGCTTTCGACACTTTGTAGAGTCCATGCCCCAATGAATTGAGGCTGTTCTGAGGGCAAAAGGCAGTGCAACTCAATAGTAGAGAGGTGCTCCAAATGTTTTGTACACTCAGTGGAAGCAAACAAAGAGTACGCTAAAACAATACATTTATTGTTTTGTAATTAAGATATAGTCTGGAATTAGTCAGTCAGCAGAGAATTAAAGTAATAGACTGGACCCTGGTTTTATGGACACAAACAATCACTAGTTTTTCCTCTAAAATGCAATATTTGTACCATATAGTCTCCATGCACCCCACATTAAGCTGTTTGACCAAAGTAAAAGCCCAGCAACACTTCCTATGACCTAGCTTTTGTTCAAACTAATCTGTTTTGTACACATAATTGTGTAAGGTGCAATATGTACGTCCAATATGAAAAACATACTGCATTTCAGCTGATTTGCCACTCTTTAAAACCTCTTCGGGCTAGGGGGCGGTATTTTCACGTCCGGATGAAAAGCGTGCCCAAAGTAAACTGCCTGCTACTCAGGCCCAGAAGCTAGGATATGCATATAATTGGTAGATTTGGATAGAAAACACTCTAAAGTTTCTAAAACTGTTACAATTATGTCTGTGAGTATAACATAACTTATTTGGCAGGCGAAACCCCGAGGACAAACCATCCAGGAATGTTTTTGTTGTTGAGGTGACTGTGTTTTCGATTGGTTTTCTATGTGAATCAAGATTTCTGAGGCATCTGGTTGCAGTTCCTATGGTTTCCACTAGATGTCATGCTGATTGGCTGAAAGCTGTGGTATACCACAGGTATGACAAACATGTATTTTTACGGATGGTAACCAGTTTATAATAGCAATAAGGCACCTGGGGGTTTGTGGTATAAGGGCTGTATCCAGGCACTCCGCTTTGCATCGTGCATAAGAACAGCCCTTAGCCATGGTATATTGTCCATATACCACACCCCCTCGGACCTTATTGCTTATTTAACCTTTTTCCATTTGTATCCTTTTTTAAAAACGTCATTATTGTGGGACATTTATTTTGAAAGGAAATCGCCGAGGTCACTGCCTTATTCTTGGTAGGTCTTGCTTATTCTTGCTGGCTAACGAGACTACCGTGCCAAGCAGACACGCACACAGTCAAAAGTGTCTGCAGAAACTACACTGCCTCTGAGAGAAACGCTGGTTGCGCACAAGAAGAACATCCATCACAGTGTATTCTACATTATTATAGTTGATTAATTTATTGTGCACACTTTACATTTAATATAAAACACGCATTCTAACGGTTTGAGCGTTGTTTGTATAATAAAGCAGTAGTAGGGCAATAAACTGCACCGTCGGTAGTAGGTGGCAGCATACAAAGTTCTCTAGTTTTTGCCGTGCATGGCTGTGAATCAAACAAAAAATCAACGGCGCTGGAGATGCTGAAAGCATCTTTGGCATTCTCCCATAGCTAGACCTACATTAAAACATTGCAGGGCTAACGAGCGGCCAACTGGTTTGCAAGGATTTAAACGGTAAGATATTACGGTTATCACCATGATTAGCTAGCTATAGTGCGCATTCCAGTGCGCATTCCCAGTCCAGAGCTTTCGGCGACAGTTCCCAGTCCAGAGCTTCCGGCGATAGTTCCCAGTCCAGAGCTTCCGGCGACAGTTCCCAGTCCAGAGCTTCCGGGGACGTTTTACAGTCCGGAACCTCCTGAGACGGCCCACAGTCCGGAACCTCCTGAGACGGCCCACAGTCCGGAACCTCCTGAGACGGACCACAGTCCGGAACCTCCTGAGACGTCTTTAGTTTATGTTTATGTATCGCATAGTTTCACAGTGTAAATAAAATGTGGAACGACACACACGCTGCACTTTGGTCCGCTTCTCCTTATGACAACCGAGACACAAACTTTATATTCTTATTTACAATAAAAGTGACCCTAAAATATTAGATTGTGTAGAAATGCAGGAAATTAGCTTTAGATGGACAATAAAATTGAGGGAGGACCCCCAAACCCCCCCCCCCCCCACTTGTACATGAATATGGATGCTACCATGATTATGTATAATCTTGACTGAATAATGATGAGTGAGAAAGTTATAGACTCAAAAATATACCCCCTAAAATTGCTAACCTCTCCTGTTATTGTAATTATTCACGATTATTTGTAGAGTCACAATCTTGATTTAGTCATTGTGTAACGGTATAGCTTCCGTCCCTCTCCTCGCCCCTACCTGGGCTCGAACCAGGGACCCTCTGCACAGATCGACCACAGACACCCTCGAAGCATCATTACCCATCGCAGAGCAAGGGGAACAACTACTTCAAGGTCTCAGAGTGAGTGACGTCACCGATTGAAACGCTATTAGCACGCACCACCGCTAATTAGCTAGCCATTTCACATCGGTTACACTCACCCCCCCTTTTGACATCCTCCTTTTCCGCAGCAACCAGTGATCCGGGTCACGGCACCAATGTAACAGTATAGCTTCTGTCCCTCTCCTCGCCCCTACCTGGGCTCGAACCAGGGACCCTCTGCACACATCGACAACAGCCACCCTCGAAGCATCGTTACCCATCGCGCCACAAAAGCCATGGCCCTTGCAGAGCAAGGGGAACAACTACTTCAAGGTCTCAGAGCGAGTGACGTCACCAATTGAAACGCTATTAGCACGCACCACCGCTAATTAGCTAGCCATTTCACATCGGTTACACTTGCGTGCTATCAATGTGGGACCAAATACTTAACTTTTTACTACTTTAATACACAAAGTGAATTTGTGTAACGATCGTCTGGAAGAGGGGACCAAGATGCAGCGTGGTAAGTGGTCATAATGATTTTTAATGATACACTTCAAAAAACAAACAGGGAAAACGAAAGCCAACAGTTCTGTCGGTGCAAACCACACAACAGAAACAACTACCCACAAAACCCCAAAGGAAACAGGCTGCCTAAGTATGATTCCTAATCAGAGACAACGATAGACAGCTGCCTCTGATTAGGAACCCTACTCGGCCCAAAACAAAGAAATACAAAAACATAGAAAAAGGAACATAGAACGCCCACCCAATGTAACACCCTGGCCTAACCAAAGTAAAGAACAAAAAAACCCTCTCTATGGCCAGGGAGTTACAATTTCTCCCAAAACGTACAAAAAGCGTTCTAATTGCTAAACGGTTCACCCGATATGGATTAAAATACCCCTTCAAATTGAAGCTCACAGTCAGCACTAGGGTTGCAAATTTTGGGGAATATTCAGAGGTGGAAACTTTCCATGGGAATTTATGGGAATTAACAGAAATGTATGCAAATTAATATTAATACCACTTAAATGTAGATGTTTTTTTGCATTGGATATATTTACCATATCATATGGTGACAGAAACATAAACATTTTAACTTATCATAAGTAGACATCATTTCAAATAATTAAATCCTTCCAATAGAAATAAAAAAAACTATTTTATTACAAATTGAACTCATTAAATTAGTTGACACTTCACATGGGATGATTTCACTGAGCAACAAAAGAAAGGGAATATTCAATGAGCCATCGCATCTCCCAAAAACATTTTCAACATGCGTCTGTGAAATGATAGTCTAGAAAAGGCATTTGGAAATTGCTCCCAAGGATGAACCAGACTTGTGGAGGTCTACAATTGTTTTTCTGAGGTTTTGGCTGATTTCTTTAGATTTTCCCATGATGTCAAGCAAAGAGGCACTGAGTTTGAAGGTAGGCCTTGAAAGACATCCACAGGTACACTTCCAATTGACTCAAATGATGTAAATTAGCCTAACAGAAGCTTCTAAAGCCATGATATCATTTTCTGGAATTTTCCAAGCTGTTTAAAGGCACAGTCAATTTAGTGTATGTTAACTTCTGACCCACTGGAATTGTGATACAGTGAAATAATCTGCCTGTAAACAATTGTTGGAAAAATTACTTGTGTCATGCACAAAGACCTAACCTACTTGCCAAAGCTATAGATGGTTAACAAGACATTTGTGTAGTGGTTGAAAAACGAGTTTTTATGACTCCAACCTAAGTGTATGTAAACTTCCAACTTCAACTATACGCCACTATATCGTAGTCCAATGCCGCTCTGACATATGTATATATATTCTTAATCCATTCCTTACTTAGATTTACGTGTATTTTGGGAATATGTTGTGAAACTGTTAGATATTACTGCACTGTCGGAGCTAGAAGCACAAGTATTTCGCTACACCCGCAATAACATCTGGTTAACACGTGTATGTGACCAATAAAATGTGATTTGATTTTTGGGAACCACACATGTGGAGATCATCCGCTCACCTACTCTGTGTCTCACAAAGACATGGCGGTTGGAACCGAAAATCTCAAATTTGGACTCATTCGACCGAAGGACAGATTTCCACCGGACTTATGTCCATTGCTCGTGTTTCTTGGCCCAAGCAAGTCTCTTCTTATTATTGGTGTCCTTTTAATAGTGATCCTGCTTCTGTTGCCTGTTTTTAGTGTTTTGGTTGATAGCCTACTAATTCCGTGAGCACCAAGCATCATGCAACAATTTCAAAAATTCAGCTGTTTTTAATCTT
This sequence comes from Salmo salar, assembly GCF_965601325.2. Lineage (NCBI taxonomy): Eukaryota > Metazoa > Chordata > Actinopteri > Salmoniformes > Salmonidae > Salmo > Salmo salar. The sequence continues at coordinate 19,154,060 of NC_138310.1, read as the reverse complement.
CGCTATGCTGTAATAAAGGCTTTACACTTTTATTTCTTCGTTAGACCAGCCTCTGGTATTATTTATAATTCGGATAGTGTTGCTTACACTGTTCCAAAGTGTCATTAAAATAATATTTATAATAACCCTCCTTTATCCTTGTTATTATTATGATCATCATTATTATAATAAGTAATGTCATTATCATTAGTGGTCTTAGTATAGCAGCCTTGTATAACCACCATCGAGCTGTAGGCCTAAGAGCACCTCCTGGTTAGTCTTAATACTGTAACTTACTTAGCCTATATGTTAATACTTATATAGGCTACTGTATCAATCAATCATTTATTCGTCAGCATACGAGTCATTCATGATGTGAAATGCAATCAATCATTTTAGTTTTAAAATAAAATAAAGCGACCATTGAATACTTAGCGTAAACAATAAATAGACCTAAACTTTTCTCTTTCGGAATTTGCAAACGGTCAGAAAAATTATTGTAATCTAACAGCACCTGTTTGACACATACACAGGCCTAATATGCATGCAGCGCTTGCTCCATACCTTCTTTTTCTTGATCTCCAGTATTTTCCAGAACTAGACAAATTTATTACAAACATCTGACTTCCCCTTTTACCTCATGAGCAACCAGTAAACGTTTCCCCGTTTCAAGTTAATTTGTCACGTCCACGCCATCCATTTTGCTGTCACGTGTTACAGTGGGGGGGAAAATTATTTGATCCCCTGCTGATTTTGTATGTTTGCCCACTGATAAAGAAAGGATCAGTCTATAATTTTAATGGTAGGTTTATTTGAACAGTGATTGACAGAATAACAACAAAAATATCCAGAAAAACGCATGTCAAAAATGTTATAAATTGATTTGCATTTTAATGAGGGAAATAAGTATTTGACCCCCTCTCAATCAGAAAGATTTCTGGCTCCCAGGTGTCTTTTATACAGGTAACGAGCTGAGAATAGGAGCACACTCTTAAAGGGAATGCTCCTAACCGCAGCTTGTTACCTGTAAAAAAGACACCTGTCCACAGAAGCAATCAATCAATCAGATTCCAAACTCTCCACCATGGCCAAGACCAAAGAGCTCTCCAAGGATGTCAGGGACAAGATTGTAGACCTACACAAGGCTGGAATGGGCTACAAGACCATCGCCAAGCAACTTGGTGAGAAGGTGACAACATTTGGTGTGATTATTCGCAAATGGAAGAAACACAAAAGAACTGACAATATCCCTCGGCCTGGGGCTCCATGCAAGATCTCACCTCGTGGGGTTGCAATGATCATGAGAATGGTGAGGAATCAGCCCAGAACTACACGGGAGGATCTTGTCAATGATCTCAAGGCAGCTGGGACCATTGTCACCAAGAAAACAATTGGTAACACACTACGCCGTGAAGGACTGAAATCCTGCAGCGCCCGCAAGGTCCCCCTGCTCAAGAATACATATACATGCCCTTCTGAAGTTTGCCAATGAACATCTGAATGATTCAGAGGACAACTGGTGAAAGTGTTGTGGTCAGATGAGACCAAAATGGAGCTCTTTGACATCAACTTAACTCGCCGTGTTTGGAGGAGGAGGAATGCTGCCTATGACCCCAAGAACACCATCTCCACCGTCAAACATGGAGGTGGAAACATTATGCTTTGGGGGTGTTTTTCTGCTAAGGGGACAGGACAAGTTCACCACATCATTTGACGGGGCCATGTACCGTCAAATCTTCGTTGAGAACCTCCTTCCCTCAGCCAGGGCATTGAAAATGGGTCGTGGATGGGTATTCCAGCATGACAATGACCCAAAACACATGGCCAAGGCAACAAAGGAGTAGTTCAAGAAGAAGCACATTAAGGTCCTGGAGTGGCCTAGCCAGTCTCCAGACCTTAATCCCATAGAAAATCTGTGGAGGGAGCTGAAGGTTTGAGTTGCCAAACGTCAGCCTCGAAGCCTTAATGACTTGGAGAAGATCTGCAAAGAGGAGTGGGACAAAATCCCTCCTGAGATGTGTGCAAACCTGGTGGCCAACAACAAGAAACGTCTGCCTCTGTGATTGCCAACAAGGGTTTTGTCACCAAGTACTAAGTCATGTTTTGCAGAGGGGTCAAATACTTATTTCCCTCATTAAAATGGAATCATTTTATAACATTTTTGCCATGCGTTTTTCTGGATTTTTTGTTGTTGTTATTCTGCCTCTCACTGTTCATATAAACCTACCATTAAAATTATAGACTGATCATTTCTTTGTAAGTGGGCAAACGTACAAAATCAGCAGGGGATCAAATACTTTTTCCCCCCACTGTATATGCTATAGGTCAGGCCCGATTTGGTCAGGTGCATGCGAAGCATATGTGTCCCATACAGAGAGCAAATGTTGAGGGAATAGGAAATGTTTTTCCTAAACAAATTAGTGATTTTGATTTTGGTAAACCAGCCTCTGTCTTTTTAGCACAGCACGGCAAGTCTGAGCCAGGTGGCAAAATCAAATCAATTGTGGTCAGACTTCCTCTAGTCATTTGTGTGTCTTAATTATTCAATCAAACTAATAGCTAGTCTAGCGCTGAACTGGCTGTGGTAGCTAGCTAGTTCATTCACTTCAGACAGAACTTCAGTTGAGTGGTTGAAACATGTAATCCATTAGTTTACGTTACATGTCAGTTACACTACTAACTCAACACTGGGAATAAAATACTTTTTTTCTGTTAAGTAAAACGGCAGTTACCTTGCCAGCTACATCAGTAAAATAAAGAGTAGCAAATCAGCCTCTGTGATCCCTGAGTCCCCCGTAAAGTAGCTGAGGAACCCTCAACTCGTTCCCTTATATCAAGGCTGAGTTGAATTTTGATGACTGGTCACGGGATTTGCTAGCAACATTGAGTCACCATCAGTCAATTCTTGTAAAAAATGTAATTCTGAAAACGCTATGTTTGTCCTGTACTGCGGCATTTCTACCGGAGGCTGAAATTAATACTGCTATAAAATCTTTTAGTGAATACAACCACCAACTTTCTTTTCCTCGTTGCTCATACTACATATTAGGTAAGCTGAGATTCAGTTGGTCTGTGCTATCCGGGTACCTTGATGTCCCTACCCTAACCTTAACCCCTACCCTTATTCAGGTGTCAGCATGCTTAAGTACTCCTAGCAGAGCTCGGCTAACCGAATGAGCGTGCTCGCATACTCCCTTAAAAGACCTTCGCTTGAAAAACGAGAAGGGCTTTGTCGTGTCTTTGGCTATGCCGGATTAAGTGATATGACATGCTATTCTATAAAATAATTTCTCTGTAATTCATATTACCTGATTAAGCTAATTCGGTGAATGTAATTAACTAGAAAGTCGGGGCACCACAAAATAATGTTTATAGAGCTGTTATCTTCCGAATAAACTCTTAAAGACCTAGTAATCTTTTACATCAATAGCAGTCAATATTTAATGGTCACTTTATTCAGTCTTATCTGAAAGTTGTAAATTCTTGGTTATCTTCACGAACCCTGGCTAACAAGTTGAATCAGCAATACAACATTTGGTTTAATTATTTATTTACTAAATACATAAATAATCACACAGAATTACATCTACACAGAATGGATCATACATTGATTACAAATTATGTCATAAAGAAAACGTCCCTGCTGGATGGAGCCGACATGACGGCTGGTTACACAAAGGAAAGGTGGTTGGGTTTGAATGAAAGAGCGGGAAGACTGAGGAACAAAGGGAGAAGCTATCTCTATTGGGCCATAGGCAGCTATGCTATCGTAAATACAGTATCTTATGCATTCTAAATGACCACCCATTTGAAAAAGGAGAATGCAGTAAATATTTACTCTGAGCTGCGCTTCGGTAGATTGTTTGCAGGTGGGAGACCGGGTGGTCCAGCATGGATCTCTGGTCCTCTGAAGAATGTCTCTGGTGGTAAACGGGATACGTTGTAGTATCATTGTGTGTGTTAGCCTGGATACGTCAACCGTCCTTTCCTAGCCCACGTTTACAGTTGCTGCGCTAACGGAATGGCTAGGAGGTATCACTTCTTTAGTGAATAAGATTTCAAAGTTCATACCAAGTTGCCATACTTTAAGCTCATGCTATATTCTGGCTGGTATAGTCGGAATTCATCCTTCCGGCGTGTAGGTCATCACCATCACATTGAAATTCGATGCTAATTTTGTTAGGTTCTTGCTGAGGTTGGCTTAGTTCTGTAGGTGGTCTTTGTCCTTTCAATGTGGGGACCTCAAGTCCACACGTCCTTGGAACAGATAGTTCCATTTTCGTTAAGGGGCTTATATAGGATTGGGAGAGAGAGCAGTGTTTCATAGTTTACAACCACTGTCTGTTCACATGGGCGGGGCCTCTGAGTGAGCGGAGTTTCTCTGTGATAAACCGTTCTCTCATTTAAGAAGCTAAAACTTACATTTCATCTTTTCACAAATAGTTTCATATTAAAACGTTTAAATTGCACAACAATTCCATGTGAATCTGATAACTAGAATGTGTAGATTTTCTAAGATACAGTTTTATGTTGTTGTTCTTGTGAATAGCAAACTCTAATTTTGTGAGTTTTTTTTATGGGGCAGGGCAGCTCCTAACCAAAATGTCCAGTCTCGTCTCATTGATTCGACTCCAGGTTAGTTGACTCCTGACTTCAATTAGCTTTTGGAGAAGTCATTAGTCTAGGAGTTCACATACTTTTTCCAACAATGTTTAAATGATGTATTCAATATAGACAAGAAAAATACAATTTGTGTGTTAGTTTAAGCACGCTGTTTGTCTGTTGTGACTTTTAGATGAAGATCAGATCAAATTTTGTCAAATTTTTTGCAGTAATCCAGGTAATTCCAAAGGGTTCAGATACTTTTTCTTGCCACTGTTCATCCCGTTAACCAGCCTGATAATAGCTCATTTCCAATTCTATTAATTTCTCTAAACTCTCTGAATAGAAATGGAGTCATAAGCCTACTCAGGCTGGTTTTAGGCAGACATTCAACCTATACCATAGCCCATCTATCCCATTTAAAATGGACTGAAGACAAACTGGTCATGTGCATTAAATAACCTTGTACACACACACTTTTCAAATTAAAATTCTATTGCACAGAAAAACGTGGACAGTCGGGTGCATCACAAATTCAGAACCACTGGACAGCAACATATTAAACTAAAGCACTGATCATTGGGAACGAGATCCATTAATTACATAGGTATCCTAGCTTACAAAACTTAAGCTGGTTGAGAATGCCAAGAGTGTGCAAAGCTGTCAAAGGCAAAGGGTGGCTATTTTGAAGAATCTTAAAATATATTTTGATTTGTTTAACACTTTTTATGGTTACTACATGATTCCATATGTGTTATTTCATAGTGTTGATGTCTTCACTATTATTCTGCAATGTAGAAAATAGTAAAAAAAAAAATACAACTTGAATGAGTAGGTGTCAAGTTTTGACGTTTTTATTGACAAACAATTTGCTTTGTCTCATCTTTCACAGCGGCTGCCAGGGGTCGAGGACGTGGAGGGATGGGAAGAGGACATATTTTCCAGAAAAGGCGATACTTTTCTACTTTCTATATTACAACTTGTTTTGTTATTCTTTTGTGATCAGTTACGTGAAATGACAATTTCCATATTAAAATGACTTTACTATTTATTTGTACTTTGTTTTAAGGTAGCTAATAACAGATTATACACTTCACATTTCACGAGGCTTAATCTGGAATATTAGGAAATATGAGTATATGCCCCATGTATGATGTTTAGGGGGCAGGGGCTGGACATGGCTAGAGGTCTGGACACAAGAAGATGGCTTCAACATTCTCCCACAATGTGAAATGACCCCTTCTCTGTGCAGGATCTACCGGGTCCCATACGTTGTTTCTCCCAGCTGTACAGACAAATTAGAATGTCAGATTAATAATACATGATTTATATAACTCATTTAAGTCAAATCTGCATAATGAAAAAGTTGATAAACAGTCAAGTTGAGGTTGTTAAGCAAAGAATAGTGATGGTTATTTTTGTAAGTATTCCCTGATAATTAATTTGGTCCTGTATATAGTGAAATAAGCTTGAGAAGTCAGTAACTCACAGATTCACCAGCATTGTCATCAGTGTTATCCAGATATGTGAATTTGTGTTTGCTGTAGTAATCTCTTCTCTTTGTGCATGTCAGGAGAAACCAGTTACAAACTGCATTCACCTAAGGGTACACACTTGCATGACTATTTCAAACTGAAAATGACAACTCAATTACACTGTATTAACAGGCTAACATTTCTCAAAAAATGCTTTATGGTACTAATAATGAATGTTTGTTTACAAATAATGAGTGTTTTGGAGATGGCTCCACTTAACAGAACTTACCAAAGAGAGAAACGTAAGAGCTGCACCTAGATTCACTATGGTCGGAACCATGTTGAATTTACCTGCCTGTAAAGATAGAACAGTAGAGGAAGGTAGGCCGATTTGTCATTTGACATTGAAACCCTTATTGTGGTGGTCTCATTTTTTACATTTACATTTTAGTCATTTAGCAGACGCTCTTATCCAGAGCGACTTACAGTAGTGAATGCATACATTTCATACAATTTCATACATTTTTTTTTTTTTTTTTTTTTTTTTGCTGGCCCCCCGTGGGAAACGAACCCACAACCCTGGCGTTGCAAACACCATGCTCTACCAACTGAGCTACAGGGAAGGCCATCTGTTTACCATCTTGTGAACATAAAGCTCATACATTGTCAAAATGAAGTATTCTACTCCTGTGGTTTGAAGAATAGATGATTTTTTTGTATGTTGAGTCTCACCGTTCCAAAAACAATGACATCAAATCGGATTCCATACGCTTTGATCAATGTTCTTGTTTCCCTACCATCTGTGGTTTTGTAGTACTTGGCAAACCTGTGGAAATAAATCTTGTTGAAAAGCTGTATTTATTCTCTATGATAGTATTGTGTCCACAGGTTCATTGATTTCACCTAAAGTTGTATCCAGGGGCCACGTTGTTTTCAGGGATTTTGTTGTCTAGCCTGCGGAAGGAGTACTTAGGGCCACAGGGATGTTCAGGCCAGTCCAGGTCACAGCTCCAGTCAATCATAATCCCAAGAACACCACCCTGAACAAACATAACCATATAGTCTCATCTCAAATTCATCTATTTAAATGTGGAATTTCATTTACCAATGAGTGACACCACTGCCAAAATGTGGCCTGATGAACAAGGAAGATTAAAGCCCTCTCTGTAACGGTTGTCGTCAGGAATAGAGGACCAAAACCCAGCAGGAATGTGGATGCTCATCTTGATTTTTATTTTAAATAAAGAGAACACCAAAACGAAGCACGCACGAACAACAAAACAGTCTTGTCATGCTCACACAGGCAAAACAAGAAACAATATCCCACAAACACTTAACCAAACACATACCCATATATAGGACTCTCAATCAGAGGCAACTAGAAAACACCTGCCTCCAATTGAGAGTCCAACCCCAATAAACTAGACATAGAAATACAAAAGACTAGAGACCACATAGAAATACAAACCTAGAACATAACCCCAAAAACCCGAAACTAACTAAACCAACACCCTACTAAATAAATCACCACCCCGAACCACATAAACAAAATACCCTCTGCCACGTCCTGACCAAACTACAATAACAAATAACCCTTATACTGGTCAGGACGTGACACTCTCATTCAATTGCAACACACACCAAACACGGCATTGAGAATAACTACAGGAAAATCTAGTATGGGCTTATGCAGAATCAAGGCTTGTAAGGGACCTAAGAGGAGAGTGTAGAGCTACATTTTATACCCTGATTGCCATGGTCTGAAAATCCTCCTCAGCTTCAGAGACCACGTCTTTAAGGCGGAAGATGGGACAGTAAGGGTCTGTTTTGCGATTGAATTCACATTGCTTCAGATATGAGGAGTTAACATCAGGCAAAATGTTTCTTCTGCAAGAGACCAAAGAGAAAATATTAGGTATTCTACAGAATAAAGTAAAACTCTCAAGCAGGTGTCTGCCTTTATTCGTTTTCATGTTTAATTTCGGTGCCAGACAAATTAACATGACTCACTTGTGAAAGTTGAATTTGGGGTATGTCACACTGTTTTTGATTAGCACCGTGAAGTCCTCTGCTGCAGCTAGCAGTGCATGTCTATGATACAAAACGCGTTCCACTTATAATACCTTGCCCCATGAGTATACCCTCATGAATCATATTGTAATTTGTTCTTACTTACTCGGGTAAATTGATGTCTATTTCAAGAGGACACCAAGATAGCACTTCACATGTTTTGACAGTCTCTTTATAGTTCATGCATAGCCCTGTCTGGATACCTTTAAACAGAGTAATATGATTAGAAAACATTGCTCTTTAGTTAATCAAATATGTTGCAGGATGATTCTGAAAATATGACTGAATTTCAGGACAATTTTATCTGGAGCAGTAGATATTGATTTTCTCATGAAACCCTGAATGAATGTTTCAGCCATCTCCCTGCTGGTTGCTGCCCTTGTTAACAATTTTACAAGGACTCATCAGCAAGGCATGAAGACCTACCGTTTCCACGGACATCATTGGATCCCTCTAAGCAGTCACTGTCTGACATGCAAATGGTGGATTGGTTCGGGAGCTTAAGAAGATACAGGATCACATTTCACTACCATTCAAATACTTTTGATTACCATTGAAATAATGGTTGTATAACGCATATGTATTTGCGTATAAATACAGTCCAACTTAACATTTCACTGGACATTTTCAGTAGTGTTTAATTCAAACAATAAATACACATTTAACAATATAGACTTACACATTTCAATGTATTTTAAAGGAGAAATCAGCAACTTACCTCGGGACAGGTCGATTGAGTTTGATTGGGGGTGACAATCATGTTGGTCAACACAAAGAAAGAACTGTCACCCTGCCAGACAGAAGACATTTTCCTAAAACAAATTATCTTTCTATACAAAAATACAAAAACAGTTACCAACACAATCTGAACTCAAACTGACAAAGTGATACACTGCAGATAAAGTGTATGGAGTATAGGTTTATACCTGAGCAGGGGTGTAAAGTACTTATGTAAAACTACTTTAAAGTGCTACTTAAGTCGTTTTTTTTAGGGTATCTATACTTTACTATTTCGATTTTTGACTACTTTTACTTTTACTTCACTACATTCAAAATAATTTACTTTTTACTCCATACATTTTCCCTGACACCCAAAAGTACTTGTTACATTTTCAATGCTTAGCAGAACAGGAAAAGGGTCAAATTTACACACTGATCGAACAGACTCAGTAAACAAACATGCTTCGTTTGTAAATTAAGTCTGCGTGTTGGAGTGTGCCCCTGGTTTTCCGTAAATTAAAAAACAATAATATGGCGCCATCTGGTTTGCTTAATATAAGGAATTTGAAATTATTTGTACTTTTACTTTTGATACTTAAGTATATTTTAGCAATTATATTTACATTTTGATACTTAAGTTTATTTAAAAACAAATACTTTTAGACATACTCAAGTAGTATTTTACTTGGTGACTTTCACTTTTACTTAAGTCATTTTCTATTAAGGTATCTTAACTTTCACTCAAGTATGACAACTGGGTACTTTTTCCACCACTGTACCTGAGGGGGGATGTTGTAATCAGCCACATCCCACACACGGGCGCCCAGATCAGAGGTGTTGGTGAAGCCAGTGCCCTTCACCTTGGTTGTGACAGAACTGATCACTGAGTCTGTTTCCTGGTAGGACTTTTGCACCACACAGACATACCTATAATGTAGCAGGTCAGACAGGAGACAAGGGGACATAGGTGTAGTGACAAAGTGGGACATTCACTCTGACTAAATGTAGTGGAACACTGGCTTTTTAATGTAAGAAACAGAATAATTGAATCCCAACTTACCCAATCACATAAACGAGGATCAGCAACTGGATTAATCTGAAGACGGATCCCACTACTTTGCTCTTCACCACAATCATTCTTTCTGTTTCATATTCAAAAAAACAGCTTTGGCAGCTCTGAGAACTACAGCTGCCCATCTTCTGAGTTATGGTTACACAGTAGAAAACTAGCAATGGGAGTGATAAAAGAGGTAAAGAGGTGTCACAGCCTGCTGAGATAATAGTCAAATCATTTTAATGGCTAGTATGAAAATTACAACTGACCCTGGCTCAGTTGGCAAATATAGCCTATCTGAAAAGTGGTATAATAAAACTGCTGTTCATCCACTCCAATGGATGCATGAAAATGGTATGTACTACTGGTATGCACACAAAATGGTATGCACACAAGAACTAGCGAAGTTGTGAAATTATGTTATCAAGTCAACAATATTTTCAAAGTTACATTTATTGCACATGGTAAAAAACATATGTTCCAATCTAAATGTAAGTAGACAGTCAAAGGAAAGATAAAGCAGTTCCCACCTCCAGTTAGCTCCAGTTCAGTCTCATCTAAGATAAAGTCTATTACGTTATTTCCCTCTTCATTATTGATGATCCCTAGACAGTGAGATGGATGGACACAATATCTACAATATCTACAAGACAATGTTCCGGTTGAAAATGTTAACCTTAATGCTGAATGGAAGATTAGATCAATACACCAGTACAAATGTGTTGTAAAGTCGCTACATGATGAGAACCAATCTCTGATGGAGCTTTCTAGATCACTGACTCTTCCTCTTCCCTAAAGCTGTGTGTCAGGGCTGGACTGGGGAGAGGTAGTTCTCCTGGGCCTCAGACGGTGTACTCTCCTTCATGGCTGGGGTACTCCTCTCTGATTCTCCACACACTACAACTGGGCATGACAGGGATGCTTTCTCTGGGTGGGGCCCCAATTCTCCAGCTGATGTACTGTCTGTAGGAGCAGTTGCGAAGGGCGGCGATCCGCTGCTCCCCCTCGGTCAGGTCAGAGAGAGGCTCCCTGTACAGCAGCAATGCGTCCAACAAGGGCCGACTCAGCACCAGCTGTTCAAACAGGGAGGAGGTGGTAATGCAGCGGCCAATGCTCTGCCTGCAGCACAGCTGCTCCTGGGGATGGGTGGAAGGGAGACAGCAGCCACACAGACACCAGGCTGGACGGTTGGGCCGGGGGAGAACCTGGGGCGGCTTGTCTACGATGTTGTTCCCCTTCTGCAATACACTAAACATGGCTCTCAGGTGCCCTGTGTCGTCCTGGCAACAAGTGTGCAGTGCATATCAAATTAGTCATATGCACTGATACAATATGTATGTATTAACATACTGACTTACTGTATAAAAGACAAGAGGAGGATAACAAAGTGAGCTTAAAAGTGACATCTTTATCTATTGTATCAGGGTGAGAATGGCACTACATTGGGGAAAACACAGTTATGCTAACCTTGCATTGGTGAACAGAGATGGGCTTCACTTGTTGTAAACTTTTCTTATGTGATTTTTTCACCACTCTTATATGGTTCTCGTCCACAAACGAGACACAGAGAATGCACTGGAACATAGAAGAAGAATTGTCTCATTGTTCAGCGTCTCACCACATATTTACATCAAACAATTCAGCCAATGAGAATGAAAATCTTGCTGTAGGTTTGTATAATCCTCAGTGGGGAATGCCATCCCACTCCTACATCCCACTCCTACCTGCTGTCTGTCCTGAACAGATTCAACCTTCTTCTCGGAGTAGTTCTGTCTGGCTTCTTTAGAGTAACAACTGGTCCCAATGAGCCAGTCGATGAATACAGTGGTCTACGAAAAATCACAACCATTGTCCTTTACTTTCCCTATTATTAGTTTTGCATTTGAAACAAGTTGAATAAAAAAGGCTGAATAACACTCACCAGTGTATAATATGATAGAGTTGATCCAATAAAGATGATCAGTTGGATTATGCTGAATTTTCCTGCCTTAAAAGAACACATGATATAAATTACCATTTGTATTTTTCAGATTTTCATGAATTAGAAAAAGAAATGCATGCCTCCAGAGTGGCGCAGCGGTCTAAGAGGTGTCACTACAGTCCCGGGTTCGATCCCCGGATTCGATCACAACCGCCCTTGATCGGGAGTCCCATAGGGTGGCGCACAATTGGCCCAGCGTTGTCTGGGTTAGGGGAGGGTTTGGCCGGGGAGGACTTTACTTGGCTCATCGCGCTCTAGCGACTCCTTGTGGCGGACCGGGCACCTGCAGGCTGAAAGCAGTTGTCAGTTGAACGGTGTTTCCTCCGACACATTGGTGCGGTTGGCTTCCGGGTTAAGCGGCTGGGTGTTAAGAAGCGAGGTTTGGCGGGTCATGTTTCGGAGGATGCATGACTTGACCTTCGCCTCCCGAGCCCGTTGGGGAGTTGCAACGATGAGAGAAGATCGAAATTAAGGAGAAAAAGGGGGTAAAAAAAATAAAAAAATAACAACATTCACAAGATTACCATCATCATTATTGCAGGTTTAATGATGAGACTTACTCAGTCATACAAACCTTTCCAAACACCATGACATCAAACCTGATCCCAAATGCTTTAAACAGGGTTCTCTCCTCAACACCATTCTCTGTCTGATATCTGGCAAACCTGCCAACATAAGTAGTAGGTTAAACAATGTAATATCTGGATTGCACTGATATATACAATTACAAATGTCTATAGCACTATTGATTGACAGCTTTCCATAATTTGACATGGGTCAACTAACCATGTATGACCTATGACATGACCGTTGGCCTCAAGAACAAGGCCTGTCACAATTACCTGAAGTTGAGACCAGGGTACAGTGTTCTATTGCTCTCCTTCTCATCCAGCCGGCGGAAGGAGTATTTGGGCAGACAGTTTCGCAAGAACCCGTCCAGGTTACAATCCCACTTGATTTGGATCCCAATGACGCCACCCTTTGGTGAGAGAGCATGGTGGAGACGATCTACTCAACGTGTTTTATATCAACCTGACAATCATGTCATCTGACATAATTAAGGTCATTGAGGGCTAGATTCAATCCGTATCGCGGAAGTATCGCGGAACATTCGCGTTATATCTCGATTTAAATGTAAAGGCAATGTTCCCGCGTTCGCGGAGACAGCACTGCACTCACGGTACACGCTGCACATGTTGGCTCAATTTTTGACACCACACTCCAAAAAGCAAGTTCTGCAGGCTCTAGTTTTGTCTAATCTTGATTATTGTCCAGTTGTGTGGTCCAGTGCTGCAAGGAAAGACGTAGTTAAGCTGCAGCTGGCCCAGAACAGAGCGGCACGTTTTGCTCTTCATTGTAATCAGAGGGCTGATATAAATACTATGCATGCCAGTCTCTCTTGGCTAAGAGTTGAGGAAAGACTGACTGCATCACGTTTTCTTTTTATAAGAAACATTAATGTGTTGAAAATCCTAAATTGTTTGCATAGTCAATTTACACACAACTCTGACACACACACTTATCCCACCAGACATGCCACCAGGGGTCTTTTCATAGTCCCCAAATCCTGAACAAATTCAAGAAAACGTACAGTATGATATAGAGCCCTTATTGCATGGAACTTCCTTCCATCTCATATTGCTCAAATAAACAGAAAACCTGGTTTTAAAAAAAAGCAACACCTTGTGGCACAACGCCTCTCCCCCATTTGACCTAGATAGTTTGTGTGTATTGATATGTAGGCTACGTGTTCCTTTTAAAAACAATGTATGTCGTTCTGTCTGCCCTGGGCTGTTCTTGTCTAATGATATTCTGTATTATCTCATTCTGTATTATGTTTCATGTTTTGTGTGGACCCCAGGAAGAGTAGCTGCTGCTTTTCAACAGCTAATGGGGATCCTAATAAAATACCAAAATACCAAATACCAAATCGGAAATCACCTTAACATTTTTACACGGATACGGATTGAATCCAGACCATAATTCTGTAATTCATTAAGTAATCAAATATGTCCAACATTATGTGCAGTGCCAAAATAGATGCATACAACAGTGAGTGACATACATAATTGAGGGTCATAGAGTTAGTTTATGTGAAAGTTTGAGGTTGTTTGAGAAACTCCCTCTAACAAAGCAGCCCACCTCAACTGCCATCTCTGAGAAGTTCTCTTTGGCCTCCTTTACAATGTCCCCCAGACGGAAGATGGGGCACGAGGGTTCTGTACGCCTGTTAAACTGGCAGCGCTTCAGGTAGCTTTCCGTCATCTCAGGGAGGATGTTCCTTCTGTAAGACAAAAACGCATCAGTTAGATCCACTTTCACTGAATTGAAGAATGTGCTTGTTTTCCATATTTTTATGAATTCATTTAATAGTTTTTTATGATTATGACCCTCTCAGAGTATGTACAGATGAATTATCTTAGTTTGAGCCAGTTAGCTACAGCAGGAAAATAATCCTGCAGCAACAGGAAATTTGAATTATTATATGAATTACAATTAATGGACATTTTTGTAGGGGTTGATACATTTTTCTTAAGGGAAAAACAAGTCTGAAATTTCTAAGTGGAAATTACAAACTTCAGAAGCATTTAAAATGTTTTAAACCTCAAATACACTACATGTTTTAAATGTCCTGCATTGCAGCAAAGTTATCCTGCAACAGAGTGTTCAAATTAAGATCCTTCATCTGTAAAGGTGGTGAAGGTTACTCTAAATATAATATACTTGAGAACTGTGGTGTGCAAACTAAAAAGCCAAATTAATTCATATTGAATTGGAAAGTCTCACCTCATGAAATTAAAGTTTGGGAATCTGATGTTGTTTTTGATGAGGACTGTAAAGTTCTCAGCTGATGCCAAGAGAGCAGGCCTAGACGTCAGGGCAGTCATCAATTGCATTATTGAAGCAAAGTTGTGAAAACAATCATTTTTTACAGCGGACAGTTTCATTTTCATTTAAAAGTTTCTGTTAAACTACTGTGAAACACTGTTCCTTGGCATATTTGACTATATACACATGCAGCACTAACAAAGTGAGCTTCCTCCACATTAGAGGAACTAAAGTATAAATATAGCTGTCAGGCAGTGGTCTACGTAGAAGAGAAGATAACATTATTTACTGAGTAACTAACCTCTGCAGGGACCACATGTCAAATCACACTGAATTTGATGACAGTAAGAGGACAGGCACACATAAATGCATACTGATGCTGAGAAAACAATAATAGTGAGCTTATTTACTTGGGGGGCTTTTTCTTGGTCTCTATGGGGCACCACGCAGACACCTCACATGTTTTCCGTGTCACATCAAACTTCACACATGCACCTGTCTGAACCCCTGATAAGGAAAGCAACATTTGAATTATTGTATGGGTCACATGACAAACAATACCAACTATTATCTTAGATGTTCTATTATCATGTGTCTACATGTTTACTACTATGTATAAACGTATATAACCATAATGTATCTGCAAATAGTAAAGAGCCCAGAGCGGAGCTGACCGTCTGAAACCTCAACACATCAGGGACAAATTCCTCCCCTACATGTAAGAACCAATGGTATCACCAGATAGAGATGACACAAACAGAAGAGAAGGATCATGGGAGAAGTTCTAGACAGTTGTAGTTGTACCGTGACTGTGCTGATCCCAGAATCCCTTTACACAGTCCTCGTCTGTCCGACACACTTTTCCATAAGGAGGGACCTGTAATATAAACACTCCTAGGAGATTAGTGGGTTCTAGTCATCAAATAGAAATGATATAAGACATTAGAATGTACAGTAATTGGACATCCTACTGGCACTCTACCTCAGGGCATTTTCCTTGCCTTTGTTTTTTTGTAACAATGACATTGGTCACCACGAAAAATGAATTCTTTCCCTTAAACAGAAAGTCAAACAAATGTATAGAAAGTCAGAACCAATGTAAAAATATGTGCATGTATATTACAAATGTAATATGTGTATAATATACAACAATAAAACAACAATATTCTCTCACTCTCTCACACACACACACATAAACACACACACACACACACACACACACACACACCTGTGATGGCCCACTGTAATCCACAACGTCCCATACTATATCACCAACATCTGGTAAACTGGTCAAGGCCACTCCCTTAACCTTAGCAGTAACAGAGCTGACCACATAGTCGTGTTCTTGGTACTCCTTGTTCCAGAGCATCATAATGCTACAAAATAAAACAATATTTGATCATGGTATGTTGCAAATCGGTGAAAGTTAGCCCACTTTGATATATATCCCTAATCGTTTTAAAATACGATCGGCATAGTTACAAGAGATACAGTTGATGCAAGTAATACACAATTATTTTAGAATATAATCATTATATAAAACATTCATACTTTATTTTCATGCACACATTCTTGATCAGTCAAGGCGCGTGGGCGTTCGTCGTCTATTACCGTTATTACCGCAAGATGAATCCTTATGCAGAATAGCCTACTCACCAGATGAACATCAGTATGACTCCGTTAAATGTCCATTTCAGCGATCCCAGCCTTACACTTTGTATTCGGACCAGTTTATGTGTTTCATATTCACATAGATTTAGCAGTTTACAAGGCATTTTGGATAAGTCTGACTGAGAGAAAGGATCTCTTCTGACTCATACTTGGTTCTTTCTTCTCCTTCCTCTGGGTCAGCTTGCAGCTGTTGCAGTTCCATTGACCGAACAATATTCTACGTCTGTGAAATTCAAGACTGGTCCAGTCATCGTTGTTGTGGAGGCAGTGTGCATGCACATCCCTATTGAGCAGCCAAAGCAGAAAACAAAGTCGTCTTTGTCGATTGTTTTATGTTATTTGCTACTTTGAAATGATTTGACAATAAATTGCTTGAAAAGTACATGAATAATAATATATTAATATTGACTAATGATGTAGGCCTTGGGGTATACCGGTAAGAACATTAAAAGAGGTACAGGATATTAAATTAAGATTTCTGTCACTATCAGTATTTGCATATCAAAGGTTCACATATCCTTATGAAGGGTTTCATTGTATCTGGGCAGGGGCACAACTTTCACTGGGGAAGGGGGGGATGTCTCCCCCACATTCTGAAATTGCATTTTTTGTCCCCCACCGTATTATCATTGGAATGTGATACAAAACAAGGCAACGGTGTGCAGACGCCTCCGAGTGTTCGGGTAGGCTTTTTGGAGTGTTTATCCAACTGGATTTAGGACCATGTGGAGACCACAGAGTGGGTTGACAGGCTGTGTGAAGGCAAAGCCTCTGGAAGTCTGGCTGGACCAGCACTGGAGAGTTGAGCATAGTTCAGTGTACGCCTTGTGCTCTTTCACCTAGTTGTGAAAGGAACAGAAACTGGCTACTCTTTAGTTGACTGACGTAGCTGTCAAGATAACTACTCTTTAACAGAAAAAACGAAACTAGTGTTTATTCGCAGTGCTGAGCTAGTATTGTAACTGACATGTAACGTTAGCTAATGTTTCATCTCCTCTCTGCTGAAGTGAATGAATAAGCTACATAAGCTACAATGTAGTAAACTATAGCCTTATCATAGGCCAATTTAGAAAGTACATTTCTTTGGAAAGATAACTGCCCCATGCTTCTCCATCCATGTATACATAGGCTGCTGTAGCCTACTCTATTTAATTGAGACCACACACGCACCTGATTTCGCAGGTATGGCTACTGAACTGGAAGCAGCAAGAATGACGACAGTGACACTTGCTACATTTTGCATAATCCTATAGGATATAGCCTCAGCATAGTATAGCCTCAGCACACTCAGCATAGTAGCTTAACCGATGTGTGCGTTGTGCCTTTTCCTTTTCAATCATGATAAAAACATTTGATTGCACTTCGACTCACATTGGTTGAGCGCCCTCCACTTCTTTTCATTATCAAGGTTTAATCATACACTGCTCAAAAAAATAAAGGGAACACTTAAACAACACAATGTAGCTCCAAGTCAATCACACTTCTGTGAAATCAAACTGTCCACTTAGGAAGCAACACTGATTGACAATAAATGTCACATGCTGTTGTGCAAATGGAATAGACAACAGGTGGAAATTATAGGCAATTAGCAAGACACCCCCAATAAAGGAGTGGTTCTGCAGGTGGGGACCACAGACCACTTCTCAGTTCCTATGCTTCCTGGCTGATGTTTTGGTCACATTTGAATGCTGGCGGTGCTTTCACTCTAGTGGTAGCATGAGACGGAGTCTACAACCCACACAAGTGGCTCAGGTAGTGCAGCTCATCCAGGATGGCACATCAATGCGAGCTGTGGCAAGAACGTTTGCTGTGTCTGTCAGCGTACTGTCCAGAGCATGGAGGCGCTACCAGGAGACAGGCCAGTACAACAGGAGACGTGGAGGAGGCCGTAGGAGGGCAACAACCCAGCAGCAGGACCGCTACCTCCGCCTTTGTGCAAGGAGGAGCAGGAGGAGCACTGCCAGAGCCCTGCAAAATGACCTCCAGCAGGCCACAAATGTGCATGTGTCTGCTCAAACGGTCAGAAACAGACTCCATGAGGGTGGTATGAGGGCCCGACGCCCACAGGTGGGGGTTGTGCTTACAGCCCAACACCATGCAGGACGTTTGGCATTTGCCAGAGAACACCAAGATTGGCAAATTCGCCACTGGCGCCCTGTGCTCTTCACAGATGAAAGCAGGTTCACACTGAGCACGTGACAGACGTGACAGAGTCTGGAGACGCCGTGGAGAACGTTCTGCTGCCTGCAACATCCTCCAGCATGACCGGTTTGGCGGTGGGTCAGTCATGGTGTGGGGTGGCATTTCTTAATGGGGCCGCACAGCCCTCCATGTGCTTGTCAGAGGTAGCCTGACTGCCATTAGGTACCGAGATGAGATCCTCAGACCCCTTGTGAGACCATATGCTGGTGCGGTTGGCCCTGGGTTCCTCCTAATGCAAGACAATGCTAGACCTCATGTGGCTGGAGTGTGTCAGCAGTTCCTGCAAGAGGAAGGCATTGATGCTATGGACTGGCCCGCCCGTTCCCCAGACCTGAATCCAATTGAGCACATCTGGGACATCATGTCTCGCTCCATCCACCAACACCACGTTGCACCACAGACTGTCCAGGAGTTGGCGGATGCTTTAGTCCAGGTCTGGGAGGAGATCCCTCAGGAGACCATCCGCCACCTCATCAGGAGCATGCCCAGGCGTTGTAGGGAGGTCATACAGGCACGTGGAGGCCACACACACTACTGAGCCTCATTTTGACTTGTTTTAAGGACATTACATCAAAGTTGGATCAGCCTGTAGTGTGGTTTTCCACTTTAATTTTGAGTGTGACTCCAAATCCAGACCTCCATGGGTTGATAAATTGTATTTTCCATTGATTATTTTTGTGTGATTTTGTTGTCAACACATTCAACTATGTAAAGAAAAAAGTATTTAATAAGATTATTCCTTTCATTCAGATCTAGGATGTGTTGTTTAAGTGTTCCCTTTATTTTTTTGAGCAGTATATTTAAGTTAATTTCATAGCTTACACTATTTCAACGAGAACACACATACTAGGTGCCCAAATAGGAGAGGTAGGCTACTGAAGTTGAAGCAGCGAATTCTGAGTGTGACAATAATGAGAAAATGATGTGCTTTTAATACAATAGGTAGGCTAACGCATACAAAGCAGAAAGAGGACAGTTTCAAAATAATCTGTGGGACAACAAAAATATTTTCACCCCAAAGTCATCTGTCTGACCGCCTGCTCCCGCCTGTAGCATGAAAAATGCCAAATGAGCCATAGTCTCTGTCGGGACCAGCAGGTCCAACACTATGCTCATCATGTCTTAGCAGGATCAGACGGTGACAGGGGTCCCAGCAGGGTCAGACAGCTAGGGAAGACCAGTCTATGGAGCTCAGGTGAATTTCGCAGTATATTCAGTGAATGATACAAAGTTCCATCTTGAATTGATGGGTAGACCTTCAGTAGCTACAGGACAGCAGGTTAAGTTTAAAGCTACGGTCTGGGATCTGGGAATAATGTTCATTTCAATTATTGAACCATTCCTTCTATTTTTGGATAATACATATAATGTATAAATGTACACCAAGGTAATTATTTGTCATGCCTCTTTGTAGGAGGATCAGATGGTGACAGGGGTCTCAGCAGAGTCAGGCAGCCAGGGAAGACCAGTCTGTGACAGAGGTGAGGTGGAGTTTTGCAGATACAACACTTTATTCTCTCTGTCCAGTAAACACTGGACAAGCCAGATGCTATTTTAAGGCAGTCTGACAAACCTCCAAAGTTGATTTCCAAACTGTATCAAGGGTTGATAGAGGCTTTTCCTGATGATACAAAACATGTAAAACACAAATGTGAGGAAGACCTGGGAGACGCTACTGATGACGATGAATGGATACAGATATGTTAGAATGCCTAGTCATGTTCATAGAATCTCAGACATAAAGACCATCCATATTACATGCAATATATGCCAGTGAAACTGAATATCATGCACTCAAAAATTGTATTATTCTGCTGTCATGGGTGTCGTAGGGATTTGACCAAAACGCAGCGGGAACGTGTAAACTCATCTTCTTTAATGAAGGAAAACATAAACACTTAACAAAACAACAAACATCGACGAGAAACAGTCCTGTCAGGTGCAACAAACACTAAACAGGAAACAACTACCCACAAATCCCATAGAAAAAACACCCCTCTTAAATAGGACCTTCAATTAGAAGCAACCAGATGAAGGATTCTCCCTTCTCCCTGTTTTTGTTTTGCCTGGA
Organism: Salmo salar; assembly: GCF_965601325.2. Classification (NCBI taxonomy): domain Eukaryota; kingdom Metazoa; phylum Chordata; class Actinopteri; order Salmoniformes; family Salmonidae; genus Salmo; species Salmo salar. The sequence goes on along the minus strand of NC_138310.1, from coordinate 19,133,406 downwards.
AATGTTGATACTGGAGACTTATCAGAAGAAACTGTGTAACCTAGCATTTACAGTGGCTAATAAATGCATAGCCATTCATTGGAAGGTTGGTTATCCTCCCACAATGTATGGAATAAATGTCAACTTACATTTGTTTTAAGATTAAAGGTATACTGTGCAACTTTCATAAGGTATTTTATGGACTACTATACGACAAAAGGAGTCTGTATTGAAAACCTACCCACATCAGGGGAGATTTAAGCAATCCCTAGCTGCTGGGCTGCTCAGTCCTGGCCCTGGGGATCTGCTGTACTGTTGTCACTCTGGCCTAACACACCTGAAACCAATAATGAATGTTTCACTAAATAAAATGTAAAAAATTGTCACATGCGCCGAATACAACCATGAAATGCTTACTTACTAAGATCCTAAAGCTGAGTGGGGTGTGTTGGGTTGGGGCGCTACAGGGACGTGGACACCTAGGGGCATGACCGGGTGACCCAGCTATATTGTGTGCAAGCAAAAAGCTCTACAGTACTATTAGGCCTGTGATATTAATTATATGGAGGGTGTACTGTTTCTGTGTGTTAATGGATAGGTGTATGTGTGTTTTCATTCATCTTTTGTTTTCCAAACCTTTTCCTTGAAATACATTTTTTAAAATGGGAAGGAAGTTGGGGAGAGAGTTGAGTTATTGACTAGACTGGTGGGGGTTGGGTATGTAGGCGGCTTGGGTTGGCTGGACGTTCTGGCTGAAATTTGATATAGAGGATGTCTTAAAGACAATCAAAAGTTGTCTTTGTACTTTATTTGTAAGAGTTGTTCATTTGCTAGGCTATTGGTTAAAGGTGGAACACAATATTGAATATGGAATTATCATGGATCTAGTTCAGTCTTATCAATCACTTAAACATATTTAATAATTTCTTAACTAGCTTGATGACTGAGGGCATTTTTGCTTACTCTTTGTTGTTCTAAAGACGGCTAGAAGGGCCATGGTTCATATTAGATTATGTAGAAATGCAGGAAATGTGCTTTAGTTGCCCCAAAAAATGGGGAGGCCCCCAGACCCCCTGCCACTTTATGTCCCCCTCTGCAAATAGCACTGCTGGGTGATTTAAAAAGTCATGGTCAATTGATCAATAATATAATAATACCTGGAAGCCAGCCGCACCAATGTGTCGGAGGAAACACCGTTCAGCTGGCGACCAGGGTCAGCCTGCAGGCACCAGGCCCGCCACAAGGAGTCGCTAGGGCGCGATGAGCCAAGTAAAGCCCCCCCCCGGTCAAACCCTCCCCTAACCCAGATGACGCTGGGCCAATTGTGCGCCGTCCTATAGGACTCCCGGCCATGGCTGGTTGTGGCACAGTCCGGGAATAAACCCCTGTCTGTAGTAATGCCTCTAGCACTGTGAAAAATGTTGTAAAATATGTCAAATCTATGAGAATAGAAAGGTTCAGTACATTATATGACAAATAGAAATCAAAACTGATTGGTGACCAGAGATAGATGGGAGGAGTTTAGTGGAGCTAAAGGATGGGAGTAATAACAAACAAAAGATAACTATTGTAAAATATACTGTGTCTGTAAAATGTATATAGTATGTAAAAGATGGAAGTAGAAGCCTTACATGCTGACCAAACCGCGTGCACCATCAAGCGCCATCACGCGCATGTTGATTTTGTTCACCCACACCAGAAGCGTTCAGGACACGCAGGTTGAAATATCAAAGCAAACTCTGACCCAATTATATTAATTTGGGGACAGGTCGAAAAGCATTAAACATTTATGGCAATTTAGCTAGGTAACTTGCTGTTGCTAGCTAATTTGTCCTGTTATATAAACATTGGGTTGTTCTTTTACCTGAAATGCACAAGGTCCTCTACACCGACAATTAATCCACAGATAAAACGGTAAATCAAATTTATTTCTCATCATCTCTCCTCCTTCCAGGCTTTTTCTTCTTTGGACTTTATATGGCAATTGGCAACTAACTTTCATAATAAGGTGTATTACCATAACCGACCTCAGTTCATCTTTCAATCACCCACGTGGGTATAACCAGTGAGGAGATGGCACGTGGGTGTATGCTTCGAAAAGCCAATGAGGAGATGGAAGAGGCAGGACTTGCAGCGCGTTCTGTGCCACAAATAGAATCAACTTCTATTTTAGCGCCTGGCAACGCAGATGCTCATTGGCGCGCGCGAGCAGTGTGGGTGAAATAATTGATTAACATGTACACTACCGTTCAAAAGTTTGGGGTCACTTAGAAATGTCCTTGTTTTTGAAAGAAAAGCTCATTTTTTGTCCATTAAAATAACATCAAATTGATCAGAAATAAAGTGTAGACATTGTTAATGTTGTAAATGACTATTGTAGCTGGAAACGGCAGATTTTTTTTATGGAATATCTACAGAGGCGTACAGAGGCCCATTATCAGCAACCATCACTCCTGTGTTCCAATGGCACGTTGTGTTAGCTAATCGAAGTTTATCATTTTAAAAGGATAATTGATCATTAGAAAAACCTTTTGCAATTATGTTAGCACAGCTGAAAACTGTTGTCCTGATTAAAGAAGCAATACAACTGGCCTTCTTTAGAGTATCTGGAGCATCAGCATTTGTGAGTTCGATTACAGGCTCAAAATGGCCAGAAACAAAGACTTTCTTCTGAAACTCGTCAGTCTATTCTTGTTCTGAGAAATGAAGGTTATTCCATGAGAAAAATTGCCAAGAAACTGAAGATCTTGTAGAATGCTGTGTACTACTCCCTTCACAGAACAGCACAAACTGGCTCTAACCAGAATAGAAAGAGGAGTGGGAGGCCCCGGTGCACAACTGAGCAAGAGGACAAGTACATTAGAGTGTCTAGTTTGAGAAACTGACGCCTCACAAGTCCTCAACTGGCAGCTTCATTAAATAGTACCCGCAAAACACCAGTCTCAACGTCAACAGTGAAGAGGTGACTCCGGGATGCTGGCCTTCTAGGCAGAGTTGCAAAGAAAAAGCCGTATCTCAGACTGGCCAATAAAAAGAAAAGATTAACATGGGCAAAATAACACAGACACTGGACAGAGGAAATCTGCCTAGAAGGCCAGCATCCTGGAGTCGCCTCTTCACTGTTGACGTTGAAACTGCTGTCAATAATTTTTGGGCTTTCAATAGGTTCAATTTACACTTGTTACAAAGTTTATGAGTTTTCTTTTTCAATCCAAGTTGATAACCAATGGTGCAGTTTATACGTTATCAAGTGCACCACAATAAAGATAATGTTAAGTAGGCCAAGTTTTTGTTTACTAAGCTAAAGTATGCTGATAAAGTGCCAGATAGATTAGGGAGGAGGGGGTAAAGTCCAGCGACTATTTCACTCCACAGAGGCCTAGTCTAGCCATGGTAACTGATAGTCCATTTAAACTCTTCCACCTCAACTTGGTATGCAGTGGACTGCTGTAGCATTTAGCTAGTTAATATAAAAATGGTCTCAACAGGTTAAGAGCTGACATCAGTGTCTAAGTAATGCCACTTTAATAATGTTTACATATCTTACATTACTCATATCACATGTATATACTGTATTTTTTACCATCTTCTGCACCTTGCCTATGCCGCTCGGCCATCGCTCATCCATATACTTATAAGTACATATTCTCATTCACTCCTTTAGATTTGTGTGTATTAGGTAGTTGTTGCGGAAGTGTTAGATTACTTTTTAGTGTAACGTCTGCTTCCAACTCACACTCTCAAACACAGCTCACTTTCCAGGCCACTTTCCAGCTCACACTCTCAAACACATAGATCCCCTGAACGCAGCTCACTTTCCAGCCCACTTTCCAGCTCACACTCTCAAACACATAGATCCCCTGAACGCAGCTCACTTTCTAGCCCACTTTCCAGCTCACACACTCACACACATAGATCCCCTGAACACAGCTCACTTTCTACCCCACTTTCCAGCTCACACTCTCACACACATAGATCCCCTGAACGCAGCTCACTTTCTAGCCCACTTTCCAGCTCACACTCTCACACACATAGATCCCCTGAACGCAGCTCACTTTCTAGCCCACTTTCCAGCTCACACTCTCACACCCATAGATCCCCTGAACGCAGCTCACTTTCTAGCCCACTTTCCAGCTCACACTCTCACACACATAGATCCCCTGAACGCAGCTCACTCTCCAGATCCCAATCACCTGAATTCTAATCACATGTTCACACACATGTATGTCATTATCACACAGTATTTAGTTCAGTTCTTTGCACCCCATCATTGTGAGGTATTGTTTGTTTTGTGACACACTTCTATCCGGAGCTCTGTTTTTCCCCATAATTTACTCCTCCCATGTATGATAGTTTTTGTCTGCCTCACTAACGACACCTTTGGCCTATTCCCTGCCTGTACTTTAGCCTATCGGATTTCCTGTTATCAACCTATTGCCTGATCTCCCGGACGATGTTACTAGCCTTTTCCCTGCCTGTACGGTTGCCTTGTTGGACCCCTGTGTATGACCTTCTGCCTGCCCCTGGACCCAGCTACCTGCCTCCTCCTGTGGTCCTTTACAAATAAACACCTGCTGCGTCCTGCGCTTGAAACCAGCACTCTGTCCCATCGTGTTCATTACAGTTAGATATTACTGCACTGTCGGAACTAGAAGCACAAGCATTTCGCTACACATCTGCTAACCATGTGTATGTGACCAATAAAATTTGATTTTATTTTATTGGAATATTGTCATTCTTGTGTAGAAGGGGTCTCTGCAACACCTGCCATAGACCTATTGCCCATGTTTCAGATGTTTTTGTTCCTTTTCACTCTACATGCACACCTTTGCCCAATGTATCATTATTATGTAATGATTAGAGCATCGGCGTGTATCTTGCTTGGAAAACAGGACGAAACTGACTTATGAACAAAAATAGCTTTGAAGAAACAATTAACTGATCACGAAAGCTGTACATGACATCATTACAAATAAAATCACTACCATACTACATCATGGTTTGATCTTCCTTCAGTCTCAGTAAGGGACCCAACCAAACTCCCACCTTATTTCTTTGTTGTTGTAAGTCTCACAGGAGGTCAAGCCAGGTCACTCATGGGGAGAGAAAGAAGGATAATGTTTCTCCCTAGGGCCAATTTTCACAACCCTGCTATACCCAGCCTATGAGACCAGGCTCTTGGAGATTGGATACAAATATGGCCCAATTCTGACCCGAGTTAAGGACAGTTTGATGGAACGTAATTCCCTTTTTCTACACCTTTCTGTATTTCAGTGCCTTTGAAACGGGGTATGGTAGTCAGTGCCAGGCGCACCGGTTTGTGTCAAGAACTGCAACGCTGCTGGGTTTTTCACGTTCAACAGCTTCCTATGTGTATCAAGAATGGTCCACCACCCAAAGGACATCCAGCCAACTTGACACAACTGTGGAAAGCATTGGAGTCAACATGGGCCAGCATCCCTGTGGAATGCTTTCGACATCTTGTAGAGTCCATGCCCTGACGAATTGAGGCTGTTCTGAGGGCAAAAGGAGGGGGGGGGGGGGGGTGCAACTTAATATTAGGAAGGTATCCATAATGTTTTATACACTCAGTGTAAATTACACTTGTTTTAGATATATTTGACCTTATAATTGCTGGAGATGAATGTGAAACCAGTCGTTTAACAGCAAACTGAAGCATATCAACATATCAACTTTCCCACAATAAAGTTTATGAAATGCTGTGCCATTATGCAGTATTTAAATTATACTGCCTTTTAACTGGCAGGGACTCTCATATGTCTAATAACAACACATATTCAACTGTCAATTTACTGTTAGTTCCCTTCAGTTGGTATAGCCTACATTATCATTCCGTTTAATTACATTCTTTAATTTACCTTCATTTGCTTCCTCTGTAAACGCTGTCACAGCCATGTGGTTGTTGCTGAGGATCATTAGTAACAGTTGATAATATATTTTAAAAAATACATTTAAATCGTTATGGAGCAGAGTGCAGACCAATTCTTAACAGCTTGAACTTGACGCATGGCGCAATACTTGGCCCGTGTCATCACACAGTTCCATGGTTAGTGCAGGCAATAGACGAGGGTACAGCCTACTATTGTACACTATTCTCCCTATTATAATTCTATGTATACTAGTCTTCCAACATTACCATGAGTTAAAGAACTGAATGTGGCAATTTTCAGAATGAATCAAACCACTGTTTTCTTTCTTTCGTGCACAAAGGCTCTCCAAACCAGTTTTTTATGATTCATAAATACTTTCCTAACCCTAAATAATCTACAAGAATAATCTACATTTAAGACTATTTTTAAATCTACCGATTGGTGCTGAAACGGAGACAAATATACATATATTTAGATGGCTTTCTTTCATTGATCCCTAATATTCTGAACCCCAATATGTTCTATTTAGTCTGTCGAAAAAATTCAAACTAAAAGGTACACTGTATTTAAAACCTCGTCGGGCTAGGCAGCGGTATTTTCACGTCCGGATGAAAAGCGTGCCCAAAATAAACTGCCTGCTACTCAGGCCCAGAAGCTAGGATATGCATATAATTGGTAGATCTGGATAGAAAACACTGCAAAGTTTCTAAAACTGTTAAAAGTATGTCTGTGAGTATAACAGAACTTATTTGGCAGGTGAAACCCCGAGGACAAACCACCCAGGATTTTTTTGGGGACGTGGCTGTGTTTTCAATTAGTTTTCTTTGTGAATCTAGATTTCTGAGGCATCTGGTTGCAGTTCATATGGCTTCCACTAGATGTCAACAGTCTTTAGAAATTGGTTGATGTTTTTCCTTTGAGAAATTAAGAAGTAGCCCTGTTATTTTCATGTGTCACTCCAGGTGCTTTTGGTGCGTGCGACCTGGAACGTGCTTCACTTTGTTTTCGTCCGGTATTGAGCACAGTATTTCCTGTCTTAAATTTTATTGATTATTTACGTTTTAAAATATCTAAAGTTGGATTAGGAAAGTTGTTTGAAATGTTTGGACAAAGTTTACAGGTAACTTATTAGATATTTTGTTGTCATGTTGGGCGAGTTGGCACTGGTGTTTTTCTGAATCAAATGCACCAAATATATGGACATTTCGGAGATATAACGACGGAATTAATCGAACAAAAGGACCATTTGTGATATTTATGGGACATATTGGAGTGCCAACAGAAGAAGCTCTTCAAAGGTAAGGCATTAATTATATCGTTATTTCTGAGTTTTGTGTCGCGCCTGGCGGGTTGAAATATGATTGTCATGTGTTTGTTTGGTGGGGTGCTGTCCTCAGATAATCGCATGGTTTGCTTTCGCCGTAAAGCCTTTTTGAAATCTGACACGGTGGCTAGATTAACAAGAACTTAAGCTTTAATTTGGTGTATTGCACTTGTGAATGAATGGAAGTTGAATATTTCTAATATATTTTATTTTATTTCGCGCTCTGCAATTTCACCGGATGTTGTCAAAACGTTCCGCTAGTGGAACCCCTAGCCATAACAGGCTATTAAAGGGATGGCTTACGATGTATTGAAAACCCTATTGACTGAAAGTTCAGTGAGAAAATCTGTTGGAAAGCAAGTGGGAGGGTTTCCAGCGGTTTAATTACATTTATTTGGAGTGCACAAGGGAACCACGTCTGCAAAGCCAGTTCAAATCAAATCAAATGTATTTGTCACATACACATGGTTAGCAGGTGTTAATGCAAGTGTAGCGAAGTGCTTGTGCTTCTAGTTCCGACCATGCAGTAATATCTAACAAGTAATATAACCTAACAATTTCACAACAACTACCTTATACACACAAGTGTAAAGGAATGAATACGAATATGTACATAAAAATATATAAATGAGTGATGGCTGAACGGCATAGGCAAGATGCAGTAGATGGTATAGAGTACAGTATATACATATGAGATGAGCAATGCAGGGTATGAAAACATTATATGAAGTGATATTGTTTAAAGTGGCTAGTGATACATTACATAAAGATGGCAAGATGCAGTAGATGGTATAGCGTACAGTATATACATATGAGATGAGCAATGTAGGGTATGAGAACATTATTTAAAGTGGCATTGTTTAAAGTGGCTAGTGATACATTTAATTACATCAGATGGCAAGATGCAGTAGATTTTATAGCGTACAGTATATACATAAGAGATGAGTAATGTAGGGTAAGTAAACATGATATAATATAAAGTGGCTTGTGATAAATTGATTACATCAATTTTTCCATTATTAAAGTGGGTGGAGTTGAGTCAGTATGTTGGCAGCAGCCACTCAATGTTAGGGATGGCTGTTTAACAGTCTGATAGCCTTGAGATAGAAGCTGTTTTTCAGTCTCTCGGTCCCCGCTTTGATGCACCTGTACTGACCTCGCCTTCTGGATGATAGCGGGGTGAACAGGCAGTGGCTCGGGTGGTTGTTGTCCTTGATGATCTTTTTGGCCTTCCTGTGACATTGGGTGGTGTAGGTGTCCTGGAGGGCAGGTAGTTTGCACCCGGTGATGCGTTGTGCAGACCTCACTACCCTCTGGAGAGCCTTGCGGTTATGGGCGGAGCAGCTGCCGTACCAGGCGGTGATACAGCCCGACAGGATGCTCTCGATTGTGCATCTGTAAAAGTTTGTGAGTGTTTTTGGTGACAAGCCGCATTTCTTCAGCCTCCTGAGGTTGAAGAGGCGCTGCTGCTGCTGCGCCTTCTTCACCACACTGTCTGTGTGGGTGGACCATTTCAGTTTGTCCGTGATGTGTACCCCGAGGAACTTAAAACTCTCCACCCTCTCCACTACTGTCCCGTCGATGTAAATAGGGGGCTGCTCCCTCTGCTGTTTCCTGAAGTCCATGATCATCTCCTTTGTTTTGTTGAAATTGAGTGTAAGGTTATTTTCCTGACACCACACTCCGAGGGCCCTTCATAAATTAAGTCTGAATACCAACTACTGAGAAGTGCACAGGAAAGGTTTAATCTCCTGAATCTGAATCAGGCCCATATAGTCCATGGTCTGGTTTGCGTTTAAGATGACACATGGTCTTTGTTTTAACAAAGGGTACTGACACCAAACCATAACATAACTGAACATGTGAAAATTGGTTTCTCGGGGTTGGTTGCTGGAATATACACATTGGTTGTTGGAATTGACAATTCCTGACAGGTTATTTTCAGGGAGAGATATATACACAGTATATATATATATATATATAAGGATCGACGATGGTAGACGAGAAGCAAGTACAGGGAGTGAACATTTAATTAACAACAGGACAGGACAACGTCTGGACATGAAAACATAACAACATTAATGCTGACACGGGACACCAGCGGACAGATATAGATGGGGCATTCAACAAAGTGAAGGAGTCCAGCTGAGTCCAGTGAGCGCTCATGTGCGTAATGATGGTGACAGGTGTGCGTAATGAAGGGCAGCCTGGCACCCTCAAGCGCCAGAGAGGGAGAGCGGGAGCAGGCGTGACAATATATATATATATATATATATATATATATATATATATATATATATATATATATATATATATAGTCCTTACCAATAACCTGCGTGTCAATGTAAAAAAATTAAAAATAATTACACATACATAATAATCAATGTGAATATGTTCATATTGTAAGACTAGATCAGCATTTTTAGATGAACCAAAGTGGAATGAGTGTTACTCACACAGACTGGAGTTTAAAACAGAACTGACATGCCAAGGATTATATATCAAACACCTTATAGGATTTATAGCTGTCCCTCTCTGTAAAGAGCAATGTGATTGTCCCAGTGTTGCTCACAGGTGAGAGGAAACAGAAACCCTTTGTTGAGAAAGGGAATACAAGGTCCCGAAGACATCACACTGGGGTCTGCCATTTGAGAAAGACTGAGGCCTAATGCAGTCAAGCTTTAATAGCCATTTCCCCCCCACCCAGAGAATGATCTCACTAGAGAGCATTGCTGCACACAGTTCGGAGACAAATGTGCAGAGTCAAAATCATTAGCATACAACAAAGGAAATCAGTCCCATTCAACATTATATAATCTTCAACATTATATAATCTGTGCAACTGATAAGCAGACATAGAGTAGCTTGAATTCATAATAGATTGGAAACAGTTATGTTTTAGGGTTCAAGGGCAAAACACTACAACAACTAAGGGTATTTTATGTGCTGTAATGGAGCATCATGTTTGCACTAGTCTTTAAGATTACTTCACCTGCACAAAGGTATTCACCTCATCATATATCTGTCTGACCAATAGGGTGCCAAATAAGGTAGGAGAGATGAGGTGGGTGAGAGGGACGCTGAGGTCAGCCACTCTGGCCCTGGTTCGTGAGAGTTACCTTGTAGTGACAGGGTTATAAACTGTAAGCAAGAAGTAGGGTGGACACCAAAGCCACAGGAAGTAAGGGTGCTGAGGGTGCTGTTGCACCATTTGAAAAATCCTAATAATAAAACAAATATAGACGGCTGTAGGGCGGACAAAACATTTTTTTTTTCCAGCATCTCCACTTTGGCAAAAAAAAGGTAGTTGTATAATTAAGAACAGTATCTTGCTGAATTCAATAGTTGGAATTGTAAGAATTGTTGCCCTGTCACTTTCTCTGCTATTGTCATTCTAATGGTATCCAGTAAGAACAAAACCCTGTCGTCAAACATTTACATCTAAATGTGCAAAGTTACGGGCAAAGACACAAAACATCCACATCAAGGAAAATATTTTTCTTGATCAAATAACATGGAATACAACCACTTTTTGTGCAAAATACAAAGCACTTAATGGAAATGTACTGTATTGTACATAGGCTGTAATTGAGTAAACTGAGACATCCAATAGTTTGTGATGATATGATGTGGCTTAGTTGGTAGAGCATGACACTTACAATGCTAGGGTTGTGGGATCAATTCCCAATGGAGACCAATACGAGATAGTATGAAAATATATGCACTCACTACTGTAAATTCCTCTGGGTAAGAGCATCTACTGAGAAGGAATGAATAGACCCTTTCAGTTTTCACATATAAATAACTTCCAAAGTATTTCAAGAAACTGGAAAGCATATATCAAGCAAGTATTTTTATATGCTACAAGTTTTATCAGATTAATTGTTTTGTGCAGATAATTATCACACTCAAGTTACAAATGCTGGTAAACACTTAAATACATGGAGTTGAAAGATATTTCAAAAACGTAGTGCAGTGGGCCTTTACTAGTCCTGTATTAGGGAAGGATATATATCTTCAGCTCTGGACAATTTTTTGCACCCCCCACACATCGGCAAAAAAGAATCGCAGCATCCACACCCAAACTACTTCCCGCTGTTATGGTGGGCACAGCACTGGATTCTTGGAAAAATATTCCCTAGAAGGTCATGTTCTTGTCGGGTGTCCACTCAAGCCTTTCAGTCCTTGAAAAGCTTTAGCTAGTCAGTAATTTCGGGAACACTTTACTTGACACCCAGCGTCATAACACGTTATGGCACAGTCATAACCATGCCATAATATGTCATAACAGCAGACGTAACTTGTCACAACCTGTTATAATGTAGTCATAACACTGTCATATATTGCGTTATTTTATGGCTGGTTATGACACCTACATAAGAGTGTAAAAACCCTGAAAACCTACCATGGGAATTATTTTATGGCTGGTTATGACATCTACATTTCTAAATCATTCACACATACAATTTCTAAATCATTCACACATACATACACACACACACACATACACCTCTATAATATCTTTCTGTGGTTTGTGGTTTGTGATTCTCTTTCAGGCAAACGGGATTTATTATGGCCTTTTCCCTGTACCTAACGTAACGTCTGTCAGTAATTAAATAGACTGGCAATGTTCAATTCCTCAATCCTGTTATTTAATGCCCACAATTACTGAAATTAACTTAAATGGAGTTTCAGGGAATGCCTTTTTTGTGGCTGGTGGGACTGGTGCCTACTTGGAGATGGGCACCAGACCTAGGACAAGGTTTGGGTAAAGAGGGTTGTTGTGACGCATTATTTTTACATCAAAAACACAAATGGTTATATGTTATATGGAAACAATTACACAGCTTGCTGCAAACGAAATGTGTGCAGCCTATATGTGTCATTATGAGTTGCCTGCGCGAATAGCTAAACCTTGGCCAACGAATTTCGAACCAAATATAAACAACAAACTTCAATAGCATTTAAAAAATATTTATTGATGAAGAATAAATTACATTTGAGTTTCACATAAGTTGTGTTTCCAAAAGACAAAACGCATTAGTTTCCTATTCTGGTTATTGCAGGTAGATCATATGTTTTGAATCCATGTTAGCGCAGCACAAAATGGGTTAAATGTCACGTGGTAGCGGGTGGTATTATCACTCGAGGCTATAAAATGTGTATTTGAAGAAAGAGAACAAAGAATCAGAACCTATATAAGAGTCCCCAAGACGCTGCGCAGTCACTCTTTGGCATTAGAGAGAGCAGAGAAGATTACTGCTGGTGCACTCTGCGTCCACAGGTCCAACAGATGATGATGATGATGATGATGCTGACTTCTATCCTTCTATCCTGCGTCTTTACGCTGCAGTGCCTCAGAAGCATGCATTGTTCGCCAGTGCCAGAAGGAAACAGGTACCAAGCGGCGCCGGTGAGTGCAGTGTACTTGAGTTTTAGATATTTTCTTTGTTTGATAATATCTCTCAACAGACAAAATTAACTTGATAGTAATTACTGGAAGTTTCATCGGTATTGCAAGTCATTTCCAACCATTATCCGTGCATTTCAAATTCACCTGCTATTTCAAATCATGCACACATGAGAGTGCAGAAAAGTTTGCTTAGTTGTCATTCCCAGTTTTCCAGTTCAGATTTTCACTGCAGTGGGAGAAAATCTGTTATTTTTTTTTTTTAGAATGGTCAGTTTGCTATACCCACACTACACTTTGCTTGCAGTTATGATTGTGCTGAGCCCTGGTTGACAGATACCAACCTGCTAAATGCTTAAAACCAATCTGGCAAACAAATAATCTTGTAGATGTTATGTTCAATATTATTAGAAGGGTTCTATGTCAATACTTAGTGTTAAGATGATGCGCCAGCCCAGTGGACAAAGTGTCATATCTTTCAATGATGACCAATACATGACAGGAGTAAATCACAACATAAGATTTAAACACGGCATCATTAATCCTAAACAAAAAGATCTCAGTCGAATACATAACCATCCCAGGATGGGACTAAGTTTAAGAAATGTTTCATTTAGAAACTTCACAAAGCCGCTGCCACAACATTGACACTGACATCAAGAAGGCTTTTATTTTCAACCTTGGCTACCATGGCACAACTGAAAGTCCTGCAGGGTGTGGGCATGTGATCAATAGAGAAGGTAATTGAGTTCTTGTCTCTGCAAGGCAGGAAATTATAATAACTGGGCTATAAATACATTTTGTCAACAACCCCATGAATGAGAGGATAAAGAGATATTGCTGATAACTTGCAATATTAGCCGACTGCCTCAATTACAGAGATTAGCAGGTACTTTAAGATGAAAACTGAAAGAAAATGTGAACTCATCAATTTGAGAATGTTTGAGGTAGCCTACTGTAAACCTACTGTATAAAGGACGAAGTATGGTAAACGTCTCCTCAATGGAATGGAGGAAAAGTTGTTCGTTTAGTTTCTACTCTCTTCCTTTTACTGAAATGACTTGCACCTGCGATGGCAACACATACAAATAGTAATTCAATGTTATCCCACTGGGCACACACTGTTTGAATCAATGTTGTTTCCACATCATTTCAATAAAATTAAGTTGATGTCTAGTTGGTAACTGAACTGAAATCTGTAGTCTTGTCAATTTGTTTCCCATTGTTGACAAAAGAGTGGGTGATTATACAAGCACAGACAAGTTTCTCTGTATGTGGCATCTGGGTCAGGAAACACAGTGCCTGTTTGCTCTCTCAGGGAAAATGGAGGGAAGGGAACACGATGTGCTCACTGTTTAGATATCTCTTTGTGAATAAAACCCATGTCCCTTGGTTTTTCTTCTTGTTTTGCTCCGTTAGTTCTGTCCTCTGGCCAAACTGACTGCTAGACACCGTGAGACCAGAGAGATTATTAGCCTCAGTTCCCATAGCATCCACCTGTTGAATTAGGCTACAGCAGCTCCACATCACTGGAAGGCTCCGATGGAATGAAAAGTTAGAACGCTTTGAAAAGCCTTCCCTCTTGAAAGGTGATTGGTTTCTGTAAAGCATCTGCAAAACAGAGGAGGGTTCCTGAGGACCATAAAACCTGAGAAAATTAATACGATCAGTTCATGCAAGGTGAGAGTGGCATCATCCCCTTGATTCTCAGCTCCGCACGAGGAAGTTTGTTTGCCAGGAAAGATAAGAGAGCACAGTAAGTACCCAGGGAATTTGTAATATATCTTCCATTGCCTGGTGCTACTGATTGTGGCTGATGTATTCGATTAAGGGGGATAAGGAGGCAGATACCAATGAATTTATTGATAGTGGTGCATCTATCTCTCACCTCATGAGTTTAATCCTCTTTCCTGTTACAGTGAAATAGTTTGACTATTTACTCAGTTGTATATATGCACTCTCCAAATCCAGACCACATCTGATTTCTCATGTAAACATTCACTCAAGAAGACCAGTTTCTCTCTTCATAACTAGATTGACTCCAGAATGCTTACCAAGTTGCTCAGTTTGCAGAAAATACCCTCTAGTATTGTTCTAATAGGAACGGGTTTTAGTATCCTCCTTCTAAGTTCTTACAAGACATAGTGAGATCTGACAGAATGTCCACATGTTATAATGTCAGGGCTTTAGTATAGATGGAGAAACTTTTCAGAGGCGCCTTGTACAGACATGTTGAGTTGTGCTCTTTGAATATCACTCTGCCAGATCCCCTCCACCCCAATGGCTCAGAGATCTTTTCATCACTGTTACCAGAAGCCAGATGTGTCCATACATGTAATGAATCCCCCTCCCAAAACATGTTGGTTCACACACACACAATGATAAAACAGCCTGAATCACCTAGATGGCCACTTTCGGGGTGTACTAGTTAAAAAATGGGCTATTTGCATAGTCATCAGAACAGAAGATGATGGACTGACTGAGTGGCAGCCAAAGCAGTGAAAACACAACACCACTGTGTACTGGGTATACACTACATATGTACATAATTACATATGTGTCCAGCCTGTACGCACAATGGGTATACACACAGAACACCATATACAATACATGCTGTAAATGTAAACAAAGGCATGCAAATTGAGGACAGTCAAAGTTTCCGGTTCAACCCGTGACACCATGGAAGTGAACTTTTACCTTTACCCTGTTGGGAATCTGAGGGGAGGAGCTGTGCTTTCTCTCATCTCAGGGGCTAGACTGGTTCATTTGATTGATGAGGGGGGATAACTTGTCAACAACACTCATTTCTCTTCTCATTTCTCTCTTTGAAACATGTTGAGTGCACACTTCTACTGCCTGTTAGCCATGATTTACAATGTACTGTAGATAGCCCACACTTCCTTTCTCATGCTGTTGGGTGTATATATGTCTTATCACCAAACTAGATTAGAGAGCAACCCTAACATCCATATATTAAGTTGAATTCCAGTTTGCAAACTCTACAAAGTGAAATGCAGGTGAAAGACTGAGAGTTCTGCATAGTGTTCCTCCCCTTGTTTAGGGGCACATAACTCAGGGTAAGGTCCTCTCGTTTTGAGGTCTGGAGCACATTCCACAAATCCTGCTGGGCATTGTTCCCGTTGTAGTGGGGCAGCTAAGCACATTTTGTGATAAAAGCACCAAATTTGGCACATAGGTAGATTTATAGACCCTGAAAATATTTAGATATGAAGTCCCCCCAGATTTGGCCCATGGGGGACGTGGCAGCCATTTTTCTAAATGGCCGCATAGGGTAATACTATTTTAATATTCAGAAGGACTATATTGAGGCAAGCACACCACATTTGACACAGAGGTAGATTTGTGTAGCCTGAAAAGATTAAGATATGGAGCCACCACAGATTTGGCCCCTGTGGGCCGTGGCGGCCATCTTACAAAATGGCCACTGTCGGTAATACAATGTCACAATTCTAAACAGTTTCTTTTGTAAACGCACCAAATACGGCACAGAGGTAGATTTATGTACCCTGACAAGATATATATGTGGAGCCACAACAGATTTGGCCCAAGGGGGCCAAGGCAGCTATCTGAATTTGCTTCTGATATGGGCATTGCAAAGTAGCTTTAGTAGACATTTGTTTACATGCTTATGTACCTGGTAGGATGTGAACCCCAGTCTCCACCTCCAGAACCAAACGTCAGAACCAAAATAAATATTCTGTGCTTGGCCTAGGGTGATTTTAATCCGAATTCAGTACCTCACGCATTCTACCTCATCTCCGCTACACTAATTAAAAAAATTTGACCTACATGACTGCTGTGTTTCCTTCTGTACTCTTTGTAATATACTGTGTGTTACTGTGAAACATTTTGGTTTTGAGGATATCCAGAGCAAGAAGTATAGCCCAGAAATATGACTTGGTGTAGGCGATAACTTTTTGTAGATTAAAGGTTTGTAAAATAGTGGCACAGTCTGCAGCCTTTTAGTAAAATAATTGTGGCTCCATATCTTAATATTTTCAGCATACCTCAATCTACCTCTGTGCCAAATTTGGTGTGTAAATCTCAAAATAGGCCTTCTGAAATGTAAATTGTATTACCATCTGCGGCCATTTCATAAGTTGACTGCCATGACCCCCAGAGGCCAAATCTGTGCGGGCTTCATTTCTAAATTGTTTCAGGGTACATGAATATACCTCTGTGTCAAACTTGGTGTGTTTATCTAAAATAAAGGCCTCCAAAACTCTAACATTGTATTACCAACAGTAGACATTTTGTAAAATGGCTGCCATGCCCTCCAGGGGTCAAATCTGGGGTGGATCCATAGCTAAATGTATTCAGTGTTCATAAATTTACCTCTGTGCCAAATGTGGAGCCTTTATCTTAAAACAGTCCTTCTGAATTCCAAAAACGTTTTACTGTTGGTGCCCATTTAAAAAAAATGCTTCCACGCCCACAGTGGCCAAATCTGTGGTGGCTCCATATCTAAATGTTTTCAGGGCACATCAATCTACACCGGTGCCACATTTTTACCACAAAAATGCACAACACATTTTTGCAGCTATCAGTCACCCCACAACACTATTGCCTCACAGAGCAGAAGTTAGCTACTAGAGGGAGGGTGGCCACTTCAGCAACATGGTATCTTAACCCAATGACAGAATGATTATCTGGTATCTATCGTTCATTTAGAAGACACTGCAGTACACTACCTTCTCATGTTCTTAGTGTATTAGGAAATTGAATGTGTTTTACAGTAGCAGTGTCAGAGGAAATGTACCATAAACCTTTTTTTGATCATGAATACACCACAATGGCCCCTGAATTGCAATGCTGCAGGAGCTGTAAAAGGCCTGCAATTGTACAACTTCAAAAAGCCATGGAGACGCTGTGCCACTGACAGAATTTCTCCTTTCTGTAATTTACGCTCGAGGTATGAGTTAATGAGCAGAGCCATTTCCTCTGGGTTCTGCAGGGGGATATTTACTGTACTAGTTCCTATGTGTAATGATAACTGACAGTACAGTAAGCTCCAAGCCCACAAGATTTTCAGTTATTTTTGACCTCTCATACTCCCACCTTCAGAAATATTTACAGGCAATCATGTTTAGGCAATGTTTTTATTTTTTATTTTACATTTATTTAACTAGGCAAGTCAGTTATGAACAAATTCTTATTTTCAAAGACGGCCTAGGAACAGTGGGTTAACTGCCTTGTTCAGGGGCAGAATGACAGATTTTTACCTTGTCAGCTCGGGGATTCAATCTTGCAACCTTTCGATTACTAGTCCAACGCTCTAACCGCTAGGCTACCTGCCGCCCCAATGTCAATGTATGTATGGATTATAATAAAAAGTAATGCATTTGGATACATATTTCTATCAAATCTGGTGTTCTCTACTGATTTTTAAATGATTTTTCTAATAAATGTTGCTCATGTTCTTGCTTTTTCAAAGGGATGGCTCCAGAGGTCTGATCTCCACAATCTGAAGAAGAGAGGAAGAGTCACCCATCCTCAGAACACACTCAAAGACACAGCCTTGACCAGAGGAGACCCTATAAGAGCAGCCCTGGTAACTAACAGCACTGAGGTGTCTAACCGCCCCCGCTGTGGCGTCCCTGACTACCCCATGCTGAAAGATGTCCTCTACAGGGGGAAACACAGGCAGAAACGCTTTGTCCTGTTCGGGGGGCGCTTGGAGAAAACTGACCTCGCCTACAAGTAAGGAGATATTATTATTATCATAGTATAACCACACTGTTGAACGGCTTGTATCTATTTACATTTTACATTTTAGTCATTTAGCAGACGCTCTTATCCAGAGCGACTTACAAATTGGTGCATTCACCTTATAATATCCAGTGGAACAACCACTTTACAATAGTGCATCTAAATCTTTTAAGGGGGGGGGTTAGAAGGATTAGAGATGGACTTGGACCCAACCAAGGAAATATAATTTTATATATGACATGTTTTGGTGGATAGTTGCCAGTACAACTGGTTATAAAGGTACAGTATGGGGGGTGCTCCCTCTGCTGTTTCCTGAAGTCCACAAATATTTCCTTTGTTTTGTTGATGTTGAGTGGGAGGTTATTTTCCTGACACCACACTCCGAGGGCCCTCAACTCCTCCCTGTAGACCGTCTCGTCGTTGTTGGTATTCAGGCCTACCACTGTAGTGTCGTCTGTAAACTTGATGACTGATGACTGTGTGAACAGGGAGTACAAGAGAGGGCTGAGAACGCACCCTTGTGGGGCCCCAGTGTTGAGGATCAGTGGGGTAGAGATGTTGTTTCCTGCCTTTACCACCTGGGGGCGGCCCGTCAGAAAGTCCAGGACCCAGTTGCACAGGGCGGGGTCGAGACCCAGGGTCTCGAGCTTAATGACGAGTTTGGAGAGTACTATGGTGTTAAATGCTGAGCTGCAATCAATGAATAGCATTCTTACATAGGTATTCCTCTTGTCCAGATGGGATAGGGCAGTGTGAGGTGTGATGGCGATTGCATCATCAGTGGACCTATTGGGGCGGTAAGCAAATTGGAGAGGGTCTAGGGTATCAGGTAGGTTGGAGGTGATATGATCCTTGACTAGTCTCTGAAAGCACTTCATGATGACGGAGGTGAGTGCAACGGTGCAAAAGTCATTTAGTTCAGTTACCTTAGCTTTCTTGGGAACAGGAACAATGGTGGCCATCTTGAAGCACGTGGGGACAACAGCCTGGGATAGGGATTGATTGAATATGTCCGTAAACACACCAGCCAGCTGGTCGGCGCATGCTCTGAGGACGCGGCTAGGGATGCCGTCTGGGCCGGCAGCCTTGCGAGGGTTAACACGTTTAAATGTTTTACTCACGTTGGCCACGGGGAAGGAGAGTCCACGGGCTTTGGTAGTGGGCTGTGTCAGTGGCACTGTATTATCCTCAAAGCGAGCAAAGTTATTTCATTTGTCTGGGAGCAAGACGTCGATGTCTGTGACGGGGCAGTTTTTTTATTTTGTATTTATTTTTATTTATCCATGATTGACTGATGAGAGGGAGGTTATATATATGTAACAAGGCTGGTGGTCTATGGTGTGTTTCTACAGACCACAGATGATGGTGTGTGGAGTTTACAGTCTCTGATGTTTATATCTATATCTCTTCCTTCCTCAGAGTGGTTCGCTTCCCCTGGCAGATGAGTGAGGACAAGGTGCGGCGTGTCCTGCAGGAAGCACTGAGAGTGTGGAGTGAGGTCACACCCCTCACCTTCACTGAGGTCAGGAGTGGAAAGGCTGACATTGTCATTGACTTCACCAGGTACGCATGTGGTACAGTAAGTGTATTCAAATGTCAGTACAGTAGTACAGTATGTGTATTCAAATGTCAGTACAGTAGTACAGTAAGTGTATTCAAATGTCAGTACAGTAGTACAGTATGTGTATTCAAATGTCCGATTTCAAGTTACTGAGTTACTAAGTCACTTTCCTGATATGGATCTCTACTGTAGGTACTGGCATGGAGATAACCTACCCTTTGACGGGCCTGGGGGCATTCTAGCCCATGCCTTTTTCCCCAAGACCCACAGGGAGGGCGACATCCATTTTGACTATGATGAAGCATGGACACTTGGCAACTACATGGGTGAGTGTTTGCTTGGCAGGGAACATGCAAGCAGTATGAAGAGTTGATTTACATAGAGCTCTATGTAAAATTAGTACAGTCAGGAAGTAGTTGTCAGCTCTGTGGTTGTACTGTGTATCCCCGTAGGTGTGACCCTCTCCCTGATTCCACTGCAGGCACAGACCTCCTCCAAGTGGCTGCTCATGAGTTTGGGCATGTTCTGGGCCTGCAGCACTCCCGGGAACCGGGTGCAGTGATGTCCTCTTATTACAGCTTCTCCTATCCCCTGGAGCTGAGCGAGGATGACAAGCTGGGGATCCAATACCTGTACGGCCATCGTCCACATATCCCGCCCCCACCTCCACTATCACCACAAATCACCAAAGAGACCAATGAGATCATTAGTAGTATTGTGAGTGTTACATCTTGCCATTCATGTTTTGAGGTGCTACACAGGCAAATAACAATAATATAAGACATAAAATACAACTAAGATACTAGCCACACAAGAATACACATAATATGACAGTATGGAGATGCACTATTGATCCTCTTTCTGTCTCTAGCCTGACGTCTGCCAGACAGACTTTGATGCTGTGTCTATGATCCGCGGGGAGCTGTTCTTCTTTAAATCAAGCTATGTGTGGCGCTTTCGGGAGGGGCGGCTGGAGGCGGGCTACCCCGCGCTGGCGTCCCGCCATTGGAGGGGGATTCCAGAGAGCATTGATGCTGCCTTTGAAGACCAATCAGGGAGTATCTGGTTCTTTCAAGGTGTGTGACAGAGATGTTGGCTGTCTGTGCTGTGGTTAGTCATGTCTTATGAGTATCGATAAGCCCCAAGTTGAATACAGACAGGTAAATATACATGTAGGCAGACAAGCAGTAAAATGACTGCATTATAGCGTTATGCCCTTTACGGTTACCCAGAAAAGTGTTCTTCCAAGACCAAATTCAGCAACCTTAAGTAGGGCATGTCAAAAGTGACAAGAGTGTTGAATAGCCAATAGTTATGGAAACTATGAAAACTTAGCCCAGATCCTTGCAGGGCCACAGCAGGGGCATCTACTGTATGAAGTTCTCTCTCTCTCTCAAAGGTCAAAGCTACTGGGTGTTTGATGCAGAGAGACAGATCACAGGGCCAGAACCTGTGCGGAGGCTCGGCCTGTCAGTCTCCCACATCCAGGCAGCCCTGCTCTGGGGCCAGGACAGCAGTTACAACACCTACTTCTTCAAATCAGGCAGCTACTGGAGGTTCAGCCCCAAGGAGAACCGCGTCCACTCTGTCTACCCTCGCAACATGCAGGACTGGAGCGGCATCCCCAGTGATGTTGACGCAGCCTTCAAGGACCAATACGGTAATATATCTTATGAATGAATCACCCAATCAGCTTTCAATTTTGAGGTGATTCCTACATTGAAATGTTCCATGGTGGAATAATTATTGGATTGTATTGAGTAGTCCTTTTCACTCGAACCCGTATACGGGTTGAAAATAGCAGATTCGGCCAATGATAAGCACCTTAATTGGAACGCAGTGCCTGTACTGTAACATGCTATACATGATGTCAGAGCCCAGGGTCTCTGCTTCACAGAGCTGTATGGGTTTTGACTGACAGCCGCTCTGAACTTGAGCACCGCGCGACAAGAAGTTTCCCCCATCCCTCCCGCTAACTTTAGCTAAATGTTTGTTGTCTGAGAAATGCTGTAAATTACGAGTGCTCTGTGTATTTTGAAAGATGAGACGTTGAGGATTATAATAAATACCACTTTGATGTCATACAAGCAAGCCAAACACCAGTGAGTCCAAATGTGCACTTTACATTTCCATATCATAAAACTCATGTAATATACAGTTGGAATTCTGAACTTACATTCTCGTAACTAGATTTAGAATTTTGGAATATTGACAACAACGGTAATTATGGAAAGGCGGGGCTGCAGGGCTGTGATTCAAACAAAACAAATACAAGTGTGTTTGCTCTAGTTCCTCAACGGCACAGCTAGGAGAGAGAAAATAAGTTGAAGACTCTTCTTTGAGTCTTAAAAGTACATTGAAATGACTTGGGAACTGTACACATTTTGGAGAGGTGTGCAGCCACTTGGAGACGCCAATTAGTCCTCTCACTCAAACCCTTGTCATTTTTTTGTCTAATATTTCACCTACCCCACATTTTCAGGAATATTCTTAGCATGTTACTGAATGTATCCAGAATATTTTCAGATTTCTTTATCAATAAATGCAGCAAATAGTACAGTAAATGTAAAATGCACAGAAAATCAATCAAAATCAGGGTAATGTTTGGATTCAGTCTTGTGTCAAGTGAACTGTTGTGTCCACACCTTTAGTCTAATCATTTTTCCATAATCTCCAAACTGTTCCCTTTTATTTGCTACCATGGTTATGCATATGTTTTCTGTAAGAAACATTTCAATATAGCCCAGTCCTTGTAGGCCAATTCCCACGAGAGTAAGGAGCTAATAGATTTTTGTTTTTATTGACAGGCTATGCCCACCTTATCCGAGGGAGGCAGTACTGGAAGTTTGATCCTGTGGAGATGAATTTACTACAGGGGTATCCTCGCTATATTGGAATGGACTTCTTTGGTTGCCTAAATGCATGAATAATCAGTATTAAGTGATGCTGCTGTCTCAAGATCAAACCCAAGTCCAAGTTTAGTCCAACTATGCTCTCGTACTTATGGTCTTTTCAAATACAACATTGTAATGTTGTGCATTTTTGGGAACAAGACCATTGCATCTACAGAGGCTTCTTCATCTTCTTCCAAATGTTGAAGAAACAAACTATTTAGAGAAAGACTTCATTTCTTTACTTAAGTGAGTTCCAAAAAAAATTGTGTTCTTCCTCAAATATGTTTTTGTTTAATCATGATCTTAACACTTTGAATGGACTAGATCCTTTTTTCTTCTCAGGGAAACACAAATTCAAATGTTTCCTCAGAGTTTGACCTTCATGTGCAGCTATGTACTTGTATTTATTTGTTACTGGGTTCGGTTCTATGGTCAGAAGTTGTGTTGTTCAAGACCATGGGCTGACAGTACAGTACCATCTACAGTCCAGTACCAACCAATTGCAGGAGGTTCTTGTTAACTATATTATGATGTAGAATTTACTCCAGAGATGTTGCAGCATAAACATGTTTGCTTTATTCTTAAAGGGAAATATGTCTAAGGCACTGCAATTAAGGTGCTAAATCTGTTAATCACTGACAATCAGGGACACTTTTTGTTCTCAAATGTTATGAACACTTACTCGCAGTCTTATACGTATGACATCAAGTACATTATCGCGTCACATTTAATTTCTCTCTAAGATTACTATACTTAATTCAATAATGTTCCATCCATGGTGCTCTCAGTCAGTGCAAAGGGATGGAGGGAACTTGGTGCTGCATTATGTGAATCTAAGCCATGAGGATAAGTTACTTTTTGGTTTACTGCAGTTTGTCAGTGCAGGACACTGATATATCTACTTTACTGTAAAATACACTACCGGTCTAAAGTTTTAGAACACCTACTCATTCAAGGGTTTTTCTTTATTTTGACTATTTTCTACACATGTGGAATAATAGTGAAGACATCAAAACTATGAAATAACATATATGGTATCATGTAGTAACCAAAAAAGTGTTAAACAAATCAAAATATATTTTATATTTGAGATTCTTCAAATAGCCACCCTTTGCCTTGATGACAACTTTGCACACTCTTGGCATTCTCTCAACCAGCCCTCCCTTGGAATTATTTTCCAACATTCTTGAAGGAGTTATATATATTTTGATTTGTTTAACACTTTTTTGGTTACTACATGATTCCATATATGTTATTTCATAGTTTTGATGTCTTCACTATTATTCTACCACGTACAAAAGAGTAAAAATAAAGAAAAACCCTTGAATGAGTAGGTGTTCTAAAACTTTTGACCAGTACTGTATGTATTTCTGATATTTTGTGTTTGACAGCCAATAGCTGCAGCCTGGCGGATAACTTGTTTTTAGTCTGTCTCTTCTAACACTTCAAGTGTTGACTATAGAGCTCAGAAGTATTTCAGGATATAATTGACCTTTAATTAAAAGAGCCATTATATCGGTTCCAATTACATATTAACATGTTTTTCTACTCAAATGTCACATTTACTATGTAAATACAAATATATGAATTCTGTACTGTGTTTTGGT
Organism: Salmo salar; assembly: GCF_965601325.2. Lineage (NCBI taxonomy): Eukaryota > Metazoa > Chordata > Actinopteri > Salmoniformes > Salmonidae > Salmo > Salmo salar. Next base: position 19,109,010 of record NC_138310.1, on the reverse strand, counting down.
ACAAATAAAATATTTCAGCTTGAGTACATTGTCCGTTTTTATGAATCAGATAGATAAATAGATAGATGGATCAATATATACTTAACAAAAATATTAATGCAACATGTAAAGTGTCCCATGTTTCATGAGTTGAACTTAAAGATCCCAGAAATGTTCCATACGCACAAAAAGCTTATTTCTCAAAAATGTTGTGCACAAATTTGTTTACATCCCTGTTAGTGAGCATTTTTGCTTTGCCAAGATAATCCATCCACCTGAAAGTTGTGGCATACCAAAAAGCTGATTAAACAGCATGATCATTATACAGGTACCCTCTAAAATGTGCAATGACACAGATGTCTCAAGTTTTGAGAGAGCGTGCAATTGGTATGCTGACTGCAATGTTGTTTTAGAGATTTTGGCAGTACGTCCAACCGGCCTTGCAACTGCAGACCACGTGTAACCACGCAAGCCCAGGACCTCCATATCTGGCTTCTTCACCTGCGGGATTGTCTGAGGGAGGGGGAGGTGGTGGATGCTGGGTGCTGAGGAGTATTTCTGTCTGTAATAAAGAACTTTTGTGGGCAAAAACTCATTCTGATTGGCTGGGCCTTTTTTCCCTTGGTGTGATATGAATATGGTATATCACATTAACCAACACTTTGAAATGACATACTCAAATCTAACTGCCTGTAGCTCAGGCCCTGAAGCAAGGATATGCATATTCTTGGTACCATTTGAAATGAAACACTTTGAAGTTTGTGGAAATGTGAAAGGAATGTAGGAGTATATAACACAATAGATCTGGTAAAAGATAATACAAAGAAAAAAACAACCGTTCTTTTGTACCATCATCTTTGAAAGTTTTAGAAAGTCGGTTAGGACATTTAGTTTGTGCATGACACAAGCAATTTTCCCAACAATTGTTTACAGACAGATTATTTAACTTATAATTCACTGTATCACAATTCCAGTGGGTCAGAAGTCAATTTACATACACTAAGTTGACTGTGCCTTTAAACAGCTTGAGTTATTCCAGAAAATGATGTCATGGCTTTAGAAGCTTCTGATAGGCTAATTGACATCATTTGAGTCAATTGGAGGTGTACCTGTGGATGTATTTCAAGGCCTACCTTCAAACTCAGTGCCTCTGCTTGACATCATTGGAAAATCAAAAGAAATCAGCCAAGACCTCAGAAAAAAAATTGTAGACCTCCACAAGTCAGGTTCATTCTTGGGAGCAATTTCCAAATGCCTGAAGGTATGATGTTCATCTGTACAAACAATAGTACGCAAGTATTAACACCATGGGACCACGCAGCTGTCATACCGCTTAGGAAGGAGATGCGTTCTGTCTCCTAGAGATGAACATACTTTGGTGCGAAAAGTGCAAATCAGTCCCAGAACAACAGCAAAGGACCTTGTGAAGATTCTGAAGGAAACGGGTACAAAAGTATCTATATCCACAGTAAAATGAGTCCTATATCAACATAACCTGAAAGGCCGCTCAGCAAGAAAGAAACCACTGCTCCAAAACCACCATAAAAAAGCCAGACTACGGTTTGCAACTGCACATGGGGACAAAGATCATACTTTTTGGAGAAATGTCCTCTGGTCTGATGAAACAAAAATAGAATTGTTTGGCCATAATGACCATCGTTATGTTTGGAGGAAAAAGGGGGACACTTGCAAACCGAAGAACACCATCCCAACTGTGAGGCACTGGGGTGGCAGCATTATGTTGTAGGGGTGCTTTGCTGCAGGAGGGACTGGTGCACTTCACAAAATAGATGGCATCATGAGGCAGGACAATTATGTGGTTATATTGAAGCAATATCTCGAGACATCAGTCAGGAAGTTAAAGCTTGGTCACAAATGGGTCTTCCAAATGGACAATGACCCCAAGCATACTTCCAAAGTTGTGGCAAAATGGCTTAAGGACAACAAAGTCAAGGTCTTGGAGTGGCCATCACAAAGCCCTGACCTCAATTCTATAGAACATTTGTGAGCAGAACTGAAAAAACATGTACGAGCAAGGAGGAATACAAACCTGACTCATTTACACCAGTTCTGTCAGGAGGAATGGGCCAAAATTCACCCAACTTATTGTGGAAAGCTTGTGGAAGGCCACCCGTAACGTTTGACCCAAGTTAAACAATTTAAAGGCAATGCTACCAAATACTAATTGAGTGTATGTAAACTTCTGACCCACTGTGAATGTGATGAAATAAATAAAAGCTGAAATAAATCATTCTCTCTACTATTATTCTGACATTTCACATTCTTACAATTAAGTGGTGATCCTAACTGGAATTGGAAAAAACTGAGTTTAAATGTATTTGGCTAAGGTGTATATTATCTTCCGACTTCAACTGTATACTTATTGAATCAAGACATTTCAGATTTACATTTTTCAAATAATTGTAAAAACATAATTCCACTTTGACATTATGGGGTATTGTGTGTAGGCCGGTGACACAAACAAAAACTATATTTAATCCATTTTAAATTCAGGCTGTAACACAACAAAATGTGGAAAAAGTCAAGGGGTGTGAATACTTTCTGAAACACTGTAGGGGAGGGAGGGAGCACATTGTAGGGGCTGTTTGTGTTGGAGCTTTGCTCAAACACATTGGGGGGTGAGGTCGCAGACTAGAAAGCTAAGATGAGCGGTGAAGACGAGGATCTGCTCTTGTAAACAGGCTGAAGGAATACCTGTGTAAATGCTGTTAGCATAGCATGTCCCAACACACTTCATCGAATGGCCTACTGTCTGCCTTGTTGAAGGAGCAGGACCTCTCGCTTGCATCACCTACCACGCTGGTGCTGTGTTTGCCAGTCGTCTCATGCGCCTGTAGTGCAAATATACAGAGAGAATATCAGTAACTGACATTAATAAAATTACATTAAATCAAACTAATTTGATTGAATGAGTGGACATTTTCATTTACAATACTTTCAAACTGTTGTTTAAAAGAGACTTTGGGTAAGATAGATCATGAGGTATATTTTTAGGACAGTAGTTCAGTGCGGTAACACCCACTGACAAAGAGCCGCAACAAATTACTTACACAACCATGAGACACAGCCAGAGAGAAAAATAGCATGTTGCTGCAAGGGGTATTTCAGTATAGGAGCCCAACAGAGACGGAGGTAATTGATATTGTTTGGGCAGTTACTTTTCACCTAATTCTTACAAACAGACTCTACAGAGTCAAGACTGTCTATTACATTTCACCCAAATACAAAAACAATTGGAGATAGATCAATCCTCTGTTACCAGCTCAGCTTTGAGTATTTGCTATGCATATATTTGAGTGGGTGTACGGTACAAGTGTGTCTTAGCATCAATCTGTATATCTTACCCCGAAAGCGTATGTCCTCTGGTGCCAACTAAGTTGTCCTCAGATGCTGTAAGCGATGGTGGTGACAAACTCTCCCCCTAGGCCAAGCTTCGAGCAGTTTCAGTGCAAACTTCTCTGGGGAGTTCTTCCTCTCTGACATATCCCACTCAATCTGGTCCACCAGCGAGATGTTTCCAACATGAATGTTCATCTTATGGTGAAGATAAGAATCATGTTTCAAGCTAACGATCAGTTTAACATCCGTTATATGATTTCAGATAGAAATGCGAGTTATAGCTCTGTCATTCTCATTGAAAGCAAGTCTGATACACAATAGATCCTTTCTATATGTGATATTTCTGTGATATCCCCCTCCGTGCGTTTTGTTTGAGCTTCTTTTTACTTTCGGTTTTGTACATCAGGTTCCAAAAGAAAATATATTTCACAGCAGTTTAGGTGATACAATAATTCTCTACACCAGGGGTACTCAACTCTTACACTACGAGGTCCAGAGCCTGATGGTTTTCTGTTCTACCTAATAATTAATTGCACACACCTGGTGTACCAGGTCTAAAGCAGTCCCTGATTCGAGGGGAGCAATCAAAAAATGCAGTGGAACTGGCTTCGAGGTCCAGAGTTGTGTTTGAGGGCTCTACACGTTGCTTGCTGTGACAAACTAAAATCAAGTGAACATTTTAGAAAACAGGAAATGGTGGAGCTACTTCAACAAATTGCGCCTTTAATTATAAGAGTCTCCGTTTCCTAACTCTGGTCTCAGCTCATCGTTGCACACACAGTAAGGTAAAGTGACAATCTTGGTTTTACCTTGACGATGACCATCTGGACAGTCTGTTCGTCCAGGATGCTGTCTGTGGGATAGGACTATCTGCTGGCGGATGGCGGAGGCAATGACAGAGATTAAGGCCACGGGGTCCAGGTCGTCACACAGGATCTCAGCAAACATCTCAGGAGTCATGAGCTTCTCTGAGAAACAACAGCATGTATCACATGAGGACTTGAACTAGGACTGAGAAGAAAAGGTGTTTGGGCAGAAGATGACAAGAACGTTGTCATGTTAAAATCCTTTTGTTCTAGAAAACTACGAGATATACAGTGGGGGAAAAAAGTATTTGATCCCCTGCTGATTTTGTATGTTTGCCCACTGACAAAGAAATGATCAGTCCATAATTTTAATGGTAGGTTTATTTGAACAGTGAGAGACAGAATAACAAAAAAAATATAGAGAAAAATGCATGTCAAAGATGTTATAAATTGATTTGCATTTTAATGAGGGAAATAAGTATTTGACCCCATCTCAATCAGAAAGATTTCTGGCTCCCAGGTGTCTTTTATACAGGTAACGAGCTGAGATTAGGAGCACACTCTTAAAGGGAGGGCTCCTAATCTCAGTTTGTTACCTGTATAAAAGACACCTGTCCACAGAAGCAATCAATCAATCAGATTCCAAACTCTCCACCATGGCCAAGACCAAAGAGCTCTCCAAGGATGTCAGGGACAAGATTGTAGACCTACACAAGGCTGGAATGGGCTACAAGACCATCGCCAAGCAGCTTGGTGAGAAGGTGATAACATTTGGTGCGATTATTCGCAAATGGAAGAAACACAAAAGAACTGTCAATATCTATCGGCCTGGGGCTCCATGCAAGATCTCACCTCGTGGAGGTTCAATAATCATGAGAACGGTGAGGAATCAGCCCAGAACTACACGGGAGGATCTTGTCAATGATCTTAAGGCAGTTGGGACCATAGTCACCAAGAAAACAATTGGTAACACACTACGCCGCGAGGGACTGAAATCCTGCAGCGCACGCAAGGTCCCCCTGCTCAAGAATACATATACATGCCCATTTGAAGTTTGCCAATGAACATCTGAATGACTCAGAGGACAACTGGTGAAAGTGTTGTGGTCAGATGAGACCAAAATGGAGCTCTTTGACATCAACTCAACTCGCCGTGTTTGGAGGAGGAGGAATGCTGCCCATGACCCCAAGAACACCATCTCCAACGTCAAACATGGAGGTGGAAACATTATGCTTTGGGGGTGTTTTTCTGCTAAGGGGACATGACAACTTCACCGCATCAAAGGGACGATGGACGGGGCCATGTCCCGTCAAATCTTGGGTGAGAACCTCCTTCCCTCAGCCAGGGCATTGAAAATGGGTTGTGGATGGGTATTCCAGCATGACAAACACACGGCCAAGGCAACAAAGGAGTGGCTCAAGAAGAAGCACATTTAAGGTCCTGGAGTGGCCTAGCCAGTCTCCAAACCTTAATCCCATAGAAAATCTGTGGAGGGAGCTGAAGGTTCGAGTTGTCAAACGTCAGCCTCGAAACCTTAATGACTTGGAGCAGATCTGCAAAGAGGAGTGGGACAAAATCCCTCCTGAGATGTGTGCAAACCTGGTGGCCAACTACAAGAAACGTCTGACCTCTGTGATTACCAACAAGGGTTTTGCCACCAAGTACTAAGTCATGTTTTGCAGAGGGGTCAAATACTTATTTCCCTCATTAAAATGCAAATCATTTTATAACATTTTTGACATGTGTTTTTCAGGATTTTTTTGTTGTTATTCTGTCTCTCACTGTTCAAATAAACCTACCATTAAAATTATAGACTGATCATTTCTTTGTAAGTGGGCAAACGTACAAAATCAGCAGGGGATCAAATACTTTTTCCCCCACTGTACATCTTGTTCTTGCTTTCTCAAGGGACGCCATTTAACTGGCTGTCACAATCTCCGTCCAATCAGCACGAACCCCTCGGGATGTAACCCTCAACAGTGCATCCCACTAATAATGCAGCTGCTTCGTCTTGATGTTATTCTTTATCAAAAGCTACCGCGACACTTTTCAATTTCAAACAAGCGCTCTCCCAGGGTCCCCCCTGGATGCGGATCCTTGGGACGTCCCTACCCTTAACCCCTAACCCTTAACTGAACCATTGCAAATTCAACTTCAATGGAGTAGGGACATCCCAGGGATAATATACTGCAACCTACGTTCATCATAGATGCTTTCCTGTGAATATTCTTCAATTGCTGTGATTTATTGTGTAGGCTGTATGAGGGTATCAAACTGTTGATCTGTTTATACCAGGGGTGAGCATTACTATCACATCTGCCAAGGAGTGAAATTAGTGAGTATTTACTTTTGTAAACATAAGTGTTTATTTGTATATACATGAGTATATATATGAATCTATAATTACGTAAGAGGAAATAATGTACAATGCATAGCAAAATCTCTGTACAAACCAATAAATAATGCCAGGTCAACAAATACATAAACAACGACAATTCCATAGGACATCTTAATATTTTCATGAGGCAAGACACTGCAAATACATATAAAGGTTTTTAACTCTATGATAATGGCAACAGATGCTGCCAAAGTAATATGCAGAGTAGGACCAGTCATTCCAGGTAAAGCAAAGCAGGCTCCAGTAAATGATGAATAACACCACAAAACAATCAGTGATCAATCAAGTGGTAGTAAACACACAGTTATGTAAAGCATAAAATATACTGAACCATTTCAAATGTCAAGAGTCAAATTAGTTACTGTTACTATTCAGGAAAGTGGTCCAGTTTCTCCAAGGGTAACCAGTAATAACCACACTGCCACCTTGGCTTGAACAGTGTATCTGAGGTTCTTAGAATGTTGTTGTAGTGTTCAGAACATAACACTCAGAAATTTCTCCCCAAGAAAAAGCAAGTGATAGAGAAATGAAACAAATATTGTATTTTGAGAGTAACAGACTCCTCGTCCTCCCTCACCCACTCTACTCGTCTCTTTGGTACATATAGGGAGGGGTAAACCAGCTGCCATCTTTCTCCACGGCCTGAAATATGTTCTACCACCACATGGACCTCTATCTATTCTCCGTCAGGGTTGAGTTTTCCACATTTAATTGTGTCATAATGGAGAGTGAGACAGAGAGAGAATTCGTGTTCACAGTGCTCTCCATAGAAGAGAGCCAATCGGAGTAATCGGCAAAGACCCAATCACAGTGTAAGGGAGCAAATCACAGTGAGGAAGTTCGATTAAGTGCACCGGGCTATGGCCCATGACGTGAATGGGCCAAAGCTGTGAGGGAGGAGTACCCTTCTCAAATCGAATTGTAATTTGTGCCGCTCGGTCATGTTGTCAACAAGGCAGCATCATGCATCGTTCAGAAACATACATCTCTTTTTCCATAAAATATGTTTGAATCTTCTAATTAGTTTTCATAGGGAAGGCAGATAAAGCCTTTTTTTTTCAATCAAAAGCAATCACTTCTGCATGTGAAAACACAGAATCCTAGTCATTAAACCATGTGCTTAACCGACGTCACTTTTGTTTAGAGCAAACTTCGCCATCGGCCAAAACGGGGTACATGGCTCACTGCTAGGAGGCAACCCGGTTACAAAACTAATGCAATTAAAGCTAACCCAGTTCACCCGGGAAAGTCCGGGGCATTAATTGAATACCCTCAGTGACACCGCCCAGAAGAGATAACCAATCATTATGCTATGTATGTCCCCCCAAAAAGAACTCAACATCACGGGTGAGTTTCCACCATATTACTCATCTCTATGGTCCTATCATGGTCATCAAGGAAAGGACACACATTTAAAAAGCAACTGAAGGGTTTGGGACCAGCATACAGCACTGAGCAATAAAGGCATGTAATGTCAGTGAAATGACAAACTACTTTTTGGTCGTCTATTCCATGACAAAAAGACCACTGGCATGCTTGTAATCATTTCAGAGTTGGTGTCATTACTCTCACTCTGTCTGCTTGTAAGTAAGAAAAAGCTTGTTTGGGGTTTGATGCACTGCTTTCTTTTGAGGCGAGGATTGTTAACTCCTCTTGCATGATTGGGGAATCATCAGGCAGTTACAGATTATACATGATACCACTATCCCACTGTCAGTACTGGGATGTTTTCCATACAGAGATAGTCCAGTAGGGACAGGGTGGTATGAAATGCTGTCCTCTGAGCCCCTGAATCACTCAGTGATACTCAATACCATGCAGTCGTATGAAAGTCCCAAAGTCATGCCTGAATTATTGACCTTTAGAAAATGTACATTTAGCAGCAGCCCCATAGCAAAGGAAAGGGTGGCAAAAACAACTAAAGCAATAGCCTAACTGTAATGGGAACATCGTCAAACATAAAGGTCCATTGCAAAGTAATACTGATATTATGCTGTGAAGTTGGGTATTTTTTTAAATACCATAATACCGTATCTCTATCACGTTTTTCTCTTATTTTACACCTACCTCTCTGTAATCTTTCTAATGTTTATTTTGAGCATATTGAGCCCCATTGCTACATCCTTCTTCCTTGTAGTGGTTAGAATTGAATATAACAAGATGTGTCTCTTGGCTGCTCTTAATAGAGTGTACACTAGTCACAACTTGTTTGCTCTGAAATGGGCACAGACTTTAACCTATATTCAATATGGCAGCATCTGCAGTAAACTCTTCAAACGTACAAAGGAGCACCTCTCTATCTAATCACACTGGGATAGCACACCAGGCCACTTTAGTTTTCTGTATGTTCCTTGTGCTCCTGTTTTACTATATTTACTAACACCCCTCTTATCATCACAGAGTCAAAGAGAGTATTTAACATGACCAGATATTCCAAATATCTGTAAACACCATTGACACAAACTCAGGCACAAAGGGTTAGGGACAGCACATTGTTAAGCTCCCAATAATCAAGGCCTGAGCCAAGAAGACATCATTCTCTTCAGGCTTGTCTGGAGAGTCCTGGTCTGGACACAATTGTGTTGATACCGGTAATTGCTTCTCCTGCTTTGCTGCCTGCTTATGATGCATGCAGACAGTGCTTGTTATCCACTAGGCTCCGTCTCTAGTGTAGTTCTCAGATACTTTAGTGTAGCTGGATTTAGAGGGCCTTAATCCAGAAAAGTGACAGAGAGCTGGGACACTCGCCCTCAGAAGATCCCTTTGGCAATTTTCAGGCCCTTCTGTTTCATGCGGGGCAGCGTAGAGCTGGCTACACTCTTGGCCCGGCCTGTCTTGGATGAGGTACGTTTCTTCAGCACGAAGTTATAGTTGGCGGTAGAGTTCATGGCATAGAAAACGTTGGCATTGTCTGGGATCCGCAGCTCTATAGGGTGAGAGGAGAGGTGCATATTTTGTTAGTAAAAACATTTGTTTTCCAGGTAAGTAATTAATAAATTAGGACACTATACAAGATTGATGGAGATAAGTGTCAGTTGTAAGAACAAATTGATATACTATTAATGACAATCTGTTTGAATGATAATGAAAAGTATTATAAGGTCCAATGCAGCCATTTTTATCTCAATATCATTTGCATGTTTCCGTTAGGTAATGCCTACTTTGAAGTGCGCGTGTGCAATAACTAAATTCGCCTTTGCACTCCTAAACAACGCCATTTTTAAAAACTTTGGCAAAGGGTAAAGTCTACAAAACTTAGTCCACTCTGTTCGTTACATATTTTTGTTTTGGGAACTGAAAATTGCATTGAGATGAAATGTTTCATCGATGAGAAAATTTGCAGAATGTCGGCCAAAATCCATCTCGTTCCATCTTCTCCCACTGCCGGCCACTGGGCTTCCTCTCACTACCATATTTGGTACCATATTTGGTAGTGAGTGGAAACGCCAAGCGGATGCTTCACATTTATACATCCAGTGAAATATCTGTCTCATTGTTCTATCTGTGGCACGATTTTCAAAGTAACATCATCACGTGATCAACGACATCCGAAGCTTACGTGTTTTTTCAAACCGGTGTTGCAAAAAGCGAGATCCCACTGATTTCGCTGTTGTTCCAATGCTTTCTTCGATTCCAAGCTGCTTTCAAACACCGACCTCTACTGGACATCATACTTACAATGTAGTTAGGATATTTTAATTAAGTGTAACCTGAACGGTAGCTCAGCAGGTTGAGTCGGGTTCTTCGGGACTGCCATTTTTTCCTTAACTATAGATTTAAGAAGAAAGTTAAGCAAAGTTGCAATTCCTCAAAAAGGTTATTGGAAACTTTCTTGCGCTATTTCTTATGTTTCTCCTTCAGTAAAAAGTTAAGAATTTCGATTATTGAAAATAAAGTTATTGGAAAGATAGCTAAACTCATAAAAGCAATTAAACATTGCTTTAACATTCACTCACAAAATTCATCTGAAAGTTTCAGTATTGATTATTTTAAACCCAAGAACACGTTTTAGAACGGTAATCTCAGTAAGAAATATGCTAACATAATTGCCATTGCTTGCTAGATCGCAAGCTAAAACGATTGCCTAGCAACAAACATCTTAAGATTTGTAAGAAGATATTTGAGAAGTTCGTAAGAAAATCATTAAATCTAAAAATATTGTTGGGGAATTGCACTTACGAACTATTTTATGAACTTGTTTTTTTTTCTTAAGAAGGGATAGCAATTAAGTACCTTACTGTGATTGTTTTCAATTAAAATGGTCAAAGAGAAACAAAAATAGCTTATTAGCAAAGAGACATTTCTCAAGGAAGAATTTTGCTAGGACTGTCTGGGAGGGATCAAATCAAATTTTATTGGTCACATACAAGTGTTTAGCAGATGTTATTGCAGGGTGTAGCGAAATGCTTGTAACTGCTTGGTCTGAGTGGGGAGGGGAAAACAGTAAACCAGCTGTTATTGGCAGAGCAGCTTGGAACTCTTTTTTATTGGTCCATTAACTAATTTACCCCCTGGTGATGTCACCAGGCAGGCCAAAACTCCAAACAGCTCTTACACTAAATGGGCATTATTATCATTTTCATAATTTCACAGTATTATTCCAACCTCATACTGTGGAAATATAAAAAACACGAAATCAAGTTTTTGGGCCTTTAACATATTTTTGGTAAATTATCATATTACCTTTTTCTTCAGAGATTTTCTGCATCAGCTCATAGTCCTCAGCTTTCTCTTGCTCCAGGTTGTGTTTCACCATGGCTTTCCTGATGACTGCTGGCGTCTTGTCTTGACTGGTCACCTGCACCAGGAGATAAAGAACACATTTTTAGTTGACATATAAAACTGATTTGCCTGAAATCTCTTCTCTGGCTCACACATTGTTAATTGAATCAGCCGCCCTCTGCTAACAATTAACGTTTTCCACAAGGAAAACATTTCACAAGAAATGAATCTACCAATCTAAAATAACTCTCTCCTGCTCCTCCTCCTTTGTCTTACCAGGATGCTCTTGTACATGTTGCCGTTGTCCACCTCCAGGCTGACTCTGATGATGCAGCAGTCATCCACTTGCTGGTTGTAGCGGGGCAGGGAAAGGGTGGAGTAGCAGGATACGGCTGAGACTGAGCGCTTGTGGGAGTGGGAGGCGCCTGGGAGAGGAGTGGAGGAGGACACAGAGGAGGACGAAGCGCTGCTGGAGCCCGAACCGGAACCCATCCCTGAGGTGTCTAGAGACGACAGGGAGGTGGACTCCCAAAACTAGAGAAAGAGATAAAGAGATTGATTACAACCATTTACAGTCCACAGAACAAGCTTCTGTTGCAGAGTGGCATGCTGCAATAAACAAATAAAATGTGAAATGTGAAGGTATGAGTCGTAAGTATAAAGATAACGAGGATGAGAAGCTGAGAAGTAATGTCTGTGATGAGACGGTAGTGAGGAGGTTAGAAAGAAGAAACCCCCTCGTGTTAAAGTGAGAGAGTTAGAAAGAAGAAACCCCCCCTCGTGTTAGAGTGAGAGGGTTAGAAAGAAGAAACCCCCTCATGTTAAAGTGAGAGGGTTAGAAAGAAGAACCCCCTCATGTTAAAGTGAGAGGGTTAGAAAGACGAAACCCCCCCTCGTGTTAGAGTGAGAGGGTTAGAAAGAAGAAACCCCCTCATGTTAAAGTGAGAGGGTTAGAAAGACGAAACCCCCCCTCGTGTTAGAGTGAGGAGGTTAGAAAGAAGAAACCCCCCCTCGTGTTAGAGTGAGGAGGTTAGAAAGAAGAAACCCCCTCGTGTTAGAGTGAGAGGGTTAGAAAGAAGAAACCCCTCGTGTTAGAGTGAGAGGGTTAGAAAGAAGAAACCCCTCGTGTTAGAGTGAAAGGGTTAGAAAGAAGAAACCCCCTCGTGTTAGAGTGAGAGGGTTAGAAAGAAGAAACCCCTCGTGTTAAAGTGAGAGGGTTAGAAAGAAGAAACCCCTCATGTTAGAGTGAGAGGGTTAGAAAGAAGAAACCCCTCGTGTTAGAGTGAGAGGGTTAGAAAGAAGAAACCCCTCGTGTTAGAGTGAGGGGGGTAGAAAGAAGAAACCCCCTCGTGTTAAAGTGAGGAGGTTAGAAAGAAGAAACCCCCTCGTGTTAGAGTGAGAGGGTTAGAAAGAAGAAACCCCCTCGTGTTAAAGTGAGAGGGTTAGAAAGAAGAAACCCCCCCCCCTAGTGTTAAAGTGAGAGGGTTAGAAAGAAGAAACCCCCTCGTGTTAGAGTGAGAGGGTTAGAAAGAAGAAACCCCCTCGTGTTACAGTGAGAGGGTTAGAAAGAAGAAACCCCCTTGTGTTAGAGTGAGAGGGTTAGAAAGAAGAAACCCCCTCGTGTTAGAGTGAGAGGGTTAGAAAGAAGAAACCCCCTCGTGTTAAAGTGAGGAGTTTAGAAAGAAGAAACCCCCTCGTGTTAAAGTGAGAGGGTTAGAAAGAAGAAACCCCCTCGTGTTAGAGTGAGAGGGTTAGAAAGAAGAAACCCCCTCGTGTTAGAGTGAGAGGGTTAGAAAGAAGAAACTCCCTCGTGTTAAAGTGAGAGGGTTAGAAAGAAGAAACCCCCTCGTGTTAGAGTGAGAGGGTCAGAAAGAAGAAACCCCCTCATGTTAGAGTGAGAGGGTTAGAAAAAAGAAACCCCCTCGTGTTAGAGTGAGAGGGTTAGAAAGAAGAAACCCCCCTCGTGTTAGAGTGAGAGGGTTAGAAAGAAGAAACCCCCTCGTGTTAAAGTGAGGAGGTTAGAAAGAAGAAACCCCCTTGTGTTAGAGTGAGAGGGTTAGAAAGAAGAAACCCCCTCGTGTTAGAGTGAGAGGGTTAGAAAGAAGAAACCCCCTCGTGTTAAAGTGAGGAGTTTAGAAAGAAGAAACCCCCTCGTGTTAAAGTGAGAGGGTTAGAAAGAAGAAACCCCCCCGTGTTAGAGTGAGAGGGTTAGAAAGAAGAAACCCCCTCGTGTTAGAGTGAGAGGGTTAGAAAGAAGAAACCCCCTCGTGTTAGAGTGAGAGGGTTAGAAAGAAGAAACCCCCTCGTGTTAAAGTGAGGAGGTTAGAAAGAAGAAACCCCCTCGTGTTAAAGTGAGAGGGTTAGAAAGAAGAAACCCCCCTCGTGTTAGAGTGAGAGGGTTAGAAAGAAGAAACCCCCCCTAGTGTTAAAGTGAGGAGGTTAGAAAGAAGAAACCCCCCCTAGTGTTAAAGTGAGGAGGTTAGAAAGAAGAAACCCCCTCGTGTTAAAGTGAGGAGGTTAGAAAGAAGAAACTCCCCCCCTAGTGTTAAAGTGAGAGGGTTAGAAAGAAGAAACCCCCTCGTGTTAGAGTGAGAGGGTTAGAAAGAAGAAACCCCCTCGTGTTACAGTGAGAGGGTTAGAAAGAAGAAACCCCCTTGTGTTAGAGTGAGAGGGTTAGAAAGAAGAAACCCCCTCGTGTTAGAGTGAGAGGGTTAGAAAGAAGAAACCCCCTCGTGTTAAAGTGAGAGGGTTAGAAAGAAGAAACCCCCTCGTGTTAGAGTGAGAGGGTTAGAAAGAAGAAACCCCCTCGTGTTAGAGTGAGAGGGTTAGAAAGAAGAAACTCCCTCGTGTTAAAGTGAGAGGGTTAGAAAGAAGAAACCCCCTCATGTTAGAGTGAGAGGGTTAGAAAGAAGAAACCCCCTCGTGATAGAGTGAGAGGGTTAGAAAGAAGAAACCCCCCTCGTGTTAGAGTGAGAGGGTTAGAAAGAAGAAACCCCCTCGTGTTAAAGTGAGGAGGTTAGAAAGAAGAAACCCCCTTGTGTTAGAGTGAGAGGGTTAGAAAGAAGAAACCCCCTCGTGTTAGAGTGAGAGGGTTAGAAAGAAGAAACCCCCTCGTGTTAAAGTGAGGAGTTTAGAAAGAAGAAACCCCCTCGTGTTAAAGTGAGAGGGTTAGAAAGAAGAAACCCCCTCGTGTTAGAGTGAGAGGGTTAGAAAGAAGAAACCCCCTCGTGTTAGAGTGAGAGGGTTAGAAAGAAGAAACCCCCTCGTGTTAGAGTGAGAGGGTTAGAAAGAAGAAACCCCCTCGTGTTAAAGTGAGGAGTTTAGAAAGAAGAAACCCCCTCGTGTTAAAGTGAGAGGGTTAGAAAGAAGAAACCCCCTCGTGTTAGAGTGAGAGGGTTAGAAAGAAGAAACCCCCTCGTGTTAGAGTGAGAGGGTTAGAAAGAAGAAACCCCCTCGTGTTAGAGTGAGAGGGTTAGAAAGAAGAAACCCCCTCGTGTTAAAGTGAGGAGGTTAGAAAGAAGAAACACCCTCGTGTTAAAGTGAGAGGGTTAGAAAGAAGAAACCCCCCTCGTGTTAGAGTGAGAGGGTTAGAAAGAAGAAACCCCCCCTAGTGTTAAAGTGAGGAGGTTAGAAAGAAGAAACCCCCCCTAGTGTTAAAGTGAGGAGGTTAGAAAGAAGAAACCCCCTCGTGTTAGAGTGAGAGGGTTAGAAAGAAGAAACCCCCTCGTGTTACAGTGAGAGGGTTAGAAAGAAGAAACCCCCTTGTGTTAGAGTGAGAGGGTTAGAAAGAAGAAACCCCCTCGTGTTAGAGTGAGAGGGTTAGAAAGAAGAAACCCCCTCGTGTTAAAGTGAGAGGGTTAGAAAGAAGAAACCCCCTCGTGTTAGAGTGAGAGGGTTAGAAAGAAGAAACCCCCTCGTGTTAGAGTGAGAGGGTTAGAAAGAAGAAACTCCCTCGTGTTAAAGTGAGAGGGTTAGAAAGAAGAAACCCCCTCATGTTAGAGTGAGAGGGTTAGAAAGAAGAAACCCCCTCGTGTTAGAGTGAGAGGGTTAGAAAGAAGAAACCCCCCTCGTGTTAGAGTGAGAGGGTTAGAAAGAAGAAACCCCCTCGTGTTAAAGTGAGGAGGTTAGAAAGAAGAAACCCCCTTGTGTTAGAGTGAGAGGGTTAGAAAGAAGAAACCCCCTCGTGTTAGAGTGAGAGGGTTAGAAAGAAGAAACCCCCTCGTGTTAAAGTGAGGAGTTTAGAAAGAAGAAACCCCCTCGTGTTAAAGTGAGAGGGTTAGAAAGAAGAAACCCCCTCGTGTTAGAGTGAGAGGGTTAGAAAGAAGAAACCCCCTAGAAAGAAGAAACCCCCTCATGTTAAAGTGAGAGGGTTAGAAAGAAGAAACCCCCCCTAGTGTTAAAGTGAGAGGGTTAGAAAGAAGAAACCCCTCGTGTTAGAGTGAGAGGGTTAGAAAGAAGAAACCCCCTAGTGTTAAAGTGAGAGGGTTAGAAAGAAGAAACCCCCCCTAGTGTTAAAGTGAGAGGGTTAGAAAGAAGAACCCCCCCGTGTTAAAGTGAGAGTTAGAAAGAAGAAACCCCCCCTAGTGTTAAAGTGAGAGGGTTAGAAAGAAGAACCCCCCCCAGTGTTAAAGTGAGAGAGTTAGAAAGAAGAACCCCCCCTAGTGTTAAAGTGAGAGGGTTAGAAAGAAGAACCCCCCCTAGTGTTAAAGTGAGAGGGTTCGAAAGAAGAAACCCCCCTAGTGTTAAAGTGAGAGGGTTAGAAAGAAGAAACCCCCCCTAGTGTTAAAGTGAGAGGGTTAGAAAGAAGAAACCCCCCCTAGTGTTAAAGTGAGAGGGTTCGAAAGAAGAAACCCCCCTAGTGTTAAAGTGAGAGGGTTAGAAAGAAGAAACCCCCCCTAGTGTTAAAGTGAGAGGGTTAGAAAGAAGAAACCCCCCCCCTAGTGTTAAAGTGAGAGGGTTAGAAAGAAGAACCCCCCCTAGTGTTAAAGTGAGAGGGTTAGAAAGAAGAAACCCCCCTAGTGTTAAAGTGAGAGGGTCAGAAAGAAGAAACCCCCCCTAGTGTTAAAGTGAGAGGGTTAGAAAGAAGAACCCCCCCAGTGTTAAAGTGAGAGGGTTAGAAAGAAGAACCCCCCCCTAGTGTTAAAGTGAGTGGGTTAGAAAGAAGAACCCCCCTAGTGTTAAAGTGAGAGGGTTAGAAAGAAGAACCCCCCTAGTGTTAAAGTGAGAGGGTTAGAAAGAAGAAACCCCCTCGTGTTAGAGTGAGAGGGTTAGAAAGAAGAAACCCCCTCGTGTTAAAGTGAGGAGGTTAGAAAGAAGAAACCCCCTTGTGTTAGAGTGAGAGGGTTAGAAAGAAGAAACCCCCTCGTGTTAGAGTGAGAGGGTTAGAAAGAAGAAACCCCCTCGTGTTAAAGTGAGGAGTTTAGAAAGAAGAAACCCCCTCGTGTTAAAGTGAGAGGGTTAGAAAGAAGAAACCCCCTCGTGTTAGAGTGAGAGGGTTAGAAAGAAGAAACCCCCTCGTGTTAGAGTGAGAGGGTTAGAAAGAAGAAACCCCCTCGTGTTAGAGTGAGAGGGTTAGAAAGAAGAAACCCCCTCGTGTTAAAGTGAGGAGTTTAGAAAGAAGAAACCCCCTCGTGTTAAAGTGAGAGGGTTAGAAAGAAGAAACCCCCTCGTGTTAGAGTGAGAGGGTTAGAAAGAAGAAACCCCCTCGTGTTAGAGTGAGAGGGTTAGAAAGAAGAAACCCCCTCGTGTTAGAGTGAGAGGGTTAGAAAGAAGAAACCCCCTCGTGTTAAAGTGAGGAGGTTAGAAAGAAGAAACACCCTCGTGTTAAAGTGAGAGGGTTAGAAAGAAGAAACCCCCCTCGTGTTAGAGTGAGAGGGTTAGAAAGAAGAAACCCCCCCTAGTGTTAAAGTGAGGAGGTTAGAAAGAAGAAACCCCCCCTAGTGTTAAAGTGAGGAGGTTAGAAAGAAGAAACCCCCTCGTGTTAGAGTGAGAGGGTTAGAAAGAAGAAACCCCCTCGTGTTACAGTGAGAGGGTTAGAAAGAAGAAACCCCCTTGTGTTAGAGTGAGAGGGTTAGAAAGAAGAAACCCCCTCGTGTTAGAGTGAGAGGGTTAGAAAGAAGAAACCCCCTCGTGTTAAAGTGAGAGGGTTAGAAAGAAGAAACCCCCTCGTGTTAGAGTGAGAGGGTTAGAAAGAAGAAACCCCCTCGTGTTAGAGTGAGAGGGTTAGAAAGAAGAAACTCCCTCGTGTTAAAGTGAGAGGGTTAGAAAGAAGAAACCCCCTCATGTTAGAGTGAGAGGGTTAGAAAGAAGAAACCCCCTCGTGTTAGAGTGAGAGGGTTAGAAAGAAGAAACCCCCCTCGTGTTAGAGTGAGAGGGTTAGAAAGAAGAAACCCCCTCGTGTTAAAGTGAGGAGGTTAGAAAGAAGAAACCCCCTTGTGTTAGAGTGAGAGGGTTAGAAAGAAGAAACCCCCTCGTGTTAGAGTGAGAGGGTTAGAAAGAAGAAACCCCCTCGTGTTAAAGTGAGGAGTTTAGAAAGAAGAAACCCCCTCGTGTTAAAGTGAGAGGGTTAGAAAGAAGAAACCCCCTCGTGTTAGAGTGAGAGGGTTAGAAAGAAGAAACCCCCTCGTGTTAGAGTGAGAGGGTTAGAAAGAAGAAACCCCCTCGTGTTAGAGTGAGAGGGTTAGAAAGAAGAAACCCCCTCGTGTTAAAGTGAGGAGGTTAGAAAGAAGAAACCCCCTCGTGTTAAAGTGAGTGGGTTAGAAAGAAGAAACCCCCCTCGTGTTAGAGTGAGAGGGTTAGAAAGAAGAAACCCCCCCTAGTGTTAAAGTGAGGAGGTTAGAAAGAAGAAACCCCCCCTAGTGTTAAAGTGAGGAGGTTAGAAAGAAGAAACCCCCTCGTGTTAAAGTGAGGAGGTTAGAAAGAAGAAACTCCCCCAGTGTTAAAGTGAGAGGGTTAGAAAGAAGAAACCCCCCCTAGTGTTAAAGTGAGGAGGTTAGAAAGAAGAAACCCCCTCGTGTTAGAGTGAGAGGGTTAGAAAGAAGAAACCCCCTCGTGTTAGAGTGAGAGGGTTAGAAAGAAGAAACCCCCTCGTGTTAGAGTGAGAGGGTTAGAAAGAAGAAACCCCTCGTGTTAAAGTGAGGAGGTTAGAAAGAAGAAACCCCCTCGTGTTAAAGTGAGGAGGTTAGAAAGAAGAAACCCCCTCGTGTTAAAGTGAGAGGGTTAGAAAGAAGAAACCCCCCCCTAGTGTTAAAGTGAGAGGGTTAGAAAGAAGAAACCCCCCTCGTGTTAGAATGAGAGGGTTAGAAAGAAGAAACCCCCTCGTGTTAAAGTGAGGAGGTTAGAAAGAAGAAACCCCCCTCGTGTTAGAGTGAGAGGGTTAGAAAGAAGAAACCCCCTCATGTTAAAGTGAGGAGGTTAGAAAGAAGAAACCCCCCTCGTGTTAGAGTGAGAGGGTTAGAAAGAAGAAACCCCCTCGTGTTAGAGTGAGAGGGTTAGAAAGAAGAAACCCCCTCATGTTAAAGTGAGAGGGTTAGAAAGAAGAAACCCCCCCTAGTGTTAAAGTGAGAGGGTTAGAAAGAAGAAACCCCTCGTGTTAGAGTGAGAGGGTTAGAAAGAAGAAACCCCCTAGTGTTAAAGTGAGAGGGTTAGAAAGAAGAAACCCCCCCTAGTGTTAAAGTGAGAGGGTTAGAAAGAAGAACCCCCCCGTGTTAAAGTGAGAGTTAGAAAGAAGAAACCCCCCCTAGTGTTAAAGTGAGAGGGTTAGAAAGAAGAACCCCCCCCAGTGTTAAAGTGAGAGAGTTAGAAAGAAGAACCCCCCCTAGTGTTAAAGTGAGAGGGTTAGAAAGAAGAACCCCCCCTAGTGTTAAAGTGAGAGGGTTCGAAAGAAGAAACCCCCCTAGTGTTAAAGTGAGAGGGTTAGAAAGAAGAAACCCCCCCTAGTGTTAAAGTGAGAGGGTTAGAAAGAAGAAACCCCCCCCCTAGTGTTAAAGTGAGAGGGTTAGAAAGAAGAACCCCCCCTAGTGTTAAAGTGAGAGGGTTAGAAAGAAGAAACCCCCCTAGTGTTAAAGTGAGAGGGTCAGAAAGAAGAAACCCCCCCTAGTGTTAAAGTGAGAGGGTTAGAAAGAAGAACCCCCCCAGTGTTAAAGTGAGAGGGTTAGAAAGAAGAACCCCCCCCTAGTGTTAAAGTGAGTGGGTTAGAAAGAAGAACCCCCCTAGTGTTAAAGTGAGAGGGTTAGAAAGAAGAACCCCCCTAGTGTTAAAGTGAGAGGGTTAGAAAGAAGAAACCCCCTCGTGTTAGAGTGAGAGGGTTAGAAAGAAGAAACCCCCTCGTGTTAGAGTGAGAGGGTTAGAAAGAAGAAACCCCCTCGTGTTAGAGTGAGAGGGTTAGAAAGAAGAAACCCCCCCTAGTGTTAAAGTGAGAGGGTTAGAAAGAAGAAACCCCCTCGTGTTAAAGTGAGAGGGTTAGAAAGAAGAACCCCCACTAGTGTTAAAGTGAGAGGGTTAGAAAGAAGAACCCCCACTAGTGTTAAAGTGAGAGGGTTAGAAAGAAGAACCCCCCTTGTGTTAAAGTGAGAGGGTTAGAAAGAAGAACCCCCCCTCGTGTTAGTGAGAGGGTTAGAAAGAAGAACCCCCCTTGTGTTAAAGTGAGAGGGTTAGAAAGAAGAACCCCCCCTCGTGTTAAAGTGAGAGGGTTAGAAAGAAGAAACCCCCCTCGTGTTAAAGTGAGAGGGTTAGAAAGAAAAGGCTGCTGAGTGGAAGTACCGTGAAGTTGGGATCAGGAGTCTGCCACTCTTTCCCCAAAGCAGAGACGGAATGTTTTACTGAGGATGTAGAGGTCTATAGAGGGAATCACAGCCACAGTTAGCCAAAAGTCTGACCGGTAAGTAAGTACATGGGCAGTGTCAATTCATATGGCCCTTAATCATTATAGAAGATCAATTCAAAGACATGACGATGTCAGGACTGAAATTGCTGCAGTGACGCTGTAATTTCAGTATCTCAGAAAAAAAATCAAGATGGATGTGTGCGGCATGATGAAATGCCTCTGCATCTGGTGGGAGTGTTCTTCTCCCCCCATGTGACCATGCCCCGCCTCCTCACCTTTCTCTCTTGGGCGTCCGGTGAGTCGGACAGGAAGCTGGCGTTGACATCCTCCAGGTCAGAGCCGCTGGAGCCGGCTGAGGTGACGCTGAGGGTGTCCCCACTATCAAGTCCCCTTCCCTGGTACGGTCTGAAGTGGGACTGGTCAAACGACTTGGAGTGGGAGCTTCCTGCACTGCTGCAGCTGGCCTCAGTTAACTGGCGACTGGAGATGGAGGAAAACACAAGAGACGAATAAGAACCGGACCTCTAAAAACATCAGACTGTACACAATGGAAAACACCGGGTAAGGATGTACGCTAAAAATGTCATTACTAATTTTCAACCACACTGAACAAAAATATAAACGCAACATGCAACAATTTCAAAGATTTTTACTGAGTTACAGTTCATACAAATCAGTCAATTGAAATAAATTCATTAGGCCCTAATCTCTGGATTTCACAGCTGGGAATAAAGGATTTGTTAGTCACAGATGCCTTAAAAAAAGGTAGGGGCGTGGATCAGAAAACCAGTCAGTATCTTGTGTGACCACCATTTATTTGCCTCATGCAGTGTGACATCTCTTTCGCATAGATTTGATTAGGCTGTTGATTGTCCCACTCCTCTTCAATGGCTGTGTGAAGTTGCTGGATATTGGCGGGAACTGGAACACGCTGTCATACACGTTGATCCAGAGCATCTCAAACATGCTCAATGGGTGACATGTCTGGTGAGTGTGCAGGTCATGGAAGAACTGGGACATTGTGAGGCCAGTTGAACGTACTGCAAAATTCTCTAAAACGATGTTGGAGGCGGCTTATGGTAGAGAAATTAACATTAAATTATCTGGCAACAGCTCTGGTGGACATTCCTGCATTCAGCATTCCAATTGTATTGTGTTGTGTGACAAAACTGCACATTGTAGAGCGGCCTTTTTGTTGTGTACAGCACAAGGAGAACCTGTGTACTGATCATGCTGTTTCCTCAGCTTCTTGATATGTCACACCTGTCAGGTGGATGGATTATCTTGGCAAAGGACAAATGCTCACTACCATGTATGGCACATTTCTGTGATCTTTTATTTCAGCTCATGAAACATGGAACCAACACTTTACATGTTACGCTCATATTTTTGTTTAGTGTATAATACATTTAGGGATAGTGTGAAAAGTTGTCTATACTATATGGGACTTACTCGCTCCAGCGTTTCATGATGCCCCCGTTCTTCTTGGCTCTGAGAGTGTTGCTGGCAGACTCTGACAGCGGTTCAATCTCACAGGACAAAGTGTAGCTATGGAGAAAAGGAATGGAAATGACACTGTATGCCCATATAGACTTGATTCTTTGCATTTTACATTTCATAAAAATCCTTAGGCCTCTCCTCACCTCTCTGTCTCACTGAGTCTCTCCACTTCTGAGAACCAATCCCTGAAGAGACTGTCCTGGGTGAAACTGTAGTTGTTGGACGCCAACTGCAGAAGCTTAATCTGAGCTATCACCTCAAACTCCTGCAAAGAGAGAGAAAGAGAGAGAGAGGGGGGGGGGGGGGGGTGAGTCTCTGCCAGTCATCTCTGGTGGGTCACAACCATAATACCAGGGCGTCTCCCTGTTTACCAACACCTATTTATCATAGGTACATATGAATTTAATTTACCTTTCGTCGCTTCTCAAAGTTAATAAGTCCACTCTGGAATAGAGAACAAAGAACAATTAGACGTGGCCACTATTCATGTTGCTATAAACAGAGACTTAACAAGTGGACTGAAGAGGTTACAGGATCCAGAGGTAGATATAGACTCTCACCTCTGTGAAGTCTTTCATAGCCGTGTCCATCATGACCAGGTCAGTGAGGAAGGTGCCCAGGTAAGGAATGGTCCCCTGCATCACCCCCTGGGACAGAGACAGTCAGAGAGAGGAGTTATCAGAGAACAGTGACCACAGGAGCAATAACACTCATCTAACCACTAGATGGCGCTATGAACACAATAACAGCATAAAGTGGTTGATTTTGGTATTTCATGTTAAAAAAAACCCATCTAGACTCACCAAGTCTCTCTGCTGCTGGTGTCTCCTCTGTGCTCGTTTAGGGTTCATCTCCAGGGTGGCAAATTTGGAGGTGCCCTCCTGCAGAGAGAGAGGGAGGAGAATCTGGTTTTACAAAACTGCCTAGAACAGTGCAAAAACCAAATGGGAAACACAACTGGTAATGGCCATGATTACAGGGGCTTAACTAATTCACTTATGTATGAGAGGGTGCAGTATGGGCACTGTCGAGTTAGCTCTCACGTTTCTGTGAATGGTGCAAACCAGAGTGACTCTTCACCCCAGGTAATGAGAGCTTGCAATCCTACACAGGCCTGGTTGGGCTGGCCCAGATAGATAGAGCAGTAGTGGTAAGTGGGACCAGAGGTAAGCAGGACAACGCCTTGGGATATCCCTTACAGGCTCATGCATCATTAGGGTGGGGCTCTTATCTCTACTTGCCAACTGCCTATGACGTCAGCGGGGATTCCCTCTGAGCAAGCACAGGTTTCCTCTGTCAATTCCCAGCCAATGTACAAGTACGTCAACAAGCACCCCAGGCTTCAATGTTAGTGCCAATTCATATACATGCCTAATAGCCTAGGAATGTGGATAGAAATACCTGTTGGAGAAACCCTCTGCTTTTTCCAATCATAATTTCTTCGTATGACATCAATATGCCGGCAGTTAAAGAGTAACTTATGCTAAACAGGCATAACAATGACGAGGGCACTTCCTATTTCTTTGTGTAGGAATGTATTCAGGTGAGCAGACTAAATATGTTTCTCACGGAGGATTCAGATATAACTGAATATGTTGTCTGCTATCTAATCCTCTGTGATCTTCATCAAAGAGAGTCTGATCTGCCTCTAGTCCTGGTAGAAGCACTGAGCCTCATGTTGAAAGGGTAAAATATGAATGACTACTGTTGACACGCTGTTCTTCTGCAGGCATGCGGTTAGGCATATCAAGTCCTCTCGAAACACAAACACACTGATACTTGCACTGGTGGATCTGATACACTTTAGAGAGAACACTACAAGGTAAGATTCTATACTGTGTTGTACAACTCATGATGAATGATAAATTAGCTAGCAACTGAGAGGAGACAAGGTGTTAGATAGTTTGTCTATTTATTTTCAGGTTGCTATGGAGACCCAGCTGTAGAGATAGAGATGAGGGCCGATAAAGCAGTAATGGGTCAGCCAGCCATATTTCCTGTCAACTACTTAGTTGTCAAAACCCACTTTTGACACAACCACATCCTGTTTATGCAGTCCATATCCTAAAAGATCTACTAGGTGCTGAGTAACATTTGGGTCATTTATGGACACAATCGTTTCTACATCCACGTTTGTCCCTATGATCTTTGACCCACCTTGACCAGCAGCTCTCGGCTTAGAGAGTAGTTGTTGTCATCCGAGAAGATTTCTGACAGCTCACGGAAGGTGCGGAAATTCTCTCTGTTGGCAGAATAAGTCAAATAGGTCAAAAGATGAACCTAATATCTCAGTGGCAAAGACAAACCTAAACCACCACTGCAAAATAACTCAAAATTACATTTTAACTTCTACCATCAACCCAACCATAAACCCACGTCACTAATGATGTTTTCTTTGGTGGTTGGGGAACTTGACCATGAAAACCCCCTGGTTCAATTTATAATCTAATAGTACACCCTCCAACCCAACTGTTATCCCTCTGTCGCTGACCCCCTGTCTCACCTGGACACCTCATCCCAGGTCCTCTTGAGTCGGTGGAGAGAGTTACACTGCAGGGCAGAGAGGATAGCTCGCAGAGATGAGAAGTTCTTGAGGATCCGACATTCCTAAACACAACAGAAGGAACCCATGGTGTGAGAAAAACAGACATGACCAATGACCTACACATGAAACGAACTGTTGAGTGATTGAGCCAGAGAGTGGGTCTAATGCCTTACCCTGGCCACCTCTATCCAGCGCTCCACCAGTCTGGCCCGCTGGGTGGGCTTCAGACAGGTGTTGCTGAGGCAGGTGGTGATGACACAGTTGGTGACACTGTTGAACTGGGCCACTGTGGCCCGAATGGTGGGGGCCAGGTGCTCCTTCCCCTTCTTATCCCGCTGGGACCAGATGCCCCCCAGGCAGTGGTAGGGGACCACCTTCTTGAACAGATCCTACAGGGTGATGTCAGGGGGGGGGGAGAGAGAAGGTAAGGGTAAGTAAGGGTGAGCACAAAGAAGTTGAAATTGAAGTAACTTGAACTCGAGCAGCAAGTTCAAATTAAGAGGAGAATGTCTCACCGCATCCATGAGTGTGAACTGCTCAGCAACCATGATGGGGTCAAAGGACAGTAAGTTCAGGGCAGGAAGCTCGTCCTCAAAGACACTCTCTTCCTGCGTGGCGAACGGACAGCCAACGTGCTCCACTGTAAAGAAAACACAGCTGAGCTAATAATCAGACTGCCTAAATGACCGTCTATATTACCAGTTCACCACAGGCCCTTAATAAACATCAGCATCCCCATCATCCCTGATATCTCTGAGACACAGACCAGTTTAACCCTATCCTGGCTCTCACCGTCAAGGTCCGGCTCACACCGATGCCTGCGGTGGAAGAGGGCCAGCAGGTTGAGTGCGCGGCGCTCCAGGTCGGAGCCAGGGAAGTGTTGGTGCAGGTAGGACATCAGGTGGTGTAGACAGCTATACTGTGGAGGACTCCA
This sequence comes from Salmo salar, assembly GCF_965601325.2. Taxonomy (NCBI): domain Eukaryota; kingdom Metazoa; phylum Chordata; class Actinopteri; order Salmoniformes; family Salmonidae; genus Salmo; species Salmo salar. Next base: position 19,083,942 of record NC_138310.1, on the reverse strand, counting down.
GAAGTCCTCTGAGTACTGGTCCAGCCACGCCCCCAGGATGGACGACACATTGCTGCAAGACACAACCCGGATGGGAAGAGGAATGAGGAGACGTGCAGATGACAGAGAGGGAAGAGCACCTGTGGTACATTAGAAATCTGAAAGATCAAACTGTTTGAACACGCTGGTCTCCCCAGACACTTACTGTCTGATCTCTGTGTGGTCCTCCTGAGTGTGTCTGTGTACGGCTATACCAGGCTGGTTCTGAAGCTTGGCATACCTAAGACATGAAGGACACATCTGTCAACGTTCTACAGAGGGAACTGACACGTACACTGTGTTAGTTTGTGTGTGTTTGTGTGTACACATGCACGTGTGGTTTCAGCTTCATAGCCGACAGTCTCTGTACCTGTTGAGTAGGAGGCCCAGCACCTGCTGGGTGGTGGCGAAGGAGCGGTAGGTGCAGAGGAAGATGGTGACGTAGGTGGAGTCCTTGCCCCTGAACGCAGACACCATGTATTCCACCAGCCTCTCCAGCGTACCAGCCTTAATGGTGCGTACTTTACATGTCTCATAAAGGCTGAGAGCAGAGTCTGTCTCCACCCCCAGCCATCGCTGCCCTTTACTGGCCGACTGGTGCAGCTGCACTTTCCTCAGGGTGATGGTGAAGACTGCCCCCTCCTCCACCTCCTCTCCGATCTCCTGTGTCGAGCTCTACAGGAAAAACAAGACAGCAAAATGTTGGAAATACACAAGCAACGTTTGAGATCGAGCCTTTGCTCTTTCTCTCTCCCTCTCTCTCTCTCTCTCTCTCTCTCTCTCACTCACACTCATACACACACTTAGTGTGCACATATGTGTCTATCAGTGGAGGCTGCTGAGGGGAGGACGGCTCATAATAATGGTTGGAATGGAGTCAATGGAATGGCATCAACCACATAGAAACCTCATGTTTGACGTGTTTGATACCATTCCATTAACTCCATTCCAGCCATTCCAGCAGCCTCCACTGGGGTATATGCATAAATAACAATACTGTTCAGCAAACAGAGGTTGCTATAGATACACAGCCCATGCTTTACAAACAAGGAACTAACAATCAAATGTATTTATAAAGCTCTTCTTACGTCAGCTGATGTCACAAAGTGCTGTACAGGAACCCAGCCTAAAACCCCAAACAGCAAGCAATGCAGGTGTAGAAGCCCAATGAAAGAGGCCATAAAACAGTTCACTGTTGTTGATTGTTGTCACCATTCGTTTTTTTCTCCAGCTCTCCAACACAGAATGATGTAAACAACGATGGTCATTTATACGCACACAGTCTGACATAACCAGTACATGTAGCAGAATACATGTACATTACAGGACTTTACAGTGAGCATCCCAGGCACTTGACCCAGATAGCCAAGCAACATCGGTTTAATCCCTTTTTGGCTTCCGACCTCTGTGGTGGACTGGTATGTACAGTAATCTAGCATGCCACAGACATCAGTCATTCCCTTACTCGTGTATCTGTCACACGTTATTCATCAGAACCTTCCAGTAGCTAGGTATACAGCAGCTTCTCCCTCAGACATCTGCTGTTAGTCGTAGCCTACTCTGTACTCTCTCACCTTCAATCACACAGCTGCTCCGTTTTGCCCGGTTTCCATGGAGTGGAGCAGCTGCATTTCCAGTTCAGGTGCTATATTCATATTATCAATGATGCAACCTATTTTTGAACAGAAGTGTTTACTGTATGTTGTTACAAATAATTTTTTACATGTTTGTTTCCTAGTGGTTAGAGCGTTGGGCCAGTAACCGCAAGTTTGCTGGATCGAATCACCGAGATGACAAGGTAAAAATCTGTCGCTCTGCCCCTGAGCAAGGCACTTAACCCACTGTTCCCCGGGCGCAGAAGACGTGGATGTCGATTATGGCAGCCCTCCACACCTCTCTGATTCAGAGGGGTTGGGTTAAATGCAGAAGACACATTTCAGTTGAAGGCATTCAGTTATACAACTGACTAGGTACCCCCCTTTCCCTTGTATGGCAGAGGCTGAGCACACCAGCACTGGACTTGACAGTGAGAGTAGCCCTTATTTACATTTACATTTACATTTTAGTCATTTAGCAGACGCTCTTATCCAGAGCGACTTACAGTAGTGATCATCTGAGCCATACAGAAATGCTGCTGGCCTATCAATCTAAACCCAATGGAACACAGCCCTGCTCTTAACATAATGTCAACCTTTCTAGGTTCATGGAGCAAGGCCTCAAATCAGTGCTATTCAGATTCACCAGGTCTTGAATAATGAAAGAATGAAAAGAAGAAAGAAACCTTAATCCTAATGTAAATGTAGATTAAAGGGTTTCGATAAGATTAGGCTTGTATGGAAAACTCTATTTGTGTAGTCTGTGTATGTGTATACAGTGATGAACTGTGGCTGCCTGTGGTATGGCTGTGCCACACAGGACCTATTTACAACTGCAGAAAAGTCAGGGGACTCTCCAGAGACCAGGTTACCATGGAAACCAGAGGAAACTCCCAAAGAGCCACAGGAACAGGGCATAAGTAGGGCCAGGAAACAGACATATAAGTGAAAACAGCTTCCCCCATTTAGCCTTAACCAGTCATATTCCCTCTCTGCCTGACTCATAGCTTAGTCAGCAACAGAGGTGTCATGGGTAGCCCTAGTAGTGTGCCTTTGGTCTCAATTCCACTTTCTGTTGTTCTAACACAAAAAGAGCCACCATCACAAACATACAATATATAGATGTAGGATCTTCATCCGAGCCAGTTTGCTACAGCATGAAAATAATCCTGCAGCAACAGGAAATGTTCATTATTATGTGGATTATAATGAATGGACATTTTTGTAGGGGCTGATACATTTTTGTAAGGGAAAAATCAAGGCTGACATTTCAAAGTGGAAATTACAAACTTCAGAAGCCATTTTAAATCTCAAATGCATTACACCTTTTAAATGTCCTGCAATGCCGTAAAGTTATCCTGCAACAAGGTGATCAAATTGAGGTCCTACATCTGTTCACCATCGGATTCAAATAAACTGCGAAGACCTTTGTCACCAACCATTTCGTTGACAGGTTTTCATTATTCTGTGAGTACTCATTCATATGATAATTGTATTAGTGCAGATTTTTATCAAGTGTTGATAGGCCTACTTGAGTTGATTTTGTATTAAGTGTTGGATCTTGAGTTGATTTGATCAAGTGTTGTACTTGAGCACACACTAATAGTGGCACCATGCATTCTAAGAAGTAAACGTCCTCATTATGGCAAACAGGTGCTGCTGTCACAAGGGTGTGATGATGACTAGATACTAGACAATGGCAGGAAATCTCTAATAGGGAAGAAAGGAAACAAGACTCACGTGGGGATGAGTCTCCTTTCAAACAAGTCATCAGTTTATCGGAAAGCGAATTCTAACTGGAAAGTCCATCAAAAACGAAAGAATGAAAACTAGCCTTTAATTGACAGGCCAGGAACCTCACTGTAACCACAACTGCAACATTTGAATGGGTTCTGTTTTGCAAGCTCACTTTTTATGCAAGACTGTGTCAGAATGAAAACTTCTATGGGGAACTTCCTCTGTCAATGCAAGTCGACAATGAGTGGTCATACTCACGGTCTCACCTACAGTATGTATTATGCATCCCATCTCTAAAAATAATCTATCTGGATGTGTTAGCTTCAGTCAGTTAGAAACCTTACCAATAGCATGTAGCGAGGCTATTGCCACAATGACCACATAAACAAAGCATTGATCTTTGGACTCTGAGCTAGTGCCAACAGAGACCTCCATCCTTCAGCCAACAGTTGCAGATAATCCGTTCTATACATGTGCCTGAATACACATTGTCACATGGCACAATCACAGCTAATGCACATAGCATCGCTATAACAATCTACTTTTTATAATTGTATTTCAGTAGTTTGTTGATAGTGTTGGCTATTGGGAAATTGTTGGCAAATCCACAGCTGGTTTCATAATCATCCTCTCCTCCAGGTGTTCAGGGAACTGACACATAGAAAGTCCACACCAGAAAGAGATCTACTCCGAAATAAAGTAAACAAGTACACAACACAAACAATAGTGCAGTCCAACAGTGACCCTCTAGCACAGGCAGCAGCTTCCGCTAACACACAATGACTGTTTAAAGCCAATGAGATCATGTACAGTTTAGGATCACTTTTTTTCTAGAGCAAAATCTCAACTATAAACACAAATATACACCCGAATTACACAAACTTTGCAGAAAATGTCCCGTAGACATCAATTTATGATTTACACAAAACTTAGTATGCAAGGGTAGCATGCGAGTGTGCATTATCTGCTTGTCTTACTCATTTTCTTTTGAGTGCTGTTCTTTAAGAGAGGGCCTGTGAGCACAAGAGAGTTGAATGTTCAGAATGTTCTTTGTTCTATTTGAATTCATATCAGGAGCTGTATCCACAAAAATTATATTTGGAATAGTCAGACAGAACAAGGCCTACATCCTTGCTATAACACTGGTAGCCAATGGTTTGGGACATTAGTAAGAATTCATGTTTGGAAGTAAGTCAAAGACAACTACTTACTTGATATTAAGTCTCAAAAACTTGGAATAAAGTTATTTTCCAGGATGCAGGCCTAAACATTCCAGACACTGTCTGTTTCTTTCATTCAACCTTCATGAACCTCAGTGCCACTCTCCCTCTCTTTCACTCGCTGTCCCTCTTCCTCTCCCTTTCCCTTTCTCTCCCTTTCTGTCTCCATTCAAATGAGCTACAAATCCACCTACAGTTTCTCATTACAGTACTCAGTCAAACTTCCGCTTGCAGTCTGCAGTCTTCAGGATAAGATCCAACAAACAATGGTCTCCTTAACAAAAGGACATTTGTAGAGCATTTCCACAAACACACACACATACATAAACACACACAAAACAACAACAAAGTATGTAATTAACTATTTGGAGGGAGAGTATGATTTGCTATTGACTTATTTGTTTGACGAATGATATGTCCAATTTGTTCATTACCACATATGTGAAAATAGTCTTTAAATTCTTAAGCCCTAATATTTTAATTATTGCATTATAAACAATAACACTTTTCAATTACGGTCCGCCAGTCACGTCCTGACCATAGCAAGATGTGATTTTCTATGGTAGAGTAGGTCAGGGCGTGACAGGGGGTGTTTTGTGTTTTTCTATGTTTTCTATTTCTATGTTTAAGTTCTAGTTTTTCTATTTCTATGTTGTTTTCTTTGGGGTTGATCTCCAATTGGAGGCACCTGGTCCTCGTTACCGCTGATTGGAGATCATATTTAAGTAGGGGTTTTTCTTCCTGGGTTTTGTGGGTGATTATATTTTGAGTAGTGTTTGTTTCTCTCTGCGTCACGGTTTGTTGTTTTGTAAATTCAGTTATTTATGTTTTGCAAAGTTTCACGGATTTAATAAAATGTGGAACTACAACCACGCTGCACTTTGGTCCGATCCTTTCGACAGCCGTGACACTGCCATCTTTTACCAAGGAGAATCTGTGCCAGTATCACCAATTTAATCTCTTTGATTGACCTAATAAACTCAAAACCGAAATAAACAATTAGCTATAAAGTGCAGTACTTTATCATCATAACAGTATATTGGCTAGATGACTATGAATCATGGCTAATGGACAAGGGCCAAAGGAAGGACACACATATACAGGGTGAGGACGTCATCCACAAGACAAAGTGGCTCCTCCTCTCTACCCTTGGTTGTACCACTATCCATAATGTAATATTTCAGATGACAGAGTAACCATAACAGTATCAATCTTATGCCAAGCCTGTGACACAGCACTCCTGAGATAGACCGAGTTATTTACAGACTCTCACTACACCATCATTTCAGCTCAAGGACATATAACCGCATAGGGGTTACAGGGGCTATAGGGGCCCTAAAGCAATCAACGGCCATTGGCTGAAGTGTCAAAATCATTTCAATGGACTGAGTTTTCTTATACACAACTGAACCATTGAATTCCAATACTGTACATTCACCATTCCTTCTCAGCTGAAGGAGAAGAATGGCTGTGATTGTAGAGGCAGCTCCCAGGCCAATGAAAGAGGGGGATTAAGCATTAGGTAATTGTGTTACTGGAGAGGATTAGATTATAGGAGAGAGAGAGTTAGTGCATGTAGGAGTGGAGACTGAATTGCCCTCTAAACTTGTGACAAATGAAGGAAACATACTGTCTTTAATAATAATGGAGCGTTTGAATTCCAGCCTTTCGTTTCACAAGCTTGTTGAAACTCTTAAAGCAGCATTTATTCTTCAGAAGGATATTGAACGTATTTAGAAACATGCATGCCAGACGGCGGTGTTACTGGTAACATACAGTAAGTACACACACACGGTTTGTATACGCACTTTCCCAGAATTACAGATGTTTTGCCTGCCAATTCTTGATCTGCTGTAACAACTAAAAACATTCAAAGTCACTGTATCAATTACGCTCCTGTCCTCATCTGATCTCCTCTGATCGAAGGAGGCATTATGTAAGGCCAACCAATTTGATTAGTCATCCCCAATGCTTTATTTGCGGCAACTTCTCAGTGAAAACAACTGTTAAAAGTACAGACCCATAGTATAATATGTGCTGAAGTATATGTACTTCTTTACACGTTCCCCATCTGCCTATAAGGCCAGTATTGAGCATCAGCACATAGTAGCCTAAGTTAGAAGGAACATATCCCACTCTTTTGGATCTTCCAATGAAATGTGGGTAGTACAGGACACTCAGGACTTATGTCATGATAACAACCATATAAAAACTCTGAAACATCACTATGAACTTCAGTAGGCCTACATTTTATACATTTTGATAAGACTCAAAATCAATAGGATACTACCACATCCCAAATGTTCAGTTTAGGGACACGAGCTATAGGCCGTGAGCCTAGAATTACTGATTCGGTATTGATGTAGAGTTCTTTACGCACAGCTCACTGGCTTACCTCAAATAGTGGTAGGTCAGGGTCCAAATGAGTAAAACTGTGAAGGACCACCGGGCTTTCGTTCTCGCCAACCTCCAGCTTTACCCCATCCCAAATATTTCGCACCTTCCATGTTCCAGCATCAAACATCTCATCGAGGTATCCTGATTTGATGTTTTGCGCATCAGAGTACATCCCCATAAAGTGGACCATTGATAAAGGATACGATTATGGCAGTCAATAGCTGCTGTGACAACCTATCTTGGTCGTACATCCATAGTTCTCTCGTATGATAGGCTACAATAACATTATTTTTTACCATGGACCCACCCACACAGTAAAAATGGACTTACATAGACGGAGTATGCTACTGTACTAAAGGCAAGCGCCTCGACCTACTGTACTTGGTAATGCATGACTCAGTTACGGAAAGTGCTTCATAGCTCCACCTTTCTTACGGTACCCTTCCCTCGGGGAATCGTTGTTACTATTATGTCGTTGTGGAAACCGTCTCCAGAGAAGGTATTGTATATTGATACATTCGTCCGGTTAAAATGTATTCACTGCATGTATCTATTACGCGCAACAACAGAGGTATTGTACCTCAGTAGAAATATAAAAGGATAGAAAACAACTAGAGCGTATAGGCCACCAAAACCTTACAATAAATCTAATGGATGGACCATAGTCAGTGAAGCATTTTGAAGGCAAGTGAATCCTTTAGATGTTATGTAACCCCCAGGGAGTGCTGGGGTATTTTTTACAATTGTGCAATGACTCCGAAGCAATTATCTTGAGGTGAGGCAACAACTACAAGTAACATTCAATACTTTTCTCCTTTTTTGAAAACAGCTGGTTATCTAAAAAAGATGATAAGTTTGCAGGTCAAAGGAATGGTATCATTAGGGGTATAATTGTATGTTCTGTGGATGAGTGCTCATGTCATCTCCAACATTGACTGGACAGACAATTTTGATGGTATTTCTCTTGAGTGACACTTCCCTCTGCTGGTCAGAATTGGAACACACTTGGAACCTCTAGAACCAAACGTCACTATAACACATTGCAAAATACAATATTCAACAACATGCACTATTCTAAGTGTGAGAAATAAAAGAAAAACAGGTGTGACTGTGAAAACATCTGCTTTAACAACAGGGGGTGTTTTCTCCAATACATTCCTGAGCCCACATTTTCTCCCATGTCCCATCATTCAGCAGCACAAGATAGAGATTACTGGTGCTGCTATGATTCAGATTCACAAATCTCTCCCTGAACAGCTGTATGGGACGAGGAGATACAGACAGAGAGAGGAGAGAGAGAGAGTGAAAGGGATGGGGTAGGGAGAGGGAGAGTTGTCAGCCTGGAGGTGCAACAAGCTGGCTACCTTTTGCCCTTCTATGATTGAACCACAGTCCACCCTCTTCCATTTGTCAGGCTTCCTGCTTGAATCAATAAACAGTGTTGTTCTAATATGGCAGATACCCCAACATGGTTTACTCTCAGCAAGTGCTCATGTACTAACTGTACTATTACTACTAACCTATAACTACAAAATACAGAAGTATGATCATATCATACTTAGAACAGAAACAACAAAGCCAAGCTATTGGATAATATGCCACTGCTAAATGTGAGGAACACACACATACTGTATGCACACACGCACATGCTCGGGCTCATAAAAAAAAAGTAATTTATCAAAGAAACTTTTTCCTGCATAATATTGAGTGTATCAGAGTTGATACCTACCTTTCGGTCTACCTCTCTGTGTCTCACAGTAATGAAGGCAGCCTGGCACATAGACTGAGTCCAACAGTAGTCTCCACCCCTCAGCAGCCCACAGGTCCACTGAGCCCACCACATCACTGCTTCCCTCAGAACCAGAGAATAAGACTGGAGAATAAAACTGGACCGGGACAGAGAACCAAAAGCACGGCTTAGGGCTGTCCCTTTTCTCCCCTCCCCAGTCACAGATTGGGTGACCACCTCAGGCCCACTCCAGTGGATGTTTACTTAAACAGTTGTGTCAACACGCAAGAAACTGAACAATAAAATATTAACTTCTACTAAAAGATGATAGGGATTCCAAAAAGCCTGTTCATAGCTTGTAAGAGTGAAGAAACTGTCCCATTGTTCAATTGCAAATTACAACTATAAACGGTACTTTACAGTGCCTTCAGAAACTATTCACACCCCTTGACTTCTTCCATATTTTGTTGTGTTACAGCCTGAATTTAAAAGTAATTACATTGAGATTTGTTGTCACTGGCCTACACACACTACCTCATAATGTGAAAGTGGAATTATGTTTTTCGGAATTTTTACAAATGAATAAAAAATGTATATCTGAAATGTCTTGAGTCAATAAGTATTCAACCCTTTTGTTATGGCAAGCCTAAAAAAGTTCAGGAGAAAGAAATTGCTTAACAAGTCACATAATAGGTTGCATGGACTCACTCTGTGTGCAATAATAGTGTTTAACATGATTTTTGAATGACTACCTCATCTCTGTACCCCACACATATAAAGACCAGAGAGGTTTTCCAATGCCTCGCAAAGAAGGGCACCTATGGGTAGATTGGTAAAAAAAAAGTTGCCGGAGAGGAAGGAAACCGCTCAGGGATTTTACCATGAGGCCAATTGTGACTTTAAAACAGTTACAGAGTTTAATGGCTGTGATAGGAGAAAACTGAGGATGGATCAACAACATTGTAGTTACTCCACAAAACTAACCTAATTGACAGAGTGAAAAGAAAGAAGCCTGTACAGAATAAAAAGATTCCAAAACATGCATCCTGTTTGCAACAAGAAAATACTGCAAAAAATGTGCCAAAGAAATGAACTTTTTGTCCTGAATACAGTGTTATGTTTGGGACAAATCCAATACAACACATTACTGAGTACCACTCTCCATATTTTCAAGCATAGTGGTGGCTGCATTATGTTATGGGTATGCTTGTAATTATTAAGGACTGGGGAGCTTTTCAGGATAAAACATTTTGCCAAGCACAGGGAAAATCCTAGAGGAAAACCAGGTTCAGTCTGCTTTCCACCAGAAACCTGGAGATGAATTCACATATCAGATGGATAATAACCTAAAACACAAAGCAAAATCTACACTGGTGTTGCTTACCAGGGGACAGTGAATGTTCCAGGGTGGGCGAGTTACAGGTTTGACTTCAATCTGCTTGAGAATCTATGGCAAGACTTGAAAATGGTTGTCAAGCAATGATCAACAACCAATTTCACAAAGCTTAAATAAAATAAATAGGCAAATATTGTGTAATCCAGGTGTGCAAATCTCTTAGAGACGTACCCAGAAAGACTCAAAGCTGTAATCGCTGTCAAAGGTGATTCTATCATGTATTGACTCAGGGGTGTAAATACTCACGTAGTCCCGTGTGGCTCAGTTGGTAGAGCATGGTGTTTGCAACGCCAGGGTTGTGGGTTCGATTCCCACGGGGGACCGGTACGGAGAAAAAAATGTATGAAATGTATGCATTCACTACTGTAAGTCGCTCTGGATAAGAGCGCCTGCTAAATGATGTAAGTGAGATATTTATGTATTTAATTTTCAATAAATTAGCAAACATTTATTTTTTACTTTTACCCCTTTTTTCGTGGTATCCAAATAGTAGTTACAGTCTTCTCCCATCGCTGTAACTCCCGTACAGACTCAGGAGGCGAAGGTCGAGAGCCATGCGTCCTCCGAAACACAACCCAACCAAGCCACACTGCTTCTTGACACACTGCCCGCTTAACCCAGAAGCCAGCCACACCAATGTGTCGGAGGAAACAGTGTACACCTGGCGACCATGTCAGCGTGCATGCGCCCGACCCGCCACAGGAGTTGCTAGAGCACAATGGGACAAGGACATCCCTGCCAGCCGAACCATCCCCTAACCTGGACAACGCTGGGCCAATTGTGTGCCGTCCCCTGGATCTCCCGGTCACAGCCGGCTGCGACAGGGCCTAGACTCTAACCAGGATCTCTAGTGGCACAGCTAGCAACTGTGATGCAGTGCCTTAGACCACCGCGCCACTCGGGAGGCCGTAAAATTTGCAACATTTCTAAAAACGTTTCACTTTGTCATTAGGGTGTGTGTAAAGGGGTGTGAGAAAAAATATATTTAATACATTTTTTTATTCAGATTGTAACAACAAAATGTGGAATAAGTAATGTGGTATGAATACTTTCTGAAGGCACTGTATTTCTCTGAACAGAAAATAAAAATGAAATCACTGGCATCATGTTACCCTGAAATTCCCAGGGCTATTCCTATTCAGCTGAAATTGTGAGGCAAAATGTATATAAGGCCTAACAAAATAGATTATGGCAATTCTATATTTTCATCAGTTAGTCAGCTAATGGACTGACAAATGTAAACCGAAAGCAAACATGGTGAGCATAGGCTGTCAAACCAAAAGCAGTGCCAACACTAGTACAGCTTCCTTATGGTGGACTACAACAACAAGACAAACACGTGAATGAGTTCACCATAAGATACAGGCGTTGTCGTCAATCTCTTATAAAGGTTACATAAGAGCCTAGTTTTATGGGGCGTTATGTGATCTAGAAGCTGAACAACCTGAACAAAAAAGTCACCAAGGAAAATCCCACTGACAGACAGAGAGTTGGCTCCTTAAAACCTTTTACGGCAGTGGCCTATATCAGATGGAGTGGGCCAAAATCCTGCTGCAGTGTGTGCAAACCTGTTCAAGAACTACAGGAAACGTATGATCTCTGTAATTGCAAACAAAGGTTTCTGTACCAAATATTAAGTTTTGCTTTTCTGATGTATCAAATACTTATGTCATGCAATTGAATGCAAATTAATTACTTAAAAATCATACAATGTGATTTTCTGGATTTTTGTTTTAGATTCCGTCTCTCACAGTTGAAGTGTACCTATGATAAAAATTACAGACCTCTACATGCTTTGTAAGTAGGAAAACCTGCAAAATCGGCAGTGTATCAAATGCTTGTTCTCCCCACTGTATATATATATATATATATATATATTTTTTTTTTACAAAAGGCACACGTAGCCTACATATCAATACACACAAACTATCTAGGTCAAATAGGGGAGAGGCGTTGTGCCGTGAGGTGTTGCTTTATCTGTTTATTGAAACCAGGTTTGCTGTTTATTTGATCAATATGAGATGGAACGGAGTTCCATGAAATAAGGGCTCTATATAATACTTTATGCTTTCTGGAATTTGTTCTGGATTTGGGGACTGTGAAAAGACCCCTGGTGGCATGTCTGGTGGAGTAAGTGTGTGTGTCAGAGCTGTGTGTAATTGACTATGCAAACAATTTGGGATTTTCAACACAATGTTTCTTATAAAAATAAACTTTTAACCAAGAGAGACTGGCATGCATAGTATTTATATCAGCCCTCTGATTACAATAAAGAGCAAGACGTGCTCTGTTCTGGGCCACCTGCAGCTTAATTAGGTCTTTCCTTACAGCACTCGGCCACAAGACTGGACAATAATCAAGATAAGACAAAACTAGAGCCTGCAGGACATGCTTTTTGGAGTGTGGTGTCAAAAAAGCAGAGAATCTCTTTATTACAGACAGACCTCTCCTCATCTTTACAACCATTGAATCTATATGTTTTGACCATGACAGTTTATAATCTAAGGTAACGCCAAGTAATTTAGTCTCCTCAACTTGTTCAATAGCCACACCATTAATTACCAGATTCAGCTTAGGTCTAGAACTTAGGGAATGATTTGTACCAAATACAATGCTCTTAGTTTAAGAGATGTTCACGACCAGTTTATTACTGGCCACCCATTCCAAAACAGACTGCAATTCTTTGTTAACCATTAGCATACATGGACACATGTTTTATTTAATGCCAGTGGCAGGTCATTGTTAAAAATAGAAAAGAGTAGAGGGCCTAGCGAGCTGCCCTGCGGTACACCACACTTTACATGTTTGACATTAGGGAAGCTTCCATTAAAGAAAACCCTTTCAGTTATATTAGATAGATAGCTCTGAATCCACAATATGGCAGAGGCTGAAAAGCCATAACACATACGTTTTTTCAACAACAGGTTATGCACTGAAATCTAACAGTACAGCTCCCACAATCTTATTATTATCAGTTTCTTTCAAACAATCATCAGTCATTTGTGTCAGTGCAATACATGTTGAGTGCCCTTCTCTATAAGCATGCTAAAAGTCTGTTGTTAATTTGTTTACAGAGAAATAGCATTGCTGGCAGAAAGTTTATAGGTCTGCTGTTAGAACCAGTAAAGGCCGCTTTACCACTCTTGGGTAGCGGAATTACTTTGGCTTCCCTCCAGGCCTGAGGACAAAGACTTTCCTCTAGGCTCAGATAAAGACATGACAGATAGGAGTGGCTATAGAGTCAGCTACCATCCTCAGTAGCTTTCCATCTAAGTTTGTCAATAATTTCCCCACCTCTTCCACACTAACTTTCCAAAATGCAAACTTGCAATGTTTTTCTTTCATTATTTGTTTTTTATGCATGAATACGATGGCTCACTGTTCGTTTTTGGCATTTCCTGCCTAAATTTGCCCACTTTGCCAATTAAGTAATCATTACAATAATTGGCAACATTAAATGGTTTTGTGATGAATAAGCCATCTGATTCAATGAAAGATGGAGTTGAATTGGTCTTTCTGCTTATAATTTCATTTAAAGTACTGCAAAGTTTTTTTTCCATCATTCTTTATGTCATTGAGCTTGGCTTCATAATATAGTTCTTCTTCTTTTTGTTAAGTTTAGTTATGGGCTTAAAAGAAAAGAAGACACCTGTACCATGTCAGATATAGAGTTGAAATGTATTCCATTTTGAGTTTGCATCCCAATATTACACTTTATATACATCACAGAAGACTGAAATAACAAAACGGACATAGAAACACCGGATTTTCTGTGTGTTTTTTAAAAATAACGTTTATTAATTGAAAATATTCCTAACATTCCACCCATGAAGCCACTCTGCCATTTGACTGCAGGAAAGGGCTACGAAACGTCCCATTCAAACAGAGTGAAATAACTCCTGAGAACCACAGCCCTCCTAACTACCTGACAGAAAGAGTCTGCTCTTATGAACGGATGGATTTATTGCATACCATTATTTCAAGGAGCTGCAGGCCCATTCTGAGACACTCCTAGCTCGTAGGTCTTAGCATTTAAAAACTTTTTGACAACTGCACTGCAGCTAAATGAGGACCATTTGAAAAGCAACCCCTCTGAGGCAGCTTAACAATACCTTAAGGAGACCCCCTATCTAATAGCAGGGAAAAGCAGGGTCTTTCTGATAGGGTTTGGGTCAAGAATGCCAGCAGGAACACAACGTTTTACCAAATACCTCTAGTGCAAAGATTCTGATTTCCAATTTATTTGTTCAACATGTAATTGGAAATAAATCATAGACCAGCGGCTACCATAGGGAACAACAAAAGCAACTTCCTCTATAATCAAGTGTAAGAGGGTTTGAGTAAGAAGAGCACGGCTAGAGGAAGACAGCTGACACAATGAAACACACAGAGATGGACTTGTCACAGTGAGAAGGAACTAGAGGCCAATGTCACACAGTCTATTTCCAAACTCAGAGACTAACAACAACACAAAACCAAATCATTTCCAACACCAACAAAAAGAATGAACCACCAAGTAGCAAGTAATACCATATTTATAACTATGTAATAAATAATAAAAACACATCCACATTCAATAGTGGGCATGACCAAACATGCACAAGAGAAATAATATCGAGGTAAACGCACACCACAGGGGAATGGTTGCCTAACTCTGCTCTTGGATGTGTGCCAGACACACTGAACAGCTGAACCATCAGCCTGGTGGTAGCATACTGTAGCAGTGAATCACCACCCTCTCTCTCACCCATAAACTCTTTCTCTCACATACACACACACACAGCCAAAAAGACTGCGACTGAATCAAATAACAACATATGAGCTCTTTCTTACCAGATCATCCAGTATGTTAACAGGGAAGTCAAACATACACATCTTGACTGGCTGAGCCAAGGCTTTGTGAAGGCTGAAGAGGGACTTGGTCTCCATGCTGCTAAAGCACTCACAGAGACAGAGCACAGAGACAGAGCACAGACGACCGATGCTCCCGGAGCAACAGATCACTACACTCCCACTCGCTTTAACGCTCACTCTGCATCAATCACACACACACACACACACAAACAAACAGGAACTCCGGGCTGCTGTTAACAGAAATACCACCACAACTTCCACTGCTGCTGCCGCTGCCTCTACTGAAGACTTGAAGGAACCTGTCTGAGAGGGAGAGAAACCCCCTCGGCTCCCTCACCTGCTACTTCTAGCCTCCCTCCCTCCCTCCCTCTCCCTCTCCCTCTCCTTTCAGCGCTATGTTGGGAGAATCTAAATTGTATACGCCTCGCGTCGTCTCTATTCTCTCCTCATCTCCTTCTCAAAACCTATTGGAGGAGAAGGTCAGAGGGGAGGGACCTTTGGCTTTCTCATCCAATAGGTTTTGAGAAGGAGGCGAGAAGAGAGGACGCGAGGAGTGAGAAAATGCGATTCTCCCAGAGTGTTTCTCACAAGGGAATGTCTGTGCTACGAGCTGCTGCCCTTTCTGCTTTCATCTATTTCATCCTGCAGATGTAGGTAGAACCTCTCAGCATTCAGCTGCGTATCCAACATTCCTCAGTAGCATTGTAATGTTGTTCACACACCCTTTCACACTGACCACAGCCTGCATAATAAGTACTGTATGCAGAAGGCAGAGAAAAAAACGAATGTGAAATGCAGCAGGTGTGCTCATTTCCCTCTGCCTCTCTCCTCTCTGACTGTGCTGCAGTGGAATGAATGTTAACACTGGAAGCCAAGCTACAGCGTTATGTGTAACCAGAGGTGCTAAATAAACAACACATCCAGGGAAAAAAAGAGAAATTGCTCTGGGGCGAAAGGATGTCGCTATGTGGGCTGCTGTCAAGGCAACATTAGAAGTGTATGTTTGGCTACATACATTAGAGGTACAATGTGTACACAGTCCATGCATCTTCCTTCATGAAGTACTGCATCTGTTGATGCCCCAACTACCATCTCTAGTGGCTCCCTAGGGGTTCAAACTAACAGCAGAGCTAAAATGAATCTTAGGCTTGATATGTAGGTCACATGGCTTTTACCTCAAATGGCTAAAGGCTAAAGTAGTTTCTCACAAGATTGGGGAAAAAAGGTTGTTCCTCCCCTGAAGACCGCACAAACACACTTGGTACTTTTGTGTACAATGTACAATTCTGGAATATGACTAACGTCCTGTTTCATCATTCACCAGGGGGATTCACAGTTGTGAAATATACATTTCAAAAGCATCAACATGTAGTGTACAATGCTCATTCAGAGAAGTGAGAAGTGGGTCGTTCCATGTCATTTCAGCAAGCCATGACACCCACCATCTCAGATTGTTCTGAAATGGTTTCTGCAGTTAGAAACAGATAACATAAGCATTCCGGAAGCATTATTTTGCTGAAATATAATTTGATCTTAAGTAATTGACTGCACCCAAATTGGCCCTATTAATTTGTAGGATTCACATAATATTCAATAAATATAGTACCTAACATCCGAGTTGTACAAAACTTCATCCTACCAATGAGTAAGACATGAGGAATCCAAATAAATGGTCAAGAGCCACCTACAGACCCCCCCACACCAAGCCCACCCCAACAGCCATTATACAGTATCAGTCCGATCAGAAAATAAGATTCTCACACATTCACCACTATATGCTCATCTATAGATTTCCCAAGGACCATATCAAACTTAATGGCATAATATGTGTCACTGGAAACTCTCTTTGCACCTATGAGGCTTTTGGAGAGTGGAACAAAGTGATGGAAGCTGTGGGTTCCTGGCAGAGTTCTTGTGTTATAGTTTGCTGCTATGATGAGTACTGGATTGGAATCTCAGGAGCTGTGGATGATGAAAGCATGGACGTAAAGTTGAAATTCATGCATCCAAGTTATCCAGCAAGGTCATTTTCTTGGCCAAACATAAAGGACACGTTATGTATCAAAACCAAGCATCATCTGCACCATTAATGCAACAACCCCTGCAACTGGTCGCCAACATAATTTGGGATGTAGATACATCACTGCAATAGAAGATGCACTAAAGGAAAAGAAAGTGAAATAATAAAATGAGATATGAGTAGTCCTCGGCTCTGTTGATGATTTTTCTTTGATATGTATTTGGGCAAATACATTGTTCTGACTTTAACTCTTCACTCTACATTTATAAATCATTTGAAGGTTCAATCTTGAATTAACATTGAGGAAGGGGGGATTCTTGACACTTTTCCACTAATAGCAGAAACAGCACCCTCTAGTGGTCAGAACCTGGTAATATCAAGTTGTATGACGGTACATAAACCTAACAACTTCAATGATGCATTTCTCTGAACAGGGGAAAATAACCATAATCAAATTCACTGAATAGATTACATTGTATGAGGTAACAATACTCCTATCCGCAGCTTCATACTACTTGTCAGACATAGAGATCTGGTACTTTATACTAGCCATTGGGGTCGGCTTGGTGTCATCACGTCTTAATCCTTGTTAAGAACATTTTTACATTTTACATTTTAGTCATTTAGCAGACGCTCTTATCCAGAGCGACTTACAGTAGTGAATGCATACATTTCATACAATTTCATACATTTTTTTTTTGCTGAAGAAGAGGTTTAGTCTAAATCGGTTGTTGAGTACTATATTTATTAAATATTATATGAATCCTATTAATTGAAATGGCAAATTTGGGTGCAATCAATTAACTCAAATTGTTCAAATTGTCTTTCAACAAAATGATGTTGCAGGAATGCTTATCTTATCTGTTTCTAACAACAGAAACGATTTCAGAACAATCTGAGATGGTGGGTGACGAAATCCTCTATCTTTTTGAGGTGGAACGACCCAAGAGACAGATTTGAAATGTAAACTAAATCGTAATTCACAGATTGTATTGTGGTGCAATTTAACATTGGCTATAGGTAGACAGATAGCTGGGCAGTGAAAAGAGTATGTGTGCTATGTTCAATAGAATAAGGTTTGAGACACTGAAAACTGTTTTCAGATGCAGAGACCCACATTGCCTGCCTACTGTAGAAGAGCAGTTGTCATGGAAACTGTAAGGCAAAGCTTTCCCCTCATGGAGCAAAATCGTGTGGCCAATGCCATGGCTGAATTCATGCAAGTCTTGCCTCAGTGAGGGAGTTCTATTAACTGCGGTGCTCCGGCCTATGAACCGTGACATGAGCGGGCAAAAGCGGTGAGGGAGGAGCACCCTTCTCAAATGGAACAGTAACCCACGCCACTCGGTCATGTTGTCATCAAGGCAGCATTGTGCATCATCCAGAAAGATACATCTCTTTTCCATAAAATATACATTGGATACAGTATACCAAACATTAGGAACACCTTCCTAACATTGAGGCGCACCCTCTCCCCCCTTTTGCCCTCAGAACAGCCTCTATTCGTTGGGGCATGGACTCTACAAGGTGTCGAAAGCGTTCCACAGGGATGCTGGCCCATGTTGACTCCTATGCTTCCCACAGCTGTGTCAAGTTGGCTGGATGTCCTTTGGGTGGTGGACCATTCTTGACACACACAGGAAAAGGTTGTGCATGAAATACCCAACAGCATTGCAGTTCTTGACACAAACCGGTGCCCCTGGCATCTACTACCATACCCCATTCAAAGGTACTTAAATGTTTTGTCTTGCCCATTCATCCTCTGAATGGCACACATACACAATCCATGTCTCAATTGTCTCAAGGCTTAAAAATACTTATTAAACCTGTCTCCTACCCTTCATCTACACTAATTGAAGTGGATTTAACAAGTGACATCAATAAGGGATCATAGCTTTCACCTGGATTAACCTGGTCAGTCCATGTCATGGAAAGTGTTCTTAATGATTTGTATACTCAAGTGTGTTTGAATTTTCAAACTAGTTTTTATTGGGAAGGCAGATAAAGCATTTTTATCAAAAGCAATCACTTTTGCGTGTGAAACACAGAATCCTACTCATTATGCCATGTGCTTAAAGGGATAGTTCACACAAATAAAAAAATACACAATGGTTTCCTCACCCTGTAATCAGTCTATGGACAAGGTAGGACAGCAATCCAAGCTTTGGTTTAGTTTCCCTGGCAGTGGCTGTTTCCAAATTATAATGTTTTAGCATTTGTGGCACAAATTCCATTCAAGTCATGGAACCTGAAAATGTTTGTCATCAGGGAGGGTATTTTTCTCCTCGCTCTGCTGACAAGTATTTTTTCTCTGCTCATTCAGGAGTAGTAAAGGCCTAGTGCACTAATTTGGTGGATACATATATTTTATTGTTATTTATCAAGGGGTACTGCAGTACCCTCAGTACCCCTACTTTCTGAGGCTATGCCTCAGAGCCACAGCCAGGACAGGAAGCCAGACTCTCTTTGTCTACAGGAAGTGGACCTGTATGTTACAAAGGCAGGACAGGGTGATGCACAGCACACTCAGAAGCCAAATCATGCAGGAAAGGTGAACAAGGTGAGCCAGGGGTACATGCAATGCCGTCGGGGGTATGCCAAATAAAAATGTGATTTCCATGTTCAAACAGTCCATTTAGATTTTCCAACGGGGCTACACAATTGGGGGATGTTTTTTTCTCAACTCAGTAGCCTCGTTTCACGGCCAAAATTAAAATTAAACCATCTAGTGTTCAGCGAAATAACAACACAATGTCAAATACAGGTAGCCTAGTCAAAGAATTAACATCCAATCACATTAATCGTTACTCACTTGCGGGAAACCTTCACTCTTGCGCAGACATTTAGAAACGAAACATGCCAATTTGAAAAATAAGACACAAGTTTTTTGAGCAAGAATTAAGACGACTTTCGAGTAGTAAGACATGTATAAAAGCAACAGATACCATTAATAAGAAGGGGCTAGAAGCGTCTTATATGGTGAGCTGCCGAGTGGCTAGGACAGACAAGTCCCATACTATTGCGGAGGACTTAATTCTTCCTGCTGCCACGGATATGGCTGGGACAATACTGGGGGAAAAGGACTGAAAAACTACACAGACAAGGTCTTCATCAAACAACACTGTTTCACGACGCATCAGTGGTAGGAGATGTTTTGAAACAATTACTGCCTTGCATACGTGCTGCAGCTGGATGTGTCAACAGATGTGGTGGGCCTGGCACAGCTACTGGTATATGTCCGTTACGTTTATGGTGGGGGGTCAATTAGGGAAGACATCCTCTTCTGCAAACCACTGGAAACCAGGACAACAGGACAGGATATTTTTTAAGTACTGGGCAGCTTTGTGACATCAAATGGACTTTGGTGGTCAAGATGTGTTGGTACAGTGGGGGAAAAAAGTATTTGATCCCCTGCTGATTTTGTACGTTTGCCAACTTACAAAGAAGGTCTCCAGACCTTAATCCCATAGACAATCTGTGGAGGGAGCTGAAGGTTCGAGTTGCCAAACGTCAGCCTCGAAACCTTAATGACTTGGAGAAGATCTGCAAAGAGGAGTGGGACAAAATCCCTCCTGAGATGTTTGCAAACCTGGAGGCCAACTACAAGAAACGTCTGACCTCTGTGATTGCCAACAGGGGTTTTGCCACCAAGTACTAAGTCATGTTTTGCAGAGGGGTCAAATACTTACTTCCCTCATTAAAATGCAAATCAATTTATAACATTTCTGACATGCATTTTTCTGGATATTTTTGTTGTTATGCTGTCTCTCACTGTTCAAATAAACCTACCATTAAAATTATAGACTGATCCTTTCTTTGTAAGTGGGCAAACATACAAAATCAGCAGGGGATCAAATACTTTTTCCCCCACTGTATCTGTACTGATGGCGCAAAAGCCATGACAGAGAGACATAGTGGAGTGGTAAAGTGCATGCAAGTAGTTGCTCCCGATGCCACTTGGGTACATTGCAGCATCCACCGAGAGGCTCTTGCTGCCAAGGGAATACCTGACAGCTTGAAAGACGTTTTGGACACTACAATGAAAATGGTTAACTTTGTTAAAGCAAGGCCCCTGAACTCTTGTGTATGTTCTGCTTCATGCAATGATATGGGCAGTGACCATGTAACGCTTTTACAACATATAGAAGTGTGCTGGTTATCAAGGGGCAAAGTATTGACACGTTTTTTTTAATTGAGAGACAAGCTTAAAGTTTTCTTTACTGGCCATCATTTTCACTTGTCTGACCGCTTGCACGATGATGAGTTTCTCACACAACTGGCCTATCTGGGTGATGTTTTTTCTTGCCTGAATGATCTGAATCTAGGATTACAGGGACTCTCTTCAACTATATTCAATGTGAGGGACAAAATTGAGGCTATGATTAAGAAGTTGGAGCTCTTCTCTGTCTGCATTAACAAGGACAACACACAGGTCTTTCCGTCATTGTATGATTGTTTGTGTGCAAATGAACTCAAGCTTACGGACAATGTCAAATGTGATATAGTGAAGCACCTGAGTGAGCTGGGTGCGCAATTATGTAGGTACTTTCCCGAAACGGACGACACAAACAATTGGATTCATTATCCCTTTCATGCCCTGCCTCCAGTCCACTTACCGATATCTGAACAAGAAAATTGCAACAAGCGGTTCTGTGAAAATTGAATTTAATCAGAAGCCGCTGCCAGATTTCTGGATAGGGCTGTGCCCAGAGTAACCTGCCTTGGAAAATCGAGCTGTTAAGACACTGATGCCCTTTGCAACCATGTACCAACAGTTGAAGTCGGAAGTTTACATACACTTAGGTTGGAGTCACTTGTTTTTTAATAACCACTCCACAAATTTCTTGTTAACAAACTATAGTTTTGGAAAGTCGGTTAGGACATCTATTTTGTGCATGACACAAGTAATTTTTCCAACAATTGTTTAGAGATTATTTCACTTATAATTCACTGTATTCACTGTAATTCCAGTGGGTCAGAAGTTTACATACACTAAGTTGACTGTGCCTTTAAACAGCTTGGAAAATTCCCGAAAATTATGTCATGGGTTTAGAAGCTTCTGATAGGCTAACTGACATCATTCGAGTCAATTGGAGGTGTACCTGTGGATGTATTTCAAGGCCTACCTTCAAACTCTGTGCCTCTTTGCTTGACATCATGGGAAAATCTAAAGAAATCAGTCAAGACCTCAGGAAACAAATTCGTAGACCTCCACAAGTCTGGTTCATCCTTGGGAGCAATTTCCAAATGCCTGAAAGTACCAGGTCCATCTGTACAAACAATAGTACGCAAGTATAAACACCATGGGACCACGCAGCCGTCATACTGCTCAGGAACGAGATGCGTTTTCTCCTAGAGGTGAACGTACTTTGGTGCGAAAAGTACAAATCAATCCCAGAACAACAGCAAAGGACCATGTGAAGATGCTGGAGGAAACAGGTACAAAAGTATCTATATCCACAGTAAAACGAGTCCTATATTGACATAAACTGAAAGGCCGCTCCAAAACCGCCATAAAAATGTCATACTACGGTTTGCAACTGCACATGGGGACAAAGATCGTACTTTTTGGAGAAATGTCCTCTGGTCTGATGAATCAAAAATAGAACTGTTTGGCCATAATGACCATGGTTATGTTAGGAGGAAAAAGGGGGAGGCTTGCAAGCCGAAGAACAACATCCCAACTGTGAAGCACGGGGGTGGCAGCATCATGTTGTGGGGCTGCTTTCCTGCAGGAGGGACAGGTGCACTTCACAAAATAGATGGCATCATGTGGAAGGAAAATTATGTGGATATATTGAAGCAACATCTCGAGACATCAGTCAGGAAGTTAAAGCTTGTTCGCAAATGGGTCTTCCAAATGGACAATGACCCCAAGCATACTTCCAAAGTTGTGGCAAAATGGCTTAAGGACAACAAAGTCAAGGTATTGGAGTGGCCATCACAAAGCCCTGACCTCAATCCTATAGAACATTTGTAGGCAGAACTGAAAAAGCGTGTGCGAGCAAGGAGGTCTACAAACCTGACTCAGTTACACAAGCTCTTGTCAGGAGGAATGGGCCAAAATTCACCCAACTTATTGACGACAAGCTTGTGGAAGGCTACCCAAAACGTTTGACCCAATTTAAACAATTTAAAGGCAATGCTACCAAATACTAACTGAGCATATGTAAACTTCTGACCCACTGGGAATGTGAGGAAAGAAATAAAAGCTGAAATAAATCACTCTCTGTACTATTATTCTGACATTTCACATTCTTAAAATAAAGTGGTGATCCTAACTGACCTAAGACAGGGAATTTTTACTAGGATTAAATTGTCAGGAATTGTGAAAAACTGAGTTTAAATGTATTTGGCTAAGGTGTATGTAAACTTCCGACTTCAACTGTTTGTGAGAGTGGATTCTCGGCACTCACTAGCATGAAAACTAATACAGGCACAGACTGTGTGGAAAATGATTTAATACTGAGACTCTCTCCAATACAACCCAACATATCAGAGTTATGTGCATCCTTTCAAGCACACCCTTCTCATTAACCTGTGGTGAGTTATTCACAATTTCTGATAAACAAATAAGGTTTTATATGTAAGATGGCTAAATAAAGAGCTAAATTATTGATTATTATTATATACTGCTCCAAAAAATAAAGGGAACACTTAAACAACACATCCTAGATCTGAATGAAAGAAATAATCTTATTAAATACTTTTTTCTTTACATAGTTGAATGTGCTGACAACAAAATCACACAAAAATAATCAATGGAAATCCAATTTATCAACCCATGGAGGTCTGGAATTGGAGTCACACTCAAAATGAAAGTGGAAAAACACACTACAGGCTGATCCAACTTTGATATAATGTCCTTAAAACAAGTCAAAATGAGGCTCAGTAGTGTGTGTGGCCTCCACGTGCCTGTATGACCTCCCTACAACGCCTGGGCATGCTCCTGATGAGGTGGCGGATGGTCTCCTGAGGGATCTCCTCCCAGACCTGGACTAAAGCATCCGCCAACTCCTGGACAGTCTGTGGTGCAATGTGGCGTTGGTGGATGGAGCGAGACATGATGTCCCAGATGTGTTCAATTGGATTCAGGTCTGGGGAACGGGCGGGCCAGTCCATAGCATCAATGCCTTCCTCTTGCAGGAACTGCTGACACACTCCAGCCACATGAGGTCTAGCATTGTCTTGCATTAGGAAGAACCCAGGGCCAACCGCACCAGCATATGGTCTCACAAGGGGTCTGAGGATCTCATCTCGGTACCTAATGGCAGTCAGGCTACCTCTGGCGAGCACATGGAGTGCTGTGCGGCCCCCCAAAGAAATGCCACCCCACACCATGACTGACCCACCGCCAAACCGGTCATGCTGGAGGATGTTGCAGGCAGCAGAACGTTCTCCACGGCGTCTCCAGACTCTGTCACGTCTGTCACGTGCTCAGTGTGAACCTGCTTTCATCTGTGAAGAGCACAGGGTGCCAGTGGCGAATTTGCCAACCTTGGTGATCTCTGGCAAATGCCAAACGTCCTGCACGGTGTTTGGCTGTAAGCACAACCCCCACCTGTGGACGTCGGGCCCTCATACCACCATCATGGAGTCTGTTTCTGACCGTTTGAGCAGACACATGCACATTTGTGGCCTGCTGGAGGTCATTTTGCAGGGCTCTGGCAGTGCTCCTCCTGCTCCTCCTTGCACAACGGCAGAGGTAGCAGTCCTGCTGCTGGGTTGTTGCCCTCCTATGCCCTCCTCCACATCTCCTGATGTACTGGCCTGTCTCCTGGTAGCGCCTCCATGCTCTGGACACTACGCTGACAGACACAGCAAACCTTCTTGCCACAGCTCGCATTGATGTGCCATCCTGGATGAGCTGCACTACCTGAGCCACTTGTGTGGGTTGTAGACTCCGTCTCATGCTACCACTAGAGTGAAAGCACCGCCAGCATTCAAAAGTGACCAAAACATCAGCCAGGAAGCATAGGAACTGAGAAGTGGTCTGTGGTCACCACCTGCACAACCACTCCTTTATTGGGGGTGTCTTGCTAATTGCCTATAATTTCCACCTGTTGTCTATTCCATTTGCACAACAGCATGTGAAATTTATTGTCAATCAGTGTAGCTTCCTAAGTGGACAGTTTGATTTCACAGAAGTGTGATTGACTTGGATTTACATTGTGTTATTTAAGTGTTCCCTTTATTTTTTTGAGCAGTGTATTATTATTTGTGCCCTGGTCCTATAAGAGCCCTTTGTCACTTCCCACGAGCCGGGTTGTGACAAAAAATAAATGTATCGTATAGTTTGTGTGTGGCAGGCTTACAATGATGGCAAAAAACAACATTTGAGAGTGCGCTGACCCTGGTGCTAGAGGGGGTACGCAGCTGGAGGTTGCGTACTATAAAAAGATTGGGAACCACTGAGCTAGAGCTAGCCAAGCTTGTCACATCCTTTCTTAAAACACTAAAGGTTTGTTTATGGGTTGTTAATGTGTAACTCTGTGTTGTTGTTTTTGTCGCACTGCTTTACTTTATCTTGGCCAGGTCGCAGTTGTAAATGAGAACTTTTCTCAATTGGCCTACCTAGTTAAAAAATTAAAAGAAAGAGATTAAGGTGTTGATGTAGCCAGAACCCAGATGACTAATTCAGAGCAGAGGAGCCCCTCACTAGCACCGTCTGATGAATCATGTGACAGCTTTACATCTATCCCACGGACACAGCCACAACACGCCAACCTAGGAGAAAGAGGCAGAGCCTATGAAGATTCACGCCATCTTCTCCCTGCCTACCCGAGGCACTCATCAGCAGCTCCCGTGGTTCCGCACGCAGCTCCAGCTCATGGAGTTCCACCCCATATTCCAAGGTTAAGCACCCTGCTCCAGCTCCCGAGTTCCCCCCCGCTCCAGCTCCCATGCCTCCCCCCCTCTGCTCCAGCTCCCATGGTTCCGCACCCTGTTCCAGCTACCGTGGTTCCGCACCCTTCTCCAGCTCCCGTGGTTCCGCACCTTGCTGCAGCTTTCGTGGTTCCACACCCTACTCCCGCAGTTCGGCACCCTGCTCCCGCAGTTCCACACCCTGCTCCAGCTCCCGCAGTTACGCAACCTGCTCCAGCTCCCGCAGTTACCCAACCTTCTCCAGCTCCCGCGGCTCCGCACCCTGCTCAAGCTCCCGCGGCTCCGCACCCTTCTCCAGCTCCCGCGGTTCTGCACCCTGCTCCAGCTCCCGCGGTTCCACACCCTGCTCCAACTCCCGCGGTTCCGCACCCAGCTTCAGCTCCTGTAGTTCGGCACCCAGCTCCAGCTCCTGTGGCTCTGCACCCAGCTCCCGTGGCTCTGAACCCAGCTCCAGCTCCCGTGGTTCCGCACCCAGGAACAGCACCTGCAGCACCTGCTCCATACCCTGGACCAGCTTCCACTGCGCCACATCCTGCACCAGGATTTACACCATACCTTCTTCCAGGTGAACCCTACTTATCTGCGGGACAAAGCTTATCCAGTTCCAGCAGTACCAGGCTTCCATCCAGGTTTAGGTGCGCCCTATCCAAATCCAGCACCATATCCTGCCCCAGGATAGATGGCACCCTACCCGGAGCCTGCTCCGCCACCTGGCACGGATCGGCTGATTGTCTCATCACATGACATGCCGAAGCCGTCATTGTCCTACTTTCAGAGCGATAGAGAGAGTGACTTTGCCCTCCTCAAGATGGCCCTAGATGATCTGATGAGCAGTCACAGGCACCTAAATGAGCGGTATTAGTATCAAGTGCTCCTGGCCCACCTGAAACTACAGAATGCAAGTCCAGCTCGCTAAGGTCTACATGCACGACTGCTGCCTTACAAGCCCCGCAGGACAAGTATGGTCAGCCCCACCACTCGTCCAGTATGAGCTAGCCACCATCCTAAACTCCCCAGCCATCAGGTTTGGAGATGCAGAAGCCTTTGACAACTTTGCCTTTCTATCCACTCACTGGTAGGCATGCTCAGGACCCTTGAGTGGCAGAACGGCTTTGACCTCAGATGTGTATCCCATATCGACCGGCTCTTGAGAAAGATGCCACAGAGCTACCGGGATGAATTCGTTGAGTACTGCTTCAATCGCAGCATCCTCAGGACTGGCACAGATCAGACGTTCACCTTGCATGACTTGGCAGTCTGGTTATAGAAGAAGTCCCAGACTAAGCACATATCAAGCAGAGCTAAAGCCCTCTATCAATGTGATATGCCTAAGCCATTCAAGAAAGACCAACATGCCTTAACGAGACAGAAGAAGAAATCTGGTTCAATCCTTTTCAATGCAAGTGAAGATCCCAACCCCAAGGATCCTGCTCAACCCCAAGCCATACTGTCCCAACTGTGACAA
The DNA here is from genome assembly GCF_965601325.2 of Salmo salar. Lineage (NCBI taxonomy): Eukaryota > Metazoa > Chordata > Actinopteri > Salmoniformes > Salmonidae > Salmo > Salmo salar. The sequence goes on along the minus strand of NC_138310.1, from coordinate 19,056,625 downwards.
TAAAGAACACTTTCTCAACTCATATGAAGTTCAAGAAGCTGAACACAGGACAGATCGTCAAGTGGATAAAGGATGGAAAAAGGTGTTGGAAGTGCGGATGATCCCACAAAGCTGATGCTTGCACCCTCAGACGACCTTGCAAGACATGTAAAGAGCTTCACCTAACAATCCTTCATGATACCATACAGGAAAACCAGAAAGGCGTGTCCCTACGACCAAGGTGTACCTGGACAGACCGAACTGATCGGCTAAAATTACGCTGAAGGTCTTGAAGGTCTTACTTCACAATGGAGACCGAGCCCTGGAGACATACGCCGTGCTCGACGATGGCGCCTAGCGTAGCATCGTCCTGCCACAGGATGTTCAAAAACGAAACCTCAATTCTGAGCCTGAGACCCTCAGGACAGTTCGACAAGACGTTTTGCAACTGCAAGGTGCCTCAGTGACCTTTGACCTGTCCTCCCTTGCTCAAACCTTTCGAGTACTATCAGATATGTCAGGCATTCACCACAGACAACCTAGGCCTTTCCGAACACTCCTGCCCAGTAGCAGCTTTCCAAAAGCGATATGACCACCACTGTAAGCTGCCTTTGCCACCGGTGGACCAAGCTCAACCTCTGCTGCTGAAAGGTTCAGACATGCCTCACCTCCTGATACCCATACAGCCAGTGTGTACAGGCCCACCTGGTGAAGCCATTGCCGTCCACACCGAACTCGGCTGGTCCCTGCAAGGCCCTACTAGCTTTGTCCACACAGCACCAGCTGAACAGTGCCTGTTCACTGCTACCGTCTCGCCTTCTGCCGAGCTCTTCAGAAACGTGGAGTGACTTTGGCAGATCAATACCCTTCCCTATGTGAGTGAGAAGCTGGCAACTTGTTCGAAACAAGACCAGCAAGCCATGACCCTTCTCCAGACGTCCACCTCTAGAATAGGGCCGGATGCTGGAGCGAGTAGTTGTGCTGTACTTCACTCCGCGGGTAATATTATATTTCATTACATTACATTACAACGGAACGATTTCATTAGTGTAATGTTAGCTAGCTAGCTACATAGTTGTCTTTGCATCAAGGATAAAGGTGTAGCTAAAGGTGTAGGTGTAGCTTTGAGAAACTAACTTTGAGAAACTAACAAGGTTAGCTAGCCAGCTGTATTCGTTCGTGCCATTTTCCAAACGGCGTCAACACCACAACACCACAGCCACTGCTAGCTAGCCAACTTTACCAACTAGCAGTACTGTAGAAACTAAATACATTACAACGGAATGATTTGATTAGTGTAATGTTAGCTAGCTACATAGTTGTCTATATATCAAAGATAAAGGTAAACGCAGCCACTGCTAGCTAGCCAACTCTACCAGCTAGCAGTACTGTATCATTTTTAGTCAATAAGATTTTTGCAACGTAAGCTTAACTTTCTGAACTTTCGAGTTGTGTAGTCCACTTGTGTAGCTAGCAGGACTGACTTTGTGTTAGCTAGTCAACGTTTAATTACTTCTGCGTTATGAAAGGAACTAGACACGGACACGAATGATCCATTGGTAGTTTGTTGCAACCAAGTATTGGTGCTAACTGTGTGTTATTGGATGCTAGCATGCTAGTTAGCTATGGCGTCATAGGACACGGTGCACTGGGTGGGTTTCACGGAAGAATACTGTACCAAGTTATCTAGCTGAATAAACTAAGTTTGAGCCTATTCCTGGAAACATTGAACCACTGTAGTTTACATCAATTATAATTTTTAAAGTGGAAGTTGGAAAAGTTATATTTGAGTGTTTCAGTGAATGGTTAGTGAGGGAGGACCTGCTCTCTCGCTTCCCCAGTTGTTTAGTTAATTTTCATTCCAATCTCCTTTGCATTAGCGTAGCCTCTCCTGTAGCCGGTCAACCATGTGTCTGTCTATCCCTGTTCTCTCTTCTCTGCACAGGCCACATAAACGCTTCACACCGCATGGCAGCTGCCACTCTAACCTGGTGGTCCCAGCGCGCACGACCCACATGGAGTTCCAGATCTCCGGCAGCCTCTGGAACTGCCGGTCTGCGGCAAACAAGGCAGAGTTCATCTCAGCCTATGCTACCCTCCAGTCCCTCGACTTCTTGGCGCTGACGGAAACATGGATTACCACAGAAAACACTGCTACTCCTACTGCTCTCTCCTCGTCTGACCACATGTTCTCGCATACCCCGAGAGCATCTGGTCAGCGGGGTGGTGGCACTGGAATCCTCATCTCTCCCAAGTGGACATTCTCTCTTTCTCCCCTGACCCATCTGTCTATCTCCTCCTTTGAATTCCATGCTGTCACAGTCACTAGCCCATTCAAGCTTAACATCCTTATCATTTATCGCCCTCCAGGTTCCCTTGGAGAGTTCATCAATGAGCTTGACGCCTTGATAAGTTCCTTTCCTGAGGATGGCTCACCCCTCACAATTCTGGGTGACTTTAACCTCCCTACGTCTACCTTTGACTCATTTCTCTCTGCCTCCTTTCCACTCCTCTCCTCTTTTGACCTCACCCTCTCACCGTCCCCCCCTACTCACAAGGCAGGCAATACGCTTGACCTCATCTTTACTAGATGCTGTTCTTCTACTAATCTCACTGCAACTCCCCTCCAAGTCTCCGACCACTACCTTGTATCCTTTTCCCTCTCGCTCTCCTCCAACACTACTCACTCTGCCCCTACTCAGATGGTATTGCGCCGCCGCAACCTTCGCTCTCTCTCTCCTGCTACTCTCTCCTCTTCCATCCTATCATCTCTTCCCTCTGCTCAAACCTTCTCCAACCAATCTCCTGATTCTGCCTCCTCAACCCTCCTCTCCTCCCTTTCTGCATCCTTTGACTTTCTATGTCCCCTATCCTCCCGGCCGGCTCGGTCCTCCCCTCCTGCTCCGTGGCTTGACGACTCATTGCGAGCTCACAGAACAGGGCTCCGGGCAGCCGAGCGGAAATGGAGGAAAACTAGCCTCCCTGCGGACCTGGCATCTTTTCACTCACTCCTCTCCACATTTTCTTCCTCTGTTTCTGCTGCTAAAGCCACTTTCTACCACACCAAATTCCAAGCATCTGCCTCTAACCCTAGGAAGCTCTTTGCCACCTTCTCCTCCCTCCTGAATCCTCCTCCCCCTCCCCCCTCCTCCCTCTCTGCGGATGACTTTGTCAACCATTTTGAAAAGAAGGTTGACGACATCCGATCCTCGTTTGTTAAGTCAAACGACACCGCTGGTCCTGCTCACATTGCCCTACCCTATGCTTTGACCTCTTTCTCCCCTCTCTCTCCAGATGAAATCTTGCGACTTGTGACGGCCGGCCGCCCAATAACGTGCCCGCTTGACCCTATCCCCTCCCCTCCTCTCTTCTCCAGACCATCTCCGGAGACCTTCTCTCTTACCTCACCTCGCTCATCAACTCATCCTTGACCGCTGGCTAAGTCCCTTCCGTCTTCAAGAGAGTGAGAGTTGCACCCCTTCTCAAAAAACCAACACTCGATCCCTCCGATGTCAACAACTACAGACCAGTATCCCTTCTTTCTTTTCTCTCCAAAACTCTTGAGCGTGCCATCCTTGGCCAGCTCTCTTGCTATCTCTCACAGAATGACCTTCTTCATCCAAATGTGTCAGGTTTCAAGACTGGTCATTCAACTGAGACTGCTCTTCTTTGTGTCACGGAGGCTCTCCGCACTGCTAAAGCCAACTCTCTCTCCTCTGCTCTCATCCTTCTAGACCTATCTGCTGCCTTTGTTACTGTGAACCATCAGATCCTCCTCTCCACCCTCTCAGAGTTGGGCATCTCCGGCGCGGCTCACTCTTGGATTGCGTCCTACCTGACAGGTCGCTCCTACCAGCTGGCGTGGTGAGAATCCGTCTCCGCACCACGTGCTCTCACCACTGGTGTCCCCCAGGGCTCAGTTCTAGGCCCTCTCCTATTCTCGCTATACACCAAGTCACTTGGCTCTGTCATATCCTCACATGGTCTCTCCTATCATTGCTATGCAGATGACACACAATTAATCTTCTCCTTTCCCCCTTCTGATAACCAGGTGGCGAATCGCATCTCTGCATGTCTGGCAGACATATCAGTGTGGATGACGGATCACCACCTCAAGCTGAACCTCGACAAGACGGAGCTGCTCTTCCTCCCGGGGAAGGACTGTCCGTTCCATGATCTCGCCATCACGGTTGACAACTCCATTGTGTCCTCCTCCCAGAGTGCTAAGAGCCTTGGCGTGACCCTGGACAAAACCCTGTCGTTCTCCGCTAACATCAAGGCGGTGACCCGATCCTGTAGGTTCATGCTCTACAACAGTCGCAGAGTACGACCCTGCCTCACACTGGAAGCGGCGCAGGTCCTAATCCAGGCACTTGTCATCTCCCGTCTGGATTACTGCAACTCGCTGTTGGCGGGGCTCCTTGCCTGTGCCATTAAACCCCTACAACTCATCCAGAACGCCGCAGCCCGTCTGGTGTTCAACCTTCCCAAGTTCTCTCACGTCACCCCACTCCTCCGCACACTCCACTGGCTTCCAGTTGAAGCTCGCATCTGCTACAAGACCATGGTACTTGCCTACGGAGCTGTGAGGGGAACGGCACCTTCGTACCTTCAGGCTCTGATCAGTCCCTACACCCAAAGAAGGGCATTGCGTTCATCCACCTCTGGCCTGCTCGTCTCCCTACCTCTGCGGAAGCACAGTTCCCGCTCAGCCCAGTCAAAACTGTTCGCTGCTCTGGCACCCCAATGGTGGAACAAGCTCCCTCACGACGCCAGGGCAGCGGAGTCAATCACCACCTTCCGGAGACACCTGAAACCCCACCTCTTTAAGGAATACCTGGGATAGGATTAAGTAATCCTTCTAACCCCCCCCCCCCCCCCACCCAAAAGATATAGATGTACTATTGTAAAGTGGTTGTTCCACTGGATATCATAAGGTGAATGCACCAATTTGTAAGTTGCTCTGGATAAGAGCGTCTGCTAAATTACGTAAATGTAAATGTAAATAGAAGTTGATGGTGTTCAGTGCTATGCTACACCCTTGCTTCATCGAGTCAATGATGCGACTTTCCATGCTCCAAAGGAAGCTGTACTGCCAAGCCTCCCTAGCATGGAGTGAAGACTTGCCAAAGATACAAAACACACAGAGGTGTACTGCCAAAAGATCAAGAAGCTGCAGACAGCAGGTTACATGTCACTGGTGCCACCCGAGGTAGCCGAACAATCTACTGAGTCCTGGTTTATACCCCACCATATTGTGCATCACAATGGAAAGGATAGGATTGTGTTTAACTGTTCGTTCCAGCATAAAGGACAGTCGCTCAATGACCTGTTCCCTGGACCAACATTGGGACCATCCCTGCTCGGTGGCCTCCTCAGATTCTGTCAACATGCCGTAGCTGTAAGTGGTGACATCAAAGGCATGTTTCCTCAGATCCGCCTCTTACCAGTTGACAAACCGGTGCTACTCTTCATCTGGCAGAACATACATAGAACTGAAGAACCGAGCATCTATGAAAAGCAGGTCTTGCCATTCAGCATGACTTGTAGTCCCTGTTGTGCCATCTACACTCTGCAGCAACACGTTCAGGACAACAGAAGAGCCAACGAAGAGCTTGTGAAGTTTTACGTGGACAACTGCCTTCAAAGCATCCCCTCTGCCGATGAAGCAAGAAACCTTGTTAATGGACTGTGGCAGTTGCTCCATACTGGAGGCTTTGAGATACGACAGTGGACTAGCAATGTACCAACTGTCATCAAGCACATACCACCCGAGGCCAGATCGGGAAGCAGCAAACTGTGGCTTTCCCAAAGTAGCACGGATCTCCAGGAACCAACCCTGTGGCTATGTTGGAACTGCCTCAGAGACTCCTTGGGATACAAGCACAGCACTGTGGAGCACTCCAAACCTACAATGAGGAATATCTACAGCATGCTCACCCTTCAATACAACCATACTAGGCTACATCACGCCTTTCACAACCCAAGCCAATGTACTCGTCCAGGACCTGTGGAAAGAAGGGATATGTTGGGACGACTCCATTCAGCCTCAGAGGCTGCTGGACAGATGGCTTGTCTGGGACCAAGACATTCCTGACCTTGTCCAGATGGAACTCCCCAGAACTTACGCACCAACATATGCTGACAGTCGACCAGAGACCTGCACATATTCGGTGATATGTCAGAGAGAGCATATGGCTCTGTTGCCTACATGTGGACTTCAGGTAAACATTTACTTCGTTCTGGCCAGGCCTTGCGTTGCGCCAAAGAAGCAGCTGTTGATGCCACGCTTGGAGTTGAGTTCTGCACTCACTGGAGCTCAGCTGGCCAGTGTCCTCCAAGCAGAACTCACCCTGCCCATCGGACAAGTCATCCTCTGGTCCAATTCCACCACAGTCCTTCACTGGCTCAAGTCAGAATCTTGTAGATACAAGGTCTTTGTAGGAACTCGAGTTACAGAGATTCAGAACCTTACGGATGTAGCCAACTGGAGGTATGTGGATACCGCAAACCACCCAGCGGATCACATCACTCGGTCCTGGCCATCATGTCAAACCGGTCTATACCTTCTAACAGTCGTCTGTGTCTCTTGTCTCCTGAGTATGATAAGGATTCGGGACTCCTTAGAGTTGGCTGTAGACTGCGAAGAGCAGAGCACCTGGAGATGGATGCTATGCACCCCATCGTCTTGGATCCAAATCATCCACTGACCAAGCTACTCATTCAAAATTTCGACGAGACTCTCCTCCATCCCGGCCCAGAGAGGGTTCTGGCAGAACAGAGTCATAGATACTGGATTCTGCGGGGAAGGGAAGCCATCTGGAAGTTTCCCCACACCTGTTTGCAATGGCAAAGATTGAGCGCCTAACCTGAAGTTCCAAAGATGGCGGACTTACCTTCTGCTCATCTGCAACTGTACAAACCACCCTTTTACTCTACCGGAGTGGATTGTTTCGGACCATTCAACATAAAAATCGGACGTCGCAACGAAAAGAGATGGGGCATCGTCTACAAATGCATTGAGCAGCCGCTGCACCCACCTGGACCTCCTGGAGAGCCTGGATGCCGATACCTTCCTGATGTCTCTAAGACGCTTCATTGCATGTTGAGGCAAGCCTTTCGAGCTTCTTTCGGACAATGGTACGAACTTCGTTGGAGAAGACCGACAACTGCGACAGGCCTTCAAAGTGATGGCCCCCCACCTGAAGGAACAGTTGGCCGAACAGAGGATAACATTCCAGGTAAACCCGCCAAGCCCTCACTTTGTTGGAACGTGGGAAAGAGAGGTGATGTCAGTGAAGATTGCTCTCAAGGTCATACTCAAGGAACAGACCAACACTGAAACCGTGATCCGCACTGTGCTTTCCTGTAGTGGACGGAATCTTGAACGCAAAACCCCTTGGGTACCTCTCCTCCGATGTCACGGACCCAGATCCCGTCACATGAGCCTCCTACTCATGGGACGCTACAATGCATCTCTTCCTCAGATTTTGTATGACTCCAGTAACATCCTAGGGAAACACTGCTGAAGGCATAGCCAAGTTCTTGCCAATTTCCTTTGGTCCCAGTTCATTTGCTATTACTTGCCAAGTCTACAGGAAAGATAGAAGTGGAGGAAGGATGGAAGAGAACTAACTGTGGATCAAGTGGTTCTCATCGTGGACCCTCAGCTCCCTCGAGCTCTCTGACCTGTCGGGAAGGTGAGTCACACTTACCCAGGAGCTGATGGACGTATTAGGACTGCTGCTATCCAGGTCAAGGGTCGGACTTACCTACGACCAGTGGCCCGGCTGGTGCAGCTCCCAGCCATCCTTGATGACGATGCAGAAGAACCTGTCACCTAGAACAGACTTTCCATCTGGTTAGAATGTCGTAGCAGACATTCGGGGCAGCTGTGTAAGAAAGCCTGTCCCTTTAAGAACTCAGTGATGACATCACAGCTATCACAAACTGGCAGAGTGTTTAGTTCATTACCAAGTGCAGCTCGCCACCTACTGCTGTGAACACAAATCTCAGTTTTGGACATTATTTCCTTTCTGACCAATTTATTCATCACAGTGCATGAACACCAAAACTGTATGTAAGACCACGTCTTGTATGGATAAACAGTTAATTGGATAATCACAGCTGATTGGCATGGCACAGAATTGCAAACATCGTTAATCTCCAGTCAACATTAAAGAACCCTAAACTGAGGACCTGTCTCTCTAACCGTCTCTCTAGTCTTCACCTACTCAATCAGTGTATAACTTCCAGAGGCATCACCCTCTAATTCACAACTTGTAGAAACATTTGAAGAATTATCAATGGAAACAGGATGCACCTGAGATACATTTCGAGTCTCATAGCAAAGGGTCTTAATACTTACGTAAATAAGGTATTTCTGTTTTTTGGTTTTTTTTACAAATTTGCAAACATTTATAAAAATCTGTTTTTGCTTTGTCATTATGGGTTTATTGTGCGTAGATTGATGAGGGGAAAAAAATTCAGCAATTTTAGAATAAGGCTGTAACGTAACACAATTCTGAAACAGGGAATGGTGTCTGAATACTTTCCGAATGCATTGTACATGCCCATATATGCATATATATAATGTATGTATCCAAACATACACTATATATACAAAAGTATATGGACACCCCTTCAAATTAGTGGATTCAGTTAAATCAAATCAAATGTTATTTGTCATATACACATGGTTAGCAGATGTTAATGCGAATGTAGCGAAATGCTTGTGATTCTAGTTCCCACCATGCAGTAATATCTAACAAGTAATCTAACAATTTCACAACTACCTTATATACACAAGTGTAAAGGAATGAATAAGAATATGTACATAAGAATATATGGATGAGCGATGGCTTAACGGCATAGGCAAGATCCAGTAGATGGTATAGAGTACAGTATATAAATTTGAGATGAGTGATATAGGGTATGTAAACATTATATAAAATGGCATTGTTTAAAGTGGCTAGTGATACATTTATTACATCCAGTTTTTAATTAGTTATTTCAGCCACAACCGTTGCTGACAGGCCCATTACTGAAGAACTCAGTGACTTTCAACGTGGCACCACCATAGGATGCCACCTTTCCAACTAGTCAGTTCGTCAAATTTCTGCCCTAGTAGAGCTGCCCTGGTCAACTGTAAGTGATGTTATTGTGAAGTGGAAACATCTAGGAGCAACAACAGCTCAGCCACAAAGTTGTAGGCCACACTAGATCAGAGAACGAGACCGCCGATTGCTGAAGCCCGCAGCGCTTAAAAATCTTCTGTCCTCGGTTGCAACAATCACTACCCAGCTACAAACTGCCTCAGGAAGCAAAGTCAGCACAATAACTGTTGGTCGGGTGCTTCATGAAATGGGTTTCCATGGCTGAGCAGCCGCACACAAGCCTAAGATCACCAAGCGCAATGCCAAGCGTCGACTGGCGTGGTGTAAAGCTTGCCACCATTGGACTCTGGAGCAGTGGAAACGCGTTCTCTGGAGTTGGAGTGATTAATTTCACTTCACCATCTGGCAGTCCGACAGACAAATCTGGGTTTGACGGATGTCAGGAGAATGCTCCCTGCCTGAATGCATAGTGCCAACTATAACGTTTGGTGTAGGAGGAATCATGGTCTGGAGCTGTTTTTCATGGTTCAGTCTAGGCTCTCTTTCCAGTGAATGGAAATCTTAACGTTGCAGCATACAACAACATTCTAAACGATTCTGTGCTTCCAACTTTGTGGCAACAGTTTGGGAAGGCCCTTTCCCGTTTTAGCATGACAACGCCCCCGTGCACAAAGCAAGGTCCATACAGAAATGGTTTGTTGATATCAGTGTGGAAGAACTTGACTGGCCTGCACAGAGTCCTGACCTCAACCCCATCGAACACCTTTGGTATGAATTGGAACACCGACTGCGAGCAAGGCCTAATCGCTAAACATCAGTGTCCGACCTCACTAATGCTCTTGTGGCTGAATGGAAGCAAGTCCTCGTAGCATGTTCCAACATCTAGTGGAAAGCCTTCCTAGAATAGTGGAGGCTGTTATAGCAGCAAAGGGGGGGGGGACCAACTCCATATTAATGCCCATGATTTTGGAATGAGATGTTTGATGAGCAGGTGTCCATATCATTTTGGCCATGTAGTGCATATTGGCACACTCCACTTACCAAGACCATTGCCAAATAAGGCACGCTGTCGCCTGCTTTTAAAGTAAGCATTGCGGTGGTACCCCCCAGCACATCTAGCATCTCTAAGGGAGTGTATTTCATACCAAACCCCTCCCTTGAGATGACATAGAGGCACCTTCTCTAAATCACGATTTCAAAAAGAGCTCGATTTACTACTAAAAGACCAAAATATATAACTTTTGCAATGAACTGTCAAAATGAAGATCAGAATGAATGTGTTTCGCTATAACTAAGCCTTAAACGTCTGTTTTTTTATGAAAACTTTAAGAGCATAATAGTCTAGGCCACTGGACATCATCTATTTGTTATTAATAATATCCTCTTTCTTCTCCAATTTCAGCATGTTGTGAACACAAAAGGTCTTTGGTGATCACCAAATAGTTTCATGGAACTTCCATGTCGGCACCTAGTTAGCCTGGGATAGTTACTAACAGGACCCAAACTGTAGTTGTAGTAGCTAACCTTCCTGATAGCCACTAGCACAGGTGGAATACACTGGGATTTACAAATGTTCATAGACGCGTGCAAAAATAACTGCTTTCCAGACGTCGCTCTTTGGTTGGGTCTTTTTCCCATTTAGCAGCAAAGATAAAATAGCAATAATTCCATACAGGCAGATGTTATTACCCCGCCTGGTTTCTGCAGCCAAATTGCCCGGAGACCAGGTTGTATTACAGGTACGTAGGCTAATCTTAGTTCCATAGTGTCAACGGTGAGAACTGTATGCTCTCCATACCTGTGCGCCAATATAGACTACTCAAAAAAATAAAGGGAACACTTAAACAACACAATGTAACTCCAAGTCAATGACACTTCTGTGAAATCAAACTGTCCACTTAGGAAGCAACACTGATTGACAATAGATTTCACATGCTGTTGTGCAAATGGAATAGACAACAGGTGGAAATTATAGGCAATTAGCAAGACACCCCCAATAAAGGAGTGGTTCTGCAGGTGGTGACCACAGACCACTTCTCAGTTCCTATGCTTCCTGGCTAATGTTTTGGTCACTTTTGAATGCTGGCGGTGCTTTCACTCTAGTGGTAGCATGAGACGGAGTCTACAACCCACACAAGTGGCTCAGGTAGTGCAGCTCATCCAGGATGGCACATCAATGCGAGCTGTGGCAAGAAGGTTTGCTGTGTCTGTCAGCGTAGTGTCCAGAGCATGGAGGTGCTACCAGGAGACAGGCCAGTACATCAGGAGACGTGGAGGAGGCCGTAGGAGGGCAACAATCCAGCAGCAGGACCGCTACCTCTGCCTTTGTGCAAGGAGGAGCAGGAGGAGCACTGCCAGAGCCCTGCAAAATGACCTCCAGCAGGCCACAAATGTGCATGTGTCTGCTCAGACGGTCAGAAACAGACTCCATGAGGGTGGTATGAGGGCCCGACATCCACAGGTGGGGGTTGTGCTTACAGCCCAACACCGTGCAGGACGTTTGGCATTTGCCAGAGAACACCAAGATTGGCAAATTCACCACTGGCGCCCTGTGCTCTTCACAGATGAAAGCAGGTTCACACTGAGCACATGTGACAGACGTGACAGAGTCTGGAGACGCTGTGGAGAACGTTCTGCTGCCTGCAACATCCTCCAGCATGACCGGTTTGGCGATGGGTCAGTCATGGTGTGGGGTGGCATTTCTTTGGGGGGCCGCAAAGCCCCCCATGTGCTCGCCAGAGGTAGCCTGACTGCCATTAGGTACCGAGATGAGATCCTCAGACCCCTTGTGAGACCATATGCTGGTGCGGTTGGCCCTGGGTTCCTCCTAATGCAAGACAATGCTAGACCTCATGTGGCTGGAGTGTGTCAGCAGTTCCTGCAAGAGGAAGGCATTGATGCTATGGACTGGCCCGCCCGTCCAATTGAGCACATCTGGGACATCATGTCTCGCTCCATCCACCAACGCCACGTTGCACCACAGACTGTCCAGGAGTTGGCGGATGCTTTAGTCCAGGTCTGGGAGGAGACCTCTCAGGAGACCATCCGCCACCTCATCAGGAGCATGCCCAGGTGTTGTAGGGAGGTCCTACAGGCACGTGGAGGCCACACACACTACTGAGCCTCATTTTGACTTGTTTTAAGGACATTACATCAAAGTTGGATCAGCCTGTAGTGTGGTTTTCCACTTTAATTTTGAGTGTGACTCCAAATCCAGACCTCCATGGGTTGATAAATTGTATTTTCCATTGATTATTTTTGTGTGATTTTGTTGTCAGCACATTCAACTATGTAAAAAAAAAAGTATTTAATAAGATTATTTCATTCATTCAGATCTAGGATGTGTTATTTTAGTGTTCCCTTTATTTTTTTGAGCAGTGTATATGTGACCTGTGACCGATGACCCAACACACAGTGCCCTCTAGTGTACAAATGATGTGGAATACACAAATGGACAACAACCACAAAAGTAGGCCGAAATGGCTCCTACAGTAGTAATGGTATAGACTGTATACCAGAGAAGGCTGTTGGGAGCAGCTATAGTAGGATGGGCTCATTGCAATGGCTGGAATGGAATCAACTGAACAGAGTCAGACATGTGTTTGGTGTGTCTGGTACCATTCCAAAGATTCCATTCCAGCCATTACAATGAGCCTGTCCTCCCAGAGCTCCTCCCACCAGCCCCCTCTGCTTTATACCATTGGAACAATGACAACCTGCAAGGTAAGGTTACATACAAAAGCATCATATTGTAAGTTATCTCACATTGCAACTTATTCTGATGATTAAATGGCAGGGGGGAAAAGATATAGAACAAGTCCATTTCAACAGCTGTTAGAGTGAGTTTGTTGTTTTTGGGGGTAGGCTTTCTTTGCTTTGTTTATAGCCCAAGAGCTGACTTTGGAGTTTAACAATGGGAGGTCCCCCTCCCTCTGATGCTGAAGGCCAGTGGGCCTGATCCAAAAAGCATATTTCCTAGAAAGCTTCACTTCCTTGACAAGAATATCATTGTGTTTATTGTTCATTCTTATCAATACACAAGCCTGTCCAGAAACAACATACAGAGACTTAAATATTCCGCGCCATGCCCTTCATCCTTTAAGCAGAAAAATTTGCTTGTATGTGCATGCATGAGTGTATGTGTGTGTGTGAGTGTTTGTGTATGCACACGTGCATGGATTTACGTGTATGTGTATGTGAGCGAGAGAGAAGAAATGAGAGTGTGTGTGTATCACATTCAAACCATATCCAAGGATACTGACTAACAGATGCAGTTCCAATGATGGATGTGATAATGATGTTTGCTCATTCAATGGTAATGAGGGGATGATGTTTCAGCTGCAGTGTAGCAGACCATTGGGAGAATTATCCACACATCCAAGAAAGTCATAAACATATTGGGGGTTATGGGCATGCTGACAAATTACTATTCACATGCATTTAGGTCAGGGATTTATCCAGTGAGGTTTCAGGTTAAAATAATCTACCAAAGTTAAAAATATAATATAATAATATGATGGTGTATTATTTATTCTGTGGGTCTATGTCACACTACAACAGAGTGACAGGACAGGTGCATGTCACATACTAAATGTTTCCCAGGTGACTGTAACTGTAGCGTACCTGTTTTTCCAGCATTATCATCCTCTCAGATTCATGACCTTAAAATCTCTTCTCGTGCATGTTCAGGATATATTCTATTTTCTTCTGCACCAGCATCCAGCATTTTGATAACGATATTATCCACAGTGATGCTCGTGCATCAAATCAGCGTGTATGTTTATCCTTGTGGAAATGTCCAGTGAGTCCAGCACCACCTTGAGATGACATGTACTGTAGTAGGACAACCGTTACTGTACTAGTCTATTCAGCTATTAGTCTAAACTCCACAGTAAATTGCAGCATTCGTGCATTTAATTTCTAGCTTCATCCTCTATCTTCATTATGCCCTCCTGCATGCAATGCGCATTGGTCTGATTTGAACAATTTCATGCGATTTCTTTATTTCCAAATGTTAATTTAACCCCCCCCCCCCCCCCCCAAATAGTCATACAAATGAAGTTTTAAATAAATAAACAAAAAATACAAATTACGGGTCATATAATGCCTGATCCTATCCTTTTGCTTTGGTGTACATAGCAGCATCACGCAGTAACTTATTCTGTCCACTTATGCTCAAAATAAACTTTTTGAGGAAATGATTTACAGCTGTGTACTGAGACTGGCAAAAAGAACAACTGGCCTACCTATGTCAAATATCTATTTACTGCCTTCTGTCCGGCTCTTAGGTAGCAGCCAGACGCAGAAATTTTTTTTTACAGTATGCCCGACCTTAAACTAAAACATTGATGCTCTTGAACACCCCACCAAATCGCAAATTGATACTATGTTCTTGAACAAGTCCCTACGCACTGCATTGTGGGAATTTATGTAAACTCAAGATGGCAGCTTCTTGTGCGAGAACTGTCGGTAAGATCAGCTGGCACATTTTGGAGTGTCCAGTATGTCTTGTTGGGAATATTGCCCCTCTGGTTCCAACGGTCTCTCTGCATAGATCAAGCAGGGCATACGGAACGGGCGGTTCAGGATTCCGATCCAGACTGCCCTTCACCCCTCTGCGCGGTGGCCGTGTCCTGGGGTGTGCGTTCCTGCTTGGAGGGGGACTTGGCTTGTATAAAACAATACAGTTGTCTGTCCAACACCACCTTGCTGAAGAAGAAGAAGCCAAGGTAATAGGCAATAATATTAGCTATGAAATCTATTTTCATTGATGTCCATATAGTCTACCTGAAGCAAAGCATGTCAGGTGGATTGTGTCAGCTGACAACCTGTCTGTGGTTTGACTAATAAATCAGACATGTACACGATGAAACGCATCGCCACATTCGGGACTACTGGCTGGTGTGCTTTTGTCATGTAGTTTGCCCAATGTTAGATCCGAGTTCAACCAAATGTTGCCTTTTAAAATATATTTGCAGTTAATAAAATTTTTCTGACTTGTATGACTTCCACAAGCTTATTCTGATGGTGGCCTGAAGTAAACCCTGCACCAGTACAAGACCTGCCCGTTCTGCAGTAAAGTGAGAGCTTTTCTGGACTACCATCGGCTTCCATATGAGATTGTGGAGGTCAACCCCGTCATGAGGAAGGAAATCAAGTGGTCGACTTACAGAAAAATGCCAATCCTAATGGTGAACAATGATGTGGTAAGGGGGGGACAGAGTCACTGCATGGCTTGGTATTAGCTAACAGATCCGACCCGCTTATTTACAGCTGCACTGGGGTCAGACAGGCTTCCTGTATATATATATATATGGCTCGGAAAACGTACCTCATTCCAGGGATAAGAAGTGCGTTCTCTGAATAGTCCCATTATCCTAACTGTTACAAAGAGAAGATTGAATGACTGCTATTTTTTTAGCAGTTGCTCAGTCTTCTGTGTAACCGTGGGGATAATGGGACAATTCGGAGTACATATCTCGCACCGGCTCTACAGTGTCTTAATCTACACAGGAAGCCTGTCCGACCATAGTGCACCTGTAAGCAAGTGGGTCGGATCTGCTGGCTAGGCTTGGTATTAGTTACAGGTGTGTATGGGATGATGGAGAACTTGTCATGTGATCGCTCTCCTTCTGTGCTCTTGACCTATCAGCAACTGAACGATTCCTCAGTAATAATCAGCGCTTTGAAGACACAGTTGGTGAGTAAGTAGCTACCTCCCGAGAAGTGTTCTAGTTGGTTTTTTACATAAAGTGGTCCTTCTTGATCATGATAGCTAAGCATTCTGAATTCTCTCTCTTCCTCCAGAGATAAAACCATCTCAGAGATTCTGCGCTGTTACCCAGAGATGAAAGCCGTCAATGAGAAGGGGAAGGAGGTGACAGAGTTCAACAACAAGTACTGTGTAATGGTGAATGAAGCTGAAGGTCAGACGATGTACCCAGAGAAAGACTCCAGAAAGTAGGTGAACACATTGGATGACAAATTACTGCTGCCCATAATGACAATTCTCAGTGCATGGGTTACTAATGAAAATTAATGTATCTGTCCAAACCTCTCTAAAGACATACTGTGCATCACTACTCTTGATAGATTGTCAAGCATCATCTGGGGTTAAATGTCCCTTTCTCTTCACTGTCCATCTTCTTCAGAGAGGAGATCAAATGGCGTACGTGGGCAGATGATTGGCTGGTTCACCTGCTCTCGCCCAACGTGTACCGGACCACTGGAGAGGCCCTGGCCTCCTTTGACTATATTGTCCGTGAGGGCAAGTTTGGCACTTATGAGGGCTTCTTTGCAAAGTATGTTGGAGCAGCTGCCATGTTTGTCATCTCAAAACGACTGAAAAGTAGGTGGGTGACAAAACCATTTTTTGTGTGATTGTCTGATATATAACTAGCCAATAATGCTTAGTGATGAGCTCTGTTTAAATTGAATGCCTCTATCCTGCAGACACAACTTGCAGGATGATGTGAGACAGGATCTGTACAAGGCAGTCAATGAGTGGGTGGAGGCCATTGGCAGGAAGTTGTTCATGGGTGGAGACCAGCCCAATCTGGCTGACCTGGTAAGAGCATCACATCTGTCATGTGAAGTATTATCTTAGACTTCTAGAACTTGTATTGTCTACTTTGTCTCAGATGCAGATTTCCTGATGAGACTATTTGTTTACAATAGCCAAAGTGTGTTTTGCTGATTGTCCTTGACTCTCCTCTCTGCAGGCAGTGTATGGGATCCTGAGAGTGATGGAGGGTCTTGAGGCCTGGAACAACATGATGGGGAACACTAAGGTGAAGAGCTGGTATAGACGCATACAGAAAGCCATGAGGACCACAACTGATCCTGCTCAAAACATTGACCAGCGCTAGGAGACTTGAATTCAATAGCACTTCCAGCCCTCAGACTAAATCTGTAGATGTCATGAGATGGGAAAAGGGATTGCGTTAAAGACAGCATGATAGGTGGAAAAATGCAATAACATTCTGTCCTAAGGACCTTTTCCACCTGCTGCAATTCACAGAAATCTACTTTCAACCTTGATATGTCTGTGAAAATGCACCTGTTGATTTGCTTTAATAAACTGCCAGCAATTAGCTGTTTAGATACTTGGTTACTGTGGGTTTCTGTCTACCTGGTGTCCCCCAGTGTCAAAGCTGCAGACTTGAACAATGTGTATGACATGGGTAAAACCAAATTGGCAGTTTTAAATTTACATTGCGTCTGAGTGCAAAACATTACCTCCAGTCTTTGCATTTTGGGTTCCATTTTTTTCTGCCCCTGTCTTGTTTTCCATTTATTCAAAGGTTTAAATTTAACAAGCTAACATGACTGTTCATTACATCTGATGACTCATGCTTTTCACTCTAGGTTTGATCTTTCATAAGTTCTGAAAGTAGGAAATACACTTAATGCTTTGATGGAAAGTATACTCAATCTTATTATGGCTACCTGTTTCAGGATTTTCTTTAACCTGTTAACTGCGTATTCTACCTCAGATGGTTGTTCGAGGGTTCCAGCCAGATTGAATTATCTGAGCGTTCGTGTGCAAAGTGAAATGGGTATAATAATTTGGGAGCGACCATTGGACAAACTGGTTGAAATTGTTATGTAAGTTCTTGAAATGTTCTGTATTGACTGTAAAAAAGGTTAAAAATAAGTAACACTGTACATTGTTATTTTACACCTGTATTATTCATTTCACTCTAAGACTGCATTTAGACAGGCAGCCCAATTATGATTTTTTTTCACTAATTGGTCTTTTGACGAAAAAGATCTGTGATTGGTCAAAATACCAATATTGGGCTGCCTGTGAATGCAGCCTTGTAACGGTTTGGTACAAGCTCAGCACCAACAGTGGTAAATGCAAACCTCAAATCCTCACACTAAAAACGAATTAGATGTCAATGTACAAAATAAACATGTTGGTGGATTCCATTATGACCACTGGCAATATGACTTGAATAGAGGATGCCATGATTGAGTACTCAGATCTAAAAGCAGTCAACAAAAAAAAAAAATACAAATAGAACAAAAAAGGGAAAGAAATCCCTCAGTTTAAAATAAGTAATACCATATGAATTTGGTAAAGCAAAATAGTCGCATTGAATCAGGGAAAAAAAGCCTTGAACTGTACAGCAAGACGCTACATAACTACCTTAATAGTATAATGTTCTCAACAAGAGTAAGGAGAAAAAGAACGGATATGACTATGCAGTAGAATTAGCACGAAGATTGGATAAAATGGTTCATGTTGCAGTCACGATACAAGCCAGTTATAATTTGGTTTTAGCCAACTATACTAAGTATACATACTATTAAGCAAATTGATCAGGATATAGTGCATCATTGCAAACAACTTCCACATCAAGACAGAGCTTCTCTACCTAGTGCATTCTATGAGTTGTAGACTGAGGTGATGCAGCCTTGAATCCAACTGATGCATCATGTTCAAAACCTTCTTTCCCATCCTTCCGTCCCACACTCAGGATCTCCAGAAGTGGGAGCTCAGCTGGCCTTTAGGGGGAGGGATCTGCCTGCTTCTTAATGAACTCTGATAGGGAGACAAAAAAAGAAAACACAGGATCATTTGACCAATTTTAAGAGTTCAGTAGGTTTTAAAGACAGTGCATCAGTGTCAGTTAAACAACGGTGCCTATAATACTGTGCTATACTGGGCCGTGCAGCTTGGCCTTGCAGCACTTACCTCCAGGAACTGCTTGAGCCTCGTGACTGAGCCCGCCTGGCCTTGGCTGGTGACGGCTTCAATCCTAAGAGAGGACAAATGACAACATGAAGTCTTAGCATTGAAAGAGCGGCCAAGGTAGTGTGTACCACAAAGTTACAGCAGACTATTTTGTTCTGATGTAAAACTGAACTGCTGAGAGTGGTGATTGTACCGTGGCAAGTATTCCTCTTGGATGAGCAGAATGAGCTTCCAAAACTGAACCTGATACTGCTTCATCAGGGCGTTGCCACAGACCTAAGGGAAGACCGAGAACGGGACGTCAGTGACCTGCATAAAATGTCTAGTCCAGAGACCGTCTTTGGAGACAGGTGTCAGAGACATGACTCATCACCTCTAGGAAGTCAAAAAGGAGTGTTGCCGTGACGTCTGCCAGGGGCTCCATGTTCAGCATCTGAGCCAGCCAGCGCCAGCCGTTGTTCAGCCCATGTGGGTCAGGCTGGAGGGGTGGACACATAATGATAATAAAGGTCAGCCTAATAACAGTATACAATTGGGGGGGGGTCAGTGAAGTGTTTTGACATAGTTAGTGATATTAGTATTCGTTATGTAAACAATGTAGGATTGTCGATACCCCCTGCTTGGAGCCATAAGGCCATCTGAGCTGAATGATAGCAGCATAGAGGCGGATCATTCCTGACATCCTCTTCAAAAAGCTGTCCTGAGCCTCCACTCCTCCATCTTCCACACGGTAGCCTAAGATTCTGGTGGGACACAGAACAACACTTCAGCCAGAGCAACTAACCTCATTTGCTTAGATCGTGTAAGCAACTCACTTGAAATGCAGCATAGGTGTTTTCAACCCAAAGTCATGTAATTACATCAATTTCTGTTTCATTACAGTTTGTTCCAGATGCATTGCAAAACAGTGTGATGCCTCACTGACTTCTGATATTCCTCTACAGACGTGCCATCCTTCATAGGTGGGTAGTGGGGCACGGCGTAGGGGCATTTCTTATGAAGGTGGGCGAGGATGAGGTCTCCGACTTTGGGATGAAGCTCCCACACCCCGGAGGCCACCACAGCGATGGGGAAGGCTGCCTCGTGGTGGGACGCCACCTCCTCTTCTCCTTGTTTCTAGAGAAACACATTGACTAGGAAGCATTTAAGAGCTCTATGAAAACAAGACACTAGTCTTTTATTTGTATGACTATGGGAGTATAAAACGTAACAGAGAAATTCAGCAATGTATGGAAGACGTATAGAATTGTAAAGAGACCATACAGACCAATAGTCCTGTGTCTCCAGCAGTTCAAGCTAAGGTCATGTGAACTCACCACAAACTTCTCTGCCAGTTTGTAGCTGACAAAGTCCAGGCCGTTGGGATGCTGGGAGGTGGAGACAGACTTCCCTCCGGATACCACTGATCTCCCAGACAACAGCTTGTCAATCTTGTCAAATATTTCCCTGAGCTTGGAACCTGGGTATTGACAAACATGGCGCAGACAATTTCAATCTCACAATTATTATAGCAATGTTCACCTTCTTTCACTTTACCATAGATAGAGTGTCATTATAAGCCTCTGAGCCCTCTCCATTACCCAGACGCACCTGAGATACTGGAGATCTGGCTGACAGGGATTGTGGCTGCCTTCTGGAGCTCCATTCTTAGTTTCTTTGTCTGAAAAACAAATGTAAAAGGTGATAGGAACAAAAAGGTAATGTTGCCAATCGTTTGAAATTGAGTTTTTAATGTGAAGGTGTATCATAATGTGGGAACTGCATTTTCCTATAATGGCACAGTTCATTCCTCACCCATGCACAGTTTCAACCAACCTGGATATCCTTAGTGTTGTTCAAGCCTTCAAAAGACTGTGCACACTGGTTAGCGGAGTCCTGCAGCTCTTGGTACCACTTCAGAGTGCTCTGCTCAGCTTTAGTCTGCAGGCCTTTGGAAAGAAGAGTGCTTTTTAAACCCCTTGTTCACTACCTAACCTTTCACTCATTCGTACATACCCTACGTAACCAAACAAAGACATTCCTTTTATCCATCCATTTATCCCCCCTCTCCTTACCCTTTTTCCGTGCCTTCTCTTTGGCTGACAGAGCTGCACTCTTCTTCTGCTCTTCCTGCTGGGCCTGCAGCATTGCCATCTTCCTGCGCTCCTCTTCCTCCTCCTGCTCCTTCTTCCTCTTCTCCTGGGCCTGGGCAGCCGCCTCCTGCATCACCCGGATCAGTGACCTCATCTCATGCAGTGCCCGCTCCGCCACCGTCATGTCCTCCACACTGGGGAACTCCCCCTACACAATCACAATCACAACCACTTACCCATATTGACCAGAGCAAGGACATAAACAGGATGAAAACAATAGATGTTATTCCCCGCTCCCCCATAGCATGGGTCTACTTCAACAAAGACACATACAACCATAGATGAGGGATAAAGAGAATCACACTGACCTCCGCTGTCATGCGCACCACCTCTGACACCTGGGAGCATAGCTGGTTGGCACGGGTGCTATAGGATGTGAGATCAGGGGAGGGGCCCGACTGGGTGGGTGCGGCTGGCTCCAGCAGCTGATTGAGTTGAAGTATCTCTTCCTGGATGGCGTTGAGAGCACGCAGTCTCTCCCTACCCTCCACCTGTCTCTGCCTCTCAAATTCCACCTCCCGCAAACGCTGTTGCTCCGCTTCCCGCAGGCGCAGGTTCAGGATCTGTGAGGGGCGGAGGAGGTTTTTCAACCTGTATCGGAATATGACTGTTTTGCATTTTGCTTTCTGAAGTTCCAGTGGTTAAACTTTCAATACCTTTATTCTGTTTTTGTGCTCTTCTTTCAACTTTTCTTGGCGCCCAATACTTTCTTGTGTTCTTTTAAACAAGAGAAAGACAAGCAGCAAATGAAGATTCTTGACATTTAACACATTTTCAATTCTGTCACAGGGACAGCAGCATATTGGTGGGTGAAAAGGAGACAATTATGCTTTGGAGATAAAAACAAGCAGGGCGTACTCTCTGTCCATCATGTCCCTCATACTCTGGTACTCCTGTCTCTGCTTCAGCTCCATCAACTCCTCAAAGCGTTTGAGCTGCTCCGACTCACGGCTCGCAACTGAGGCCACCAGCTTCTCCTGCAGCTCCTGCCTCAGACTCAGCTCCATCTGCACCAAGACATTCAAGGGTCTAGATTAGGTATGAAATGCTAGCTTAACATAATGCCATGGTTCTCACATATACAGTACCAGTCAAAAGATTGGACACACCTCATTCAAGGGTTTTTCTTTATTTGTACTATTTTCTACATTGTATAATAATAGTCAAGACATCAAAACTATGAAATAACACATATGGTATCATGTAGTAACCCCCAAAAAGTGTTAAACATGTGGGAACTCTTCAAAGTAGCCACCCTTTGCCTTGATGACAGCTTTGCACACTCTTGGCATTCTCTCAACCAGCTTCACCTGGAATGCTTCTTCAACAGTCTTGAAGTAGTTTCCACATATGCTGAGCACTTGCTGACTGCCTTTCCTTCACTCTGCGTTCCAACTCATCCCAAACCATCTCAATTGTGTTGAGTTTGGGTGATTGTGCAGGACAGGTCATCCGATACAGCACTCCATCAGTCTTCTTCTTGGTCAAATAGCCCTTACACGGCCTGAAGGTGCGTTTTGGGTCATTGTCCTGTTGAAAAATAAATGACAGTCCCACTAAGCGCAAACCAGATGGGATGGCGTATCGCTGCAGAATACTGTGGTAACCATGCTGGTTATGTGTGCCTTGAATTCTAAATAAAATCACTGACAGTGTCACCAGAAAAGCACTCCCACACCTCCTCCTCCATGCTTCACAATGGGAACCACACATGCGGAGATTATCCCTTCACCTACTCTGCGTCTCACAAAGACACAGCGGTTGGAACCAGAATTCTCAAATTTGGACTCATCAGACCAAAGGATATTGCTCGTGTTTCTTGGCCCAAGCAAGTCTCTTCTTCTTATTGGTTCCCTTTAGTAGTGGTTTCTTTGCAGCAATTTGACCATGAAGGCCTGATTCAAGCAGTCTCCTCTGAACAATTGATCTTGAGAAGTGTCTGTTACTTGAACTCTGTGAAGCACTTATTTGGGCTGCAATTTCTGAGGCTGGTAACTGTAATGAACGTATCCTCTGCAGCAGAGTTAACTCTGGGTCTTTCCTTCTTGTGGCGGTCCTCATGACAGCCAGTTTCATCATAGTGCTTAATGGTTTTTGCGACTGCATTTGAAGAAACTTTCAAAGTTCTTGAAATGTTCCGTATTGACTGACCTTCATGTCTTAAAGTAATGATGGACTGTCATTTCTCTTTTCTTATTTGAGCCGTTCTTGCCATAATATGGACTTGGTCTTTTACAAAATAGGGCTATCTTCTGTATACCACCCCTACCTTGTCACAACACAACTGATTGGCTCAAACGCATTAAGGAAAGAAAATCCACAAATTAAATTTTAAGAAGGCACACCTGTTAATTGAAATGCATTCCAGGTGACTACCTCATGAAGCTAGTTGAGAGAATGCCAAGAGTGTGTAAAGCTGTCATCAAGGCAAATGGTGGCTACTTAGAATGATCTAAAATCTATTTTGATTTGTTTAACAATTTTTTGGATACTACATGATTCCATATGTGCTATTTCATAGTTTTGATGTCTTCACTATTATTCCACAATGTAGAAAATTGTAAAAATAAAGAAAAACCCTGGAAGGAGTAGGTGTGTCCAAACTTTTGACTGGTACTGTATATATTTTGTTGTTATGGTACACGAGACACCTGTCTGATGCACGCCTGTCTGAGTGGACTAATACATTGTGGAGGCCGCGGGGATGGCACACCAGTATCACATTTACCATTCTAATCTACAATGTTTGTTTGGTTACGGTAATTGCTGTTAATGCATTCAATATATTATTATGCCATGTTGATGCATGAACAAGTTAACTAAGAAAAAAGAAGAAAAAAAAAGCTATTGCAACCTTAGCTTTGGCACGATGTTTCTCCTCACAAATGCGTATACATCCTTCCATTTGAGTTGCCCTGGGAGACAGAAGGGAGATGGTGGGGGGAGGAATGGGGTTGGTGGCTGGACTGAGATCGTCGCTGGCATCTGGGGCACTGTCCTCATCACCAACAATCTGCTGTGGATCGATATGAAGACAAATGTGGTGAGTTCATACGAATGTAAAAAAATAAATTGTGTGCAGAGGGAGTTACAAAATGTTATAAATAGAGCAGGAAAGAGACTTGCCTGCTCTGTGTCTTTCTTCAACCTGGGGACCAGTAGTGGAGAAGAGAGGGGAGTGGGCTGAGTATTGGCTGAAGGGAAGGGGCTGGTTGAGGAGACTGGGGCTTCCTCAGACAGGCCTGGGTCACGAGAAGCAGAGCCCAAAGAGCAGGTCTTCTGAAGCGCTCGAGGGCTCATGTTAAGCCTCTTCAAGATGAGCCCAGAGAGTGGGGACAAGCTAGGAGCTTCATTACAACCTGACAAAATATCCTGCAGGGGACGAGAAAGGATCATACCAGTAACGTTAGGCTATATCACATATCTAATCCAATGAAATGCTTATTTAAAACGTGTCCAATGTTGGCTAGAATACTGAAATCGTAGATATACCATGGTCCAGCTAGGTAGCAGGCTAATAATTATATTGGTGATGCTGTAACTTTGTTTTTGACAGTTAGCGAATGCAGAACATGCGAAATAACGGAACCTTTGAGCTAACATTATATATGTGAAGCCGTTAGCTAGCATGCTAACGTTGACGTTCATTACCTCCCCCTTTTCGAGCCAGTCTGGGTTGTATTTCAGTCTTCCCTTTTGTGAGTTTTTCAAGGCCTCCAACGTATCCCATCGTAAACTTTCAGCAGGCATTTTGGCGTGTAAATAAACACACGAAAAACACTTTAAGAGACAGGTGATTATTAGGCTAGCTGCTGATTGCGGTATAAGTGCCACTGAAAGTCAAACTCCGACGTGGTCCATTTCCGGCTCTGATATATCTATGGTTCCGAGTCAAGGCTGTTTATCCTCAAAGCTACTTTGCCTTCATAATGGGTAAAATCGTAACATATTGTGAACAACGTTCATCTAAATACTGGGGGTAAAAGCTGGATAACTATCTAGATTTATTCCTTCATTTTCTGAGTTTGTTTGTGAAACACACCAGACTGTCCATTCTCATTTTAAGCTTTTGTTATTGTTTTGTTAAACAGTACAGTACAGTACATTTCAACTGAATATAAAAAATAGAACTCATACAATATAATTCTAAGAATATTCAATCCGATTGGTGAGTGTGTGTCGAGAGCTTGATAGCACAGAGTCACCAAACACATTACTATATGAAGCTTTGAGAAACTGAACATAATTCTGCAGGCTGCAGTTTGTGGAGTCAGATTGTTCCAGTCTCTCCTTCAGGTTCCTCAACTGATTCCGGAAAGAAAGAATTCCATATCAGTTCAGTTTGACAAAGTTATCATAGTTGTTGTATCATTCCTTATTATGGTGTTCAGATTTTATAGTTTGTATAAATAGTATTCCTGTCCATTGCAATTGTTTGCAAAGTTGTAACAAATATTTTACTAGATATTGGATGTATAATGTTTAACACATATAGATAACTCTCTAGAAAACCAGGACTTTGGGTTAAAATGTCTCACTCACATCCTCTTTGCTTCTGCGTAACTGACTGAGCTCTGTCCTACTGAGTCCCAGCTGGCTCTCCAGGTCCAGAGCCTTGGCCTGGCTGAACCTCTTTGAATAAAGCCTGCTGTAGGCTCTGATCCACCTAAAAGTTTAAGAAGCCCAACCAAAATTATCAAGTTGACACTTAGAACATAAAAATAAAAAAACGCTAAAATAAAATCAATTCAAAATCTATGCTAAAGACTGGATAGCATGCAGCATTATAGCTGGATTATAACACCTTGATTGAAGTACAGCCGACACTCCGATAGCCTGATCAACTGTACCTTGCTCTTATAGTTTTCCACCTGGCTCTGTAGCTTCTTGACTGAACTCGTCAGCTGCTGTGCTTCAGACTGGGACTGTGTCTGTGTTCTCCTCTGCAGCAGACAGGGTGGTCTCAAAAAGAAGATCCACAAATAAACTGACATTCAAAGTTACAGAATGTTTTGTCATCTTCAGTCCTTATCAAGGTTTGATATTCTATAGTTTATTACACTTGATGACTGAAAGTGAAGAGAAACATGTTTACCTTCAGTGTCTGGTTCTCTAGTTTGTTGACGGAGTTGTCAGAGGTGAAGCGGTGCAGCCGGATCAGTAGCCCACCCGTCTCAGCACGGCCTTTCTCCACCACAGTGTGGATCTGTGCAGTCATCTCAGTCACCTGGCTGCACAGACAGACAACAAAGCACATAATGCAGTAATCAGAAAGGAAGAAATGCCTGCAAAATACACTTATTTCAAGGTTTTGCACAACTTTTTTTTACAAGGTCATTTGCCAAAGACAAACCACTATGAATCATTCATATGAAACATGTCTTGAATGCCTCATGGTAGTCACAATTACTCACTTCTTGAGAACAGTGATTTCCACTTCAAGCTGCCTCTTTGCAGTCACCTCTTTGGAGTGGTGGGTACACCAGCTCTCAGGTGAAAAAAGGGCCTCTGCCACCTTAGCCTCCTGAATGATGGCACACAAATACATAGGGCAGTGTGACACTTGGACCGCTTGTTAATAGTGTGACACTTGGATCGCTTGGTAATGTATCTACATGTGTTCCTCGCATTTAATATAATTCACAGGATCACACCCAACCACCTTGTTGCCATCCAAACACCACATGTTAACCCGTGAGAGCAGCCTGAGGACCTGTGAGTGTCAGACCTTCTCCAGCAGCTTTGCAGAGAGCTGTCTTGAATCCTCGCTGTGCTCTGCTCTCTGCCACTATGTCTGGTCTGCCTGCTTCAGACTCTCTTTGTCCTCTTCACTCTGCTGCTTCAGCTCCTCCAGCTGGTCCAGCAGGCCTGTATCTCCTCCTGCTGCTCCAGCAGGGCCTGTATCTCCTCCTGCTATATCTCCTTTGTTGTTGAGTTTTGCAGCAAGATGCTAAACGCCAGAAAAGCAGAAACAACATTTGAAATGTCATCTATGACAATGGATATGCACCACACAGAGTGAAAGGAAAATTCAGTGATGGATACACACCACTTTTTCTGCTTCTTTGCCTGCCGGTCTCTCCAGTGTGCCTTGCCTCTGCTTTGATGTCCTCAATGATTCTGTCTATCAATTAATACAACAAAAAAATGTTTTAAGAATGCTCAATATATGGGGCATTGAACAGTCAATCTTGTGCAGACTCTGCCACGAGGAAACAGAAGCAATAGAACATATTTTCTGGTACTGTCCATCGGTGGCTCGCTTTTTGAGTCAGGTCCAGGAATGGTTGTTATGTCATAATATCAGAGTTCAGATTGACCTGCAAACTGCATTGTTATGGGATCTGAAAAACCACGATCAGTCAATGGAAAATATCATTATACTCTTAGGTAAAACATTTATTTTTAGGGCAATATCGGTATACATTTTTACAAATAGGAAGATTCAGGAACCCCAGTAAGACATCATAGTAAAATGGAGGGATGTATTGCAATAGGAAATAGCAAAATGGCATTATACTGGGAAAGATGGGTTAATCTGTGGACATCGGTGGGTTGGAGTTAAGATCTGAATGAATGGTGGATTGGCTGCATGAAGAGAGAGGAAATTCTGAATATTTAATGATTTAACTACATATACCGTAGATGTGACCGAAATAGCTGTAAGTAGCAGTAAAAGTATTGTTGTCAGTTAGTTTACTCCAATTAGGGTAGGGATGGTAGAGAAGGGGGGGATAGTATAAAGGGAAAACATTTAAAATAAGGGGTTGGAAATTATGCAAACAATTAAAATGATAGAACCTACAATCTATCTGCAATATTAAAACATTTTTGTTCTTCCAATCAAAATATAAGACCACAATTCTTATTGTCATTTCCCATTTTCCTGCAAAGACACTGTCCTTGTCAATCTAAGCAAGTCCATGTATTGGGGAGAGTACCTCTTGTTCATGGCACTCCCTGAAGAATTCTCGGAGAGTGCAGCTCACCTTTTTCACGGCACCCATAGCCTCATTCAGGGCTGTCAACTGTGTGGCCACTGCCACCCCATCAATCTCTGTTTCTACCAGCTTCCTCAGTAGCATGTCTCTTTCCCCATGTAGAGTCCCCGACTCAGCCCTGCACGAAATGGAAAGATTAAGACCAAGCTAGTCCTAAACTGCCTCACACATTTTTACATTGTCTTGTGAATGTTTGTAAACGTTTGCATGATGACTAAATGTGCTCATGTCATGATATTACTCCACACCTGTTGTGGCCAGTCTCCCACCTCTTCCTTTGGGAGTGTTGGAGGGAGACGTTCTCTCGTTTTCCAAGGTCCAGGTCTTTGGTGGAATCCAGCAGATCCTCCTCCTGCTCGTCGATGACATGCTGGCATGCACTCAGATACTCAGACTGGTGTGTCAGCAGACGCTTCTTCTTCCGCAGCCAAATCTGATCATCAATCGCAGACAGAAACACACACACCCATAGTTTCTCTGTTTACAGGACACATTTATGCAACAAACAAGAAGGCACTGGATATTGCTGATTGCCAGTGAGATCTTTGCTCTGTGAGTTGTGATAGTGGGATAGCCTCTTCTAGGGTTTGTTGGGTAAGGGGCAAACATTGAATTGTACACACTATACATTATCAACTGGCATACCTCATTCTTCAGAGATCAAACATCCATCATGAGTCTATCAATCTTTTTTCCATATTTGTTACACTGGCCATGCATCCTCTGCTCTTGTTCATCCTCGTGAGACAGGTCAGCCAACTGCTCCAGACAGTATGAAGGCCCCTGAGAAACATGAAAATCAATATTGGTAGTATATCTAATGATATCATGCGTGATATACATTTGGGAATAGTGAGCAATAATGTATGTTTATAAATGTCCATTGCACTGGGTGAAAATGTATCTGTGAGGAGCAAATCAATTACTTGCAGGACCTCCCACTTGTGTCATCCCGAGTGAAGGTTCTTCCTGGGTCCAGCGCCCAGGGGACCATGGCACACAGGTGCCCAATATCGCCTTTGATGTGTACCTCTTTGATTGGCAGTCATGGCTTAACTGTTATAGGCCCACTTCATTTCAAAGGTTGAATCAGTGTTTATAACTCTATTGACTAAACGTTTACTAACCTGTGGGGTCTTTTCAACGCAGCTCTTCTGACACATCTTCAGGTGTACATGTACAGGTGTGGTCTCGAGCACGTGAACATGCAATGCCAATGGTGGTGAAGAATCACGCGTTTTCAACCAATAATTTAATCTAGAATTGGAGCACACGATAGAGCATAATTTGCACTAGTAGGCCAACTAGCTGCTAGAAAGTCACACAAGACAACCTGAGATAATCATACCACGATAAGAACATTACCCGGGAGCATGTTCATGATCACTCCATGCATGTCCAGCAAACTGAAGCTCAACAGATGTTCTTTATTCATAACCGGATTATGAATAAAAAAACTGGTTTGGCAAAAGTGAGTGATTTGTTTACCTGCTAAATCTCTACCGACGGGATCGGATCCGGTCATCTCTAAAGATATCGGTCTGGTGATTGGAGATCATTCGTTGGGACCCACGTTCTAATTCGCGTTTCCATTACCAACGGGAAATCCTCTGCAACACGTAAAATTACCGCAAAATATCTCCTGCCTGTAGACGGCGACATGCGATAACTCATTCGACCATCCTTGTAAACATGACGTAGTTTTCCAGGCCATGGGGTGCTCAAACGAACCAAATTTGAGGGATACATTTCGAATATTATATGAATTGGTTGTAAACGTCCTAAGCAAGCACCATTTATTTTATTAACTGTTTCGTCCGAACTCGCTCGTTCCTGATCTGCATGACTGCACACAT
The DNA here is from genome assembly GCF_965601325.2 of Salmo salar. Classification (NCBI taxonomy): domain Eukaryota; kingdom Metazoa; phylum Chordata; class Actinopteri; order Salmoniformes; family Salmonidae; genus Salmo; species Salmo salar. Next base: position 19,026,838 of record NC_138310.1, on the reverse strand, counting down.
GAAAGAGTAACTAGTATCATTGCATACGTTGGCGGGCAGAGAAAACCGTCGGAACTTCGGCTGCAAACACTTGTTTCACTGTATTTGTGTGTGATAATGCTCGTCGAAGCCTGTGTTGCCGAGGGATTCGGTGACTTGTTCTACTTAAAGGGTTAATAAAAAATAAACTTGTTCTGCAGGTCCAGCGGACAAGAAATGGCTTTTGAGAAAGATGACAACTTTATCCGCTGTCGACTTGCGCCCTCACATGATACCGTTATAGGGAAACTAAGAGTGCCCGTCGAGCGTTTCGAACCCCCGCAGGGCTAACAGACATGACTTTCGGCGGAGACATTTCACCTGGTATACTGGACAGTGGTCACACGCACCTTGGTGGGTTGGGAGTTCAAATGGATTTCGGCATATGATTTTGATTGTGGTGCGTCTAGTCTCATCCATCAAACGTGTCTGGCAACCAAGTGGGGGTTTTCTAAATTGAAGGCACCAATGTCATACACATTTCTACCTTACGCTGTTTGTTTTGTAAGTGCCAAAGTCGAACCAAAAGCAATTTGAGGAATCGGAGCAGACATTTGGGGCTTTGATAACTAACCGATTGCTAAATGATTGTACCATCAACACTTCCTATGACTCCAAACATTGAGGTTGACAACTCCTGCATTCAAAGTTAAACAGATACCTGGCTCTACCAATAAACTTTGCATTTCATATTAAAAAGTGGCGCCAACACAGCATGTAGTATTTCTTGTCATTGTATACACTTCTGAAATATAAAATAAACTATCAGTAACACTAATATACTAGTCCAGTATCACAAGTACACTACTTTAGCCATAACCGCCAGACATTTAACATCCATGTAGTTTGCTGGCTCTAGATAAATCGCAACAACTTACTACAATGGTTGGTTAGAAGAGTCACACACATTTGTGTACACATTAAGTTTTATTGTAACAAAACAACTTGTACACCTTTAAGTTTAAAACAGATGATTATTTCCCCCCCAGCGGAAAATAAAACGTTGATTAGATGTAAATTCCATGAGATAACAGGTTGTTTTCCCATGAAGCAGTGGGGGGCCCAAATTTACAAGCATTTTTTTTAAAGTTTTGTTTTGTTTATTAAAAATGTAATTTCACATCTCATAGATGTCTGTAAAACAATAAAAAAAAAAAAGATATAGTAATGGTGTCAAAATGCCCACCCTCCCCAGCACCCCAAGATATCCCTTTACCCTACCCCAGCATTGACCCCAAACATTACAAGTGATGGGAATAAGCTGGTATTTTCTGTTAACTTTTAACCACATGGGGGGGGGGACATTATTTGCAGGGATCTACTCGCCAACTGAACAAAATTATAAAAACTATAGAGGGGTCTGCTAGCGCTAGGTCACTGCACCATGGCTTTTGTTCATTTATCACAACCTTTAACAGCAAGAAAATTATATATATAAATTGCTATTTAATTCTACTCAAGATGGCATGCTGATTCTATTTTTTTGTACGTTTTTATTTTTCTTCAGATGAATTTGGGAATTGGGGTGGTACATACAATTCAAGGCAGGAATTTGCCATTGGTTTTTAGATGAGACAAAGAAACTTAACATGGCACAGACAGGAGTGAGGCTTCAGAATGAGACAACGAAGCACAAAATAAAAATACAAAATCTTGCTCCCAAATATGGGTGGATAACAGGAAAGGGTATTGGTAGATGTCATTTTTCGGTTTAGTCATCTTCTCCTTCTTCGTCCTAAACAAAATAAAGGAAAAATCAACACCATAAATACAAACCTCACTATTCAATATAGCCAATTAAGAGGAAATTAAGCAATTATATAGGGCATACCTCCCCATCGTCTCCGTCATCCTCATCTTCCTCTCCATCATCTTCATCGCCCTCCTCATCAATGTCCTCAAGACCTTCCTCGTCATCATCATCTTCACCTTCTGCCTCCTCATCATCCATGTCAGGAACCTGCCAATCAAATAAACCAATGTTTTAACTATAAATTCTTCATCTACACAGGAGACTTAATCTCCTGGGTGACATCCAGAGAAGAAATAATAAAGCTGCAAAATGGACATAAAAGTCAAAGAGCTGGTAACAAGTCCTATTCAAAGTCAAGAGAACATCGATAACAGGGTGTGCTATAGGCCTTGGAGACCAGTGTTGGAAAAAGAATCCAACTGTCATACTTGAGTAAAAGTAAAGATATCTTCTTAACAAATGACTCAAGTAAAAGTCACCTAGTAAAATACTACTTGAGTAAAAGCATAAAAGTATTTGGTTTTAAATCTACTTAAGTATCAAAAGTAAATGTAATGACTAAAATATACTTAAGTATGAACCTTTTCAAATTATATATATATATATATATATATATATATATATATATATATATATATATATATATATATATATATATATATATATAAATAAATAAAAACAAACAAACTAAACAGCACGATTGTTGTTTTTAAAATGTACGGATAGCCAGGGGCACAGTCCAACCCTCACACACAAACTAAGCATGTGTTTAGTGAGTCCACCAGATCAGAGGCAGTAGGGATGACCAGGCAGGTTCTCTTGATAAGTGTGTAAATTGGACCATGTCTGTCCTGCTAAGCATTGGGTGTCAGGGAAAATGTATGGAATAAAAAGTACATAATTTTTTTTAAGAATGTAGTGAAGTAAAAGTTGTCAAAATTATAAATAGTAAAGGAATGTACAGATACCACAACAACAAAAAACAACAGTAAGTAGTACTTTAAAGTATTTTACACCACTGTTGGAGACTTACCAGGTAGTACTGCAGGGGGTTTGGCCAGATGTCATCCTTGATGACCTCTCCCAGCTCATCTGCCCCAGCATCTGAGTGATCAGTGAACCAGGTGAAGAAGCTCTCTGGCTCTTCATGCTGCCTCTTCTTGCCGGCTTTATTCTGCGTCTGGCTGGAGCGCTTTGTCAGGTCCTTCAGAGACGTCACAGGGGTAAACAAACCAACTTAGGTATTTGTTGTGAAATTGTTAGATATTACTTGTTAGATATTGCTGCATTGTTGGAACTAGAAGCACAAGCATTTCACTACACTCGCAATAACTGCTTAACACATGCATGTGACAAATACAATTTGAGCTTGTGTGTTAGTATTAAAAAAATATATATATATATTTTTTTTAAATTGTCTAGCAAAATAGCCTGACCACAACAACCAGGCATGAAAACCAAAATGATCTAAGAACACTGAGGTACAACATTCAGGTTAGGGCTGGGAATTTCCAGGGACTTCATGATACGATATGTATTTTGAAACTAAATTTATTGCGAATAAATACTGCGTTATTATTGCGATTTGATGTTCCAAGCATATTGCTGTGCTTTTAAAGCAGCAATATGTAACTATTTGGGCAACCAGACCAATTTCACATAGAAATGTGAGTTATTGATCTGTCATTCTCATTGAAAGCTAGTCTAAAAAGCAGTAGATCTGTTCTGTGAGCCATTTCTATGCTTCCCATTCTTAAGTTTAGTTTTTACGTCTTACTTTGTAGTTAAAAAAAAAATAATCCAGCTGAAAATACAATGTTGGGTTACTGAATATATATTTCACATCGGTTTAGATGGTACAATGATTCTCTACACATTGCTTGTTTTGTCAAACTGAAATGATTTAACAACCAGGAAATAGCAGAGCGATTTCTGCATATTGCACCTTCAGAGAATCTCCAATATTTTCATGCATGTGAAAAGAGGTGATGTGAAATACCTTTCCTGATTTCCATTTGATTTCTGTTGACTTTGATGATGGGTCTCCACTCTCATTCAGGTGGAACTCTTTGGAAAGCACTTTGTTTTCAAAGTATGGGTTTTCATCAAAATACTGGAAGACAAAATAAATCAATTTAATTAAGCCAATAAATGACATATTGCTGCCATTAATGCAATATCCTATGAATGCAATATGATGGTAACCTTCACTTACAAAATCTATTCTGTAGCCTGACTTGATATCTTCAAACTCTGTAACCTCCACCCTGGTCAGATAGTGAAGTGCCTCCTCATCTTCCTCACCAAGAAGGGCAGAAACTGTAGGGGGAAACATTAAAACAGTCTGAGCATTCTAGGTTCCAGTGGTAAAATCCTGTGAGAGCCTGCTAAAGAAACTCACCTTGCGGATGGTTGACGAATGTTGTGACCCAGAAGTTGGGGATTTTGGCGATCAGTTCTGACCTCTTCTGAAAGAATGGCTGACGGAGTTTGTTGTATTTTTGTTCTACCTTCAATATCTCCTCACTCGCCTGCTCATTCAGTCTGTGGAGAAGAGGTTGCATATCAGGGTTTTTCCTGGATCAAAAAGGGCTTAGGTGGTGTTTTTCTTCCCGAAAGTGATGTATACATTTTTAGCATTTTAGGTAAATTTCCTGAAATTACTCTATGGAGCCGAGAAATGTTTGCCGTTTTAATGTGAATTTCCTGAAATTCTACACACTACCATGGAGCTGAGAGAAAATTGTGTAGTTTTAAAGCTAATGTAAACAGAATTGTACATGTTCTGTCATGTAGCTGAGCGAAGTCATTTTAAAGATAATTTCCTGCAATTCTATGCATTTTACCATGGCTAATGTTTTTGCTCAAACATAACAAAATCAATAGTGTTAAATGAATTATAGGTCTATTCTCTTTTCTACAAACTTTATATTTGGTTTTCAGTGATTTAAGTTTACACCGAAAGAGTTTATTTAAATCGGCATGGCTGATTAATTAGGGCCTTTTTGGACACTGATCATGGCCGATTACATTGCAATCCAAGAGGAGACTGCGTGGCAGGCTGACCACCTGTTACGTGAGTGCAGCATCAAAAGGACCTTGTGGCCGCAAGGAGCCAAGTTAAGTTGCTAGCTAGCATTAAACGTATCTTTCTTCATTCTTCACACAATCACTAGTTAACCTAGTAATATAATCAACCATGTATAGTTAACTAGCTTGTCCTGCGTTGCATATAATCAATGCGGTGCCTGTATCATCGAATCACAGCCTCAACTTCGCCAAACAGGTGATGATTTAACAAAAGCACATTGCCGGAAAAAAAGCACAATCTTTGCACAAATGTACCTAACCATAAACGTCAATGCCTTTCTTAAAAGCAATACACAGTAGTATATTTTTTTAAAACCTGCATATTAAGTTAAGAAATTCATGTTAGCAGGCAATATTAACTAGGGAAATTATGTCACTTCTCTTGCGTTCAGTGCAAGCAAAGTCAGGGTATGTGTGACAATTTCTTCCTAAAAAAGAAAGTAATTAATTTTCAAATTATGACATAGCATTGAAGGTTGTGCAATGTAACAGCAATATTTAGACTTGCCACCCGTTTGATAAAATACAAAACGGTTCCATATTTCACTGAAATAATAAAACGGTTTATTTTCGAAATGATAGTTTCCGGATTTTACCATATTAATGACCTACAGCTTGTATTTCTGTGTGTTTATTATATTATAATTAAGTCTGTGATTTGATATAGCAGTCTGACTGAGCGGTGGATGGCAGCAGTAGCTTTTTTACATGGCACATATTGCACTTTTACTTTCTTCTCCATCACTATTTTTGCATTATTTAAACCAAATTGAACATGTTTCATTATTTATTTCAGACTAAATAGATTTTATGTATTATATTAAGTTAAAATAAGTGTTCATTCAGTATTGTTGTAATTGTCATTATTACAAAAATATACAATTCAGCTGATTAAATCAGTATCATCTTTTTTTGGTCCTCCAATAATCGGTATCTGCGTTGAAAAACCATACCAACCTCTAATATATACACTAAAATTACAGTTTGGACATCAGCACCCAAAAAAAAAAACTCTTAGGCTGCCCACCCAAGGGTTTTTATGACAGAAAACCCTGCATATCAATCACATTGTTACACCGTTAAACACGAATTTGTTTAATACTGATACATATACACTAACTTGAGTGGCTTACCTGTCAATTTCGTTTTGAACTTCATCAATGTGTTCAATAGCTTCCTGTTGCTCTTTTTCTGTAATGAGAAATGCAATAATGTCAGAAAATATTGTAGTGACTCGGTCCAGTGCATTGGTGATATACATCAACATTAAATAGTAACGACCAAGTTACTGCACATTTACCAGCCAATAGTCAACGATGTAGCTATATCCAACAAAGAAAGTTACGAGCTAATGTTCTTGTTTTGAAATTGACCCTGAACTCACAAGCTTCACTCAGGTCCATGGATGGAAACGCGTTGCAGGAGTGTGCTAGTAACGATTTGTAGTCTGAATAAAGGGGTGCAAAATGGGCGAAAACATCCATCTTAATCAACAAATGATTTTTGCCATGCATGACTGTAAGTGTTAGCAACACCTCTGCAACTAGCGATTTCAGAGCAGCTTGTAAACGGCGGTTCTTCCTGCTGGCTACAGCGAGGGCCGCGTGGTTTGAATGTGGGAGTCCGCACACTGTGCCTCCTTTCCCCAACACTGACTTACAGCTAGCTAACTAACGTTAGCTGCATTGCATCGAAACTATGCACAAGTTATTTGTTTATAACTAACCCTGCATTGTTGAATCAACGCATATAATGCTTCCAATGGCATACTTCTCGAAAATGACGGCTCACTAACTATAAGTTAAGCTAGTTAGCCATGTTTCAAATATCACTCTCTGGTTAGCTTCATGGCGGATATGCACAACAACAAAGTAACAAGGCCACGGTGGTTTCATTCAACATAGAAAACATGACTTCTCAATCAAAAATGCACTGTCTATTAGAAAAATGGCTGTACAATTGCTTTTACAGTACCAAGGACTAGACTTGCAAATTAAAATACTGAACAGGACATTCATTGATTAAACAATTAGCTAGCTATCAAATGTTGCTAACGTAGTTAGCTAACATGGCCTCCATCACCGGTCTAACGTAGTAGAACCTAGAACTACGCACTCACGGCAGACAATACAGACTGCACCCAGAACCGGGCATATTCATATGGAAAAGCACAAGGACAACACATTACTGGCTGTTAACTCATTTGCATTCAAGTTGTACATTTCAATAGAACTAATAAAGAAAGTGAAAATGGCGGTTAACTGGAGGCCGCCATTCCTTACCGGAGGTCTCGTCCGCGCCGTCATAGTTTGAGTTCAGCTCCTTTTTACTCACTTTTGCCGCCGATGCCGACATGTTTTTCGAAGGCTGTGAATAACAGACTTCGGAAAAGAACACTGAATTCGTTTTTTTCTGTTCTCTCCGAACAGGAGATGATTATTTCTACCTACGATTTCGGTGTACCGTTACAACGTGTGCAGACCTCCTCTACACAATAAAAAGCGAGTAAGTCAGACACCACGAAGCTCAAGGCAAGCCCACTCACGCGCTCCCTTTCACTACGAACGCGCCTCAGCAAATGGAACCAACCCGGCTCCGCCTCTCGAGGACGAATCTACTTGCTCGATTCTAGTGTTGCTTTCTGATAGGCGAGGTCGCACACAGGGCTGGCATATACTAAGGGGATTCGATTAATCTGACCCGAGCAGATGTGTTTTACACCGGGTGAAAATTGATTGCATTCGTTTTGGAACCAGGCATCGAGTTCAAAGCCCAGGCGAGGTCGGCTCAAAACAAAAGTGACGTAAATAATAGGATTCTGTTTTCACATGCAAAAGTGATTGCTTTTGATAAGGCTTTATCTACCTTCCCAATGAAAACTAGTTTGAAAATGCAAACATATTTAATGTAAAATACATGTATGTGTCTGGACGATGCAACAAACTGCCTTGTTGACAACATGACCGAGCGGCGCAGATTACTGTTCTTTTTGAGAAAGCCGCTTCTCCCTCACCGTTTTTTCCCGTTCAAGGCGCGGGCCATAAACCGCTGCCCCGCAGCTCAGCATAATCGAATCCACCCACTCACTAAAAAAAGGCGGGATTTTGTTGAAAAAAACATAAACATCTTTGTAACATTTTGTATGTATTTACATAATCATTTTTACATGATCACAGCTAACAGTTTCTTCTCTTTTAAATATATAGTTATTTACTTGCTGTATAGCATTTTCCTTCTCAACCCTACCCTGCTACAAAGGGAAGGTAGGCTACTGCTATTGCAGAAAATATATTTTTTATTTTCAGTTTTTTATTTATTTTTATTTCACCTTTATTTAACCAGGTAGGCCAGTTGGGAACAAGTTCTCATTTACAACTGCGACATGGCCAAGATTTTATTTATTTTATTAATTTCACCTCGTTTAACCAGGTAGGCAAGTTGAGAACAAGTTCTCATTTACAATTGCGACCTGGCCAAGATAAAGCAAGCAGTTTGACACATACAACAACACAGATTTACACATGGAGTAAAACAAACATACAGTCAATAATATAGCAGAAAAATAAGTCTATATACAAAGTGAGCAAATGAGGTGAGATAAGGGAGGTACATTTACATTTACATCATTTAGCAGACGCTCTTATCCAGAGCGACTTACAAATTGGTGCATTCACCTTATGATATCCAGTGGAACAACCACTTTACAATAGATAAGGGAAAAAAAGGCCATGGTGGCGAAGTAAATACAATATAACAAGTAAAACACTGGAATGGTAGATTTGCAGTGGAAGAAAGTGCAAAGTAGAAATATAAATAATGGGGTGCAAAGGAGCAAAAATAAATAAATAAATACAGTAGGGGAAGGGGTAGTTGTTTGGGCTAAATTATATATGGGCTATGTACAGGTGCAGTAATCTGTAAGCTGCTCTGACAGTTGGTGCTTAAAGCTAGTGAGGGAGATAAGTGTTTCCAGTTTTAGAGATTTTTGTAGTTCATTCCAATCATTGGCAGCAGAGAACTGGAAAGGAGAGGCGGCCGAAGGAGGAATTGGCTTTGGGGGTGACCAGAGAGATATACCTGCTGGTGCGAGTGCTACAGGTGGGTGCTGCTATGGTGACCAGCGAGCTGAGATAAGGGGGAACTTTACCTAGCAGGGTCTTGTAGATGACCTGGAGCAGGTGGGTTTGGCGACGAGTATGAAGTGAGGGCCAGCCAACGAGAGCGTACAGGTCGCAGTGGTGGGTAGTATATGGAGCTTTGGTGACAAAATGGATGGCACTGTGATAGACTGCATCCAATTTATTGAGTAGGGTATTGGAGGCTATTTTGTAAATGACATCGCCGAAGTCGAGGATCGGTAGGATGGTCAGTTTTACGAGGGTATGTTTGGCAGCATGAGTGAAAGAGGCTTTGTTGCGAAATAGGAAGCCGATTCTAGATTTAATTTTGGATTGGAGATGCTTAATGCGAGTCTGGAAGGAGAGTTTAAAGTCTAACCAGACACCTAGGTATTTGTAGTTGTCCACATATTCTAAGTCAGAACTGTCCAGAGTAGTGATGCTAGTCAGGCGGGCGGGTGAGGGCAACAATCAGTTGAAGAGCATGCATTTAGTTTTAAAAGCAGTTGGAGGTCACGAAAGGAGTGTTGTATGGCATTGAAGCTTGTTTGGAGGTTAGTTAACACAGTGTCCAAAGAAGGGCCAGATGTATACAGAATGGTGTCGTCTGAGTAGAGGTGGATCAGAGAATCACCAGCAGCAAGAGCGACATCATTGATATATACAGAGAAAAGAGTCGGCCCGATAATTGAACCCTGTGGAACCCCCATAGAGACTGCCAGAGGTCTGGACAGCAGTCCCTCTGGTTTGACATACTGAACTCTATCTGAGAAGTAGTTGGTGAACCAGACAAGGCAGTCATTTGAGAAACCAAATGCTGATAAGAATGCAGTGATTGACAGAGTCCAAAGCCTTGGCCAGGTCGATGAAGACGGCTGCACAGTACTGTCTTTTATTGATGGTGGTTATGATATCGTTTAGGACCTTAAGCGTGGCTGAGGTGCACCCATGACCAGCTTGGAAACCAGATTGCATAGTAGAGAAGGTACGGTGGGATTTGAAACGGTCGGTTATTTGTTTGTTAACTTGGCTTCCAAGATTTTAGAAAGGCAGGGCAGGATGGATATAGGTCTATAACAGTTTGGCTCTAGATTGTCTCCCCCTTTGGGGATCTCAGACGATACGAAAGAGAGGTTGAACAGGCTAGTAATAGGGGTTGCAACAATTTCAGCAGATCATTTTAGAAAGAGAGGGTCCAGATTGTCTAGCCCAGGTGATTTGGTCGGGTTTGGGGTAGCCAGGTGGAAAGCATGGCCAGCCGTAGAAAAATGCTTATTGAAATGATTGATTATTGTAGATTTATCGGTGGCGACAATGTTTCCTAGCATCAGTGCAGTGGGCAGCTGGGAGGAGGTGCTCTTATTCTCTATAGACTTTACAGTGTCCCAAAACTTTTTGGAATTAGTGTTACAAGGATCCAAATTTCTGTTTGAAAAAGCTAGCCTTAGCTTTCCTAACTGACTGAGTATATTGGTTCCTGACTTCCCTGAAAAGTTGCATATCGTGGGGGCTATTCGATGCTAATGCAGAACGCCACAGGATGTTTTTGTGCTGGTCAAGGGCAGTCAGGTCTGGAGTGAACCAAGGACTATATCTGTTCTTAGTTCTACATTTTTTGAATGGGGCATGCTTATTTAAGATGGCGAGGAAAGCACTTTTAAAGAGCAACCAGGCATCCTCTTCTGACGGGATGAGGTAAATATCCTTCCAGGATACCCGGGCCAGGTCGATTAGAAAGGCCTGCTCGCAGAAGTGTTTTAGGGAGCGTTTGACAGCGATGAGGGGTGGTCGTTTGACCGCAGACCCATTACATACTCAGGCAATGAGGCAGTGATCGCTGAGATCCTGGTTGAAGACAGCAGATGTGTATTTAGAGGGCAAGTTGGTCAGGATGATATCTAAGAGGGTACCAATGGTTACGGTTTTAGGGTTGTACCTGGTAGGTTCCTTAATAATTTGTGTGAGATTGAGGGCATCTAGCTTAGATTGTAAGACGACCGGGGTGTTAAGCATGTCCCAGTTTAGGTCACCTAACAGTACGAACTCTGAAGATAAATTTAGGGCAATCAATTCACATATGGTGTCCAGAGCACAGCTGGAGGCTGAAGGGGGTCTATAGCAAACGGCAACGGTGAGAGACTTGTTTCTGGAAAGGTGGATTTTTAAAAGTAGAAGCTTGAATTGTTTGGGCACAGACCTGGATAGTGTGACAGAACTCTGCAGGATATCTCTGCAGTAGATTGCAACTCCGCCCTCTTTGGCAGTTATATGCTGTTGGAAGATGTTATAGTTAGGGATGGAAATTTCAGGATTTTGGTGGCCTTCGTAAGCCTGAGTGTGCTAAAGCAGTGAATAAAACAAACTTAGGGAGGAGGCTTCTAATGTTAACATGCATGAAACCAAGGCTTTTACAGTTGAGAGTGGTGCTGGGGGCTGCAGGGCCTGGGTTAACCTCTACATCACCAGAGGAACAGAGGGGGAGTAGGATAAGGGTACAGCTAAAGGCTATAAGAACTGGTTGTCTAGTGCGTTCGGAACAGAGAGTAAAAAAGGAGCAGATTTCTGGGCACGGAAGAATAGATTCAAGGCATAATGTACAGACAAAGGTAGGGTAGGATGTGAGTACAGTGGAGGTAAACTTAGGCATTGAGTGACGATGAGAGAGGTTTTGTCTCTAGAGGCACCAGTTAAGCCAGGTGAGGTCACCGCATGTGTGGGGGGTGGAACAAAAGGGCTATCTAAGGCATATTGGGCAGGGCTAGTGGCTCTACAGTGAAATAAGACAATAATCACTAACCAAAACAGCAATAGACAAGGTATATTGACATTAGGGAGAGGCATGTGTAGCCGAGTGATCATAGGGTCCAATGAGTAGCACTAGATGAGTCAGGGAGCCAATTCCGTAGTCGCTGCTATGCTAGGCGAGCTGGAGACACGGCGATTCAGACAGCTAGTGGGCCGGGGCTAGCAGATGGGCATCCAGCGACGTCACAATGGAGGAGCCTGTTGAAACCACCTCGGACGGTTACGTTGGCAGACCAGTCGTGATGGATCGGCGGGGCTCCGTGTCGGCAGTAAAGGGTCCAGGCCAATTGGCAAAAGAGGTATTGTAGCCCAAGAATTGGCTGGTGGACCTCTTTGGCTAGCTCCACGCTAGCTCCAGGCTAACTGGTGCTTGCTTCGGGACAGAGACGTTAGCCAGGAGTAGCTAGCTGCTATGATCCGGTGTAAAGGTTCAGAGCTTGCGGTAGGAATCCGGACATGTGGTAGAGAAAAAGCAGTCCGATATGCTCTGGGTTGATATCGCGCTGTCCAGACTGGCAGGAATTGACCAGGTTGAGGCTGGTTGATGTCCGAGTTAACGGTGAGGACCGCTAGCAGTGGCTTACTGACTACTAGCTAGTTAGTTGGCTAGCTTCTGATGGGGGTTCCTGTTCTAAAGTATAAAAATAGCAGATCCGTACCACATTGGGTGAGGTGGGTTTGCAGGAGAGTATATTCAGTCTGTAGATGGAAAGTGAGATTAAAATACATATGAAATATATATGAGAAGACGATATATACATGGGATGGGACAGGACTAGACAAAAACACACATCCAACTGCTACGCCATCTTGGACTGAAAGCTTTCGTTTGTTCACACACACACACACACACACTTTGAATTAGAGGATGATGCATCTGGAATTTATACACTGATTGAGTAGGGATAAGTTATGGAGATTGTACTCCTGTTAGAGAGAAGGTGAGAGAGACAGTCCCTTTGTTTAGGGTTCTTTAATATTGATTTGAGATGAACAATGTTTGCAATTCTGTGCCATGTCACTCAGCTTTGATTATCCAATTAACTGTCCAGTTTTCCATACAAGAAGTGGTCTGACAATAATAAACATGAATACAATGGCATCAATACTAAGACAAGGCACATTCATTTAGCAATAACAAAGAAGATATATAGCTCTAATCTGTTAAAATAATCCAATGACTGAAACGAAAATACAAGTAGCTAGCAACATCAGACTAACCAGCTAATAATGCAAGATAGCTGCATAAAAATGAGATACATAATGCTGAAATAATGATGCAAATATACTTAAACTAACGTTATTGACAACTTTGTCATTCAAACATATACCTTACTTACAGTTTTGTATTCACGCACAGTGATTAATAAATTGGTCAGAAAGGAAATGATGTCCAAAATGGAGATTTGTGTTCACAGCAGTAGGTGGCGAGCTGCACTTGGTAATGACCTAAACACTCTGTCAGCTTGTGATAGCTGTGACGTCATCACTGAGTTCTTAAAGGGACAGGCTTTCTTACACAGCTGCCCCGAATGTCTGCTACAACATTGTAACCAGATAGAAAGTCTGTTCTAGGTGACCACGTTCTTCTGCATTGTAATCGAGGATGGCTGGGAGCTGCACCAGCCGGGCCACTGGTCGTAGGTAAGTCTAACCCTTGACCTGGATAGCAGCAGTCCAAATACGTCCATCAGCTCCAGGGTAAGTTTGAGTCACCTTCCCGACAGACCAGAGAGCTCGAGGGAGCTGAGTGTTCATGATGAGAACCACTTGATCCACAGTAAGTTCCCTTCCATCCTTACTCCACTTCTGTCTTTCCTGTAGACTTGGCAAGTAATAGAGAACGAACTGGGACCAAAAGTGATCGGCAAGGACTTGGCTATACCTCCAGCGGCGTTTCACTAGGATGTTACTGGAGTCATACAAAACCTGAGGAAGAGATGCGTCATAGCGTCCCATGAGTAGGAGGCTCGATGTGACGGGATCTGGTTCCGCGACATCGGAGATGTTCCTTCAGGAGGGGGGCCATCACTTTGAAGGCCTCTTGCAGTTCTCGGTCTCTTTCAACGAAGTTCATACCATTGTCCGATAGAAGCTCAAAAGGCTTGCCTCGAAGTGCGATGAAGCGTCTTTGAGACATCAGGTAGGCCTTGGCATCCTGGCTCTCCAGGAGGTCCAGGTAGGTGCAGCGGCTGGTCATGCATTTGTAGACGATGCCCCATCAGTTTTCGTTGCGACGTCCGATTTTTATGTTGAATGGTCCGAAACAATCCACTCCGGGACAGTAGAAGGGTGGCTTGTACAGTCGCAGACAAGCAGGAGGTAGGTCTGCCATTTGTATTTGTATTTATTATGGATCTCCATTAGCCAAGGCAGCAGCTATTCTTCCTGTGTTTTGCCAAAATTAAGGCAGTCATAGAATTTTAAAAACATTACAATACATTCGTAACAAAATTCACAACACACTAAGTGGAACTTCAGGTTTTACACGCTATCTTTGGCATTGCAAACAGGTGTGCTGAAACTCCCAGATGGCTTCCCTTCCCCGCAGAATCCAGTATCTATGATGCAGTTCCGCCAGAACCCTCTCTGGGCCGGGATGGAGGAGAGTCTTGTCGAAATCTTGAATGAGTAGCTTGGTCAGCGGATCCAAGACGATGGGGTGCATAGCATCCATCTCCAGGTGCTCTGCTCTTCATAGTCTACCGCCAACTCTAAGGAGTCCTGAATCCTTATCATACTCAGGAGACAAGGGACCCAGATGACTGTTAGAAAAACGGTTTGACATGTTGGCCTTGACCTCTTCAGGAAACGATTCCATCTGAGCTTGCTTCAGGGGGAGGTTCCCCATGTAGTCTGCTGCTTCGCTAGGTGAACTGGAGAGTGGATTGGCCGTGCCGTATAGGGATCTAGTTGTTGCCTTCATGAGGTCTTTCCATGTATCAAACTTGCTGATATCTGGGAGCTGAGGACTAGGACTGACAGACATGTCCGCAGAAGGCTGATTTCTTCAGTTCGCTGTCGTCAGGCTCCGGATAAGCAACAGACATTGAAGGCCAGGGCCTTGGTAACATCGATCTGGTTGGGCCAGCTCTTTCAAGGTCTTGCCCCGAGTGACGTCATCAGCCAGGTTGTTTGCGATATCCATATACCTGCAGTTGGCTACATCCTTAAGGTTCTGAATCTCTGCAACACAGATGCATAACAGAATATGTGGAGGTCTCTGGTCGACTTTGGATTGTCAGCATATTGTGGTGTATAAGTTCTGGGGAGTTCCATCTGGACAAGGTCAGGAATGTCTTGTTCCCAGACAAGCCATCTGTCCAGCAGGCTCTGAGGTTGAATGGGGTCATCCCAACCTATCCCTTCCTTCCACAGGTCCTGGATGAGTACCTTGCCTCAGGTTGTGAAAGGCCTAGTGGGTCGTATTGATGGGCGAGCATGCTTTTGATATTACTCATTGTAGGTTTGGAGCTCTCCACAGTGCAGTGCTTGTATCCCAAGGAGTCTCTGAGGCAGTTCCAACATAGCCCCAGGGTTGGTTCCTGGAGATCCGTGCTACTTTGGGAAAGCCACAGTTCGCTTCTTTCATATCTTGCCTCGGGCAGTAGGTGCTCGATGACAGCTGGTACATTGCTAGCCCACTGGTGTATCTCAAAGCCTCCAGTATGGAGCAACTGCCGCAGTCCATTAACAATGTTTCTTGCTTCATCGGCAGAGGGGATGCTTCAAAGGCAGTTGTCCACATAGAATGACTCCTCGGCGGACTTCACAAGCTCTTGGTTGACTCCTATGTTGTCCTGAATGTGTCGTTGCAGAGCGTAGATGGCGCAACAGGGACTACAAGTCGTGCCAAATGGCAAGACCTGCCACTCATAGATGCTTAGTTCTTCAGTTCTATTCATGTTCCGATGTGATCTGGGGGATGTCTTTCTCTCTGTGAATGGGGCCGCACGGATGGGTCAGGTGCGTTCGTATGTGTTGGATCCATATCTTCGGGTGGTTAACTCAATCCGGCTTGAAGGACCATGAACTAGAGCATGATGGCTCTGGAATTTTTACACTGATTGAGTAGTAAGTTATGGAGATTGTACTCTTATTAGAGAGACGGTGAGAGAGACAGTTCCTCAGTATATGGTTCTTTAATGTTGATTGGAGATTTACAATGTATGTTTTCTGATATGACCTTAAAAAATCTATGCTTGTTTTCTCATGCACCCAGGAAGATGTGCCCTAGTGGGTGTCAATCCCCTGGACATTCGTGTGGCAGAGTTAAAACACTATGTCCAGATAGAGACAGAGGTGGTGAAGGTGGCTAGGGATGTGGTGAAGGAGCTTGAGGAGCTGCCATCTCACGGCCAACTGGCCCTGGCTGAGGTGGGCTAGCTTGGTTATATCTAGAAACACTTCTATTAGAAAACAGTACAAAATTAGTATCAATTCACAGGCACTAAGGAACCGTTCGTAAAATTAGTTTAAGATTGGAAAAACAGCATCAGGTTCTTGGTTTTTACACTGGAACATTTGTTTTCGTTTTTATGCTATGTGTGTTTGAGGAATTGCATACAGGCTCCCTACAGGATCCCCTCCCCCGAGGGACAATGACAAAGTTGTTTACTCTTCTCCCTTTCCTCCTCAACCTCCTCATCCTTACTTAAGCCGGCCTCCCTAACAGGTAACCACTCTCTTCAAATCTTACAGATATTTTATGTATGTTTATGGATCTGAGGTAAAAGCAGAATGATAATATTTATTTTAAGGTCTGTTCCCCTGATAAATGTAACATTTTACAGGCACATTTGAGGTCAGGCTTCTGGGATGTGAGGACTTGGGATGTGAGGACTTGCCAGGACGAGGCCAAATAACCAGTGCATCTTCTGCTCCGGATAGCCCAACAGATTCCAAAGTTGACAGCCAACCTGATCACACTGAAGACCTCTTCTGTAAGTTCCTGTATAAAGGACCTTAGCCCTACTCATCCTTAGTCCTATATTGAACATCCACTACCTCCTCCTCTCCTGCGGGGAGTGTACTGTGTATGTATGTTATTAAGTGCCCAGAGGGCTTGTGACTTCTTTGTTGAAGCTGTAGTTGTCGTGTTTGAATATCCCAAGTACTGTACCTGTAGAACCAGCTCTTCTACATGTTATTGTAGTCAAGGAAATTTAGGACAGTAATATCTGACTTTGTGTCTGGCAGTGGAGATGAGTGCAGTGTTGAAACTGGATAACAGAGTGGTGGGTTGTACCCACTGCAAACGCCTGAACAAGCAGTCCTGGAGACAAGGCTTCAGCATCCAACTGGAGCGGGCAAGTAGTGTCAATAGAGTGGGCGATTGATATTCTCATTGAAGTGGAAAGGGTGACTAGTAGAGCTAGTTCTTTTACAGAACACCAGGAGGAGCCATTGTACTTCCCCTACCTGGTTGAATGGGAACTCAATGGAATGTGTTGTACATAGTCTGAACATGTCTATATTGGTAAAAGGTCATATTAATTCTCAGTTGGGAGATTATACATATATTTCATATTTGGACCCCCACAGTCTCGGGAGCTGGGGATTGGGGTCTTCTGGCAAGAATGGAGGGTGACGTGTGCAGTCAAGTACCTGCGCCTGGAAGAGTTCCTGGACAACCAACAACATTTTCTGTGTTTGTGCCTGGAGCCCCAGGGTACACTGTTCACTGAGGTGTGATTTGTTTATAGTTCCGAATATGAGATGGAATAGCCACAGTGCGGCCTATCAATCAGATATCCATATGTAACACACTACTTGTTATTTTTCTGGTGGCTTTGCAGATGAATTTAGTCAAACCTGTGATTGAGCGCCAACCCAATCAAAGGTGCATTTTCTCAAAAGAGAAAGTTACTCTATGTCACCTGCCTTGGCCCTTTAGTCACAGATCGAATAGGCCTACTCATGTTACTGTTGATGATAGGTACAGTATATTGGGTTGATGGATTGAACTCAGTGTTCTTTTCCCTCCACTCAGGGAAGAACTTCCTACGTGTTGCCCAGATGAACAGGAACTTTGCCACATGGGGCCATCTGATGATGAGTGTCCTGCCTCAATGCAGTTCCATCACCACTTTGAGTCTGCCTACTTCCTCTGATGTTGTGGTCAACCCGCCACTTTCCACCAATAAGGCCACTCTCAACCCCCTTACTGCCAGGGTGAGAGAAAGCACAGTGCTGCCCATGCAAACACAATACAGACGTGTGCATTAAGAACATCAACTCTAAAACAGGTATTGTGTGTTGTGTATTTATAAGAATATTTGGTTATGGGAGTATATGTAATATCACTATCACTGCATGATTTCCCTGACTATATACATGACCATCACTGTGTTTCTCTTGATCTGCAGTGACGTGCCGGTGATTAGGCTTAACATAAGTGAAGAGCAGTCATCTAAAACGTCTACCACTGACCAGGGAAGATGCATCCCCAACATGATCTCAACAGCACCGAAAACACCACATATTCCTACTCTGACAGAAAAAGTGGTGAACACCTCTACCAGCTCCACAGAACAAAAAACTGTGGTAGTCAAATGCCATTTTGGTAGAGTCATGCGCAAAGAGTTTTTTTTAGAAGACTTTGATGAAATATTATTCAAATGGATGACTGGTTTTGTGGAAATTCTTACATAGGGACACTCAGTCAATCTTAAACCAATTGTTTATTGATTTAAGATTGTTTATTGTCAGTGCGCTGGAGAGGTTCCAACAAACTTAATGCACCATAGTGAATGTCTGTCAGGAGTTCTGCTGGGGCAGACCCAGCAGTTGTCTTATATATGGCTATACACAGACAAGTCATATTTGCATAATTTAGCTTAATTAACTCATCATTACTGTTTTGTTTCATTCATGTGACCGACCAATACTGGTTCATAACATGTGACAGACCAATACCTCACGAGGCTTCTTCTCTCTAAGCTGAGACCTTGAAACTGAGATATCTTTCGTTCTGAAAACAAGGTCTGGGTGTACTGCCAAATTGCAGCTGCTGTAAGGATTTGTTCAGTCAGTCACTTGCATGAACACAAAAATTGGTTTATAGAAAAGCACAAACATAGAACTTAGAAAGAGCTAAATAGAAAAGCACAAGTATGACATTTCCATCGCACTGGCCTTGGTGTCCATGGTTCTAGCTTTGTAACATATCTGTCTGCCCCTTTTCAGTCCTCCATTGAAAACTACACAACAGAGAGAGCAAGGATGCAGATGGAAGATTTCAAATGTATCTCTGTCCTGGGAAGAGGACACTTTGGAAAGGTCCAGTGTTTTTTGCCAACACAACATGTTACAATATTATATGATTTTGCATAGCCCACTGCATCATGTACTCCAATATTCACCCTATCCAGGTACTTCTAGCTGACTTTAAGAAGACAGGAAAACTCTACGTCATCAAAGCCTTGAAGAAGAGGCACATTGTGACCCGTGATGAAGAAGACAGGTTAGTGTTCTTTAAGAATAGGAGACATAATGATATAGTATACCATACAATGGATAGGCTTGCTCACTTAACACACATACAGTAGTACTGTAGTGATACCCACAGATAATAACTTATTTACAGTAAGAAATTCTCTCTCTGATGGCTTGACAGCCTTATGTGTGAGAGGAGGATCTTCGAGATAATCAACGCGTCGAGGCACCCTTTTCTGGTCAACCTGCACGGCTGCTTCCAGACCAGTGAGCATGCGTGTTTTGTCATGGAGTAGTCACCAGGGGGCGACCTCCTGATCCATATCCACAATAACGCCTTCTCTGAGGTGCAGACCAGGTGAGTTGTACCTTACAAACACACACTTATCAGTGCAAATTTGGATTGCCCTGATTTCTCTTAGATTTTCTTGACTTTTCTTTAGGTTACAGGTTATACTTAGCGTGTGTTTTTCTGGGTCTAGAGTTCCTGCATCTGAATAAGATAGTTTATTGGTAAGTCGCGTCTGCGTCATTTGACTTACGGGTATTATAAACCAGCGCTAAATACAGCTATAGCTTGCATCTGCAGCTTATTTAAATTGGATGTGTTTTACACAGGAATTTGAAGTTGGACAACTTGCTGATAGACGCAGACGGATTTGTTAAAATCACAGACTTTGGACTTTGTAAAGAAGGTAAATTATGGTTTATCGTATCTCAGACAGAGTATGTGGGTATGTGTGGAAATTACATATTACAAACTGTGTGTGTGTGTGTGTGTGTGTGTGTGTGTGTGTGTGTGTGTGTGTGTGTGTGTGTGTGTGTGTGTGTGTGTAGTTAAACACTGCTCTATCTGCTGTTGACCTGGCAGGGATGGGGCATGGCGACCGGACGTCAACATTCTGTGGAATTCCAGAGTTCCTGGGCCCAGATTCACAAAACCTTCTTCAGAAGAAATGTCTTCTTAACTGCCATTTTAGACTTATGAAGAAAGTTAAGCAAAGTTGCTATTCCTCAAAAAGCTTGTTCTTGGAAATGTTCTTGCGCTATTTCTTATGTTTCTCCTTAAGCAAAAAGTTAAGAATAAATTAGATTATTGAAAATAAGGTTTTTGGATTTGTTCTTAGCTGAACCCTTGTCTTAAACTCAGGGTAGTGAGAGAATACACTCATGAAAGCAATTGAACATGTTTAATTCAGTCACAAACTTCATCTGAAAGTTTTAGTATTGATTATTTGAAACCCAATAACATGTTTTAGAACTGTAATCTCAGTAGGAAATATGCTAACATGATTGCCATTGATAGCTAGCTAAATCGGTTGCCTAGTAACACACATCTTAAGAAGATTCGGAATAAGATATTTGAGAACTTTGTAAGAAAATCATTGAATCTTAAGATATTGTTGAGGAGATGCACTTACGAACTATCTTATGAACTATTTCGTTTTTTCTTAAGAAGCTTCTTAACTAATTACGTAAGAAGTGTTTTGTGAATCTGGGCCCTGGCGCCTGAGGTGCTTAACTGAAGATAACTACACACAAGCTGTGGACTGGTGGGGAATGGATGTCCTTATCTTTGAGATGCTTGTGGGAGAGGTAAGTGATAAACACACCAAAAACGCACTCCCTAAAACACAGACAGACTAAACACTTTGTCACGAACAAGCAACACAAACAGACATATGCATACAAACACACAATAACACACACACTATACACACATGTACACATGGATTTTGTGTTATAGATATGTGGTAGTAGAGTAGAGGCATGAGGGCACACACTTAATATGTTGTGAAATCTGTTGTGAATGTATTGTAATGTTTTTAAAATGCATAACTACCTTAATTTTGCTGGACCCCAGGAAGAGCAGCTAATGGGGATCCATAATAAATACAAATACAAATACACAGATATGTAATGTTTTATAGTTTCTATGACTGGCCATAAAACAGAATAAAGCCTTCCCTCTATCAATCTTTTGCCAGTCTCCATTCCCAGGAGAAGATGAACTGGGAAGGCTGGGATTCTCTGCCTCTAACCCTATTACAGGGGCTGAGTCACTGGCTTACTGGTGTTCTTCCATGCCGTCCCTAGGAGGGGTGCATCACTTGAATGGGTTGAGTCACTGACGTGGTCTTCCTGTCTGGGTTGGCGCCCCCCCTTGGGTTGTGCCGTAGCGGAGATCTTTGTGGGCTATACTCGGCCTTGTCTCAGGATGGTAAGTTGGTGGTTGAAGATATCCCTCTAGTGAGGGGGGCTGTGCTTTGGCAAAGTGGGTGGGGTTATATCCTGCCTGTTTGGCCCTGTCCGGGGGTATCATCAGATGGGGCCACAGTGTCTCCTGACCCCTCCTGTCTCAGCCTCCAGTATTTACACTGCATTAGTTTATGTGTTGGGGGACTAGGGTCAGTCTGTTATATCTGGAGTATTTCTCCTGTCTTATCCGGTGTCCTGTGTGAATTTAAGTATGCTCTCTCTAATTCTCTCTTTCTTTCTTTCTCTCTCTCGGAGGACCTGAGCCCTAGGACCATGCCTCAGGACTACCTGGCATGATGACTCCTTTCTGTCCCCAGTCCACCTGGCCGTGCTGCTACTCCAGTTTCAACTGTTCTGCCTGCGGCTATGGAACCCTGACCTGTTCACCGGACGTGCTACCTGTCCCAGACCTGCTGTTTTCAACTCTCTAGAGACAGCAGGAGCGGTAGAGATACTCTCAATGATCGGCTATGAAAAGCCAACTGACATTTACTCTTGAGGTGCTGACTTGTTGCACCCTCGACAGCTACTGTGATTATTATTATTTGACCATGCTGGTCATTTATGAACATTTGAACATCTTGGCCATGTTCTGTTATAATCTCCACCCGGCACAGCCAGAAGAGGTCTGGCCACCCCTCATAGCCTGGTTCCTCTCTAGGTTTCTTCCTAGGTTTTGGCCTTTCTAGGGAGTTTTTCCTAGCCACTGTGCTTCTACACCTGCATTACTTGCTGTTTGGGGTTTTAGGCTGGGTTTCTGTACAGCACTTTGAGATATCAGCTGATGTAAGAAGGGCTATATAAGTACATTTGATTTGATGAAGAGGAGGTGCTTGACAGCATAGTTAATGATGATGTTCATTATCCTGGATGCCTCTCTCCAGACTCCATCTCCATCAATCAAAAGGTAACCACCCCTCTTTCTCTTCTCATTTTGTCTCTCATATTTGTATATATTTGGAAACCGTTCAGAAAGAGTTTTGTTATGAAGATACCAGTGTTTGTTTTGAACCCTCACCCTGTCTGTACATGCAGCTTCTTAAGAGGAATACAGAGAAAAGACTGGGAGCTGGAGAGGGGGACGGAAATGAAGTCAAGGGCGAGCAATTTTTCAAGCTAGTTTAGTTCAAGTCATTTTCAATCAATGCTTTTAGATATACATTACTGTTCAAAATGGTTTATCATATCTCAGACAGAGCATCCCGGAGTTGCCTCTTCACTGTTGAGGCTGGTGTTTTGCGGGTACTATTTAATGAAGTTGCCAGTTGAGGACTTGTGAGGCATCTGTTTCTCAAACTATACACTCTAATGTACTTGTCCTTTTGCTCAGTTGTGCACCGACGCCTCCCACTCCTCTTTCTATTCTGGTTAGAGCCAGTTTGTGCTGTTCTGTGAAGGGAGTAGTACACAGCGTTGTACGAGATCTTTAGTTTCTTGGCAATTTCTCGCATGGAATAGCCTTCATTTCTCAGAACAAGAACAGACTGACGAGTTTCAGAAGAAAGCTCTTTGTTTCTGGCCATTCTGTAATCAAACCCACAAATGCTGATGCTCCAAATACGCAACTAGTCTAAAGAAGGCCACTTTATTGCTTCTTTAATCAGGACAACAGTTTTCAGCTGTGCTAACATAATTGCAAAAGGGTTTTCTAATGATCAATTAGCCTTTTAAAATGATAAACTTGGATTAGCTAACACAACGTGCCATTGGAACACAGGAGTGATGGTTGCTGATAATGGGCCTCTGTACGCCAATGTAGATATTCCATTAAAAATCTGCCGTTTCCAGCTACAATAGTCATTTACAACATTAACAATGTCTACACTGTATTCCTGATCAATTTTATGTTATTTTAATGGACAGAAAATGTGCTTTTCTTTGAAAAACAAGGACATTTCTAAGTGACCCCAAACTTTTGAACGGTAGTGTAGATGCATCAACCGTATCTTTGAGATGCTTGTGGGAGAATAACTTATATTTTGTAACTTAACCCATATGTACTGTATCTATTTGACCAACAGACTATAGACTGGGATGCACTGCTAGCAAAAAAAATTAAACCTCCGTTCCTGCCAAAAATCAAGGAGTCTGTGGACGTCAGTAACTTTTGCAGCGAGTTCACGACTCTCCAGCCAACCCTGCCACTTCCTCCCGTGTCCTGCAGCCTCTCACCTGAGCAGCAGGATGCCTTCACAGACTGACTTCTCAGCTCTGCATGGATGAAGCAGTCAGAGACAGAGGGTTGCATCCAGGTCATGAAACGGTTGAATGAACAGTTCCCTAGCACAACCTTGACTGAATGTATGACACCCCAATGGTACATAGATGAGGCAGACTGTCATCAAAGTCAACATCAACAAACCCAAATAAGCAGGATAAATGAATGCAACCTTGGTATTGTTGTGCCATGAATGAGTCTGACGTCCTGGTTCTATGACTGTTTCATTGTTTATAGTACCCAGTGACATCCAAAAATGAACACTACTGTGTAATGCTCTCTTGAATGGATTTCACTCAAATGAAAATGGCTGCCATCTACAAAACATAAAGGAATTTGATGAGAGGTCTATGGGGACATAATTTGGCATGCTTTGTGGCCTTTGCTTATTTTGCTATTATCATGGGGACCACTCTGTCCCCATCAGAAAGATACACGCTGCTGTTTCTATGCTTCACTGTGAGAGTCTTTGCCCACTGCCTTGACTGAGCAAATGAAAAAGGCTGTTTATTCTTGTTACAATACGTCCTTTTCAAAAAAGAAATTGCGTCTTTAGATGAAAAATGCCATGTTCTCATACAGTGGCAAGAAAAAGTATGTGAACCCTTTGGAATTTTCTGGATTTCTGCATACATTTTACATACAATTTCATCTGATCTTCATCTAAGTCACAACAATAGACAAACACAGTCTGCTTAAACTAATAACACACAAACAATTATAATTTTTCATGTCTATATTGAATACACCATTTAAACATTCAGTGTAGGTTGGAAAAAGTATGTGAACTCCTAGGCTAATGACTTCTCCAAAAGATAATTGGAGTCAGGAGTCAACTAACCTTGAGTCGAATCAATGAGACGAGATTGGAGATTTTGGTTAGAGCTGCCCTGCCCCATAAAAAACACTCACAAAATTTGAGTTTGCTATTCACAAGAAGCATTGCCTGATGTGAACCATGCCTCGAACAAAAGAGATCTCAGAAGACCTAAGATTAAGAATTGTTGCCTTGCATAAAGCTGGAAAGGGTTTCAAAAGTATCTCTAAAAGTCAGTCCACTGTAAGACAAATTGCTATAAATGGAGAAATTTCAGCACTGTTGCTACTCTCCCTAGGACTGGCCGTCCTGCAAAGATGACTGCAAGAACACAGCGCAGAATGCTCAATGAGGCTAAGAAGGATCCTAGTGTCAGCTAAAGACTTACAGAAATCTCTGGAAGATGCTAACGTCTCTGTTGACGAGTCTACAATACGTAAAACACTAAATAAGAATGGTGTTCATGGGAAGACACCATTGAAGAAGCCCCTGTCCAAAAAACATTGCTGCACGTCTGAAGCACCTCGATGTTCCACTGCGCTGCTGGCAAAATATTCTGTGGACAGATGAAACTAAAGTTGTGTTGTTTGGAAGGAACACACAACACTATGTCTGGAGAAAAAAAGGCACAGCACACAACATCAAAACCTCATGCCAACTGTAAACTATGGTGGAGGGAGGGAGCATCATGGTTTGGGGCTGCTTTGCGGCCTTAGGGTCTGGACAGCTTGCTATCAGACGGGAAAATGAATTCCCAAGTTTATCAAGACATTTTGCAGGAGAATGTAAGGCTATCTGTCTGACAATTGAACCTCAACAGAAGTTAGGTGATGCAGCAGGACAACAACAAAGACAGATGTAAATCAACAACAGAATGCCTTAAATAGAAGAAAATACACTTTCTGGAGTGGCCCAGTCAGTCCTGACCTCCACCCAATTGAGATGCTGTGGCATGACCTCAACTGAGCGGTTCACACCAGACATCCCAAGAATATTGTGGAATTGAAACAGTTTTGTAAAGAGGAATAGTCCAAAATTCCTCCTGACCGTTGTGCAGGTCTGATACGCAACTACAGAAAACATTTGGTTGAGGTTACTGCTGCCAAAGGAGGGTCAACCTGTTATTAAATCCAAGGGTTCACATACTTTTCCCAACCTGCACTGTGAATGTTTACATAGTGTTCAATATAGACATGAAAAATGATAATTGTGTGTTATTAGTTTAAGCAGACGGTGTTTGTCTATTGTTGTGACTTAGATGAAGATCAGATAAAATGTTATGACCAATTTGTGCAGAAATCCAGGTAATTCTAAGGGTTCACATACTTTTTCTTCCCAATGTACCTGGGTCCAGTCATTCCCTATCAGCAAGGTGTGCTACTAACATATCTACCTACCAGCCAATGTATTTTTAGTGTGACTTAAATGTGCATGGCACCCTTGTTGTGAACTTAGTTTTATGTAAACATTTGAATTTTGAGAGAAGCCATTAAATAACGTAGCCATATGAATGAATAAACCAATACTGTGGGTTTGAGCACTTATAATGCAATGAGTGAGATTGAAAAGTGAAAGGCTGACAGTTGATTATGATGGTACAATATTTATTTTGCTATTAAAATGGTTCAATAGTTGCTGCTAATAATTATGCATTACCATATGAATGTCTGTGGATTACCACAGCAATTAATGTAAATGAGATAAAATTAATGCATATTCATGTGATCACTAGTGTTTCCAATTGAGTGTAAAACATTTTATCAAAGAATACAGGTACTAATTCATCAAGCGTTTCAACATAAAAAACTGAGTACATAATTTGTTCACTATGACACACTCAATGTCTCAGTTAAACAAAAGCAATTGCAGAGCCTTCAGAGGCATGCAGAGGCCAATTCGAGCTCCGTACCGCATCGCCATGTGCCTCCCACAATGTGTAACAATGCAGAGGGCTCTGTATAGCTCCACATTGACATGATTGGTTGGTGGTAGAAAACACAAACTCACTTCCTATGCAACAGCTCTGCACTGCTCCGGGAAGCGCAAGAAGTATGAATGCCCTGACTTCTGCTGAGGCCATATCACTGTGAATGCTGCATGGCCAATGCAGACGTCAGATAGACCATGCGCTCAGATGCACAATGCACTTCTCTCTCCAGAATGCGCTCTCTCCTGACAATTTGTGCACGTTCATTGTTTCATTACTTCATTGTGTGAGTTGTTTGGGTTTGATTGTTAGTGTATATCAATTCCCCATTACATATATCACCAGCAGTACATTTACCGTTAATTCCTAATCTACAATGTTTGTTACTTTGGTTATGGTAATTTCTGTTAATGCATTCAATATTATTATTCCAGGCTTCCAGTTATTGTCGGAATAGAAACATTGTTTGCAGAGTGCACAACCTATGCTACACTTGTGAGAAACAAGTTTTGTCAATTTAGTTGGTGTGCTCCTGTCAATGTTGAGTAAGGACACGCACACATAGAAGTAGGTTTATAGGCTACCTGGCCTGTGTGCAAATGTAGGCATATAAATGTGCTCATTTGGGGATCTGATAATATTTCTGATTGGCTTAACGCACACGACTCATAATGACCTGTGGAGCTTCCAAAGTAATGTTTTCTTCACCTCAAACAACAAGCAAACAAAGTCTGTTTTTACATCCATTGAGAATTACAATAGTTCCTCGTTAACCACTCAGCATGATTGGGAAAAATGTCATGCTCTGATTCAGTGAAAACGTCACAAAATAGGCCTACCTGATTACTTCTTATCAGTGCTTGACCTGGACTGAAATAGGTTCCGGTATTCATTTTGGGTGCTGGTACTGTTTATTTTTAGGTACAAAGGAGCACCACAATACTTTTGAGCTAATATTCTATAAGAGGAACAGGAGCTCAAGCAGTAGAACATTTTAGTTGCTGGTACTCAGCTCCAGTGAGCTCCTGCCCAAGTCAAGCAAATGCTTGTCCCTTGTGCAAATAGCCTACAGCTGTGTCTGTTCGAAGTTCACTGGTGCTGGAAACCCTGAGGGCCCAGAATATTTTATACAATGTTGCAAGTTCGCTAGTGCAAGCTTTACTGAAGCATATATCACTTGTTGGCCAATCATTCTGTGCTGGCACAGATCTACTACTCATGAGAATCCTCTCAGGATCCTTCCCCCTTGACCCATCTTCCTCTAATTTCTTCACTGTCTCAGCATATGACACCATATGCACTGCTCTAACCCTGGTAACCTCAAGCTGCCTCTCTCTCACCGGACACTTCTGACCCCCAGCCCCATGGGCACTCCTACAATGAACACATACCGCTTCTTTCCCAAATACTACACAATCTTTTGTCTCATGCCCCTTCTGCACACTTCTCACACCTAGGAACCTCTGTGCTCCTGTAACAGACGTTAATTGCACTCTCCTTGCATTGTGTTTAGTTCAAATAAATCACCCCAGCCAGTGGTTCTAGTTGAGCGTTATTTATTATGTGATTAAATAGGAAACAGCACGTTAGTTGTGCAGGGATTAATGATGTTGATGGCTGTCGATGGTAAAATCCTTTGCATCACATTTTCATACGTGACATTCACGATCTTCCCCATCTGCAAGCCGGTCCAATAACAACACGCCTTATTGTCATCAGAATTGAACCAATCAGTAAGAGTGCTTGAACATTAAATACACATTTCTTCAGAGGCAAGTGGAAACATAACGAACCCTGTTACATTCTCCCCTGCTGAATTCCACTTGCATACTATAAAGAAATAATAAAAATAAAATCAGGTATGCAATACACATATAACTCAGCAAAAAAAGAAACTTAATTAACATGTGTAAATATTTGTATGAACATAACAAGATTCAACAACTGAGACATAAACTGAACAAGTTCCACAGACATGTGACTAACAGAAATGGAATAATGTGTCCCTGAACAAAGGGGGGGTTAAAATCAAAAGTAACAGTCAGTATCTGGTGTGGCCACCAGCTGCATTAAGTACTGCAGTGCATCTCCTCCTCATGGACTGCACCAGATTTGCCAGTTCTTGCTGTGAGATGTTACCCCACTCTTCCACCAAAGCACCTGTAAGTTCCCGGACATTTCTGGAGAGAATGGCCCTAGCCCTCACCCTCCGATCCAAAAGGTCCCAGACATGCTCAATGGGATTGAGATCCGGGCTCTTCGCTGGCCATGGCAGAACACTAACATTCCTGTCTTGCAGGAAATCACGCACAGAACGAGCAGTATGGCTGGTGGCATTGTCATGCTGGAGGGTCATGTCAGGATGAGCCTGCAGGAAGGGTACCACATGAGGGTGGAGGATGTCTTCCCTGTAACGCACAGCGTTGAGAAGGCCTGCAATGACAACAAGCTCAGTCCGATGATGCTGTGACACACCGCCCTAGACCATGACGGACCCTCCACCTCCAAATCGATACCGCTCCAGAGTACAGGCCTCGGTGTAACGCTCATTCTTTCGACGATAAACGCGAATCCGACCATCACCCCTGGTGAGACAAAACCGCGACTCGTCAGTGAAGAGCAATTTTTGCCAGTCCTGTCTGGTCCAGCGACGGTGGGATTGTGCCCATAGGCGACGTTGTTGCCGGTGATGTCTGATGAGGACCTGCATTACAACGAGGTACAGGCCCTCAGTCCAGCCTCTCTCAGCCTATTGCGGACGGTCTGAGCACTGATGGGGGGATTGTGCGTTCCTGGTGTAACTCGGGCAGTTGTTTTTGCCATCCTGTACCTGTCCCGCGGGTGTGATGTTCGGATGTACCGATCCTGTGCAGGTGTTGTTACACGTGGTCTGCCACTGTGAGGACGATCACCTGTCCATCCTGTCTCCCTGTAGCGCTGTCTTAGGCTTCTCACAGTACGGACATTGCAATTTATTGCCCTGGCCACATCTGCAGTCCTCATGCCTCCTTGCAGCATGCCTAAGGCACATTCACACAGATGAGCAGGGACCCTGGGCATATTTCTTTTGGTATTTTTCAGTAGAAAGGCCTCTTTAGTGTCCTAAGTTTTCATAACTGTGACTTTAATTGCCTACCTTCTGTAAGCTGTTAGTGTCTTAACGACCGTTCCACAGGTGCATGTTCATTAATTGTTTATGGTTCAATGAAAAAGCATGGGAAACAGTGTTTAAACCCTTTACAATGAAGATCTGTGAAGTTATTTGGATTTTTACGAATTATCTTTGAAAGACAGGGTCCTGAAAAAGGGACGTTTCTTTTTTTGCTGAGATATATGTATAAAACCAAATATTCCAGTGCAAAGACTATTCTCTAAAGAGAATTAGGGGAATTTAAAGACCCTGTAGGAAAACATGCCTGTTACATGTTCAGTACACTCAGTGTCAATAAGAACTTCAGACAGAAAAACCTTGGCCTACTTGACCTCTGACCCATTACCTCCATGGGGCTTCTTGAAGGTAAAACAAAGAAAATGGGCTGAAGATCTGGAAATCTACAGGCCAACTTGGATTCTAATCCTACACCCACACAGGTATTCCAATGAACTCTGTATGAAAACCCTCTGTCAGCATAGTCTCTATGAGTCTCACTGGGTGATTCCTAACCCAACCAGCCCCTGACCTGACAGGCCTAACTGAGTTATCATTACGGTTAAGCTGTTTAACTACAACCCCCATTGGTGGGTCACTGTCCACAGTCAGTGGATAGTCAAGGTCAAAGGTTATGTGACTGTTGCTGGAGCTTGTGCTACCAGTGGCATCTTCAGAATGCCTTTCTTCTTCAGAGGGTTTGGACATTTCTTCTCTAAAGGTTAGCTCTGACACGCTTGTGCCACCAGTGGCACCCTCAGAATGTGGTGAATTCTGAGGGTCCCTCGCCAGTGGCCCATCTTCCAGCACATCTGGGGTCTCTTCTTCAGAGGGGTCTGACTGTGTTTCACCAGAGGTCTGCTCGGATACCCACACACTAGTTCTCTCACCAATGTCCATTTCTGGTATATCATTCATGGATGAGGCCTCCATCTCTTCACTCTGATCTTCACTGTCTCTCGTATTAGGTGTCTCCAAGGAAGTGTCAGGGAGAGGCAAGAGGTTTACAGGCATTATCAGATTACGGTGGACTGTTTTCTCCTGGCTAGTCGACATGTTCTGCATCTTGAACATGTGGATGTCATTATTCTTCTCCGTAACAATATAGAGGTTGTTCTCCCAATGATCAGCCAGCTTCCTCTTTCCAAGTTCAACCTTATTCGCCCGCAGCACCCGATCACCGACCTCCAAAGGAGCTCCTCTGATCTTCCTGTTGTTGAGGCCTGCATGCCTCTTCAGCCGTTTGGTTGCCGACACCTGTACCGTCTCCATGGCCTCCCTCAGGTCCCTCGTCAGGGACTTGACGTACTCGTCATAGTCTACAACCTCTGAGTCTTGCAGCATGGTACCAAACAGCATGTTGACAGGCAGACATGAGGTTCTCCCAAACATCAACTGGAATGGGGCGTGGCCCGTAGTTTCATGGACTGTACAGTTGTAGGCAAAGGTCAACGACTTCTGGGGTCACCTGTGCTTCGCTCTCGTAGGTAAGGCCCTGATCATTTTCCCAGCGTTCTGTTGAACCTTTCGACTCCCCCGTTCCCCATCGGATAGTAGGGAGTCATGTGTGACTTCTGGACTCCTGCAGCACTCACAAACTCAGCAATCAATTTGCTTTCAAAGTTGATCCCTTAGTTGGAGTGGATACAAGGAAAATCAAACACACAGAAGATGTTGTTCCATAGCTGAAGGGCCACTGCTTTAGCTGATCGGTTCGGACACAAGAAGGCATGGGCCATCTTAGTAAAATGTCAGTAACGGCCAGAACATCCAAGGACTTGATGTTGGAGTCTTCAACAGAACAGAAGTCCACACACACCAACTCGAGGGGCTCAGTCGTGATGATGTTCTACAATGGAGCTCTGGTCTCTTGCTTGGGGGCCTTACTGAACACACACCCCTTGCAGCTCTTGACGTACTCTCTCACGTCAGACTCCAGACCATGCCAGAAGAACCTCTGTCTCGTCAAGTACAACGTCCGCTGTTGCCCCTGATGACTGGCTTCATCGTGGAAACCCTTCAAGACTGTCGCCCTTATGGGGGTGGGTACTACATACTGGTACGTCTTCTTCTTTGACAGTGAACTTTTGGTAACACGATATAGTACACACATTTTCAGAGTGAGCTTCTCCCAGGTCTTCAGAATCTGCAAAGCCTCGATTGGTTCATGGCCATTTTCCCTCCTAGAAGGTCTCCAGCCCCGGTCCACGTAGAAGACAACTCTGGCTAGTGCGTCATCTTGACGCTGCTTTGATATCAGGTCATCACAGGATAGCACTCTCACATCTGACATCTCAGATGGCACCAGTGACTGAGTGAGCTGAGGCAGTAGCAGCGCACAGTCTTCCCTTGCGACTTCAGGACTGCTGACACCGCTTCCTTTGACAGAGAACCAGGAGAGGGATAGGAGGTAGTTTGGCAGTTCATTACAATTTCACAAGAATCTGCCTCAATTGACGGAGAGCAGCTCTCAAGGTCAAATGGGTAGCTCGACCAGTGGAACACATCTTGCACCTTCTCAGCATGTACTCCCGCAGCTTCTTCCAGCAACGCCTTGCATGGAACCCTTGTGATGCGGTGGAGAGCGCTCGGCTGCACAAATGGCTGTTTACTGAGTGCATCAGCAATGACATTCTTGGAACCAGGGATGTTCTTGATGTCCAACCCGAATGGAACGAGCTTAGCAACCCATCTCTGTTTAGACGTCCAATTTGGGCTGGGACAGGATGTACGTTAATGGGTTGTTGTCTGTCCATACAGTAAACGGCTTGCCCCTTAGCCAATGGCTAAACCTCTCACATACAGCCCAGCGTAAAGCAAAAAACTCTAACCTATGGGCAGGATACTTTGACTGTGCACAAGTAAGTGATTTGCTAGCGAATACTACCGGTCTGGCTGCAGACCCTTCCTCTGGCACCTGGGAGAGGACAGCCATGTAACGGCCGTCATCAGAATTAGACCAAGGTGCAGCAGAGGATGTGTTCATCATTAGAATTTTAATTAAAAAAGAGAACACTTTACAAAAACAAAACAAAAACAACCAGAAACAGTCCTGTCAGGAAACACACTGAACAGAAACAATTACCCACAAAACCCAAAGGAAAAACATGCCCCTTATGTGTGACTCCCAATCAGCAACAACGAACTTCAGCTGTGCCTGATTGGGAGCCACACACGGCCCATAACAAAGAAATACAAAAACATAGAAAAAGGAACATAGAACGCCCACCCAATGTAACACCCTGGCCTAACCAAAATGAAGAACAAAAACCCCTCTCTATGGCCAGGGCGTTACAAGCCATTACCAGATGCATCTACAGACAGCAAAGAAAGGTCTACTAAAGTCAGGGTGGGCTAGCATGACCTGATCGAGGAGAGCTTGTTTTAACTGACTGAAGGCCTGTTTGCACTCACCAGTCCAGTCTGCTGCGAGTTTCCTATGTATTCCTTGTTTTTTCTTGCCTTTTCCATAGTGTGGCGCCTTCGTTCCAGTTGTCAGCCCATGCAGCAGCTTAGCGATGGTGGAGCACCCCTCAATGAACTGCTGGAAATAGACTATCATTCCGAGAAAGGACCGAATCTTTCCCTGGGAGGGCACGTCTGTGTTGTCCTCAGTGAGATCCTCCTCTGTCATCCCTGGATTGGCTTCACCTTTTCTGGGTCTGTGGCGACACCTCCTTCACTGATGACATGCCCCAAGAACCGCACTGAGCTCTTCATGAAATGGAATTTCTTTGGAGCCAATTTCAGATCATGGGCTTTGAGACGCTCAAAAATGGACTCCAAGCGTTTCAATCAAAGTTCTTCAGTTGGGGCAAAAACCAGCACATCGTCCAGGTAACAGAGAAGGTTAGAAACATGTTGATCCCCAAAAGTGCTCAACATCATCATCACGAATGTAGCTGGACTATTGGAAGATGGCTATATTCATATAACCCAGAAGGAGAAGTGAAGGGTGTAAACTTCTTGTCATCTTCATGCACCTCCACATTGTAGTAGCCAAGAGGTCAAATCCATCGTAGAAAAGAAGGCATTGCCACCCAGGGCCGCCAGAGCATCAACTTGGTGAGGTCGAGGGTGAGCATCCTTTACGGTGCGAGCATTGAGCCATTGGAAATCTGTACACAGTCTCAGATCGCCAGACTTCTTCCAGACCAACACGAGCGGGGAGGCATACTCACTGCTGGATTTCCTGATTATCTCTCGCTCTTCTATCTCATCCAAGGCCTGCCTGAGCTTGTCATAATGGTTAGGGGAGAGCCTACGGTAAGGTAGGCTAAAAGGCTTGGTGTCACTGAGTCTGATGTGATGGACATAACCAGTAGCCATCCCACAATCTAGTTTGTGCCAGGACAAGATAGACTCGTAGCGGGCTAAAAGATGAACTAGCTTGGCCTTACACTATTGTGACACCTGAATGGACTCAATGTCACCTAGCCCTAACTCGCTTGTCACTCTGTGCGGTTTGAAGTCAGTCAACGGTCAAGCTATCTGCACTACCAGTGAGGGATTGAGGGATTGATAACTTTGACAGGAACCCAGCCATTGCTCCACAATGTCGCTACTGTTCTCCCCACTAGAATTTTTTTCGGTCTTCATCGTTCCCTCGTAGGCTCAGCAAACACAGGACTACCCGCGGATACATTTTGAGGCGTACACAGCCGGCCCCAGACCAAATGCTCCTGCATAGGCTACAATGTGACTGCCCCCTTCAGCCTTACTGTGCCCACTCTGGCACTTCGGTTCCTTTCCATCTCTCTACATTAGCCAGCAGACAGAACAGTTTGTCATCTCCATTGTGTTCAGATGATGACATCTTCTCCCAGAAGTCACTGGTTGTCTTCAGCTCCCTGATGAGGTGTTTTATGAAGTTGCTGCCTAGGATGAGCTCATCACATTGGCCATCTACTACTAGAACAGGGACAGAGACACTGCTGCCATACACAGACAGATTCAATTCGCCCACACCTACAGGGTTGGTCTTCAATCCCGCCGCAGCCAACCAACACCACTTCGGTCATACTGAGGGTGCAACTCTTAAGCACACCTGCCTTCTTAAGGTGTGGCACCACCGTTGAGCTCAAGGTGCATAGCACTCACCTCTATAACATCTTCCAGTAACACATTAGTATAGAAAAGTTCATTGTTGTGGAGCGCTCTGTGTATTCTGCATAATGTCTTTTTCGTTCAACTTAATTTCATCACAAACACATGAATATATTGACTAAATCTACACCACTATCTGATTGGGGCACCTCACAAGGCCCAGCACTTCCCCCCACCCCATGCGGGCCTGCTAGTTTTCCTGCCGCTGAGCAGTGTTGCCGTTTGATGGAACGACGGGAGTTACTGATGAAGCGCGTGGACATTCTTGACATGTGTGCCCAGCTGCATAACAGAGGAAGCAGAGGTGGTGTGAATAACAATGTATTGTGCTGTGATTTGCATCCCCACACACTTTTCATTGCAAAGATGGGTTCGCCCTTCTCTGGAAACAGTTATCATAGGTTGCTGTGGCCTCTGCTCCAAAACCCGTTCAAGCATGGCAATCAAACAATCCAATGCCTTGGATGAGCCATTTGTGGGCTGCGGCAAGGGCTTCGGACAGTTTGCAACAGCCGACACTGGCCTACTTACTTCCTGTGTCAGTGTGGTGACGAGTGGGGGCAGGTGCAAGGGACATGGAGCCTTGCACTTCCTCTGGTACTCTTCCAGCCTGCCATGGACCTCCGCAGCCGTCCACTCATGCAATGGTTTGCACATGAATATCAATGACAGCTCTGGGTTCAGACAGTGCTTGATGAACATGACACTCAGAACACGTGATGGATTGTCTAGCTCCTTGTTCTGCCTCTTCAAACAGTCCTCTGCCACCTCTCTGTCCTGTTCAGTCTAATCCAGTAGTCAAATGGAGTCTTCACTTCCATTGGCAACAAAGAATAAACATGAGCTGGGGGCATGTCAGAGTTATGATGCTTCAGAATGTCAAAAACCAGTCTAGGGCCCTGGCTTAAGTCAACTGGGTTACTGTGTAGGATTACTCTTACCACATCCCGTGGTCACCCTGTCAACTTGCACAAAACTTAATCTGACCTCTCCTGCCCAACATAGCCCTTCATCTGCATGTACAGTAATGTGATCTCCTCCCACTCATGTACTGTGCATTTCTCTGAACCATGCCCCCTAAAACACACTGGTTCCCTGATAATTTTTCACCACAACATTTAGGGTAGAGCTGGCCCAAACCTTGGTACCACCAACATTATCCTTCTGAAGTCCCACCCCATCTCCCATAGCCTTTGATTCCCAACAAGAGGTAATATTTTCACCTATGGAGTGACCTATCTGCTTAACAATGCCTGCAAAGAAATCCATAGACACATCCCCATTTCTAGGACTAGGTCAATTAGCTTGAATGCACTGAGTTGAGATAGCTCTAAATCATGTGGAAGGTGCACACTTGCCTGTGCAGTTGGCCTGGCCAGAGGTGTGGAAGTGGAGAAATAGCTGCCCCTCTACCCACTGACGGTGAAGGGTTAAACATGAGAACTCCCCTAGCTCTCCCAAAACCAAAACTCTGTTTTTGATGGAAATAAAAATCACAATCAATATCAACACAAAATAATGCAATCAAAATAAAAGTTAAATGGTAGTTGCACCCGTCTCTAACAAGACCAAGAATCGACACAAAAGTATAAAAAGAAACGCCCTCATAAACAGCTCTGTCGCCACCGTTTGAAAAAAAAAGTGGCGTCGCACTCACGTTCATTGGCGTGGGAAAGTTACTAGCATAACAGCGTCACTAAATAATCATACTATCACCACATACAAGTAATGAACATTATATATTTCCCCCACTCACTCATGCTACCAGGAGCCTCCGGAAAATTCGGCTCGTGCAGAATGGGAAACAGTTCATATGTACACGTATGTAGACCTCCGGTGTGCATCAGCAACCACCGTACTTCTTGAAGCCGGCTCGCGGATCCCTCCACGCAACGTCCAGCGAAGACAAGACGAGTCTCGGCACCAGTGTAGCAGATGTTAATGTGCTCTCCTTGCGTTGTGTTTAGTTCAAATAAATCACCCCCAGCAGTGGTCCCAGTTGAGCGTTATGTGATTAAATAGGAAACAGCACTTTATTTGTGCAGGGTTTAATGATGTTGATGGCTGTCGATCCCTTGCGTCACATGCCCATAAACTCAACACCTGTAAAATAATGGATTCGGCGCAAGCTCTTTTAGAATAACTGAAATATCCTATCACTTTAGTCAGGCCAAGACTCAACATCAAAACTCAGAACAGACAATGAATCTTGTTTCGCCACAGTACCAAACATCGGGAATCTCCCCCTTCAGGTGGTCCATTTTCAGCTACCCCGGTAATTATGCCTTGCAATGGCACCCTTTTCTTGATAAATCAATAACTATAGGCCAATACAATGCATGTTCACACAAAGAAACTCAAGGTTAATACATTGTTTTTTAAAACACTCTGAATCTTTGAAATATCCTTATTGAACAGCCACGTCCAAGTGAAGGGACACACTCCAGGAGTCAAGAAATACTTCCAAGTCGTGAATTACATATCCTTTTAATGCATTTGCTCAAAGAACACTGTACCAAATGGTCCATTAAAAAAAAGGTTTAACCAAAGTTTAAGTGGTTTCCAACTTTGTATCTAAAGTTAATGGGAAACCTTCAAATGTGTCTCCAGCATTAAAGTGCATTAGTGTTACTCAATCTACTCAAAGCTCTAAAATCAAGTTTTGGTTTTAGGTACAAAGACATTGATTAAGTGACCTGAGAACCAAAACAGAAGCAATTCATTCATTTCGATAATAAAACAACCAATGTAAACTAACAAACTATTAAAATATATATAGAGGACAAATATAGGCAAAATTGACTCAAGCAATAATTTAAAGCTCATGTGATCTTTTTTTGCAAACATACCCACTTCTTAATACATAATTGTAAATATGGCTCTCCAGTTAGTTTTCCATAACAAATCAAACGTATGAGCATAAAGCCAGTTACTGCCGTGTTCTGAACAAACACTTAATGCTGTCATCTTCAGACAAAAAAAAATAAAAAATATTAGATCGATATGGACATCAATAAATACTTCCCTCAATCAGAAATACAGCATAATTCAGTCAGAAAAGGCAGTGCGAATAAATTGTTCATCTGTAACGATTGAGAAGGGAAAATATTCACCACATGCGCTTTTGTCCAATTGCCTACATACAGGGAAGGGAAACAATAAATAATATAAATGTTCATATCAGGCAAAGACAAAAGCTGGTGTGGGGAAAGAACCAATAACTACTCAGAAAACCTGTTAACGCTAAGGAAAATGTCTGAATACATCATGTTAGATTGGGCATAACTGAAGTAGTTTGAACTGCTGCCTAACCTGATTTACTGAGTGAAGCCATAGAAACAGGAACATTTTCAGAGGCACTATACCACAAACTGGCAACAAGAATTGGTCCCCAATTATGGAGTTACTCACTCGGGTAGACATTTATTAACCAACATTCATTATAGAATTCTGGTCCTAACTCAACAATTGAGCTTCTAAATAAACAATTAAATAATAGCAGCAATGGCAATATTGAGAGAAGCTGCCCCTTCCCTCCGTTTCAGCTCACAGAGTTGATACCATTTCATTCTGTTATCCTTGTTCTCCTCCGTCTTCTGGCATTCACAGAATGAGATGGCGCCATAAACCTGAAGTACCAAGAGTCTCAGATTCCTTAGCCTCAACTGAGGGGTTGATGATCCATTCAGATGTTGTGAGTCACCTCATCGCGACTTAACTCCCAGCGACGTCTTCAGGTTCTCGTACACCACATAGCTGATGCTGACAGCTGGAATGACCTTCAGGAAGTTAGGGGCCAGGCCCCTGTAGAGGCCAGTGGCTCCTTCCGTCTGGATGATTTGTTTGAAGAGCCCTGACATTGTCATCTGTGGGCTGCCCTCCAGCATGGCTATAGGAGATAAATGACAGTCAGCATTAGAGCCAAGGAACAGCAAAACTTGTAGTTATTTATAACCTCATCTAAATTAAATGAGGAAAATAATAAATATATTCCAATAAGCAGTGTAAATTAGGTGTGCATTGTTGAAGGTCTCACCTTGTGCCTGCATGCGGGTCCTGACAAGGGCCAGGGGGTAGCTGGCCAGCTGACCACAGGTGCTGGAGACTGTGCCACATCCAAGCAGAACTAACACTCCCGGGTCAGTACTGTTGGTGCCATACTTCTCTAACCAAGAGTTCTTCAATGTCTGTGGAAAAAGGAACATATTCAGAGACTATGCCAAATGGAGCCTCCAATGCAGTGAAAACATGTAACTAGAGATTTGTAAAGCCTTCTCTGGGTCTCTTACCTCATACACAGCCAGGTCCATTCCAGCGTAGGGGATGATGCCCATCATGTTGGGGATGAAGCCCTTGTAAAAGGCACCTAGTCCCTCTCTCCTGAAGATGCTCTTTGCACAGTCAGAGATACCAGAGTACTGACCAGTCTTTCGCAGGGCAAGCCGTGTTTTCAGAACCTGGTGAGCAGAAATAAAAAGCTGAAAATCTAGCAGGTGGCATGTAATCGAAACGAAAACATTGGCATTACGAACTTTAAAATCATAAGTGTTTGTCCTCATCCTGATAACAATCACAGATGTAATCGTCCCAGATCTAATCGTAATGCTAGAGGGTGATGACTGACGGCTGCTCACCTCCATGGGGTAGATGGTGCTCTGAGCGATGACTCCAGCCATAGAGCCAGCTACAAAACGCTCCAGGATGCCAAGTGTCTCCTTATCACTGCCAATCAAACGCTTGATCTACACCAGAGTGTCCGTTGAAAGAAGAGTGAGGGGAGGAGATAAGACAGGACACACACTGTTAGAACATAAACTTGGTCGTCACATACAGAATTTAGATGGAGTTACAATAAACGGTATATGAGTCCAAACTTTCTCTAAATTAAGAAAAATGATATAGGAGTAAGTGTTGCACTGCATGTAGTACCTGCTCATAGGCCATGAACTTGATGGCGGATTCAGGGGCGATTTTGATAATGTTGATTCCATTCCCTCTCCACAGCGACCTCATCCCACCTTCTTTGATCATCTGGGTGAGCCCACTCATGATGCACATGTTGTTGCTACGGGAACCATGGACCTAACAAATCAAGAACATAAAATGTTTATCATACAGAAGTCAAATGACCAATTAGATAATTAGGGCCTTATTCCGACTTGATCTGTGCGCTTAACTGAAATGTTCAGCCAAGTCTCCAATTGACGTCAATTAATGATTTAGACGAATGTTAACGCTGTGCAAGCTTATTATAACTCTGAATCGGGCCCTTTCTTCTCAAAACATTTATTCAGTTATTTAAGTAATGAGGCATTAGCTCTGACAATGTGAGTACAATGTGGAACAAGTCAAAGTGTACTGGGGTCAGTTGCACCAACCCACAGATGACTCGTTCAAACAGACCCACTGACGTCAATCGGGTGTCCACACTTTGCTATCACGTAAAATCCTATCTACTCACTCCTGACTTATCTGCCACTGCAGCCAATCACATCTCAACAGAGAAGGTGTGCTGGCTCTCAGCCACAGTCATTGGTCGGCTGGATGAGCCAAGGGGGAACAAACAGCCCTTAGGACTCTTGACCCCATGATTTGGCACATTTACGTACACATTAACCCATGTATGACTCTTAGGTAATCGCTCTTGCAACAGTTCTGTTATTTGCCTATAAGTTATGCAAGATGCCCACTTTCACACAACAATGAATAGGTAATTGAGGGCAAGCTGTACCATTCCTAGGACTTCAAGTGTTGTTTGGAATACAGGGCTGTGGTGGTATCTAAGACAGTAGATCAAGGGCTTCTTACCTGCATGAGTACTTTGAGTCGGTCTAAGGGGGCGGTGAACGTTCGGGACACTGCTCCTGCACCTCCGCCTGCTACCAGATGCCTCCACCACATCCCGGTC
Source organism: Salmo salar (assembly GCF_965601325.2). Classification (NCBI taxonomy): domain Eukaryota; kingdom Metazoa; phylum Chordata; class Actinopteri; order Salmoniformes; family Salmonidae; genus Salmo; species Salmo salar. The sequence goes on along the minus strand of NC_138310.1, from coordinate 18,986,234 downwards.
AGTTTCTCCTCTGTTGTGAAGTCATCAGGCACCATCAGATTGTCGCCTACGTCAAACAGCTAGAGAGCAGACAGATTGAACATTAGTATAACTACCCATTTATTTTGTCCCAAAATACATTAGTTATCCAAGAGCAGCTGCAACGAGAAGTTTAGTCAAGCTATAAGGGGTGAGCTGACATTTTCAGTGTGTGGGATTTCTAAGGCCTCATGTTTACACAAACCATTCACCTAGAGGTGACTAGGGACAAACAGTACTGACAGCTAAATGTGCGTCAGAGAAGACTCTGCCCTCATCTCTTTAGAGAATAGGTCACAGGTTATGAGGCTTTAGGTCAGTTGACTTAATGTTCCGAGTTAGGAAGCAAGTTGGATTCTATACGTTTCCTGTTCTGTTATTTCTGGGACACTGCTGTGTAATCGGACATTAAACCAGTTAAAACACAAGGGTGCTTCTGCTTTAATGCCGTGGTTCGGACTTGACATGCACTCCTGATATTATAAGGGTACAGACTGATGGGAATGTTCCCTCCTTGTAACACTGTTTGTTGTACAATGACCATCTAGGTCAGCCAGGGAGACACCCCAGACATAGTTTAAGTCCCTAGAGAGGTGCCTTTGCAAAATCCATACCAGAGTACAGGCTCTATCCCTCTTTACCATGCCAGCACCAAATCACTAACGGAAAACTATTTAATGATATGCAAGAACCTAGAAAATCTGAAATTGGCAGCACCTGTTATGTAAGTGTAATTAATACTACTGCCACATGTTAGTCAGGCCAAAGTGACTCACGAGTGAATGCTGCTTGACATTTTGCCTGGCCTTTGTGTTAGGTGGTCATCTCATCTCCAAGGGAGTACTTCGGAATATTTTTAGCCCCAGCTCAACCTGTAAAGGCTGTTCTGTAGCTTTTGGCACATTGGAGGTAAGCAGGCTAAGATTTAGAAGCAGCTTCGCTCATTAAGGCGTACAGTATTTCAATACCCCACCCACATGCTGCCCAAGATCACACTGTCCCGTGAAGGTGGTTCGAAGAAGGCAGGGGATAACATTATTCTCCTCCTACCACTTTACAAACGTGATCTTACATAAGGGATAATTAAACCTGTATCGACATTTTATATAAGGGGGTAATTAATTCAACCCGTAAATCTTTTAATCATAATCTAGTATTCAGAGCTTTCCTGTCCTACACCAATTAGTCACGAATAAGATTCATTGGTGACACACGTCCAGTCGGTGTTGATCTACCGTATGTAATAGGATTAACATCCCCATTCACAATATTGAACTTTAAAGGCTTATGTCAGTGGATACAGAGTGTATGCAAATTCGTGTTAAATATAATAAAATTCTCTGCTTTGTGGATAGCTATTTCACACCCTCCCTCCCTCCTCACCGTGGAGTGTTTCCAGTAGAGGGTGATCTCAGGGATGTTGTTCTCTTTGGGCTGTAGCAGAGGGTAGTTGCTCCACTCATTCCTGTCGATGGTCATTGTTCCATTCTTATCCATGCTATTTAAAAAAAAAAAAAGATGAAATCAAAACCATAAACTCCTGAGAATATGAATCAAACTGGTAATAATAGCTATACAGACAACATTGACCAAAATCATAAGGAAACACTTTCATCCTAATATCTTACCTCTGTAGGACCTTCTCTGCATGCTGCTGGGATATGTGAACACCAAGGTCCTGGAGAGACTGCATGATCTCCTTAGAATCCATTTTATCTGAATCACAATGGAAGACAATTCATCACAATTCCACCTGAATCCAAACAAAAATGTGTAATTTACAGTAGCTTAGGCATGTTCTGAAACTAAGTTCAGATTTGTGCATAATAGCATACCAGCTCTCCTTCTGTCTAGGTTCTTGAAGACGAGTTTCAGATCTTTCTCCTGATCTTGCAAATAGTGAACAAACTCCTCAAAGACCATCTGCCCATCCAGGTCATTGTCTGCACTTTTCACCGCTTTCTGCAGAGGCAAAAAAAACTAAATGATCAACAAAATAGCTTTCTTATAACAGACAGCATGGAGGACAATAGAAAATAAATCAACAAAAGTAAACCCAAGACTGGGGCTTATCTGGAGGGGGACAATACTAATTAAATATATGTAAGCACCTGACAGGAGGGTGAGGTGACTGTTATGTGTGTATAATGTCAAACAGTGCATTTCTCAATGGTGTCACCACCTCAATATCCAGCCAAGACAAAGCATTTCAACAATGTTTCTGAAAGGGCCTTGGTGTTCTTTGCCTCCATGTTGAAAGCCATTGACTCAAATCTAGGCTAACCTGTCCTTCATTTAAAACTATTTTGTCCCATGTGAGAGAACAACGCATATTGACTTTCAAAATGTGACATTAGGCCAGTAACATGGACAGAAAGAATACACTCAATGGGAGCGTTGTCACACAGGGAACTGCCAAAATAAAGGGAACATTTGAGTAAATGAGGGACACAAAGCACATTGAAAGCAGGAGCTTCCATACAGGTGTGGTTCCTGAGTTAATTAATCCGTTAACATCCCATCATGAATTGGGTCATGTATAAAAATACTCAGTTGCCCATTTTTTGGCCACCATGGCTAAGAGATCTCAGTGACTTTGAAAGAGCGGTCTCAAAGGAGCATAGGGGGGTTAAAGGATGTGTGTGTCAGTCACCAGATCTCAACCCAATTGAACATTCATGGGAGATTCTGGAGCGGTGCCTGAGACAGCGTTTTCCACCACAATCAACAACTCTCCAATAGAGTTACAGACACTTCTATGCCAAGGCGCATTGAAGCTGTTCTGGCCCAGCGCCTTATTAAGACACTATGTCGGGGTTTCCTTTATTTTGGTAGATGCCTGTAGTTCAAGACAGTAGAGCAAATATCAACACTAGGCCAGCAACTCAACTGCTGATGCCTTAGTCTATTTTAGACCAGGTAGGTCGACGGGCTTAGCACAAGTTGGCAGGTCAACTTGTCATTAAGGATATAGATACATGTCCACGACACTAATACCACGCCTGAAGACACGAGGGCTCGAATCACGATGTCAACCTCTGCCAAGAACATCATGTCTTGCCTCTGAGGGTCACGCAGTCTTGAGGGTCAAGAAACTCTAGTCTTGCATGCATGGGGCGGCAGGTAGCCTAGTGGTTAGAGCGTTGGACTAGTAACCGAAAGGTTGCAAGATCAAATCTGTCGTTCTGTCCCTGAACAAGGCAGTTAACCCACTGTTCCTAGGCCATCATTGAAAATAAGATACAATAAAATAAGTGATTTAACAGCTCCAGTGATTTCTTAATGTGCCTAATTGACAACCCTGAATCTGCTGGTTTAGTGCTTAGGGTCACTGATATGCAATTAGACTAATAAGAGGCACATTTAAACTAAAACTAGAAGCAGTTGCAGGCCAATAGTTTGAATGTGCAAAAGCCCAATGCACCATCAATGTAGAGAACAATAATACATTGTCTATGCCTTCAGTGTGAGATTGTTTTATAATTCATAAACTGTAGAGTCATTCAAAGAATTCTAAGACTGATGAAGCAAAAGCAATTCATTTTTCAAATATATTAATGAATATCAGGGGCCACATTTATCCCTCGGGGAATTCCTTGAGTAGGGGCTTAGAGTTTTTAATAAAGCCTGTCTACATAATGTTATATGAAATGATGCGTTCTATCTTGATTTCCATGGGTCTGAATCATTGTTGCATTCAATTCCTGCTGAAACTTTTAAACATTATGGTCTGATGTGGTGGATTACATGCAACACTATGCAGTAGGTGAGATTTAGACAAAGCCTGACTACAGGAAGGATGGGGGGGTTGTATTTACAGGAAAGTACGATAGAATTGTTAATAAACGTGTAGTTCAGGAAAAGTCAAATTAAATACATATGTAAAAGAATAGAGTGCAAGTCTTACCTTTCGCCATTTCCGATAAATTGAACATTCTTGGGACGGTAGAAACACACTCAATTTGAAGAGCGATTTCAGCTCCGATGGTAGTCCATTGGACTCATAATACTCGAATTCAATAGCATCCGAATTCGGAACAGGCACATAAAGGCACAGGCCAAGCATGTTTAAATTTAAGATAAAGCCACTCCACAATAAATAAATAAATAGTACAGCAAAAATGGATCAATTCCCTAGGCGTGTTAATACTAAAACGCCGGTAAAGAAGTGCCTAGTGTTATAGAAATCTATGAAACCACACCCTTCTGAAAATAGACCAATTTTATTGGCTCCTATGATGATTTCTTTTGCCCCCTCTCCCAGTAACGTCATTTGCTATCGACCAATCACTGCATCATTAAATTGACAAGCCTTGATCTTGCGTAAAAGCTGCTCAATGACCCCCACCGCCTCCCTCAGACTATTGTGTTACGTTCATGTCCTAGTCAGGAACTAAGAAACTCGGAAATTTCAGACTTGCTAACTGGTTGAAGTTACACGCGTACTGCGTTCTACCAGTTAGCAAGTCGGATATTGCCGAGTTTCCTAGTTCTGACTAGTTGCTGAACGCAGCATTAACCCTCTCTTATCCCAAGCTACCGTTTGTTAGCCTACCCCTATGTGACTTACACCATATTATTGTGAGACTCGGTAGGCTATATTTTGGGAAAATAAACGTTTCCTGTTTGGAGATTCATCATGCCTTAATTGGAATTTGTGATATGTCAGTACTATAAGTTTTATAAGCAGAGTTTTACAAGATGAAGGCCTATATGCTGCTTTGCAGTCTACTTCTACAATACATCATATACATGAGGTTATTAGATTGAAATTCATTAAATTCTTTATTTTCATCAATGTTTGTCATTCTATATTGTCATTTTAAGCTGATTGATTCTACCAGCAAGATGGTCTGAGTTCAGCCAACACATCATAATAGCAACTTTCTGAGAATTTCCGGCTAAGACAGAACAAGCAGATCCTTAGATTGTTAATTAGATTGTTATTTAGCCTGGTAGTAACAATGTTAACAACTGCAGGAATTATGAGATAACAAACTGTGTCTTTTATCAAATCAAATTGTATATGTCACATGCACAGAATACAACCTTACAATGAAACGCTTACTTACAAGCTCTTAACCAACAATGCAGTTTTAAGAAAAATAAGTGTTAAGTAAAAAATGGATAAGTAAAAAATAAAGGTCCAATGCAGCTGTTTTTTTCTATCAACATAAAATCATTTCTGAGTAACAATGAAGTGCCTTACTCTGATTGTTCAAGAAAAAAAATTAATAATAATAAAAAAAAAATATATATATATATATATATATACTTTTTAACAAAGAGAAATTTCTCAAGCAAGAGTTTTGCTAGGACAGTCTGGGAGTGGTCTGAGTGGGGAGGGGAAAACTGAAAACTATCTGCTATTGGCAGAAAGGTTCAGAAATCTACTTCTTATTGGTCTATTAACTAATTTACCATCTGGTGATGTCATCAGGCAGGCCAAAGCTCCATCTCACCAAAACAGGCAGACATTTCAGGCAGTCTTTTCAAACAGCCTTTGCACTAAAATGGCATTATCATAATTTTCACAATTTCACAGTATTATTCAAGCTCATAGTGTGGAAATACAGTATATATAAAACACAGGACAATTTGATTACACTGGGGCATTTAATATCAAAATTCCAGAATGGCTCCATAGCAGAATTGATACAGTAGATGGGCTGTATTATAAAAGGCTTAATAGTGTGGGTGATCGATGGCTTTCTCCAGAGAATTAAAAGTAATCAGATTGAAACTTTTATATTAGTTTAAAAAAAAAATCTTTACATGGGGTTTGTATGTCCTGCATTTGTCCCACCAGACACTATAGAACACCATGAGGTTGTATGTAATGAAATGACAACATGCCTAGATTTAAATGCCAGGTGACGGTTATGCTGGAACAACATCAAGGTTTTGGGCTAAACCACGTGGTGGACAGACAGCTGAGTCCAGGGGCGGACTTGGGCAATAATTTGGCCCTGGCATTTTCTCCACACCAGCCCACATCACTGCTCACTCCCCCAACTCACTTTTGGGTTGACAATTAAACTATAGTTGCTATATTTTACTGTGAAAATAGGAATCAGAATTGTTTTTGGTTCAGTAGAGATTTCCAACGACAACCGTGACAGCATACTCGGACCAAAGCGCAGCGTGATCTGGGATCCACATGTTTATTAAATGAAACTCTCAAAAAAACAAAGAATAAACGAACACGTGAAGCTATGGAGTGCTCACAGGCAACTACACAAAAACTAAACAAGATCCCACAAAACACAGTGGGGAAATGGCTGCCTAAATATGATCCCCAATCAGAGACAAGGCTAAACAGCTGCCTCTGATTGGGAACCATACCAAGCACACCAACATAGAAATAATAAACCTAGAACACCCCCTAGTCACGCCCTGACCTACTATACCATAGAGAACCCAGGGCTCTCCATGGTCAGGGCGTGACAGAGATGAATTACATACATTTTTATGTGCACTAACTAATATCATAGGCTAATATTATTTGCGGTTCAACACATGAGGAAGTGGAAACTCAAAACACATTAACTATAATACCCACTGCTAGTAGCCATTTCTCATCCAACAGCAAATGTAATGTCCTAAAAAAACATTGCAGTTGTAGGCTACTACCCATGAGACATTTTGTGCGCCGCTCCATATCTCAAAGCCATATCAAATATCTTGGTTGTAAAATAGTTGCTACTGAGCTGTATATTGAAATAAAGAGTTGAAATATATAGAGTTGAGAAATAAAAAAAATCTACAGAAAGCTGATACCCTCCCCTCTTCGACTCTCTTCGACAGGGACAAGGGGACGAAGCTTCCTAAGCTGTGTGTTTCACATAACTGCATTTTGAAATGTTATACAATCAGAATGCATTTCTCTCGAGCAGGCCCCGGCAAGGGCACCAGCACAGGGGCAGACACATTCATTACAGGAATCATGAGGATAACATAATTTGCTGTTTGACCAAATAATGCTCTTAGCTACCCCCAAAAAATTGAAGTTTTGAGTTTGTTTTTTTAAAAGTATTTTATTAGGATCCCCATTAGCTGTTGCTGAAGCAGAAGCTATGTATCCTGAGATCCACACAAATCATAAAATGACATAATACAGAACATCAATAGACAAGAACACCTCAAGGACTGAACTACACAAATGTAAAACAAGAACAATAGAACCAAAAAAGGTCCTACGGACAGTTACACACATACACTAGTATATATATATATATATATATATATATATATATAAAGTACTAGTGTCCAAACTTTTGACACACCAACTCATTCAAGGGTTTTTCTTTATGTTTTACTATTTTCTAAATTGAAGAATAATAGTGAAGACGTAAAAACTATCAAATAACACATATGGAATCATGTAGTAACCAAAAAAGTGTTAAACAAATCAAAATATATGTTATATATTCTTCAAAGTAGCCACCCTTTGCCTTGATGACAGCTTTGCACACTCTTGGCATTCTCTCAACCAGCTTCATGAGGTAGTTGTTAAGTTCATGTTTTAAGTATCCCTATATTGTAACGACTGTCGTGGTGAATGGATGACCAAAACGCAGATGGGATGTGAATGCTCATCTTACTATTTAATTAGAATAAAATGAACACCAAAAACAAGAAACAATATACCGACAGGAACAGTTAGCAGGCTAACAAAGCAGTGCTAAAACAACAACCCACAAACCCCAGGTGAAAAACACACTCCTAATATATGACTCCCAATCAGGAACAACGATATCCAGCTGTTCCTGATCAGGAGTCACAAGACTAACATAGAAACAGACATACTAGAAAACACATACAGACTTCTTCTGCCACGTCCTGACCAAAATACTACACAACTACTCCCTCTGCTGGTCAGGACGTGACATATATTTCTGTTATTACGGGGCTATCACTCAATCAAGAGTGCATCTGCGCAGGGAGTCTTGTGGTTGATGGACCTAGCCTAGAGTGGCATGGCTACCTTGTAGTGTGTTCATACGGTATAGTAAACTTTGTTAAACTGGAACCTTGTCGTTGTGTCATTTTGAGTTAACATTGGTAGCAGAGGATGGCTAATAACTACAATATGCCACCTCGCTTTGACGAGAAGAGGTCGTACGAAAGTTGGAAAAATGAACTTGGAATCTGGACACGGGTTACTAATCTGGACGAGAAAAAGAAAGCACTTGCGGTGGTATTATCGCTCGAGGGAAGAGGGAGAGATACAGCACTAGAAATATCCGTTGAGGATTTGAACTAGGATGATGGTATGGGAACTTTGATCAGAGCACTGGATTCTGTATTTCTTAAAGAAGAGAAAGACCGCGCCTTCGAGGCATATTCAAACTTTGACAGTGTTACGAGAGATATTTCGGTTGCAATGACGGACTACATCATTGATTTCGAACAGAGGTACAATAGGATGTGCAAGTACGACATGGTTCTCCCGGATGCAGTATTAGCTTTCAAGTTGCTAGATACTGCCTGTCTAGATGGTAGGGAGAAACAGTTGGCTTTGACTGCTTGTACTGTGCTGACTTTTGCATCAATGAAGTCGGCACTAAAAATAAGTTTTGGTGAAAAGACGTCTGTCGCGCCAATAACAGATGGAATGCAAGTGAGTGACGCAGCATATTGCACTGAGCAGCAGAGAAAAGGCGCCAACAAGTCTTGCTCTCAAGACAACCAGAAGAGGGTGCCATTTCCCGGCACAAATCCACTGGACAAATATGGAAGGAGATCAAAATGTGCTATTTGTCAAAGCACTTACCATTGGGTTAAAGACTGTCCTCATAAAAATGAACAAGTTTAACTAACAGAGGAAAATGTAAACACAGAGATAGAGCAGTGTAAGATTACACTGTTTTCAAATGAATCTGCTTCTGATACTGATATTTTTATAGTTGAATCCTTAGGATCTGCTGTGATTGATACTGCATGTTCACGGACAGTGTGTGGTGCAAAATGGCTTGATAGCTATGTCAGTGAACTAAATATGAAAGAAGTACAAAATATGATTGACACACCAAGCAACAGAGCTTTCAAATTTGAAGATGGGAGAATTGTCCATTCTACCAAGAGAGTTAAGATACCAGCAAAAATTGGTCAGACTAAGTGTCACATTGAAACAGAGGTGGTCCCTGCAGATATCCCCTTACTATTAAGCAAAGCTTCCCTCAAGAAGGCAGGGGCTGTACTAGACATAACAAAATGACAAGGCAGTGATGTTTAAACAACCAGTGACTCTTGAACTTACTACCTCAGGCCACTATTGTGTAAACATTTTAGACAAAGACATCACACAGAGTCCATGCAAAAATGAGATTCTGACGGATACAGAGCACATGGAGATTCTGACAGTCACAGAGAACATGAACACAAAAGAAAAACACAAAGTATTGTTAAAGCTTCACAAACAGTTTGGACATGCTACAGTTGACAGATTTCAGAAGTTACTCAGCAGTTCAGGGAATAATGATGATGAGAAGTACGAAACAGGAAACAAAGTGTACTACAAACGAGTTGACTGTCAAGAGTGGAAAGGACCGGGAGTAGTCATTGGCCAAGAGGGTGTGGTGATATTTGTGAGGCACGGAGGCATCATTGTCAGGGTGCATCACTCAAGATTGTGGAAAGTAAATGATCAACAAGATAGAGGGGCTGTTGCTGAGAATCAGTCTCCTAATGAAAATGACAAAAAGGACACAGTAACAGACACAAACCTACCAGATGTCGCATCCAATGATATGGACACTGAAACTGACACAGGAAATGAAGCAGAGACCTTCAACCATGCCACAGATAATACTGTTGAGCTTTCAAATGAGGAAAACATTCAACAACAGCCACATGTGTTCAGAGAACATGGTTGTTCCCATCTGAAAACTGGACAAACTGTTAAATACATGGACCGAGAAAGTGGAAAGTTTTCCCAAGGAAAACACCAGAACTGGTACAACTTGCAGTACTCTGAACCAGCTACACTTTCTGGTACAACAGGGTCAGCTGACCTGTCACTTGTAGATAATCTCAGAATTGAACCAATGGAAAATCGAGAAAAACAGAATGACATTCAAAATGATGATGTACTTGAATCAAAGGACGTGTCATTTGACTCAGCTAAGCTAGATGAGCTCAGTAATTGGAGGAAAAATTGAGTGTTTGAGGAAGTCAAAGACATTGGCCAAAAATGTGTCTCAACAAGGTGGGTGTGTACCCTTAAAGAATCCTTAACTGGAATAGTGACTAAAGCATGTCTAGTGGCTAGAGGTTTTGAGGAGCTGGCTGCTAAAGAACTCCCAAAAGACTCACCGACATGCGCCTCAGTCACTCAGATTGCTGATGTCAGTGATCTGCCAGAAAAAATTGAAACTTAATTCCATAGACATCAAATCTGCATTTTTGCAGGGAACAGAGCTGTCAAGGGACATTCACATCTGACCTCCGCCTGAAGCTAAAAGCGAAGGAACACTGTGGAAACTAAAAAAGTGTGTGTATGGATTGGCAGATGCATCACTCCACTGGTACAACAAAGTCAAGGCATCAATGCTGAATACAGGTGGAAAAATGTCACAAGTGGATCCTGCAGTCTTCTATTGGCTTGATCAAGACTGCAATGTGACTGGAGTACTTGCCTGTCATGTTGATGACTTTATCTGGGGTGGCTCACAGACCTTTGCTACAACTGTGATTCCACACCTTAAAGCTGTTTTCCAGGTCGGCCGTGAGGAGCATGATAATTGTTATGTTGGCATAGAGTTTATTACAGTTGATGGAACAATACTGATGCAACAGGAGAGCTATATCAAGAATCTTCAACCCATTCACATGGATTCTTCAAGTACCGTACAAAGGAATTCCCCTCTATGTGGAATTGAAGCTGATCAATTGAGGTCCAAGATAGGACAAATTTTATGGGTTGCTAGACAGAGTAGACCTGATGTAATGTTTGATGGTTGCAACTTGGCATCTAACACAAAACACGCCGCTGTACAAACCATTCATGAGGCAAAGAAAGTTGATCGTAAACTGAAATCACAACAAGTGACTTTAAAGTTTCAGCATGTTGGAAAAGATGACTCTTTGAAAACAGTTGTCTTCAGTGATGCTTCGCTGAGGAACCTTACAGATGGAGGCACACAAGATGGACATCTAATCGTGTTAATGGGTGAAGGAGGAAGATTCTCACCTATCTGTTGGCAGACAAAAAGGATCAGAAGGGTTGTCCGAAGCACACTTGCTGGAGAAACACTTGCTCTTGTGGATGGAATTGACAATGCGACCTTTCTTGCAACTCTGTTCTCAGAGCTTACCACTGGTGAGACAAAACGGCACATTCTACCTGTAGTTTGTGTCACTGACAACTACTCATTAGTTGATGCTGTGAAGTCAACCAAGTCTGTCACAGAGAAAATACTTTGTCTTGAGATTAGCAGCATCAAGGAATTTATTCAAGAACAGAGAATCCAGTGGATTCTGTGGTCGACCACAAAGGAACAGCTTGCTGACTGTCTGACTGAAAAAGGAGCATCCGGTCTTGTGCTCCTACAGGCTCTCAGTAATGGAAAGTGGCAGCTTGAGTAATACAAATAAAAACTGTCACACAACCCATTTGCAATGGGGAACTTGAATAATACTTGGACATTTAATTATGTTGTTGATGTTTTATTTGTCTTTAAAGAAAAGGGGGAGATTGTTAAGTTCATGTTTTAAGTATCCCTATATTTCTGTTATTACGGGGCTATCACTCAGTCAAGAGTGCACCTGCGCAGGGAGTCTTGTGGTTGATGGACCTAGCCTAGAGTGGCATGGCTACCTTGTAGTGTGTTCATACGTTATAGTAAACTTTGTTAAACTAGAACCTTGTCGTTGTGTCATTTCGAGTTAACAGTAGTCACCTGGAATGTATTTCAATTAACAGGTGTGCCTTGTTAAAAGTTAATTTGTGGAATTGATTTCCTTCTTAATGTGTTAGAACCAATCTGTTGTGTTGTGACAAGGTAGAGGTGGTATATAGAAGATAGCCCTATTTGGTAAAATACCAAGTCCATATTCTGGCAAGAACAGCTCAAATAAACAAAAAGAATATGACAGTCCTTCAATACTTTAAGACATGAAGGTCAGTCAATACGGAAAATTTCAAGAACTTTGAACGTTTCTTCAAGTGCAGTTGCAAAAACCATCAAGCGCTATGATGGCTCTCATGAGGACTGCCACAGGAAAGAAAGATGCAGAGTTACCTCTGCTGCAGAGGATACGTTCATTAGAGTTAATTGCACCTCAGATTGCAGCCCAAATCAATGATTCACAGACTTCAAGTAACAGACACATCTCAACATCAACTGTTCAGAAGAGACTGCGTGAATCAGGCCTTCATGGTCGAATTGCTGCAAAGAGACTTGCTTGGGCCAAGAAACACGAGCAATGGACATTAGACCGGAGGACATCTGTCCTTTGGTCTGATGAGTCCAAATTTGAGATTTTTGGATCCAACCGCCGTGTCTTTGTGAGACACAGAGTAGGTGAACGGATGATTTCCGCATGTATGTTTCGCACCATGAAGCATGGAGGAGGAGGTGTGATGGTGTGGGGGTGCTTTGCTGGTGACACTGTCAGTGATTTATTTAGAATTCAAGGCACACTTAACAAGCATGGCTACCACAGCATTCTGCAGCGATACGCCATCCCATCTGGTTTGCGCTTAGTGGGACTATCATTTGTTTTTCAACAGGACAATGACCCAACACACTGTCAGGTTGTGTAAGGGCTATTTGACCAATAAGGAGCGTGATGGACAGCTGCATCAGATGACCTGGCCTGCACAATCACTCGACCTCAACCTACTTGAGATGGTTTGGGATGAGTTGGACCGCAGAGGGAAGAAAAAGCAGCCAACAATGCTCAGCATATGTGGGAACTCCTTCAAGACTGTTGGAAAAGCATTCCTGATGAAGCTGGTTGAGAGAATAACAAAGTGTGCAAAGCTGTCATCAAGGTAATGGGTAGCTACTTTGAAGAATATAAAATCTAAAATACACTTTAATTTGTTGAATACTTTTTTGGTTACTACATGATTCCATATGTGTTATTTCATGGTTTTGATGTTTTCACAATTTTTTCTACAATGTAGAAAATAGTAAAAGAAAGAAAAACCCTTGAATGAGTAGGTGAGTCCAAACTTTTGACTGGTATTGTACATACAGTGCATTTGAAAAATATTCAGACCCTTCACTTTTTCCACATTTTGTTACGTTACGGTCACGCTCTGACCCAGGAGAGCTGGTTTTTCTCTGTTTAGTTAGGTCAGGGTGTGATAGGGGGTGGGCATTCTAGGTTTTTGCTTTCTATGTTTTGGCCGGGTATGGTTTCCAATCAGAGGCAGCTGTCTATCGTTGTCTCTGATTGGAAGCCATACTTAGGCAGCCTTTTTCCCTTGGTTTGTGTGGGTAGTTGTTTTGTTAGATTAACCTGACAGAACTGTCGGCTGTCAGTTTTTGTTTATTTGTATTCAGTGTTCATTTTCATTAAAAATTATGATGAGCACTCAACACGCTGCGCCTTGGTCCCCTTCATATGACGCCCGTTACAGTTACAGCCTTATTCTAAAATGTATTCCATTGTTTTTTTTCTCCTTATCAACCTACACACAATACCCCATAATGACAAAGCAAAAACAGGTTTTTAGAAATGTAATTAAAATAAAAAACTGAAATATCACATTTACATAAGTATTCATACCCTTTACTCAGTACTTTGTTGAAGCACCTTTGGCAGCGATTACAGGCTTGGGTCTTCTTGGGTATGATGCTACAAGCTTGGCACACCTGTATTTGGAGAGTTTTTCCCATTCTTCTCTGCAGATCCTCTGAAGCTCTGTCAGGTTGGATGGGGAGCGTTGCTGCACAGCTATTTTCAGGTCTCTCCAGAGATGTTTGATCGGGTTCAAGTCCGGGCTCTGGCTGGGCCACTCAAGTACATTCAGAGACTTGTCCCGAAGCCACTCCTGTGTTGTCTTGGCTGTGTGCTTAAGGTTGTTGTCCGGTGGGAAGGTGAACCTTCATCCCAGTCTGAGGTCCTGAACGCTCTGGGGCAGGTTTTCATCAAGGATCTCTCTGTACTTTGTTCTGTTCATCTTTGCCTCGATCCTAACTAGTCTCCCAGTCCCTGCCGCTGAAAAACATCCCCACAGCATGATGCTGCCACCACCATGCTTCAAGGTAGGGATGGTGCCAGATTTCCTCTAGACGTGACGCTTGGTATTCAGGCCAACGAGGTCAATCTTGGTTTCATCAGCCCAGAGAATTATGTTTTTCATGGTCTGAGAGTCTTTAGGTGCCTTTAGGAAACTCCAAGTGGGCTGTCATGTGTCTTTTACTGAGGAGTGGCTTCGGTCTGGCCACTTCACCATAAAGGCCTGATTGGTGGAGTGCTGCAAAGATTGTTGTCCTTCTGGAAGGTTCTCCCATCTCCACAGAGGAACTCTAGAGCTCTGTCAGAGTGACCATTGGGTTCTTGGTCACCCACCTGACCAAGGCCCTTCTCCTCCGATTGCTCTGTTTGGCCGGGCGACCAGCTCTAGGAAGAGTCTTGGTGGTTCCAAACTTCTTCAATTTTAGAATGATGGAGGCCACTGTTCTTGGGGACCTTCAATGATGCAGACATTTTTTGGTACCCTTCCCCAGATCTGCGCCTCGACACAATCTTGTCTCTGAGCTCTACGGACAATTCCTTCAACCTCATGGCTTGGTTTTTGCTCTGACGTGCATTGTCAACTGTAGGACCTTATACTGAATACCATCCGAGGACCCTGTATATGTCATACATTACCATAACTGTTCCTGTATACTGCTGCATAAACTTACCTCAGTCTCCAGAGCAAATAAACTTTGTCTTGAAGACAAGTCTACATATTAGCTATATTGACAGACTAATCTACTTTCCTTGCCAACAATTCAAGTTTAAATGATACACCAACTCCCTGCATCATTTGTTTGAGCTAGTTTATCTAAATGTATTTCATGAAAATCACTATGAATTGATCCAGGAGTTGAAGTGAACACTATATTAGTTTCTGATGCAGCTGGAATCATTTAGTCACTTGTCAGTACACTTGTAAAAAACAAGATGATATAAAACACTACTATATGCATATGTACAACAGCTAGCAATATCTATACCACAATGCAGTTGTGAGCATACAAGGTATTATATATTATAGAAAATCATCTAACTGAACATGGATGTTGTGTTAGTGTAATGTTCCAGGCAGGTTCCAGTATGTTCTTCAGCTGGTGAACCTCTTCTTGTGTTGGGCAGCTGGTTTTGCAGCCTTTGGTGCTATGGCAACGTTGGCAGTGATGTTGGGTTTGGGGAGCTGTGACTCAGGCTCCTTGTAGACAACCGTCTGGTCTTTTCTGCCCTCCACAGCAAAATGAACAAGCGTCTCATATACTTTCTTCACTACCCACTGCTTCGACCTCTTGCAGAAGATTTGTCTGTACTGCAAGTCTCATAGAAAGACATGAAAACTGATCATGAGGATGTGTAAAACATAAAAACTGATCATGAGGATGTCTAACCATACAATAAACCATGTTCATCTGTAAACAAAAATGGTACAGTAGACTGGTATGTGTTTTGTTAGACTCAGTCAATTAAAATGGGCTGTTAGCAAAGATGTGAACAGTTTGACGGAGGCTTGACTTGTAGACAGTCTAGTTGTGTATGAAAAACACTGCCAACAATAGAGTGAAAAGGCTAGAACAGTATAGAAACAGCCCTTCTCCCCCATGCCAAAGAACTGATGCAAGGGCATGAAAAATGTGAGGAGAAAGTTTAGTGTATTGGTAATTCTGTTTTCTCAAGAGGGTATTGTGCTTTCATAAATACCTTTGGCTGTCCTGGCTTGTTTCAAAGTAAGATGAGGTTGAGCTTGAGCTTATTCCAGGCTGAAAGCTTTCATCCAATGGGTCTACAGGCTCTGTATTACTAAAGCTGGTGTCAAGATCACCGTCATCAGCAGCCGCAGCAGGATTAGTCTGTAGGACACACAGTAGTCAGTGATTAGCCAACATTTTACTACTTTGTCTCCATCAATACACACTCAAACAAGGTACTATACCCTCATATCAATAGATCATGCATTCTAACCTCCTCACACAATACCCACCCCCAAAAGATACCAGTCAGTCACCCACACCATCCTCTCCTTACTAATACCTCCTTGTAACTTACTTGTAAACACACCAACTATAACAACAAGATACGGACCATGTTTATGCCTAGCTCCAGTATATTTATTTGCTCATTGTGGAGTCATGGAAAGATTTAGTTGATTTTAGTTAGATTTTAGAAGGTGACTTACTCTAGTTCCTAAGGTTGATGTTGCTGTCTCTGGAGATGTTGATGGGTTGGACTCTTCATAAGAATAATGTATCTCATTATGCTAGTTATACCACTTTGAGGATAGAGAAATGTATGTCAAGTGATTCAAATATTAGTGCAACCATTCAGTGTACAGGGCACTTAAACGATGACGACACTGCCTGATAGACTCTGTGCAGAAGATATTTTATTTTATCTCAATATTTTGCTTCCCCACCAGAACTGTAGCAGAAAATCTTTGAAATGGAACCACTCAGTTTCTAACTTTGTAACATGCCAATAGGGGCTGGAGGAAACACAACCAAAGGTCTGTCACAAAAAGTAACTGTAGCCCTTTGATTATCATTGAATATTGTAATAGCTTTCATTGTTTGCTTATATGTCCCCTTTTTTATCCTACGGTTCTGATTTGGTGTACAGGAAGAACACTGTAAGAATGGCCCATGTTCTGAATTCTGTCAGGATCGGACCTTCTTTTCAAAATGGTTGACGAAGTCATCCGCAGAGAGGGAGGAGGGGGGGGGGAGGATTCAGGAGGGAGGAGAAGGTGGCAAAGAGCTTCCTAGGGTTAGAGGCAGATGCTTGGAATTTAGAGTGGTAGAAAGTGGCTTTAGCAGCAGAGACAGAAGAGGAAAATGTAGAGAGGACGGAGTGAAAGGATGCCAGGTCCGCAGGGAGGCGAGTTTTCCTCCATTTCCGCTCGGCTGCCCGGAGCCCTGTTCTGTGAGCTCGCAATGAGTCGTCGAGCCACGGAGCAGGAGGGGAGGACCGAGCCGGCCTGGAGGATAGGGGACATAGAGAGTCAAAGGATGCAGAAAGGGAGGAGAGGAGGGTTTAGGAGGCAGAATCAGGAGATACGTTGGAGAAGGTTTGAGCAGAGGGAAGAGATGATAGGATGGAAGAGGAGAGAGTAGCGGGAGAGAGAGAGCGAAGGTTGCAACGGCGCAATACCATTCGAGTAGGGGCAGAGTGAGAAGTGTTGGATGAGAGCGAGAGGGAAAAGGATACAAGGTAGTGGTCGGAGACTTGGAGGGGAGTTGCAATGAGATTAGTGGAAGAACAGCATCTAGTAAAGATGAGGTCAAGCGTATTGCCTGCCTTGTGAGTAGGGGGGGAAGGTGAGAGGGTGAGGTCAAAAGAGTAGAGGAGTGGTAAGAAGGAGGCAGAGAGGAATGAGTCAAAGGTAGACGTGGGGAGGTTAAAGTCACCCAGAACTGTGAGAGGTGAGCCATCCTCAGGAAAGGAACTTATCAAGGCGTCAAGCTCATTGATGAACTCTCCAAGGGAACCAGGAGGGCGATAAATGATAAGGATGTTAAGCTTGAAAGGGCTGGTAACTGTGACAGCATGGAATTCAAAGGAGGCGATAGACAGATGGGTCAGGGGAGAAAGAGAGAATGTTCACTTGGGAGAGATGAGGATTCCAGTGCCACCACCCCACTGGCCAGATGCTCTCGGGGTATGCGAGAACACGTGGGCAGACGAGGAGAGAGCAGTAGGAGTAGCAGTGTTATCTGTGGTAATCCATGTTTCCGTCAGCACCAAGAAGTCGAGGGACTGGAGGGTAGCATAGGCTGAGATGAACTCTGCCTTGTTGGCCGCAGACCGGCAGTTCCAGAGGCTGCCGGAGACCTGGAACTCCACGTGGGTCATGTTAGAGTGGCAGCGGCCACGCGATGTGAAGTGTTTGTATGGCCTGTGCAGAGGGGAGAGAACAGGGATAGACAGACACATAGTTGACAGGCTACAGAAGAGGCTACGCTAATGCAAAGGAGATTGGAATGACAAGTGGACTACACGTCTCAAATGTTCAGAAAGTTAAGCTTACGTTGCAAAAATCTTATTGACTAAAATGATTAAAATGATACAGTACTGCTGGCTGGTGAAGTAGGCTACCTAGCAGTGGCTGCGTTGTTGACTTTGTTTGAAAGTGTAGCTGGCTAGGTAACCTCGATAGTTTCAGTACTACACCTTATCATGATACAAAGGCAACTATGTAGCTAGCTAACATAACACTAATCAAGACGTTCCTTTGTAATGTATTTAGTTTCTACAATGCTGCTCGTCGGTAATAGTTGGCTAGGTTTGGAAATGGCGTCGCGGGGGACGAAAATAGCTGGCTAGCTAACCTCGATAATTACTCTAAACTACACAATTATCAAACTATGACAAAGACAACTTATTGACTAAAATGACTAAAATGATACAGTACTGCTGGCTGGTGAAGTAGGCTAGCTAGCAGTGGCTGCGTTGTTGACTTTGTTTGAAAGTGTAGCTGGCTAGGTAACCTCGATAGTTTCAGTGCTACACCTTATCATGATACAAAGGCAACTATGTAGCTAGCTAACACTAGCTAACCTGGCTAGCTAACCTCGATAATTACTCTAACCTACACAATTATTTTAGATACAAAGACAGCAAAGACAACTATGTAGCTAGCTAACACTACACTAATCAAATCATTCCGTTGTAATGTATTAGTTTCTACAGTGCTGCTAGTCGGTAGAAGTTGGCTAGCTAGCAGTGTTGACTAAGTAGGAGAACGGTGGTGCGGCGGACGAAAATAGCTGGCTAGCTAACCTCGATAATTACTCTAAACTACACAATGCAGCTTTATTAACTCAATGATATATGTATTTATATTTGACATTGTTTGCAAACTGATATGTGACATGTATTAATGCAAAAATAACATGCAAAACAGGCAAGCCTGTTTTTTGGGGAGTTAAAATGTGGGGCTCAAAACAGGTGGGGCTCAAAACAGGTGGGCTCTGCCCCACCTGCCCTGAAAGACTGGTCGCCACTGATTGCAACCATAGCACATATTTAGAATAAAGAAACATGTGAACCATAGAAGTTATATATCTAGAACCTGAGCATAATGTGGAAAATATGTGTTTTTAGTAACAAATGAAAAGCAGTACTGAAGTCATACCTCTATTGTGCTGGTATGGCCGCCCCAAGTTGTGACATTAGTTTTGATTCTGTACACGGTGTTATGGAAGCCTGAAAGGATTTTGGTCAAATCTAATTTTGGGTGAAAAGGTCATCATCACTTTTCGGGAACTTAGATACAGATAGCATAGAGTAGGATACTGAGCGGATGTGTCACGAGTGCTATCTTCGTATTCCCTGTCATAAATTAGCCAAGGCGCAGCGTGCCAGTAGTTCCACATATTTTATTTGTGAACTTGAACAAAACAATAAACAGGTGAAACTGAAACAAACGTGACATTCTGGGGCTGCTCACACACAGCTGCACAAAAACAAGATCCCACGAAAACACAGGAAAAAACAGGCTGCCTAAGTATGTCTTCCTATCAGAGACAACGATAGACAGCTGCCTCTGATTGGAAACCCTACCCGGCCAAAACATAGAAAACAAAACATAGAATGCCCACCCGCCTATCACACCCTGACCTAACTAAACAGAGAAAACACAGCTCTCCTAGGTCAGAGCGTGACAGGATGGTCCTGAGTCTTACATGAGTCCCCTCTCTTTGAGTTTTTCACCATTTGTTGCATTACAAAGTTGGATTGAAATAGATTTAATTGTGATTTCTTGTCATTGATCTATACAAAATACTCCAAAATGTCAAAGTGAAAAGAGAATTCTACAATTTCTTTCAAATTAATAAATACTGTTGCATAAGTATTCACCCCCTTTGTTTAGGTAAGCCTAAATTAGTTTGGGAGTCAAATTTGACTTAACCAATCACATAATCACATGTACTCACTGTGTGAAATAATAGGGGTTGACATTATTTTTTTAATGACTACCCCTTCCTCTGTTCCCATACATACAACATCTGTAGGGTCAAGTATTACATTTCAAGCACAGATTCAACTACAAAAACATAGATGGGTAACAATAACAAATCAGACATTGACTATCTCTTTAAGCATGGTCAAGTTAATAATTATGCTGTGGATGATGTATTAAACCACCCAGACACATCAAAGATACAGTCGTCCTTCTGGACTGAGCTGCAGGACAGGAAGGAAACTGTTTAGGCCATTGGTGATTTTAAGACAGCTACAATTGTTGTGATGGGA
Organism: Salmo salar; assembly: GCF_965601325.2. Lineage (NCBI taxonomy): Eukaryota > Metazoa > Chordata > Actinopteri > Salmoniformes > Salmonidae > Salmo > Salmo salar. The sequence goes on along the minus strand of NC_138310.1, from coordinate 18,965,771 downwards.
TAAAACTGAGGATGGATCAACCTTGTAGTGACTCCGCAATAATGAACTAAATGACAGACTGAAAAGAAGAATACAATTATACAGAATTAAAATATTCCATCCTGTATGCAACAAGGCGCTAAAGCAATACTGCAACAAAAAAGGCAAAGGAATTCACTTTTTGGCCTAAATGCAGAACCTTATTCTTGGAGCAAATCCAACATCCATCCAACATCACTGAGTAACTGCCTCCTTATTTTCAAGCATGGTGGTGGCTGCATCATGGTATGCTTGACATCGGCAAAGACTGGAGAGTTTTTCAGGATAAAAAGAAACGGGATGGAACTAAACTCAAGCAAAATCCTAGAGGAAAACCTGCTTCAGTCTGCTTTACACCATACACTGGGAGAGGAATTTTACTTTCAGCAGGACAATAACCTACAACACAAGGCCAAATCTATCAAGAAGACAGTTCATGTTATTGAGCGGCAAAGTTACAGTTTTGAGTAAAATCTGCTTGAAAATCTATGCATGACTTGAAAATTGCTGTCTAGCCATGACCCCCCAACACCTTCACAGTGCTTAAAGAATTTTGAAAAGAATAATGGGCAGATATTGCACAATCCAGATGTGCAAAGTTCTTAGAGATTTACCTGATACGATTCACAACTGTAATCGCTGCTAAATATGTTTTTTAACATGTATTACCTGAGGGGGGTACACTGTTGATATACACTACCGGTCAAAAGTTGTATAAAACCTAGGGTTTTTCTTATAATTGTTATATTTTGTACATTGTAGAATAATAGTGAAGACACTAAAACTATGAAATAACACATATGGAATCATGTAGTAACCAAAAAAAGTGTTAAACAAATCAAAATATATTTTTATTACCACAGCATTCTGCAGCGATACGCCATCCCATCTGGTTTGGGCTTAGTGGGACTATCATTTCTTTTTCAACAGGACAATGACCCAACACACCTCCAGGCTGTGTAAGAAGGAGAGTGATGGAGTGCTACATCAGATGACCTGGCCTCCACAATCCCCCGACCTCAACCAAATTGAGATGGTTTGGGATGAGTCAGACCGCAGAGTGAAGGAAAAGCAGCCAACAAGTGCTCAGCATATGTGGGAACTCCTTCAAGACTGTTGGAAAAGCATTCCAGGTCAAATCAAATCAAATCAAATTTTATTGGTCACATACACGTGTTTAGCAGATGTTATTGCAGGTGTATCGAAATGCTTGTGATTCTAGCTCTGACAGTGCAGTAATATCTAACAAGTAATATCTAACAGTTTCACAACATATACCCAAAATACACGTACATCTAAGTAAGGAATGGATTAAGAATATATATACATATTTCTTTAGCCTCCTGAGGTTGAAAAGGCACTGTTGCGCCTTCTTCACCACACTGTCTGTGTGGGTGGACCATTTCAGTTTGTCAGTGAAATGTACGCCGAGGAACTTGATGCTTTCCACCTTCTCCACTGTTGTCCCAAAAATTTGGATAGGGGGGTGCTCCCTATGCTGTTTCCTGAAGTCCACGATTATCTCCTTAGTTTTGTTGATGTTGAGTGAGAGGTTATTTTCCTAGCACCACACTCTAGAGCCCTCACCTCCTCCCTGTAGGCTGTCTCATCGTTGTTGGTAGTTAAGCCTGCTACTGCGTCGTCTGCAAACTTGATGATTGAGTTGGAGACGTGCTTGGCCACGCAGTCATGGGTGAACAGGGAGTACAGGAGGGGACTGAGCACGCACCCTTGTGGGGCCCCAGTGTTGAGGATCAGCGAAGAGGAGGTGTTGTTTCCTACCTTCACCACCCGTCAAAAAGTCCAGGACCAAGTTGCACGGGGCGGGGTTCAGACCCAGGGCCTCAAGCTTGATGATGAGCTTGGAGGGTACTATGGTGTTGAATGCTGAGCTATGGTCGATGAACAGCATTCTTACATAGGTATGCCTCTTGTCCAGATGGGACAGGGCAGTGTGCAGTGTGGTGGCTATTGCATCGTCTGTGGATCTATTGAGCGGTAAGCAAGTGGGTCTAGGGTGGCAGCTAAGTTGGAGGTGATATGATCCTTGACTAGTCTCTCAAAGCACTTCATGATGACAGAGATAAGTGCTATGGGGTGATAGTAATTTACTTCAATTACCTTTGCTTTCTTAGGTACAGGGACAATGGTGGTCATCTTGAAGCATGTGGGGACAACAGACTGGGATAGGGAGAAATTGAATATATCTGTGAACACACCAGCCAGCTGGTCTGCGCTTTGCTCTGAGGACGTGGCTAGGGATACCATCTGGGCCGGCAGCCTTGTGTCAGGAATCTCGCTTCCTGAGTCAGTTTTCTGCCTGAGCTTTGTTTTGGAGTCTTTTGTCTGAGGTTCCTGAACGCACCCTGTCTGGTTGCCAGGTGCCGAAGCTAGGCAGGAGAACTTTTGATTACCCGCACCTGCATCTCATCAACCATCTGCACACCTGGTCCTGATCATCACCTCTTCATAAGCCCTGACCTGACATCCATTCCCTGCCGGATTGTTAGCAACGAACAGTATGTTGTGCCAGCGTATCAGCCTCATGTTTCCTGAGTTTGTTTTGTTATTCTGTACTTGTTGCCGGTTACTCACTCCTGTTTACTCTGTCTACAGTCATTCTCCCGGAACATTCAACTCCCTTACCTGGCCGTTGGTGGATTCAGTGACTTCATTGGATCAACCCATTCACTCATCAACTCACCTCCGCTGCCGTTCCGTCTCCTGGATTATTCAACTTACACATCAAGACTACCAATAAATATTCACCTTCACTTTACTCACCTTGTCCTGGTCTGCTTCTGGGTTCTGTCTTAGAAAATCGTGACACCTTGAGAGGGTTAACACACTTAAATGTCTTACTCACTTTGGCCACAGAGAAGGAGAGCCCACAGTCCTTGATAGCGAGCCACGTCGATGGCACTGTATTATCCTCAAAGTGGTATTCAGCCTGTCCGGAAGCAAGACGTCGGTGTCCGTGACGTGGCTGGTTTTCCTTTTATAATCCGTGATTGTCTGTAGACCCTGCCACATACGTCTCATGTCTGAGCCGTTGAACTGGGACTCAACTTTGTCCCTATACCGACGTTTAGCCTGCTTGATTGCTTTGTGGAGGGAATAACTACACTGTTTGTATTCTTCCATATTCCCAGTCTTCTTGCCCTCGTTAAATGCGGTGGTTCACACTTTCAATTTTGCGCGAATGCTCCCATCTATCCATGGTTTCTTGTTGGTAGGTTTTAATAGCCACAGTGGGTACAACATATCCTATGCACTTTCTGATAAACTCATTCACCGTATCGGTATGTGTTATTATTTTCTGAAGCTACTCTGAACATATATCCAGTCCTCGTGATCAAAACAAACATTGAGTGCCAAGAGTGTGCAAAGCTGTCATCAAGGAAAAGGGTGGTTATTTGAAGAATCTCAAATATAAAATATATTTTGATTTGTTTAACACTTTTTTGGTTACTACATGATTCCATATGTGTAATTTCATAGTTTGGATGTCTTCACCATTATTCTACAATGTAGAAAATAGTCAAAATAAAGAAACCCTTAGGTGTTCTAAAACTTTTGACTGGTAGTGTACAGAAGTATGTGGACTCCACTTCAAATTAGTCGATTCGTCTATTTCAGCCACACCCGTTGCTGACAGGTGTATAAAATCGAGCACACAGCAATGCAATCTCCATAGATACACATTGGCAGTAGACTGGCCTTACTGAAGAGCTTAGTGACTTTCAACGAGGCACCGTCATAGGATGCCACCCTTCCAGCAACTCAGTTAATCAATTTCCTGCACTGCTAGAGCTGCCCGGTCAACTGTAAGTGCTGTTATTGTGAACTGGAAAGTCTAGGAGCAACAAAGGCTCAACTGTGAAGTGGTAGGCCAAACAAGCTCACAGAATGGGACCGCCGAGTTGCAACACTCATTACTGAGTTCCAAAATGCCTCTGGAAGCACGTCAGCACAAGAACTGTTTGTCGGGAGCTTCATGAAATGGGTTTCCCTGGCCGATCAGCTGCACACAAGCCTAAGCTCACCATGCGCAATGCCAAGTGTTGGCTAGAGTGGTGTAAAGCTCACCGCCATTGGACTCTGGAGCAGTGGAAACGCGTTCTCCGAAGTGATGAATCATGCTTCACCATCTGGCAATCTGATTGACAAATCTGAGTTTGGCTGATGCCAAGAGAATGCTACCTGCCCGAATGCATAGTGCCAACTGTAAAGTTTGGTGGAGGAGGAATAATAGTCTGAGGCTGTTTTTCATGGTTCAGGCTAGGTCCCTTAGTTCCAGTGAAGGGAAATCTTAATGCTGCAGAATAGACGATTCTGTGCTTCCAACTTTGTGGCAACAGTTTGAGGAAGGCCCTTTCCTGTTTCAGCATGACAATGCCCCCGTGCACAAAGCAAGGTCCATACAGAAATGGTTTGTCGAGATCGGTGTGGAAGAACTTGACTGGCCTGCACAGAGCCCTGACCTCAACCCCATCGAACACCTTCTGGATGAATTGGAACACCGACTACGGGCCAGGCCTAATCGCTCAAAATCAGTGCCCGACTCACAAATGTTCTTGTTGCTGAAAGGAAGCAAATCCCTGCAGCAATGTTCCAACATGTAGTGGAAAGCCTTCCCAGAAGTGTGGAGGCTGTTATAGCAGCAAAGTGGGGACCAACTCCATATTAATGCCCATGATTTTGGAATGAGATGTTCGATGAGCAGGTGTCCACATACTTTTGGTCATGTAGTGTATATTAGTGATTTATTTTTCATTCATCTTAAAGAATTGTTAGAATGTTTCTTACACTTTGACTTTACAGAGTATTTTGTGTAGATCATTGACCATTTTTTGTTAATTATATGCATTTTAATCCCACTTTGTAACATAATAAAATATGAAGATATCCAAGGGGGTGAATACTTATGATAGGCAGTGTTCGTACTAATGACTGTATATATGAGGAACATACCCACCTCTGCATCGTGGTCTCAGAGCATTTCATATTATTTTGTACGTAAATCTGAGACACTTCATTTAGTATGATATGCTCATTTTCGTATGGTATGTATTAAATTGTTTATGTCTATCATCCATTTCATTTGTACAATATGTTTCAAATTTGCATAATGTACAATATGCTACAAATTTGCAAAACATATATGTTGCGAATTCCAATTTGATATGGCTAACACTAGCTAGGTGGCTAGGTAGCTAACGCTAATTTTAGCTATCACTAGCGGTTAGAGTTTTAGGTTTTAGGTTAAAGGGTTAAGGTTAGGGTTAGGGGAAGGTTTAGCTAACATGCTAAGTTGTTGCAAAGTAGCTAAAAAAGTAGTAAGTTGTTGCAAAGTTGCTAATAGCTAAAATGCTAAAGTTGTCTGTGATGAAATTCAAACATGCGACCTTTGGGTTGCTAGACGTTCGTGTTATACACCCACCACGCAACCTTTTGGTTGCTGACGTTTGCATTATACTCCCACCCATCCACCCCCTTAAGTAACCTTCTATCAAATCAAATCAAATTTTATTGGTCACATGCACATATTTAGCAGATGTTATTGCGGGTGTAGCAAAATGCTTGTGATCGTATGTAACCCAGTGGAGGCTGCTGAGGGGAGGACGGCTCATAATATTAACCTGGAAACCATGTGTTTGATGTATTTGATACCATTCCACTGATTCCACTCAAGCCACGAGCCTGTCCTCCCAAATTAGTGTGCCACCAACCTCCTGTGATGTAACCATACCAAACGTAACATATTATACTAATTTGCATGTCTCGGATTTACATTTACTAAATTAAGTCTAGTCTATGACACCAGTCCGACGTCTATGCATAGCCACAAGGGGTCGTATTCAGGTCGTTCGATGGGAGCACGAGCCAACACTCTCAATGACGCCTGACCATACAGGGGCGGAGCTAATTAAACAATAAAGGGATTCGATTATTGGGCTGGGTTATCCCAGTGAGAGGAGTTTGCTTCGGGTAAAAAGTGATCGCATTCGTTTTGGAACTGGGCAGCCAGATTCCCCGTTCAAAGCCCACGGCTAAATCTGTTCAAAACAAAAGTTATGTAGCCTAGGCACCTGGAGAAATGAGTAGGATTGTGTGTTTTCACTTGCAAAAGTGATTGTTTTTAAAAACGCGTAAATGCCTTGCCAATGAAAACTTGTTAGAAAATTCCAAAATATATTTTCTGGAAAAGAAATGTAGGTTTCTGTATGATGCACCGTATTGCCTTCTTGACAACATTGACGCAGATTACTGTTTGTTTTGAGAAGGGCGCTCCTCTCTCACCGTTTTTTCCCGTCACCGGCCATAGACCGGTACACCGTGGCTCAGGTATTAGAACTCCATCAACGGTATTGTTTCGGGGTAATAATACTATCCATTAGGGTTGTCTTTCTTTATGAGTGTGGGTCACCAATGGCATGTGAATTGTCTCTTTCCTAGCTTTAGCTGGCGATATGTGAAAAAGAGATTGTCCGAATATGTATTTCATATAGCATCAGAGACTGGTTTGAACAGAAAAGTTTCAGACAAATGTGTTGCTTGTTCTATTATGGTTTGTTCTCCAAGCTGGCGGCTCGTTAGCCCAACAGCATTTGAGCCAGCATTGCATCAAGCGCACAAGAAAAAGTTGTGAGGTGACAATCTAAACTGTGGTTCGGTCTCAAGGTATGTAATCAATGTTTTGGGATGATCATTTTTGTCTGTTTGCAAGTTTGTTTCAATGTGTTATATTCACCACATCGGTTTAGAATTTAATATGAATTAATATTTTATGTAGGCTGTCGAGTTTTTATCTATGAACGAGGCTTATCAGCACCTTAATCATGTGTTTTATCATTGTTTATAGGTTCATTAAAATATCCTTCATCAATGGCTTTTTTTGTGAAAAAGAAGAAATTCAAGTTTCAGACACATTTGACATTGGAGGAGCTGACCGCTGTGCCTTTTGTCAACGGAGTATTGTTCTGCAAGCTGAGATTGTTGGACGGTGGAGACTTTGTTGCAACTTCGTCAAGGTAAAATGTTATTTTGTGCTCGCTGTGGCATGAATTGTGCGCATGTCGCATGGGCAATACAGTAGCCGACATAATAACCAAACTTCTGTCATAATGTTATAACTTGTTAAATGCCTCAAACCACTCTTACTCTATCATAACCCAAAACGCAAGGTTGTTTTACTGCATTGTTTGTAAGCAATGTCTTCGTAAACAAATCATGTTTAGATTCAAAGTAGCCTAGGCCTGACTATCATTGGCATGTTGGTCTTATGCACTGTCAGTCTTTGCATCCATCGCTTCATCTATACATTTTAGTTGTTAACCAATCATCCTTCAGCTTTATATCAGTGATTCCTCACGAAACAGCAGAAAAGAATACCATGGTTTTGGGGATTTTCACGAAATGTAATCCATAGACTAGTGCTTTGGAGAAAGTATTTTTGACATAGACATTTGTATCTAAAAGCATAAATGAAAAATAATTAATAAAAGTTGGCATATGTATTACATTTTGGCCATACCTAGGCCTCCTTTAAGACGCCATAATGTTTCAACATAATATACTGTACTGGCATATCAACGTTCCAGAGTGCGATCTCTGCTAGTTTTAAAGTTATGGTCCATTTTATACAGAGCAATTGGCATAGTAGGCAATGTAACCAATCACAGCCCTCCTTTTAACTATATCATTGCACATCCTACAGAAGGCCATCATTTTGACTCAATTTAACCAATTGGTATTCAAAGTCGGGCTCGTGACCGGAACTGCAGTGGGGTTGCTAAAATGTAAACCAAACAATCTTCTTTTTTTTTTTTTGGAGTGGCGACTACAAATTAAGAGTACAGGTCATTGGACAATATGCACACGTTTTTGAGAAAGATAATTTGATAGATAAAATTTTTATTGAGTAAATATATTTATTGGTTTCTTTTCATTTTGATGAGATGAAAATGCAATGAATTGAAGGTTATTTGTTGATGTAAAAATCTAAATTGATTGATTTTTAAGGTTTTGTAATAAAATTTGGGGTGGGGTCGCAAGAAATCCGTAACAAAAAATGGGGTCCCCAGAAATTCTGGAAAAAATGGGCTCCCTGCTGAAAATGTTTAAATGCCACTGATTTAAACATTCACTCTGTTGGTAATGCTTACAAATTAGACAATAACTGTAAAAGTAACAGAGAATATACTCTGGAACTTTGATATGCCCGTAGAGTATATTATGTTCAACAATATATAGAAAAATTATCAAAATCCCAAATATTATATTTTCAATATTCATGTTTTATCTTTCTATATTCATAAATTAATGTAAAAAACACGTTTTTGAAATCAAAGTATTACTCATATTACAGAGCAAGCGGTACAGCTTCATATGACACCAATGTTTGCTTTGTAGCACAGATGAAACACTATGGAGTATTAAAGGAGGAGGCCAAAATGTCCAAAATTTGCCAACTTTGATAAATTATTTCTCAATTATGCTTTTGGATAAAAATGTCAAATATATGTCAACAATCCTTCCTCCAAATGACAATTCTATGGACAAAATGTTGTGAAAATCACCAAAATCATGGTCTCGTGTGCGTGTAGGGGGGTCGTGAGGAATCACTCAACAAACCAAATGTCTAAAAAAACAAATAAACCTCTACAGGATCGGTAGGTCCCCCGCGGGACGAGTGAGCTAACGTAGGCTAATGCGATTAGCATAAGGTTGTATGTAACAATAACATTTCCCAGAACATAGACATATCTGATGTTGGCACAAAGTGTAAATTCTTGTTAATCTAAATGCACTGTCCAATTTACAGTAGCTATTACAGTGAAAGAATACCATGCTATTGTTTGAGGAGAGTGCACAGTTATGAACTTAAAGTTATTAATAAACCAATTAGGCACATTTGGGAAGTCTTGATACATTTTCAACAGCTATGCAATGGCTCATTGGATCAGTCTAAAACTTTGCACATACACTGCTGCCATCTAGTGGCCAAAATCTAAATTGCGCTTGGGCTGGAATAGTACATTATGGCCTTTCTCTTGCATTTCAAAGATGATGGTACAAAAAACATGTGTTTTTTTTTGCAATTTTTGATCTTTTACCAGACCTAATGTGTTACATTCTGCTACATTCATTTCACATTTCCACAAACGTCAGTGTTTCCTTTGAAATGGTATCAAGAATATGCATATCCTTGCTTCAGGTTCTGAGCTACAGGCAGATAGATTTGGGTATGTCATTTTAGGCAAAAATTGAAAAAAGGGGGCAGATCCTTAAGATGAAGGGTTTGCGGCTTGAATATGGCAGGCCACTGATACAGCATTAACCTCCAAGCTCTGGTTTAGAACCAAGCCAAGTGGGTCAGACTGGTAACTGGGTCATAAGAAAGAATTGAGTTGGAGAAAAGCCCTCTGCAGACATTTGTCTAAGCTCTCTGTCCTCCAAGTTGTACATTTCCATTCAAGTCACATACAATCCTTCCCCTCCCCAACCTCAACACATCAACAGCTTTTGTGTCTTTTCCATGTTGCCCCAGACAGAGCGGAGTGTAGTGGTTGGAGTTAGAGGACATTTTACCAGGAGGAATTAGCTCACTTTGGGCAAACAGGGTGACTTGTAATGGTCTGTATCTGACACCCTTTGTGAGAACTGACACCGATACTGACTCCTTCCCTAAAGTACACACAATTAATTGTACAGAGATGGGAGAGCTTTTAGGAAAAATGATGGAAGTAGAGATTGTAGAATGTTGTTGCTGTTCCTCTCTTTCAGCTACACACCCAAACACTGGCATACTAACACCTGGTGAAATAAAACACATGTTTATGTGAGGGGGCATTGTTTACTTTAGTAATATAAATGGGAACACAAAAGGAGTCCGCTATTTGATCTGGGAGTGTTTGTTGAAAAGTAGGCTAGAGAAGAAAGTGATGCTTCTCTGGGGCTTTCACAGTGTTAGGTAGAGGGTTGTGTGACTTCAGATGAAGGGTAGCTGTGCAAAAACATGATTAAGTGAACCTGAGTTATGTCTCAAAGAACTGTTTGGATCTGAGTTCATTAGCATTTGTCATGCCACATTTTTACTTTTTGTCATGTGGACACCTGCTTGTCAAACATCTCATTCCAAAATCATGGGAATTAATATTCAGTTGGCCCACCTTTGCTGCTATAACAGCTGTCACTCTTCTGGGAAGGCTTTCCACTAGATGTTGAAACATTGCTGCAGGGACTTGCTTCTATTCAGCCACAAGAGCATTTAGTGAGGTTGGGCACTGATGTTGGGCGATTAGGCCTGGCTCGCAGTCGGCTTTCCAATTCATCCCAAAGGTGATCGATGGGGTTAAAATCAGGGCTCTGTGCAGGCCAGTCAAGTTCCTCCACACCGATCTTGACAAACTATGTATTTCTGTATGGACCTCGCTTTGTGCACAGGGGCATTGTCATGCTGAAACAAAAAAGGGCCTTCCCCAAACTGTTGCCAGAAAGTTGGAAGCACAGACTCATCTAGAATGTCATTGTATGCTGTAGCGTTAAGATTGCCCTTCACTGGAACTAAGGGACCTAGCCAGAACCATGAAAAACAGCCGCAGACCATTATTCTTCCTCCACAAAACTTTACAATTGGCACTATGCATTCAGCAGGTAGCGTTCTCTTGGCATCTGCCAAACCCCGATTCATCTGTCGGACTGCCAGATGGTGAAGCGTGATTCATCATTCCAGAGAACATGTTTCCACTGCTCCAGAGTCCAATGGCGGCACGCTTTACGCCACTCAAGCTGATGCTTGGCATTGCACATGGTGATCTTGGGCTTGTGTGCGGCTGCTCGGCCATGGAAACTCATTTCATGAAGCTCCCAACGAACAGTTCTTGTGCTGACATTGCTTCCAGAGGCAGTTTGGAACTCGGTAGTGAGTGTTGCAACTGAGGAGAGAATTATTTTTTTTACTCTGTGGTCCTGTTCTGTGAGCTTGTGCGGCCTATAACTTCGCAGCTGAGCCATTGCTGCTCCTAGACGTTTCCACTTCACAATAACAGCACTTAGAGTTTGCCGGGGCAGCTCTAGCAGGACAGAAGTTTGACGAAGGTTGCATCAGTAAGGCCATTCTACTGCCGATGTTTGTCTATGGAGATTGCATGGCGGTGTGCTCGAGTTTAAATCTATATCAGCAACGGTTGTGGCGGAAATAGCCGAATACACTAATTTGAAGGGGTGTCCACATACGTTTGTGTATATATAGGGAACATTAACTGTTCATGTCAGCCTCATTTCACACTACCAGCAGGACTGCACACAGTCTTCCAGGACATTTCCAAGATCTATATTTTATTAATATACAGCTGAGTTTCCTTTCAAACTTTGAATTTGTTATTGATTCCATATTACCAGTCAGGTTCTTCCACATCAGAATAGCTGGAGCATGTCCCGTCTGGTTGACCTGTGAGGAAACCATTTTTCTGGGCTTTCAGATAAGAGCTCGTCTTTCTCCCCACTATAGAGAACCTTATGATGCAGTATGTCCTAACTGAACTTCTGAACTGTGGCCACCCTGTGTCCCAGGACTGTGTATGGCTTTTGTTTCTCTCCTATGCCTGTCATCATTGATTAACACACTTTTTTAACTCTATGTTGCCCTCCACTTCCTTTACCATGCAATGATACAAGACCCTGGTGTGCTGTGCACCCATGAAACCTGTTTTTGAGCATTATATAACAGGTTGTCTCCATCCAATCTGCTTGAGTTATCTGGCAACTCTGTCTCTGATCATCTCTGTTACCCGAGTGCAGAAAACAAGGGCTTCTTAGAAAAATAGACTAATTTGGGGGGGGTCCCACTGTCTCTGCTAGAGATGTCGTGTTATGTCACAGGGCCTGGGGAGTGTAGTATACACAACTCCCTTTGTTCTGTTGTTGTGTCTGAAATAGTTCTGAAATCCATTGAGTTTGACCAATGGGCCATGCTCCTTAGTGTGAAAATGCTTCAGTCCTAATGGTTGTAACACAAGCCGTAAGCAAGGGGGATCACATGCTGTTAATGTGACTGTGGAAGCTCATTTTTGGGTCTTCTGATGTAGGTCTTGCTAAGAGCTACACTACATACTGTATATTGCTTTCTGTGCTGAATTACCACTGTTCTTCATGCAAAATGTAGAAGGGAAAACAGCCCAGTGGCTTCCAGCGAGCCATACATTCCCCTGTAGGGTTTTGGCAGAGGAAGAGCCATTTGTACTCCCTGCATGAGTTTGAGTTTTAGCACCCATATCTGTTTTGTTTGAGTCTAGCTTTAAGAGCCAGCAGTGAGCAGAGCGTGTTGTTTGATGTGGCAGTGGGGCCTGATTAGATCCATTTCCTGAACTGGATAAGATTTGGCCTGGGCTGCATGGTACAGACATGATGGGGAATGTTCAGGTTCTCTCTTCCCTGCCTGGATGCCTGCTGCACACAGACTGCTCTCCTTCCTGATTAACAGAGGACACATCTGATCATGGAGGGGGTTATAGGAACAACTGGATGGAAGTAGCAACACTCATGCCCCGCCCACACGAGTGGCATAGCGGTCTAAGGCACTGCATCTCAGTGCTAGAGGTGTCACTACAGACCCTGGTTCAATTCCAGGCTGTATCACAACTGGCCGTGATTGGGAGTCCCATAGGGCGTGGCACAATCGGCCCAGCGTCGTCTGGGTTAGGGTTTGGCCGGGTTAGGCCGTCATTGTAAATAAGAATTGGTTCCTAACTGACTTGCCTAGTTAAAAAAGGTTAAATAAATCAATAAAAATAAATAGCTGAAAAATATATCTATTTCCTGTGTTTTGAGGGGTGCAAAATCAACTTGTCACTTAAATCATGCTGGATTGATTACTTTCATTTTCCTCCTGCGACTCTTTCATACTCTTGCTTGTACCTATCGTTTTTTCCCATCAACGTTACGACAAGGGAAATGTTTGTAATAACGTGTCAAACACCCCCCAGTAATGCCTGAAATGGGCTCAATGGAATACTGTCTTTCCGTTGCATCTATAAGAACGCTAAGGCTTCGTCTGGGATTTAACGTATCATCTCAACAATTACATCACAAGAAAGATCACTTTATTTTGATGGGTGTTCATTTTTTGTGTAATTGGAAAAAGTAATTTATTACAGTTGAAATATTTGCAAATGCGCTGTAATGAAAGCAACTTCCGAAAATGGACACTTGGATTATAGTGATATTAGATCTCGCAAACAATGTAAATTATGCATACAGTAGGTGTAATCTAGAGCCAAGCCTGTTGATTTTTAATCAGAGGGTTTCCTGCAATTGACACACTTGTTGAATAATGCAACGGAACGTTACACCAACAGTAATTAACGAGGCAGTCTAGACAGGGCAGGGGAATGCAGGTAGGGTGGACGGGGCAGGGGAATGCAGGTAGGGTGGACGGGGCAGGGGAATGCAGGTAGGGTGGACGGGGCAGGGGAATGCAGGTAGGGTGGACGGGGCAGGGGAATGCAGCCCTGTTCCCCCCCTTTGTTAATTGTTTCATACATGCAAATATAACCAGTGCATTTATGCAAATGAGGCACATCAACATTTTCTCCCCCACAATATTAAATACCTGATACCATAAAAAAAATATATTAGTTCATTCTAAGAAAAATAAAGTAAATAATAAATTGAATACCTGAATTCCCACAAATCCCTGAACTCCATTCATTAGTTGTCTGTGCCAGTAAAATGTTTTATGTGCTATAATTCAGTCAGTATCTGATGGATTGACAGGTTTGGAGTATCTTCATACATTGTCCAACTGTTGCATTTATTACAAATGTTTTATAAACCTTTTTTTTTTAAATTTTGAATACCGTTGTTAATGGAAGAATGAGTGAAGTGGAGAGTGGGGGAATTGGAAGAAGAGTCAAATGAGCGGACGTGGAGGTTGACTCACTGGGACGGGCTGCTGTCCAGCTGTTTCCTGTTTTCCCATCACCTCTTTTACCCCATCCATAGAACAGAGACGAGGGTCTGCCACACCTCTTCTGGTCTTTGACCAGGTAATCAAGAGGAGCATCCTGTTTTAAAATGGCCCTCACTTTCAATGAATTTACAGTGTACATGCTAATGTAGGATTAGTGCAGGCTACTGACTGTATTGAAGTGCCACATTGCCTACATTTGATAACTGCATTAATGGCCTGGACTGGAGCCTCGTACACCTTGATTAGACAAGGGCATTTCTATGTAAAAGGACCCGTAAGCACCAACATGTAAAGTTCAAAGGAGCATGTCATCATATCAGCTAGGATTGTATTTATATATTTTTTTTTATACACAAGGTTTATACATTTTTCAAACATTTTCTATCCAAAATATTAAGAATAAGCAAAGGATTTGATTTCTCATCACACAGATGGAAAAGGGATATTGGAAAGCATTTACCAGAACACGTTTTAAAGGGTGTTTAATAAATGCATCGAAACACAATCCTGTTGAAGTAAAGGCCCCTGCCAACTGATATCAACACTTATACTTAGTTTTGGATAAATTATTTGCCTTGTTTAAGAATTGGTAACAGAATTTCCCGAAAAATCAGTAACTGATTTACTGCATTTGAATTGGCTACAATGGGAAATCATATTAGTCACTAACCACAGTTGTCACCTGCAAAGCAAGTGTTAAAACAGTCTGGACAACCCCTCCCTCCACCTTTCTGCTTCTCTCTCCAGATAATGTCATCTCTCCCAGCTCTTACTGACACCTACCCATGAGCCCCCTCTGTGCATTTACTGTAACCAGCATCCTTAACCACTGTGCACCGACCGATACCGGACTTCCATGGATGTTGAAAAGTAGTTGATATTTGGTCAGTCCGCCCTGCCTTGTTTTCAACATCCACAGATGTAGTTTTTGGTCTGGACTGGCCTTGATTTGGCCCAAACATAGACGTAGACGAGTACGGTTACATTCACACAATGTAATTTATTGTGGATAGATTAATATAATAGTTCCATTTAAAATGTTTACATGCTTTGCAAGAACGATTCCCCTAATAATCCTGTTTACATGGACACATCTGAAATCAGACTACCTGATGGCACTTATAAATGCAGAAAATTGCCAATCAAGATCGCGTTCTACCACAGCGAACATGTTATTTTTGGGGAGCATATTTGATTGAGTTCATGCATGTTAAGTTTGTATGTGAAAACTAATTCTACTACGCATACATTCATTTGTTCCGAACACACTTCACTCGCGCTAAAGAGGGAGGCTCGATCGGATGGTGCAAGCACATGCCCAGATCAAATACACCTATTTATTTATTTAAAAACAATGTTTTTAAGGTGTTTACATGTCATAATCATTTGAAAGATTGCTCAGAAAACCAGGTGTTTTAACTGGCTTATGATTTGATGTTGACCTTATGACAATAGAGTATTGCATAATCTGCCTACTGCCATAATCCATTTAATATCAAACTATTAGTGTGCTTGTAAACTTACTCAAAGATTGGTTGAGATTTGGACCGGACAAAATCTGAACCAATGACAGAATGTTTCACAAGTTTTTGAGTACACTAACTTATTGAACTGTACTGTACTGAACTCTACTCTGCTGAACTGTACTCTAGTTTGATGTCCAAACCTGTGTTAATTACACTGAACAAAAATATAAACGCAACATGTATAGTGTTAGTCCTATGTTTCATGAGTTGAAATAAAACAAATCCCAAAAATGTTCCATACGCACAAAATCATTTTTCTCTGTTTGTGCACAAATGTGTTTACATCCCTGTTAGTGAGCATTTCTCCTTTGCAAAGATAATCCATCCACCTGACAAGGGTGGCATATCAAGATGATTAAACATCTTAAGCTAAATTCATTACACAGGTGTACTTTGTGCTGGGGACAATAAGTATTTTTTTAATGTGCAGTTTTGTCACAACACTATCACAGATGCCTCAAGCTTTGAGGTAGCGTGCAATTGGCATGCTACCTGCAGGAATCTCCACCAGAGCTGTTGTCAGAGAATTTAATGTTAATTTCTCTACCATAAGCTGCCTCCATCATTATTTTTGAGAATTTGGCAGTACGTCTAACCGGCCTCCAACCGCAGACCACGTGTAACCACGCCAGCCCAGAACCTCCACGTCTGGCTTCTTCACCTGCGGTATGGTCTGAGACCAACCAACCAGACATCGGATGAAACTGAGGAGTATTTCTGTCTGTAATAAAGCCCTTTTGTGGGGAAAAACTAATTCTGATTGGCTGGGCCCCAGTGGCTGGGCCCAATGGGTGGGCCTATGTCTTCCCAGGGCTGCACCCCTGCCCAGTCAGGAAATCTGTAGGTTAGGGCCTAATGCATTTATTTCAATTGACTGATTTCCTTATATGAACTGTAATTCAGTAAAATTGTTGCATGTTGTGTTTATATTTTTGTTCAGTATATATATCGTATTTAGTCCGGACCAAACAATTTTTTTTTTTTTTTTTGTGGGGCGGAGTTCATTAAAATAATAACCAGTGTGTAGAATGATACCCTATATGCAACGGAGGATATTGCAAATTTCTAACTTTGTGTACATATTTAGAATACATCACCATGAAGAGAATGATATTCATATCAATAACACATTTCTGTGTAGTACCGATCAGGGACCCATGATGCAATTCTGTTACTGCGACTCTGTTACCGGGTGTAAATCCACTTCATTTACTGTAGTTCAATAACCAAAATAGATTTTTCAAAGTGAAGTGTAGGCTCAGTGTACTGTTCCTACCATCGTGCACGGCAGCTTCCTCAGCTGTCCAGACTGCTCTCACCCAGCTCTCCACACTGCTCTCTCCCAGGGCTAGGCTGTTTATCCGAGTCCTGTCAGGGGCCAGTGGCTGACACAGGCCTGCTGCTATTTTGTGTTGCTGCTGGAGAGGGCCTGAGGACAGCACCCAGCCTCTGGGACAGGATGGGAGATAAGAATCCCATAGTAAAGCATGCCTGACTGAGTGAGTCATCCTAAACTGGGGTACAGTAGGGGGTGACGGTGTATTGTAGCTCTCAAATAAACAAATCCCTTTTGATATAGCTACTAGTGGATATGACTGTGATTTCAATGTGGTGAACAACTTTTTGTTCCACTGACTTATTTCCTTTTGTGACAACATCTGCTCGTTGTGTAAACTTTCAATCCGTTTCAGTCAATAGTCATAGTTCTCACCCTTTTTTTCTTTTCCTGTGTGGTTTTATTGCCACAACTCCTGCATTTTCCTTTTTGAGTTTTGTGATCTGATGTTTGTGTTGTTTTGTGATCACTTTAACTCGCTCTGGGTCTGGATGTAACAGGTCATGCTGGTGTTGAGAACTGGGCTGGCCTCAATGAGGATTGTCTTTCAACATTGTTCAGATATTGTAGATCTCCCCTTGTTTTCTCAGTGCGGTGTGTTGCATTGCGTTTCCTTGGTGAGATCCCTGTTGATTACTCCCTGTGACATTGTGGCCTTGTGTATCTGTGAACTGACTCCGAGAATGTCTCAGATACCGCTGTTACAATGAGTTTGGTTGTTAAGTGTTGTCTCCAGACCCCTCCCCCCGTCTCTCTCCTCAGTGCTCTAGCTCTTTCCCTCTCGTTTTGAATGAACGCTGTAGTCGGGGATTTGAGGCGTGTGGTTGCCATGGTGGTTGAATAAAGCCATCTGGTATGTGGAATGTGGCTGAGAACGTTTTCAGAGACAGACCAAAGGGGGGCAGTGATTAGTGTGGCGCTCCTGATAAGAGCTAAACAAGTGTGTGTGGCACAGCATTATGAACCAAGGCAAAACATGAAGGGACGACTATATAAAGAACCTATTAGAGAAGAAAAATCGAAAATGGTAGTGAACAAGAATACTTGCATAAAAAGTGTTTTAAAACATTTATTGAATGTACAAGATGAATCATTGAGAGAGGAAATGGGGAACTCGTGTATGTTAGACATTTAAGTATGACCGAAGGTTTATAGTCAGTCATGCAATTTGTTGGAGTTTGTGTAGTCCTATTATTACTAAAGATTTGTAGCCAATCAAATAGCTGGAATCTGTTTGTAATACAAAGCAGCAGTAGGGGAGTTATGACTTGTTTTTTTTAATAGTTTCTCTAGGAAACAACTATTTTATTTGGCCAATTGGCTTAACACACCATAGCTGGGTTTCAATCATTCCTGACCTAAAGTGTGAGATGCATAAAAAGAGAGACTGGGAAGGGAGGAAAAAGTGTTACTGGACGTGCAGTGTTGGTGAGCGTTGCGAAAATATAATGGGTGAAGGGGAGGGGAGTGTTAGTAGCAGCTGCCACCAGTTTGCACTGATCCATAACTGGCCGTTAACGCTGTGCAAGTGGCACTCGCCTAGCAACGCTAGCCTCGCCATTGTCAGCCAATCCAGTAGGAGCTTCGATTGGTCACTCCCGTCGCAATATCGCAGATGATTTACAGTTGAAGTCGAAAGTTTACACACCTTAGCCAAATACATTTAAACTCAGTTTTTCACAATTCCTGACATTTTAATCCTAGGAAAAATTCCCTGTCTGAGGTCAGTTAGGATCACCACTTTATTTTAAGAATGTGAAATGTCAGAATAATAGTAGAGAATTATTTATTTCAGCTTTTATTTCTTTCATCACATTCCCAGTGGGTCAGAAGTTTACATGCACTCAATTAGTATTTGGTAGCATTGCCTTTTAATTTGTTTAACTTGGGTCAAACGTTTCGGGTAGCCTTCCACAAGCTTCCCACAACAAGTTGGGTGAATTTTGGCCCATTCCTCCTGACAGAGCTTGTGTAACTGAGTCAGGTTTGTAGGCCTCCTTGCTCGCACACGCTTTTTCATTTCTGCCCACATATTTTCTATAGGTTTGAGGTCAGCTCTTTGTGATGGCCACTCCAATACCTTGACTTTGTTGTCCTTAAGCCATTTTGCCTCAACTTTGGAAGTATGCTTGGGGTCATTGTCCATTTGGAAGATCCATTTACGACCAAGCTTTAACTTCCTGACTGATGTCTTGAGATGTTGCTTCAATATATCCACATACTTTTCCCATGATGCCATCTATTTTGTGAAGTGCACCAGTCCCTCCTGCAACAAAGCACCACCACAACATGATGCTGCCACCCCCGTGCTTCACAGGTGGGATGGTGTTCTTCGGCTTGCAAGCGTCCCCCTTTTTCCTCCAAACATAACGAAGGTCGTTATGGCCAAACAGTTCTTTTTTTGTTTCATCAGACCAGAGGACATTTCTCCAAAAAGTCAGATCTTAGTCCCCATGTGCAGTTGCAAACCGTAGTCTGGCTTTTTTTATGGCAGTTTTGGAGCAGTGGCTTCTTCCTTGCTGAGTGGCCTTTCAGGTTATGTCGATATAGGACTCTTTTTACGGTGGAAATAGATACTTTTGTACCTGTTTCCTCCAGCATTTGCACAAGGTCCTTTGCTGTTGTTCTGGGATTGATTTGCACTTTTCGCACCAAAGTACGTTCATCTCTAGGAGACAGAACGTGTCTCCTTCCTGAGCGGTATGACGGCTGCGTGGTCCCATGGTGTTTATACTTGCGTACTATTGTTTGTACAGATGAACGTGGTACCTTCAGGTGTTTGGAAATTGCTCCCAAGGATGAACCAGACTTGTGGAGGTCTACAATTTCTTTCTGATGTCTTGGCTGATTTTCTTTAGATTTTTCCCATGATGTCAAGCAAAGAGGCACTGAGTTTGAAGGTAGGCTGTGAAATACATACACAGGTACACCTCCATTTGACTCAAATTTGTCAATTAGCCTATCAGAAGCTTCTAATCCATGACATAATTTTCGGGAATATTCCAAGCTGTTTAAAGGCACAGTTAACTTAGTGTATGTAAACTTCTGACCCACTGGAATTGTGATACAGTGAGTTATATTTGAAATAATCTCTAACAATTGTTGGAAAAATTACTGCACAAAGTAGATGTCCTAACCGACTTGCCAAAACTATAGTTTATTAACAAGAAATTTGTGGAGTGGTTGAAAAATGAGTTTTAATGACTCCAACCTAAGTGTATGTAAACTTCCGACTTCAACTGTAAATAAAGTTCAGCTTTCTCCAACTTTTTAGTCCCGGCCTACTCAGCTCCCTTGCCCATGCTCGCATCACTTTTACCAGTCTCCCCGCCCCCCTATTCTCTCGCTTTCCTTCCATTGAAAATGTATGACTTCCGATGTTTCACCGCACGATGATGGTTCCAAGTGTAAATCTAAAATGCTTGCTGTGGTGGGGTTCAGTTTTTGTGGAACCGACACTCATACAAGAGAAGGGAAGAATTTTATAAACTTAAACAGTGCTATATATCCATTATGTGGAAGGCTGGATCACATCTCTTGCATTTTAGCCATGTGTCAATGCAGAGGGGACAGCCATGTACTAGTGAAGCAGTGTATAAAGTGTCACTGTCAGTCATGTGACTTCAGATAGTATGCCTCAAGTGTGGAATTGATACTTGGTCTGCATCGTAAAAGCCATGTGTGCAGTTGGGGACATGCTGTCCCTGATGTAGAGGTACTGCAGGGATCACATGTGGCTCACCTGGAACTTTTCTTTGGGCAGATGATCCTATGACGCCACTCCCTTGCATGGCATGGAGTAGGAACACGTGCCTTGGCCCTGTGCCCTGCAAGGAGCCAACGACTACCCACCACTATACTGAAGCCCCTCTGTAGCTCTACAGTTAATCAAATGTGTCAGCTGATTAGGGACCATGTGCTAACTGACCACTGTTCACAGGGCAAATTATTCCTCTTTGCACAACACCCAACCTGAATGGCAGTGAGTTTATTTTCTGTTGCTTGACAAAAGGGACTGTAGTACTCCCCTGTGCTTTTTTTCAGAACAGTGATGGTCAGCCTTAGGTACAGTGCCTTCAAAGTATTCATACCCCCTGACTTATTCCACATTTTGTTGTTGGTCTCAATTCAAAATTTATAAAAAAATTTCTCTTCTCACTGATCTACACGTAACACCCCATAAGTGAAAACGTTTTTAGAAATTTTAGCAAATGTTATTGAAAATGGAATGAAGAAATAACCCTGAGTCAATACTTTGTAGAAACACCTTTGGTGGCGATTACAGCTGTAAGTCTTTAAGAGCTTTGCACATCTGGATTGTACAATATTTGCCCATTATTCTTTTAAAAAAATCTTCAAGCTCTGTCGTTGATTGTTGCTCTTTGCTAGACAGCCTTGCCATAGATTCTTCAAGACGATTTTAAGTCAAAACTGTAACTAGGCCACTCAGGAACATTCAATGTCGTCTTGGTAAGCAATTCCGGTGTAGATTTGGCCCGTGTATTTTAGGTTATTGTCCTGCTGAACAGTGAATTCATCTCCCAGTGTCTGAAAACCTGGTTCAGTTGGTTTTCCTCTAGGATTTTGCCTGTGCTTATAGCTGTATTCTGTTTCTTTTTATCCTCAAAAACCTCCCTAGTCCTTGCCCATGACAAGCATACCCATAACATGATGCAGCCACCACCATGCTTGAAAATATAAACAGTGGTACTCCGTGATGTGTTTGGGGCAAATCCAACACAACGTAACACTTTGTATTCAGGACCAAACGTTTATTTCTTTGCATATCGCAACCACTCAACTCTGTAAATGTTTTACAATCAGCATTGGCTTCGTGGTGAAATCCCTGAGTAGTTTCCTTTCCGGCAACTAAGTTAGGGAGGACGCCTGGGTGTATTGACACACCATCCAAAGCGTAATGAATAACTTTTCCCCCATCATCTACCAATTGGTGCCTTTTTTTTTTTTTTATTTATTTTTTTTTTTTTTTTACGCTGCTGAGACTCGCTGTTTATTATCTATGCATAGTCACTTTACCCCAACCTACATGTACATATTACTTCGACTAACCTGTACCCTTGCACATTGACTCGATACCGGTAGCCCTGTATGTAGCCTTGTTATTTTATTGTAGCTCTCATTTTTTCCATTAGTTTATTTAGTAAATATTTGTAACTATTATTTTTCTTAACTGCATTGTTGGTTAAGGGCTTGTAAGTAAGCATTTCACGGAAATGTCTACACCTGTTCTTTGCTAGGCATTGGAAAAACCTCCCTGGTCTTTGTGGTTGAATCTGTGATTTGAAATTCACTGCTCGATTTGAGGGACCTTTACAATTATCTGTATGTGTGGTGTACAGAGATGGTGTAGTCATTTAAAAATCATGTTAACCACTATTATTGAACACAGAATGAGTTCATGCAACTTATGTGATTTGTTAAGCACATTTTTACTCCAGAACTTGAGGGTGCCAGGCTGCCCTTCATTACGCACACCTGTCACCATCATTACACACAGCTGCACAATATTGGTCTCACCTGGACTCCTTTTATTTTGTTCATTGCCTCGTCTATATCTCTGTTCCTCAGTTGGTTCCCCGTGTCAGCATTACTGTCGTTGATGTCGTTATTTTCCCCCTGTCCAGGCGCTGTTCCTGTTCTGTTTCATGTCTGTTGTTTATTATGTGTAAACTCCCTGTACCTGCTTCTCGTCTCCAGCGTTGATCCTTACAGAATGCTGACACCACTAATGGAAGCATCGGGGAGTTTTTGTTTTGATTGGAGATGTCGGGTCCGGGTGTAGTCGCCGATGGAACCGGGGGTGCCTCAGCTAGCACGTCGGGCTTCCACACCTTACCTGGCTTGAGAGGTCTTCTTGCCTCGGTGGGCTCTGCAGGCGCCCATCCCCCATCATGCTTCAGCTGGCCCTATTTTTCTTCTCCCCCTGTCAAGATGTTGTTCCTGTTCTGTTTCATGTCCATTGTTCATTAAATGTTCACTCCCTGTACCTGCTTCTCGTCTCCAGCGTCAAGCCTTACAAATTCCTCTGACGTTGTGGGGTATTGTGTGTAAATCAGTGACACAAAATCTCAATTTAACTATTTTAAATTCAGGCTGTAACACAACAAAAGGTGGAAAAGTAAAGGGAATACTTTCTGAAGGCACTTTACTTCTCTGTTGGATCAACTGCTCAGGAAGCCTGCTGCATTTACTGCCTTCTCACTTGTACAGGGTGTTTGGGTTTTGCCTGATTTTAAAGGATAGTTATGTTTCACTGGGTATCCTCTGGTGTAGTTGACTTCAGTCTGGTAATACCTGATTGTTTGAGCACTCCCAGAAGGTGGTACACACTACAGTAACCAGGCCGATCTGTCCACCATGGCTGTGTGTTTGCATTAAAGATGATGGGTCATGCATATCTAGCCCTATACATTTAGCTCCTCTTGTGCAAGTTATTTATTCTTTCCATAGTCCACATTAAGCACTGAATTCACTAGAGTTTCTTCTGTGCATTCTGAGTGGCTGGATACTGGGTCCGTGCCATGGCATGACTGTAGTACTGTCAAAGCTTGCACTCAGTCCATCTGTCCAGTTGGGAGAAGGAGGGTTTAAAGCATGTTAAAATGGGAAGTAGATTATCACCAGGAATGTTTTATGCCAACCACTCTGTATTCTCAGCCATTTTCCTCAACGTATGGATGGACAGGGTGACGTCAGGCACTGGCCTAATTATATCAACTTTCTTTTTACAGAAGCCTGCAGATTATTGTTCACCGTTTCTTCGACAACAAGTTTACTTTCTCTAAAACTGGAGCAAGACATTGAAGAGAGGCCAAATGCACAAGTGATGTCATATGCTACGTTGAATTAGTGACTTCTTTTTTTGAGATCACTCAAACAGTAATGACTGTCATTCACTCTCCACTTTAGATTTCTCTTGACACTAATAACAGATGTGTTAACCAATTCCTTTTTGATTGAGATTGATGCATCTGTGCTGTAGTGCCATCCCCTTGTTGATCCCTGTCCTCTTGTCACACAGAGTGGAGGTTCAGGAGAACTGTGTTCGATGGAAGAAGAGGTTCACCTTTTTGTGCAAAATGAGTGCCACCCCGACAACTGGAGTGCTGGATCCCTCGATCTGTCGGGTTTCTGTGCGGAAGGTCTGTGTTGACTGATTGGAGACCTCTCTCTTACCAACACACAGCTCTATGCTGTTATCTCTGAACATCCAGGGCTACAGTTTCCTGCATGTAATAATGGATTATGCATCTTTCCATGTACAATTAACACCCCCTAACTCTCTGTAGCCTCTATAATCTGATGGTAGAGCAGTGCTAAAGAAACACACTCCACTGCATGCCTGACTGTCAAAGTCCTTAGGAGTCATCTCCCTCTTCCTGTTTTCTCTACAGGAACTCAAAGGAGGAAAAACATATTCAAAGGTAAGAGCCCACTCCTCCTGAGCACTCCATCCTATATCCATAAACACATTTAAACAATTTACTGTAGCCTGATGTCAACAAACACTCCCGTTGCTCCATTTAAACAGGAACATTAGTCACCCCACTTCTACAAACACAAGCAACAACTTTGGCACTCCTGTATAAGCATATGTAAACTATACCATGTTAGATGGGGAAAGTTTACAGAGAATGCACACTCAGGTTGCCAGGGACCCTTCCTGTGTTTTCTCACATTCTGCTTCTGGATTTCCTTAAGCTAAATATAATCCCTTTCCTCCTTGGAAGTAGGCTTCCTTAAATACACACATCTGTAAACAGTAGCTTCGAGGAAATGAAACCTGGAGAAAGGGAAATGAGAGTCATCTCCTCTTGGATAACCTGAGATTAAAATGAGAAGCAGTAGGGCTAAGTGTCTGGAGCATATACAGTCTGTCTCTACATCCAGATGGCTACATGTATATCACAGTATATGAAGGTTTAAAACTACTGTACATAAAGGTAGACTCAGTGAAATGACGTTGCCACAAGCAGCACCGCAGATATTGAGATGAGCGAGATGCAAGACCTTGCTCTCACACAGTATCGGCTCATGTGCACGGGTTTTCTTCACGCTGTACACAGCGTAGTAGCCAGGGCAACAAAACAGCGGAGAAATTGAGCCTCCCTCTTCAACACTCTTAGTTTGACCCACAATGCTGTTTACTTTCTTTATCTACTTCATATCGCTGAGTCTACCTTTAATGTAACTGTTGCTCTCCCTCAGCTGGGTTTTACTGACCTAAACATGGCAGAGTTCGCTGGCTCAGGCTCTGCGGTCCGCTGTTGTCTACTGGAGGGATACGACACCAAGAACACCAGACAGGACAACTCCATACTGAAGGTAAGTGACTGAGCTTGGGTGGACAGGAGTCGACTGTTGACCTTGGGTCTTTTTCAGGGTCGGGTTTGGTTGAACAGAACAACTAATATATACTGAACAACAATATGTTGCATGTTGACTTTATATTGTTGTTCAGTATATATTAGTTGCATGTTGACTTTAAAGGCATAGGCCCAACCACTGGGGAGCCAGGCCCAGCCAATCATAATTCGTTTTTCCCCACAAAAGGTTTTCATTACAGACAGAAATACTCCTCAGTTTTATCAGCTATCCAGGTGGTTGGTCTCAGACCATCCCGCAGGTGAAGAAGCCGGATATGGAGGTCCTGGGCTGGCGTGGCTACATGTGGTCTGCGGTTGCAAAATTCTCTAAAATGACATTGGCTTATGGTAGAGAAATGAACATTACATTCTCTGGCAACAGCTCTGGTGGACATTCCTGCAGTCAGCAGGAGTAAACTAGCTAGTAATCGGTCTGCAATATTGTGACATTGCGTGCATCTGCCTGCCTATTATAAAGGGGCCTGGTTAACAATATGCAACGTTTATGACGCTATTCCCTCGCTGTTTCTATTGCACAGTTACAGTTCCATGTTTAAGCTAGCTAGCTTGAAGACGTGTTTAACAGTGCGTGGTAAAGAACTAGCTAGCTATGAAGTTGACACATCAGTCCAATCAAAGTTGGTGGGCATAAGACGTTGATTTATCTGTTGCTAATGACAAAGAGCCTTCTTGGTGAGCACAAGCAGCGACGAAAGCATCACGTTATCCAAAAACATGGCAGACATTGGATGAATATAAAATTGTAATTGTGAGTGATTAAAAAAAAATCTAATAAACGTCCTCAGCGACAATTATTTGAATAATTCAGTGGATGTTTTGTGCAAAGAGGTGATGACTATAGTGTCTCTTATTAAGAATTTTCAAATCTGACTTCCATCTATGGAAATGGTCTTTTGCCGGGCGTCAGTTAAACTGCAGTACCGAAGCAAAACTGTAGGAGTAGTTGAAACTGGGCTTCTAGACCAGAACCCTGGCCCCTGGGCACCGAAGAGGGGCTTTTGCTGGCTAGCTCTCCCAGCAGGTGATGTAGTGACCCCATGAGTGACAGCACCCTGTGCCAACGATACCTATGCTCTGTACTTTCTCTGTCTGCCTCTCCACCACACAAAGCACAGAGCAACGCTGAAACTGCTGCATTTTATTCAATACAAATTGACCAAAACAACAATGCAATCGGAAAGCAACCACGTATGCTTTATTAGATCAACCAATTTTTTAAAAATATAAACAATGTTTGCTAACTGATGATGTTTTGTTGTGACATGAAATACCAGAATTGCATGCAAATATCCTGGATATTGGTGGGGCTCTGGCCCACTTGTCCCACATGACACACGACAACTGATCACCCAGTGCTGTTGATGCCCTGCACCTCAGCGGAACTTTTGATAGCTACTGCAAACATGACTGTCTTTTTTACTTTTTATTTTGTAATAAAAGTCGTCTTTGTCTGGATCTCCTCTGAAGGTGACTATCGGGATGACCCTCCTCTCTGGAGATCCGTGCTTTAAAACGTGAGTGACCTGATAGCTGTTCAAATCTCTGATCTGTCATTCATCATCATACATTTAGTAAACGTGATGCTGTTGCCCCTTTTCCCACAGTATAACATGTGGACTGACCAGTCATGTTTTTTTGCAGTGCCCCCAGCACAGCCAAGTCCATCTCGATCTCAGGCCAGGACCATACCCTGCAGCTAGACTGTAAGGGTGAGGGCACTGGAACCCCTAACCGGCCCCCTTCTTTGGGCCGGTCCATAAAGCCCAGACCCTCTGTCATCAGCTCAGGTATGACATGGAAGAAGGATCCGATTAAACCTTGTAACTGTGGGTGTTTTTATGATTATCTCATCAACACTAAACAGTTAACCCAGGCCTCGGAGACATGGTGAGGGACTAACTAATTGACGTGTGGTTCTGGTTGATGTCAGGACTTCCAGAGGAGCCAGACCAGACCCAGGTGGCCAGCCCAGGAGAAGTGTTCCAGTCGGGCCACTCTCGCAACTCCAGCTATGCCAGCCAGCTGAGCAAGATCTCAGGTGTGTGTTCCTGTTCCCCATCTTCCCTCTCCAGAGGTCATATTTCTTTGTTACTGTATTTGCACCAATGGCAGTAATGTAAACTCTTGTTCCCCAGGCTACAGCACAGAGCACTCCTGCTCCTCCAGTCTGTCTGACCTCACACACCGGAGGAACACCTCCACAGGAAGTAGCACCTCTGGGGGCCTGAGTGTGACCGTAGACACCCCCCCAGAGAGGGATAGCGACATCTGCCGGCCAGAGAGACCCCCTCGCCCCCCACGGCCCATCCTGCCATCCAACAGACCCCCCAGGCAAGACCAATCTCCCACCCACCAGATGTGTTTAGCCCAATGTGTCTGTTTTCACAATCTATGAAACACTCCAATCCATCAGTGAAACACTACTGATATTGTTCTTTGTATGACTGCTGTTTGTCACCTTGCTGTTGAGTGACTGGGCCTTTCCCCTCCACCCTGTGACAGGAGGAAGCAGGATTCTGTGGAGAGCCATCCCTCCTGGGTGAATGACACCCGCATCGATGCTGACGATATAGTTGAAAAGATCGTCCAGAGCCAGAACTTTGGTGACATAAGTAACACTGAAGGTATGAAGCCTGCCCTTTCACTTGTCCAGCACATTTTTTGCAATCTCTTTTGTACATAACTGCCTCTATTGTGCTGTGTTTCATTTGGCTTTCTCTTGGTGTGATTGTTTCCTCTTCAGACAGTAACCTGCGACTGTTTGTCAGTAGAGACGGGACCACTTCCCTGAATGAGCTACAGCTTGGAAACAGGTGAGAACACACACACACACACACACACACACACACACACACACACACACACACACCTCTTACTCTCCTACTTTTCATTCTTTCAGGGTGTCCGCGGGTGTCTATGAGCCAGTTGTGATTGAGAGCCATTAGGACTGGTGAAGATGTGAGTTTAAGTTGAGGCCTCTGTGGTCAAGCTTGTGGACTAACTCTAGAAATATATGGTAGTCATCCTGGAGCACCAGCCGAGCTGGTTGCCATGAGAGGAGGACTGTACCGCACAGTTTTCATGTTTAGTTGTGGATCTGTTTACCCTATGGGGTCTGATTTGTAAACTGTTCAGTTTTTGTCTGGTCATTTTGCACTTTATTTCTAATGTGATGTACCCACAGAAGATGTGGCTTAAATCTAAACTCATT
This sequence comes from Salmo salar, assembly GCF_965601325.2. Lineage (NCBI taxonomy): Eukaryota > Metazoa > Chordata > Actinopteri > Salmoniformes > Salmonidae > Salmo > Salmo salar. The sequence goes on along the minus strand of NC_138310.1, from coordinate 18,937,297 downwards.
TCAGCTGTATGTTGTTACACTATCTTTGTTTCCATGGTAGATTTCTTGTCCTGTTGATCAGGAAGTGACATCATGCATTTCTCTATCCTCAGCCTTTCCACAAATATTGAGAAATAACGATCGGACAAATGTAATACTGTAAAGAAAATACCCAATACACATTGTATGCGCTACTTTAGAATGTATTTTTCTCATACATGACCCAAAGCACCAGATCATCTCTGTGATGACAGTGCTAGTCACTATTGGAGGAGAGCTGGTGATGGAGAAGTGGGAAGGTTCTCAGCACAGTCTGACTGGTTTCAATCCCATTTAGATTGTAGTACTCTGGCGCCCCCTTGTGAAGAAATGGCCTGCTGAGGGATGTCCCCAAAAAACTGGTAGCTCCTAGCCTGTTCTGTTTAGTGTTTACAGATCTCAAGGAACTGGGTAGGTGTAGTAATATGGGGAAAGTTTTATATGCTATAAGTTCTAAACCCATTTAGATGTATATTTGGTGCTGTCTGATTCTCTCAGATCTGCAAACACCAAAGGGGTAAGAAGCTAGGGGTCAGACTTGACAGTACATATTCAGAGGTCTTTTACACTGGCAGATGTCGTCAAACATTATCTTATGAAGGATCATTCATCATTTGTTTGTTTTTCCAACCAGCTTGCTGGTTTGTTAGATTTTTTTAAATGGAATTTATCAAGCACTACAGAGTTTTGGAAGGTTCCCTGTTTATTGATTTTATAGAATTACATTCTCAATGATGTTGAAAAATACAGAACAAATTGTTTTCCTCCATATCTGAATGTAAACTGTGATATACTTTTTCTATCATATGTGACTAATAGAGCTGTTGTTATGGACTGAATTCTTGGAGGTTTGATACACTTGTTCAGAGTTAACATTTTGCAATGTGCTGATAGATAATATCTATCAGTTGTCTGCCTATGAATGTGTTAAATGAGATTCTGTATTTATTGCTGTGCATTATGTACAAAATATCAGTTATCACATGGGCTAATATTGACCACAGCTGGGTTTACATTGGCTGGTCTCAGGTGATGTGTGACGTTCATTGCGACAGCACTTTAGATTGAATTTTTTTTATTTTTAATTTCCGTTCTTCTTTCCTGTGTTTGAAGGGGGGTTTAAGCTATACACACAACCCCAGTGTCCTACACATTGATTAGCATTTTGTCTAATCTGTAAAAAAAAAAATTAATCTTAGATTGTCATTTTAACAAATGCACATGTATACTAGATTCTAAAATGAACAATAATCTTGGTCTATTTTTGTGATCCTCCCTAAATGTTTCATGAACAATAATGTATTTGATATTTTTTCTTTTTTCAATCTTTAATAACCTAAATGAAGCAATGACTTTGTTTAAAATGTTAGTCTGGTTGTTAGTTATGCTGTTCAATGCTATCCAACTACTATTATTAACCCCATTCATTAACAAATAGAAAATCATGTCTCCTAAATGAATATCAGTCACATCACTGGAAATATAATCGATCTCAAGCCCAGGTTTCCCTCAGTGTCATTTCATATGCAGTAGCTTTGTGTCATCTTCCACTTTCTCCTTCCCCATGTATCCAATATCCCATGCTTCACAGGGTTTCCTCTTGCAGGGAGATGTATCTTCTCCTCCTACCCCCTCTGCGTTCAGTGAACATGTAACAGAGCATGCACCACAGACTTTCCTCTGGAGCGATCTGCACTCCACTGCCTGTCCTGAATGGCCGCAGAGCACAGGACCCTGTAGAAAGGAGCACAGAGGAGAGGGAAGGAGCACAGAGGAGAGGGAAGGAGCACAGAGGAGAGGGAAGGAGCACAGAGGAGAGGGAAGGAGCACAGAGGAGAGGGAAGGAGCACAGAGGAGAGGGAAGGAGCACAGAGGAGAGGGAAGGAGCACAGAGGAGAGGGAAGGAGCACAGAGGAGAGGGAAGGAGCACAGAGGAGAGGGAAGGAGCACAGAGGAGAGGGAAGGAGCACAGAGGAGAGGGAAGGAGCACAGAGGAGAGGGAAGGAGCACAGAGGAGAGGTTAGAAGGGGCTCAAAAGAGGGCACACGGTAATATAGTAAGGCACCTGCTGTCACCGGTCTGTATCTACATGTGGATACACTGTATTTACCCAGGATAAAGTAGGCAGTGGCGCTGAGGGAGAGGATGATGAGGAAGATGGTGCCAGGACCCACGTCCCCCAGGGCACAGGCGTTTGGACAGGCACAGGGACTCTCCACCCAGATTTGCAGGGGAATGTCTCCATCAAAGTGTAGGGCGAAGTAAGTGGATCTGTTGGGACTACAGCGGTAGTGTACTACTGTCAGGGGGTGGGTGTACTCTAGGACTAGAGAAATGGAAAGCTGATGTCAATGTTGAGCGCACGGACCATAATAATAATGACACTTCTGATTTACACTTCTGCTTACCAGAATATGAAACGGACAGTGTCTGCAAGCTGCTGTTGTAATGGAATTCGTTGCCCTCATGTCTCCCATAGTTTATGTAATGACTGATGTATCTGCTATTTCTGTAAAACCTGCTCAGTAAATGAATAATTGATTAATCTTTGGGGTCCTTTGTAAATATTTAAGCCTATATTGATGCTTCACAGAATCTAATATTGACCAACACAAAAGACTGCCACTACTTGTGTATTTGTTTAGCTATTAAGATTTCAACAAAAAAGTACATACCTGACTGTCAGACAGGCAGCCACATCTGTGCAGTCTGTCCCTGCGAGCTCCTCTGGCTCAGAGAACGGTTGACAGGGGCTGAAGGAGAGGAGGATTTCTGCATTTGGTGGTGCGTTCTCCGATGGCACAGGCTTTAGGGGTACCAAGAATCCATCTGACTCCGCCATGGCTACCAGGTTTATCACCCCTGAGCCGTCCTTCATGATGCATCTACAGTTACTTATTTTTAAACAGCCTGTCTTTCTCTTCTTCAAGTCCGAGGGCGGAGGCGGAGGGTTGGACATGGAGGGAGACGATGAAATGGCACCAAAGCAGATGGATAAAGTAAAGAGAACCGTTTGAAACCTCATCTTGACCATGTTGAAGCGTAGACCTCGAGCTAGTTGTCTGTTTAGGAAGGTTCATTAAGGAAACCATTTTGTAATGTAGCAGCACAATGCCACTGATAAACTCATTAGAGCCCGACTGCTGACACATTCCAGGCGGTTCACAAAGCTCACTCTGCTCCCAGACCACATAAATGACCAATGACACTACACACACAAACCCATGCACACAATTTGTTTTAGACTACTCCCCCCCCATAGAGTAGGCTAGTGTATGGGGGTATTGAAAACACAGCTGGGACAGGGACTGGATAGATTAAAACTATTCCACAAATTTCAAATGGATTGTGAAAATAATAGTGCAGAAGACAGACTTCCCGTTGAGCACACGTGTTTAAAAAATAAATAAATCTCATTTCAACCAGCGTTGTAAACATTGAAATTAGGGTAAAATCTCAATTTAAATACAATGAAAATCTGACTTAAAAGTTGTTACATCAAATTTCAACATAGTTCTAATGATTATGTATATGTTGAAATTGTGTTAAAAAGCATATTTTTCATCCTATATTCAATATACTGTATTTTGGATGGTTGAAATGATGTTGAATTTCATATTTGATTAGACATTTTATTTGACATTGTTTCAATGTTGATAGTAAAATGGTATGTTTGAATCAACGTCATTGTTTCAACATCATGCCATCAACTATTCAATATTATTTAGGTAGTCTACGCAAATGAGTTTGGAAGCTGATCAATATCTAATTGTGTTTACATTATAGCTCAGCTGAAACCAACACAGCTTATTTTCAAAGCTAGGCAGGGTACCCAGACATGCATCTGGATGGTAAACTTGTTCTCACTGAAGTGCATTACCCCTCATACAAGTAGGAGTCATTGTTCAGCGAGGAATCGTTGTTAGCTAGCAAGCTAATTTAGCAAGTGCTCTGTGATGCTAGCATAGCAAGCTAAAAACTAACTTTTCAAGTCTGCTAACTAGCCAGTCCATCTAGCTACCTAGACAATGAGCACACGGAGGCTGCGTGCAGCCCAAAAATGTCACGTGACAGACATGCCTTGAAAGAGTTCTAATCTACATTACGCGGCTACGAGACAGAGGAAGGGGTAGCCTACTCAGCTCATTGCTCCTTGTCTTCAATGAGAGAGACTTTTCAGTGTTAGCTCATTTGGAAAATGTGCTAGGCTACTGGAGGATAATGGCACAAGAAAGTTTAGTGTACGAAACTTTCTGAGCCAAGACCAGGATTTGTGGAATCTAGCTCCGACTACATCAATTCGCCCGAGGGTGAGTACAAATATATATTCGGTCACACGAGTGGCGTAGCGGTTTAAGGAATTGCATCGTCAATGTAAATTGTCTGGTGGCGATTTTTTATGAATTGTTCAGCAGTCTAATGGCTTGGGGGTAGAAGCTGTTGAGGAGCCTTTTGGTCCTAGACATGGCGCTCCGGTACCGCTTGCCGTGCGGTATCAGAGAAAACGGTCTATAACTTGGGTGACTAGAGTCTCTGACAATTTTATGGGCTTTCCTCTGACACCGCCTGTTATATAGGTCCTGGATGGCAGGAAGCTTGGCCCCAGTGATGTACTGGGGGCGTTCGCACTACCCGCTGTAGCGCCTTAAGGTCAGATGCCAAGCAATTGCCATACATGGTTGGTGATGCAACCAGTAGGGATGCTTTTGATGGTGCAGCTGTAGAAGCTTTTGAGGATCTGGGAAAAGGTTTTGTTGTGCCCTCTTCACGACTGTCTTGGTATATTTGGACCATGATAGTTCATTGGTGATGTGGACACCAAGGAACTTGAAACTCTCGACCCGCTCCACTACAACCCCGTCGATGTTAATGGGGGGCTGTTCGACCTGCCTTTTCCTGTAGTCCACGATCAGCTACTTTGTCTTGCTCACATTGAGGGAGAGGTTGTTATCCAGGCACTACACTGCCAGTTCTCTGACCTCCTCCCTATAGGCCGTCTCATTGTTGTCGGTGATCTGTTGGGGCGGTATGCGAATTGGAGTGGGTCTTGGGTGTCCGGGAGGATGCTGTTGATGTGAGCCATGACCAGTCTTTCAAAGCACTTCATTGCTACCGCGTGAGTGCCACGGGGCGGTAATCATTTGGGCATATTACCTTAGTCCCTGTGCCCAAGGAAGCTATGGTGGTCTGCTTGAAACATGTAGGTATTACAGACTCGGTAAGGGAGGTGTTGAAAATGTCAGTGAAGACACTTGACAGTTGGTCCACGTAGGCTTTGAGTACACGTCCTGGTAATCCGTCTGGCCCAGCGGCTTTGTGAATGTTGACCTGTTTTAAAGGTTTTGTTCACATCGACTACCGAGAGTGTTATCACAAAGTCATCCAGAACAGCTGGTGCTCTCGTGCATGCTTCAGTGTTGCTTGCCTCGAAGCGAGCATAAAAGGCATTTAGCTCGTCTGGTAGGCTCGCGTCACTGGGCAGCTCGCTTCTGGGTTTCCCTTTGTAGTCCGTAATAGTTTTCAAGCCCTGCCACATCCGACTAGCTTCAGAGCCGGTGTAGTAGGATTCAATCTTAATCCTGTATTGACGCAATGCTTGTTTGATGGTTCGTCTGAGGGCATAACGGGATATCTTATAAGCGTCCGGATTAGTCTCCTGCTCCTTGAAAGCGGCAGCTCTAGCCTTTAGCTCAATGCGATTGTTGCCTGTAATCCATGGCCTCTGGTTGGGATATGTACGTACAGTCACTGTGGGGATGACGTCATCGATGCACTTTGTCATCGGCTTCATCAATGAGGTGGTGTATTCCTCAATGCCATTGGATGAATCCCGGAACATATTCCAGTCTGTGCTAGTGTAACAGTCCTGTAGCGTAGCATCCGTGTCATCTGACCACTTCCGTATTGAGCGAGTCACTGGTACTTCCTGCTTTAGTTTTTGCTTGTAAGCAGGAATCAGGAGGATAGAATTGTGGTCAGATTTGCCATATGGAGAGAGGGGGAGAGCTTTATATGCATCTCTGTGTGTGGAGTAAAGGTGGTCTAGGATTTTTTTTCCCCCCCTGGATGCACATGTGACATGCTGGTAAAAATGTTGTAAAACTGATTGAAGTTTGACTGCATAAAACTTATAAGGTACTCTACCTAAGGCGAGCAATACCTCGGGACTTATTTTAATATTAGACATCGTGCACCAGCTGTTATTCACAAAAAGACACACACCCCCACCCCTCTTCTTACCAGACGTACAGTTGAAGTCGGAAGTTTACATACTTAGGTTGGAGTCATTAAAACTCGTTTTTCAACCACTTCACAAATTTCTTGTAACCAAACTATAGTTTTGGCAAGTCTGTTAGGACATATACTTTGCGCATGACACAAGTAATTTTTCCAACAATTGTTGACAGACAGATAATTCACTGTATCACAATTCCAGTGGGTCAGAAGTTTCCATACATTAAGTTGACTGTGCCTTTTAAACAGCTTGGAATATTCCAGAAAATGATGTCATTTAGAAGCTTCTGATAGGCGAATTGACATCATTTGAGTCAATTGGCGGTGTACCTGTGGAAGCATTTCAAGGCCTACCTTCAAACTCAGTGCAAGGAGGCCTACAAGCCTGAGTCAGTTACACCAGCTCTGTCAGGAGGAATGGGCCAAAATTCACCCAACTTATTGTGGGAAGTTTGTGGAAGGCTACCCGAAACGTTTGACTCAAGTTAAACAATTTAAAGGCAATGCTACCAAATACTAATGCAGTGTATGTGAACTTCTGACCCACTGGGAATGTGATGTAAGAAATAAAAGCAGAACAATTATTCTCTCTATTATTCTGACATTTCACATTCTTAAAATAAAGCGGTTATCCTAATTGACCTAAAAAGGAATTTTTACTGGGAATAAATGTCAGGAATTGTGAAACTGAATTTAAATGTATTTGGCTAAGGTGTATGTAAACTTCCAACTTCAACTGTAGCGTCTCTGTTTTGCCAGTGCATGGAAAATCCCACCAGCTCTATATTGTCCATTTCTTTGTTCAGCCACGTCTCTGGTGAAACACAAGATGTTAGTTTTTAATGTCCCGTTGGTAGGATAATATTAATAATAGGTCATACATTTTATTTTCTAAAGATTGCACTTTAGCAAGGAGAATGGAAGGCATTGGAAGTTTAGTCGCTCGTCTCTGGCTTCTCAGAAGGATCCCCGATGTGCGTTCCCTTTTCCGGCGTCTTTTCTTCACGCAAAAGGCGTGGATCTGGGCCTGTTCCAGTGAAGCAGGATATCCTTCTCGTCGGATGTGTTAAAGGAAAAGCTTTCTTCCAGTCTGATGTCCAGAAGTTATTTTCAGTAATAAGAGACGGTAGCAGCCACATTATGTACACAAGTTACACAAAATGCAAAAAATTTACAAAATTGCACAATTGGGAGAATGAAAAACGTCAGCCATGTTCTTCAGCGCCATGTCTTCCTCTGACACATTGGTGCTTCTGAGTTAAGCGAGCAGTGTGTCAAGAAGCAGTGCGGCTTGGCAGGGTCGCGTTTCGTAGGATGCATGGCTCTTGACCGTCGTCCGGCGACAGGAGTTGCAGCAATGGGACAAGACTGTAACTACCAATTGGACGTCACGAAATTGGGGAGAAAGTACAAAATATATATACACATACACACACTACCAGTAAAAAGTTTGGACACACCTACTCATTCAAGGGTTTTTCTTTATTTTCACTATTTTCTACATATTAGAATAATAGTGAAGACATCAAGACTATGAAATAACACATATGGAATCATGTAGTAACCAAAAAATAGTTAAACAAATCAAAATATATTTTATATTTGAGATTTTTCAAAGTAGTCACCCTTTGCCTTGACAGCTTTGCACACTCTTGGCATTCTCTCAACCAGCTTCATGAGGTAGTCACCTGGAATGCATTTCAATTAACAGGTGTGCCTTGTCAGAAGTTAATATGTGGAAGTTATTTCCTTTTTAATGCATTTGAGCCAATCAGTTGTGTTGTGACAAGGTAGGGTTGGTATACAGAAGAGAGCCCTATTTGGTATAAGACCAAGTCCATATTATGGCAAGAACAGCTCAAATAAGCAAAGAGAAACGACAGTGCATCATTACTTTAAGACATGAAGGACAGTCAATGCGGAACATTTCAAGAACTTTGAAAGTTTCTTCAAGTGCGGTCACAAAAACCATCAGGGGCTATGATGAAACTGGGTCTCATAGGAAAGGAAGACCCAGAGTTACCTCTGCTGCAGAGAATAAGTTAGAGTTACCAGCCTCAGAAATTGCAGTCCAAATAAATGCTTCAGAGAGTTCAAGTAACAGACACATCTCAACTGTTCAGAGGAGACTGCGTGAATCAGGCCTTCATGGTCGAATTGCTGCAAAGAAACCACTACTAAAGGACACCAATAATAAGAAGAGACCAAGAAACGCAAGCAATGGACATTAGACCAGAGGAAATCTGTCCTTTTTTTGTCTGATGAGTCCAAATTTGAAATGTATGGTTCCAACCGCTGTGTCTTTGTAAGACGCAGAGTAGGTGAACGGATGATTCCCACCATGGAGGAGGAGGTGTGATGGTGTGGGGGTGCTTTGCTGGTGACACTGTCAGTGATTTATTTAGAATTCAAGGCACACAACCAGCATGGCTACCACAGCATTCTGCAGCGATACGCCATCCCATCTGGTTTGCGTTTAGTGAGACTAATTTGTTTTTCATCACGACAATCACCCAACACACCTCCAGGCTGTCTAAGGGCTATTTTACCAAGAAGGAGAGTGATAGAGTGCTGGACTCACCTGGACTCAACAATTGAGATGGTTTGGCATTAGTTGGACTGCAGAGTGAAGGAAAAGCAGCCAACAAGTGCTCAGAATATGTGGGAACTCCTTCAAGATGGTTGGAAAAGCATTACAGGTGAAGCTGGTTGAGAGAATGTTAAGTGTGCAAAGCTGTCATCAAGGCAAAGGGTGGCTACTTTTAAGAATCTAAAATATATTTTAGATTTGTTTAACTTTTTTGGTTACTACATTTTGGTTACGACAACACTTTTTCCCCTGTAAAATGTTGGCATTGATCCCCAGATCCTCAAAACGTTCTCCAGCTGCACCATCGAGAGCATCCTGACCGGTTGCATCACCACCTGGTATGGGAACTGCTTGGCATCCGACCGTTATGGCGCTACAGAGGATAGTGCGTACAGCCCAGTACATCGCTTGGGCGAAGCTTCGCCGTGTGACAAATAAAATTTGATTTGAACTACTGATCATGACAATGGGGTGAAACTCCTGGACAACATTTGTAATTGACCATTTTACTTTGACCTGTCCTCTTTTTAGGATATGTTGTTTGTTAACATGACAGCTAATTTTTTTATTTGATTGAGCACCATCCAGGTTAGGCTATTTGATGGGAGAAACCTGCATGATGTAAAAAGTGTCTCATTACATTGTTATACATTTTATCTCCTGCTTGTAAGCTACAGAAAGGCCACCTACTCTTTCTACCATATCCTATATCTGCTACATGATTTATGTTACATTATTTGTTTGACAGAACATTGTTGGAACTCTACAGAGATGAGTCTCTCCAACACCATGCTGGAGAGGCGTGCTGGGAATGGACAAGCTAAATATTTTGCACCCCTGCCTTTGACAAAGTGGGCACTGCTTATCAAAGGGCGGCATCCTCCCCTAAAAAGCCCATATGCCCATGGATGAGAGAAATTTTCATAATTTTTTGGCAGAATTAGGTGAGGTTTTATGTGTTGTTGGATGTGTGTCTTGGGCAGTTTAGCTCAGAAAATGCCTCCCTCGTCAATCTGCTGCCATAGGTGGCCACCTAACCCAGCCTAATGAGTGGGCCACCATGATGGAATTAAGTAAAACTAGAAGTCCAAACCCCTATCTCCATCTATGGATAATTTATGAAAGGGCCAACTGAGGACAACAACACAACGAGATGCATCAACTCAACAATTTTACTGTCAAAAGCGTCTGGCTCGATGTGATGTGATTGGAGTGAAGCCAAATACACTGCTCAAAAAAATAAAGGGAACACTTAAACAACACAATGTAACTCCAAGTCAATCACACTTCTGTGAAATCAAACTGTCCACTTAGGAAGCAACACTGATTGACAATACATTTCACATGCTGTTGTGCAAATGGAATAGACAACAGGTGGAAATTATAGGCAATTAGCAAGACACCCCCAATAAAGGAGTGGTTCTGCAGGTGGGGACCACAGACCACTTCTCAGTTCCTATGCTTCCTGACTGATGTTTTGGTCACTTTTGAATGCTGGCGGTGCTTTCACTCTAGTGGTAGCATGAGACGGAGTCTACAACCCACACAAGTGGCTCAGGTAGTGCAGCTCATCCAGGATGGCACATCAATGCGAGCTGTGGCAAGAAGGTTTTCTGTGTCTGTCAGCGTAGTGTCCAGAGCATGGAGGCGCTACCAGGAGACAGGCCAGTACATCAGGAGACGTGGAGTAGGCCGTAGGAGGGCAACAACCCAGCAGCAGGACCGCTACCTCCGCCTTTGTGAAAGGAGGAGCAGGAGAAGCACTGCCAGAGCCCTGCAAAATGACCTCTAGCAGGCCACAAATGTGCATGTGTCTGCTCAAACGGTCAGAAACAGACTCCATGAGGGTGGTATGAGGGCCCGATGTCCACAGGTGGGGGTTGTGCTTACAGCCCAACACCGTGCAGGACGTTTGGCATTTGCCAGAGAACACCAAGATTGGCAAATTCGCCACTGGCGCCCTGTGCTCTTCACAGATGAAAGCAGGTTCACACTGAGCACGTGACGGACGTGACAGAGTCTGGAGACGCCGTGGAGAACATTCTGCTGCCTGCAACATCCTCCAGCATGACCGGTTTGGCGGTGGGTCAGTCATGGTGTGGGGTGGCATTTCTTTGGGGGGCTGCACAGCCCTCCATGTGCTCGCCAGAGGTAGCCTGACTGCCATTAGGTACCGAAATGAGATCCTCAGACCCCTTGTGAGACCATATGCTGGTGCGGTTGGCCCTGGGTTCCTCCTAATGCAAGACAATGCTAGACCTCATGTGGCTGGAGTGTGTCAGCAGTTCCTGCAAGAGGAAGGCATTGATGCTATGGACTGGCCCGCCCGTTCCCCAGACCTGAATCCAATTGAGCACATCTGGGACATCATGTCTCGCTCCATCCACCAACGTCACGTTGCACCACAGACTGTCCAGGAGTTGGCGGATGCTTTAGTCCAGGTCTGGGAGGAGATCCCTCAGGAGACCATCCGCCACCTCATCAGGAGCATGCCCAGGCGTTGTAGGGAGGTCATACAGGCACGTGGAGGCCACACACACTACTGAGCCTCATTTTGACTTGTTTTAAGGACATTACATCAAAGTTGGATCAGCCTGTAGTGTGGTTTTCCATTTTAATTTTGAGTGTGACTCCAAATCCAGACCTCCATGGGTTGATACATTGGATTTACATTGATTATTTTTGTGTGATTTTGTTGTCAGCACATTCAACTATGTAAAGAAAAAAGTATTTAATAAGATTATTTCTTTCATTCAGATCTAGGATGTGTTGTTTAAGTGTTCCCTTTATTTTTTTGAGCAGTATACAAACTGGCTTCCCTTGACACTTTTTTTTTGGTGAGCCAGGACCATTCACAGTTGAGCTCACTCAGTTTAGCTGAAGGCGGATTGGATTTTGTTGTAGTTTTTTTTATCAAAGGAGGCCAAATGCTTGCTGACTTCCCTTGCATTCAATAGTACGGGCGGCAACAATATTATACTCTTTTTGACCAGACAGCATCAGAAATCATCCATGTTTTGTGCTGCTACCATGTTGTGTTAATACCATGTTGTTGTCATGCTATGTTGCTACAGTACCATGCTGCATTTTCATGTGTTGCTGCCATGTTGTGTTGTTGTCTTAGGTCTCTCTTTATGTAGTGTTGTGGTGTCTCTCTTGTCCTGATATGTGTTTTGTCCTATTTTTATTTTATTTGGTATTTTTAATCCCTGCCCCCATCCCTGCAGGAGGCCTTTTGCCTTCTGGTAGGCCATCATTGGCAGTAAGAATTTGTTCTTAACTGACTTGCCTAGTTAAATAAAGGTAAGAAAAAGAAAGAAAGATGGGTTACATGTACAGAGACAGAGGGGTGCTGTTTCGCTCACTCGAATGCTTTCTCTGGTGAGATACATTCAGCCTCTTGTGAATTGAAGGAAAATGATGAAACACAGAGAGAGGAAGCATTATTTAGTATGTTTTTTGTTGTTGTTTTTTGTGTGTTTTTTTTCATGGTACATTTTTTGGGGGGCTTCCCTTGGCTCCATGAATATACGCCACTGTGCACCTTGTATATTCTACCAATCTAATTCTCAACAGTAAGGTGAGGCCCCGACTGAGTTCCTACATTTTTTTTTTTATAATTTCAAAGTCAAAGTCCAGACCTAAACATGATCGTGATGTTGTGGCAGAACCTGAAATGAGCAGTTCATGCTCGAAAACCCACAAATGTCCCTGAGTTAAAGCAGTTCTGCATGGAATAGTGAGCCAAAGTTTCTCCACAGCGATGTGAGAGACTGATCAACAACTCTAGGAAGCGTTTGGTTGCAGTCATTACAGCTAAAGGTGGCACAACCAGTTATTGAGTGTAAGGGGGCAATTACAGTGCTTTCAGAAAGTATTCATACCCCTTGACTTATTCCACATTTTGTTGTGTTACAGCCTGAATTCATAATGGTAAGCAACTCCAGCGTAGATTTGTCCTTTGGTTTTTTAGGTTATTTTCCTGCTGAAAGGTGAATTTATCTCCCAGTGTCTGTTGGAAAGCAGAATGAACCAGGTTTCCTCTAGGATTTTGCCTGTGCTTATAGCTGTATTCCGTTTTTTTTATCCTAAAAAACTCCCTTGCCGATGACAAGCATACCCATAACATGATGCAGCCACCACCATGCTTTCAGTGATATGTTGTGTTGGATATGCCCGAAACACATTAGGACAGAAAGTACATTTCTTTGCCACATTTTTTGCAGTGTTACTGAAGTGCCTTGTTGCAAACAAGATGCATGTTTTGGAATATATGTATTCTGTACAGGCTTCCTTCTTTTCACTTTGTCATTCAGGTTATTATTGTGGAGTAACTACAATGTTGTTGATCCATTCTCAGTTTTCTCCTATCACAGTCATTCAACTCTATAACTGGCCTCGTGGTGAAATCCCTGAGTGATTTCCTTCCTCTCATCCAAAGCCTAATGAATAACTTCACCATGCGAAAAGGGATATCCAGCTTCTGCTTTTTTTATTTTACACATCTACCAATCGGTGCCCTTCTTTGCGAGGCATTGAGAAACCTCTGTGGTTGAATCTGTGTTTGAAATTCACTGCACAATGGCGGGACCTTACAATTAATTATCTGTATGTGTGGTTTACAGAGATGGGTTGGTTAGTCAAACCATGTTAACCACTAATATTGAACACGGAATGAGTCCATGCAACTTATTATGTGATTTCTAAGCACATTTTTATTGCTGAACTTATTTTGGCTTGCCATAACAAAGGGGTTGAATACGTATTGCCATAACAAAGGGGTTGAATACTTATTGACTCAAGACATTTCAACTTTCAATATTGTATTTATTCCTAAAATTCTCTACAAACAAAATTCCACTTTGACATTATGGGGTATTGTGTTTAGATCCGTGGCACACAATCCAAATGTAATCCATTTTAAATTGGCTGTAAACACAACAAAATGTGGGGTGTGAGTACTTTCCGAAGGCACTGTACTTTTTCAAACAGGGGCTTTGGGTGTTGCATAACATTGTTTATTAAAAAAATGAAATAAGTATCAAAAAGGTGTTATTTGTTCACTCAAGTTCCCTTTATCTAACATTAATGTTTTGGTTGAAGATAACATCATTCTGTGTCCAATATATGCAAAAATAGTGAAAATCAGAAAGGGGGCAAATGCTTTTCCTCTGCAGTGTTTTTTGGGGAAATAATCTAAATAGCAAGTTGTGTTTATTTTCATACCAATACATGAAACCAACATTTCTCTGGCCTACTGGGCAAAAAGGAGGCTCCACCACCTCCCAATTCAATTAACCCCTGGCTATCAGACTACTACAAGGCTTACAATCAAATTCAAAGCTATTGGCGCACTTCCTAAACAAAGAAAATAGGCAATGTCTAAATATTTTTGTACCCCCATATTTTGTCTCATTGCTGCAACTCCCCAACGGGCTCGGGAGGCGAAGGTCAAGTCATGCGTCCTCCGAAACATGACCCGCCAAACCACGCTTCTCAACACCCGCCCGCTTAACCTGGAAGCCACCCGCACCAATGTATTGAAGAAAACAGTGTTCACCTGAAGACCGAGGTCAGCCTGCAGGCACACGACCCATCACTACATTTACATTTACATTTAAGTCATTTAGCAGACGCTCTTATCCAGAGCGACTTACAAATTGGTGGATTCACCTTATGATATCCAGTGGAACAACCACTTTACAATAGTGCATCTAAATCTTTTAAGGGGGGGGGGGTTAGAAGGATTACTTTATCCTATCCTAGGTATTCCTTAAAGAGGTGGGGTTTCAGGTGTCTCCGGAAGGTGGTGATTGACTCCGCTGTCCTGGCGTCGTGAGGGAGCTTGTTCCACCATTGGGGTGCCAGAGCAGCGAACAGTTTTGACTGGGCTGAGCGGGAACTGTGCTTCCTCAGAGGTAGGGAGGCGAGCAGGCCAGAGGTGAGCACGATGAGCCATGTAAAATCCCCCCGGCCAAACCCTTCCCTAACCCGGACAACGCGGGGCCAATTGTGCTCCGCCCTATGGGACTCCCGATCTTAGACTGCTCCGCCACTCGGGAGGCCCTTCCTCTGCTTTCTAAAAGTGAGAGAAAAGGCAACAGGCTGGCACCTGCTCTCCGAGCAATGCTGCGCAGGGTCCTAAAGCCTGCCAGCTAATACGCTAAACAACCGTTGCATTTTAAATCGGGATTGGAATGATTTTAGTGTACTTTTTTCTTGCCTACTTAAATGTTTTGGTTTTGAGCTAGTGTATGGTGATTGCCATACCCAACTGACGCCCCTAGAGGTGCACCCAACCCTAATGGTTTCATGGGAGAAGCAGATCCTCCGGAACCACATCCTGGACCTGAAAAGATGTCTGGACAGCATGTAGCAGCAGCTGGATGAGAGTGAGGAGTGCATCACGCCATCTATTCACCAGAGGGATTTCACCCTTGCTGGTAAGGTGCTCCAGGAGGGGGAGGGAAACCCCTCTGTGCCAACCTCCGTCAGACAGCAGCTCAGACTGCCATCGTCCAGACCACCGACGACCAGACTGCCATCGTCCAGACCGTTGCCAACCAGACTGCCCAGACTGCCACCGTCCAGACCACCGACGACCAGACTGCCACCGTCCAGACCACCGACGACCAGACTGCCACCGTCCAGACCGTTGCCAACCAGACTGCCATCGTCCAGACCACCAACGACCAGACTGCCACCGTCCAGACCGTTGCCAACCAGACTGCCATCGTCCAGACCACCAACGACCAGACTGCCATCGTCCAGACCACTGACGACCAGACCGTCCAGACCGCCACCGACCAGACCGCCTCTGATCAAGAACCGTCCAGACCGCCACTGACCAGAATGCCAACGACCACACCGCTGTCAACCAGAACGCTGATGACCCGGTCGACCACAACACCCTCAAACAGACCGCCATCGACCAGACCGCCCAGAACCTCGACCACATTGCTGACCACACCCCTGACCACTACAGCAACGACAACATCTGGCACTCCTCAGATGGCTGTAATGGGTCTGTGGCTGGAGAGCCTGTGTGATCAGAACCAGGCATGCTACACAGAGCCTGTGTGATCAGGTTCAGAACCAGGCATGCTAGGACTACTTTCTACTCTTATGGTGGCGAAGGGACTCAGCACAGCAAAGGGGGGTAGTGAGTGTAGCGATTGTACAATAATTGCGCCTCTGTGCTCACCCCTGTGTGTGTGTGTGTGTGTGTGTGTGTGTGTGTGTGTGTGTGTGTGTGTGTGTGTGTGTGTGTGTGTGTGTGTGTGTGTGTGTGTGTGTGTGTGTGTGTGTGTGTGTGTGTGTGTGTGTGTGTGTGTGTGTGTGCACGCATTTGTGTGTAATCTTATTGGCTACTGTTGGTCATGGGTATATCATATAGAGGGCATGCGCTCAGTGATTATCAGTAAACAGACAGATTGCTTGATGTTTTAACGACATGGACCAGGTGCCCTGCTCGTCTTGTGCCAAACCTAAAGCGTCCTAGCTAGCTAACTCATTGAAGTTTTACCCTAATTTGAATATTTACAACGCTGGTTGAAATGATATGAAAACAGTACTGATTGATAACTTTTTGCAAATCCAAATGTGTTTTCCATGTCGATTCCACGTCATAATAGGTTGACAAATGACGTTGAAACGATGAGTGTGTGTGCTCAGTGGGTTCTTTGTTAATTCAGCTTTGTTTTTGTAGAGGTTCATAAGATAGTGCGCTTGCCCTCATGCCCTGAAACAACAGGTTCAAACCAAGTTGGCAGTCCATTATATAAGTCACTACAATAGGAGGTAAGTTGACGCCCTCACTTCATTTTTTAATTAATTTTTTATTTAACCAGAACACATCACTGCACACACCTTTTGAGCCTCTGCACTGCAGGTGTGACACATCCGTAAAATCTTGCAGCACTTCTCTGGACTGGGAAAAATAGGTAAAAGAAGATCGACCATTGTCACGAAGATTTGCTTCTTTTCATTTATAGGAAAATTATGAATAGACTTCAAATATATCTCCAGGCATCAAAAGATAAAAGACAACATCAGGAAACTAGGTTAAGGTAAGAACTGCCGTGAACACTGCCCACTGGGCACAGACGTCAGTTCAACATCTATTTTTGATTTACATTTGCTTGAGTTGTCAATTAACGGGAATTCAAAGTGAAATCAACTAAAAATGTCACAATGACATTGGATTTAGGTTGAAAGATAGGTGAAAAAATATGTAATTCCATTGCGTTGATGACTTTTTGCAAATCCTATAAGTTTTCCTTGTTGATTCAATGTCATTAAGATATTTTTTGTTGAAATTATGTGGAAACAACGTTGATTCAACCAGTTTCTGCCTAGTGGGTGGCTATCAGCTTTTATGTCAGTTACAACAGTTAGCCATGTCTGAGTGTAATGAATACAATTGCTGGCCCATGTTGACTGCAATGCTTCCCACAGCTGTGTCAAGTTGGCTGGATGTCCTTTGTGTGGTGAACCATTCTTGATACACACAAGAAACTGTTGATCGTGAAAAACTCAGCAAACCGCTGCGTCTGTACACCGTTCAAAGGCACTTAAATATTTTGTCTTGCCCATTCACCCTCTGAACGGCACACATACACAATCCATGTCTCAATTGTCTCCACTTAAAAATCCTTCTCCCCCCTCTCCTCCCCATTATCTACACTGATTTGAAGTAGATTTAACAAGTGACATCAATAAGGGATCATAGCTTTCACCTGGTCAGTCTGTCATGGAAAGAGCAGGTGTTCATAATGTTTTGTGCACTGAGTGTAGATCCACCTGTGTTTGCTGTGTCTTGGTTTGTGTGTTTCCTTTGTGGTGACTGTGAGATGAGTTTGTGTGTGCGTCAGATGGAGAAGAGGAGGGGCCTGCCACACTCTGGGACAGCCAGGTGGAGGCATTGGTGGGGTCTGAGGAGGTACAGGAGGATGCTAGGACTGTTTGAGATCAACCAGGAACATGACTTCTACAGCCTCCCCTGTCTGATGAAAGAGGGCCTCCATGCTGCCCAACAGACCAGCAGCGACACACCAGCATCTGTAAGCAAAACTATAGACTACACACCTTAAACTGCCACTCAGAATACATTTAATTGCCATTGGAACTTACGGCATTGACCCACCTCCTGAGAAAAGTACACCTTACAGTACTTGCACTGTACATACCAGTAGTTTTTCCTTATTTGGTATGCCCTATATCTGCCAGCACCTGAGGGAATGGATACATTCATGTTTATTTGTATTGTGTTGTTTCCTTGTCTATTAGGACTTTGTTGTGGCAGAATTGGGGTGAGCTGTTGTAACTTCTCAAGAGTTATGCTCTGTTCTGTGTTGGCCTGTGATGTTATGTTTATAGACTCCTGTTATGCCTGCAACCTAACACAAGGCCATTGTGTTCTGGAACTGTTGTTTCTATAAAATAACTGTTGTGTAACAGTGATTGTTTTATTACCTCCCACTATATGAAACCATTTACTCTTCCAGCTCCTTCCCTGACTGAGATCAGAGAGGAATCTACCTGTCAGCTGCTTGTATTAAAGATGACCATTATATAATTAAATTAGTCTCTGCCTAATCTTTGAATGGAATTTTCCACTACATTTGGTGCCATAACCCGGATGAGAGCGCCCTGATTTTTTAAAATCCATTTCTCTTGGCTTGGAACCAGACAACCCTCTGGCCACAAAAAAAGGTAAGAGACCTTATTAAAAAATCTCTGTGAGCGACTGTTTTCTAGCCAAGCCTTAATGTTAAAAGATCTCTTCCATGAAATCCATGACATTTTGGGGTTCAATTTGGCAGAACTATTTCCCTATAATAATGAATCTGGCCAGTGAACAGTATAACCTAAGGAAATTGGTTAAGAGGATCCAAGGAAATGTATTCAGAGTAGAATCTAAGGAAATTGATCCAGAGTTAACACTGATCAATGGGAGCACTGTAAAACTGATTTAGATAACCTAAGGTAATAGGTTCAGAGGATCTAAGAAAATTGTTCCAGAGAGTAAATCTAACGAAACTGATTTACATTAAGTGTCTCCAATAGTCAAATCAAAGTGTATTTGTCACGTGCGCCAAATACAACAGGTGAAGACCTTACAGTGATATGCAGGCTCTAACCAATAGTGCAAAAAAGGTATTAGGTGAACAATAGGTAAGTAAAGAAATAAAAACAACCGTAAAAAGGCAGTGAAAAACAGTAGCGAGTCTATATACAGACACCGGTTAGTCAGGCTGAATGAGGTAGTATGTACATGTAAATATGGTTAAAGTGACTATGCATATATGATGAACAGAGAGTACCAGTAGCGTAAAGAGGGGTTGGCGGATGGTGGGTGGCGGGACACAATGCAGATAGCCCGGTTAGCCAATGTGCGGGAGCACTGGTTGGTCGGGCCAATTGAGGTAGTATGTACATGTGTATAGTTAAAGTGACTGTGCATATATGATAAACAGAGAGTAGCAGCAGTGTAAAAGAGGGGTTGGATGGGGGGGGGCACCCAATGCAAATAGTCCGGGTAGCCATTTGATTACCTGTTCAGGAGTCTTATGGCTTGGGGGTAAAACTGTTGAGAAGCCTTTTTGTCCTAGACTTGGCACTCCGGTACTGCTTGCCATGCGGTAGTAGAAAGAACAGTCTATGACTGGGATGGCTGGGGTTTTTGAACATTTTTAGGGCCTTCCTCTGACACTGCCTGGTGTAGAGGTCCTGGATGGCAGGCAGCTTAGCCCCAGTGATGTACTGGGCCGTATGCACTACCCTCTGAAGTGCCTTGCGGTCGGAGGCCGAGAAATTGCCGTACCAGGCAGTGATGCAACCAGTCAGGATGCTCTCGATGTTGCAGCTGTAGAACCTTTTGAGGATCTCAGGACCCATGCCAAATCTTTTTAGTTTCCTGAGGGGGAATGGGTGTTGTCGTGCCCTCTTCACAACTGTCTTGGTGTGTTTGGACCATTCTAGTTTGTTGGTGATGTGGACACCAAGGAACTTGAAGCTCTCAACCTGCTCCACTACAGCCCCGTCGATGAGAATGGGGGCGTACTCTGTCCTCCTTTTCCTGTAGTCCACAATCATCTCCTTAGTCTTGGTTACGTTGAGGGATAGGTTGTTATTCTGGCACCACCTGGCCAGGTCTCTGACCTACTCCCTATAGGCTGTCTCGTCGTTGTCGGTAATCAGGCCTACCACTGTTGTGTCGTCTGCAAACTTAATGATGGTGTTGGAGTCGTGCCTGGCCATGCAGTCGTGTGTGATTAGAGAGTACAGGAGGGGACTGAGCACGCACCCCTGCGGGGCTCCAGTGTTGAGGATCAGCGTGGCAGTTGTGTTGCTACCTACCCTCACCACCTGGGGGTGGCCCGTCAGGAAGTCCAGGATCCAGTTGCAGAGGGAGGTGTTTAGTCCCAGGATCCTTAGCTTAGTGATGAGCTTTGAGGGTACTATGGTGTTGAACGCTGAGCTGTAGTCAATTAATAGTATTCTCACATAAGGGTTCCTTTAGTCCAGGTGGGAAAGGGCAGTGTGGAGTGCAATAGAGTTTGCATCATCTGTGGATCTGTTTGGGCGGTATGCAAATTGGAGTGGGTCTAGGGTTTCTGGGATAATGGTGTTGATGTGAGCCATTACCAGCCTTTCAAAGCACTTCATGGCTATGGACGTGAGTGCTACGGTTCTGTAGTCATTTAGGCAGGTTGCCTTTGTGTTCTTGGGCACAGGGACTATGGTGGTCTGCCTGAAACATGTTAGTATTACAGACTCAATCAGGGACATGTTGAAAATGTCAGTGAAGACACCTGCCAGTTGGTAATCCGTCTGGCCCCGCAGCCTTGTGTATGTTGACCTGTTTAAAGGTCTTACTCACGTCGGCTACAGAGAGCGTGATCACACAGTCGTCCGGAACAGCTGATGCTCTCATGCATGCCTCAGCGTTGCTTGCCTCAAAGCGAGCATAGAAGTGATTTAGCTCATCTGGTAGGCTCATGTCACTGGGCAGCTCGCGGCTGTCCTTCCCTTTTGTAGTCTGTAATAGTTTGCAAGCCCTGCCACATAAGACGAGCGTCAGAGCCGGTGTAGTATGATTCAATCTTAGCCCTGTATTGACGCTTTGCCTGTTTGATGGTTCGTCGCAGGGCATAGCAGGATTTCTTGTAAGCTTCCGGGATAGTCCCGCACCTTGAAAGCGGCAGCTCTGCCCTTTAGCTCAGTGCGAATGTTGCCTGTAATCCATGGCTTCGGGTTGAGATATGTACGTACAGTCACTGTGGGGACGACGTCCTCGATGCACTTATTGATAAAGCCAGTGACTGATGTGGTGTACTCCTCAATGCCATCGGAAGAATCCCGGAACATGTTTCAGTCTGTGATAGCAAAACAGTCCTGTAGTTTAGCATCTGCTTCATCTGACCACTTTTTTATAGACAGAGTGCTTCCTGCTTTAATTTTTGCTTGTAAGCAGGAATCGGGAGGATAGAGTTGTGGTCGGATTCCCCAAATGGAGGGTGAGGGCTTTGTACGCGTCTCTGTGTGTGGAGAACAGGTGATCTAGAATTTGTTTCCCTCTGGTTGCACATTTAACATGTTGATAGAAATTTGGTAGAACTGATGGGTAGGGATGGGTTTACCTACAATGACTTGAAAAATACTATTGGAACAGCATATTATCAGACCTGCAAGTAGGAATTGGATTCCCTACAATTAAATACAAATATAATATATACAGTGCATTCAGAAAGTATTCAGACCCATTGACTTTTTGAACATTTTGTTAAGTTATAGCCTTATTATAAAATGGATTAAATAAAACTAATCTTCAGCAATCTACACACAATACCCATAGTGACAAAGAGAAAACAGGTTTTTATAATTTTTTGCTAATTTATACAAATTTTTTAAAACATACATTATTTACATAAGTATTCAGACCGTTTGCTATGAGACACAAAATTGAGCTCAGGTGTATCCTGTTGCCATTGATCATCCTTGAGATTTTTCTACAACTTGATTGGAGTCCACCTGTGGTAAATTCAATTGATTGGACATGATTGTGAAAGGTACACACCAGTCTACAGTTGAAGTCGGAAGTTTACATACACCTTAGCCAAATACATTTAAACTCAGTTTTTCACAATTGCTGACATTTAATCCAAGTAAAAATTCCCTGTCTTAGGTCAGTTAGGATGACCACTTTATTTTAAGATTGTGAAAGGTCAGAATAATAGTAGAGAGAATGATTTATTTCAATACTCCAATACCTTGAATTTGTTGTCCTTAAGCCGTTTTGCCACAACTTTGGAAGTATGCTTGGGGTCATTGTCCATTTGGAAGACCCATTTGTGACCAAGCTTTAACTTCCTGACTGATGTCTTGAGATGTCGCTTCAATATATCCACATAATTTTGCTCCCTCCCTCGTGAAGTGCACCAGTCCCTCCTGCAGCAAAGCACCCCACAACATGATGCTGCTACCCCCGTGCTTCACGGTTGGGATGGTGTTCTTCGGCTTGCAAGCCTCCCCCTTTTCCCTCCAAACATAACGATGGTCATTATGGCCAAACAGTTCTATTTTTGTTTCATCAGACCAGATTACATTTCTCCATAAAGTACGATCTTTGTCCCCATGTGCAGTTGCAAACCATAGTCTGACTTTTTTTATGGCAGTTTTGGAGCAGTGGCTTCTTCCTTGCTGAGCGGCCTTTCAGGTTATGTCGATATAGGACTCGTTTTACTGTGGATATAGATACTTTTGTACCCGTTTCCTCCTGCATCTTCACAAGGTCCTTTGCTGTTGTTCTGGGATTGATTTGCATCCCTGACTCTTCCATCCTTGCCTCTGGTCCTGAGAGCTACCTTAAAAAACAAGCTCCCTCCAAAGTGTATCTATTCCCTTCTGAATTGGCTGATGAATTTTATAATTTGGGCACATTGAATATTACTCTCAAAATAAAGTGAATATCCAACGGAAATTGATAATAAATATAATATTGTTAGGGTAGACTAAAATACAAACAATGCCTTCCAATAAGGAGAAAGTTAAAGGGGAAAGTGGCATCCCGGTGAACAGAAGAAATCATATCTGTTTTGCAGAACATTGTTTGAGAGTGATCCGTATGTATTAGTAGTAGTGATTGAGAGGATTTTCCTATTGGAAAGAGTAGAAGGGTCCTAGTTGAAGGAAACAGACATGGAGACTAGTGAGGGTAAAGACAATGATAATGGAAAGATTCATGGTACTCATGGTCTATCAAATGTAATGAGTGTTGACAGTATGGTGAATGGTAATATGTTATTAGTTGCTTTCAGATAGCACTCTATTAATGCAATATTTTAGTAATTTGAAGAGCTAAGGTTTCACTACAAGGTCACATGAAAAATACGAGTGTGAACAGCATTTGGTTGACATTGCGAACAGAGGGATTGAGCCTTGGGACTGATATTGAATTAGAGGCTGCCATCTGGTGTTTGGGTTAAACATAAGCTTCCTGTGGCCGGATAGATAAGCAGCCAGTAAGTGAACTCAAACAGGCTGTAAGGGACACAGTGGAAAAAATTTGGAACAGAGGTATAAATAATAGAATAGGATACGTTTTCGACAATTTCCAATTATTTCTCAATTCGATAGTTTGAATAACACCAGTGATTTAAGTAAGAAGGTAACGTCATCTAAAAACAATCTGTATTACGTGGAACACCAAAATTGAAGTGAGTAGATACAAATACATTTTTAAGATAAATAAATAAATACAGTATGGGGATGAGGTAGGTAAATGGGCTGTTTACAGATGGGCTATGTACAGGTGCAGTGATCTGTGAGCTGCTCTGACAGCTGGTGCTTAAAGCTAGTGAGGGAGATATGAGTCTCCAGCTTCAGAGATTTTTGCAGTTCGTTCCAGTCATTGGCAGCGGAGAACTGGAAGGAAAGACGACCAAAGGAGGAATTGGCTTTGGGGGTGACCAGTGAGATATACCTGCTGGAGCGCGTGCTACGAGTGGGTGCTGCTATGGTGACCAGTGAGCTGAGATAAGGCGGGGCTTTACCTAGCAGAGACTTGTAGATAACATGTAGCCAGTGGGTTTGGCGACGAGTATGAAGCGAGGGCCAACCAACGAGAGCGTACAGGTCGTAATGGTGGGTAGTGTATGGGGCTTTGGTGACAAAATGGATGTCACTGTGATAGACTGCATCCAGTTTGTTGAGTAGAGAGTTGGAGGCTATTTTATAGATGACATCATCAAAGTCGAGGATCGGTAGGATGGTCAGTTTTACGAGGATATGTTTGGCAGCATGAGTGAAGGATGCTTTGTTGCGATATAGGAAGCCGATTCTTCTAGATTTAATTTTGGATTGGAGATGCTTAATGTGAGTCTGGAAGTAGAGTTTACAGTCTAACCAGACACCCAGGTATTTGTAGTTGTCCACGTATTCTAAGTCAGAGTCGTCCAGAGTAGTGATGCTGGACGGGCGAGCAGGTGCGGGCAGTGATCGATTGAATAGCATACATTTAGTTTTACTTGCATTTAAGAGCAGTTGGAGGCCACAGAAGGAGAGTTGTATGGCATTGAAGCTCGTCTGGAGGTTAGTTAACACAGTGTCCAAAGAGGGGCCAGAAGTATACAGAATTGTGTCGTCTGCGTAGAGGTGGATCAGAGAATCACCAGCAGCAAGAGCAACATCATTGATGTATACAGAGAAGAGAGTCGCAGCCGTTGTGGCTGTGGGCATCCTCTGGGTGGTAGCAGATTTCGAGCCAGAGGTGGGTTAACTTCCTTTAGCCTCTCCTGACCTCTCCGCTCCAAAGAGGCCCGGCTTCCACAGGGTTAAACCCAGAAGTAGATGACCCCGCTGACTTGGACCTGGACTCTGATGACCCTGCAGACCTGAAGAGAAGAAGAGGACATGAACGTTATGGGGTTTCCCCTGGGTCAAACACTTTCTTACAATTAGCTAGTAATGTCTCTGTACTACAGAATGTATCAGATTGTTGGGGTTGTGGATGGTTACCAGACAGTGGTGAGACTATGCCATTACTAGCTATACCCCTCGGTGTTTATGAAATATTAATGTGGACCAAAGCAGTTACCTTACATACCGAGAGCTTAATTGGGTGAAGGATAAGGTGTTTTATATGAGAAGGTTTTAATAATCCCACCTCTGCCCAAGCAACCCATCACCCTGGCCTACTCTTCCCCAGGTTATTTGTGTTATATAGCAAATGGAACCGGTCTCCAGTTAGGGGAATGTCATTGTAAGTATAACCTTTGTCTACAATAACATAATACTGCCCTTACTGTTGAGAAATGGATCGGAACCCTAACATGTCATTGGGAATGCTAAACCTACTTCCTCAGTAAGCACAACTACTGTATGTATGTGTGTGGGGGGAAAGCCTACTATTATCTGCCTACAAAATGGTCAGGATCCTGCTATGCCGCTTATGTTGTTCCTGTTGTGTATGTGCTATCCCAGTATCCCCAAATCACCCTTTTCTCTGCATTAATTCCCAATTATGGCATGACAACTGTGCTTGATTCCTTTAGAAAACTAGCAAATGTAGAAAGAATGGGTAATGCTACTGCTATTGAATAATTAACTGCTGAACTTGTATAAGGGAGGGGTTTGTGCATTGGTGGGTCAGGAATGCTGAGTCAGTTGCCACTATCAGACAGGTGGTTTCTATTGCAAACAAGCAAGATAAGTTGGGTTGGGATGTGTTTGCTCGGGTGAAAACTAGCCTGTGGAACTTTTGCTGCAATGTCTCCTGGTACTAGTTGGAGTCCTTTTGCTATCTTTTCTCAAGCTGGGCGACCTTGGTGAGGAGATTGTGTGAAACAGCAGTATCTCCTCCCCACCAGATCGTCATGACCACAGACGTTAACTTAAATGACCTGACAGACCTCGTCACCGTTTCAACCTTCATTGGGTGTCCAGATGGCCCTATTGGGGACGATAAAGTCTACTGTCATCGAAATGACCCCGAACCCTATGAACCTCCCTTTCCCCCAGATTATTATTATTTAGTTACCTTTCAGGAGTTCCATTCAGACCACCCCTTTCTGTGTAAAATACCAATTTCCCAGAAACCAGAAGGTTTTAAATAATGTCTGACTACAGCTCAAGTATATAATGTAGGGTGATGCTAATGTTTCCCGTAGCATCAAAGGGGGAATTGTGGTGTTCAGAATTGGGGTGAGCTCTGTTCTGTGTTGGCCTGTGATGTTATGTTTATAGACTCCTGTTATGCCTGCAACCTAACACAAGGCCATTGTGTTCTGGAACTGTTGTTTCTATAAAATAACTGTTGTGTAACAGTGATTGTTTTATTACCTCCCACTATATGAAACCATTTACTCTTCCAGCTCCTTCCCTGACTGAGATCAGAGAGGAATCTACCTATCAGCTGCTTGTATTAAAGATTCACCATTATATAATTAAATTAGTCTCTGCCTAATCTTTGAATCGAATTAACCGCAACAATTTGAACAGAAAGTGAAATTAAGTGGCATTCACGTATTAACAGATCAGCAGCAGTCCTGGCTTGTAGCTTACATTGAACTGGACTGTGCCTCCCTCCGCAGCCTCAATGTGCTTGACTACAGTATCCTGCAGGCCCATCAACCCTTGCACCAAGACAAGCTGGACAGGAAGCACTCAGAGACTGTCAAATGAATAATCAAACGGCATTTTGTTCTGTTTGTGTCAGTGAACATACTGTCTGTATAACTACTTTATAACACGTCTACATTCTCTGTAAAACAAGATTGATTAAGAACAGTAGGTAGCATCACATATAGCTTCTGCTGCAGTGGTAGGCTATAGATATTTACTGTACATACACTTTTTGTCATTTAACTAATGTTATTCCATTTGTTAACAATATGGTATTTTGTGTGTTTTTATGATTTAATAAATATTCTCAGGAATTTGACTGAAGAGACATTTCACCTGGCATAGTTCTCATAAAAGAAATCATGCATGAATGCTTTTTTTGGGGGGGGGGGAATAAGTTGTTAATAGAGAATCAATAATCAAACAAATCACAGAGCGAGTGTAATGGGTATTGAAAACACAGCTGGGACAGGGACTGGGTAGAGTAAAACTATTCAACACACTTAAAATAGATTCAGAAAATAATAGTGCAGAAGACAGACTTCTATGTTCAGCTTTAGTTGTGTAGCTTAGGTTCATAAATCCTGTAAGAGATCAATGGCAAACAGTATAATTTTAGTCTGTATACAGAGGTTATTGTCACGCTCGTAGAAAAGGTCGGACCAAGGCGCAGCGTGATTTGAGTTCCACATCTTTTATTATTGTGAAACTTAAACAAAACAATAAACAAACTACTACAAACGTGAAAGCCTTAGTGCACAAAATACTAACACAAACAATATCCCACAAATGCAGGTGGGAGAAGGGGCTTCCTAAATATGATCCCCAATTAGAGGCAACGATTACCAGATGCCTCTAATTGGGAACCATACAAACCACCAACATAGAAAAATAATGACTAGAACACCCCCCTAGTCACGCTCTGACCTAAAAACCATAGAGAACCAAGGGCTCTCTATGGTCAGGGCTTGACAGTTATGCACGGATCAAATCAATGTGTCAGTGTCGAAGGAGGAACCTTCTATTGATGTTTATATTGCCAGAAAGATTCAATTCTCAGCTTTCAGCTAAAAATATGTATTTATGTCTGTGTATGTAAAACTTTTCAGTGTATTCTGACACACACATACAAAAAAACAACCCTGATTGGCAGGGATGTTAACATATCTGCATAGGGAGTGTTAGCTAGCTGAGAGTCTGACGGGGTTTGGAGCCGCTCTGATTGTTCCCTCAGTAATCTATGGAAGAGTATTAGGGCCAAGTGAAGAGAAAAAACAGCAACAGGTGGTGGTACTTTGACAGTTGAGCATGTTTGAGATGCTCTGGATAAACATGTACAACAGAATGTTCCAGTTTCTGCCAATATCCAGCAACTTCGCACCGCCATTGATGAGGAGTGGGACAACATTCCACAGGCCACAATCAACAACCTGATCAACTGAAAAGGAGAAGTCAAGTTGCATGAGGCAAATAGAGGTCACACCAGATACTGACTGGTTTTCTGATCCAAGGCCCTACCTTATTTTTTTTTTTAAGGTATCTGTGACCAACAGTCATGTGAAATTGGTTCCCCTTTGAGAATATAACAGCCTCCACTCTTCTGGGAAGGCTTTCCACTAGATGTTGGAACATTGCTGCGGGGACTTGCTTCAATTCAGCCACAAAAGCATTAGTGAGGTCGGGCACTGATGTTGGGCGATTAGGCCTGGCTCGCAGTCGGCATTCCAATTCATCCCAAAGGTGATCGATGGGGTTAAAATCAGGGCTCTGTGCAGGCCAGTCAAGTTCCTCCACACCGATCTTGACAAACTATACTGCTCAAAAAAATAAAGGGAACACTTAAACAACACATCCTAGATCTGAATGAAAGAAATAATCTTATTAAATACTTTTTTCTTTACATAGTTGAATGTGCTGACAACAAAATCACACAAAAATAATCAATGGAAAATACAATTTATCAACCCATGGAGGTCTGGATTTGGAGTCACACTCAAAATTAAAGTGGAAAACCACACTACAGGCTGATCCAACCTTGATGTAATGTCCTTAAAACAAGTCAAAATGAGGCTCAGTAGTGTGTGTGGCCTCCACGTGCCTGTATGACCTCCCTACAACGCCTGGGCATGCTCCTGATGAGGTGGCGGATGGTCTCCTGAGGGATCTCCTCCCAGACCTGGACTAAAGCATCCGCCAACTCCTAGGCAGTCTGTGGTGCAACGTGGCGTTGGTGGATGGAGCGAGACATGATGTCCCAGATGTGCTCAATTGGATTCAGGTCTGGGGAACGGGCGGGCCAGTCCATAGCATCAATGCCTTCCTCTTGCAGGAACTGCTGACACACTCCAGCCACATGAGGTCTAGCATTGTCTTGCATTAGGAGGAACCCAGGGCCAACCGCACCAGCATATGGTCTCACAAGGGGTCTGAGGATCTCATCTCGGTACCTAATGGCAGTCAGGCTACCTCTGGCGAGCACATTGAGGGCTGTGCGGCCCCCCAAAGAAATGCCACACCACACCATGACTGACCCACCGCCAAACCGGTCATGCTGGAGGATGTTGCAGGCAGCAGAACGTTCTCCACGGCGTCTCCAGACTCTGTCACGTCTGTCACGTGCTCAGTGTGAACCTGCTTTCATCTGTGAACAGCACAGGGCGCCAGTGGCAAATTTGCCAATTTTGGTGTTCTCTGGCAAATGCCAAACGTCCTGCACGGTGTTGGGCTGTAAGCACAACCCCCACCTGTGGACGTCGGGCCCTCATACCACCCTCATGGAGTCTGTTTCTGACCGTTTGAGCAGACACATGCACATTTGTGGCCTGCTGGAGGTCATTTTGCAGGGCTCTGGCAGTGCTTCTCCTGCTCCTCCTTGCACAAAGGCGGAGGTAGCGGTCCTGCTGCTGGGTTGTTGCCCTCCTACGGTCTCCTCCACGTCTCCTGATGTACTGGCCTGTCTCCTGGTAGCGCCTCCATGCTCTGGACACTACGCTGACAGACACAGAAAACCTTCTTGCCACAGCTCGCATTGATGTGCCATCCTGGATGAGCTGCACTACCTGAGCCACTTGTGTGGGTTGTAGACTCCGTCTCATGCTACCACTAGAGTGAAAGCACCGCCAGCATTCAAAAGTGACCAAAACATCAGCCAGGAAGCATAGGAACTGAGAAGTGGTCTGTGGTCCCCACCTGCAGAACCACTCCTTTATTGGGGGTGTCTTGCTAATTGTCATGCTGAAACAAAAAAGGGCCTTCCCCAAACTGTTGCCAGAAAGTTGGAAGCACAGACTCATCTAGAATGTCATTGTATGCTGTAGCGTTAAGATTTCCCTTCACTGGAACTAAGGGACCTAGCCCGAACCATGAAAAACAGCCCCACACCATTATTCCTCCTCCACCAAACTTTACAGTTCGCACTATGCATTCAGGCAGGTAGCATTCTCCTGGCATCCGCCAAACCCAGATTAGTCCGTCGGACTGCCAGGTGGTGAAGCGTGATTCATCACTCTAGAGAACACGTTTCCACTGCTCCAGAGTCCAATGGCGGCAAGCTTTACACCTCTCCAGCCGACGCTTGGCATTGCTCATGGTGATCTTAGGCTTGTGGGCGGCTGCTCAGCCATGGAAACCCATTTCATGAAACTCCAGACTAACAGTTAGTGTGCTGACATTGTTTCCAGAGGCAGTTTGGAACTTGGTACTCAGTGTTGCCACCGATGCTTCAGCCCTTGGCGGTCCCGTTCTGTGAGCTTCTGTGGTCTACCACTTCGCAGCTGAGCCATTGTTGCTCCTAGAGGTTTCCACTTTACAATAACAGCACTTACAGTTGACCAGGGTAGCTCCCACAGGGCAGAAATTTGATGAATTGACTTGTTGGAAAAGTAGCATTTTATGAAGGTGCCACGTTGAAAGTCACTGAGCTCTTCTACTGCCAATGTTTGTCTATGGAGATTGTATGGCTGTGTGCTCGATTTTATACACCTATCAGCAACGGGGGTGGCTGAAATAGCCGAATTCACTCATTTTAAGGGGTGTTGACATACGTTTGTATATATAGTGTATATTGACTATTGGTTGAGACGCAGGGTCCGTTCTAGCTTTGTTGGGTGGGAAATTGGAAATGTGAACTGGGCCAAGTTGGAGGTTATAGTTTATTGAGATGCATGAATATACCACACAAAAATCTTGATTTTATGGCTATTTTAAAACAAATTCCCTGCAATTCTACATAGTAATGATTTATGTTCACTACTTGGTCAATTGATTTGATGATTAAATCTATGCAAATAAATGTGGCTATATAAATTGATAGTTCACCCCTCAGTTTTATTTTATTCTATTGGGTATATTGTAACCATGTGTTCAAGCCAATCAAATCAAAGTTTATTCAGGGCTGTCCTTTTAGAACCACGAAAGGTGCTCAAATTGTTTAAAAGAACACATCAAGATCTGTCGCCCAGTGGCAACCCGTCATTCAGGGCAGTTCAGAGCCCCACCTGTTTAGCAAAAAAAAGAGAAAAACATTAGTTTTTTGTTGCCTGTTTTGCATGTTATTTTGGCATTAATACGTGTCACAAATCAGTTTGCAAACAATGTAAAAAAACATGTTTTATTGAGTTAATAAAGCTGCATACAAACATGGTCTCTTTTTTGCTTTCTTGAGTAAGGCAGCTCCAAAATGCTGGTGTTTCAGCCTTTCTGTGGTGGTGGGGCAGCCAATGGAAAATACGGAGCACAGGGGTTGGTGTTCTGTCAGTCATGGGGACACTACTACACCACAAAATATACAGGGAGAGCTCAAAAATTCAAGCCCCTTGGGTGCTGCCATAGAGTTACATTAGAAGTGCCAATCCAAGAAGGTTCAAGGTCATTGGCCACAGATAAAATTACATCAAATCACATTATGTCTACTGTAGCTTTGATTGGACTAAGCATATCAACATCATACTTTCAAAATCTTAGCTAGCAAGCTAGCAGTCATCATCATGAATCATGTCGACAATCTAACATCAAATCATTTTCCATCCTTGTCATATGAAGAGAAATGACAGATAAAACGTATCGGTGCTCATCGGCCATTGGACATAAACATTACACAACAAGTTGGAAGTCGCAAATTGACCAATGAGGGGTTTGGAAGGAATCAGTGGCTAACTGCAAGCTTTGCAAAGCAATCACTAGCCTGCTATTCAGTGGATGTGGGTGTGTGGTCCAAGTCTGGGTTTAAGGGTCTCTTTTCACAGCTTAAAAGGATAAACATTCAACACCATGGGCCAGAAAAGGTTGAATACATTGGCCATGCTGTCAATCCAGCATAACTTCTGCTGCGTTCAAAACAACTGGAAATCTCCAACTTCAGTCAGTTCAAGACAACTGGGAACTCTGAAGAAAACGAGCTCCGACTGGAAAAATACATTTTGACTGGTCATCCAACTCGGAATTCCAACTCGGGAACTCAGGCCTCTTTTTAGAGCTCCGACCTGAAGATCACTGATGTCATGATTCAACCTTGTTTTTCCAAGTTCCCAGTTGTCTTGAAAGCACCATAAATCCATAGAATGACAGACTTTGATGACAAAGTTTGATGAAATAATTTGTCCACAAAGACCGCCATGCTACCTTCCTGTTCAAGTGAGCACAGCACAACAAAATGTCTTGTATGCTGCTGCATAAATGATGTAGTATGCCAGGGAGATATGTATACTGTAGTTAAAAAAGTAATACTAAGTGTATGTTGTGTAGTAAGCTGTTAGTAGCCCATGTGCCTCACCCTAATAATTTGGTAACTTTCCCACTCATAACTTAGCCTACTGTTCGGATTTAGTGGTGCACACGTAGCCTATAGCCTGTTTCAGAGAAATGTAATCATCAAATATTGTAAGAGCTTTTATTGTCTGTATACCACATCAGTCACCGGCTTCATCATCAAGTGCATCAATGATGTCATCCCCACAATGACCGTACGTACATACCCCAACCAGAAGCCATGGATTACAGGCAACATCCGCACTTAGCTAAAGGATAGAGCTGCCGCTTTCAAAGAGCAGGACTCTAACCTGTACGCTTATAAAAAATCCCGCTATGCCTTCCGACGAACCATCAAACAGGCAAAGCGTCAATACAGGACTAAGACTGAATCCTATTATACCAGCTATGACGCTCATCGGATGTGTCAGGGCTTGCAAACTATTACGGACTACAAAAAGGAAGCCCAGCCATGAGCTGCCCAGAGGCACGAGCATATCAGACGAGCTAAATTACTTATATGCGTGCCTAAGAGGCAAGCAACACTGAAGCATGCATGAGAGCACCAGCAGTTCCAGACGACTGTGTGATCACGCTCGCCATAGCCAATGTGAGTAAGACCTTTAAACAGGTCAATATTCACAAGACCGCAGGACGTATTCTCTAAGAATGCACTTACCAACTAGCAAGTGTCTTCAATGACATTTTCAACCTGTCCCTGGCCGAGTCTGTAATACCTGCATGTTTCAAGCAGACCACCATAGTCCCTGTGCCCAAGAACATCAAAATAATCTGCCTAAATGACTACCGACCGTAGTATTCACGTCTGTAGCCATGAAGTGCTTGAAAGGCTGGTAATGGCTCACATCAACACCATCATCCCAGAAACCCTAGACCCACTCCAATATGCATACTGCCCCAACAGATCCACATACGGCGCAATCTCTATTGCACTCCACACTGCCCTTTCACACCTGGACAAAAGGAACACCTACGTGAGAATGCTGTTCATTGACTACAGCTCAGCGTTCAACACCATAGTGCCCTCAAAGCCCATCACTAAGCTAAGGACCCTGGGACTAAACACCTCCCTCTGCAACTGGATGGAGGACTTCCTGACGGGCCGCCCCCAGGTGGTAAGGGTAGGCAACAACACATCTGCCACACTGATCCTCAACACAGGGGCCCCTCAGGGGGGCATGCTTAGTCCCCTCCTGTTCTCCCTGTTTACCCATGACTGCGTGGCCAAGCACGACTCCAACAGCATCATTAAGTTTGCCGACGACACAACAGTGGTAGGCCTGATTGCCAACAATGATGAGACAGCCTATAGGGAGGAGGTCAGAGACCTGGCCACGTGGTGCCAGGACAACAACCTCTCCCTCAATGTGATCAAGACAAAGGAGATTATTGTGGACTACAGGAAAAGCAGGGCCAAGCACGCCCCCATTCGCATCAACGGGGCTGCAGTGGAGCAGTTTGAGAGCTTCAAGTTCCTTGGTGTCCACATCACCAACAAACTATCATGGTCCAAACACACCAAGACTTTCGTGAAGAGGGCATGACAACGCCTATTCCCCCTCAGGAGACTAAAAATATTTGGCATGGGTTCTCAGATCCTCAAAAAGCTCTACAGCTGCACCATCGAGAGCATCCTGACTGGTTGCATCACCACCTGGTATGGAAACTGCTCAGCCTCCGACCGCAAGGCGCTACAGAGGATAGTGCGTATGTCCCAAAACATCACTGGGGTCAAGCTTCCTGCCAACCAGGACCTATACACCAGGCAGTGTCAGAGGAAGGCCCTAAAAATTGGTATAGACTCCAGCCACCCTAGTCATAGACTGTTTTCTCTGCTACTGCACGGCAAGCAGAACCGGAGTGCCAAGTCTAGGTCCAAAAATCTTGTTAACAGCTACCCTCAAGCCATAAGACTGCTGAATAGCTAATTCAAAAGGGCTACCCAGACTATTTGCATTGACCCCCCCCCCGCACTACTCGCGGTTTATTAACTGTGCATTGTCACTTGACCCCTACCCAGATGTACATATTACATCAGTTACCTCTACTAACCTGTACCCCCGCACATTGACTTGGTACCGGTACCCCCTGTATATAGCCTTGTTATTGTTATTTTATTGTTGCTCTTTTATTTTTTTTACTTTAGTTTATTTAGTAAATATTTTCATAACTCTTATTTTTCTTAAAACTGCATTGTTGGTTAAGGGCTTGGAAGTAAGCATTTCACGGTAAGGTGAAACCTGTTGTATTCAGCGCAAGTGACATACATTTTTATTTTATTTGATATGCCCCCTTTATTTATCCTACGATTCTGACTTGGTGTACAGCGGTGTTGGCTCCTCAGAGGAGGAAGGGGAGGACTATCCTCCCCAGTGGATTTCAGTATTTATTTTTATTGTAAAACATTTAGAAAGTTATACTTTTAAATAAAACTATACTAAATATAATCATGTCACCAAATAAACTGATTAAAACTCACTATTATGCAAAGAAGGTCTACAGTAGCCTCAACAGCACTGTAGGGTAGAATTATGGTGTAGCCTATCAGAGCTCTTGCAGCATGAACTGACATGTCCACCCAATCAAAGGATCAGAGAATTAATCTAGTACTGAAAGCATAAGATACAGCTATCTTCTAGCACTGCAGTGTATAAAATGTGGTCAGTAGTTGACTCAGAGAGAGAAAGAATAGTTTAACAGTTTTGAACAAATTAATTTCTTCCAAAATTAAGGAGAAGGAAGAGACAAATAGAGAGTATTTTTTTTTTCACTTTCAGTTTCACTTACTTAGCTAGCAAATGCAACTAGCTAGTTTAGCCTCCTGAAACACCCTGCTCAAACAGAGGGATGCTATTTTAGCTAGCTGGCTATGACTTTCCAACACAACACTGGAACTCTTCCAAGTCAAGGTAAGCTTTTGGTATTACTAATGTATTGACGGTGTAACTGCTTACTGACTACAATGCTGTAGGCTGTGTGTAGCGGTTTGGTTTGGAAAGGTTATTTCGCCACATACAGCTGATGTGTTGTGCATTGAAGTCCACAATCGAAGGGAAGAGGTGAGAGGAGGAGAGTTAATGGATGCGAGAAGGAATACAACGTGGCTGCTATGAAAGTGAACTGTGTTTACGCGGTATCAGGGGTGCGATTCTGTTGAAAAAGTTTCTTAAAAGGAAGCAAACGGAACAACACGTGGATAAACATACCTGAATTTGTCCAATAGAAACTCCTGTTTGCAACTGTTGGACTAATGACCCCCCC
The DNA here is from genome assembly GCF_965601325.2 of Salmo salar. Taxonomy (NCBI): domain Eukaryota; kingdom Metazoa; phylum Chordata; class Actinopteri; order Salmoniformes; family Salmonidae; genus Salmo; species Salmo salar. Next base: position 18,901,803 of record NC_138310.1, on the reverse strand, counting down.
CCCATATCAGCTAGATGCAGGCAAGAGTGCAAAACCGAACTGAATGTCGTTGTCTTTCACCTCAAATTTGTCTCTCGACCTGTGTGCACCGATGTTGTAAACTTTTATTCAGAGGCTAGGTTGTAGCAACCTCATGATGGATAAAAGGAACATTTGAGTATCATGTAGTAGCCTAAACCTATCGCTGTTACATTGAACTGGGTGAATGGAATAATAATAAGTCATCCAATATGCTGTAATTGAAATAAGGCCATGCTCATGAAAACGAATCATCCTCCCTCACCAGTATACCGTATTTTATTATATACCGGTATTGACGCAGGGACCGGTTTGGGTTTTTTACTTTACCATCTATATCGGTATTTGAATGTTTGGTTTGTTAAATGTGATACGACATGTGTAATGTCAATTGTTTAAGTTTACTTCGCTACTTGATTCATCTATCTCCGCGCCACTTTCCACGCAGACCTAGCCACGCCCCCTGTCACTCAAAGACCGCATTTGATGTTCCTCAACTGAGACCCTTTCGTTCGGTTTGCATGGTCAATACAGCACATGCAACAATGTTGATAACAATGCTGTTTTCACTTTGCTTCTTAATATAAATCCACTAACGTTCTATAATGACACTATTAGTTTGTGTTTCTTACATCAGCAAACAGCTAGTTTGTTTTTTCTTAGCAAGTTGCCCTAAATCTTGAGAGATGCTAATTGTTAGCCGCTAATGCTAAAGCTAGCTAGCTAATAAATGTACTGGGTAAGCGCAAACGTAGCTAGCTAATGCAGCCTGATAATACCAGTGATGGTGTAGACCTAAATCAGCATCTTGTTTGTGCAACAGTATCTTCTAAATCAAAGGAAAATGCAAAGCAAGAATATGTTAGCTACATGAAGTAGCCAAAGCTTATAGGGTCCCCTAGGAAACACCTAACAATACTTTAGTTCCTACCCTGTCACAATAACTCCCTGGCATTTTAATTCGTTGTCATCTCAAACAACACTGTATTCAAAGTGCTCACTATTATATTCTAACTATAGAATTAGAATAGTCATTATATTTCCATCATTACAACAGTTTTGCTCTAATTCACAGGTCAAATCATTAGTTAAAAATAAGATAGATTATTTGCCCATATCGTGCAGCCCTACGTGGTAGTGTAGAAATGTTCTCAATTGATCAGTGGTGTAAAGTATTTAAGTAAAAATACTTTAAAGTACTACTTTAGTCGTTTTTTTGGTAATTGTACTTTACTATTTTTATTTTTGACAACTTTTACTTCACTACATTCCTAAAGAAAATACTGTACTTTTTACTCCATACATTATCCCTGACACCTAAAAGTACTTGTTACATTTTGAAAGCTTAGCAGGACAGGAAAATGGTCCAATTCACGCACTTGTCGAGAACATCCCTGGTCATCTACTGCCTCTGATCTGGAGGACTCTCTAAACACAAATGCTTTGTTTGTAAATTGTGTCTGAGTGTTTGAGTGTGCCCCTGGCTATCTGTAAATAAAAAATAAACAAGAAAATGGTGCCATCTGGTTTGCTTAATATACAGAATTTGAAATTATTTATACTTTTACTTTTGATACTTAAGTACATTTTATCAATTACATTTACTTTGATACTTAAGTATATTTAAAACCAAATACTTTTAGACTTTTACTCAAGTAGTATTTTACTGGGTGACATATAAAGTCCAAAGAAGAATTCTGAAGGAGGAGAGATTACTAGAAACAAACTCAGTTTAACCTTTTATCTGTGGATTAATTGTTGGAGTAGAGGACCTTGTGCAATTCAGGTAAAATAATAACCTGAAGTTTATAACCCAGGACAAATTAGCTTGCAATAGCAAACCAGCTAGCTAAATATATATATATATATATATATATATATATATATATATATATACACAGTGGGGGGGGGGGGAAGTATTTGATCCCCTGCTGATTTTGTACGTTTGCCCACTGAAAAAGAAATGATCAGTCTATAATTTTAATGGTAGGTTTATTTGAACAGTGAGAGACAGAATAACAACAAAAAAATCCTGAAAAACGCATGTCAAAAATGTTATAAAATGATTTGTATTTTAATGAGGGAAATAAGTATTTGACCCCTCTGCAAAACATGACTTAGTACTTGGTGGCAAAACCCTTGTTGGCAATCACAGAGGTCAGACGTTTCTTGTAGTTGGCCAGCAGGTTTGCACACATCTCAGGAGGGATTTTGTCCCACTCCTCTTTGCAGATCTTCTCCAAGTCATTAAGGTTTCGAGGCTGACATTTGACAACTCGAACCTTCAGCTCCCTCCACAGATTTTCTATGGGATTAAGGTCTGGATACTGGCTAGGCCACTCCTGGACCTTAATGTGCTTCTTCTTGAGCCACTCCTTTGTTGCCTTGGCCGTGTGTTTTGGGTCATTGTCATGCTGGAATACTCATCCACGACCCATTTTCAATGCCCTGGCTGAGGGAAGAAGGTTCTCACCCAAGATTTGACGGTACATGACCCCATCCATCGTCCCTTTGATGCGGTGAAGTCCTGTCCCCTTAGCAGAAAAACACCCCTAAAGCATAATGTTTCCACCTCCATGTTTGACGGTGGAGATGGTGTTCTTGGGGTCATAGGCAGCATTCCTCCTCCTCCAAACACGACGAGTTGAGTTGATCTCAAAGAGCTCCATTTTGGTCTCATCTGACCACAACACTTTCACCAGTTGTCCTCTGAGTCATTCAGATGTTCATTGGCAAACTTCAGACGGGCATGTATATGTATTCTTGAGCAGGGGGACCTTGCGGGCGCTGCAGGATTTCAGTCCTTCATGGCGTAGTGTGTAACCAATTGTTTTCTTGGTGACTATGGTCCCAGCTGCCTTGAGATCCTTGACAAGATCCTCCCGTGTAGTTCTGGGCTGATTCCTCACCGTTCTCATGATCATTGCAACTCCACGAGGTGAGATCTTGCATGGAGCCCCAGGCCGAGGGATATTGACAGTTCTTTTGTGTTTCTTCCATTTGCGAATAATCGCACCAAATGTTGTCACCTTTTCACCAAGCTGCTTGGCGATGGTCTTGTAGCCCATTCCAGCCTTGTGTAGGTCTACAATCTTGTCCCTGACATACTTGGAGAGCTCTTTGGTCTTGGCCATGGTGGAGTGTTTGGAATCTGATTGATTGATTGCTTCTGTGGACAGGTGTCTTTTTTACAGGTAACAAGCTGCGGTTAGCAGCACTCCCTTTAAGAGTGTGCTCCTAATCTCAGCTCGTTACCTGTATAAAAGACACCTGGGAGCCAGAAATCTTTCTGATTGAGAGGGGGTCAAATACTTATTTCCCTCATTAAAATGCAAAGCAATTTATAACATTTTTGACATGCGTTTTTCTGGATATTTTTGTTGTTATTCTGTCTCTCACTGTTCAAATAAACCTGCCATTAAAATTATAGACTGATCCTTTCTTTGTCAGTGGGAAAACGTACAAAATCAGCAGGGGATCAAATACTTTTTTCCCCCACTGTATATTCTGGTTTTCGCCATCAAAATCACACTTTCTTAACATCAAAATGGGATGTTCTAAGTCCACAACAATACTTAAACACATCAAGAGACCACTTTTGAGATCTGGGAAAAATCTAAGAAATGTAGATTTTGAGTGTAGTTACCCTTTAATTCAACTGTGCAGGCACTGTTGTTTGGTTAGTTGTGTTTCTGCAGTGCACATGAGGTGGAGTTTGCAAAACAATTGGCCACTGGATTGATGCAAATAATCATGATATCCGTCTTCCAGGTAGGCATAGGCTACTTTGTAGCATTACCATTTAATTGACAAGAAAAGGCTTTCTCAAAAAGAACTACCAGAAGATGGTTAGGGCTATTAGTATCGCTATATTTTTCCTGTTACTTAATTGTTTGAAACCATATTATGAAGCATGTCTAAGCTTGCTTCAAAGTACCCTATAGCCAAAATCCCACCATAGAAATGTGGAGGCAATTATTTTATAAAGACTGCCTCATATTGCCCTCCTGTTCTATTGGTTTTCAAATCAACTTTATTTCATTGTCTAGCAGCCAAAGGTATTATTGTAGTCATATTAGCAACCCATGATAGCTGTGATAGCCACAGGAAGTAGGGATGCTGGCAGTGCTACAGGACCATCTGGTAGTTTTTATTTAAATTCTCATTTACAATGATAGCCTACCCCAGTCAAACGCTAATCCGGACGACGCTAGGCCAATTGTGCACCGCCCTATGGGCCAATCCCGGCCGGTTGTGATACAGCCTGGAATTGAACCAGGGTCTGTAGTGACACCTCTAGCACTGAGATGCAGTGCCTTTGACCGCTGCGCCACTCGGGGTGGTGAGACGTTAAAACTGCAAATAATGTGTAGTAGCAATAAACAAACGATTAAACCATTTTTTCCATTGCATTATTGATATAAATGATAATGGGATTGGGGTAGGTGAGAGAAAAAACATGGGGTATTTATATACAGTGCCTTCGGAAATTATGCAGACCCCTTGACTTTTTACACATTTTGTTAGGTTACAGCCTTATTCTAAAATTGATAAAACAGTTTTTTTCCCCCCTCATCAATATACACACACTACCCCATAATGACAAAGCAAAAACTTGATTTGACATTTTTGCTAATTTATAAAAAATTAATTAATTAAATATAATATTTACATAAGTATTCAGACCCTTTACTCAGTACTTTGAAGCACCTTTGGCAGCAATTACAACCTCGAGTCTTCTTGGGTATGACGCTACAAGCTTGGCACACCTGTATTTGGGGAGTTTCTCCTATTCTTCTCTGCAGATCCTCTCAAGCTCTGTCAGGTTGGATGGGGAGCGTAGCTACACAGCTATTTTCAGGTCTCTTCAGAGATGTTCGATTGGGTTCAAGTCTGGGCCCTGGATGGTGTGGCATTCAGAAACTTGTCCTGAAGCCACTCCTGTGTTGTCTTGGCTGTCTGCTTAGGGTCATTGTCCTGTTAGAAGTCCGAGGTCCTAAGTGCTCTGGAGCAAGTTTTCATCAAGGATCTCTCTGTACTTTGCTCTGTTCATCTTTGCCTTGATCCTGACTAGTCTCCCAGTCCCTGCCACTGAAAAACATCCCCACAGCATGATGCTGCCACCACCATGCTTCACCGTAGGGATGGTGCCAGGTTTCCTCCAGATGTGACGCTTGGCATTCAGGCCAAAGAGTTCAATCTTGGTTTCATCAGACCAGAGAATCTTGTTTCTCATGGTCTGAGTGTCATGTCCTGATCATTGCGTGCTCTTATTTTCTATGGTAGAGTAGGTCAGGGCGTGACTGGGGAGTTTATCTAGTTTCTTTTTTCTATGTTGGGGTTTTTGTATGATTCCCAATTAGAGGCAGCTGGTCATTGTTGTCTCTAATTGGGGATCATATTTAAGGTGTTGTTTTTCCCACCTGTGTTTGTGGGAGATTATTTTGAGTTAGTGCATGTTGCACCTCTGTCGTCACGGTTTGTTGTTTGTTTATAGTTTATTGTTTGTTTGGCTAAGTTTCACAATATAATAAAGATGTGGAACGATACGCACGCTGCGCCTTGGTCTGTTCCTACACACACGCGTGACACTGAGAATCTTTAGGTGCCTTTTGGCAAACTCCAAGCGGGCTGTCATGTGCCTTTTACTGAGGAGTGGCTTCGGTCTGGCCATTCTACCATAAAGGCCTGATTGGTGGAGTGCTGAAGAGATGGTTGTCCTTCTGGAAGGTTCTCCCATCTCCACAGAGGAACTCTAGAGCTATGTCAGAGTGACCATCGGGTTCTTGGTCACCTCCCTGACCAAGGTTCTTCTCCCCCGATTGCTCAGTTTGGCCCGGATGGCCAGCTCTAGGAAGAGTATTGGTGGTTCCAAACATCTTCCATTTAAAAATGATGGAAGCCAGATCTGTGCCTTGACACAATCCTGTCTCAGAGCTCTACAGACAATTCCTTCGACCTCATGGCTTGGTTTTTGCTCTGACATGTACTATCACTTGTGGGACCTTATATAGACAGGTGTGTGCCTTTCCAAATCATGTCCAATTAATTGAATTGACCACAGGTGGACTCCAAGTTGATCAAGGATGATCAATAGAAACAGTAAAGTGTCAGCAAAGGGTCTGAATACTTATGTAAATAAGGTATTTCTGTTTTTTGGTTTTTAATACATTTGCAAAAATGTCTAAACCTGTTTTTTTTGCTTTGTCATTATGGGGTATTGTGTGTAGATTGCTGAGGAAATTGTTTTATTTAATCAATTTTAGAATAAGGCTAACGTAGCAAAATGTGGAAAAAGTCAAGGTTTGAATACTTTCCGAAGGCACTGTATTGTCCCAATTCTGCATGGAGAGCTCTCCCGTACACTCTGCTGTATGATAGACAGTTTAGTTTGAGTTAAGTCGGGTCTCTCTCTCTCTCTCTCTCTCTCTCTCTCTCTCTGCCTCGTCTATTCTCTCCCCCTTGTGGTGGAGATCAAGTGATCTGGAGCAATAATCTTCTACTTCTATTTTCTATTAGTTTACCATTCTAAACTTGGCGAAAAGAGAATGGGAACAATATCAAATAAAGGAACATGGCATTCTCTCGCCCTTGGTTCGAAGGCCTGCTCCTGCCCATGTCAAACACGTATGCGTACCGAACTACTAGTCTACCAAGCGACACAGTTCTGGCCGCGGCCCAGTGAGTGGCGCTTTCCACCCACTGGTGAATGATGGCTCGCATAGCTGTCCATTTGTGCTCAGTTTTAATAGATACAATCTTAGTTACAACCAGGGGCGGAAATCCCGGGGGGGGCCGGTGGGGACACGACCCCCCCATCCTGGGAAAAATATGATTTGTCCCCCCCAATATATCACTGAAACATAACTATGTAATTTAAATAATATTAATAATACGCAATGAAAGCAATTGTGCTGATTATAGACACTTAATAGCGCGTTTTTAAGTTTCAAAAGATTGCAACCCCCCCACTCTTTGCCTCACAATGGTTTGATCCACTGCCAGTTCCTTAGCTTGCTAGGTAACAGAGAGGTCGTATCTACTGTCTGAAAGGCACTCAATGCAAGTAACTGGCGTGAGGTTAATCCAGTCAATCGCGCACACACACTAGCTGAATATGCAGAGCTAGCGCGCAAATATTAACTATTAAGCTAGCTAGTACCTATTCCATTTATGTGGCGTCGTCAAAGATGGAATCAGCATGCAGATGATGTAAGTTAGTGCTTCAAAGTCCCTGTGATAAGGTTAGCGATAAACTGGAGTCCAAACTAAACAGAACTACACTCTCTTCTACCATTGTCTTAAATATATTTAATGGTCTCGTTGCAAAAGCTAAATTGTCGCAAGTGAACTTTTATTTATTTAATTTCACCTTTATTTAACCCGGGTAGCAAAGATTATAGCAAACACCACTGAAACTGAATTGGTGCTCGCTAGCTTTGCAAATTCAGCTATTGTTGGAAGCCAGCCAATATGAAACAAACTATTAAAATTACAAAAGGTTGCAGCATATGTTGTGTAAATGGTGAACTCATACAGCTGTCAACTCTTGTCATTTTAATCCGTTTCACATTTGCTAGCTACCTTTTAGATCGAAGCCCAAATAGAATGATAAAAGATAAGATGATAGAAGCCCATCTCCTACTGTAAATAACCTACACACTGTGTGTGTGTGTGTGTGTGTGTGTAGCCAGCCAGCCAGGTAGAAAAATGGCAGAAAAATAAAAGACAGACATCAGAGTATTTTTCAGTACACCAAAACGCATAGTAAGAACCCTAGTAGCCTAATATCTCAAAGACTAGTTGATAAAATGTTCATAAGAAAGAAATAAAATTCTAATGGAAATGTTTCACAATGATGTCATTAGGCAGAGCAGGCAACAGATGGCACACAGACAGCAGAGTTGGGGACAGATATGCAGGGACAGACTGGCAGAGACAGGGAGTCTCAGGTAAGTTTGTTGAGTCTTTGTTTGGCAACATTATGAAAGGTTCTAAATTTTTTTGACTTGTAAAATAGGAACATAATTGGAAAATGCCATGGATACCCCCACTCTCAACTTAAACTGGTGACTGAACTAAGATTTGTTAAAGGCAATGGTATTGCTGTTGTGTAGTTTTGGGTACCGGTAGTTAGGAGTACGGCAAACACCTTATTTCTTTGGTTCCTGAATATACATTTACCATATTACAATGTAGGCTATGCGTTACAGCACTACTTTTGGTGTCCCCCTCAGGAATTGCTCTTGAGAAAATGTCATGTAATTGTCCCCTCCAAAGTTGATATCAGATTTTCGCCCCTGGTTACAACACCACTTTCTTTATCTCTCTCTCTCTCACACACACACAGACACACCCTTTGTAATTATGTAGTACAAATAAATGTGCACTCTGTTCACAACTCTGTTCACAACGCGTGAGTTTCAAGTGAGTTTCAAGTTTGAGTTTGAAGTTTGGGGAAGCTTACAATTTATCCAACCATTTAACTACCGATCTGCGTGCCAGTTTTGATTTTCATATGCACATTTTCGTGGAACAGTTTAATTTCAATAATAACAATTATTGTCATGTGGTTAATAACACAAATTGGATGTTAAAATGATAAAAATCTAAAAGTAAAAATTCCATGGACACATTGATTCACTGTAAGCCATTGTCGGCTAAATAAATTAGTGCATGGAACTAAGAGATACCCTATATAGGCCAATGTAGCAGTAGGCCTATAACTTCCATTGTCAACTAAGTAAAAATACATCAAGCCGACAAAAATATATATATATATCCTGATGAAAATGCTGATTCTTTCAATTGCATTCATCTCTCTACTCCATCTGCCCGCCTCCCTTTCTATTTGTCATGATTTGAGCTATCGCTAGTGAAGTGCAACATTGTATCAAATCAATCAACCGTGTCCACCCAATGACTGTATATATGAAGGTCTGGCCGGAAGCTGTCACTAGCAAACTTACCACATTGTATCAACTAGCCTATTCCGGGCCCCCAGAGTTTCCTGCACCTGTGAGCTCGGGACAGACACAGCTGTTTTTGTGCAAAGGGAAATGTGTTCAGGTATTTTATGACGTTTCCACTGGATATATAGTATCCCAAGAGCATGACATTTTGCTCTTTCACAACGAGGCCTGGTGATAATCAGGATTGTTCAGATAATGTGAGGAACTATTATCATTCACAAAGGATGTAATAAAAAAAGACTTGACTTACTGTGTGAGGTATAAACAAATAATGAGAAGCTCCGCTGATTAGTGGTGGTGAGTTAAGACAATCTTAAATCAGACATCCCCAAATGGGCACTTTCCTACTTTTGCGCACAGCAGGCAAGTTAGCCTACTTCTATGCCTGCTCAGGTGCGCGAGCTCCCGTCACATTTCGAGGACAGAGAAACCAGACACATGCTCATTGCTCACGTGGAGCGCTCCAAACAAAATACAATGACAAAATTGAAAAAGCTCGTAAATGATGGTATGAAATAAATCACAAATTGTTTCCCACAAGAAAGAGTAGCAGGTTGTGAACTCTGCAAACAATGTTTCCACTCTGAGAATTAGAACGGTAAATGACCTAATTAATCCATGCATTAACAGAAATGAATGTAACCAAATTAATGGTAAATGTTTTACTAGTGACATATGCAATAGGGAAATGATCAAAATAAACAAAGGGCAAACATTTATCACAATAAAACAATGCATGCGCAAGAATTGGTGTGAGACACCTCAGCGCATTCTGGAGAGAGACACGGCAATATCTTCGCCACTGTCTTGCCCGACTCAAGCCTCTCCTTGAGATGAAACTCTACTTCAGATTTATTACCTACGGGTGTTGCCGTTCCAGCCCAGTCCCGACCCTAGAGACCTGCTGATACCAACCGCGGCACCGGCTTCCAACTCGGCTGCCGACTGCTGGGGTGGTAGTAACCTTTATTAAAAACCACTCAGCCAGACGTCTAGATCAGGGGTTGGGTGACCCATAGTTCATCAGGCTCTCCTGTGAATTATAAGACAAGGAGAATTCGAGTGGTGAGTATACTTTCTCAGCTCGGCAATTTACATTAAATAAATATTCGTTTCACACCCACGCGTGCGCGTCACAAACCCTTCAGTTGTGGACCTGGAGTTACTCACCGTAATGGGACCTAGTGTCCCACAAGACAAAGAGGTATAGTCACCATTACGAAGAGGTATAGACATTTCTATACACACACAAGGCATGGACCCCATCGGTAGCAAGAAAGAGGAGACTCGGCTCTATTTCGGGTCAGTGGCCCCAGTCGGGAAAATCCATTAAAGGAAAGCCCTTTCCAATGACTCTAATTATCCCCAAAAATATCCTGTCTCTCATTTTTTTATATATGAACTAAAACATGAACCTATTAAAAACAGTACTGTAGTAATGATGTTTGTGTAGTAGGCTATAGGCCCAAAACATTATCACAGCATATTGACTTTGCTTGAATTCCCCTCCCAATGCATTGTTGTTCTTCTCAGACCATAAAAAAATGATCAACATTTGAGGTAGGCTATATGATCACACCGGTAATAGATCAGTTGTTGTATTACTTGTGAGGCACAGCTGAGTGAGGATATATTTGAATAATTCGCTTTTTACATTTTAATTTTACTGGGCTGATGGAGCCTGCATCTGATGGTCAGTCTCAGTGGAGGGAGAGAGCAGCAGACTGGTTCCACCTCTCAATGTCCCTCTGCTCTCCCTTTCCTCCGCTGACACTGACCAAAAACGGACACTGGCTTCCAGCTGCTGGCGAAACTCGAGTCACACTGCATTATTTCTACCTCATGCACAAATTCATGTTGTTACGCCTATGACCAGAGAAAGTGAAATATTCCTAGATATAAAAAAATACCCAAGCCGTTAATAATACCAACGCAAGCCTATGGATCCACTTTCCTACTCATTCATTGAAGCTGCAGTGCTGATTGTAGCGTGAGTGGAAGTAAGGAGAACGCACATTTTATGGCTTATAAAAGTATTGAATAGAAAGTGTTGACAGTGCTGAGTAAAAACTTAAACATGAACTCACTCATAAAAACAGCAGCTCTTTGCTGTTTTCGTTGACAGTTTCTCTAGTCATGGTTTTAAAACCTCACAGTGTCAACTTTGCTGAAGCTTTCTTTTATGCCTGCTGCGTTACTGCAGACACGGTAATATGAGTCATCTGATTGGCCAGTGGTAGGCCTATAGTGCACTTGATTTCCTCCCCCCGGCCCTGCTGGGAAGGCAGTTGTACCTTCAGACATATGAAATGGTTGAAAATGGGAACACGGCCCCTATCCCATGCGCAAGGCATTTGAATCGGGTGCACCTACCGGCAACACAAGGCTTATCGTTGTTTTTTTACAGAAATGTTTGGCAATCGACTAGGAATGCCTTGGCTATCGACCGGTTGGTGACCACTGCCTTAAACCATGACTTACATACTGTCATATTCTCCCTACACAACTCCTCCTTCAAAACTGGTTACATCAGATTCATACAATACTATAATTTCCCCTTATTCATTTACTCCCTTAAAACCGGTTACATCTGATCCATACTGGACTCCCCCTCCCCAAACTCCCAGCCCTTGTTGCTTGTCATCTACCAGAAGGACGTCAAAGAAGGGGTTTGTGGAAGTTCATGTTTCATCACACTTCCCTCTGCCTCCCATTCTGGTAATTCCCCCGGCTCTACCTTTGGCTCGGCTGATGCTGGTCTCGTTGGCAAAGTTGCTGACGACAACAGTAAGCCTTGTCCTTCCTGTTTTTCTTCTTTTCACAACAAGTTCAAGTCTTTTTAGCCTCATGTTCCCTTCGACACAGAATTAGCTGTATCGAAGGCAGGAGGGAGACCTACATCCAACCCCCAGGTCCCGACACCCGCTCCATGGATTAACTCTCTCTCCTGGTAGAAAACCTTTCCATCCGCCAAGTGAATGGTACGGATTCTGCCCGACCTGGACTTCCCCATGACTGCACGATCCCCTCATGAATATATCCCAACCTTACCCCTCGAGCTCCCTCAGGCCAGGGGCGAAAATCTGATATCAACTTTGGAGGGGACAATTACATGACATTTTCTCAAGAGCAATTCCTGAGGGGGACACCAAAAGTAGTGCTGTAACACATAGCCTACATTGTAATATGGTAAATGTATATTGAGGAACCAAAGAAATAAGGTGTTTGCCGTACTCCTAACTACCGGTACCCAAAACTACACAACTAATCACAACAGCAATACCATTGCCTTTAACAAATCTTAGTTCAGTCACCAGTTTAAATTGAGAGTGGGGGTATCCATGGCATTTCCCAATTATGTTCCTATTTTACAAGTAAAAAAAATTGAGAACCTTTCGTAATGTTGCCAAACAAAGACTCAACAAACTTACCTGAGACTCCCTGTCTCTGCCAGTCTGTCCCTGCATATCTGTCCCCAACTCTGCTGTCTGTGTGCCATCTGTTGCCTGCTCTGCCTAATGACATCATTGTGAAACATTACCATTAGAATTTCATTTCTTTCTTATGAACATTTTATCAACTAGTCTTTGAGATATTAGGCTACTAGGGTTCTTACTATGCGTTTTGGTGTATTGAAAAATACTCTGATGTCCGTCTTTTATTTTTCTGCCATTTTTCTACCTGGCTGGCTGGCTGGCTACACACACAGTGTGTAGGTTATTTACAGTAGGAGATGGGCTTCTATCATCTTCAATCATTCTATTTGGGCTTCGATCTAAAAGGTAGCTAGCAAATGTGAAACGGATTAAAATGACAAGAGTTGACAGCTGTATGAGTTCACCATTTACACAACATATGCTGCAACCTTTTGTAATTTTAATAGTTTGTTTCATATTGGCTGGCTTCCAACAATTGCTGAATTTGCAAAGCTAGCGAGCACCAATTCAGTTTCATTGGTGTTTGCTATAATCTTTGCTACCCGGCTTAAATAAAGGTGAAATAAAATAAATAAATAAAAGTTCCCTTGCGACAATTTAGCTTTTGCAACGAGACCATTAAATATATTTAAGACAATGGTAGAAGAGAGTGCAGTTCTGTTCAGTTTGGATTTCAGTTTATCGCTAACCTTATCACAGGGACTTTGAAGCACTAACTTACATCATCTGCATGCTGATTCCATCTTTGACGACGCCACATAAATGGAATAGGTACTAGCTAGCTTAATAGTTAATATTTGCGCGCTAGCTCTGCATATTCAGCTAGTGTGTGTGCGCGATTGACTGGATTAACCTCACGTCAGTTACGTGCATTGAGTGCCTTTCAGACAGTAGATACGACCTCTCTGTTACCTAGCAAGCTAAGGAACTGGCAGTGGATCAAACCATTGTGAGGCAAAGGGTGGGTCGCAATCTTTTGAAACTTAAAAACGAGCTATTAAGTGTCTATAATCAGCACAATTGCTTTCATTGTGTATTATTAATATTATTTAAATTACATAGTTATGTTTCAGTGATATATTGGGGGGGACAAATCATATTTTTCCCAGGATGGGGGGGTCGTGTCCCCCCCGTCCCTCCGGGATTTCCGCCCCTGCCTCAGGCACCGGGAGGTAGGCTCCTCTCCACAGCATATTCCATCCTTGCGTGACGTTCCTATTATGCCCTGTTGCTGCACATTCTTGTTGCTCATATTCACACACACACACCACCAGGTATAGTCCTAAGTGCACCCCTACCCCCGCAGGAGGTCTTTTGCCTTTTGGTAGGCTGTCATTGTAAATATGAATATGTTCTTAACTGACTTGCCTAGTTAAATAAAGGTTAAATAAAAACATCTAAATGCCTCTAGTACCCACAATACTGGCCTCAGGGCACCATACAACTCCACCCCAGCATCCATAGCTTGCCAAGCAATTAAGGCCCCCCATTTATAGTACTTGTCCCTACCTGGTTTCAATGGGATTCTCTCCAATAGGTAAACCATAAACCAACCACAGGGGTACCTCCAGGACGCTCCCAACCAAATCTGCCAACCTAGTAAAATAGGTCATCCTAGTAAAACCCTCTACTACGACGTGCCCCCATATCTCTAACGATACAGTGCAGGCCCTCGCTTCTTCACAGGTGGCATTAGTATAAATCCTGTTAGAACCAACCCAGTCCAGCCTTTCCAACACCCTACCGTCACATAGTTCCTGTCTCCACTGGTGAACTCGGTGGCCATAGAGCAGGGGGTTTGCAACGTGTAAAGCCGGGTGCTTATATCTCAATTTTCGCCTAACCTCCCAGCCCCAGCTATTCAGCCACTCATTCATCCATTCCTGTGTGAACGTCTGACCAATCAGACCTCCACTCACATAGCCGCGGCTTGAAAGTTTCCTTATTACAATTCAAACCCTACCTCCACCGGCTAACCTCTTCCACCTGGTTTCCTCGGGTGCCCTTTTTTTTCTCCCTCTAACGTCCTTTAGTCTGAAACAATCCAGCTTGACCCTGGCTCATGCTATAACGGTCACATCCTTCTCCTTAGTTAACACTCAGGGGGATGGTCCTACACTCAGAGCATAGGGTACCTTAATCACTTGGGTGTCCTATGTGTCTCCTGCTGAATAAACCATGGCCAGATACTGGTATCTATCTATTCAGTAATTGTTTCTCCAATCCAGTTTATTCAGGCATGGTTTCACATAGTTCAGCACCTCCCTGGTTTGCAGACCACACCATACACAAGCCTTATCAATGGCAAACACCTGGGTATACGATTTCAGCGCACCGTGCCCGATCCTCGTAGCCTTGTGCAATTATACCCTTCTCCCAGGCTCCACCTGGTGCAAAGAGCACCTAGAAGTTCCCCAGGAATTCCTGTCTACATCCAAGGTGAAGTCCTTGCCTTACTCACACACTTATCCAGTTCCGCAAAGTGAGTTCAATTCACCCACTCCAAATCCCCGGGGGTTGGTTGGGACTGTACCCACATTTCTATTCCCACCTCTCCAGGGGGTCGTTCACACCTAATATGTACAGTGTAACAGGCCTCTTCCATAACCAAGGCAAGGTTTCATTAATCTCTCTATCGACCCCCACCTCTGTTATAGTGCCGCAGGGCCATTTTACACATGAGCCACTACCCGAGTCATAACTTTGGACATGACCTCCCATCCACACATGAGCCTGGGTCCATTTCCAGTATGTTCGTCACACACTGTTCATGGTATCTATAGAGCCTGAGGTATTTACTAACCTGCCTATGGGCCTGTGACCTTGGGTCTCCCTCAGGCCTTACAGCTGAGGTGGCCTCTCTTGACCCGGGGCATGTCAACTCGGCTGACATTAGCAGGCCTGCCCTTTTTAGATCACTGCATTCCTCACATCTCCCCAGCTGGGCCTCATCCCACTGACAGGAGCAGTCCTGGGGTCCTTTCTCCAGTCCCTCATTGCCACCCCGTCCTACCCACTGGGTATACAACCTAAGCTGTAGAAGAAACTGGAGGCGGCAATAATGACAATATATGATCCATCACCTTTACTGGGCCTCATAAATTCCCGTCTAGATCATCATATCAAATCAAATGTTATTTGTCACATGGGCCGAATACAACAGGTGTAGACCTTAACGTCAAATGCTTACTTACAAGCCCTTAACCAACAATGCAGTTTTAAGAAAATAGAGTTAAGAAAATATTTACTAAATAAACTAAAGTGATGACCGCTTTGCACACTCTTGGCATTCTCTCAACCAGCTTCATGATGTAGTCACCTGGAATGCATTTAAATTAAGTTGTGTGCCTTGTTAAAAGTTAATTTGTAGAATTTCTTTCCTTAATGCGTTTGAGCCAGTCAGATGTGTTGTGACAAGGTAGGGGTGGTATACAGAAATGGACCTATTTGGTAAAAGACCAAGTCCATATTATGGCAAGAACAGCACAAATAAGCAAAGAGAAACAACAGTCCATCATTACTTTAATCCATGAAGGTCAGTCAATCCGGAAAATTCCAAGAACTTTGAAAGTTTCTTCAAGTGCAGTCGCAAAAACCATCAAGTGCTATGATGAAACTGGCTCTCATGAGGACCGCCACAGGAAAGGAAGACCCAGAGTGACCGCTGCTGCAGAGGATAAGTTCATTAGAGTTAACTGCACCTCAGATTGCAGCCCAAATAAATGCTTCATAGAGTTCAAGTAACAGACACATCTCAAAATCAACTGTTCAGAGGAGACTGCGTGAATCAGGCCTTCATGGTCGAATTGCTGCAAAGAAACCACTACTAAAGGACACCAATAAGAAGAAGAGACTTGCTTGGGCCAAGAAACACAAGCAATGGACATTAGACCGGTGGAAATCGGTCCTTTGGTCTGATGAGTCCAAATTTCAGATTTTTGGTTCCAACCGCTGTGGCTTTGTGAGACGCAGAGTAGGTGAACAGATGATCTACGCATGTGTGGTTCCCACCGTGAAGCATGGAGGACGAGGTGTGATGGTGCTTGGCTGGTGACACTGTCAGTTATTTATTTAGAATTCGAGGCACACTTAACCAGCATGGCTACCATAGCATTCTGCAGCGATACGCCAACCCATTATGTTTGCGCTTAGTGGGACTATCATTTGTTTTTCAACAGGACAAGGACCCAACACACCTCCAGGCTGTGTAAGGGCTATTTCACCAAGAAGGTGAGTGAGGCTATATACAGGGGGTACCGGTACCGAGTCAATGTGCGGGGGTACAGGTGAGTTGAGGTAATTTGTACATGTAGGCAAGGTTAAAGTGACTATGCATAGATAATAAACAGTGAGTAGCAGCAGTGTAAAAACCAAGGGGGAGGTAAAAGCAAATAGTCTGGGTGGCCATTTGATTAATTGTTCAGCAGTCTATGTCTTGGGTGACTGGAGTCTTTGACAAGGTTTTGGGCCTTCCTCTGACACCGCCTAGTATATAGGTCCTGGATGGCAGGAAGCTTGGCCCCAGTGATGCGGACTTTACGCACTACCCTCTGTAGCGCCTTGCGGTCGGATGCCCGAGCAGTTGCCATACCAGGCAGGGATAGAACCGGTCAGGATACTCTCGACGGTGCAGCTGTAGAACTTTTTAGAATCTTGGGACCCATCCCAATTTTTTTCAGTCTCCTGAGGGTTGAAAAGGTGTTGTCGTGCCCTCTTCATGACTTTCTTGGTGTGTTTTGACCATGATAGTTTGTTGATGATGTGGACACCAAGGAACTTGAAACTCTCGAACTGCTCCACTACAGCCCCATCGATGTGAATGGGGACGTGTTCGGCCCTCCTTTCCTGTAGTCCACGATCATCTCCTTTGTCTTGATCACGTTGAGGAAGAGGTTGTTGTCCTGGCACCACACTGCCAGGTCTCTGACCTCCCTATAGGCTGTCTCATCATTGTCGGTGATCAGGCCTAACACTGTTGTGTCATCAGAAACGTAATGATGGTGTTGGAGTTGTGCTTGGCCACTCAGTCGTGGGTGAACAGGGAGTACAAGAGGGGACTAAGCACGCACCCCTGAGGGGCACCCGTGTTGAGGATCAGTATGGTAGATGTGTTGTTTCCTACCCTTACCACCTGGGGGCGGCCCGTCACAAAGTCCAGGATCCAGTTGCAGAGAGAGGTGTTTAGTCCCAGGGTCCTTAGCTTAGTGATGAGCTTTGTAGGCACTATGGTGTTGAACATTGAGCTGTAGTCAATGAACAGCATTCTCACAACCTAAGCCCTAGAAAAAACTGGAGGCGGCAATAATGACAGAATATGTGATCCATCACCTTTATTGGGCCTCATAAATTCCTGTCTATCCCATAGGCCACGTCCCTTTCTACACCAGGCATGACTGCAGGCCTTTTATTTCCTGGTGCTTCACATACCTTGGGCAGGGCATATCCCAGGCAAACTGAGCATACTCCCCCAGCCAAAGGACCCCACCTAATTACTTCCTTCTCCCTGGATATCAATCCATTATTTGCCCTGTTCAGAAACCCCAACCCTCTACCGATCTATGCTTGGGTATACCCTCATCTCAACACTATGATCCCCTGTACAGTGGCCGCCCCGGCCCAGAGGGGGTAGTGCTACAGTTTTCGCTGCCATATGCAGGGCCGTTGCCAGAACAAATCCGTTAGACGCCCATTTGATTTCCATAGAGCGGCAAAAAAATAAAATAATTACGGGACCTCCTATGTGGATATATATTAGTAACCTATATATTAAAGGGTTCAGTGCAGTGCCTTTGCTACCACTATGAAACAGAAAGGATTGGTGTTTGAACCCGGTATAAGCTTATTTTTATCACGACAAAATAAAAATAAATACCCCAACCACCAAGACACACGGTCAGCAAGATGCATGGTTGAATTGCAAAAACATCAGTAGCCTAATCATCACTACAAGCGCCAAGTGTGCTTCATAATAGTGAAAATCATCACAAAAGCAATAATGGCATTATAAATGTAAGTGTTGATATGACAGCAGTCAAAAAGTCAATGATCAGTTGGAGCATGTCCATATCACATAGCCTAAACAAGGACAGCTGTTGAGTGCGTTGCTGATTTAGTTTCTTACTTGAGATGTAGGGCCTGCTCCCTCAGTGATGACATTTTCTACTGATAATAGCCTGTAGAATTCTCACCGGCTTGTTCTATTCCAAATGGTGCCTTCTTTTTCCGGTCTTACGGTTACATTTGATGGTGGTGTGAGCACTTGCTCAGTGTGCACAGTTCTGGCTTTTTTGCGGTTAGGCCATGGAGGTTTAGGTTCAGGTTGAGGCTCAGAATCAGAAGAATACTCGTCAGAGATGCCATCATGATTCATGTCTTCCTCACCATTGGAGTCATTTTCATTCATATTTTGTAGCAAAGCTAACAAATATAATATATATATATATATATATATATATATATATATATATATATATTATATATATATATTATATATATATATATTTAGGCTTAATCACTATCGGAAACGGGGCACTGCAAAATTAGCAAGCAAGCATTTTACTGTTGGCCTACAGTGTACTTGATCAATAAACTTTGGTTTGATTAGAAAACTAATAAGTTAGATCTCAATGGGGACATACCATAGAGATAGATAGAGGACTCATCATGGATATAACTTGTTTTAGCATGGACATTGCCATTCAGGGCTTCCACCATTTTAAAGTAGTCAACTGGGTGGGGAATCCTATTGGTTGGAAGCAATCAGCTAATGATCAGAGCATTGTCTTCTTCTTCAAATTGGGTGTTATGGTTTGTAAATGGCTTTAACCTATATAACCGCCATCGAGTGGCCACAATATTGAATGACACAAGATTTGGTTCAGGACTCCAGCACTGCAGGTGGCAGCAAATAACCAATATTAGCTTTACTCTTTTTTAATACACAAAAGAAGAAAACTGACTACTTTAAAATGGAGATAGCCAAAATACCTATGACTGTATATATGAATAGACAAAGCCATCGATCACGTGACACCATTAATTCCTATGTGAATACTCAATAGCATATTGAAGCCAAATTAAGTCGGTTGAGATGGCATCTGGAGACATAGTAACCGAAAGGTTGCAAGATCGAATCCCCGAGCTGACAAGGTAAACATCTGTCGTTCTGCCCCTGAACAAGGCAGTTAACCCACTGTTCCTAGGCCTTCATTGAAAATAAGAATTTGTTCTTAACTGACTTGCCTAGTTAAATAAAGGTAAAATAAAAATAAACATAACATACACAGTTTGAGCTACTCCAAGAAGTCATGTTGCAGTCTTGGTCAGTGCGGCCCCATCTCATTGAGTAACTCAAATTGAAGGGAACCCGGGGTACTACAGGCTGCAATTAGTAACTAAATTATCCTTAACTTCTTCTGTGTGCGATTTTAAAATAATCTGTTCAAGGACATAAATCTGGTGTATTAGAAGCAATTATTGCTAACATGACTGTCTTCTAAAAACATTTTTATTTACACAAAGATTCACCACAAAGATTTTTCCATTCACTATAGTGGGGGATGCTGTTTTACGCTAACAATGCCTGCAGTATCGCGGTAGGCCTTGAATATTCATTGCTTCAATGAGAGGAGGCACTCATTCCGCCTGGGCGCTGCCCAAGCGGTCACAGACGCTAGTAGTCTATAGTTGCACAGATACAGATACAAGTCCTCTATCTATATCTATGGGACAAGCACCGAAGAATGGACAGCGTTCCTGAGATTCCAATCTTTACGGAGCAAATTTTAACAGAAATCAGACATTCATAAGTCAGATAAATAACATAGTAAAATCACAACCAGTACAGTTTAGTTCCCGAATTCGGGCCTTTGTCATGATGACGATAACGTAGCAGTCTACTAGCCTGCAGTGGCAGATTCAAAAACCATAAGTCATTACGACACACGTTTTACGCCTGCATGGGTGTAATCATTAGTGCACACCTGAGTAAACAGTTGCCAATACAAAACGTTTTCCATAGAAAACAAGAGTTTCTATTGGGCAAATTCAGGTAGGTCACTACCAATGATGTGCGTCATTGTTCAGTTCCGTTCGCTTTTGTTGGCTGTTTGGTTTCCAGCTAGTAAATACAGCCCAGGTGTAACACACCCTGAAGATTTTGCCCAACCCGCTTTACCATGGTATGCGGCACTAGGCCCGCTCATGTCTGAAAAAGGAAGCCGATCGCTGTCATGAAAATGTGTATGTTTTTATCTTTACGGTCCAAAATGCTATCCACACGCATATGAAAATGGTAAAAGCATAGGCTTCAAATATCTCCAATGATTTTCACTGAATTCAGATACTTCCCTTGTACAGCAAGGCATCAAAGCATAAAGGACAACACGAGGAAAGTAGGCTGGTAAGGTAAGAACGACGTGGTTGTCAGCTTTCATGACAGTTACAACAAATAACAATGTCTGAGTAGCGTCTCACATTCGATCAATGGATGTAATTATGTTGGTCAACTGTTGTTTTAATGTTATGTTGTCTACGACATGAGACGTAATTCCCATTTCTTAAAAAAAAAAAATGTTAAGGGGAAATCTGCAGTTGCTACATCCATTTTTGGACTTGACTGTCACAACTCTATCAGAACCCAAAATATATAAGCTTGTTTTACTCCAATGTTTGTAAACAAAGTACATGTAAACAAACACTGCATAGTCCCAAAACATGGTTAAAACTATCATTTAGAAATCATGGAAGGTTTATCCTTGCATCTATAGCTCTGTCTATGAATTTGAGTGGTTACATTTCTCCAACCCCATCTGTCAGCTTCTTATGGAAACAGTGGCAGGTGTGTTCTTTGTTATTGTTTTAACTGCACATTTTTAGCTATACAATGTAGATCCAGAGGGTGTGTGTGTGTGTGTGTGTGTGTGTGTGTGTGTGTGTGTGTGTGTGTACAGTCTATGTGTGTGGTACCCTCCTGGTGAGCCTCTGGTGACTGTGAGTTGTTTGTGGTGTGTGTGATTGTCAGATGGATAAGAGGAGCGATCTGCGCCTGTGTCACTTTGGGACAGCCAGGCGAAGGCGATGGTGGGGTCTGAGGAGAAGATGGATTTACATTTACATCACATTTACATTTACATGGAGGATGCTAGGGGTGTTTAAGACCAACCAGGAACATGACTTATGCAGCCTCACCTGTCTTATGAAAGAGGGCCTGCATGCTGTCCTACAGACCAGCAACAACACAACAGTACCTGTGAGCAAACCTATAGACTACACAACAATATACACACTATTTCAACTGTCACATAGAATACAGTTTTATACCATTGGAACTTACGGCATTGACCCAGCTCTGAGAAAATGACTCTACATACAGTACCTGCATTGTACATAGCTTTCCCTTAGTTACTTCTATGACAAGAAACCTTTAATTGTGGTTTTATAATGAGTTGATCTTGTTTCAATCAGGATAAACTTTCTGCTGAACATTACAAATCGGCGGAGACTCAAGTCCACAAGGTGCTATTTAATCACTATTCAAACAAATATGTTAAACCAATCCCAACAGCTTACTGCCTATTTAAGTACATGTTTTTTGGGACACGTTTCAGTTTCGAACCACGGTCCTCTGTTACCTCCCCCTGCAGGACTTGGAGATGCAGACGTTTGCAGGGCCTGTGTTTGCCAGCCTGCGGCGGTCCCTGGATATAACAGAGGAGGAGTACCAGAGGTCCCTCTCTTCACATGGCTGCTATCTACAGTTCATCAGCAACTCCAAGAGCAAGGCTGACTTCTTCCTCACGTGAGTCCTGCTGGAGGACATCATAAACCTCATAAATGTACACACAACACACCTAATCTATGTCAACTCTACATAGTAGCACATGTAGTAAATGTCTTTTTTTTTCCTCCTTAGGAATGACAAGAGGTTCTTCCTAAAGACACAGAATACGCGGGAGGTTACATTTTTTCTATCCAACCTGAAGGCGTATATGGATCATTTGGAGAAATACCCCCACTCACTGATGGTCAGGTTCCTGGGTGAGAGAGAAGTCCAACAGCTTAAGATCAAAATATCAAATGACAGGGCCTCCCGAGTGGTGCCGCTAGAGGCGTCACCACAGACCCAGGTTCGATCTCGGGCTGTATCGCAACCGGCTGTGATCTGAAGTCCCATAGGGAGGCGCACAATTGGCCCAGCGTCGTCCGGGTAAGGGGAGGGTTTGGCTGGGGGGGCTTTATTTGGCTCATTGCGCTCTAGCGACTCCTTGTGGCGGGCCTGGGTGCCTGCAGGTGGACCTCAGTCATCAGTTGAACAGTGTTTCCTCAGACACATTGGTGCGGCTGGCTTCCGGGTTAAGCAGGTGGGTGTTAAGAAGCACGGTTTGGCGGGTCATGTTTCGGAGGACGCATGACTCAAACTTTGCCTCCCAGGCCCATTGGGGAGTTGCAGCGATGAGACAAAATCAAAATTAGGGAGAAAAAGGGGTTAAAATAAAAAAAGTACTAAATATCACGACAGATGGACTGTCACCTTTGTCAGATGTTCATATTCTTATTTTCTTATTCCAGGTCTCTATAGCATCCAAATTCCAAATAAAACAAAGGTAATTTTAATGAAACACAAAATTTCACAAAGTCATTTTTTTACTCTGTAAGTAACTTTTCTCTCACTCTCCCCCAGAAGTATTTCATTGTGATGCAGAATGTGTTTTACCCGGACGAGAGGATTAATACCAGGTAAACATTGTTTGTATTGTAGTTATGAAAGATGATTACAGATTACATTTTTTTTAAATCTCTTTCTGGATTGTTTGTTGCCAATTTTGGCTTTGTCTCTTAGATATGACATCAAGGGCTGTGAGGTGGGTAGGTGGACTGACCCTGCATCTACGGAAAACCCAGTTACTAAGATTCTGAAGGATAACAACTTTGAAGGAAAGCACATCATTCTGGGTAAGAGTCTCGTATGTCCTATATCTGTCAGTACTTGAGGGGATGTTCTTTCTTTGTGTCTATTATCAATTGAAAGGTAAAACCACATACGTTCCCCTAAGAAGTCAACATTTATCATGTGTTGACAGATAAGCAGCGCTCCTGGCTTGTGGATCAGGTTGAAATAGACTCAGCCTTCCTCCGTAGCCTCAATGTGCTTGACTACAGTATCCTGCTGGCCCATCAACCCTTGCACCAAGATGAGCTGGACAGGAAGCACTCCTTTAGCAACCTGAGCATGCGTACTGTAAAGTAAGTGTTCAGTGGAGAACAATGATCTACTGTATGAAAAACAAGTAACACACTAGTTTTCTTTTGTGGACCTTCCAGACATGCAGCTAATGTAAAGTAACACAGTGAGAAGATAATTGGAAATAAATCAGGTATTTTACTCTTAAGCTGATTGTTCTCTCTTTGTTATTCAGTTCTTGAATGGTCTTTCCTCTGCAGGCCCATGGACCAAGACAGTCCCGCAGAGGAAGATCCCCCCACTATTCCATTGTTGGAGGGGTACTCTGCTCGACTGGCATCAGATACAATAGACAGTGGGTTAGACCACGTCCAGAATACAGGGGAACACTCTGGCCATGGAATCCCCCTCCAGGAGGTAAACCGTACAGATGCAGAACTCCTGGAGTTCCAAGCTCATCACCGTAGGCTGCTGCCTAATTTAAAAAACTCAGTGCATGTCATAGACGGACCAAAGCTGCGCTACTTTGTGGGTATTGTAGACTTTTTCACTGTGTACGGTGTGAAGAAAAGGCAGGAGAACCTGTGGAAGAGTCTGCGCTTCCCTGGCAGAGCCTTCTCCACTGTCAGCCCAGCTACCTACTCCCAGAGGTTCTGCCAGTGGGTAAAGGACCACACCAAGTAAAACAGGGACACTGAAGCCCATTGAAAGACACAGAAGAGACTGTCAAGTGAATAATCAAACTTGGTTTGTGAACAGCATGAACAGTAGGTGGCACCAAATAGCTTCTGTTGCAGTGGTAGCCTATTATGTAAAAAAAAATATCTAGAGGAATTTTACATTAGTTATATTTCCCCCCAAACAACTGTGACAGGTTTTTCAAAAATCATGTATGAATGTGTATAAAAATGTATTGGAATAAGTCGTGAATAGAGAATCAATAATAAAACCTGTCACTGCATAAGAAACCATGAACTCCATAAATTGGAAAATGGGTAGACGATCACTGATAGAATAATGATTCCAGGATGATGTGTAGATACCAGAGACAGTGACAGATACCGCTGACTGAATAACGTCTCCCTGGACATAGCTAGATGTGTGTTTAGCCAGATACTTCCTACATAATGGATTTCAACGTGAAGAAATTAGCTTCGGATGCTGGAGTGTTTTTCACACGAGCTGTACAGGTAGGGTAATTTATGTCGTGTCTCCTAAAAATTGACTAACGTTAAATGCTAGCTAGCTAATGTTCGCGAAATGGCTAGTAGCGTTTGGCTTCAATAAAAACGAAACGGCATGAGTTGGCATCATTGCCAAATCCTTTAGCTTACGTTACTGACAGAATACCCTCTATATCCTACACAAAACATTGGTTCAGCTGACGTTATCCTCCCTTCTTCATAGTAGCCTTCGTACAGTACTGCTAGCTAGTTTTCTTGGCTTGTAACATAGACAGATATATTGAAGGAAGGGTTCTATGCCGTCTGTGATAGCCACTGCTAGCTTGATGCTATAGCTGACGTTCGTTAGTTGTGTTTTCGCAGAGGTCTTTCTTTGCTTTTCAGGTACGGTGTAGCTGTGGGCTCAGAGGTGACCTTTCGTGCCCCCTTTGCCCAACTCCCAAGCATTCCAACGCAAGATACATTTTTCATTATTGTGACAGTGTAACAGGTCATGATGAAAATGTCACGAGGGAATGACAGTGTGACTGATTTCCCAATGACTGTCTGACAATGGATGTCTGTTCAGCCCATAGAAATTCCATTCAGTTTGATTTCTCAGATTTTGTATCTAAACCCCTTGGCAGAGGATACTGGCAATGGGAAAAGACTGGTGAAACATTTATTAGACAGGGACTGGGAGACGAGCAGGTGTAGTGTTTCATGGCTTATGAGGGCGTGGTATTTAGTAAGCTGGTTTCCAGTAGCCTATGAGGAGACACATGACGTGAAGAGCATCCCAAAACCAGTGATAATGTTGAAGCTTCAAGTGACATGGCATAAGGCAGCTCCATGGACACTATTTTTACATTTTACATTTTAGTCATTTAGCAGACGCTCTTATCCAGAGCGACTTACAGTAGTGAATGCATACATTTCATTTCATACTTTTTTTTCCCTGTACTGCCCCCCCGTGGGAATCGAACCCACAACCCTGGCGTTGCAAACACCATGCGTTGCAAACACCATGCTCTACCAACTGAGCTACAGGGAAGACTATAGAAAAGTAACATGATACACAGAAACAGTGGAAATGCACTATTGATGTTGAGTCACTGCAATAGGCCTTGTTCACAGAGAAGTGAAAGTGATTATTTCATTGTGTATTTTGCCAAAGTTCACAGGAGAAAAGTTCGGACAGGTAGAGAAGACTGAGCTGGATGCCCATTTTGAGAATCTGCTCAGCCGTGCCGATTCCACAAAAAACTGGACAGAGAAAATCTTCAGGCAGACAGAGGTTCTGCTGCAGCCCAACCCAAGTAAGGCCCGGCATACACACTGAACTGATCAGCACAGAGGCCTCCACAACTCCCAACCCTACTTAATGCAGACACACACAGGACAGAAGGACCAAAAACACATTAGATGAAAACCAATGAGTTTTTTTTATGTGAAACATGGCGGTAGCATGGTGATAGAGAGCATTGTGCTCTAACCTGTGACTCTCTGATTCTCCATGCTACAGTTGACCACACTGGTGAGTATCCCTCCCTCCCATAGTGCCCTGTTGTGGAATCTTTTCATCTGTCTGGTCTGTAGTGCAGCAGACAAATGCTCTATGCAGTATTGGCTGTTTTCAAGCACCAGTCTGTTCTAGCGCTTGTTCTGCGGGTATGAATACCTGTTGATTATCCTCTATTGCAAGCGGTAGCCTACTTATCAGTGAGCAGCTCAACAGCTCTGTGTGTTATGCACACCCGACACTGACTCAGGCTTGTGGGTAACATGCAGCAATTCATTCCTCAGAAACATGCATTTACCGTGTGTGGGATAAATATGTTAGTCTCTCTACAGAGGCATTATCTGAGCGAAATAACATTTATCTCCACGACAACTTCATTCTACAACTCATTCCCACCATGTTGAATTACAATACTCTACATTGTCATTGGGCATTTTCTTTCTTTTCTTTGGCATTCTTCTCTCCCACGAATTTCCATTCTCAGACTAGTTTTCATAGTGTCCATCTGTGACAACTGTTTTTGGCAAGTCCTCTCTTGAAGCAGGACATCCCCCCCCCCTTTGTATCGACAGGTGCCAGGATTGAGGAGTTCCTGTATGAGAAGCTTGACAGAACGGTTCCATCCAGACCAAATAATGGAGAACTACTGGGTCATTACATGCAGGATGCGGCTAAAGACTTTGGACCTGGAACTCCATATGGTGTGTACTCAGGCTTTGTGTATACTTATTCTTCCCAGGTGGTCAAAATCTAGTTTGTTTGAGAGGATTGGCCAGTGATCATTTCACTTATTGAGAGAGGAAACCGAGACCGTGCCTTGAGCCCCAGTCAAATCCATGAACAACATTTTCTGGAAAATGCATTTTCACACTTACCCAATACATCTTCACCCTGTGCCCTCAACCTTGTGCTATAAGAAGGGCTCAAACCATTTGTGGTATATCCCTGTGAGGACAGGTCTCCATAGTTGATACAGGATATTGATTTTAAATGACATTAGATGTTTAATGTACAGGGTTGCAGGTGTAATTACAGGGTACAGTGAACATCTTAACTTCTGCGCTTCAACATATGATCATCTTCCAATAGTTTATAGTGTAGAACTCTTCCCAAAGCCTTTGTTTCTACTGATGATTTCACCCTAAGGTGAGTGAGCAGTGAGATTGGTGACGATAGCTGTTGTGAGCGTTAGTGAATTGGTTTCGTCCCGCCCCTGCCCTCCGGCTGTCTCATGTCTGTCAGGCCAATAAACCGGCCTCTCTCCTTCACTGGCAGTCCTGAGGATCAATAGTTCGCATTCGCTCTCTCTCTCCTATGTGAATGTTGTTGAGAGCTGCAGGCTTGGCTCTGATACGCAGAATGTTTATGCAGAAATGAGTTTATTAGGCTGCCTGTCTGGTGCTTTTCTCCTTCAGTTGAAATGGAGCTCAGTCCCAGAGACCTGAGTGCTGGGCCATGTACAGCTTAATGTAGAGCTCTGCAGTACTGCTGCTTAGCAAGGATTTGTTTTATACATTCATTCCATTATTTTAGAATGGCAAGCTGATGCCAATAAGTCACTTTTTTCTTTTCTTTTTTTTTTTCTTCAAAGAATAAAATTGCACACACTGTAACCTATACTAAGCAAGAACAGGCATGTTTTAGTGATTTAAAATAATTTTATTTCTAATTAATTCATTTGTACACCATGTCACAAAGCAGACAGCTGTGTGGAGCAGTAGAAACCCATGTGGAAACCCCTTATTGGCATACAGATCGATACATCAATCATCAATCCCATTATTTCCTCTCCTGCAATAGTAACTAGATGGGCACTCAGCTGCTCTAATCAGGTCATTAGTGGCCTGTTTCTCAGTTGTGGGTTTTAGTGATGTAACCTGTGTGTGGGGGTAGAAACTCTGCTGTAGTAGTGTGTCCTCACAGCAATGACGTGTCGAGAAACATCATTTCCTCAGTATACCAATGCGGTCTGTCCATGCCTTTCAACAAGTATCCTACACAGATATGCATACTTCAAATTCCGCAAGTAGTAGGCCTGTTTAGTGATATAATCCTTGCTGTGTGGTGTTATTCATCAGGTGTTCCTGTACTCCTTTTGTCTGTTTCACATCTGGAGAAACCCCTACATTCAAAGGAGAAATTTGAGTTTCTGCCATGTCAAGAATGTTGCTACTCTAGAGGTTCCCTCTCTGTTTCTCTTCGCAGGTATAAAGTAGTTGGGCACGTAAAAAAAGGCGCAAAAATTTAATTTAAGAATGGGAAGCATAGAAATATTGCACATAGAACAGATCTACCGCTTCTTAGACTTGCTTTCAATGAGAATGACAGACTAATAACTCACATGTCTATGTGAATTTGGTTGGGTCACCCAAAAAGTTACATATTGCAGCTTTAATGTTTGAGATCCTAAACCGGTTGTGTTGCACTACCAAGTCCTATTGGTCTCGACTTTGTCTGTGTTCTTATGATAAGCATTAAGTCATTCCTAAGTAATAAGTTAGACTCTACAATGAGTTCCAAAATTACTGCCACCCCTGACTGGCAATGCACAAACAATACTTAAAAAAATATAAACAATATAATTATAGAGAGAAACTCAAAATACCAACATGTGAGAAATGCTGTACTTTATACATTTTTCAATGGAACTCAACAAAATCATTTATTGATTTAATTAAAAATCAATGTCCCCAAAAATCAAGGTTTCACAATTAATGGCACTCTTAAAGATTATTGAAAATATCATCAACCAGAATTAAATTCCACTTAATTAAGTTTATCTATGTCTTAAGGAACTATATTGAGCCGTTACATCACTTCCTGTTTCACTAGGGTGTAAAAATGAGGTAACACACGTGCAATATCCCTTTGTCATCCAACACCATGAAGAAAACAAAAGTAGTGGCAGTTCAAACGAGACAGATGGTCGTAGACCTTCATAAATCTGGTAATGGCTACAAGAAGATCCACAAACGATTGAATATACCACTGAGCACTGTCAGGGCAATTATTTAAAAATTCAGAAGATATGTAACAGTTGAAAACCTCAGGTTGACGACGCAAATGCATTCCCCCCCAGGAATGGGAGGAGGATGGTGAGAGAAGCAATAAAATCCCCAAGAATCACTGTGAAAGAATTGCAGGCCTTGGTGGTGTCTTTGGGTCACCAGGTTTCAAAAAGCACCATCAGACGCTACAACCATAGGCTCTTTGGAAGGGTTGCCAGAATAATGCCCTGTTTGACCCCAGGTCACGCAAGCGCTTGGAGTTTGTCAAACGTCATTTACATTATGACTGGGTGAAGGTGTTCTGGTCAGATGAGACCAAAATGAACATTTTGGTCAGATACAGCATCTGCACATTTGGTGTCGAAACAGAGATGCATACAAGGAGAGGCACTTCATACCCACAGTGAAATATGGTGGTGGGTCAGTGATGTTTTGGGGCTGTTTTAATTCCAGAGGTCCAGGGGCACTGGTTAAGATTGATGGCATAATGAATTCTACCAAGTATCAGGCAATTTTGGCTGACAATCTGGTTGCCTCTGCCAGAAGGCTGGGACTTGGCCGTAGGTGGACTTTCCAACAATACAATGACCCAAACATACCTCAAGATCCACACAGAAATGATTCTGTGACAAAATCAATGTTCTGCCGTGGCTATCTATCGCCAGACCTCAATCCATTCAAAAACCTGTGGGCTGAGTTGAAGAGGGCAGTTGATAAGTGCAAACCCAAGAATGTGAAGGATCTTGAAAGGATCTGCATAGAGGAATGGTCCAAAATCCCTCCAAATGTGTTCCTTAACCTTGTCAAACATTACAGGAAAAGACTCCATGCTGTTATCCTTGCCAGAGGTGGTTGCACTAAGTACTAAATGAGGAGTGCCAATAATTATGAAACCTTGATTTTGGTGAACTTTATTTTGTATGAAATAATTGCATGATTTTGGTTGGTTCCATTGAAACGTTAATAAAGTACAGTATTTCTCACATGTTGGTATTTTGAGTTTATCTCTTATTATATTGTTATTTTTTTTAAGTATTGTTTGTGCATTGCCAGTCAGGGGTGCCAGTAATTTTGGAGCCCACTGTATATTTCACATATTGTCAGTGGGTTCATCATATGCTCTGTGTGTGTGTGTGTGTGTGTGTGTGTGTTCTGTAGGTAGCACCCTGATCAAGGTAGGTGACTGTGAGAGGAGACTAGGCGGTGCACAGAGAGAGTTCCTACAGACCTCTGCTATCAGCTTCCTTGCCCCACTCAGGAACTTTCTGGAAGGAGACTGGAGGACCATCTCAGTGAGTCTGGCTTTCTGGCCTCAGAGGGACATTGTGAGATTGCATGCAGACCAGTGTATAGACCAGGATTTAATACAATGCTAATCATCACCTTGGGTTTTACTCTACTTCTTATGTGTGGATGTAGCAGGGCATTAGGGCCTAGCAAAGTTAAACGTAGCCTGTATGTGTGGGGTCATGCCGTGCAGAGAGGTGCTGATCTTCTCCTCTCTGTCTCAGAAAGAGAGGCGTCTCCTGGAGAACCGCAGACTGGACCTGGACTCCAGTAAAGCACGGCTGAAGAAAGCCAAACTAGCGGAGTCCAAGGCCGCGGTGAGTCCCCCTTCTACCCTCTGCCCTCCACCACCTCTCCCTGTGCACCTTCAGCTGCATCATGTAACCAGGCTCCAGCTCAGAGTGAACTGCTACTGCTAACTAACATCTTTCTCTGTTCTAATTATGTTCACAGTGTGAGGGAGAAGTGAGTATTAGTGTAAAATATTGTCCACTTTTAGTTCTTTTATTTTCCCTTTTTCTTTCTGACATGCTCATTGCCACCATGAAATCCAGTTGAGTGCATGTTTGTCTTCCAAGCTCAATAAGAAGCCAAGAGAGAAAGAGAAAAAACAGACTAGAGTTCTCTTGAAAGTGAGTGAAATGAACTTGTGGCATGGTAAGAATTTTAAGCTTGTAAGTAAGCATTTAACGGTAAGGTCTACCTACACCTGTTGTATTCGGCACATGTGACAAAAAAACTTTTATTTGATTTACACTGGAGCAAACCCGTATATGACTCTAGAGTCAACAAAACTGAGTAGTACACAAAAGTATTTGGAAAATGGTGAAACAAAAGTGTCTTTTAAATTACTCATTTGAGTCCAATGTGACAAACTGTCCAATTACCAAATGTATCCCCTCATTAAATCACAAAGGCCTATTTGACAGCAGTAGTGAGAGGAGAGGCCCTGTCCCATGTGAGTGCAGATGATTGGAGTTGAGTCCTGATTGCTAACCTGCTTGCCCTGTTATACCATGACCAACGTCTAGCTTCACTTCACATTCTCTGCTCCCATTCTGTCAGAGCATTTCAAATGTTTAGATTTTTGGCGGAGTTTTTCCTTCAGGGCAAAGATCTGATTTGATAAGCCATTGTATTAGCCATTTGATTATATATTTTTTGTTGTTGTAATAACATGAGTAAATAAACAGATGTACGGAGAAAATGTATGTTCTTTCAGTTGTAGACTAATATCAAATCAGATATTTGAAACCTGTATGCATGGTGATTGCCACATGAAGGCATGCTAATTTTGAAATATTTATGTATTTGTTTAGCCTACTTACACTATATATACTAAAGTATGTGGACACTCCTTCAAATTAGTAGATTTGGCTATATCAGCTACACCCGTTGCCTACACGTGTATAAAATTGAGCACACAGCCATGCAATCTCCATTGAAACATTGTCAGTAGAATGGCCTTACTGAAGAGCTCAGTGACATATAACGTGGCACCGTTATAGGATGCCACCTTAACAAGTCAGTTCGTCAAATATCTGCCCTGCTAGAGCTGCCCCGGTCAACTATAAGTCCTGTTATTGTGAAGTGAGAACGTCTAGGAGCAGCAACGGCTGATCCGCAAAGTGGTCGGCCACACAAACTCACAGAACGGGACCACCGAGTGCTGAAGCGCGTAGCATGTAAAAATCGTCTCTCCTTAGTTGCAACAATCACTACCAAGTTCCAAACTGCCTCTGGAGTAACGTCGGCACAATAACTGTTCGTTGGGAGCTTCATGAAATGGGTTTCCGTGGCCGAGCAGCTGCACACAAGCCTAAGATCACCATGCACAATGGCAAGTGTCGGCTGGAGTGATGTAAAGCTCGCCGCCATTGGACTCTGGAGCAGTGGGAAAGCGTTCTCTGGAGTGATAAATCGCGCTTCACCATCTGGCAGTCCGATGGCCGAATCTGTGTTTGGCGGATGTCAGGAGAACGCTACCTGCCCAAATGCTAGTGCCAACAGTAAAGTTTGGTGGAGGGGGAATAATGGTCTGGGGCTGATTTTCATTGTTCGGGCTAGGCCCCTTAGTTCCAGTGTAGGGAAATCTTAACGATGCAGCATACAATGACATTCTAGATGATTCTGTTCTTCAAACTTTGTGGCAACAGTTTGGGTAAGGCCCTTTCTTGTTTCAGCATAACACTGCCTCTGTGCACAAAGCGAGTTCTATACAGAAATGGTTTGTTGAGATCAGTGTGGAAGAACTTGACTGGCCTGCACAGAGTCTTGACCTCAACCCCATCAAATACCTTTAGGATGAATTGGAACGCTGACTGCGAGCTAGGCCTAATCACCCAACCTCACTAACTGGGCGGCAACTCCATATTAATGCACATGATTTTGGAATGAGATGTTTGACTACCAGGTGTCCACATACTTTTGGTCATGTAGTGTATTTCCTAAAGTACAGCAATTTAATTACTTTGGGATTTGGCCAGTCCAATGTAAAGATTAAGAAGTCAATTGCAAGTAATTTTATTATATTAGATCAGTGTGTCCCGAACTCAGTCCTGGGGACCCCAAGTGGTGCAAGTTGAGTTTTTTTCCCCCTAGCACTACACAACTGTTTCCATTAATCAATTCATCTTTGAATATTAGAATTAGCTGAATTAGCAAAACAAGTTCGGGAAACACTTTATTCGATTTATTGTCCTCAGAATAATAAATAATTTTCCACGTGCTCATACATTTACATAAAATATACATTAAAGATCAAACCAACAACAACTCATCACCCAGTATATAACATTCCAGTTACTCCATTATATTATAGCTTAGCCTCTGACAGGAACTATTGTTTAGGTATACTTTGCAGGCTACACATAAGCTAGTTTGAGGCTAGAATGGGGTAATGGTTGAAGGTTGGCTTTTTTATATTTTTTATGGGCAATGACGCATGACAGGCTGTGATCTCACATCCTGCTGTGTTGATATACACATGCTGTATAGTCATTAACCTTCTAGTCTAACGCGGCTTGGGAATCACCAGGAGATATGCAGCTGTAGAAAGATATTTGGACCGGTCTCAGATTTGTCTGTACATCAGCGAACAAAGGGTTTCGTTTTTCCTGTGTTATTTTGTTTCTTTGGTTTGGTGCACGCCATACTGTATGTGTAAACTGCTCTGCCATGTCTGTAGGCTGTGCCTGATTTTCAGGAGACCAGACCCAGGAATTATGTCCTCTCTGCCAGTGCATCTGCGGTAAGAAGCTTAAACAGCCAGTCCACGCTACACTAACACTACTTGTAGCCTACTCTCGCTGACCCTCAGTGTGCTCATAACCTCGATCGGCCTCTCCATACACAGTGTCCACATGCGTCATGTTGCAGGCAGGTAGAGACTACAGCCAAGTGTTGAGAGCTCCGCACCCCCTAGAGGACCTAGAGCAGTGTTTCCTGGTCCTGCGGTTGCCTCGTGAGCCACCCTGATCTCACGAGCCTTTCACGTAAACTTGTGAGAGATTCTCTACACAGATATTTGTGTAGCGAACAATTTATGTAAGCTGGCTGAGATCAGGGTGGCTGGCGAGGCTAGTCCTGGGGGGTCCAAAGGGGTGCACATTGTTGTTTTTGCCCTAGCACTAACACACTTGATTCAGCTGATCAACTCATCAAGACTTTGATTATTTGAGTCTGGTGTGTTAGTGCTAGGGCAAAGGCAACAATATGCACTGTCCCAGAGAGACTATTAAGAATTAACTTCATAGCCATTGAATATTTCTGTGTATTATAGGGAAATAATGCCTGCTCTAGAATGCGCTTCTAGCCAATCAGAATTGAGTATTCAACAATTCCATGGTATAATCCCAGTTTTAATTAAATAGAACGTTGTGGCCCCACCAACACAAATGGACTATACCGCTGCAACTAGTGGGTGGCATTACAAATTGACTATACTAAACAAGTTAAATGTTTTCCACACACATCGCTACGTTTAGCCTACTTGGACACCGGGACCCATATTTCGCATGATGAATAGCCTGAAGCCACAGGGCTCTTCTTGCAGGTTCTATTTCCCTACTTGGGAGCATTGCGAACTGTAGGTCAGGATTTTTGACCTGGTTACATGTACATTTGAACAATACAGCAGCTTTTCGGTAAGTTTTGTTATTTTTGTATAACAAAAAAATCTATTACAAAGTTGGCTCTTTTACAATGGGAAAGAATGTTTGTTTTGCCCAATTTGTGGGCGTGGTCCTTATGACGTGAATATCGACTTGGAGTATAAATCACTATAATGTTAATCATGTCTATCTTTGTGTTGTCACCCATGACAACCAGGGTTGGTATACAAGACACCCTATGAGACGTATTTTTTTTATTCTAGACAATTCTGTGCTTCGGCATTTGTAGCAACATTTTATTTATTTAACTATACAAGTCAGTTAAGAACAAATTCTTATTTACAATGACGGCCTATTGGGGAACAGTGTGTTAACTGCCTTGTTCAGGGGCAGAACAACAGATTTTTACCTTGACGGGGTTTCGATCCAGCAACCTTTTGGTTACTGGCCCAACGCTCTAACCACTTTATCACCAGATTGCGTGATAAAGTCCATTATCTATCTATGTGACACTTTTCGGACACACCCACAAAAGTAGTGTGAAGATCTTCACAGGTGTTTCACTTCAAATGATCCAGATCAAATTTACTCTGAGCACAATACCAGAATATTTGTCAAATCTGCTGTCTTGAATGCACCCCTGGGTTGAAAATGTATGTTTGTTAAATGTCATGTCATCAGTCTCAATCTAAGAATGTGCGTCTCCCCTGTGATGTCATCAGAATGTGTGTCTCTCTCCCCCTCTCTTGTTGTCCTGCGGCTTTTCAGCTCTGGAGTGAGGAAGTGGACAAAGTGAGTACGACATGTTTGGATACCGTTCTCACATACTGTCTAAATAAATTATATCTTTACTCTTTATCTTTTGTTTCTAGATAGTGTCTCTTTCCGCAAGTTATATCCCCCAGAGTACACACTGGTGGACACAAACAAAACAGCTGATAAAGGAGACAATGCGGTGAAGTAATATTACATGTAGGTATTACCGCCACACCAGCGGTCACGAGTCATGAATGCAGCCAAATTCCACGTGACTGTTTTAGTCATGGTAACTAGGCTTCTCCAAGCCTACCAACCTAACTGCCTGGTACTCTGCACTCTATTGTCCTTCTAATCACTCTGACTTCAATGCAAATGTAATCGAAGATCTAATCAAGTACTTCATGAGAGCTCATGTTGCACAACATTTCTATAGGCTATGCAATTATGTGAGAAAACAGAGTGATGGCCTCTATTTAAAAGAGGAGGTTCCCATCAGCTTTCTATAGGCTAGGGCTACTATATTTATTTCTCAACTTTCCTAATATTAAGCACATTACTTATCTTTACAGAAGGATTATAGCCTACCTGGGTTGCATGAAAATGAACCTTAGGAAAAGTGTCCTCCAATCGCTATTTAAGTGCATAGATGACATGTCTTTTTTTCTCCCTGCCCCTTTTTCGAGACAGGTGCATGATAATGGTTCATTCTAATTCAAAGCAAATTTCACTCACACACTATTTAAGATATAGTACCAGTCAAAAGTTTGGACACACCTACTCTATTAAGGGTTTTTCTTTATTTTTAAATTATTGTAATTATAAATAATATTTGTGAAGACATCAAAACGATGAAATAACACATATGGAATCATGTAGTAAGCGGAAAAGTGTTAAACAAATCAAAATATATTTTATATATTCTTCAAAGTAGCCACCATTTGACTTGATGACAGCTTTGCACACACTTGGCATTCTCTCAACCAGCTTCATGATGTAGTCACCTGGAATGCATTTCAATTAATTTGTGTGCCTTGTTAAAAGTTGTAGAATTTCTTTCCTTAATGCGTTTGAGCCAGTCAGATGTGTTGTGACAAGGTAGGTGGTATACAGAAATGGACCTATTTGGTAAAAGACCAAGTCCATATTATGGCAAGAACAGCTCAAATAAGCAAAGAGAAACGACAGGCCATCATTACTTCGAGACATGAAGATCAGTCAATCAGCAACATTTCAAGAACTTTGAACGTTTCTTCAAGTGCAGTCGCAAAAACCACCAAGCGCTATGATGAAACTGGCTCTCATGAGGACCGCCACAGGAAAGGAAGACCCAGAGTGACCGCTGCTGCAGAGGATAAGTTCATTAGAGTTAACTGCACCTCAGATTGCAGCCCAAATAAATGCTTCACACAGTTCAAGTAACAGACACATCTCAACATCAACTGTTCAGAGGAGACTGGGTGAATGGTCAAATTGCTGCAAAGAAACTACTTCGAAAGGACACCAATAATAAGAGACTTGCTTGGGCCAAGAAACGCAAGCAATGGACATTAGACCGGTGGAAATCGGTCCTTTGGTCTGATGAGTCCAAATTTCAGATTTTTGGTTCCAATCACCGTGGCTTTGTGAGACGCAGAGTAGGTGAACAGATGATCTACGCATGTGTGGTTCCCACCGTGAAGCATGGAGGACGAGGTGTGATGGTGCTTGGCTGGTGACACTGTCAGTTATTTATTTAGAATTCGAGGCACGCTTAACCAGCATGGCTACCATAGCATTCTGCGGCGATACGCCAAACCATTATGTTTGCGCTTAGTGGGACTATCATTTGTTTTTCAACAGGACAAGGACCCAACACACCTCCAGGCTGTGTAAGGGCTATTTGACCAAGAAGGAGAGTGACGGAGTGCTGCATCAGATGACCTGGCCTCCACAATCACCCAACCTCAACCCAATTGAGATGGTTTGGGATAAGTTGGACCACAGAGTGAAGGAAAAGCAGCCAACAAGCGCTCAGCAGATTGAGAGAGTGCAAATCTGTCATCAAGGCAAAGGGTGGCTATTTGAAGATTCTAAAATATACCTTTTTGATATACATGATTCCATATGTGTTATTTCATAGTTTTGATGTCTTCTGTTATTCTACAATGTAGAAAATAGTAACAACAAAGGAAAACCCTTGAATGAGTAGGTATGTCCAAACTTTTGATAGTACTGTATGTAAAGACAATATTAAATCAAGAATAGTCTGATGGGTGACAATATTAGACTATCACTAATTAATTATAGATAATCACTTGTGAATGATGCCCAGCATAAGGCAAAATGTTTTATTATTTCTTGCCGCCTTTTTCTAATCATAGTCACACACCTCATGTAGCCTGGCCTGTATGTTTTGATAAGGTTTGTATCACAACTAAAGTGGCCAAATAACTTCTGAAAATGAAGCACATTAATCTGCTTTACAAGGGGTGTAGAGCCTAACTGGCATACATAATCAGTGTGTGAGTTTCAAGTTTGGGGAAGATCATTTTCACCATAAAATGCACCTTTTTATAGAAGCATTACATGCATAATCACATTTGTGGTCACTTTTGACAAGGGTGTTTTCCCGCTCATGGAACATTTTGTGCTTTTAGCCTACTGCCGTGTGCGCATTGGTGCACTTATAATATGAAGAAATAGCCTAATAGTCTATCAACATTTCAAGCTAAACGTTCTGATCTGTTACGTCAGCCACATTGCGTAAAAATGTTTTTTACGCAACATCCCACAACTGTTCCAGACTATGTTTGGAATATTTATTTCTCGCACAGAATAGAATAGGTCAACTTTTATACTATGGGGGTAGTAGATTGACGTAGGCTAGTGCTTTTGCTGTTCGTTAGACCTACTCATCTTGTTGGCTGACAAAGTACATGTGGACAGTTCTTCCAGTATCTTCAATATGCACCTTGGAATTGGATAAGGACACGCGAGTTGCGTCCCCGATGTGTCTGTCTTCACTTGTAGCCTATGAGAAAGACCCGATCAAGTGATGGAGAGCCATGTGAGTGAGAGGTTCATCGGCGCGCGCCGCACTCGGGGAGAAGGGCACAATGGCCGCTGGCCACAAAAGGCATGGATTTTTTTTTTTGGGTGCGTTAAGGCCACACAAAGGGGATGCCACCATGAAATTCGAGGCATTATCAAGTGCTGTCAAATTATGAAAATCGAGACTGATCGTGTGTACAGCCTGTCCAAAAAAAACAGCAGAGTTCAGGCTCTTCAAGCAAATTTTTTTCCAATCATTAGTCGCATCATGCAGCCTTACAATGCATTCAAAATCAAAACATATAGCCCAACGTTTGTAGAACTACATTTACATTAATAACTCTAAGCATATAGGTGAACCTATTTCTTTGTTAACCGCTCAACACAGAATACCAGCACTCCCTCAAATAATTTGGAGAAAATATCCTTTCCATTTTATTCAACTTTGTTCAATTGTATTCTTCAAACTATAAAGTAATGCCACGGAATTCTAAGCAAATCTTGTCTGCTAAATTAGTGTAGCTCACAGCCATATGGCATAGTCAGATCAGGACCTAACAAGGACAATGCATAGTATGCTATTTTGATCTTCTGAAAGACTACATTTTCTTCATAGCTTGCTTCTTTAGACCTTCAATAAATAATGGATTTATTGTGAAGGTGTAGGCTATATTACATGGATTTATTGTGAAGGTGTAGGCTATATTACATGGATTTATTAGACTTTAAAATGTAGATGTTCCAAAAGTTCTGCATCTGTGGCTTGTAGATGATGTGTGGAAACCAGGAGATGCTAAATATGTTTGTTAATTAACGTCAATTACCGTGAGACCGACAGTTATTTGCTTGACAGTCACCGGCTGACCTAATTTCGTGACCGCCACAGTCCTAATTACATGTTATCTCATTCTGTGTTGTTGTTCTGTAGGCAGCGCATGAACTTCGAGTGGCCCAGACAGAGTTTGACAGACAGGCAGAGGTCACACGACTCCTGCTGGAGGGCATCAGCAGTACACACGTGAGTCATGAGGTCACACATGTATAGAGAGGACAAACATGACCACTACACATAACCGTTCTCTTTAGCATATGTACTGTTTACCATGTATTGTGCTGTTTTAACATGGTGGTAACAGGGTATGTTGAGGAGGAACAAGTATTTCTAACGGGGTTGTCTTGTCTGTGTTTTGGATATGTTGTCTGTAGGTGAACCACCTGCGATGCCTGCATGAGTTTGTGGAGGCACAGACAGCCTACTACAAGCAGTGTTACCTGCACATGCAAGACCTGCAGAAAGAGCTGGGCAGGTAAGGACTGGCTCTGGGTAGATGCACACATGTATATTAGGCATACTTAGCTGGGGTGTCTATGCCTGGCTTTCATTTGCTGCAATGTTTTGCTCTATTCAAATGGGTGTATGCTGTTTATCAATGACCATCTCCACTGTTATCTCTTATGCTCTGTTCCAATGGAGATGTGTACGTAACATTTGATGACGATTACAGTTGGAAGTCACCTTTACTCAACATATTTATGTTAACCGCTTTTCTAAGTCAAACATGGTGGAGTCTTATTAATCCTTAGGGAATGTGCTGTGTACCTTATGACTGTCTTCTCCCCCTAAACCTCTGCAGGTTTCCTAACGCGTTTGCTGGTAACCCGGGTCTCTCCATGGCCTCCGGTGGCTCCTCTCCCCAGGGGAATGCCACCCTACCCCAGGACGCTGCCAGCGCTGTGGAGACAGACACACTGAAAATCGAAGAGGTACAGGCCCCCGCCACGGGCACACGCAAGGCCAAGGTCCTGTACGACTATGACGCTGCCGACACCAGTGAGCTCTCCCTACTGGCTGACGAGGTGAGCACACGCACACAATCCTTTCTTTGTGCACGCCAGTGATTAGTTTAATCAGGCTAGAATATGTGGACTGATTGCTGGCTCATGTACAGTTTAATTGTATTAACACTGCTAAATAACTATTTATACACTACTGTATGTTGTTTTGTCTTTTCCCAGCTAATCACAGTTTACACAGTGCCAGGCATGGACTCTGACTGGCTCGTTGGCGAGAGAGGGAACCAGAAAGGGAGAGTGCCTGTCACATACCTGGAGCTGCTCAGCTAAAGAAACTACACTCAAAGAAATACATGGACACACACAATTGCACTCACATGCCTTCAAACATGCAGACGTTGACGAATTCAAACAAGCAAATGCACCCACTGTACATTCTGTACGCACCAGGACTGCATGAAATCATTGGTAATTATGAAGGCAAATGCGCTACATTGAATATGGAGGAATGGTTACCATGACAACTTGGCTGAAAATTCTGAATTGTGAAATGTTTATAGATTTTAATTTCACCCTGCTTCTCACAGCAGGACAATAATCATGCAGCTACAAGACATGTAAATGATTATGTGGATTATAATTAAGGGACATGTTTGTAAGGACTGATACATTTTTTCAATAGGGCAAATCAAGTCTGACTTTTTTTTTAAAGTGGAAATTAAAAACTTTAGAAGCCTTTTTAAACCTTGAATACACTATAATTTGCATTTCCTGCTGCGCTGGATAATTCTCTGCGACAACGGAGTGGCCAAATTAAGATAGCAGATCTGTACATACTGAAATCCCCTGTATTATTCAGGCTTTTGGGTTTTATTTTACGTGAACTTTCACAGCAGGTGTGAAGCTTCATACAGCCTGCCCACTCACTATCACCTGTTTTAAACTCAATGCACCAATCTTTTCCATTCCATACACCCTGTGGTTAGTCCACATTCCTTTAATGTAATTTTCCTCTACCACTACCTGGAACTGAAACATTTCATGGCCGTATGGCCTGCTTGACGAACTGGGAATGTAATCACTCTTACAGCAAATATTTGAAGCACTCCTAGTTGTTTACTAGCTGCCTTACAATGATGCGAGAGAGCTGTTTCCATCTGCTATAACTAATAGAATGTATTGTACACACCACAATGTCCACACACTCCTGTTTGCTTGGACACTTCCTTTGAAGAAGACAAGCCAGATCTAACACAGAACATACATTTTGGCATGCAAGACCATAACTTGTTATCATTTAAGTATCTGTGATTAGCTATATTCCCATTTGTCCCTTTTTTTTGTTTGCTCTTTTGCTATTTTGTTTCTTAAACATGTTACTGTTCATTCAGTTGTCTTTGTTTCTTTTTAGTAAGATGTTTGTTTGATCTGATGTATTTTCTGTGATCAAGTCTGTGTCTTCAGACAGGACCTAGGCTGCTGCATGTGATACTGGCAGGAGTTGGTCACAGTATTCTGTCCACTGAAAAGCCTCTTTAAAAAAAAAATTGTAATCCAAAGTTTTAATGGCTGTATGTATATTTTATTTATTTTAGTACCAAAGCACACAAGTATATGCATGCAATTCTGAATTGAGCCCAACCCTGGTTTGTACCATTGCTGCTGTGGCATGTCTTGTTTTGACCCTTTTCTGCCTTTTACTGTCGATGTATTTATTGCCTGTTTACAAGCCATGCTGAAAGAATGAAAATATGTAGGATGTAATAAAAAAAATGAAAAAGTATGCTTTATTTGGACACAATCTGGTCATGTGGTTGTCAGCTCAAGTTGTTCTTAAGCTAATATTCTGGTGTAGCAGTCAGATTGAAAGTAATCATTCTCTTCTAAATACATTTCATTTCAAATTTGAACTTTATGTCCAACATCCTGTAACACATCAAATCAAAGTTTATTGGTCTATTTGCAGGTGTTCCTGCAGGTGCAGTGAAATGCATATGTTACTAGCTCCTACAGTGCAGTAGAATGTCTAGCAAATACACAAATAAGCAGAAGATCTAAACAAGAATCAAATGTCAGAATGAGTCCAATTAACTATCCAAAGTATATTAGTGAACAGTGTCAGAATCCAGAATATAAATATGTGGTGTATGTATAGACAGTATAATATGGTATGTACAGTATGCGTATTAGGATGAGCTATGTTGAGGATACAGTATACATACACAGTAAGTAAACAATATAATATATGCCACGCAGTCATGGGTGTATAGGGAGTACAGGAGGGGACTGAACACACCCCTGGAGGGCCCCTGTGTTGAGGATCAGTGTGGCAGAGGTGTTGTTGCCTACCCTCATCACCGAGGGTCAGCCCATCAGGAAGTCTAGTACCCAGTTGCAGAGGGAGGAGTTCAGACCCAGGGTCCTTAGCTTAGTGCCCTCCAAGCTCATCACTATGGTGTTGAAATCTGAGCTGTAGTCAATGAACAGCATTCTCACATAGGTATTCCTCTTGTCCAGGTGGGATAGGGCAGTGTGCAGTGCGACAGCGATTGTGTCGTCCGTGGATCTGTTGGGGCGGTATGCAAATTGAAGTGGGTCTCAGGAGTCCGGTAGGTTGGAGGTGATATGATCCTTAACTAGCCTCTCAAAGCACTTAATGATGACAGAGGTGAGTACTACGGGGTGATAGTCATTTGGTTCAGTTAGCTTTCCTGGGTACAGGAACAATGGTGGACATCTTGAAGCAAGTGGGGAAAACAGACTGGGACAGGGATGACGTTGAATGTGTCTTTAAACACTGCTCTGAGGATGCTGCTTGGGATGCCATCTAGGCCGGCATACTGGTAATTCACTGTTTGACACAACATACTCTCCTATTTCTAATCGTTTTATGAGTACGGCATCAACATGTTCATGTGTATAAAGTATTGCAAAATCATTTTAATGCTTGGCATTAAAATTATGATTTCATTTCAAATAAAGAAAGAAAAATAGCTTCAATCCACATTTCAAATAAGTGCTGTAGGTAATTTCGGGGAATATACAGTATATACATGTTTATATTTTAAATGTCATTATAGTTATGTTTATCTATAGTGCTTGTACATTCTAGAGGGTCCACCATGTTCTCTCCCTACTGGTGTCCCCCAGGGCTCGGTTCTAGGCCCTCTCCTCTTCTCTCTATACAACAAGTCACTTGGCTCCGTCATATCCTTACATGGTCTCTCCTATCATTGCAATGCGGATAACCTTCAACTACTTTTCTCCTTCCTCCCTTCTGACACCCATTTAGCGACATGCATCTCTGTAAGGCTGGCAGATACCTCAGCTTTAATGCTAGCCTAACACCTCAAGCTCAATTTTGACAAGACGGAGCTGCTCTTTCTCCCGGGGAAGGCATGCCTGCTCCAAGACCTCTCCATCATGGTTGACAACTCCATGGTGTCCCCCTCCCAGAGTGCAAAGAATCTTGGCGTGACCCTGGACAACACCCTGTCGTTCTCTGCAAACATCAGAGCAGTGACTCGCTCATGCAGGTTCATG
Organism: Salmo salar; assembly: GCF_965601325.2. Lineage (NCBI taxonomy): Eukaryota > Metazoa > Chordata > Actinopteri > Salmoniformes > Salmonidae > Salmo > Salmo salar. The sequence continues at coordinate 18,857,976 of NC_138310.1, read as the reverse complement.
CTCTACAACATCCGTAGAGTAGGACCCTACCTCACACAGGAAGCGACGCAGGTCCTAATCCAGGCACTTGTCATCTCCCGTCTGGAATACTGCAGCTCGCTGTTGGCTGGGCTCCCCGCTTGTACCATCAATCCTCTGCAACTTATCCAGAACGCTGCAGCCCGCCTGGTGTTCAACCTTCCCAAGTTCTCCCATGTAACCCCGGTCCTCCGCACGCTCCACTGGCTTCCAGTCAAAGCTCATATACACTACAACACCATGCAACACACATGCAAGAGGAACTGCCCTTCCCTACCTTCAGGCTATGCTCAAACTCTACACCGCAACCTGAGTACTCTGTTCTGCCACCTCTGGTATCTTGGCCCTCCCATCCCAGCTCCCGCTCAGCCCAGTCCAAGCTATTCTCTGTCATGGCACCCCAATGGTGGAACCAGCTTTTGCATGAAGCTAGGACAACAGAGTCCCTGCCCATCTTCCAAAAACATCTGAATATCCTACCCCTTCCTGAATATCCTACCCCTTCCATGAATATTGTACCCCTTCCCTGAATAACCTACCCCTTCCCTGAATATCCTACCCCCCCCCCCCCCCGCTAGCACTGAATTTGCGGATAGCAACTTTATTGAGGAAAAATATATTTATTATGACTGAGATACACTATACATACAAAAGTATGTGGACAGCCCTTCAAAATAGTGGATATGGCTATTTCAGCCTCACCCGTTGTTGACAGGTGTATAAAATCGAACTCCCAGACATGCAATCTCCATAGATAACCAGTGGAAGTAGAATGGCCTTAATGAAGAGCTCAGAGACTTTCAATGTGGCACCGCCATAGGATGCCACCTTTCCAACAAGTCAGTTCATCAGATTTCTGCCCTGCTAGAGCTCCCCTCAGCGGGGGGGGGGGCACTCTAGCAAAAATCATCTGTCCTCAGTTGCAACACTCACTACCGAGTTCCAAACTGCCTCTGGAAGCAACGTCAGCACAATAACTATTCGTCAGGCGCCAAGCAGCTGCACACAAGCCTCAGATCGCCCTGCTTGATGACAAGCTTCGGCTGGATTGGTGTTAAGCTTGCCGCCATTGGACTCCGAAGCAGTGAAAATGTGTTCTCTGGAGTGACGAACCCCGCTTCACCATCTGGCAGTTTGACGGATGAATCTGGGTTTGGCACCTCAATGCATAGTGCCAACTGTAAAGTTTGGTGGATGAGGGATAATGGGAGTATCTAGTTGGGACAACCACATACACTCCCCCCTTTGTTGGGCACTGGCTGTTTTTCATGTTTCGGGCTAGGCCCCTTAGTTCCAGTGAAGGAAAATCTTAACGCTACAGCATACAATTTACATTTAAGTCATTTAGCAGACGCTCTTATCCAGAGCGACTTACAAATTGGTGCATTCACCTTATGATATCCAGTGGAACAACCACTTTACAATAGTGCATCTAAATCTTTTAAGGGGGGGGGGGGGGGGGTTAGAAGGATTACTTATCCTATCCTAGGTATTCCTTAAAGAGGTGGGGTTTCAGGTGTCTCCGGAAGGTGGTGATTGACTCCGCTGTCCTGGCGTCGTGAGGGAGCTTGTTCCACCATTGGGGTGCCAGAGCAGCGAACAGTTTTGACTGGGCTGACAATTGATACAATGACATTCTAAGACGATTCTGTGCTTCAAAATTTGTAGCAACAGTTTATTTATTTAACTAGGCAAGTCAGTTAAGAACAAATTCTTATTTACAATGATGGCCTACTGGGGAACAGTGGGTTAACTGCCTTGTTCAGGGGCAGAACGGCAGATTTTTACCTTGTCAGCTTGGAGATTTGATCCAGCAACCTTTCAGTTACTGGCCCAACGCTCTAACCATCGCCGTGCACAAAGAAAGGTCCATACAGAGATGGTTTGTTGAGATTGGTGTGGAAGCACTTGACCGGCCTGAACAAAGCCTTGACCTCAACTCCATCGAACACTTTTGGGATGAATTGGAACGCCAACTGTGTGCCAGGCCTAATCGCCCAACATCAGTGCCCAACCTCACTAATGCTCTTGTGGCTGAATGGAAGCAAATCCCAGCAGCAATGTTCCAACATCTAGTGGAAAGCCTTCCCAGAACAGTGGAGGCTGTTATAGCAACAAAGGGGGGAGTGTATGTGGTTGTCCCAACTAGCTATCTTAAGATGAATGCAATAACTGTAAGTCACTCTGGATAAGAGCATATGCTAAATTACTAAAATGTAGATGAGTAGACGTGTATCAGGTGCAAATCACTATGCACAGAGAGATATCACTACATATATGATCCAGCCCACACAAACAAACACCCCAAACATTAGGCTGAACAGCACCAGCAAACGGGCCTTCTGGGAAGCCCTCTCTGCATCCCTCATGTCCCCTCTGGCCAGAGCAGCACGGGTCTAGAGCAGAGTGGAGAGACAACCAGCTCAGTCAGGACTTGGTCTGTAGCCAACAAGCATATGTATTGTTTGAAGATGTTTGATAGAGTACAATAAAAGTCAAATGAATTGAACTTTCTGTAACTTTTCTTCTACTGTATCAGACATCTTGTTATGTCATCATTACCGAAAGGAAGGCCTCGGTAGTGTCACTGCATTCTTAGGATTCTACTACACCTACACTGAAACTCATGCCCACTCTCTGCCCTAATTCAATTCAGAGCCTGGCCTTTGTTAGTGCACTAAGGATGTAGTGCCTCATATGAGTGGGGAATTTACCTCATATGAGTACAAAAGGGCAATGAGGCCACTCATAAGGCAGCAGAAGATGGTGACCAGCAGGGACTCCACCATGTAGTCCTTGGGCAGGGGAGGCCGCTCGTCCCCCAGTGGAGGGCTGCTCATGTACTGAAACACAACAGAGGCAAACATGCAGGGACACAATAACCTATTAAAACAGTGGACATTCTTGATTTTGAATAGAGATTTCAAATAGAAATGACACACTGTCGTTACGTCACAGGACAATAGTTAGATCTATTAAATCCGGAAGTAGTCTCGCGTGGCCATAAGGGAATAGATTTTTGAACCGTACGGGAATCATGTTGTGTGATTCAATAAAGCTATGAGGAGTAATTGAATGTACAAATCCGTTGTAAACTTACTGTGTGTCTAATAAATCTCCCCCTGTCCACCACCACCACATGAGAAAGTATGTGCGTTTGGCAGCTCATTTACACTAGTTTTTTTTGCTCTATACTGATATTCTGATACTCTCTTACTATGGTGTAGGGAGGGTAGCTGGGTGAAGGCATGAACTGGGCCTGGTAGAAGGCTGGCTGGTTGGGTCCTGGCTGGCAGGCTATGACAGGGGGTCCTGGGTAGTGAGGTGGTTGTGGAGGATAGATAATATAGGCCATCTTGGGGTCAGGTGGGCTGTAGGGTGGGGGCTCTTCTGATGGGGTGGATGCTGTCATGTCTGGTTGGACCGAGGAGATCTGTGGTTGACACACAGTCGAGGGTGTCCCTCCTGCCAGGTCAGTCTGGCTTAGCAGCTCCTCCCTGGTTAACCTCCCATCACTGTCACTGTGAGCTCTTAATGGTCGACAGGCAGCAAAAGTACTGTCTGTCTTAGTCACTGGAGGACAGACAGTGTGGACATTGTCACTGTTGGATGACAGATGAATGGTTTGGACAGGTAAGCTTGTACGTCCAACAAGGTCTTGGGTTCTTGAGTTTCCCTCCTGCACTGCTGTCCTCCCACTGGACAGGGCCTGGCTCTCAGGGCCGGGTGGTTGAATGACTAATGAGTGAAAGAGGAAGGATAGATATTATAATGGTTAGACTGCGACTCTTGGTCAACTGGCATTGAAAAAACAAGTCTAAAAGCTGTTTATCTACAGCAATGATGTAGCCATGACTACATGACTAATATTATTAATGAATGGCATATTTTAGAGGAAGTGAAAGGCCCCTGTGACCTCTATTAAGTTACCAGAGAAACCCTCAAGTTTCTCCAGGGCAGTTGACTGACCCACTTTGGTTTCTACAGTGGAAAACAGTGCATCTGATTAATGGAAGGCTCAGGCAAAATGAGCGTGTTTATTCGGTGTCATTCTCCAGCTGCCGGTGTGGTTTTTCAAGGCTTATTGTGTTTCTGCTCTGGAGTGGGTGGAGCTTGCTGACTGACTGAGATCACAGCACAAACAGCAGGGCAGAGCCCGAGCCAAGGCATTCAGGCTGAAGCATGTAGATTTAAAACCAACTGTGATCCTGTAGAATACATTTTTACTTGTAGATTGGTCCAATAATGTATAATGGGCCTGTGCATCACTGAAAATTCTGCAGGATAAATAGAGCAATAATAGCAACCTAATGTATCTTCATAACACTGTCATGGCCCATATATTTACACCTGTTGTGACATACATTGCATTATTTTATGGCTGGTTGTGACACCTACATAAGAGTATCAAAACCCACATTTATTCTAATTCGTTTTTTCCCTGTATACGTGATTTTTTTTTTTTTTTCTTCTTATGATTTAATAAAGAAGATGAGTACACACGTTCCCGCTGCACCTTGGTCTAATCCTTACGACACGCGTTACAGACACTCTTATGTAGGTGTCATAACCAGCCATAAAATAACTACCGTGGTATATTTTGGGGGGTTTTACAGTCGTATGTAGGTGTCATAACCAGCCATAAAATAATGCTATATATGTCACAACAGATCTAAATATATGTGTCATGACAGTGATGTGTTATGTGTTGTGGCGCTTGGTGTCAAGTAAATTGTTGCCGAATATTGATTGTTTTACAACCCCATCTTCTTTGGTTTTACATCAACTCAATGCACACAGCTTATCTAATATTGTAATGTTTGTTTTTGTGTAATCCTAATCATTCAATTTAAATTCCCATTTCTCCCAAAGTCCACTGTTTCACACATTTTAGACAATAATAAATTACCATTTTGGTTTGTAGTACTAAACATGCATTAGGGCATGAACAGAGACTAACCTGGGTCCATTTTGGCAGGCAGCGTACAGTACAGGGCACTATCCAGTTGGAGAACGGTAGAAAGGAGGATTCAGGTGGTCATCTGTAGAAAACATCTGATCCAGACAACAGAGACAGAACATGGGACAGTTTACAGCAGATATCCCATGGGCTCCCACAAATGGCTGCAGATCTTGTGCCTCCCCTCCACAGGGTTGAAATAGTATCGTGTTTGTTTAATAATTGACAGGTGTGTGTGTGTGTGTGTGTGTGTGTGTGTGTGTGTGTGTGTGTGTGTGTGTGTGTGTGTGTGTGTGTGTGTGTGTGTGTGTGTGTGTGTGTGTGTGTGTGTGTGTGTGTGTGTGTGTGTGTGTGTGTGTGTGTTGGAGGTGTGTTGGAGGTGTCTGTGTGGGTGTGTGTGTTTTAGGATGTGACAGTGAACTCTAAAGGGGGGTTTACTGATGAAGGTGGAACTTGAAACCTGGAGTGTAAATATAACATCGAACCAAGAACATCACAGTCTCTTTGATCCCACCGAAACGAATGTGAAAATAAACAGCCATGTTTTAGAAATGGATGAGCTCATCATCATTAATGGGAACAGTGATAACATTTGATAAGAAATAATTCTAATGTATTGTTCAGACAAAAAACAAATAACGTCAAAAACACTGGAAACCTGAGGGTGACTCAGTCGTCAGATATCTAGAGAACTGTACTTCCTCTTCTCATCCTCAACAAAGGTGTACTCCTTTCTTGTGTTCCTCAGGGTGATTCAACTAGCTGGTGACCCTTTCTTTTTGCCAATCATTCTGCTCACAGTGCACCTTGCTTTCTTCAATGGCAGAATGCTAGGTTTGATATTTGATATCAGATGCTATGTCACTTTTATGGTATTGTATATCCCGTTGTTTTAACAGGGTATGATGAGTCTCTGTTTCCATCGGTTCAACATGTCAGGTCTACTTATTGATTTCATGTATGTGTAGTGAAGTGTGTATGATATTATAGTCACGTCTATATTACGTTTTGAGCCAGCAATGTATAAGATACAGATTTGGAAACCTTTGTACTGTAACTAGGTAGGAATCTAAAATGGTTATTTCAAGACCCACAGTAAATTGCAATATATTGGAGGGATGCATCATTTTATCATAGCATGAAGCATATGGTGCTACCTGTGATAGTGTATAGTGAAACCTTAATTAACATATGTTGCTGGGAAAGATTGCTCCAAACAAAAGATTGTCAGTATTCTTTCCGGTGTTAAAATCTTTAATCCCTCTGTGTTTGGCACCTAATTATAGGCTGTCATTGTAAATAACAATTTGTTCTTAATTTTAACTGAATTGCCTAGTTAAATAAAGTTTAATAAAAAATAAATAAAAATTGTACCCTAGGCTCAATTGCACTCTCTTGCACAGTCAGACTGTGGGGAAGGAAACAATCCAGTGCTTAACCCATGTACATCTCATTCACACCCATCAGGGGATAGATGTTTGCTATCACACAATTATATTACTAAACTGTCCAATTAAAACGTTTCTCCACAAACTGTCACTAAAGATATTTGAAAAGATGGGCAGTGGGAGATGGGGCTTTAAAGAGCTACATGCTGTAATACATGCTGTAATACATGCTGTAATACATGCTGTAATACCTTGGATTAAACTTTGACAATAGCTACAACATTACACGACACAACGCCTCTGACATAAACCCTAAAACTTGTATGTGTATGCAGTATATTAATATGTTGTATGTGTATGCAGTATATTAATATGTTGTATGTGTATGCTGTATATCAATATGTTGTATGTATTTGCAGTATATTAATATGTTGTATGTATTTGCAGTATATCAATATGTTGTATGTATTTGCAGTATATTAATATGTTGTATGTGTATGCAGTATATTAATATGTTGTATGTGTATGCAGTATATTAATATGTTGTATGTGTATGCAGTATATTAATATGTTGTATGTGTATGCAGTATATTAATATGTTGTATGTGTATGCAGTATATTAATATGTTGTATGTGTATGCAGTATATTAATATGTTGTATGTGTATGCAGTATATGAATATGTTGTATGTGTATGCAGTATATGAATATGTTGTATGTGTATGCAGTATATTAATATGTTGTATGTTTATGCTGTATATTAATATGTTGTATGTATTTGCAGTATATTAATATGTTGTATGTGTATGCAGTATATGAATATGTTGTATGTGTATGCAGTATATTAATATGTTGTATGTTTATGCTGTATATTAATATGTTGTATGTATTTGCAGTATATTAATATGTTGTATGTGTATGCAGTACAGAACCTTTTTTATTTATTGATTTTTTTTATTGTATTGATCTTATTTTACATTTGTGTGGCTGTTCTTGTCCAAGTGTTCTGTATGTTGTCGTGTTTTATGTTTCGTATGGAGCCCAGGAAGAGTAGCTGCTGCTTCTGTAACAGCTAATGGGGATCCTAATAAAATACCAACACAAAGCTGAGTAAAAAAGGCCAAGAATCAACAACACGAATCAAAGGCTTTCCTTGGAGTAATGTCAGTCCAATGTCAAATGTGATATAGCGAAGCACCTGAGTGAGTTGGTTGCGTAATTACGCAGGTACTTTCCTGAAACGGATGACACAAACAACTGGATTCGTTATCCCTTTCATCCCCTGCAGTCCAGTTAACGATATCTGAACAAAAGAGCCCCATCAAAATTGCAACAAGCGGTTCTGTGAAAATTCAAATCAAATCAAAATCAAATTTATTTATATAGCCCTTCTTACATCAGTTGATATCTCAAAGTGCTGTACAGAAACCCAGCCTAAAACCCCAAACAGCAAGCAATGCAGGTGTAGAAGCACGGTGGCTAGGAAAAACTCCCTAGAAAGGCCAAAACCTAGGAAGAAACCTAGAGAGGAACCAGGCTATGAGGGGTGGCCAGTCCTCTTCTGGCTGTGCCGGGTGGAGATTATAATAGCACATGGCCTAGATCTTCAAATGTTCATAAATGACCAGCATTGTCAAATAATAATAATCATAGTAGTTGTCGAGGGTGCAACAAGTCAGTAACACAAGAGTAAGTGTCAGTTGGCTTTTTCATAGCCGATCTTTGAGAGTATCTCTACCGCTCCTGCTGTCTCTAGAGAGTTGAAAAAAGCAGGTCTGGGACAGGTAGCACGTCCGGTGAATAGGTCAGGGTTCCAGCAGGTCTGGGACAACAGGTCTGGGACAGGTAGCACGTCCGGTGAACAGGTCAGGGTTCCATAGCTGCAGGCAGAACAGTTGGAACTGGAGCAGCAGCACGGCCAGGTGAACTGGGGACAGCAAGGAGTCATCAAGCCAGGTAGTCCTGAGGCATGGTCCTAGGGCTCAGGTCCTCCGAGAGAGAGAAAGAAAGAGAAAGAGAGAATTAGAGAGAGCATATTTAAATTCACACAGGACACCGGAAAAGACAAGAGAAATACTCCAGATGTGACAGACTGACCCTAGCCCCCCGACACATAAACTACTGCAGCATAAATACTGGAGGCTGAGACAGGAGGGGTCAGGAGACACTGTTGAAATTGAATTTAATCAGAAGCCACTGACAGATTTCTGCAATGGGCTGCGCCCAGAGTATCCTGCCTTGACAAATCGCGCTGTTAAGACACTGATGACCTTCACAACCACGCACCTATGTGAGAGTGGATTCTCGGCCCTCTATAGCATGAAAACTAAATACAGGCACAGACTGTGTGTGGGAAATGATTTAAGACCAAGACTACAATTCAACCCAACATTGCAGAGTTTTGTGCATCCTTTCAAGCACACCTTTCTCATTAATCTGTGGTAAATTATTCACAATTTTCGATGAACAAATAAAGTTTTATATGTGAGATGGTTAAATAAAGAGCAAAATTATTGATTATTATTATTATTTGTGCCCTGGTCCTATAAGAGCTCTTTGTCACCTCCCACGACCCGGCTTGTGACAAAAACTCACACTCATTCTTATGTTTAATAAATGTATCGTATAGTGTGTGTGTGGCAGGCTTACAATGATGGCAACAACAACAAAAAAAAACATTTGAGAGACTCTGGTGCTATATAGGGGGTATGCAGCTGGAGGTTGAATGTTTGAAAGGGTATGGGACAATAAAAAGTTTGATAACCACTACTCTAAAATAACTGTCAGGATTCACAGAAAATGGCAGGTGCAGTTTCATCCCTTAGAAGTGATATTTATCGTACCATTCACACCTTGTTCAAATCCAACCCACATGTTTATTGTTTTATTGTTTTATTGTTTGTGTAGTCCGTACAGGCTTCAGGTGTCTTACTACAGCTTCATTACGCATTTTGTCATTCCTTTTAGGGTCACCATGCAAACCTATAATGTGATGAGTATCTTCTTTCAGAAGAGTGATGGATTATATCCAGAAGTTTCAAAGTAATTTATTCAAAGATGAATTGAAGAGTGACATAATGGTCGGTGGAAATGTTACACATTTTTTTCACACTAAATAACAAAAAAACTCTGATCTGTGTTTCTGTTTTACCACCTGGATTATTCATTATTGTTCAATGTCATAAAAGGTCGATCTTTTTTTTCATGAAGGTGAAGACAATAGGCTAATAAGGTGAATGTGAAAAGGTTGTGAAAATTACAACTTTAGTTTGTCAGTTTTTCTTTTATTACCTTGATTAGCATCAATATAAACTCTTAGTCCTACAGACAGGTGCAGAACTCGAACTCCATGGGATTACAGTGCCTTCAGAAAGTATTCATACTCCTTGACTTATTCCACATTTTGTTGTGTTACAGACTGAATTCAAAAGGGATAAAAAAAAAAAATTCTTGTCATTCATCCACACACAATACCCCACGATGAAAAAGTGTTTGCAAATGTATTGAAAATGAAATACAGAAATATCTCATTTACATAACTATTCACACCCCTGAGTCAATACACATTAGAATAACCTTTGGCATCGATTACAGCTGTGAGTCTTTCTGGATAAGTCTCTAAGAGCATTTCACACCTGGATTGTACAACATTTTCCATTATTCGTTTCAAAATTCTTCAAGCTCTGTAAAATTGGTTTTTGACCATGGCTAGACAAACATTTTTAAGTCTTGCTAAACATTTTCAAGCAGATTTAAGTCAAAACTGTAACTCGGCCACTCAGGAACGTTCACTGTCTTGGTATGCAACTCTAGTGTAGATTTGGCGTTGTGTTTAAGGTTATTGTCCTGCTGAAAGGTAAATTCATCTCCCAGTGTCTGCTGGAAACCAGACTGAACCAGGTTTTCCTCTAGAATTTTGCCTGTGCTTGGCTCCATTCCGTTTTTTTTTATCCTGAAAAACTCCCCAGTTCTTAACGATTACAAGCAAACCCAAAACATGATGCAACCACCACTGTGCTTGAAAATATGTAGAGTGGTACTCAGTAATGTGTTGTGTTGGATTTGCCTCAAACATAACACTTTGTATTAGGAACAAAAGTTAATTGCTTTGCTACATTTTTCAATATATTACTTTAGTGCCCTGTTGCAAACAGGATGCATGTTTTGGAATATGTTTTATTCTGTACAGGCTTCTTTTTTCCACTCTTTCAATTAGGTTAGTATTGTGGAGTAACTTCAATGTTGTTGATCCATCCTCAGTTTTCTACTATCACAGCTATTAAACTCTGTAACTGTTTTAAAGTCACCATTGGCCTCATGGTGAAATCCCTGAGCAGTTTCCTTCATCTTCGGCAACTGACTTAGGAAGGACACCTGTATCTTTGTAGTGACTGGGTGTATTGATACACCGTCCAATGTGTTGTTAGTAACTTCACCATGCTCAAAGGGATATTGAATGTCTGCTTTTTTATTTGAACACATCTACCAATAGGTGTCCTTCTTCGGAGACATTGGAAAACCTCCCTGGTCATTGTAGTTGAATCTGTGTTTGAAATTCACTGCTCGACTGAGGGACTTTGCAGATAATTGTATGTGTGGGGTACAGAGATGAGGTAGTAATAAAACAATTATGTTAAACACTATTATTGCACACAGAGTCCATGCAACTTATTATGTGACTTGTTAAGCACGTTTACTCGTGAACTTAAGTAAGCTTGTCATAACAAAGGGGTTGAATACTTATTGACACAAGACATTTGAGCTTTTCATTTTTTATTAATTTGTAAAAATGTTGAAAAACATAATTCCACTTTGACATTACGTGGTATTGCGTGTAGGCCAGTGACAAACAAATCTCAATTTAATACATTTTAAATTCAGGCTGTAACACAACAAAATGTGGAAAAGTCAAGGGGTGTGAATACTTTCTGTAGCCACTAGTCAGCCTGTGTAAACAGGAAGCCTTGCATCATTGTATCAACATTTACAACAATGGGTGTTGTCTGTCACACGATGGTGCAATAGCGTGCATGCCATGCATTCTTAAGTAAGGTTAGGTTGAGGTGGTAAACACAGTGTACGCCCATACTGTTGTTTATCTGCTGGAAACACACCTCAAATGTCACTTTTACTTTTTTTATACAGTAGAAAAACTGAATGAGCTTTAGGGACATTTGTAGCTGACACAGTACCCAAACCCACGTGACAGGCTGGGAACACCACAGGGTCAGCCGTAGAGAGGCATGGAGCAGTTAAGATTAAATGTGTTGCTCAAGGGCACAACTCAGATATTCCTCATCAGCCCTGGGGGTTTCAACCAGCAGCCCTCTAGTAACTAGTCCAATTCTCTTACTACGTAGGAACTGTCACCCCACAAACACTTTCAACGGTCCAGGTCGGACTCTACTTATTTCTAACATAAATGAAGTTGAATACCACATACCGTATTTGGGTAGGATCATCAATCTAATCTAAAGTTCCCTATTTGTCTGTGTGACTAACGTCACCGTGCTTAACTGTACTTCTTCCTAACCCATCAGACCACACTGAGACTGGAACTCGGGACCTCTGTTCTGCAAACACGTGACCCCCCTCGTGTCCTCCCCACTAATGCAACTCGCTGACTCGGCATACATTTCCCAGACTGTATTTGTCATAGTCTGCATTTACACAGAAAGCCCAATTCTGATCTTGTGCCAAATTACTGGCAAAAGAGCTGATTGGTCAAATGCAAATTTGTGGATAAAGATCAGAATTGGGCTAACCCTATAGTAACATCACTGTTTCACTGAATAACAAGTTATTTATGGCCACACTTGAGATCATAATAACATTGCAATGTTGTACTTCAAGTGCTCTTTCACCCACATTCTCAAATCATTCTCAAATCAAAACTCTCCAGAAATAAATAAAGTATATAGTGAACAGATATTACATTTGTCTGATAAGTGATAGTGGTTACAATAATTTCAACAAAGCTATGCTCTCATTATGTAGCAGTTGACACAAGTCATGACGTAGTCAATAAAAAACAGAAACCTAAAGCAGACATATATACAGCCCTAAAGTCCATTATTATACCTGTACCTCAAACGAGATGTGCCCCAAAAAACGTCTTATCTTCTTGAAGGAGCATCAACTCATGGTACCTGTCCTCGTTACTCACTCTAAGCCTGTCCCCAGCTTTTAGTTTAAACACTCCGGACGTGCGTGGAGACTTTTGCCAGTAAGGAATCACTGAGTCCTCCTCCATGCAGTCCTCTGAGCCAGGAGGCTGACTGCAGTACACTGTGTCAGATGCTGTTAGGAGTGCACTGTCATTCGGGTAGTTCATTGCAAACAGGATCACCCTCTGGAAGAGGATGAAAACAGGGCCCTCTTTGCTACACACAAAGTGACTCGGCCTTCGGAAGGTGATCTGCAGGTAAACCTCGTACACGCCATCTTTCGGCACGATGAGGTCGCCGTCATCATACTCAAAGTCGTTGAGGTGAGCAAGTCCACGTTTGTCCTCCCATTCAAGGTATTCCCTTTTCGAATGACTAAATGAGTCTGGAGCTGGAAGAGTGACAAGGAGCACATAACCTTTTAGCTTAGTCTTATTGATTGGTCTTTCAGGCAGTAATATCATGAATAGTGTGGGTATCATAATTGTACCTGTCAGATGGGCACTTGGATTGGTTCTAACTTGCTGCTGCTGAAGACCGCCTGGAGGGATAAAACAGACAGTGTGAGGATGATGATGACGATGATTATAATAATATCATGACAACCATAATAATAATAATAATAATAATAATCAGAATCAGAATTTACCTATAGAATAGCTTCCCGCTGAAGTGAGCTACAAATAAAAACACAAGATTCATTCAGATTTACTGTGTATAACAGTCTGCAAGATACACCACAGCCATCTACAATTAGAATAACAAGCCTTTTCTGATCTCTCTAATAATTATATACATTTACTTTAGGCTACTGGGCCTAACAGTGTTGATTCTTACCACACACACACAAATAAGCTTACCTGGTTGTACGCTGCTTTATGTTGATATGCGTGTAGCAGGAGTGCAGCACACGATAGAAGTATAGAGACAAACGCAGCGAACCGAGTGAGGCACACTGACAGCACTTTATCTCTGCGGCTCACCCGGGAATAAAGAATCCTGTCACTCTTCGCACAATGACACCGGATCTCACAGCGAACCTCTTCATTGGCAGCGGCTGTCATGATCAGCAGCGAGTGAGTACTACTCAATGGATTTTGCCGTTCAAGTCCGACGTTTATAAATCTTGTCGCCCACGTTCCACCTACAGTCAGGGTATCGTGTAAACGTGTTGTCTCAATCTGTGAGTTTCAGTGTAGGGCCTGCAGTGGCCAATTTTTCATGTAACACTTAACTTCCTGTTCAGACATTGAACTTGATACGACTGAATAGGAACCTAGCCATACAATACAACAAACCAAAATATTGTTGTAAATATCGTGACTCAACAACAATGGATTTAAGATAATTTAATTTGTATTTCTCAAGTTGTTACAGGATTCAAATTTCAATCAAGTTTAAAGTATAATCTTTCGAAATGTTCAATAAATAATAGACCATTAAATAAATCCTTACGAAAAAAGAGTGCAGTCAGAGTGCAGTATAACTGCAGTACACTATGCTGGAAATACTGCCTCCAAAATAACCCTCAAAATGTACTGCAGTAATTTTGCAGTAAAACTGTAGTTACAGTGCAGTATAACTGCAGTACACTATGCTGGAAATACTGCCTCCAAAATAACCCTCAAAATGTACTGCAGTAATTTTGCAGTACAACTGTAGTTACAGTGCAGTATAACTGAACTGCAATACACGGCAGTTATGCTGCAATTATTGCATCCAAAATACCACAGTGCACTGCAGTTACAGCACTTTTACTGCAGTTTTAAAACAGCAATATATTTTGTAAGAGGATAAGTCATCCAATCAAAGCAAAAAATAGACAAAATTAAAATGGTCTTTTCATGGTTTGTTTAAGTTACAGCTCTTTATTGACCATAACTGGCAGTAGACATGCTCAGTCTTCATTGTCACAACACCAGTGGTGGCTGGTGCCCCTTAAAATGGGGAGGACGGGCTCATAGTAATGGCTGGAACGGAACGAATGGAAGGGTCTCAGACTCAAAAAACACCTGGTTTCCATATGTTTTATACTATTCCATTGACTCCATTCATTATTATGAGTTGCCCTCCCATCACTAGCCTCCTCTGAACAGAACACATAGGTCACGTTCCCCTGTTCAGACCTTGCATCCTTTGCACCCCATTATTTCTACTTTGCACTTTCTTCTACTTCAAATCTACTATTCCAGTGTTTTACTTGCTATATTGTATTTACTTTGCCACCATGGCCTTTTTGCCTTTACCTCCCTTATCTCACCTCATTTGCTCACATTGTATATAGACTTATTTTTCTACTGTATTATTGACTGTATGTTTGTTTTACTCCATGTGTAACTCTGTGTTGTTGTATGTTGTCGAACTGCTTTGTTTTATCTTGGCCAGGTCGCAATTGTAAATGAGAACTTGTTCTCAACTTGCCTACCTGGTTAAATAAAGGTGAAATAAAATAAAAAACAATGATTGCGTGTGCCGTTGAGCACCAGATTGCAATAACATATGATGTGATTAGCTGATACTTTAAATATCTATCTAGACGTTGTAAGCTCTGGCATGCATCAGCAATGCCTGGGGCAGAGGAATGTTCCCTATACACTGACTGACACTCTCATGGTTGCAAAAATCAAACTATGTACAAACAACACCTCCAACTATTCTAATGAGCCATCAATCTAGACCACCTTGCCAGGCTGGAACGACCGGTGTAAGGGTACTAATGGTTTCTACAGTTGTGGCTAGAGGAATACAGGTCCATCCAGATGCCAGAACCGTAGAAGCCATCAGTTCCCAAGAAAATGGTAGTATCACCACAGCGGCCTTGATCACGATTGCCAGTCACTCTCCTCTGCTTGATTTTCACCTTCAACACACAGCCACTGAGTGTAGATGGGACGACAGCAAACCCAATAGAACTTCTCTCAGGCGTTGGAGGGTCTCGGTCTTCTGGGAGTGACCCTCCCCCACTGCCTCACGAACAGTTCGAAGGACATGGGCTTGAAGGGAACTTGGTACAAGGAACTGCCAGACCTTCACATCACACGTAATCAATCTCCTTCCGTACCTGAAACACAACCCCATTGTGAGTAGTGGCCTAGGCAGATTCTGGCCTACCTCCAGTCAGCCCCACACAACTGCCAACACTAGGTGAGTTTCCTTGTTTTCTCTGAAAATCCTGCTCATCCAAAACCTCCAAGGGGATATTCACCCTGTCTGCCACATGGATGATGACCCTGCCCATCTGCTGGGACACACTCAATTCGTGGGGGTCTAGCTGCATGGTCCTCTCCTAGCCGGCTGCTGCCCAGTGGGGCTGGCAGCTCCCACTGACGGTGCACCAGCTGAGGTGGAGCTACTGCTACACATGAAAACATTTTGCTGTGTTGCCGCTTATGCCCACAAAAAGGACGCAAAATGAATTAAGTTATGCAACTTAAAGCTAGAATTCTTAATTGAAACAATAACGAAGAACTCCCCACCACCTGTTTTGCAAAGAAAACTAAGGGATGGGGCTGGAGAAATTTTGCCACTCTCAAATTCATAGACCGAGCTATGGATGCAAGGACTGACCATCCATGATACACTAAATGACCAAAAGTATGTGGACACCTGCTCGTCGAACATCTGATTCCAAAATCGTGGGCATTTATATGGAGTTGGTTCCCCCTTTGCTGCTATAACAGCCTTCACTCTTCTGGGAAGGCTTTCCACTAGATGTTGGAACATTGCTGCGGGGACTTGCTTCCATTCAGCCACAAGAGCATTAGTGAGGTCGGGCACTGATGTTGGGCGATTAGGCCTAGCTTGTAGTCGGCGTTCCAATTCATCCCAAAGGTGTTCGATGGGGTTGAGGTCAGGACTCTGTGCAGGCCAGTCAATTTCTTCCACACCGATCTCGACAAACCATTTCTGTATGGACCTCACTTTGTGCACGGGGGCATTGTCATGCTGAAACAGGAAAGGGCCTTCCCCAAACTGTTGCCACAAAGTTGGAAGCACAGAATTGTCTAGAATGTCATTGTATGTGCTGTAACATTAAGATATCCCTTCACTGGAACTAAGGGACCTAGCCCGAACCATGAAAAACTGCCCCAGACCATTATTATTCTTCTTGCGTCTGCCAAACCCAGATTTGTCCGTCAGACTACCAGATGGTGAAGTGTGATTCATCACTCCAGAGAACGCATTTCCACTGCTCCGGAGTCCAATGATGGTGAGCTTTACACCCCTCCAGCTGACGCTTGGCATTGCGTCTGGTGATCTTAGGCTTGTGTGTGGCTGCTCAGCCGTGGAAACCCATTTCATGAAGCTTCCGATGAACAGTTCTTGCGTTGACGTTGCTTATACACCTGTCAGCAATGGGTGTGGCTGAAATAGCTGAATCCACTCATTTGAATGGGTGTCTGCATACTTTTGTAGATATATATAGTGTATCAAATGTATAGTTTTAACCATGTTGAGGCTACACAGTGTTTGTTTACATTTACGTTGTTTACAAACATTGGAGTAAAACAAGCTTATATTTTGGGTTCTGATGATGTACAAAAGCTCAACTAAGGTGATGAGAGATTTATAATCTTCTTCAAGCATCAATGGATATTTATATACATCTCATTCATTTATAAGTCCAAAAATGGATGTAGCAATTACGGATTCTAGCTTTAATAAGAAAGAAAACATTCAGAGCAGTCTTCTCTGTTGAACTTAGGCTCGTGAGTGGCGCAGCGGTCTAAGGCACTGCATCTCAGCACTTGAGGCGTCACTACAAACACCCTGGTTCAAATCCAGGCTGTATCACAACCGGCTGTGATTGGGAGTCCCATAGGGCGGTGCACGATTGGCCCGGGTTTGGCCGGTGTAGGCTGTCATTGTAAATAAGAATTAGTTCTTAACTGACTTGCCTAGTTAAATAAAAGTTAAAATAAAAATAATACAAAAATACACTTCATTAGCACTGAGATGACTCAAACACAGAAACACAGCCGCTGTGAAACAATAACAAAATAAAACTCCAGGTAGGGTAAACATGCAAATATAAAGGAGATAAACACAGTTACAGACTAACCAAGAAACCCAATTTTATTTAGCATTGTATGTGACATTTTTTGTTTGTGGTATTTACACAATTTATCATGAATAATTTAATTGAAATCAGTAGTTAGGGATGATGACGTGTATCCTGCAAGACAATACAGAAGGTAGGTCTATTTATAATTAATTTCCTGTGGACTGTGCCCAGACCATATTGGAACCTTTAAGTGTAACCGTACCGACTGTTCTGAGTGTACACTGCACTCCACCTGTACAATAATAATGATCCTATTCACAGTCAACTGTACAATGTCTTACTCTTATTTACAGTGATCACACTGGGGAAAGAGGCAGTACCTGAGGAGTCCGTTCCCTTAATAACTTAACCCATTAATTCCTTTTTACAGAAACAAATCCTAGATATCATTGTAGATAGATATCATTAAACAACATAAAAGCACGAGCAGGATTAATTGTGTTGCTGCCAGCAACACATTACCAAGATTGGTCTATTTTGTACTGATATAAGACTATATAAGAAATTAAGGCTAGAATCATTTTGTCCTAGATTTGGATTACTTAATAATGAAACCAGCTTAAATGGACTAGAGCTACGTTTTGAGCAAGAATGTGTTCAACACCTTCCGTAGAGGTAGGCCTTTCTCAAACCAGCTGATTAGCACTCCATCAGTACAAACAAGCACCGGGACCTACTGCCCTGCACACTACTGAGTAGAGAGAGGATACAAGGTATGTCTGTTTCATCATCTAAAACACTCCTTGTTAATACTCAAGGTAAGGACCTGGCAATTGTTCATACAGGATACAACCGAAAACAAAAGACAAGGTCATTTAAGCCAGCAGCCCTCACTTTTCCCAATATCTAACAAAAAAGACATACATAGGAACAAATGTTGCACTTTTCAATTTGCATTCAATATAGCACACAGTTTTAAACACCATGAAAAACATCTTACATGTGGAACATTTATCCCAAGGAAAAAAACTTGAAACAATAAATACAATTCATTAAAATAACAATCATTGTCTGGACCAGATCTCCGTTCAAGTTGTAACTTAAACTGTTAGTCCGTTTTAAAAGGTTCTGAAATGCTCGGTCTCCTGATGAGTGGACGGATGGCCACTGAGCTTCACAAGAAACAGTGTCCATACAACAGAGACAAGGTCCTATACTCTTGCATGGGCAAACACCCCATTACCACAACCATCCACATCTTTAACAGTGCCCCCTGCAGGCACAACTGAAGTAAAACAGTCTACTCTTTGGACCCTTCATTGACTTCTTATTTTACGTGAATCACTTCAATCTGAAATGGAGCCCAAAATCTTGTAATCTTTTGCCAGGACAAAAGCAATAGAAACACACCATCCCTTTTTCCTTTGTCTGTCAGTCTGTTGGTGCCAATGGCCTTTTGCAGAATCTCCTTCTGTTCCACAGAGGGAGAGAGGAGCTGGGTAGAGGGAGTCGAGTTACACATGGAGCTTTGGGTTTGGTGTCCAGCAGCTTTGAAAGTCTTTATCCATTTCATGTCTCTGTCCTGTGAGGCTGGCAGCCAGGCCGGAAGCCTCTGTGTGTGTGTGTCCAGTCTGTTAGCAGTGTGCAGTCTGTCTGTCTGCCCTGTGGGCTAGGCCTTGTAGCAGTTGCCCTGGGTGGTGAGAGCCAGCTGGCCGTTGGGCGCCACCTCGTTGGCCTCGTCCTCCAGCAAGCCCGATACGTCAGCGTTGGGAATGCTGTCATGGTAACTGCTGCAGCTGATGTTGTCCTCCTTCAGCTCGATGGTCCAGAAGGGAGCATTGAGCTTGCGATTCTGGTACTCTCGGTAGGTGTACACCCCTCCCACGAAGCCCAGCAGCACCACCACCACCAGGATGATGACGGCCAGGACGATGACGTTGAACTGGGTCCAGGACACCTCTGTGAGGGCGGCTGTAGTGTTGTCTGAGGGGCTGCCCAGGCTGGTGAGCAGCGCCTGGGTGGTGGCTACGCTCAGTAGGGTGCTGAAGTTAGTGGTGGAGGGGGGAGCACCGGTGGGCACCGTGGAGGACAGGCCCTTGCTGCTGAGGGTTGGAGCAGGGGTGGGGGTTTTAGAGGCCTCGGTCGTCGTCACGAGCTCTGGCGTAGGAATTATCCGTGCTGCTAAAAAACAAATGATTTACAATGTGAATGGGCATGCATTCAGCTACTCATGGCACATGCAATATACTAATACTCCACTGCACCAAATGATTGGATGACCCTTACCTGGACGGGTGCAGTTGTGGGCGCGGGCGTCCCCTGTGAAGCCGGCGGCACAGAGCTGGCATTGAGGCCCCGTGGTGTTGTTGGTGCAGCTCAGGCAGTGGCCAGTGTCAGGTTGGCAGAGCTGGGCAGGGCGCGTCGGGTCTGCGTTACCACTGCAGTCACAGGGGACACACCCACTGTTGGCACTGTAGAATCCAGCCTTGCACTGGTCACACTGCTGACCGCTGTATTCAGACAGGCACTGGTCACACACTGGGAACCCATCAGAGTCTAGGGAAACAAAAGAAAACACACAAATACAGTTGAAGTGGGAAGTTTACATACACCTTAGCCAAATACATTTAAACTCAGTTTTTCACAATTCCTGACATTTAATCCTAGTTACAATTCCCTGTCTTAGGTCAGTTAGGATCACCACTTTATTTTGTCATTTAGCAGACGCTCTTATCCAGAGCGACTTACAAATTGGTGCATTCACCTTATGATATCCAGTAGAACAACCACTTTACAATAGTACATCTATATCTTTTTTTGGGGGGGGTTAGAAGGATTACTTTATCCTATCCCAGGTATTCCTTAAAGAGGTGGGGTTTCAGGTGTCTACGGAAGGTGGTGATTGACTCCGCTGTCCTGGCGTCGTGAGGGAGCTTGTTCCACCATTGGGGTGCCAGAGCAGCGAACAGTTTTGACTGGGCTGAGCGGGAACTGTGCTTCCGCAGCGGTAGGGGGGCCAGCAGGCCAGAGGTGGATGAACGCAGTGCCCTTGTTTGGGTGTAGGGCCTGATGAGAGCCTGAAGGTACGGAGGTGCCGTTCCCCTCACAGCTCCGTAGGCAAGCACCATGGTCTTGTAGCAGATGCGAATGTGAAATTAAGAATGTGAAATGTCAGAATAATAGTAGAGAATTATTTATTTCAGCTTTTATTTCTTTCATCACATTCCCAGTGGGTCAGAAGTTTACATACACTCAATTAGTATTTGGTAGCATTGCCTTTAAATTGTTTAATTTGGGTCAAACGTTTTGGGTAGCCTTCCACAAGCTTCCCACAATAAGTTGCGTGAATTCTGGCCCATTCTTCCTGACAGAGCTGGTGTAACTGAGTCAGGTTTGTAGGCCACCTTGCTCGCACACGCTTTTTCAGTTCTGCATACACATTTTCTGTAGGATTGAAGTCAGGGCTTTGTGATGGCCACTCCAATACCTTGACTTTGTTGTCCTTAAGCCATTTTGCCACAACTTTGGAAGTATGCTTGGGGTATTTGTCCATTTGGAAGACCCATTTGCGACCAAGCTTTAACTTCCTGACTGATGTCTTGAGATGTTGCTTCAATATATCCACATAATTTTCCTCCCTCATGATGCCATCTATTTTGTATAGTGCACCAGTCCCTCCTGCAGCAAAGCACCCGCACAACATGATGCTGCCACCCCGTGCTTCACGGTTGGGATGGTGTTCTTCGGCTTGCAAGCCTCCCCCCTTTTCCTCCAAACATAATGATGGTCGTTATGGCCAAACAGTTCTAGTTTTGTTTCATCAGACCAGAAGACATTTCTCCAAAAAGTACAATCTTTGTCCCATGTGCAGTTGCAAACCGTAGTCTTGCTTTTTTTATGGCGGTTTTGGAGCAGTGGCTTCTTCCTTGCTGAGCGCCTTTCAGGTTATGTCGATATAGGACTCGTTTTACTGTGGATATAGATACTTTTGTAGCTGTTTCCTCCAGCATCTTCACAAGGTCCTTTTATGTTGTTCTGGGATTGATTTACACTTTTCGCACCAAAGTACATTCACCACTAGGAGACAGACGCGCCCCGGCGGTATGACGGCTGCGTGGTCCCATGGTGTTTATTCTTGCGTACTATTATTTGTACAGATGAACGTGGTATCTTCAGGCGTTTGGAAATTGCTCCCAAGGATGAACCAGACTTGTGGAGGTCTATAATTTTTTCCTGAGGTATTGGCTGATTTCTTTTGATTTTCCCATGATGTCAAGCAAAGAGGCACTGAGTTTGAAGGTAGGCCTTGAAATACATCCACAGGTACACCTCCAATTGACTCAAATTATGTCAATTAGCCCATCAGAAGCTTCTAAAGCCATGACATCATTTTCTGGAATTTTCCAAGCTGTTAAAGGCACGGTCAACTTAGTGTATGTAAACTTCTGACCCACTGGAATTGTGATACAGTGAGTTATAAGTGAAATAATCTGTCTGTAAACAATTGTTGGAAATATTACTTGTGTCATGTACAAAGTAGACGTCCTAACTGACTTGCCAAAACTATAGTTTGTTAACAAGAAATTTGTTGAGTGGTTGAAAAACAAGTTTTAATGACTCCAACCTAATATGCTGACCAGACCGGACACGTCGCGTGCGCGAGCTTTGCAAAATCAATTTTGAAATCCATGTTATTCAATTATTGCACCCACACTGCTCATGCGCGTCAATGAGCGTCTGCGATGCCAAGGGCTAAAATAGAAGTCATTCCTATTTCTGATGCAGATCGCGCTGCAAGTCCTGCCTCTCCCATCTCCTCATTGGTTTATAGAAGCAGGTACCCACATGCCATCTCCTCATTGGTTTATAGAAGCAGGTACCCACATGCCATCTCCTCATTGGTTATACCCACGTGCGTGATTGAAAGACGAACTGTTTGCCGGTCGTCGTGGTAATACTATGAACGTTTAGATGCCAATCACCATATAAGTTCAAAGATGAAAAAGCCTGGAAGGAGGAGAGATGACTAGAAACGATTCAGTTGACCGTTTATGTGTGGATTAATTGTAGGAGTAGAGGATCTTGTGCATTTCAGGTAAAATAACGACTCAATGTTTATATCCCAGGACAAATTAGCTAGCAACAGCAAGCTAGCTAAATTGGACAATTTAGCTAGCATGTCCAAGCTAGCTAGCTAAATTGCCATACATGTTTAATGCTTTTCGACCTGTCCCCAAATTAATGTAATTGGTTCAGAGTTTGTTTTGATATTTTAACCTGCGTGTCGTGATCGCGTTTGGTGTGGAGGGACAAAATACATTTATGCACGATGGCGCACAGCCGGTTTGGGTTCCGTGTAAGTAAACTTCCGACTTCAACTGTACAGGTCAATCATAAATCATAAGAGACTTGGCTGATGTACCACCACTAGGTGGCACCAGAATGCCAAACACAGATTGGTTTGTAATACTGCACAACGCAAAACGTAAGCCCTATGGCAGTGTCTATAGTCTATTTTAGGCTACTTAAGGGCTATAAGAATACCCTAGCTAATAATATAATTGTTTTTGTTGCTCAGATACATTTTAAAGCTACCCCAAAAGTTTCAGAGAAAAGATTAAACGATAATAATAATAATAATAACAATAATAATAAGCCATTTAGCAGAAACGTGTACCCAAAGCGACTTAAGTTTTTATGTGGGT
Organism: Salmo salar; assembly: GCF_965601325.2. NCBI lineage: Eukaryota > Metazoa > Chordata > Actinopteri > Salmoniformes > Salmonidae > Salmo > Salmo salar. The sequence goes on along the minus strand of NC_138310.1, from coordinate 18,834,734 downwards.
GGCTCCAGTGGGAATTGAACCCACAACACTTGTCGTAGCAAGCACCATGCTCTGAGCCACACACGACCACCGATGTAATCAGAGAAAGATATGGCTAAAGCGTGGAACAAACACTGTTCCACAAACACACGTCTTTACAGCCCGGAATCAAATTCACTTGAATCGTTTCTAAAGACTGATCCCTTGTGTTAGAGCATCATCATCACTTCTCATTATCATGAGATGTTGGTCTCCTCCAGGGTCAGCTTTCTCCTCCAGCCTCTGGTCCTTAGTAATATGATGCTGCTAGACAGTGCCCTTCCTTCTCTCCTAATGGCTTCACTAACTGTTATATATCCCCTTCTGCTGTAAGCACATCCATTAAGTACCAGGAGGTCTGACACCAAATATTATTGAGCACAGTAATCAGGCTTTCTACATGTCATTAGTGTTAGTGTGGATCCCCTCCTAAGCAAGGTAAATGAGAAAATAGCCACATACTTATTGGTACCCTAAATGTGTGCTGGCTTAAGTCTGCTCAAGATCATCCATATCTAACTCTTTCCCGACTTATGGATCAATATGGGTCCACAACAGGCACACTTTCCAAAGCGACAATTCAAATCCTAGATGAGAGCTAGACCAATAAAGTCGAGGAGTGATAACACCTCTTATCTATAGGCAGTGTCTGATTGGTCGGGTTTAACCCTGGGTCGTTGTCAGTGGAAACACTGTTGTCAGAGGGAAACGTGTTATATCACCAGGAGAGGCAAAGGACCTTCACACATTCCACTGACTCAACAACCTGACCTGGATATTTATCTAGTACCATCCTCCCTCGCTACTGCTACAGCCAGCTCAGCCACGGACAGGCCTGCACTTCCTTTTCATGCGCACACACAAATAAGTCAATGTTTTATTAGCCTTAGGATGAATGAGTCAAGCCGTTATGTACCTTTGAGAAAAGAGAGGCTACACACAGATCATTTAATCACATGGTACTGCATTGTGGATTAGTCACTGTTGCCAGGGCAACCTCTGAGGCTTTTGTTGATTCCTCACACACAACATTATCACCCTACTGCTGCCTGGTTAATTTTTTATTTAACTAGGCAAGTCAGTTAAGAACAATTTCTTATTTACAATTGACGGCCTAGGAACGGTGGGTTAACTGCCTTGTTCAGTGAGGAACGACAGATTTCTACCTTGTCAGCTCGGGGATTCGATCTAGCAACCTTTCGGTTATTGGCCCAACGCTCTAACCACTAGGCTACCTGCCACCCCTAATTCAAGGAGCAGTGTTGTGGTGCCACCCACCCCCTCTGTTCTGACTAGCTTGCTGTGAGTTGGCCAGCTGTGCCCAGGATGTTCAGTGTGATCTATGTTCAGCTCAACCTCGGCCTGGTGTGTGTCCTCCTTCCACTCCCTGTCTCCACATGGCTGTTGCCAGGCTGCTGGGACCCAATGGGAGACCGTCAGCAGTCACATGGCTGCGGCTGATTGGTCAGATCAGAGGTTGGGAGGACGGTGAGAGGAGTGAGAGGTGAGAGACAGTGACAGACAGACAGGGACTCTACGTATGTCTGTGTCTCCAAGGCTCAGGCCTCATCTGCTGAGGTATCAGTTTAGTACGGGTACAAACCGATACTGGCTTGCTTGGTTAAAACATGCTTAATATCGAACGCGTCTACCTGAGACATTTGGGATTTTGCTGATGTGAGGAGACCCATCCACTGTCAAGAAGCCTAACTGTTAGGCCCTAACAGACCAACACCAGCAGGGACAATAAAGATAGGTGGGATTAAACATCGGGCAACCAGAGGGTCCAGATATTGATGCTTTGGCAAACCATCACAAGTAAATTGCAATTATCTGTGAAAGACAAGCAGTATGCTTGCGAATGGGGTTATAGTAATGGGGACAAAGCCTTCATCCCTGGCAGTGACTGTCGATGGTGTTTCGCTGTTGGAGAGTTAAGAATAGTGGGGGTAACGCTGTACCGGTTGAACATTAACCTGTCACAATAATTAAAACAAAGATGCCATGATAAATAATAGTATAATAGCCTAAAAGTTATCGTTACCGCATGTCACCCGCATTAAAAATTAACGAATGGACTTGAAAATGTGTGGAATGCTCTCCAAAATGCGCTATGGTTCGACATTTTGTGAAGGCAGAGATGAGTGGCCGAGACGCATCAATTCAGTGGACGCGTCGAGTCAGGTTACAAGTGTAGGCCTAATGAATGAAAATCAGCAAGTGTTTTGTTACAGATGTCTTTTTCCATTCCCCAAATGGCGTGTGCACAGTGCACTGAAGCCTACGGATGCGGGGATTATTTTAGAGCGGACGAACGTGCGCAGGAAGCCAGGCTTACAGGAGCATTTTGAGGTGATTGACAATCAGATGAAAACATCATGACTGGTTATGTTAATATACCCTGATGAAGACAGCTTGTCTGTGGAAACGTTGGTTATTAAAATTGCATCTGAGCTCCTAGAGTGTGCGGCTCTCCGTTGATTTTTGAAGTGTTCTACTCCGCTAGCCAGCGCCTCGCCTAAATAGGTGTGCGTTTCTTTCCCCTCTTGGTTATGTTAGTACCACATTAAAAGGTAATACATTTTGAAAGTTGAACAACAAATCTTTATTATTAGGCCCACAGAGATGGTATTAGATTAATAGGGACTCTACACTGGGTGTACAAAACATTAGGAACACCTGCTCTTTCCATGACATTTTACTGATCAGGTGAATCCAGGTGAAAGCTATGATCCCTGTTAAATCCACTTCAAATCAGTGTAGATGAAGGGAAGGAGACAGGTTAAAGTAGGATTTTTAAGCCGGGAGACAATTGAGACATGGATTGTGTGTGTGCCATTCAGAGGGTGAATGGGCAAGACAAAAGATTGAAGTGCCTTTGAACGGGGTATGGTAGTAGGTGCCAGGCGCTCCGGTTTGAGTGTGTAAAAAACTGCAACGCTGCTGGGTTTTTCCACGCTCAACAGTTTCCCATTTTGTATCAAGAAAGGGCATCCAGCCAACCTGAGTCAACATGGGCCAGCATGTACACTTTGGAATGCTTTTGACACCTTGTAGAGTCCATACCCCGACGAATTGACTGGAGAAGGGTACTAATATGGTGACCTAAGAAGGGCACTACTGAGGCAGGGGATAGTGGCTACTCACCAATGTGACAGGTGCCAGTGGAGGTGGTGTTGGAACAGGGGCAGGGGACACAGGCATCGGTGGTGGCAGCACCAGAGCTGCAGTAGAACCTAGGCTTGCATTCCTCACTGTTGGGTCCTTGAGTGTTGGCCTGGCAGTTCAGACAGATGCCTGTGGAAAAGGAGGGAAGTTATGGTTCAAAGTTAACATCCATTTCCTATGCTAACATGTTTTGAAAACGGGTCTGTAAGGGACTATGACATATGGTATTTATTGACCACACCTGAACACTGGTGGTTTTGTTTGTATAGTGTAGAAACCGTTAATCCAGCAAATACTACTATCCTGCTGATTTGAGCCCCAGACTGTTTAGTTGCCTGTTACATAGTAATGGAGTTGAGAGGTTTTTATGGAATAGGAACCAATGCTTCTATATGGGATATGAAATGATTCTGTATAGTGGGGCATTGCAGATGTTCTCTAAATGAAGGAATACAGTAAACACTATTGTTGTTTCTGTCCTTCTCGATAGAGGACACCTCACGATAGAGGACACCTCACAATAGAGGACACCTCACAATAGAGCACACCTCACAATAGAGGACACCTCACTATCACTTATCTAAAAAACAATGACCCTATAGAAGTAGGAACAAATCAGCTTGATTTTCCAGTATTCAGATTGAAATGGAACACTGTCATGTTTATCTGGAAGAGACAGTCTAATGTGTTTTGCATACCCTCATGTTTCTTATGTAACGCTCCCTGGCTGGCAGAGGGTCATTGTTGATGACATCAGACCTGAGCTAAGGAAGTACATCCACAGCATTTACCATTCTTCTGCATCACAATGGTAGACAGATGGGTTCTACAATCCCATCCACCTTGACCCTCTCCAAGCCTCTCAATAAGTGTCCACTCACACAACGATACACAGGATGGGACACGGACACACACACACACACACACACACACACACACACACACCCACACACACACACACACACACACCACACACACACACACACACACACACACACACACACACACACACACACAGGATTAGTGTGTAACAGGTAATCAAATGGCTACCCGGACTATTTGCATTGTGTGCCCCCCAACCCCTCTTTTTACGCTACTGCTTTCTCTGTTTATCATATATGCATAGTCACTTTAACTATACATATGTACATACTACCTCAATTGGCCCGACCAACCAGTGCTCCCGCACATTGGCTAACCGGGCTATCTGCATTGTGTCCCGCCACCCCCTCTTTTACACTACTTCTACTCTCTGTTCATCATATATGCATAGTCACTTTAACCATATCTACATGTATATACTACCTCATTCAGCCTGACTAACCGGTGTCTGTATATAGACTCGCTACTGTTTTTTCACTGTCTTTTTACTGTTGTTTTTATTTCTTTACTTACCTATTGTTCACCTAATACCTTTTTTGCACTATTGGTTAGAGTCTGTAAGTAAGCATTTCACTGTAAGGTCTACACCTGTTGTAGTCGGCGCACGTGACAAATAACCTTTTTGATTTGATTTGAAAGGGTGATTGTTGTGGTTTGTAGATAGGTGTGGTGTGGTGTAGTGATTACTCACCCGATTGCGGGTGGCAGTAGTTAGTAAGGCTGTTGCACTGACAGGGTTGGCACCCAGTGCTGCTGAAACGGAAGAAGCCTGGGTGGCACTCGTCACACTTGGGCCCGTACACTCCCGTCTTACACACACACATTCCTGAGCTGAAAGAACAGGAGAGCACAGTCAGCATACAGTCACATCACATACTTTGATCCTTCTCTATTTGATTGTCCAGCCTTTAGGTTGTGTAACAGCCTAACTGTACTGCTGTAATGGTGGGTTTGAGAGCTCTCTACAGTCTGACAGTGAAACTGCACTATTTGGTTAGGATTGCATTAGCCATGACATTCTGTGTCCAGATTATTCTAATGGTTTCACACATGACATCCTGAGTGGTTTCTCCCATCAATACATCTGCTATCCATAACACGCCCTGGCCGTTTTGATTAAATTAAGAGATTGTTGTCGTTGAAATGTGTAACTTGTAGTTTTGCTTTAAAAAATGAAAACCAGATCCTTCCCTCCTTGGTGAACAGAGCACAGCTACTCCAGATGGGTTCAATGGCATGGGTTAGCCGCCCCCCATCCTCCACAGTTCAAAGCTGTCTACTTAATTCCACTAACATGGTTGGCATGTTCTGGGGGCAGGGCAGCATGGTAGAGTCTGGACCAGACTGGAGCACTCTAGGAACATCTGGTCCAAGGCTGGAGACTGAGAGCCTGCCTGGATCCCACAGCCTACAGGTCAGGCATGATAATACTCAGCCTCACAGGGCCTCTTCTGCCAGGTTTTCCCCTCATATACTCTATTAGAGAGTGACCTTGAGGAGTGAATGGGTCAGGGTACCTGTGGGACCCTCTTCAAGCATTCAGCACCTCTCAAGGGCTCTCAGCAAGACACAAAAGCACAAACCCCCTCCTGCGTAGCCCTCTCTCTTGCTGGGTAGAAAGACCAGCTATGACAGAAAGATCTGTCTCGAGCAATAACTCATTTACACCCAGTTGTCTCTGGTCATCGTGGACTGACATGCAGCTCATAACTAACTCTGAATGGTACCGTGAGGTTCTGTAGGGTTGGCCTATAATCAACAACAAAAACAGGCAAGTCATTCATTACAGAGAATTCCCTTTGGTTTTTATTTAAAGTACAATCATTACAGTGAATTCTCTGTAGTTTTTATTTAAAGTACAATCATTACAGTGAATCTCTGTAGTTTTTATTTAAAGTACAATCATTACAGTGAATTCTCTGTAGTTTTGATTACAGTACAACGCCTTTTGGAAGGAGATGAAAGTAATCAATGATTACAAATGAAAGAGAAGAATAAATAGAGTTTGTCATCTGTTATTGTCTATGTAAATCTCTGAGGTAATAAAATGGCGGGCTAAAACTAAACAGTGAGTTAGTGTGCTGCTGCTGCTGATGATGATGTGTATGATTGCAGACAGCTGGATCTAGAGGGTGCTTTCTATTTGATTATCCAGTCTTGCTGGAGCCCACTTAAATCCAATTCAACTTGAGCTCTTTAGCACACCGTCGAGCTTTGACCATCACTTATTTCATTCGCTAATGCGTTCTGTCCTAATGCCAACATACTCCACGGCATTTCACCTGCACATTCCACATACTGCTGTGTGGCCAGCCTGCAAAACATTCAGCTGAAGCTTATATTGAATTATACAGCACATGAGACACTGGGGGGTCTACACTATAGGCTACACACGCGCTCTCCGATTCCAAATCGTCCTGTGTGCTGATCCCCGAGTCTCAAAGGAAAAACACGACGCGATGAGTCACGCCTGATCACTCTCTTTCACCCAAAAGATCAACCGAATAGATCTGTGGACTACAACAAGCAAATAACAACCAAGCCCAAGAAGTGACAGAGCAGTTGCCTTAATGCCTTCCCATGAGTGCGTGGGCCTTATTCAAATGAAGCAGTATTCAAACACTGCTATTGATGCAAATGTTATGTTGATGGTAATGCTCAGTGGACTGTGTGTAACCTGATGGGAAGAACAAGGCTTTAAGCAGCTCGGAAGAAACACAGACAGACACACATTCATTAAAAAAAACATGGAACCCCCCCCCCCCAAAAGACAAAAATACACCATCATATAACTCCATGGGATTGGAGGTGGAGAGGAGAAAGCTACGGTAGAAGTAGACTTGGAGAGGGAGCCATAGGAATGTGACACAGTAGAGAAGTAAGAGCTCTTTTCTGTTCCTATAGTTGCAAAAGTCCTGTCACTTTGTCAGGTTTTTCAGAAATCACATTTGAAAGATTCCCGGAATCAGGAGGGAATAAGCAGGAAATCTGGAATTCTCCAACCATGATTTCTGGAAAACCTGTGGATTTTGGGAAAGTTGCCAGAATGGTAGCTTATTTGGTAAAAAAACAGACAAGAAATTTGGAGGCAGGTTCCCAGTGTCACTGTCAGTGATTCAGTCTCTCTGATGTAAGAAGCTTTTCTTTTCTGGCCAAAGGGAGCAGATGGTGAGAAAATCTCATAGTTGAATGTGTTTAGGGCGAGACGTAAACAGTGTTGTATGACAGCACTGATCTCCTCCTTGGTGGCCCAATTCCCCGACTGGTATCACCACCCAAAACCAACCTGTGATGACACCCTAGAAGCCCCCATCTGTGATGGTATCTACTGAGCCACAATGAAATGTTCAAACTGCCACCCACTAGGGGGAGGAGGGGGTTGTTTTGGTGTGTTTTCATTGGGCTTCAGGCTGCGTCGCCCAGCCACTCTGTTCCGTGTTACAGACGCATATTAACTAGGTCAGTATTACATGGCAACTAGGCTTAGCTTAACCCTGTTCTGCTGCTGCCATGGCGATGCCGGCCATACGTTGCTTGCGCATGACTGGGGAATCACAATAGACTGAGCACATGTCTGTGCTGCAGCGCTGACCGCATCCTCTTTAACCACAGGGAAACAGCAGAAGTCAGAAATGCAGTCTATGGTCTCATACACACAATGCGGTGGGAGAATTAGAGTCAGGGCACACTGTCAGATCTTCAGAGAGAGAATGTTTAACAACATTAAGGGCCAAGAGTTGTGATCCATTCCAGAGCACCACTGGCTCAGGATCATACATTGGGCCAGTTATGTAACTCAGCTCAGAGTAAAGCCTGGCACAATGTGCTGGCAGTCATGGCCACTGCACTCCAGCCATAAGAGCAACAAAGCCTCCCCATTGAGTCCTTGCCTCTAAAACAGCATGGGATTCTGCCACCTGCTAATGTGAGTGTTGGGTTGGTCGCCTGCAGTGGCCTGTCACTAGGCCTCATACTACACAGCACTATCCTCTTCGTTCTTCCTCCACGTCAGAGAAGGCACCCAGCTGTGCCGGTGTAGCATATACCAGGAGTGTCCTGTGACGTTTGGATTCCGATGCACCAACCTACTTCCTGCACTCTGGAGCCAACTGCATGGACCACTAGATCAAGAGGCTAACATGTCGCTTTGGAGAAAACAGTAACAGTTCATTTCAGGTGTGAGATAAGGACATCAATGCACTACGGCTCCCCCCACAGTGCTCTGCTAAACTGGTTCATGATGACATGACCCCATCAAAGGGAAGGGAGGATATTGAGAGGGATCTCCCCGGGTTCCCATTGATTGCCCTAGTAATTCTAACATGTCCAATCAAACTCACATGAAAAGGGAGAGGTGTGCGCCGGAATCCTTGAAAAGAGAGTGCTTTTTCAACTAAATATCCCAACATAAAGAAATGAAAGCACCCAAAACACATTTACACCAATGCGTGTTTTCATATTCATACAAAATGGCTCGCAATCTCTCAATTCCTTCCTGACAAGAAATATGCAAACATAAAAAAGTATTATTGAAATTGGTTTCGGCTACTGTATTAGAGAGTGAGACTAAAGAAATGGGCGGAAACAACTGCCCCAAATCAATATTTCATTACAGACTGTGTTTCCGTTCCATAGAGGACGAGGGTGAAAGATAAATGTGCAACTTTAAAAACAGTGCCCCTAAGGATTGGCCCAAATAAACTATTGATATAACATTTATGGCGAAAGGAAGTAATTTGAGCTAGAACATGATTGTTTTTGGTAGTATATTGACATAACTGTGGAGCTAAATCAGGGTAGTGGTTTACAGAGCAGTACCACGTCATATCAGAATACAATCATTCATTTAGTTGCTAAGATACAGTAACACGAAGCCTCCTATGTCATGCTACTGTCTCTTAGCAACAGCTTGTTTTTCCCACAGGCTTGAGATTTGTCCCATTTCTATCAGACTGTGCCTGTACAGCGGTATCTGTTCGTCAAGCCCCCCCAGCCTACACAGAGAGACAGAAAGTGCAGTCGGCACTGTTTCTAATGCTCCACTCCTTATTATTTAGTATTGAGGCCCTGGAGGAATCAGACGACAGGAGGGTGTCAGGAGTACGAACTGGTGCAAAACCCCATCCTGTTAGGAGGCTTCATGTTACTGATAAGACATAGCTTCTTACAGATGAGTGAATGAAAAAGTAGCAACTTCCTACCAACGTGGTCTAGTAGGCTAGGAGCCAAGCATATTCTCATTGCGATGTAGAGCTGCTACCAAAAGGAGCACATCCTTCCTATGCAAGATAAAAGCGACGACAACTGAAACTGAACATCTCATATTGGGCTTCAACCACAACAAATACCTCATCAACTTTCAATGGATTTACCATGTTCGTCTGAAGAGAACTGTGGCTATAGTTTAAGATTTATACATACATACATACATATTAACCTTTATTTAACTTGGTAAGTCAGTTAAGAACAAATTCTTATTTTCAATGATGGTCTAGGAACAGTGGGTTAACTGCCTTGTTCAGGGGCAGAACGACAGATTTTTACCTTGTCAGCTCAGGGATTTGATCTTGCAACCTTTCAGTTACTAGTTAAACGCTATAACCACTAAGCTACCTGCCACCTTCATTATGGCACTATACAGATCAGATATATGCTCATGCTAAACCTAGATCCGGTCAGTTCATGTCCTTGAGGAAATGTGAAGAACAAAGAGCTCAAGTTGAAATCCCAGGCATGCAGCTCTGATCCAGACGTCTGCAAGCCAATGACATCCTGGTCCTCTCCCAGGTTCCAGGCTAGAACAGATCAGTATTATGCTGTGATCTGGAACCAGTAGGTGATTAGTTTAATGCAAGCTCTCTGTTCCTGGCCATGCAATTAAATAGACCTAAGCGAAAACACACAGACACACTTACAGAGTTCCAATAGCAAATGTGATAGAATGCCAAATGGCAAAGTAAAAGATGAATATGACTGTAATACAAAAGGCTGGTGTGTCCATCAGTAAATGAGAGGCATCCTCTAAAGCAGGGCTGCCCAACCCTCTTCCTGGAGATCTACCATCCTGTGGGTTTTCAGTCCAACCCTAATTTAACACACCTGATTCTACTAATTAGCTGCTGAACAGGACCTTAACTAGCTGAAACAGATACGCTAAATTAGGGTTGGACTGAAAACCTACAGGAAAGTAGATCTCCAGGAAGAGGGTTGGGCAGCCCTGCTCTAAAGCATGAGGGAAGCTGGGGGGGGGGGTCTGGGAGCCAGCTAATCTGTATAAATCACAGTGCTTACCCGCTGGGTGAGAGCTGGCCTCGCTTGGGTTAGACCACTGCTACGCTAGCTGGGTTAGCACTGGGTAGGCTCAGACTGTCTGAGCAGGATCATATTATGTGGGCTAGTGTTACTGCGTGAGGGCAGGGCTACGCCATACGCTCCTGCCCTCAGAATAACCCCCTGGCCTAGCTGCCCCTTCACCTGCTCCTCAATGGATCTATACTCTACTCATTCAGTTTTTGTGGTAAATGAGGGAATGAGGTTTTCTCCCTGAATTTGAATCCTACAGCTTGAGCCCCATGTACATTCCTACATGAATGTACAAAATGTTTGTCATAAACTTAATTTGGCACAATAAAACAAACTGTTATCTACCTGCTTGCTGTATGTTGACAGTTGATTCACTGCCACTGGGCATTAGAAACATCACAAGGATGTTCACTCAGCATTCTGACCAGACACATTCCTTTCAACGGTTCAGAAACCAAAACACGACAGCTATTTTTAGCGTGTTCCTAAGCCAAACAAGCTGCCTCTCTCCAAGTCACACTCTTTCTGACACTGTACGGCTGTATCTGGGGCAGTGCGTTGTTTAGCTCAGGATATGAGAACCAACCGAGGTCTGGCGAACCAACTGTCTCTCGTTACAAAGGCCAGGGGGATGGTGGCCTGGTCGGCCAGGCTGCTGAACAAGACCAGGAAGAGAATGACTCCACAAGATGGCTCCAGTATATCATAAACACTAGAGATGTGAAGCTGCTCTAACTCTACAACATCCTGTGTGACAAGTTCATGTATATTTCAGAGCAGTATCTTTTATGCACAACAGTGTCTGCTAAAATCAGTCATTCAAACAGTTTTTATACATTGCGATTTCTAAAACGACATCTCCCTGAGCTTTCGCCAAAAGATGCAGTAGATATGGACATTGATTCTGGTTTGGTAGGTAGTACGCTCTGCTGAATGTATGGTGTTTAATTCCCAGTGCCATTAGTGCACAGAGGAAGCCAGTGCTCTTACCTGTCGCATAGGTGGTTGACAGCGCCGTAGGAGTCACAGCCGCAGGGCATGCAGCCGGTGGTGCCATTGGTGAAGTGTCCTTCCTCACAGTACTCACACAGCAGCCCAGCGTACCCTGGCATGCAGACACACTGGCCTGTTTTCTTGTCACAGTCATCCACGTCTAGAACACCCTCGCTGCTGCAGTTACACAGAGACTCTGCAGGGACAGAGAGGAAGAGAGAGGGGGAGATTGTTATGATACGGCACCACTAGGATATTCTGTACACACACACATATACTATGAGAAGTGTCAGATTTGGATGACCGTGTAGACACTGCTGTGTGGGCATGTATTATTTATTTGAGCTCAGGTATGATGAGCATGGAGTCTGAGTGTTCCTTCCACCTTTCTCCAGTCTGTTTCCAAGAGAGAGATGGCAGGGGGGGGGGGCGCAGAAAATGAGGAGGTAGGATAGAGACCGACTGTTGACGCATGAGACTATTGCGTTTCTCCCCGGGAGACAAATGTGAAATAGTAAAAACTGCCTCATGACATGCATAGGAAATACCAGGCTGCTATTGGTGTGCTGTTGAGCACATGTGGGCTGTTCTTACAGGAGAGGAGACCGGTTGCTGCTACTCACACAGCCTAATTTACAAGAATGATGTGGGAGGCAGGGCGGCTGCACTCTTTCATACCGTAAACCATTATACAATACTGTAGATTGAAAGCTGAGAACAAAAAATAAAAAAGGTTTGAGGAATAATGTTAATTGCCGAATATGTGTCATATTATGCACATGACTAGAGCAAACGAACAGTTGAAAAGCCATAGTGTGTTGACAAGGTTGCTTGTCCTTACAAGTCCACATAGGAGGTTGAAATTGAAACAAATGGGTGTTGAAGTAAAACAGTGTGTCCTATGAGCCAATATGGTATTGTGCTGTGTTTTGCTATTAGCACAGTACTGTATGTTTCAGTGCAGTGAGATAGGAAGGGTTTGACCTTAACATAGTAACTTTTGTCCAACATTACTGCTCTAAACATTCAGAACACATCGTTGTGCGTTTGTTGTGCTGTCTTCTCAGACGTCGGCATGGCCATTAGAGGGGATTTAATGTCATTTTCTGCAACAGTAGCGTCCTCAGATCAGCGCTCTCCATCTCTGGCCATTGTTCCAGCTTTATGTAACAGTGAAAGGGCATGGTTATGCAAGCCTGGAGAGCACTGTCAGCTTTCTATTTGTTCAATGAAGCCATCTTCCCTGCACAACCCCTCAGACTGTGTGAGATCCTGGGCCGTGTAGCTGCCTATCTTGCTCGATTGGGCGTACGAACGCACAAGGTTTCACTCTGTTGTATTAGATTTGACCCAAACCTGTAGTTTTTAACTTAGGCCAATAAGTGTCTTTGCCATATTGTCTTGCTGTATTAAGGCTACTACAAGCTTCACTCCACTGATCTACGTGCGTGCACATGGGTGGAGTGGGATTTTGGGAAGGCAAGGAAGAGTTGCCTTCCATTGCTAAGTAGTTGCACAGATCGAACAATGAGCCAGATGTTTCACCAGCTGTATAAACTTGAAGCATCCAGTTGGCACTTTTAGAGGGGTGGCAGGTAGCCTAGTGGTTAATGCGTTGGACTAGTAACCGAAAGGTTGCAAGATTGAATCCCCGAGCTGACAAGGTAAAAATCTGTCGTTCTGCCCCTGAACACGGCAGTTAACCCACTGTTCCTAGGTCGTCATTGAAAATAAGAATTTGTTCTTAACTGACTTGCCTAGTTAAATAAAGGTAAAATAAAAAATACAAATTTCCACTTACCAACAAATATGGTGATGAGAGGAAGCCCTGTGAGAGAAGGATGGATTTTGGCATACATTTCTTTCGCAGTTGAAACATTAGAACTCAATACAAATGAATTAAAAATGAAAAGATGACTTGTCTTGAGTCAATAAGTATTAATGCCCTTTGCAAGCCTAAATAAGTCCAGGACTAAAAATGTGCTTAACAACTTACATAATAAGTTGCATGGACTCACTCTGTGTGCAATAGTGTTTCAAAATGATTTTTGAATGACTACCTCATCTCTGTACAAAACAGATACAAATAATTGTAAGGTCCCTCAGTTGAGCAGTGAATTTCAAACACAGATTCAACCACAAAGACCAGGGAGGTTTTCCAATACCTTGCAAAGAAGGGCACCTATTGGTAGATGTGTTTAAAAAAAACATTGAATATCCCTCAGAGCATGATTACATTATTAATTACACTTTGGATGGATTATTGTTGTATTTGTATTTATTATGGATCCCCATTAGCTGCTGCCAAATCAGCAGCTACTCTTCCTGGGGTCCATCAAAATTAAAGCAGTTTATACAATTTTAAAAACATTACAATACATTCACAGATTTCACAACACACTGTGTGCCCTCAGGCCCCTACTCCACCACTACCACATATCTACAGTACTAAATCCATGTGTATGTATAGTGCATATGATATTGTGTGTGTATACATGTGTGTGTGCCAATGTTTGTGTTGCTTCACAGTCCCCGCTGTTCCATAAGGTGTTTTTAATCTGTTTTTTAAATCAAATTTTACTGCTTGTGTCAGTTACTTGATGTGGAATAGAGTTCCATGTAGTCATGGCTCTATGTAGTACTTTGTGCCTCCCATAGTCTGTTCTGGACTTGGGGACTGTGAAGAGACCTCTTGTGGCACGTCTTGTGGGGTATGCATGGGTGTCCGGGCAGTGTGCCAGTAGTTTAGAGAGACAGCTCGGTGCATTCAACATGTCAATACCTCTCGTAAATAAAAGTAGTGATGAAGTCAATCTTTCCTTCACTTTCAGCCAGGAGAAATTGACCTACATATTATTAATATTAGCTCTCTGTGTGCATCCAAGGGATGCCCTGTTCTGAACCAATTGCAATTTCCCTAAGTCCTTTTTTGTGGCACCTGACCACATGACTGAACAGTAGTCAAGGTGCGACAAAACTAGGGCCTGTAGGACCTGCCTTGTTGATAGTGTTGTTAAGAAGGCAGATCACCGCTTTATTATAGACAGACTTCTCCCCATCTTAGCTACTACTGCATCAATATGTTTTGACCATGACAGTTTACAATCTAGGGTTACTCCAAGCAGTTTAGTCTTCTCAACTTGCTCGCTCAATTTCCACATGATTTATTACAAGATTTATTTGAGGTTTAGTGAGTGTTTTGTTCCAAATACAATACTTTTAGTTTTATAAATATTTAGGGCTAACTTATTACTTGCCACCCACTCTGAAACTAACTGCAGCTCTTTGTTGAGTGTTGCAGTCATTTCAGTCGCTGTAGTAGCTGACGTGTATAGTGTTGAGTCATCCTCATACATAGACACTCTGGCTTTACTCAAAGTCAGTGGCATGTCGTTAGTAAAAATTAAAAAAAGCAATGGCCCTAAAACGCTACCTGATTCTAACTAGATTATATTTGAGAGGCTTCCATTAACTTTAAGGTATAGGGGGCAGTATTTTTATTTTCGGATGAAAAGCGTGCCCAGAGTAAACTGCCTAATACTCGGGCCCAGAGTCAAATATTTGCATATTATTAGTAGATTTAGATAGAAAACACTCTGAAGTTTCTAAAACTGTTTGAATGATGTCTGAGTATAACAGAACTCATATGGCAGGCAAAAACCTGAGAAAAATCCAACCAGGAAGTGGGAAATCTGAGAATTGTAGTTCTTCTTTTGAATCCCTATCGAAACTACAGTGTCTGTGGGGTCACGTTGCACTTCCTAAGGCTTCCATTGGCTGTCAACAGCCTTTAGAAACGTGTTTCATCCTTTTCCTGTTACTGGGCAGAAAATAGGAGCGCAGTCAATGAGTGGACTGCCTGGGACCAGTGAGTTGTTTACTGCGCGGGCACGTTTGGCGCGCCGCTCCTTCTTTTTCCTCTGTAATGAATACGCTATTGTCCGGTTGGAATATTATCGACGTTTTATGTTAAAAAGACCCTAAGGATTGATTGTAAACAACGTTTGACATGTTTCTACGAACGGTAATGGAACTATTTGACTTTGTGTCTGGATTTACGCTCGCGCATTATGCCTTTGGATAGTGATCTGAACGCACGAACAAAACGGAGGTATTTGGACATAAATATGGAGTATTTCAAACAAAAAGAACATTTATTGTGGAAGTAGGAGTCCTGGGAGTGCATTCTGACAAAGATCAGCAAAGGTAAGAGCATATTTATAATACTAATTCTGAGTTTAGTTGACCCCAGAACTTGGCAGGTATCTGTATAGCTTGCTTTGATGGTTGAGCTATGTACTCAGAATAGTGAAAAATGTGCTTTCTCCGTAAAGCTATTTTAAAATCTGACACAGCGGTTGCATTAAGGACAAGTATATCTATAAAATTCTTTCAATAACTGTTGTAAATTTTATCAACATTTATGATGAGTATTTTTGTAAATTGATGTGCTCATTCACCAGGAGTTTTGGTGGGAATACATTTTCTGAACAACACGCGCCAATGTAAAATGGGGTTTTTGGATATAAATATGAACTTTACCGAGCAAAACATACATGTATTGTGTAACATGAAGTCCTATGAGTGCCATCTGATGAAGATCATCAAAGGTTAGTGAATATTTTAGCTGTATTTTTGGTTTTTGTGATGCATGTCCTTGCTTGGAAAATGGCTGTGTAGTTTTTCTTGTGAAGTTTATGTCCTAACATAATCTAATTTTATGCTTTCGCTGTAAAGCCTTTTTGAAATCGGACAATGTGGTTAGATTAACGAGAAGTTTATCTTTAAAATGGTGTAAAATAGTTGATTGTTTGAGAAAATGAAATTGAGATTTTTGCTGTTTTGTATTTCGCGCCATGCTATTTCACTGGCTGTTGATAGTGTGTACCGCAGCCCATAGAAGTTAAAGAACACCCTCTGTGTTCTGTTAGACAAGTAACTCTTTATCCACATTATAGCAGGGGGTGTAAAGCCATAACACAAGTTTTCCCAGCAGCAGACTATGATCAATAATGTCAAAAGCTTCACTGAAGTCTAACAAGACAGCTCCCACAATCATTTTATCATCAATATCTCTCAGCCAATCATCAGTCATTTGTGTAAGTGCTGTGCTTGCTGAGTGTCCTTCCCTATAAGCATGCTGAAATTCTGTTGTCAATTTGTTTACTGTAAAATAGCATTGTATCTGGTCAAACACAATTTTTTTCAGACGTTTACTAAGGGTTGGTAACAGGCTGATTAGTCGGCTATTTAGCCAGTAAAGGGGGCTTTACTATTCTTGTGTAGCGGAATGACTTTAGGTTCCCTCCAGGCCTGAGGGCACACGCTCTCTAGTAGGCTTAAATTGAAGATGTGGCAAATAGGAGTGGCAATATCGTCTGCTATTATCCTCAGTAATTTTCCATCCAGATTGTCAGACCCCAGTGGCTTATTGTTGATAGACAACAATAATTGTTTCACCTCTTCCACACTGACTTTATGGAATTCAAAAGTACAATTCTTGTCTTTCATAATTTGGTCCGATATACTTGGATGTGTGGTGTCAGCGTTTGTTGCTGGCATGTCATCCCTAAGTTTGCTTATCGTGCCAATGAAAAAGTCATTAAAGTAGTTTG
Source organism: Salmo salar (assembly GCF_965601325.2). Taxonomy (NCBI): domain Eukaryota; kingdom Metazoa; phylum Chordata; class Actinopteri; order Salmoniformes; family Salmonidae; genus Salmo; species Salmo salar. Next base: position 18,817,755 of record NC_138310.1, on the reverse strand, counting down.
CAATATCAGTGGGATTTGTAATGAATGAGCCATCTGATTCAATGAATGAAGGAGCCGAGTTGGCTTTTTCCCCAAAAATGTCATTTAAGGTGCCCCAAAGATTTTTACTATCATTTCTTTGTTTCATAGGTGTAGTATTTTTATTTAGTTTAGTCACATGATTTCTTAATTTGCAGTATGTTTGCCAATCAGTTGGGCTGCCAGACTTAATTGCCATACCTTTTGCCTCATCCCTCTCAACCATACAATTTTTCAATTCTTCATCAATCCAAGGGGATTTAACCAGTTTTTACAGTAATTTTCTTAATGGGTGCGTGCTTATTAGTAACTGGAATAAGTAGTTTCATAAATGTGTCAAGTGCATCATCTGGTTGCTCCTCATTACACACCACAGACCAGCAAATATTCTTTACATCATCAACATATGCATCACTACAAAATCACCACATTATACACTATATTAGGCCCAGCATTTAGAACTTTGGTTTTCCTAGATATGGCTATTATATTGTGATCACTACATCCTATGGATTTGGATACTGCTTTAAAGCAAATATCTGCAGCGTTAGTAAAGATGTGATCGATAGATTGCTGATTTAATTCCTGTGCTGTTTGTAACTACCCTGGTAGGTTGACTGACAACATGATCCAGGTTGCAGGCACTGGTTACAGTTTGAAGTTTCTTCCTGTGTGGGCAGCTTGATATTTTAAATCACCCAGAAAATATACGTCTCTGTTGATATCACATACATTATCAAGCATTTCACACATATTATACAGATACTGACTGTTAGAACTTGGTGGTCTATAGCAGCTTCCCACAAGAATGGGCTTTAGGTGAGGCAGATGAACCTGTAGCCATATTACTTCAACAGTATTTAACATTAGATCGTAAGCTTTACAGGAATGTGGTTCTGAATATACAGTCGTGGCCAACAGTTTTGAGAATGACACAAATATTAATTTCCACAAAGTTTGCTGCTTCAGTGTCTTTAGATATTTTTGTCAGATGTTACTATGGAATACTGAAGTATAATTACAAGCATTTCTTAAGTGTCAAAGGCTTTTATTGACAATTACATGAAGTTGATGCAAAGAGTCAATATTTGCAGTGCTGACCCTTCTTTTTCAAGACCTCTCTAATCCGCCCTGGTATGCTGTCACACCCTGACCTTAGAGATCCTTTTTATTCAATATTTTGGTTAGGTCAGGGTGTGAATAGCGTGGGTACTCTAGTTTTGTATTTCTATGTTGGCCTGGTATGGTTCCCAATCACAGGCAGCTGTATCTCGTTGTCTCTGATTGGGGATCATATTTAGGCAGCCTTTTCCCACCTGTTGTTTGTGGGATCTTATTTTGAGTCAGTGCATGTTGCACCTCTGTCGTCACGGTTTGTTGGTTGTTTCTTTTTTCCTTGTTGTTAGTTGTAAAGTTTCACTAAAATAAAATGTGGAACTCAGAGCACGCTGCGCCTTGGTCCTTCTCTACACACAATCATGACACATGCTGTCAATTAACTTCTGGGCCACATCCCGACTGATGGCAGCCCATTCTTGCATAATCAATGATTGGAATTTGTGGGGATTTTGTTTGTCCACCCGCCTCTTGAGGATGGACCACAAGTTCTCAATGGGATTAAGGTCTGGGGGGTTTCCTGGCCATGGACCCAAAACATTGATGTTTTGTTTCCCAAGCCACTTAGTTATCACTTTTGCCTTATGGGAAGGTGCTCCATCATGCTGGAAAAGGCATTGTTCGTCACCAAACTGTTCCTGGATGGTTGGGAGAAGTTGCTCTCGGAGGATGTGTTGGTACCATTCTTTATTCATGGCTGTGTTCTTAGGCAAAATTGTGATTGAGCCCACTCCCTTGGCTGAGAAGCAACCCCACACATGAATGGTCTCAGGATGCTTTACTGTTGGCATGACACAGGACTGATGGTAGCGCTCACCTTGTCTTTTCCGGACAAGCTTTTTTTCCGGATGCCACAAACAATCGGAAAGGGGATTCATCAGAGAAAATGACTTTACCCCAGTCCTCAGCAGTCCAATCCCTGTACCTTTTGCAGAATATCAGTCTGTCCCTGATGTTTTTCCTGGAGAGAAGTGGCTTCTTTACTGCCCTTCTTGACACCAGGCCATCCTCCAAAAGTCTTCGCCTCACTGTGCGTGCAGATGAACTCACACCTGCCTGCTGCCATTCCTGAGCAAGCTCTGTACTGGTGGTGCCCCGATCCCGCAGCTGAATCAACTTTAGGAGACGTCCTGGCGCTTGCTGGACTTTCTTGGGCGCCCTGAAGCCTTCTTCACAACAATTGAACCTCTCTCCTTGAAGTTCTTGATGATCCAATAAATGGATGATTTAGGTGCAATCTTACTGGCAGCAATATTCTTGCCTGTGAAGCCCTTTTTGTGCAAAGCAATGATTGCAGGTAACCATGGTTGACAGAGGAAGAACAATGATTCCAAGCACCACCTTAATTTTGAAGCTTCCAGTCTGTTATTCAAACTCAATCAGCATGACAGAGTGATGTCCAGCCTTGTCCTCGTCAACACTCACACCTGTGTTAGCGAGAGAATCACTGACATGATGTCAGCTGGTCCTTTTGTGGCAGGGCTGAAATGCAGTGGAAATATTTTTTGGGGATTCAGTTCATTTGCATGGCTAAGAGGGACTTTGCAGTTAATTGCAATTAATCTGATCACTCTTCATAACATTCTGGAGTGTATGCAAATTGCCATCATACAAACTGAGGCAGCAGACTTTGAAAATGTATATTTGTGTTTTTCTCAACTTTTGGCCACGACTGTAGACCGCAACACCGCCTCCGTTGGCATTTCTGTCTTTTTGGTAGATGTTATAACCATGTATTGCTACCACTATCATCCAAGGTATAATCTAAGTGAGTTTCAGAGATAATCGGAATATGAATGTCATCTGTTACAAGCAAGTTATTGACTTCATGGACCTTGTTTCTTAGGCTACATATGTTAATATGGGCTATTTTTAGCACTTTTCTGGGTTGCTTTACTGGGAAGCTTATCAGAGGTAGACTTACTCATGTTATTTACATTGGAGCTGATAGTGCAGGGTGAGCTGCATAAAGTGGTCTTCCTAATATTGCACACCGCCTCAGTGCTAACAGTGTAACTCTGGTTTATAGGCTCATGATTACTGCTTACAATAGCTGTAGGATAAACAGATGTATTCGGTGAAATTAAGGGTACATAAATTAAATTACCTACATTTGTGTTCGCCAATGCCCCTAAGATCATGTACATTTGATGCAGCATTATGATGACTCATTGTCACAATGGTAGGGATTAACTGAGCTGGTCTTGGATCATTTACCAGTCATTGTTTCAACGTAGCCTTGAAATGCATGGACAGAGTCCAGGAGCCAAGATGATTTGGATGGACTCCGTCATTCCTGTAGAGCATCTTCCGTTTCCAGAAAGTGTCAATAAAAGTGACTCCAGCAGAGCTACAGTAGTCTTTTAGCAAGATGTGTAATCCAGCAGTCTACTGAATCTTTCACACCCGCGGCCCAACGATAGTACTGGACCTGAAATTATTGGCCGTTTTTTTTTAGTATTTTAATGCTAAAATCATTTTTTTAAATTCAATTTTCAAATGTTCTGAGCTAGCCCTCCTGATGTCGTTTGACCCCACATGGTCTACGACAGTGTCAGCTCCCGGCATCTGTGGTAGAACAGTCGGAAGCAGCCTTGTTATGTCCTGTTCTCGTGCTCCTGTGTAGAACAGGGTTTTTGCCTTGGGGACCGAGATGTTTTTCACCATAGAGCTGCCTATGATGACAGTTGGTGATGTTGAATGGGCCGGTCTCTCAGGTAGCCTCACGGTCTGGTGAGACTGGGAGCTCTGAGGATCTGAACCCGAGATAGAAGCCACCGGAGAGGGAGATAGAGCCGAGGACAAAGACGCAGGTACCTCTGGATCCAGGGCGGCAAAGCTGGTTCTGGTCTGTGTCAGTTCCAGGCTCAACATCTCCATGGAGACCCCCATTGCCAGAGGTCGCCTTCTTCGACTTCCACGGCGAGTGATGTTCCTACATGGCTGGTTGGTTGGGTCAAGATCAGCTCCATTCTCCAGGGAAGGGGGAGACCCCTTCGGGGATGGAACCCTGCTTTGCAACGGCCAGTCGGCTATGGAAAGCCGACACAGCGGCGAAACTTCCACCAGACCAGAGCGGCATCCAGCTACTGGGGTGGAAGAAAAATTTAAAAGTAGGTGGGCGTGGGTTCCCCAGTAGCTTATGTAGGTTTGCTACTTGCTTGCTAAAAGTAGCTACTTCACTCCTGTAGTCCTCCGCAAGCAAGCAGTTGCTACATTGAAAGTCAGCGTGGTCCACATTCTCCCGGAACAAAGCAAAGTAAACGCAGCTCCTGCAATGCTGGAAATGTTCAATAGCGGCCTCCATTTGAGACCGCCGAGCCAGCTAGGCTAGCTGGGCTTTTGCGTCTCTCCCCCTATACAGAATCTGGCAGGACCCCGGGACAGATAGCAGCACTCACAGCAATTTATCCCAACACAGCCGCGGGATTCAAAATAAAATAACAGTATATAAAAACACTGTCAGCTTTTAAACCGAGGTCTTTAGTTCCGGTTTCAGTTTCGGCGTTCGACAGCATTCAACAACAACAAACATAGGTGTGTTGAACCTGCCTGTGGTTGCGGTGGGGATATGTATGAATACACCCAGTCACTACAAAAATACAGGTGTCCTCCCTAACTCAGTTGCCGGAGAGGAAGGAAACCGCTCAGGAATTACACCATGAGGCCAATAGTGACTTTAAAATTGAATAGCTGTGAAAGGATAAAACTGAGAATGGATCAACAACATTGTAGTTCTCCGCAATACTAACCTAGTTGGCAGAGTGAAAAGGAAGCCTGTACAGAATAAAAAAAATACTCCAAACCATGCATCCTGTTTGCAACAAGGCACTAAAGTAATACTGAAAAAAATGTAGCAAAGCAATTAACTTTTTGTCCTGAATACAAAGTATTATGTTTGGGGCAAATCCAATACAACACATTACTGAGTACCACTCTTCACTTTCAAGCATAGTGGTGGCTGCATTAAGTTATGGGTATGCTTGTAATCTTTAAGGAGTTTTTCAGGATAAAAAAGAAACCGAATGGTGCTAAGTACAGGCAAAATCCTAGAGGAAAACCTGGTTCAGTCTGCTTTCCACCAGACACTGGGAGCTGAATTCTCCTTTCAGCAAGACAATAACCCAAAACACAAGGCCAAATAGACACTACAGTTCAGTGGAGGCTGGTGGGAGGAGCTATAAGAGGACGTGCTCATTGTAATGACTGAAATGGAATAAATGGAATGGAGTCAAAAGTGTTTTCCATGTGTTTGATACCGTTCGATTTATTCCATTCCAGCCATTACTATGAGCTCGTCCTCCTATAGCTCCTCCCACCAGCCTCTACTGCTGGAGTTGCTTACCAAGACCACATTAAAATGTTCCTGAGTGGCCTAGTTACAGTTTTGACTTAAATCGGTTTAAAAATCTATGGCAAGACTTGAAAATGACCGTCTAGCCCTGGTATCCTGGAAGGATATTGACCTCATCCCATCAGTAGAGGATGCCTGGTTATTTTTTTTAAAATGCCTTCCTCTCCATCTTAAATAAGCATGCCCCTTTCAAGAAATTTAGAACCAGGAACAGATATAGCCCTTGGTTCTCCCCAGACCTGACTGCCCTTAACCAACACAAAAATATCCTGTGGCGTTCTGCATTAGCATCGAACTGCCCCCGCGATATGCAACTTTTTAGGGAAGTTAGAAACCAATACACACAGGCAGTTAGAAACGCCAAGGCTAGCTTTTTCAAACAGAAATTCGCTTCGTGCAACTCCAACTCTAAAAAGTTCATGGACTTTACAATGTCCCAGGAGAATAAGAACACCTCCTCCCAACTGCCCACTGCACTGAGGATAGGAAACTCTGTCACCACCGATAAGCCCACTATAATTGAGAATTTCAACAAGCATTTTTCTACGGCTGGCCATGCTTTCCACCTAACTACCCCTACTGCATTCAACAGCACTGCACCCCCCACAGCTACTCGCCCAAGCCTCCCCCATTTCTCCTTCTCCCAAATCCATTCAGCTGATGTTCTGAAAGAGCTGCAAAATCTGGACCCCTACAAATCAGCTGGGCTTGACAATCTGGACCCTTTCTTTCTAAAATTATCTGCCGAAATTATTGCAACCCCTATTACTAGCCTGTTCAACCTCTCTTTCGTGTCGTCTGAGATTCCCATAGATTGGAAAGCAGCTGCTGTCATCCCCCTCTTCAAAGGAGGTGACACTCTTGACCCAAATTGCTACAGACCTATATCCATCCTACCCTGCCTTTCTAAGGTCTTCGAAAGCCAAGTTAACAAACAGATTACCGACCATTTCGAATCCCACCGCACCCTCTCCGCTATGCAATCTGGTTTCAGAGCTGGTCATGGGTGCACCTCAGCCACGCTCAAGGTCCTAAACGACATCGTAACCGCCATCGATAAGAAACAATACTGTGCTGCCGTATTCATTGACCTGGCCAAAGCTTTTGACTCTGTTAATCACCACATCCTCATCGGCAGACTCAGTAGCCTTGGTTTCTCAAACGATTGCGTCGCCTGGTTCACCAACTACTTCTCTGACAGAGTTCAGTGTGTCAAATCGGAGGGCCTACTGTCTGGACCTCTGGCAGTCTCTATGGGGGTACCACAGGGTTCAATTCTTGGGCCAACTCTTTTCTCTGTATACATAAATGATGTCGCTCTTGCTGCTGGTGAATCTCTGATCCACCTCTACGCAGACGACACCATTCTGTACACTTCTGGCCCTTCTTTGGACACTGTGTTAACAACCCTCCAGACGAGCTTCAATGCCATTCAACTCTCCTTCCGTGGTCTCCAACTGCTCCTAAACACAAGTAAAACTAAATGCATGCTCTTCAACCGATCGCTGCCTGCACCTGCCCGCCTGTCCAGCATCACTTCTCTGGACGGTTCTAACTTAGAATTTGTGGACAACTACAAATACCTAGGTGTCTGGTTAGACTAAACTCTCCTTCCAGACTCACATCAATCATCTCTAATCCAAAGTGAAATCTCGAATTGGCTTCCTATTTCGCAACAAAGCATCCTTCACTCATGCTGCCAAACATACCCTCGTAAAACTGACCATCCTACCAATCCTCGACTTCGGCGATGTCATTTACAAAATAGCTTCCAATACCCTACTCAACATGCTGGATGCAGTCTATCACAGTGCCATCCGTTTTGTCACCAAAGCCCCATATACTACCCACCACTGCGACCTGTACGCTCTCGTTGGCTGGCCTTCGCTTCATAATCGTCGCCAAACACATTGGCTCCAGGTCCCGCCCTGCTAGGTGCCCCCTCCCGCTCACTGGTCACCATAGCAGCACCCACCTGTAGCACGCGCTCCAGCAGGTATATCTCTCTGGTCACCCCTAAAGCCAACTCCTCCTTTGGTCGTCTCTCCTTCCAGTTCTCTGCTGCCATGACTGGAACGAACTACAAAAATCTCTGAAACTGGAAACACTTATCTCCCTCACTAGCTTTAAGCACCAGCTGTCAGAGCAGCTCACAGATCACTGCACCTGTACATAGCCCATCTATAATTTAGCCCAAACTACTACCTCTTCCCCTACTGTATTTATTTATTTTATTTATTTTGCTCCTTTGCACCATATTATTTATATTTTATCTCTGAACTTTCTTCAAACTACAAATCTACCATTCCAGTGTTTTTCTTGCTATACTTTATTTACTTTGCCACCATGGCATTTTTTTGCCTTTACCTCCCTTATCTCACATCATTTGCTCACATTGTATATAATCTTATTTTATTTTTTTATTTTTTTCTACTGCATCATTGATTGTATGTTGTTTTACTCCATGTGTAACTCTGTGTTTTTGTATGTTGTCGAACTGCTTTGCTTTATCTTGGCCAGGTCGCAATTGTAAATGAGAACTTGTTCTCAACTTGCCTACCTGGTTAAATAAAGGTGAAAGAAATAAATAAATAAAACAGCAACCAACTTGACAAATTTTTTTAAGAATGTGCAAATCACAGGAGGTTGGTGGCACCTTAATTGGAGAGTGTGTGCTTGTGTTAATGACTGGAGTGGAATCAGTGGAATGGTATCAAATACATCAAACACATGGTTTCCAGGTGTTTGATTCCATTCCATTTGCTCCATTCCGGCCATTATTATGAGCCTTCCTCCCCTCAGCAGCCTCCTGTGGTTCACCCTGACCACCTCCTGAAGTGGTCAGACTGTTCTGAACACACAGACCACAAGCGACTTTGTTACTTATGCAAATGATATATTTCGGTATATCATTTTCAATAAATTTGCAAAAATGTCTAAAAACATGTTTTCACTTTGTCATTAAGGGGTATCGTGTGTAGATGGATGAGAAAAAATATTTTATACATTTTGAATTCAGACTAACACAACAAATGTGGAATAACTCAAGGGGTATGAATACTTTCTGAAGGCACTGTACATGCTAGAAGGTTCCAATGGTCGTGTCTACACTTGACACTTACATGCGACTTCTGCTATCAGAATATGAATCTCGCATTGAAAAGACAAAAGTCGCTTTGTGGTCTGATTGTGTTCAGATCTGTCTGTGGTCAGGGTGCATTGTGTGCGGATTTCTCCTCAGTCTGGGTGCAATCAGGCTACTGAAAGCGCATACAGTGGGCGACGTTGCTTGCTATATTAGCTTGCTGGCTAGCTACAGAGGTTAGCTGGCTACTTAGCTACAGTAGGTAGCTACTGCCATAAGCTGTTTTGTTATTATCATAGTTTGGCTTATTCCACCATTGTAGAACGCATACTGGCATTTGAATATTGTGCGGGAATGGACACAATGTGGACATAGTGGACACATTTAAATGTAAATGTAGATCCACGACGTGTTCAGAAATGGATATTTAATACATTTTGAATTAAGGCTGTAACACAACATAATGTGGAATAAGTCAATTGATATGAATATTTTCTGAAGGCACTGTACATGCTAGAACACGCCAATACCATCTCGCTAGCTCATGCTTGGCTCTGCCCACCTCCCTTCTTCTGCGCATTATGATTCATTTGGAAACAATAGGCTGTGGTCTATCTTGGGTTAGTTATAAAAATATTTGGTAGTAGTTAGCTCGCAGCCTGGCTAGCTGGCTTTAGCCTGGCTAAAAACATAGCAAGCTAGATAGCCTTTTCCCACATCTGCATGTGAAATAGTCAGATTTATAATAGAAAAATATGCACTGGCCTCCCGAGTGGTGCAGCGGTCTAAGGCACTGTATTGCAGTGCTAGAGGAATTATTACAGACCCGGGTTCATTCCCCGGGGAGGGTTTGGCCTGGGGGGCTTTACTTGGCTCATCGCACCCTAGCGTTGAGGTCATCATGTTTTGGTCATGGAGAAAAAAAAAAACACATGGCTAGCTAGTTAGCTACAGCAGGTTCTACCATTTCACAATAGGTGATGCGTATTACAAGAAGCTGCCCCTTTTGTGACAAAAAAAGACATTGCAACACTGCGAATCTCCCGTCTGCGTAGAGCATGTAATAAGCTTTACTTAACGGCCTTGTTGCAAACAGAATGGATGATTTGGAGGGGATTTTTTAAACACAAGTTCCTTCCTTTCACTTTCATACAGGTCAGTAATGTGGAATGAATACAATGTTCAAACCAAATACAACAGGTGTTTACCGTGAAATGCTTACTTACAAGCCCTTAACCAACAATGCAGTTCAAGAAATAGATAAGAAAATATTTACTAAATAAACTAAAGTGAAAAATAATTATAAAACAAATCAAAAACGAAGGAGGCCTACAAACCTGACTCCGTTACACCAGCTCTGTCAGGAGGAATGGGCCAAAATTCACCCAACGTATTGTGGGAAGCTTGTGGAAGGCTACCCGAAATGTTTGACCCAAATTAAACAATTTAAACAATGCTACCAAATACTAATTGAGTGCATGTACTTCTGACCCACTTGGTATGTGATGAAATAAATAAAAGCTGAAATAAATCATTCTGTTTACTATAATTCTGACATTTCACATTATTAAAATAAAGTGGTGATCCTAACTGACCTAAGTAAGGGGATTTTTACTAGGATTAAATGTCAGGAATTGTAAAAAACTGAGTTTAAATGTATTTGGCTAAGGTGTATGTAAACTTCCCACTTCAACTGTAGGTCCTGGATGTCAGGAAGCTTGGCCCCAGTGATGTACTGGGCCGTACGCGCCTTACAGTCAGATACCGAGCAGTTGCCATACCAGGAGGTGATGCAACCGGTCAGGATGCTCTCGATGGTGTAGCTGTAGATGTGGACACCAAGGAACTTGAAACTCTCGACCCGCTCCACTTCAGCCCCGTCAATGTTAATGGGGCCTGTTCAGCCCTCCTTTTCCTGTAGTCCACGATCAGCTCCTTTGTGTTGCTCACATTGAGGGAGAGGTTGTTGTCCTGGCACCACACAGCCAGGTCTCTGACCATCTCCCTATAGGCGGTCTCATCGTTGTCGGTGATCAGGCCTACCACTGTTGTTTCGTCAGCAAACTTAATGATGGTGTTTGAGTTGTGCTTGGCCACGGAGTGATGGGTGAACAGGGAGTGCAGGATGGGACTAAGCACGCACCCCTGAGGGGCCCCAGTGTTGAGGATCAGTGTGGCAGATGTTTTGTTGCCAACCCTTACCACCTGGGGGCGGTCCGTCAGGAAGTCCAGGATCCAGTTGCAGAGGGAGGTGTTTGGTCCCAGGGTCCTTAGCTTAGTGGGCACAGGGACTATGGTGGTTTGTTTAAAACATGCAGGTATTACAGACTCAGTCAGGGAGAAGTTTAAAATGTCAGTGAAGACACTTGCCAGTTGGTCAGGGCATGCTTTGAGTACACGTCCTGGTAATCCGTCTGGACCCGCGGCTTTGTGAATGTTGACCTGTTTAAAGGTCTTGCTCATATGGGCTACAGAGAGCGTGATCACACAGTCGTCCAGAACAGCTGGTGCTCTCATGCATGCTTCAGTGTTTCTTGCCTCGAAAGCGAGCATAAAAGGCATTTAGCTCGTCTGGTAGGCTCGCGTCACTGGGCATTTCACGGCTGGGTTTCCCTTTGTAGTCCGTAGTATTTTCCAAGCCCTGCCACATCTGACGAGTGTCACAGCCAGTGTAGTAGGATTCAATCTAAGTCCTGTATTGATGCTTTGCCTGTTTAATGGTTAATCTGTGGGCATTCTTATAAGCATCTGGATTAGTGTCCTGCGCCTTGAAAGCGTCAGCTCTAGCCTTTAGCTCGATGCGGATGTTGCCTGTAATCCATGTTGTTGATGTCTTTGTATTTTCAAGTATTGTGGTGCCAGCATCATGTTATGGGTAGGCTTGTCACCGGAAAGGACTGGGGAGTTTGTTAGGATCAAAATAAATATGAAAGGAGCATAAGAAAATCCACCCAGTCTTCTGAAAACCTAACCCAAGGATAGAGTTTGGGCAATTCCAGAATGGATTTCCAAGAGGTGTTGAGTGTTCCTGAATGGTCACGTCTCCATCCTGATTTTAAATCTGCTTAAAAAAATAAATTCCCTAAGAGTTGTCCTAGGTTGGTAGAATCTTATTCAAAATGATTCACAGCTGCAATCAATATATTCTAATTTGGTATTTCTTAGTAATTAGGACATTTTTATATAATTGTTCTTTCTTTTTGAAAATGTGGATTAGGAAGTGTACATCTGGGGGGGGGGGGGGGGGGGGGGAAATCACATTTAATCCCTTTTTACATTCAATTTTAAGGCAGCAAAATGTGAAGAATGTGGAAGGGGTGTGTAGACTTTCGAGTGTTGCTCACCCCAAACTCTACATTGGAAGGGACTGTGGGAACGTTTATCGTCATGCAGTACTTGAACCGCAGAACAGCGGGGCCAGAGACGAGGGAGGTGGGAGACAACATAAACCGCTAAGGTTGTAACAGTGCTGGCTCATTCATGTCTTGGTCTGCTCGTTTTGATTGGATGTGGGGTAACATTCCCGTCCCCCATCGGTCTAAGGATGTTAAATAGACAAAGGCCACGGGGATCAAACCACTGTCCAAACGGACACGTGTTGTCTGCTTGTAGGAAAAATAAACCATATCATGGTGGCAATTATATGCAGACGTGGAGAAGTCTGTGTGGATGGATGAATAAAAACAAGGGATAAACACCCTCCCCCCTCCCATGCAATCACCATAATATCTGACACACTTATGCATGTCACATACATAGCCTACCTAATAAAGGCCCCACCATCTCTGGGAGCGCCAAACGTAGCCTATAGTAATACTACTCTGGAACCAGTATGTCCTAATTCATATGGATCATTTAGTTACGTCTGATCATTTTGCAAGGAGAAAGCCGTCCATGGTTTGAGGTCCACGATCTATTGTTTCTACAATCTCAGTTTCTTCGCCTGCCTGCGCTCTGCGTCAAAAGACATACTGCGGACGTTTTGGTTGTGCCTTTGGTTACATGTTAGATTTTTTATTTATTTTTTGCATGAAAAGGGACATTTCTGCAAACATACGTGAATGTGTGAGGTGATTAAAGGTCAGAGAGTAAAATTCCATATAGGCTATCAGTCTAATGAGGTGTATCCATTGTGGAGGTGTGGCAGAGGGTATTCTATACACAACACAATATAACATAACAATTGATGCGCCTTGGAACATTACATATTTTATTCTTATCACATCTAAGCGCCAACATAGGCTCACCTTGACTATTGTCGGAGGTAATCTTTGCATCGATGTTATCTGAAGACCACGCATCATTTGTCGTCCGCTGAGAAACCATGGAGACCATGGTCTGCAGCGTTTTTTCTGGAGGAAAAACTGATCGCGCATCAGTGGATCTTTTGCTTGAATTTGATGTTCTGGAGCTCAACGCCATTATTTGTTGTCTAGGGGTTGAAATTATTTCTATGCTTGGCTTTGGGGTTATAGGGTCCGTTGTCGGTGGCTGAATTGTGGTTGCGGTTGGCGAGACCGGAATCGTGGAGACCTGTATCGTTTTGCTGGTCGCTCTGGCGGAGACAATTGTGGGGGACGGCGTGAGCCCAGTTACTAGGCCGAGCACAAACCTGTCCTCAGGTAAACGATTGGGCAAGGTGGTGTGGAGCTGCTCCAAGCTCTCGGATCCTGAGCGAGGCTTCCTGGAGATAGGCGACGCATTGTAGGAGTTGATGCGAGGTGCAGCATCAGAAAATCCAATATACAAAATAAATAGCAAAGCCGGGGATATGTACATCATTAAGGCCGTTAACCTCATATTCAATTTCAGCTCTCCATGTAAAGCCTTAGTAATGGTCTGTCTCAGACCTTTCCCTGAATGGACTAGCCTATGCTGTTCGCAATTGCTACCCAGTGATTGCGAACCGAACTACCCGCAGCTTCTGACTTCACTTTCAGTTCAACCTAGCCCAGCGCAATGAAAGGAAACGCCGTGGATTGTCATACCCTTCAGCCAATGAGGGCATTGAGGGGAGGTCTCGTGGTATGGTTAGGTGCGTTTGTTTTCCCATCGCAAAGGCATTTGATTGGTTCAATGCGTAATCGTGAGCCAGTGCGCGATGAGTGCAATGAGTAATATGTTTGATTTTTCATTTGACACACTTTAAAACAAATATAAATCATCTAAAATTACGTTATTTTATAATTATAGCCTAGACTAAACATTACATCCATTCGATTATGGGACATTAGGCCTTGGCTATTCATGAAATAACATATGACCCTCTTTAATCGATGTAGTCCCTATAAGCTGCAACATGATGAAAAAGTAAGCTATCCAGGACTTTAGGCCTAGACTCGAGAAAAAAAGATGGGGATGTTTATTATGCCTACGCTGTAGGATATGTGCGCGCTGTAGCCTAATCACCCATTGTTTCTACTGTGTGCGAGCTCCACTATGTGGCTATTGGTCTAAACACCTGTCGTCTACAGTCATTCATCAGCAGTGACATGACCTGCCCAACAAGATCAAGATCAAAGAAACAGAGCTGTTACACTCAATAATTAAGCATTTGATTATATGATTAGATCGTCCTTAAAGAGCCCACAATATACATTGTCCGGGGATCTGGGGCCCAAAAGTAGTACATAACCCACACAGCAGATGGCAGCACAACGCAAACTATTCAGTATATCCGCTAGACGGAATCAAACATGTAGGCTAAGTCGGCTAGAAACATTTTAGCGAACAGCTGATACAATGGCGCCACTGGACCTGGATAAATACGAGGAGATTGCCAAGCAGTGTAAATATTTACCTGAAAACGACCTCAAGGTGAGAATCACTGCCTTCGCAATGGCGATCACTGAAATAAGGCCGATGAGCAGCACGTATAGTAAGTAGCCTACTTATCAGACCTAAACAATGGCAAAATGGCTATCACTTCTAAATCATAGACTATCTAAGCTGACCTAAAATCACACATACAGACTGTGATGTCATTATAACCAAGAATATGAATTCAATAAATGCCATCATCATGCTTGACAAAATTATTGGTATGATATAAAATGTGCCATTTACAGTAGCTTGTATTTATTTGATGTAACCTTTATTTAACTAGGCAAGTCAGTTAAGAATATTAAGAACAAATTCTTATTTACAATGACGGCCTACCCCAAATGACGGCCTATCCCTGCCAAACCCTAACGACGCTGGGCCAATTGTGCGCTGCCCTATGGGACTCCCAATCACAGCCGTTGTGATACAGTCTGGAATCGAACCAGGGTCTGTAGTGACTCCTCTAGCACTGAGATGCAATGTCCTAGAGCACTGCACCACTCAGGAGCTTAGTTGTCACTAGTTTATGGAAGTTGCTATTATGACGTTCATTCATTAAATCATTGCTTGGGCATTACATCACATCAGACTCCTCCTTATTCTAAGAGTGTGTGTGTTTTTTTTTTTCCTCAGAGGTTATGTGACTATGTATGTGACCTATTGCTAGAGGAATCCAATGTCCAACCTGTGTCCACCCCAGTGACAGTGTGTGGGGATATACACGGGCAGGTAGGCTACTTCATTGACCCACAGCCATACAGCATCATTGCGAAATATTTGTTTTGTTATATTCTATTTCTTTCCCTTCTTTAATTTCCAGTAATTCTGAAGTTAACTTGGTTGTTTCTTCTTCATTCAATTAGTTTTATGATCTATGTGAACTCTTCAGAACCGGAGGACAGGTCCCAGACACAAGCTATATTTTCATGGTGGGTATAAACTCAACTATTGTCCCCTCGTCTTCTCCCATTTATGTTATGGTTGTCCCCGACTGGATCTGTCTCCGTCCGTCTGTTCATAAGTTAAAGGCGCTACATGGACAATCTGACGTCTGCATTGGCCATGCAGCATTTACGTGATACAGCCTCTGCAGAAGTCAGGGCATTCATATTTGTTGCGCTTTGCGGAGCAGTGCAGAGCTGTTGTGAAGGATGTTGCATTTACATTTACATTTACATTTAAGTCATTTAGCAGACGCTCTTATCCAGAGCGACTTACAAATTGGTGCATTCACCTTAAGATATCCAGTGGAACAACCACTTTACAATAGTGCATCTAAATCTTTTAAGGGGGGGGGGGGGTTAGAAGGATTACTTTATCCTATCCTAGGTATTCCTTAAAGAGGTGGGGTTTCAGGTGTCTCCGGAAGGTGGTGATTGACTCCGCTGTCCTGGCGTCGTGAGGGAGCTTGTTCCACCATTGGGGTGCCAGAGCAGCGAACAGTTTTGACTGGGCTGAGCGGGAACTGTGCTTCCTCAGAGGTAGGGGGGCCAGCAGGCCAGAGGTGGATGAACGCAGTGCCCTTGTTTGGGTGTAGGGCCTGATCAGAGCCTGAAGGTATGGAGGTGCCGTTCCCTTCACAGCTCCGTAGGCAATCACCATGGTCTTGTAGCGGATGCGAGCTTCAACTGGAAGCCAGTGGAGAGAGCGGAGGAGCGGGGTGACGTGAGAGAACTTGGGAAGGTTGAACACCAGACGGGCTGCGGCGTTCTGGATGAGTTGTAGGGGTTTAATGGCACAGGCAGGGAGCCCAGCCAACAGCGAGTTGCAGTAATCCAGACGGGAGATGACAAGTGCCTGGATTAGGACCTGCGCCGCTTCCTGTGTGAGGCAGGGTCGTACTCTGCGAATGTTGTAGCGCATGAACCTACAGGATCGGGTCACCGTCTTGATGTTAGTGGAGAACGACAATCGAGCAAACGCCACTTCTTCCTTCCTAAACTGACCTTTGAATCTTGGTCCACAACCTTTCTTTGGAGGGCATATAAATGCCGGCCCTTGGGCTCAGAGTCCCATCTCTTCTGCCACACATCTATCAAAATGGCTCTGATCCTACATTTGGCCTCACCTTTACCCAGTGGAACATTAATATCAATTATATCTTGTTTCAAAGCTCTTTTGTTTAACTGGTCTACAATTTCATTCCCTTCCACACCTGAATGTGCTGTGACCCAAAAGAAGTTGTAAAGGAAGTGACTTTGTGTTTATACAGGGCCTCACCTACGGTCAACCAATCATGTCAATGCGGAGCTATTCAGAGCACTCCGTATTGTTACAACATTTTCGAGGCGCATGGCGATACAGTACGAAACTCATTTTTGCTTCTGCATGCCTCTGGAGGTTCCACAATTGTGTCATACGACGCCTCTGACCATATTTTGGGATCAAGCATAAATTGGCTTTAAATCACATGCGATATCTCAGACAACTGGGCCAATTTTGACGAAATGTGGGTGAATGATGTGTCTTGCCATAAAGATCCGGCCTTTACGAAATTACTGATCGGCCCAAGCTGTAGTAATTAACTGAAATGTGT
The DNA here is from genome assembly GCF_965601325.2 of Salmo salar. Lineage (NCBI taxonomy): Eukaryota > Metazoa > Chordata > Actinopteri > Salmoniformes > Salmonidae > Salmo > Salmo salar. The sequence continues at coordinate 18,800,823 of NC_138310.1, read as the reverse complement.
TAGTCAGAAGCTGCATCATTCGTGGGGGACAACATGTTTGCTGTTACATTTTAGTCATTTAGTGACTTACAGTAGTGAAACGGTTGCCTTGTTTTTCATATTGTTTACAACGTCCATCAATAATGTACCCATCAGGATTGTGTATTTGTTTCTCTGCAGGGTGATTTTGTTGACCGGGGTTTTTACAGCTTGGAGACGCTCACATACCTGCTGGTGTTAAAAGCGAAATGGCCTGACCGCATCACACTTTTAAGAGGAAACCACGAAAGCAGGCAGATAACCCAAGTGTATGGATTTTATGGTGAGATTTTCTTCATCATTAATTCACCATATCCAACCCAACCAAATATTGTATTAACACATTTGTAATTGATGTACATTGCAAACCCTTGACTCCAGGTGCTCTGGTTATAAATGGGATGTTCCTGGTCTATGTTGCCTTTCAGATGAATGCCAAACCAAATATGGAAATGCAAATGCCTGGCGCTACTGTACCAAAGTGTTTGATATGTTAACAGTTGCAGCGGTGAGTATAACTCTATTGCTTTGTATTTCTGATTTCCTGCAGTAACAGACCCCATGGCACAATTTTAGCATATCAAGCCAACATGAAGATATTTTCTACTGTCTCAGTTACTCAGCATTCTAATGCTGTGCTTTGGTTGTTTTGTTGTGCCAGCTGATGGATGAGCAGATTCTGTGTGTTCATGGGGGCCTCTCCCCGGACATAAAGACCCTGGACCAGATCAGAACCATTGAGCGTAACCAGGAGATCCCCCACAAGGGAGCATTCTGTGACCTTGTGTGGTCAGACCCTGAGGATGTGGACACCTGGGCCATCAGCCCCAGGGGAGCTGGGTGGCTGTTTGGTGCAAAGGTCACCAATGAGGTGAGTACATTGTCAAATTCACACGGTAATAGACATACAGTACCAGTAAAAAGTTTGAAGGAGTTGGTGTATCCAAAGGTTTTTCTTTATTTTTACTACCAGCTTCATCTGGAATGCTTTTCCAACAGTCTTGAAGGAGTTCCCACATATGCTGAGCACTTGTTGGCTGCTTTTCCTTCACCCTGCAGTCCAACTCATCCCAAACCATCTCAATTGGGTTGAGGTCGGGTGATTGTGGAGGCCAGGTCATCTGATGCAGCACTCCATCACTCTCCTTCTTTGTCAAATAGCCCTTACACAGCCTGGATGTGTGTTGGGACATTGTCCTGTTGAAAAACAAATGATAGTCCCACTAAGCGCAAACCAGATGGGATGGTGTATCGCTGCAGAATGCTGTGGTAGCCATGCTGGTTAAGTGTGCCTTGAATTCTAAATAAATCACTGACAGTGTCACCAGCAAAGCACCCCCACACCATCACACCTCCTCCTCCATGCTTCACGGTGGGAACCACACATGCAGAGATCATCCTTCACCTACTCTGTATCTCACAAATCCATGGCTGTTGGAACCAAAAATCTTAAATTGGACTCATCAGACCAAAGGACAGATTTCCACCGGTCTAATGTCCATTGCTCGTGTTTCTTGGCTCAAGCAAGTCTCTTCTTCTTATTGGTGTCCTTTAGCGGTTTTCCTTGCAGTAATTTGACCATGAAGGCCTGACTCATGCAGTCTTCTCTGAACAGTTGATGTTGAGATGTGTCTGTTACTTGAACCCTGTGAAACATTTATTTGGGCTGCAGTTAGAGGTGCAGTTAACTCTAATGAACTTATCCTCTGCAGCAGAGGTAACTCTGGGTCTTCCTTTCCTGTGACGGTCCCCATTATAGCCAGTTTCATCATAGTGCTTGATGGTTTTTGCGACTGCACTTGAAGAAACATTCAAAGTTCTTGAAATTTTCCAGATTGACACATTCATGTCTTAAAGTAATGATGGACTGTCATTTCTCTTTGCTTATTTGAGCTATTTTACCAAATAGGGCTATCTTCTGTATACCACCCCTACCTTGTCACAACACAATTGATTGACTCAAACGCATTAAGAAGGAAAGAAATTCCACAAATTATTTTAACAAGGCACAGCTGTTAATTGAAATGCATTCAGGTGATTACCTCATGAAGCTGGTTGAGAGAATGCCAAGAGTGTGCAAAGCTGTCATCCAGGCAAAGGGTGGCTACTTTGAAGAATCTCAAATATAAAATATATTTTGATTTGTTTAACACTTTTTTTTGGTTACTACATGATTCCATATATGTTATTTCATAGTTTTGATGTCTTCACTATTATTCTGCAATGTAGAAAATAGTAAAAATTAAGAAAAACCCTTGAATGAGTAGGTGTGTCCAAACTTTTGACTGGTACTGTATATGAAATGGGTAATAGTCAATGTCACGTCACGCACCACAGGTCAGCGGGTAGACAGCCTGAACTACAATGTTATCCTTTGGAACCGGAAGCCTTCGTTATCACTTGGCCCTTCTTCCTGGTCAAAGGAGGTTGTTTATGGTAATAAGCTGCCAAAGGCTTTCCGTGAATAGCCTGAGTTAGGTTTATAGTAGATATTTAGGTTAAATATTCCTGGGTTTGTCCGGGTGTATAAGGGGTCTTCGTTATTCGAACTATAAGTTTACCTGTTTAGTTACTAGCATATTTCTCGGTTACTCCGGTCTATCCTCCTTAACTATACTTATGTGCACTTACCGGCTACATACCTCGTCAGGAAAGGCCTATACTTTTTTATAGGAGATTCTTCAGTATTGTCAAGTTTCCTTTTTATGATATTTAATTCCCTTTGTATTGCTTCATCCAATAAACGTTCTTTTTATCTTTTAAGATTTTAAGAGTTTTTAATTATTTATCGTTGTCACACAAGCAATGGTTTACATGAATACATTTTCCCAGAGGTACAGCATTTATCCTTGGTTATACATCATCAGCACATCATTTTTAAGCCAGTTATCTGCAACAGTTTTTAAATCACAAAATATGTACTTACTCTAACAAGGAAGTTTTCCCGTAGTTGCTTTAAGCGGCTATATGTCCCTTTTCTCTTATGTCACTCCCTCAATGTTTATCAATTGGTTTCTCTGTATATTGTTCCTGAGACGTTGGTCCCTTTCCGGAGATATTCCACCTGTTCACTTCCTCACCTAGGGTGATGCCAAAGTAGGGTGAACAGGGCTGAAGTCTCGGGTCCGGCCAAGTGTTCTTAACTCAGTTGCATGAACAATCTCTAGAGTACCGTTTTCAATGTTCTTTAGATCGTACTGGACAGCAGTCAAAGAGGGATTCTTTGTCTTCTGTGTAGTAGTTTACTAAAGTAGTCAAGTTATTACCAAGTACAACTCAACCCTGAACCTTAGTTCACGGGCTCCTTTTATACAATCATTTCCATACTTCTTATGACATATGTTACTTGCGTTACTGCGTAATCTTATCTCTAAATCAATACATCATTATATCAGCAAGCCTACGACGCTAAACATTTTATATATTCAAGCATACGACATCAGCTTTCCAATAGTTACTCATTCATCCAGTTGTAGGTGTTGCAATAGTCCATATATGGACTCATCTGAGGTGGCTGGTACATATGGTGTGGGGGTGGCTCCCTCTCCTGGTTGACCTGGAGAATATCCTTCTTTTGTAATTTCTTTCAGCCAACGGTCCCAGTCAAAGTCTGTTTGTTTTCCTTGGTCCTGAGGGTCGGCGTATTCTGGTATGGGGTGAGGGATAGAGGGGGGAGGGAAAGAGGTGTAGGATACGGGAGGGGTTGGGTTGCCCCCTCCTAATCCCGAGTCCATGCGTGCAGAGGGGCGTTTCATTTCAGTTTCTTCTTCATCATGTTTTTTTTTCTCACATTCACATTTATCTCACTGTCTTTCTTTTTTCATTATATATCCCTCGATGTGCAGTTTGCTCACATCAACAACTTGAAGTTGATCTGTCGGGCACACCAGTTAGTCCATGAGGGTTACAAGTTCATGTTTGATGAGAAGCTGGTCACGGTCTGGTCGGCTCCTAACTACTGCTATCGCTGCGGCAACATTGCCTCCATCATGGTCTTCAAAGACGCCAATACGAGGGAGCCCAAGCTGTTCCGGGCAGTGCCTGACTCAGAGAGAGTCATTCCACCCAGAACAACGACACCATATTTCCTGTAAACACTGCACTAACGATCATCAGCTTCCACCACACTGTTATCAACCACCACATTTGTAATGCATCACATGCAGAGGAGCGACAACAACTCTTGTTGAAGTGACACCACTGATTTTGTCATTCCTATTTTATTATAGTGTGTACGTTATACGTACTGCATGTTTTTGTGTCTGCTGTAGCTCTGTGTACCAACACACATGCATTGACACAGAAGTACCATATCAAGTAATACCACTATGTTTTAGGTGATAGCCGTGTCAATATTTTATGTTTTTATCTAACGCATGGCATGTTAGATTAAATTCATTTTGGTAGTTCACAATAAGAATACATGAAGTGAAACAGGATCACTTCTTTTAGCCACTTTACAGGAAGAAGTCAGTTTGTTTGACTTGTTTCAGCTTGTTTTAGTTTCAGTTTGACTTGGGTCTATTTGCAACATATTAGGCCTATAATGTTAATTCTCAGATGTTTGATTTTATTTTTGTAATTTCTATTTATTGAATTTCGTTTATTGTGTGTGTGTGTGTGTATATATATATATATATACTGCTCAAAAAAATAAAGGGAACACTTAAACAACACAATGTAACTCCAAGTCAATCATACTTCTGTGAAATCAAACTGTCCACTTAGGAAGCAACACTGATTGACAAATTTCACATGCTGTTGTGCAAATGGAATAGACAACAGGTGGAAATTATAGGCAATTAGCAAGACACCCCCAATAAAGGAGTGGTTCTGCAGGTGGTGACAACAGACCACTTCTCAGTTCCTATGCTTCCTGGCTGATGTTTTGGTCACTTTTGAATGCTGGCGGTGTTTTCACTCTAGTGGTAGCATGAGACGGAGTCTACAACCCACACAAGTGGCTCAGGTAGTGCAGCTCATCCAGGATGGCACATCAATGCGAGCTGTGGCAAGAAGGTTTTCTGTGTCTGTCAGCGTAGTGTCCAGAGCATGGAGGCGCTACCAGGAGACAGGCCAGTACATCAGGAGACGTGGAGGAGGCCGTAGGAGGGCAACAACCCAGCAGCAGGACCGCTACCTCTGCCTTTGTGCAAGGAGGAGCAGGAGGAGCACTGCCAGAGCCCTGCAAAATGACCTCCAGCAAGCCACAAATGTGCATGTGTCTGCTCAAACGGTCAGAAACAGACTCCATGAGGGTGGTATGAGGGCCCGACGTCCACAGGTGGGGGTTGTGCTTACAGCCCAACACCGTGCAGGACGTTTGGCATTTGCCAGAGAACACCAAGATTGGCAAATTCGCCACTGGCGCCCTGTGCTCTTCACAGATGAAAGCAGGTTCACACTGAGCACGTGACAGACGTGACAGAGTCTGGAGACGCCATGGAGAACGTTCTGCTGCCTGCAACATCCTTCAGCATGACCGGTTTGGCGGTGGGTCAGTCATGGTGTGGGGTGGCATTTCTTTGGGGGGCCGCACAGCCCTCCATGTGCTCGCCAGAGGTAGCCTGACTGCCATTAGGTACCGAGATGAGATCCTCAAACCCCTTGTGAGACCATATGCTGGTGCGGTTGGCCCTGGGTTCCTCCTAATGCAAGACAATGCTAGACCTCATGTGGCTGAAGTGTGTCAGCAGTTCCTGCAAGAAGGCATTGATGCTATGGACTGGCCCGCCCGTTCCCCAGACCTGAATCCAATTGAGCACATCTGGGACATCATGTCTCGTTCCATCCACCAACGCCACATTGCACCACAGACTGTCCAGGAGTTGGCGGATGCTTTAGTCCAGGTCTGGGAGGAGATCCCTCAGGAGACCATCCGCCACCTCATCAGGAGCATGCCCAGGCGTTGTAGGGAGGTCATACAGGCACGTGAAGGCCACACACACTACTGAGCCTCATTTTGACTTGTTTTAAGGACATTACATCAAAGTTGGATTAGCCTGTAGTGTGGTTATCCACTTCAATTTTGAGTGTGACTCCAAATCCAGACATCCATGGGTTGAAAAATTGGATTTCCATTGATTATTTTTGTGTGATTTTGTTGTCAGCACATTCAACTATGTAAAGAAAAAAGTATTTAATAAGATTATTTCATTCATTCAGATCTAGGATGTGTTATTTTAGTGTTCCCTTTATATATATAAAGCACTCAAATCAGGAACAGCATATATGAGCAATATTATTTTTGTTCAGAAATATGTTTAAAGAGAATTTATTCATGCACTTAGTTCTCTTGTAATGTAGCATTATAATAAAGCCGTAAGCCTGACAATTGAGGGAAGCACATCTTAAGATGAAGACCACTGATCTAAAGATGGGCAGGCCTATGAGAGCAGTAAGCCTAGCTGTGGTTATTTGTGTGAGATTCTGCTATTACTGTTAATCAGTAAATACAAGGAAATACACCACATGGCCAAAAGTATGTGGACACGTGCTTGTCAAACATCTCATTCCAAAATCATGGACATTAATATGGAGTTGGTCCCCCCCTTTGCTGCTATAACAGCCTCCACTCTTCTGGTAAGGCTTTCCACTAGATGTTGGAACATTGCTGTGTCCATTCAGCCACAAGAGCATTAGTGGGGTCGGGCACTGATGTTGGGAGATTAGGCCTGGCTCGCAGTCTGCGTTCCAATTCATCCCATTGATGAAAAAAGTTCCCCATTGTCATATTTAAGTAAAAGTAAAGATACCTTAATAGAAAATGACTCAAGTTAAAGTAAAAACACCCAGTAAACTTCTACTTGAATAAAAGTATACAAGCTTCAGCACTTGCCGGACCCGTTCTATGAGCTTGTGTGACCTACCACTTCGCGGCTGAGTAATTGTTGCTCCTAGACGTTTACACTCCACAATAACAGCACTTGACCAGGGCAGCTCTACCAAGGCAGAAATGTGATGAACTGACTTGTTGGAAAGGTGGCATCCTATGATGGTACCACGTTGAAAGACACTGAGCTCTTCAGTACGGGCCATTCTACTCCAATGTTTTGTCTATGGAGAATGCATGGTTGTGTGCTCGATTGTATAGACCTGTCAGCAACGGGTGTGGCTGAAATAGCTGAATCCACTAATTTGAAGATGTGTCCACATACATTTGGCCACGTTGTGTACAATCAATGCATTTTATGACCTCCAGGTTCCAGCATACTGTTTTTGTTGACTGACATGAAGTAGAGCGAATCCCTTTCCACACCCTTTTAGATTTGTCCAATGAACACGAACGCAGTGTACTGGCATATTACGTGTTGATGTTAGAGAGCTAGCCAAAATACAGTCCAGACATAATAACATATTTGTCGCAAAGCAGTATATTTGTAGATGTATTATATTGGGGAACGGTAGAGTTGTTATTCGTCGCAGAGAATACGTTAAACACAATGGACTTCTCTAGGAATGTGTTACTTTTTCTGAGTTCAAACGGTAAGAGATTCCCTTGATCAGCTGGCTAAGTTCGCTAGCAAGGCTAACAATAACTAGTTAGCTAGCTAGCTGATAGCCATCATTTGTTGAAATCATTTATCTTTTCCTGGAATTCATGATCAAACAGCCCTGAACAGTTAGCTGGGACCGACGGATTTCTTAAATCTCGAAATGTTGGGCTTTCTACAGAATGGTAACGAATTATTCGGAAACTGCTAACGAAAGCTAACTAGCAAGCAAGCAGCTATCATTGCCAATACTGAGTAGCTAGCTAGCTAATTTACATCGTTTTGTCATCCAGCTGAAATATCGTTAGCCTCTTCATATGTATGTCTTAGCAAACCTGCTGTCACCAATCTGTCAACTAATCTGGTGACATGACAAATCATAAGGCCAAAACAACGTATAAGGTAGCTACAGACAGTAGCATATCCTCATTCTGCATCTCTAATAGTTTTCGTGCTGATTGCCATGACTTACTCTCTGTTGTCTATTTCAGATTGAAAGAGGAATGACAATGACAGTACCCGTGCCTGTGAGAGGAGGCTACACTGGAATACAGCTGTTCTGGGACCCTGAACGACCACAGCCTGAGTGACCGAGCACTTGCATTGTGGAGCTTTTGGGGAGAGAACTAGTAGCAGGCAGTAAACTTGGGTAAAGACACACTAAGGCAAGGTGGAGATGTTTGCCAAATTGAAAAAGAAGATTGCTGAGGAGGCTGCCACAGCTCCCCGGACCGGTGTTCGCATGCCTCGCTCCTGCAGCAAAGAGTCCATTACGTCAGTGGGGGCAGACTCCGGGGATGATTTTGTAAGTACCAGTATTGTTACCTCACTGTCACACAGTCCATGCCAGTCATCTTCTGAACCCACTAAGAGTAGTTGGTCGTATGACACGAAACAAGGTTACCCAGGCTATTCTACAAGGAAGACATCAAGGGAGAAAAGATGACTTATGGCCTCTACTTTGAATAGGCTTAAGTTTTGCACATATGAAATGTAACTAAAGGTAATTTATATCCTTTACACTCTTTCAATTCAACATAACTGATCTATAACATGATAGGCTTTCTCAGTGTTTTTAGAGATTGTGGCCCATACTTGACAGTAATGGCCCAGGCCCTCCATTAATGTTTCCCTCTGTGGCCAGATAAGAGCCCCAGGGACTGTCATGATGATGTAATTCACTACCATTTACATGTAGCATATCAAAATGCCCCTGCACCGCGATGTCAACAGTGCTGCATTCACACTTTGAGATGGATATCTACTATTGGCTTCATGAATATCAGCAAAAAAGTAGGCCTAATGTATAGGCAGTATGCAGAGCCAGGGAAAGAGCAGTGAAGCGATTTGCTGCATTTTGAAGTTTGGTGTAATTGTCTTTTTATATATGAGTCGACATTCTCTTGGATTATGATTTGGGTCAGTGAGTCAGCTAACCTGTTGTTATATGGTTAGGTGTGTCTGGAGATTGGCATCCAGAAGCCAGTGGATTCCATGGTCAAGTGTGTAAATGTACGATACCACCACTGTTTTGTCAATGATGACATGAATTCAGAAATATTCCCCATTTGTAGAGCAGATTAAAGGGATAGTTCAGGATTCGGCAATGAGGCCCGTTCTTTACTTACCCAGAGTCAGATGAAGTCTTGGACATCATTTTTATGTCTCTGCATGCAATTTTATGTCTCTGCATGCAGTTTGAAGGAAGTTGCTAACTAGCGTTAGCGCAATTGCTAACTAGTTTTAGCGCAATGACTGGAAGTCTATGGAAACAGCAAGCATTCTAGCTGTTCCTGTAGACTTTGTCATTGCGCTAACATTAGTTAGCATTAGCTAGCAAAACTCAACTTTCTTCATACCGGAAGCAGATACATAAAAAGTAATTGCCAAAATCCCAAACTATCCCTTTAAGGCAAACCTGTGTAACATGAAGCCTGTTCACTTGACCACACATGACAAGTAGACACTAGAACAAACACACACAATGGTCCTTTTCTCTTTTTAAAGGAAGGTTGCTTAACATACTGAATGCTGAGACAATTCCGCTTAAATCTTTGAGGCTAATTAGTAGCCAATGTGATGGTGTTATTCCACATTGCACTGTTGTTTCAGACATGATATAACTTTCAGAATATCATTAGATACTGAATTGTGTTGATGTTATTGGAAAAGCATCAGAAGTGTTAATCAGTTCAGTTGGTTTTTTCTGTCCCCCCCTTCCACGTTTGACACTATGAATGGAGTGGCTGATCTTACACTGTCAGCCAGATCCAGTGTCTTGGGGCTGATGTCTTTCCTTTCTCGTTTGCACCGTTTTGAATTATTTAAGTCATTGACTGACAGTAAGATCAAATCAACTGGTAGGCTATCCCTCATCAAATTTGTAGTGAAGTAAAATAAGGATGACATCAAATTTAGGTATAGGGCAATTTCCACAGAAAATTGAACAAAAACACATTTACACGAAGAGCAGTGCAAATGCAAAGTTTGGTAACAATGACGGTTTGCATCTGCACTGTTCTTCGAGTAAAATGTGATTTTGTAAAATGTTCACTGGAAATTGTTAAAAGTAGTCCTTGTGCATAGAGTTGCATGGTTTGTTTAACTTTTGAAGTAATTGTTTTTTAATTGTAATTGAGTCTCAGCATCATTCTGTTCCCATGGAATTGCCCTAAATACACTCATAGACATGAGTTGGGTACCTCTGATATGAAATATTATTTTGATATATCTTGTCAGTGGGATATTTCATAGACTCTACAACATCCACAATATATGTTTCTAGTACCTGCTGCCACATAACCATGGAAGCTCCAGTGTGACCTGCTGTGCTGATGAGGATCCTGTTCTCTGTGTTTGTGTTGACCTCCAGGCCTCTGATGGCAGTAGCTCCAGGGACGACCTCTCTTCCCAGATCCTCAGAAGGAATGATCAGATTCGCAAGCTGGAGGCCAAACTATCAGGTAAGACATGTCTGCATGGAACCAGTTTAATCAGAGTAGGATGAGGTGGTTGCACCCAGGCCTAGACACTCATCTAAGGTTAGTTTTGCGTTTACCCCAACAATAATTAAGGTTAGGTTTGGTGGTGGGTAAGCTGATTCTAGATCTGTGTCTAGTGTGCTTAGAGACAGCTTTTACCAAGAACACTACGCTCAGGTGAAAGGTCACATAACCAACGGGTGTCTGGCTTCAGTCTCGACCTCTTGGCTTTTGTTCTTAACACCGCCCCTCACAAGTGGTATGATATGGTATCTTTTACAATGTTTCTTTATTCTTTACCACATTCCCATCTGGTGAACATTAAGAGCAAATGCCATGGCATTTAGTCTACCTTTTAGGTTCTGTGTTTTTTCTCCCAGATTAGTCTGATAGCTACTCCTCCCTTAGAGGTGGTGTGTGTGACCCCTTAGAAAAGGTTAAAGGTTGCACATCTTCACGCAGCCTCTTAACCAGGATGGTTTTCTCATCTAAGAAAATCATTGTTTTTTTTCCCCCTTCCATTTTTTTCTCAATCATGTTTTTATTTTATTCCTCCTCCTCCCCATGGCTTTTACCCTCATCCACCTGTCCCCCTTTCCTGTGTGTGTGTGTGTGTGTGTGTGTGTGTGTGTGTGTGTGTGTGTGTACGTGTTTGTTTTATGTGCTGTTGGTATTCCATCACCACACCTCCTGCCTCTAGACTACGCTGAGCAGCTCCGACTTATGCAGAAGACCAAGGACAAGCTTGAAATTGCATTAGAAAAACATCAGGATTGTACGTACCTTTATTCTCCAATCTCCTCCCATTTTGCGTTCTTTCTTTCTCTCATTTGTTTGTCTGCTGGCTGGGGTAATGGTCACCCAAAGCACTGTCAATCGATCAAGGAGGGGTTCAGAATCATATGCTGTCACTTCTATAGGTTTCCATATTAAAAAAAATATATATATATTGTTGAAACAAGGGACTTACATGCTTGTTGACATATAATTGTTTTTAAATGTTTGTGGCACTGTTTGGAAGTAGGTAAGTATTTCTGCTATGACAATTATGTGAGACAATATAAAACAGTGGACGGTTCATCAGTATGTAAATGTCTATTACTTCCCCTTTTTTGTAATAGTCAATGTTATAACAAACACCAATGTACTAACGTAACCTATAACAATAAAACATCTATACAAATAAGTCAATTTGGGAAGTCTGTGTTGGCCATGGTTAGATGCACTGCTTGCCTGCTTCTGGGAAACACCTAACTTGGCTTACTGGACACATTATATGGTCAATATTACTCTCACCCTTTCAAAGCTAGCAGCTACTAACCACTGACAAATCTACAACCTGCTGTTTCAATTGAGCCATCTTTGGCTCGCCAGTTCTATTGCTCATTCTTTCTCTCTCTCACTCTCTCGCTTTCTTTTACCATGCAGCCTCCATGAGGAAACTGCAGGACCAGAATGAGACTCACCAGACCAATAGAGCCAAAATGGCCGAAGGCATGGCTTTGGCCCTGGACAAGAAAGATCAGGTGAGCATCATATCCTTTGCACCACGAGGCATACGTCTGTGTGTGTTTATAGTTAGATTAATTCCTGTCTTTGTCTGTAGGAATGGATGGAAAGGATGTCTACGCTGGAGCAGGTACGCTAACATCTAACTAATATTCTAGGTTCGCATTCAGCCAGTCAGTCATTGCCTGTGTAGATGAGAGATCTCTTCTGTCTGGGGCCCCTCAGGAGAAGGCATCTCTGTCTGTGCGGCTAGAGGAGATGATGGAGCAGAGCCTTACTCTGTTCCAGAAGAGGGATGACCTGGACGAGCTGGATGGCTTCCAGCAGCAGGAGCTCGCCAAAGTCAAACACATGGTACGCACTACGGACAACAAGGTCCTACTGTCTAACTCTAACCCTAGTTTTATGCTTTATGTCTGTTTATTCTGATCCAAGCGGTAGCTATGTCGGCTAGCGATCCACCTTGGTTAAACACCACTTTGGTGGGAGCAAACGTGTTCCTATTACCCTAGACAATAATAGTAGTTAAACATTTGTTTTAGTGATGTCCTTTCTGTGGTGTCTCCTGTTTCGTTCTGGTAGTTACTGAGGAAGGAGGAGCAGCTGGGCCAGCGAGAGCTAGAGCTCCAGCAGAAGGAGACCCAGCTGCAGACGGCCAAGAAGGGTTTGGCCGAAGCCCAGGAGAAGCTGCGGGCTCTGGGAGAGGAGCATCAGGAAAGTTGCAGGCTCAACACCGAGCTGGAGATCGAAAGGTTAGGACAGGACACAGTGATTGCAAGATCTTTCTCCCCTAACCTCTTTAAAAAAAAATATATATATATATATATTAAAAAAATTGTATAAGGGAGAGTTTGTGTGCGAATTATCTTGAAGTTTGCCTGTTTTCTTCTGGGTTGCCTGAGGATTTGGTTGTTGTCTAACAGTACAGGTTTGTGTGTGTGTGGTCTCATTTAAGAAAGGAGCTGCTGGAGGTCAAGGAGGAGGCGGAGAAGAAGATTGCTGAGCTGGAGGGCAGAGGCCAGAACCTGCAGAAGGTCATCCAACAGGTGTCTGAGGACTTCCAGAAGGTTAGCCCTCTAACCCATAGATTCTTCCTTGAAAAATCATTTCACTCTATTGAAGTGGTACATATCTGTAATGACAGAATATGAATACAGTTAGATAAATGTGATAACAGTTTATGAAATGTTTCACATTGTAGCAATCTCTCTGTGTGTGTCTGTCCTCAGTCGCGGAGCACTGAAGCAGCTGTAGAGAAGTCTCTCCATACCTTACAAACTGATTACAATGCCCTGAAGCTGCAGCAACACAAGGTAAGACCAGATCACAATGTAACTCCTTATATGGGCAATCCCATATTTCTGGTTTCCAATTCTGCACAGTTTTTCCAGTAAATGTTTTTGTTTGGCATACATTTTAAAGTGAAAAATCGGAGTGTCAGCGTATTTCCGTTACCATGGAATTGCCCATATCTCACCCAGTAAGCGCTGTAATTGACCCATCCCTCTCTCTCCCTGTTGTGGTCCCCAGGCGGCAGTGACTGGTGAGGACAAGGACCGTGTGCTGCTGGACCTGCAGGAGAAGGTCTCCTCTCTGGAGAGACGTCTGCAGGGCAACCTGAGTGAAGACGAGCTCCTCCAGGAGCTGCTCAAAGAGGTAACTACAACAGTCAGCTAATCCTAAAGACAGAGGGACTCCTGTGGAATTGGTATAAGGAAAAGACCATAGAGAACCGTAAGTAAGCATTTCACTGTTAGTCCACATCTGTTGTTTTTTAAGAAGTAGGTGACGAATAAAATTAGATTTGAATGGTGATGCATTTCAAGTCAAGTTTATTTGTCATGTGGACAGAAACACATGGTGTACACGGTACAATGAAATGCTTACTCAACAGTACGACAACCATAAGAACCGAACCAATAATGAATACAAATAGAAGCTTAACCCTTGGCCTATATGGATAGGGCTAAATTGAAATGTTTCTTACAGAAGAAATATGAAATGCATAAGCACGGTAGCAATTGAAAGAGAGCAGTTAGAAGATTATGGGGAAATTATTAGACCAAAGTTCAGGACACAGCAGTTCACCTGACACAGCACATTGCACTGTTGATTTTATGTGCATTTTACATTTACTGTACTTTTTTGCCACATTTGTTGATAAGTAAATCTTAAAATATTCTGGATAAATTTAGTAACATAAGAATGTTCCTGGAAAATGTGGGGTAGGTGCAACATAAGACAAAATAATAACAAGGGTTTGAGTGAGAGGACTAACTGCTGTCTCCAAAGTGTGCACAGTTCCTAAGTCATTTCAATGTACTTTGATGACTCAAAGATGAGTCTTCACCTAGAAAGGTGTTTTTAGAGCTCTCCTAGCTGTGGCGTTGAGGAACTAGAGCGAACACACTTGTTTTGTTTGGAACACAGACCTGCAGCCCCGCCTCACACAATTACTGTTGTTTACGAAATCCCAAAACGGTCCATTTATAAATCGCATTCTTTGTCAGGTGGGCATCATTTGAAAGGTTGTTCTATTGCCAACATGCCTAGCAAAGTTATAAAAAACGAACTTACAGTTAGGCTTTCACAAGGCAATTCAGAGAAACCGATCATAATTTTGGTGATCATAGAAAGGAATTGTGAGTGCATTCAGGTGCGTGTTCTGCGGCCAATTTCTTCCAGTTGCCCAATTAGCGTGAGGGATGGAGGCAACTACTGGTCCCATTCAGTGCTCAAGTTCAGAACAGCTGTCAGTCAAAACCCATAAAGCGCTTTGAAGCACAGAGCCTGAGCTCTGACGTCATTTATAGCATGTTACTGTTCAGCCACTTCCTTCCAATTTAGGCACTTACCAGTGTCCAAATCTGCCATTTTCAACCTGTATACGGGTACGAGTGTGAAGGGTTAATGGAGTAACAATAGAATAAACATTTAGCAGAAGTATAAATACAAGGAAGGCACTCAAACAAATGTAAAGTATAATATTTACACATGTGCCGGGGAAGTGGGATATGGAGATAGTTTTAGCAATAATAAATAAAGTCCAATAGGAACAGTCGTGGTGTGTATGCAGCGTGAGCGTGTATGCAGCGTGAGCGTGTATGCGTTTGTGCATATGGGTGTGTGAGTGAGTGCATGTGTGTGCTAAGGTGCAGAGAGTCAGTGCAGATGGTCAGTTCAAGTGTTGAGCAATCCTCGTCCGTCTCCCCCCCCCCCCCCCCCCCCTGTGTGTTAATGTGTAGAAGTCCACTCTGGAGCAGATGCTGGAGGACACGAGAGTGGAGCTGCTGCAGGCACGCACCAACCATGCGGACACGGTTAGCTCACTGGAGACTCAGGTAAACAGCCCTCTACCTCTTCATCACAATGATATACTTCTTCACATGCAACTGGCTTAGATGCTTCATTGTTTAACAGCAACAAATGAACAATTGTATGAACACACATCTGGTAAGCATATTGTATCTGTACTCTCCCAGATATCCAGAATCAACCACAATGTAACTGAACTACAGAACCTGCTACGGCACAAAGACGACTCTTCTAAGAACTACAGAGAGAGAACGGACGAACAGGTAAGAGAACGGCACTGGTGGGAGAGAAGGATGTAAGCATTTGGGACCTGTGCTCTCTCTTCAGTCTTTCTTCTTGTGCTCTCACACACAGCCCCATGTTGCTCTCTGTCTTACAGATAGCAGGTCTGGAACAGCAGGTGCAGGAGAGCAACGAGAGGCTCAAGAACACTGAGCAGCAGATCACTGACAAGCAAGCACGTCTGGACAAACTGGTAAATATTTGTCCGATTGCGGTGAAAGATGCTCTACCACCACTGTAAATAAAGCTGAGGCTGGAGCAAATGCAGTTGAACCTCTTATTTATTTAGACTGATTAGACTTCTTTGTGTATCCTATGGGAGCCAGGGACACAGTTAATGTAAGCATGTGTGATGCTGAGACTGCCCTTTCCCCCTGTGGTCACCCCCAGCAGGCAGAGTGGAGTGTGGAGAGGGTCAGTCTGCAGCAGCAGGGCCAGGAGAGGGCAGGCCGGCTGGAGGAGCAGCTCACTGCACTGCAGACAGAGAAGGACACAGAGCACACCTCTGCCCAAGCTAGGATTGTGAGTTACTGTTGTCAGCTCTCACTTGATATGTAGATGTTGACATTTTAGTTCACTGAACTGTTCTCAGTGACATGTGCTGCATAGTTTTGTTGCCTGACTGTTAAGGTGCATTTTCACTTTGGTATTTGAACGTTTCGATGCAGATTTTGATCAGTTTATCCACTGGTCTCGGTGGATTGGTAATCTGTTGCCGTGTAATTTGATCTCGGCTACAGGGCTGGCATGGAACGGGACTCAAACAAGGCCATCAAATATGTATCTGTCGTTATTAGACTGTTCCTACACCCTCTTTCTGTTTTTCTTTCTTTAACATCCCTTTATCTGTGTTTCTCTGTCCCTATCGCACATTTCTCTCTCACCCACCCATCTCTGTTTCGTGTTTCCCAGCGTGAGTTGGAGGAGGCGAGAGGATGTCTGCTGAGAGGGAGGGATGAAGCTGACGTGGCTCTGAGGAGACGGGAAGAGGAGCTGGAGCAGGCTAGGGTCAGATACACTTCCTGCTTTATATTAGGCAGTCAGTTGAAAACAGGAAGTCACGGATTTCCTGATAAACAAACAAGAGTTTTAAGAAAAACATTTATTCAATTGCATTCCTGGGTCACTCCAGATTTGTTTTGCGTGCTGTGCCACTCCTTTCTATGAGAATAGCTACTGCATTACAACTTCAAACCATGGTCCTGTTGCCCGTACACACGGGGTAATGATGTCCCTGTATGTCACCCCAGTCAGAGCTGAGCAGCAGGCAGACGGTGAGTGTGGAGATAGCCATGGCTCTGGAGGACACCAGGAGACAGAAGGAGGAGCTCCAACTACAGGTCTGGAGAGACATCACACTTACATCATACATTTCTGTACTCTTTTAAATAACAAACAATATTCTCTACACTCTGTTGGAATGAGGTTTCCAAAACTTGCCAATGCTATTGGCTTAATCATACTCGGTCAGTTTGAGTGATCTGTTTTCAAATTCATGAATTCAGCTTGTCGATTGTGCTCATAAATAAATTGGACGTTCACTGTCTCCTTTTCCAGGTAGGACAGATGACGGTGTCACATCAAACAACATCGCAGGAACTGGCCCACGTCACTGAGCAGCTGAAGCAGAGAGAGGAGGAACTCCAAACACTTCGCAATGGTAAACACTTGATTTCTCTGTTGTCAGGTGCAATTTTCCTCTGTCTCCCATGCTATGTGAATTTAGAAGTTGTAGTGTTGACTTCATACCGTGTGGTGTCTGATGCTCCCTTCCACTGTGTTTGTGTTGCAGAGCTGCAGAGGGCCCAGAGCTCCCTGTCCCAGCTGCAGGAGGAGGGGGAGAGGCTGCGGGCATGGGCCCAGGAGAGGGAGGAGGAGAAGGACAGCCAGCTGGTCAGCCTGAGGCAGGAGCTCCTCACCCAGAACAAGCATCTGGACTCCTGCCAGTCACGGGTCAGAACACACAGCGGGCACAGCCATTAAGACACTTTAAACCTGTTCTTAATGTCCTCCTTAGCTTCCATACTGCACATAACTCAAGTCTGTCATTACAGATTGGACTTTTTGTATGTGTTTTCTGACTGTGCCTCTGTGTGTTTGTCTCAGGTGTCTGAGCTGGAGGTGGAGGTGGAGACCCTGACGTTGCAGCTGCAGACTCCAGAGGTGTGTGAACCGGACCAGAATGGGACCGTGACCGTGGACGACCTGGACCACATGCAGGAGGCCAACAGAGACCTGGAGCAGCAGCTTAGTGACAAGAACAAGGTCAGTACTGGACCAAACAAAAACCATGATCACCACACAGGCATGTTTGGATAATTACTCCTTGTCTGAAATATCTGGAGCAGGTCCATTTCAGTGTGTGTGCTGTTATTGATTGGATGGATGCCTGTTGCTTTACAGACCATTAAGCAGCTGCAGCAGAGGCTAGCCGAGCTGAAGAGGACCTTGCAGAAGGAGCTGGTGAGACATTCAGATACCTTTTAGTATGAGTATCCAATCTAAATCTAAATCCATTTTTTTGAATATGGTCCATGTGCTGAGCTTCGTGTGTGATGGTTTGTGCCTGTGTGTTCCTGTTGCAGAAGCTGAAACCTGAAACTGAGTTAGAGGAGAAGGAAAGGGCCCAGGAAGGGAGAGGAGAGAGGCAGGAGAGGCTAGACAGAACCTTTACAGAGCCTGCTGCATCCCCAGCCCCTGGCCCAAACACCACTGTCACCAACACTTCTGACCTCAATGACTCACGAGAGATCAACTTTGAGTACCTCAAACACGTGGTGCTAAAATTTATGTCGTCCAGAGAGGCTGAGGTGAGAGCAATCTACCTGGTCCCTGTTATCGTAGCTAGACCATCACACATATTGGACGTCTATGGTCTTGGCTGAAGTCTAAATCTCTCTCTTTCCCCCTCTCCTTCTGTCTCAGGCCTATCAGCTGATCAGAGCGGTGTCTGTGTTGCTGAACTTCACTGGTGAGGAAGAGGACATGTTAAAAGAGACGCTGGAGTACAAGGTGACTTCCTCCTTTCAGACATCTGTTCCCTGAAACTTCTGTGTCAAATGAATGGGCGTTATGGCCATACCACAGCCAGCGTGTATCAAATGAAATAGGCCATGACGCTATTTTTGTCCTCAATTGGCCACATTTCTTAAATGCACTTGCTATCTGTTGTTGATTTTTGAATACCTAAGCTGCATCCGGAGGAAAATTGTTATTTTTAGAGACTACAAAGCCAGTATGAGGGTTTGCGCACAGGCTAGAATAAAAGGCGGCCGGTGCGTGGGAGAGAAAATATCTGTAGAGTTCCAAAAGTACTCACACTCAAACCATGAAAAGGGAAAAACCCAAAGAGGCCGAGATGGAAAAATGGAATAATTAATTGAATCCATGCACCGAAGAATACAGAAGGTGGAAGTACTAATATGTTTCGGCCTTATGCCTTCATCGGTGCTGTACAAACACATGAAGAAGACACGGACTTAAGGCACCTGCTGTGTGTAACAGGTGCAAGCATATAGTTCATTAGAGACTGGCGAATAGGGAATCGATGCATGTTAACAAGGAATATATAGAAGAGTATCAAACATGGACAATTCATGTGTCATATAAAATTGGAAAGACAACAGTCTGGGCTACCATAGCTTTCAAGCACACATCACATATACAGTTGAGACAAGCACAGGGTGAAGCTGTAGTGCAGCACCCCTGGATGGAGAGCTAATTGTGGGGTTAAGGGCCTTGCTCAAGGGCCCAACGATAGGGGAATGTCTTCAGGATGTGAACCCAGCAGCCCTCCAGTTGCCAGATGAATACCCTCCTATTTTTCCAGCGCCCGGGCCCTTCCCCAGTTGTAACTATAGTAATAGTCCAGTGATACATGTATTTCATTTGATATAATCGGAAAACATCGCTGTGTTTTTCAGATGTCCTGGTTTGGATCCAAGCCTTCTCCAAAGGGTATTGTTCGGCCGTCAGTTTCAGGGGCGCCTGCTCACTGGAGCTGAGGGGACAGAGAGAGGAAGAATTGTGGAGAGGACAGAGACACACACATTACTTTTATCATGTCCTTGCATGATGTCTCCCATCACTGTGGTAACCAACTGAACATTGTGAAGAGGACACTATATAAGCTTTAAAACGGTTTCTGATGTGACAGATTCCTATGTAGCTCTTCAATCTCTCCTTAGAAGGACATTGTTCTTGCTCTTCAAGAGGACAGAGAAGGGCACCACAATGACTTGGAAAGTCAGTCTTGTTTTATGGTCTGTAAAAAAAGAAATGTAATGTTGGGGGTGATTTAATTTATAAGTAAAATGGTTAAAGCAGACATGGTATTGATAAATGTTAACCTTAAAGGGATACTTCGGGATTTTGGCATTTATCTACTTCCCCAGAGTCAGATTAACTCATGGATACCATTTTTATGTCTCTGCATCCAGTATGAAGGAAGTTAGAGGTACTGTAGTTTTGCGAGCCAATGCTAACCACCATTAGCACAATGACTGGAAGTATGTGGTATTTACTAGCATGCTAGCAGTTACCGTAAGCTTCCAGTCATTGCGCAAACGCTAGTTAGCAACTGCGCTAACGCTAAGTACTCCTTTAAGAGTAACCCTTCTCCCTCTTGGAATTAAGTTAACATGAGATCTTTGATGCACACAGTACAAGTATGTCTTACGGAATTCTCTAGGTGTTAAGAGTGGGGTCAGCACTACCAGACTGTCACGACTCTGTTTGACTAAGAAGATTATTTATGTCTCTATGTGCTCAAATGTCTCTGTTGGGAGTACATGATAATAATAACCTTAAGATTTAATAACCGCCAAGATTTCTGAAGGACCCTTCACAACAGTCTTTCATTTGGTTCTTTCCTATAACAATATTAATTACGGGGGGCTTATGTAGAAAAGTATCATGTTAGAATGAGGTTTGATGTGAGAGCCATACATCAATGGAAAAAGTTATGTAAAGAGGAGAGGAGTGACTCTTAATATAATGTTGATTAAGTAAATAATTATTGAACGATAAGAATTATCGGAGGATGTGCTCTACCTTTACCTGCCTTGTGTTTGTGTAAATGACATTCCATATGTCCTATTTATATATGAAAACTGTACATATTCATTGACAACTTTATAAATCACTGGATGTAAATTATTTTTGTTTGACCTCTTGCAGTATTTTACACCATGTATCTGTCTGTCCATGTTGCCAGTCTTGGCTTGACTCTCTGTCTCACTGTTCATTGGCATCCTGCAAGAAGTGACCCTTGTTTATGAGCTTACAATGTGAGGGCATTAATGTTGTACTGGAGGAAAGACCAATGAATACAGTATGCATGCCTTATACCAGAATGTGAACCAGGTGCAAGGCAGGAATACACCAGTCTGCACTCTTAATTCTACTCCCATATCATGCAGTGAGAAATCTCCATGTGTCTGGTGATGTTACAATACTGTAGCATTTTTTTGTCACATTCATCAGGTTTGTATAGTCAGTCAACCCTAGGGCTTTAAACTTTCTTAAAATGGACATGATCTACATTCAATGATAAAACACCACACTTCATTAACAGTGACCTGTTATCGAATAGTACCTGATATCACACAAGTTGAGAATTCTGTAAGGACTCCAGTGAGGGCTGCTTGAAAGCAATCTGCCTGAAGTAGTTTCATAGAACTACAATATCACAGCACAGGTGACTATGACTCCACTGATCAATGTAATGCAAGGTCAATATCAAAAACCTGATGCTCTTTTGAACCTTCTGTTTGATTCCGCTATGTGTTCAACTCTGGTTTTTAACAAAAATAAATACATAAATTACCACAGATTCTCTTCATTTGCATTTTAACAAGTGCTACCACTTAACTAAACAATTTTTGGTCTCAATTTATATTGTGAACATAAAGGTTTGTTTTCATAATTTTTCTCCAGGACAGTGTGAAATCTTCATGATTCTAAGTAAAGCAGCAATGCAGCAGAACAAAGTCATTCCCAGCTGAATCCACTCAGTGGTGCTGTGGGCATTTCACCCATGCGCAACACAAAGAACGCCTTCGACCGGAAGATAGCTTTTGCGCGAACACGTTTTCGTTCTTTCTTTTCCTGTGGCAACATCGACGGACATGGTGAGAGGCTCGTGGCTTTCGTTCAATTCAGGAAAATTGTCCTGCCTATTCCACATAAAACGACCACAGTTGATAACATCCATGAGGATGAGAATCTTATCTTGCCATATGTTTGTGATATTTCGAGAAAGGCCCTTCATTTGTCACCATAAAAACCGAACGCGAGCTAGCTGAACGCTATTAAGCTAACGTTGACAAGCTTGTTAGCTACTAGCAAATGCATGGATGGCTAATGTTAACTAGTTACGCGTTGGCGAGCTGTCAAACATGTCTCCTAACTACTTCCAAATGGAATGGTTGTTAGCTTGCTAACTAGCTACGGCAGTTAGCTATCAATTATTACACTACTTATCAAATTAATTATTTCGATATGTGTTGCCAATTAGAATATCTAGCGAGATTCATTAACTATCAGCCCACGTTGACAGTACGTTAATTTCGCGAAACAACGTTACATGGGTAAGTTAACTAGTTCGTTAACTGTTAGCCAAATCGATTTTCAAAGCTTGTATCCCCGTTCTTTGTAAATCTTACAGGGCAAGATCAAGGCTAGAGACCTGCGGGGCAAGAAAAAGGAGGAGCTGCTCAAGCAGCTGGATGACCTGAAGGTTGAGTTGTCCCAGCTCCGCGTAGCCAAGGTTACTGGTGGAGCTGCCTCCAAGCTCTCCAAGATGTGAGTATTATTTGGACTGCAGAGATTATGCAGTGTCAGCTTGTCCTGAGTTGGCTGTTTATGGTGAAAGAATAAGTGGCTTCTCAGTTGTAATCTCTGAGTGAGGTGATGGTTATATAATTTTTATGTTATGCAGGGTTTAGATGCAATAGGGTTGTCAAAATGTCTCTTTCTGCTAAAATGTTGCGTTTTACTAAACCCATATTTTGATCTGTTTCCTCTAGTTGTGTCGTCCGCAAATCCATCGCCCGTGTTCTGACTGTCATCAACCAGACTCAGAAGGAGAACCTGAGGAAGTTCTACAAGGTAAGAGCAACCGCCCTCCATACCCACATATATTCAACAATTTAGTTTAACATATCTGATGACTGGTTAAAAGCAGCGGGCGGCTCTGACCACAGAGTATCTGCCAGCATTTTAGGTTTATTTCCCGATTTTACGTGTTGACTTGCCACCGTTTGTCGACACCCAAAAGGTGATCTGCTGTACATGGTGTGGGTTATGGCATATTTTCTTAAATGTCAATCTTGACCGCAGTTAACCTCTATGGGCTAGGTGGGACGCTAGCGTGCCACCCGTGGTGCACTCCATCAACAGCAGGTGCATTTCAAGAGCGGCAAATTTGAATCCAAATAAATGTCAAAATTCAAATTTTTCAAACATACAACTATTTTACACCCTTTGAAAGATAAACATCTCCTTAATCTAACCACGTTTTACGATTTCAAAAAGGTTTTACGGCGAAAGCCTAAATTTAGAGTATGTTAGGACAGTACATTTACAAGAGTTGTGTGTAATGTTTTGTCGATTCAAAGACAGGGTCACCAAAACCATAAAACCAGCTAAAATGATGCACTAACCTTTTACAATCTCCATCAGATGACACTCCTAGGACATTATGTTAGACAATGCATGCATTTTTAGTTCTATCAAGTTCATATTTATATCCAAAAACAGCGTTTTACTATGGCATTGATGTTGAGGAAATCGTTTCCCTCCAATAACCGGCAGTCAAGTCAGCGTCACAAATTAAATAATTAAAATTAGAAAACATTGGTAAAATATTATATTGTCATTTAAAGAATTATAGATTTACATCTTTTGAACGCAATCAACTTGCCAGATTTAAAAATAACCTTACTGGGAAATCACACTTTGCAATAATCTGAGCACTGCGCCCAGAAAAATACGCGTTGCGATACAGACTAGACGTCATGTTGGGGAGATCTAAAATCGAAAATACTATGTAAATAATCCATTACCTTTGATTCTCTTCATCAGATGTCACTTCCAGGTATCACAGGTCCATAACGAATGTAGTTTTGTTCAAAAAAGCTCATCATTTATGTCCAAAAATCTCCGTCTTGTTAGCACATGATCTAAGCCAGCCGGACTTCTCGTCATGAACGAGGGGAAAAAATATATTTACGTTCGTTCAAACATGTCAAACGTTGTATAGCATAAATCATTAGGGCCTTTTTTAACCAGAACATGAATAATATTCAAGGTGGACGAATGCATACTCTTTTATAACGTATTGGAACGAGGGTACCCAACATGAACTCGCGCGCCAGGTGTCTAATGGGCCATCATCGTTCCATGGCTCTTGTTCGGTCAGATCTCCCTCCAGAAGACTCAAAACACTTTGTAAAGGCTGGTGACATCTAGTGGAAGCAATAGGAAGTGCCAAAATATTCCTCAGCCCCTGTGTTTTTCAATGGGATAGGTTTAAAGGTAATACAACACATCAGGTATCCACTTCCTGTCAGAAAATGTCTCAGGGTTTTGCCTGCCAAATGAGTTCTGTTATACTCACAGACACCATTCAAACAGTTTTAGAAAATTTAGGGTGTTTTCTATCCATATGTAATAAGTATATGCATATTCTAGTTACTGGGTAGGAGTGGTAACCAGATTAAATCGGGTATGTTTTTTTATCCAGCCGTGTCAATACTGCCCCCTAGCCCTAACAGGTTAAACATGCTGCAGATTAGTTTGTAAAGTGACCCATGTAAGCTCAATATTTCAGAACTAGGTTGAGTGCTAACCCTGACTATCAGACCTTGAATTTCCCGGCGGCGTGTGGCCGTCGATGTCCCCTTGTGTGGCCGTAATGCCCCCTAAAAAAATCCATGCCGTTGTGAACTTGAGCTGAAAATAATAATTCCCTTCTCCCGGCTGCCTATCACCGTGCTCCGAAGCACCTCTCACTCGCATGGCGCTCTCAGATCTCAATTCTTATTAACCAATACCCGTCACGTGATCAAGTCCTTCACACAGGCATTGCAGCTCCAAAGTACTCTATAAGTGAAAACCGACATCAGGGATGCAACAGCACGTGTCCTTATCAAATTCTGATGGGCATATTTACTTTGTCAGCCAACAATATGATTAACCAACCAAAGGCACTAGCCTATGTCAATCTCCTATCCCCCATAGTACAACAGTTTACCTATTCTATTGGTCAGCTTGTTCTTCTGTGAGAAATATTTCAAATATACTCTGGGACAGTTGATGGATTCGAAAGATGGGGCGGCAGGCAGCCTAGTGGGTAGAGCGTTGGGCCAGTAACCGAAAAGTTTCTAATTCGAATCCCTGAGCTGACAAGGTAAATAAATATCTGTTGTTCTGCCCCTGAACAAGGCAGTTAACCCACTGTTCCTAGGCTGTCAATGTAAATAAGAATTTGTTCTTAACTGACTTGCCTTGTTAAATAAAGGTACAAATAAAAAGATCCCAAATGAATACAACCACTGTACATCAAACTTTTAAAGTAATGAGGCTGATTCAACAGGTCAGAACGTTTAGCTTAAAGTGTTGATAAACTATTAGGCTATTTCTTCACATAAGAGTGAGCAGTTTCATATAACAGATGAAAATATACTTAACTGTAGAAAGAGGGAAGCTCTAAAGATGCAAAAACAAGCAAAAGTTGTTAATGACTAGGATTGTGTCTTTGGCTGCTGGAGAAAGTAGGGGGAAAAAATTGAAATACTGGTTTCAATGGCATATGAGGAAGTGTTTATAAAAGAGTCCCCTTAACATTCCTATGGTCGGAACACATTAAGATATGCCTCATAAAATGACATGTCCAGGTTTTAAACTATGGTAAAATAGTTACAAAATGTTGGCTGCCTCCTATTGCAAGGAGTTACTAGCTGAACGAACAGTGCCTCAATTATGTGGACAGAATCAAGCCTTTAGATATTAATAATGATCCTACATATGTCAAATATTTTCAGGGGCGTCCATGCCTGCGCTGGTCTGGACATAACCTATGCACATTGGCTACAGCCTGTTATCACCTACACTGACATGTAGGCTATTTATGTACATTTACACACACTTGTTTTTCTTAACAGAATAACTATTGTTTTTCAAATCAATTTAATTGCATATTTTGGTTAATTGCCTTGGTGCCCTGTCAGATTGGTCACCTCTTGAGGGCCAAATGGCTCTGTCCCTAAAATCACAAAATTCCAGGCCTCCTGACTATACAGCCCAGCTAAATGCTGAAGGCCAGTTTATAAGACCAGAATTGAAGAACAATGCAATAGCAACAGTCCTAATCTTGAGTTTTGTTCTGGTTATTTTTCTTACACATAACATGTAGTGACCATGTAGTGTTTATTGTAATTTGACTGTGAATGTCATGTTTCAGGGTAAGAAATATAAGCCCTTGGACCTGAGACCCAGGAAGACTCGTGCAATCCGCAGGAGACTCAACAAGCATGAGGAGACTCTCCGAACCAAGAAGATGCAGAGAAAGGATCGCCTGTATTCCATTCGCAAATTTGCTGTCAAGGCTTAAGGTCGTTTGTCTTGTACAAATAAATTGACTAAAAAGAGAAAGTATGTTGTCTTCTGTAAAGGGATGTCACTTAAAATGGTCTATGTGAGTGGGTGGAGTGTTAATTGCAAACATCTTCAGGGTAATTATTTGGTGAGACATTTTGCATCCGTAATATGCACTGATATTAGATATGGTATGCTGAGGATTCTGCTGTGGTTAGAAAAAAGGCTCTTAGTTGGAATTGGGACAACCTCAATGCCTTTGCTAAAATACTGATCTGAAGAATGTAGTATTTCATAGCAGGAATGTAATAACCAGTAAAGACCTGTGGGGTGTACGAGTACTGAATGTTTTGACTAGGTATAAAGTGATGATTAAATGAACAAAATCATAAGGCTATATAAACAAGCATTGTACTTCCTATCATATGCCTCATTTATCTGTATTGTATGTGTGCAATATCCTCATAATACTCAGGAATGGTAGGAAAAACACCTGGAAACTCACTAATGTAAAATGGAAAGGTCAAACAATGTCAAAATTAGTAATGGGAACTAAATTTCCTTGAGGTCCCTCTCAAATCCGCCCATGCTCAATTTTGTGGTGTGCAGGCTTCAGAGAATACTATAGGGTTGATTAATATGTGATTGTGTGAAAGTTAATTAGCATCAGCAGCACAACACCCCATAACAAACTATAGGGATGTACTTGTTGGATTTTCATTTATTTAACCTTTAACAAGGCAAGTCAGTTAAGAACAAATTGTTATTACAATGACGGCCTACCCCAGCCAAACCCGGACGACACTGGGCCAATTGTGCGCTGCCCTATGGGACTCCCAATCACGGCCGGATGTGACGCAGCCTTCATTGGGCTTGTTTGTCATTGGTTAAAACACTGCCTATGGTGTTTTCAAGTGTTTAATTGAAATCTGGCTGCAACAACCAATGAAGTCATACGATGTATTTGGCAAATACCATTGATCAACAGCAGTACTGAAATGGTATGGCTCCAATGGAGCATGCACTATGACTAGGATGCATTTTGTCACCACAAGGGGGCAAAATGAAATGTTTATTTGTCATATGCTTTGTAAACAACCGGTGTAGACTAACACTGAAATGCTTACTTACAGACCATTCCCAACAATGCAGAATGATTACAAAATATCCCGTAAGGTATTAACTGAAGTAAGGTAATGTTATTTGTGCCAGTTTAACATTTGGATTTTGGTCATGTAGCCAAATGAGTTGGTCAGAAAGGTTTTGATTTTATAAAGTAATGGGACTAAAGGAAAGCTGAAGTATGGGGTCCTGGGGATAGGCATCACTCAGGCAGTAGTCTATATAGAATTCTCCACTGCTCTGCTTATGACTGGGAAATGTCTCAGCAGCTGACCATCGCACACATAAACCGAACACAATACAATGTAATTCCCCATCCACTTGCTGTTTTCCATGGCATGCATTTGTATTTTCTTATGTCTCTCGTTTCAGTTCTGTATTCACTGCACCATTAGTGTAATGTTATTGCTATTATGTCTAAAATGATCTGGACAATTGAAGAACCCAGTCTTGACATGAACACAAATCCTATCTGTGTACTTTGATATCTCATATGAGGTATTTTTAGCCCAGAGTTAAATGTGTAATATACATGCATGTTTTTCATTAGGAAACCACATTCTCTTTCACCCAAAGAGACCAACACACATATTTGCCTTTTCTGAACTGGAAGTAAGATCACAATATCATCTTTGCTTCTGGCATTTCCTTGGATCAGGTTATGTGAGATTGTGTTTTTACTTTGTGTTTCTTATGTTTGGATATTAATCGGGTCTCACTGGCAAGTAAGATAACCCAAGATATGGATTGACATGGGATTCAATGTGAATGGCAGTATGAATGTTCTCATGTCTGATTTGTGTATCTGCCAATATGCCTCTGCAGAACAAACACACTCTTAATCTCCTGGGGTCCAGAAAGGCCCCACACAAAGGTCTTGGTGGTTTTTATTTTGGGGAGTCTGTTCACATGCTGCCTAACAGATGTAGGGGCCCTCCCTTGAACAGCTGCTGGCATTATCTGGAGAGGGATGCATTCCTGTTGCTGTTCCATGTCATATCCATGAGCTCTCTGCTTTGGGACCACAAGGCCAGTTGTTCTGTAATGTGTTATCCCCTGAAACCTGGGATTGTCAGTGGGCTCCATTGAGTTGATGTCTTCTGTAGGGACCTGTGGCCTGATGATGTCCTCTGAGGGGCCCTGTAGACTGGGGTTTAATGTAGGGGCCTCCTGTATTTGGACGGTTTCTTTATGATCCTGTTGTAGACTGGTATTATTGTTAGGGTTCAGCATTGTGACATTTTCTGAAGGGGTCGGTGTTCTGATCATTTCTGTGGTGTCTTGTAGGCCGTTGTTTTCTATTGTTGGCCTGTGATAAATAGATGTATATGATTAGAAAGGAAATAGATGACAAATTTGGCCTCACTACGTTAAAATGTACTTCTAAACTTCACACCATATGTGTTTCTCTGCCATAATTTGATCAGTGGCTATCGTATTTCTACACCAGATTTTTTTAAATTACATTAATTAAAAAATATATATATCAGTATTCAGACCCTTTACTTAGTACTTTGTTGAAGCACCTGTGGCAGCGATTACAGCTTCAAGTCTTGGGTATGATGCTACAGGCTTGGCACAACTGTATTTGGGGAGTTTCTCCCTTTCTTCTCTGTAGATCCTCTCAAGCTCTGTCAGGTTGGATGGGGAGCGTCGCTGCAGAGCTAATTTTCAGGTCTCTCCAGAGATGTTCGATCGGCTTCAAGTCCGGGCTCTGGCTGGGCCACTCAAGGATATTCAGAGACTTGTCCCGAAGCCACTCCTGCGTTGCGTTGTCTTGGCTGTGCTTAGGATAGTTGTCCTGTTGGAAGGTGAACCTTCGCCCCAGTCTGAGGTTCTGAGCAGGTTTTCATCAAGGATTTCTGTACTTTGTTCCGTTCATCTTTGCCTCGATCCTGACTAGTCTCCCAGTCCCTGCTGCTGAAAAACATCCCTACGGCATGGTACCAGATGTCCTCCAGACGTGACTTGGCATTCAGGCATTCAGTTACATCTTGGTTTCATCAGACCAGAGAATCTTGTTTCTCATGGTCTGAGAGTCCTTTCAGGTGCCTTTTGGCAAACTCCAAGCGGGCTGTCATCTGCCCTTTAGTGAGGATTGGCTTCCGTCTGTCCACTTTACCATAAAGGCCTGATTGGTAGAGTGCTGCAGAGATGGTTGTCCTTCTGGAAGGTTCTCCCATCTCCACAGAGGAACTCTGGAGCACTGTAAGAGTGACCATCGGGTTCTTGGCCACCTCCCTGACCAAGGCCCTTCTCCCCTGATTGCTCAGTTTGGCCAGGCGGCCAGCTCTAGGAAGATTCTTGGTGGTTCCAAACGTCTTCCATTTTAAGAATGATGGAGGCCACTGTTCTTGGGGACCTTCAATGCTGCAGAAATGTTTCTAAAAACCTGTTCTCGCTTTGTCATTATGAGTTATTGTGTGTAAAATGATGAAGAAAAAAATCTATTTTACCCATTTTAGAGTACGGCTGTAATGTAACAAAATGTGAAAAAAGTCAAGGGGCCTGAATACTTTCCGAATGCACTATATGTATGACATTATAACACCCGTATAACACCCATAAATAAACCCATACCTCACATCCTCCTTCTCTATATACGTCTCCTCCTCTTCATCCTCATAGTATGATGAAGAGGGCAGATAAAGATGCAGTGTGGATGATGTTGAGAAAGGCCTCCTCCCCCTCCATGTGTCCTGCTGCTGTCTATGTGTGTTGTCATGTTTGGCATTGCAGGGCACTCTGGGACATTCTTACAAGAAATGTATAATAAAGTCAGTCAGTCAATGTGAGAGATGTGGTTTTGGAGTGTGAACAGCTACCTTCTGAAACTACAGCTGCAGATGTTTCATATTCATTCTTGGCTAGTGTCCAAATACAATGTCTTGAAATTAACATGGTCAGTGTATGAGAGATTGAGCACAACTTCATTTAAAGCAGTGTTAAGATTGTGTGTGTGTGTGTGTGTGTGTGTGTGTGTGTGTGTGTGTGTGTGTGTGTGTGTGTGTGTGTGTGTGTGTGTGTGTGTGTGTGAGACCAATATCGATAGAGGATTTCAAAGGTAATTAATAAAAGCTGCAGCTAACACACAGAGGAAATTTCATGCGAACGGGTAATAAAATTGGTTGATTATTTGTTTGGGCAACCAAAGATAAACCACAGCTGTTTAGCCTGAAGTCAGAAAGGGAAAAGATTAGTTTATCCATGTTATTTGGTTATGTTTATGGGAATTTGTGAGGCAGATGGAAGCTTGTGTGTATAGCTCTACTGTTGGCTCATAAGAGAGAACTCTGATCAAAGGGCTTTTTCAATGGTTAGCACTAAGAGTAAACAGCAGCCTCAGTCACCCATTATAACAGTGATGAGTACACTTTAGCTCCATATGCTGCAACACAGGTCAGGTTAGCCAGTTAAGCAGTAGTAATTGGGATTTTTATTTGTGTTTGGTTTGTTACATGCAAAGCTAGTGTTCCTTCCAAGTTAGCTTTGTGGATTAAGGGACTGTGTAAGCAAGCGAAAACATAAACAGGATATGAAAAATTAGGAGATCAAGAAAGAAAGAATTTGACAGTTGGAATATATTAGATATTTTCCACTAAGAGAAGGGTGTTTACCTGTCCTGTCCCTGATTTGAGCTCCAGGTCTCTGGCCCGGGTCTCTGCGCCTTCCTCCTCCCCCGGGTGCAGTAACTGGTCTGCTCATGGCTCTGGTCCCCCTCCCTGGGCTGTTCTCCAGTCTACCCAGAGCACTGCTCACTGGCCTCCCTCCCGTTCCTCTGGCATTGCTCTTGGGAGTCAACCTGGCACTGCTGCAGCTGGGCCTCTGCTGCAGAGTGCAGCGGAAGCCCTGGGCTGAGAGAACACAGGTAGAGTTAGAACAGGATCTTCTAATGAAAGTAACAGCAATAGAGTTTTGATATTGCTTTAAAGCACCATAGTCATTTCCAACCCAGCACTGCATGAGTATTGAGTCAGAATGAATGGCGTCTTCTGATTCTGTTGCTGTGGATATTTATGTATTGCTAGAGTATCACCGTAAAGGCAACTGGTGTAGACATCATCTGAAGAGGTGGGGTCTGCGGATGCTCTGAGGGATCGCCTCTGGAAACAGGATGTTGGTCTTTGTAACCAGGATCTTGGCCTTGGAAACCATGCAGAGTGCCCTCGATCCATGCGGAGGCCTCTGGACTTAAACGTCCCTATTGATTTATAGAAACAGGCTTTGGTCTCTGAAGTAAATGCAAATTTTCTCTTGGGCTCTTTTAATGAAAAATCCTAATTAAAATGAAAAGCATACAGTTAGAGTGCAGCTGGCTGTGACTTACGGGACAGTAGGTAAAGCAGCACAATTCTTAAATCACCAAAACATCTGCAAAAGAAGAGGAAACATCCTTATGGAGCATTAGACAGAAGCATGTTCGCATACAAAATGTAGATGATTGAGTGCAGTGATGTTTGAACATGTCTGTCAGGACACTATCAACACATACAGAGATTGAATATTAAAGCTACAATATGTAACTTTTTGGGCGACCAGAACAAATTCACATAGAAATGTGTGTTATAGATCTATCAAGCGAGTCTAAGAAGTGGTAGATCTATTCTATGTGCACTATTTCTATGCTTCCCATTCTTAAGTTTCATTTTTGAATCTTTCACTTTCAGTTTTGTACACCAGCTTCAAACAGCTGAAAATACAATACTTTTGGTTATGGAAAATATTTTTCCCAGCGATTTAGATGGTACAATGATTCTCTACACGACACTTGCTTGTTTTGTCATATAAACAAAAATTAGGCAAACTATTAGAATTTTAGCAACCAGGAAATGGCGGAGTGATTTCTGTTAATACTGTGTATCAGTGGCCTCCCAGGTGGCGCAGTGGTCTAAGGCACTGTATCGCAGTGCTAGCTGTGCCGCCAGCGATTCTGGGTTCGCGACCGGGAGGCCCATGGGGCGGTGCTTGACCTTCGCCTCTCCCGAGTCCGTACGGCAGTTGCAGAAATGAGACAAGACTGTAACTACTACCAATTGGATACCACGAAATTGGGGAGAAAAAGGGGGGTAAAAAAAAAAAAAAATACTGTGTATTGGACAATGTCACAAAAACAATCTGTGTGCTTCTATGGGGCAGAAGTCAGCATGTTGTTGGATAGCCAGATTGCTAGCAAGAGTGACAAGAAACTGCAATGTGGGGAATCGTTTCAGATCGTTTTATCTTGTTCTTGATACCATGTCTTGTTTTGAGGTGTTTTGACTGATTTCATGTCAACGCTAATATGGCTAAAGTGCGCTAGCGAGCTAACCAACAACTGTATTGATGTATTTGAGAGGGAACAAGTGTTCATTGTGCAAATGTATTTATGTTTTCAATAAACTTTGGAGACAAAATATAGCTTAAGCAACTTAAGCCAGTGTTTCCCAAACTCCGCCAAGGGGTGCACATTTTGGTTTTTGCCCTAGCACTACACAATTGATTCAAATAATGAACTAATCATCAAGCTTTGATTATTTGAAATCAGCTGTGTAGTGCTGGAGCAAAAACCAAAACGTGTTCCCCTTGAGGTCCCCAGGACCAAGTTTTGGAAATGCTGATCTAAGCCAACCCAGTCTGTTTTGCCCCATAGTTGTGCAGGCATCGGTTGTTGCTAAACAACCAACACCTCTATACCAGGGGAGAAAGACTGCCCCCTCTCATTGAAGCCGGAGATGTTCAAGGCCGACCACAGTATTGCGGGCATTGTTTGCACAAAACAGGATCCATTATAGGAATGGAAAAATTACAATATTCGTGGTCAATCTTCATATATATAAAAAAAATAATACACCAGATGTATGTCCTTGAACAGATTATTTTAAAATCGCACACAGAAGAAGTTAGAAGGATAATTGAATTGCTAATGGAAGCCTGCAGTACCCCTGTCGGCCTTCAAACTTAGTTGTTCAATGAGATGGGGCTAGCCTGCAACGTCACCAGTGATGCCAACTTAGCAATTTTGTTGCTAGATTTAGCAACTTTTTAGACTACCCTGGCAACTTTTTTTTCAAACAGCACTTAGCAACAAATTTAGCTGCTTTTAAAAATGTATTTGGAACTTTTAGCAACTTTTTAAAAGTGACTCAAACACTAAACTGCACGCATTTTCCCTCTAAATGACACAAAAACGATTTTCTCTGTCACACACTCAGTCACAACACACGTGCCTGGCTGCAAAAGTGCATTGTGAGTGACGTCAGCAGCAGGCCAGCAGCAATTTCAGCAAATTGAAAATCATTGTTGGTTGACTGCAGCAGCAGTTGTACGGGTTCGACGAGCCAAACCCAATGAATATAGTTGGTCATGAATGTTTGATCTTGAACAAAATTACAACATCAATCAACATGTCTCAATCAAATTTGTACAGCTAGAAGTACAGAAAAGAGTGAGAGTCTGTACCTGAACAAATGTCAAATCATATTTTTTGCCGAGCTGGCCAGTCAATTTAAGTAACGTTATTGTGTATTCTACGTAATGACGCAGATTTACGTTATCACGCAATCACGCACAACGTCATTTAGCAACTTTTAGCAACAAATCAACCTGCCTCTGGCAACTTACCCTGAAAATTAGTTGGCAACACTGAACGTCACTTTCTTGACTAGCTCAAACTATGCACACAGACAGAATTGGTAATTGGTTATAAATATCTTTGCTATGTATGTGAGAGAAATAGTAATGGCGTCTTTTTGTAGGCACTAACTCTGCCATGGTTCGTTGAACAAAACTTACGTGGAAATGAATCGCGTATTTGGAGGGTTTTTGGTAAACACAGGCTTAGGAGATCTTATACGTTTTGTTCTATGATATAATCATCATCAGCTAACATCACTTTTTGAAGCGTTTATTTAATTTTAAAAAGCACATAAAGGTTGCTTAATTCATAAAGGTCATGTTAACTGACTGATATTATCTCATAGAACAAAAAAGTGTCAGATCTAAGCTTGTGTTAACCTCAGATTTTATTTTTGGTGTTTATCCCAAAACGCTATTCTTTCCCCATTAATTTTCACCATATGAATGGCTGAACGAACAAGAGGTAACTAATTTCCGGGATTTAGGACTACAAGCTGGCGAGCTCTAGTGCTTCCAAGACAACTAGTAACTCCAAAAAAGTTGGTCAAATCATGATGTCAGAGATCTTCGGGTCAGAAAGTCGGGGGCGCTTGGATGAGCGTTCAAAGCGTTTTTTTCCCCAGTCGGAGTTCCCAGTTGTCTTGAACGCACTGAAGTCGGATTTTGGGATTTCCGAACTCGGCATATGTCTTCATGAGACCCCATAACAGCATTTCTGTTAGCCAGTAGTAGCCTGCTTTTCTCAGATCAGAAAATAGAAAAGCCGATAAATAAAATTGGCCCTGGACAATTGTCCAGGAGGAGATTAAAATAAAATCCCATTGCAAAATAATCCTTTTTAGCATATTCATTGATGGAAATACATTTGACTGGGCATGCTTATCGCTATATAGGATCATTTACATAATTTAGTGGAATTAATTTGGAGCATGTGTACAGAATATTTGTTATGTACAGTTGAAGTCAGAAGTTTACATACACCTTAGCCAAATACATTTAAACTCAGTTTTTCACAATTCCTGACATTTAATCCTAGCCATCTATTTTGTGTAGTGCACCAGTCCCTCCTGCAGCAAAGCACCCCCACAACATGATGCTGCCACCCTCGTGCTTCACGGTTGGGATGGTGTTCTTCGGCTTGCAAGCCTCCCCCTTTTTCCTCCAAACATAACGATGGTCATTATGGCCAAACGTTCTATTTTTGTTTCATCAGACCAGAGGATATTTTTCCAAACGGTATGATCTTTGTCCCCATGTGCAGTTGCAAACCATAGTCTGTTTTTTTTATGGCGGTTTGGAGCAGTGGCTTCTTCCTTGCTGAGCGGCAATTCAGGTTATGTCGAAATAGGTCTCGTTTTGACTGTAGATATAGATATTTTTGTATCCGTTTCCTCCAGCATCTTCACAAGGTCCTTTGCTGTTGTTCTGGGATTGATTTGCACTTTTCGCACCAAAGTACGTTAATCTCTAGGAGACTCCTTCCTGAGCGGTATGACGGCTGAGTGGTCCCATGGTGTTTATACTTGCATACTACTGTTTGTACTGATGGATGTGGTACCTTCAGGCATTTGGAAATTGTTCCCAAGGATGAACCAGACTTGTGGAGGTCTACAGTTTTTTTTCTGAGGTCTTGACTGATTTCTTTTGATTTTCCCATGATGTCAAGCAAAGACGCACTGAGTTTGAAGGTAGGCCTTGAAATACATCCACAGGTACACCTCCAATTGACTCAAATTATGTCAATTAGCCTATCAGAAGTATCTAAAGCCATTACATAATTTTCTGGAATTTTCCAAGCTGTTTAAAGGCACAGTCAACTTAGTGTATGTAAACTTCTGACACACTGGAATTGTGATACAGTGAATGATAAGTGAAATAATCTGTCTGTAAACAATTATTGGAAAAATTACTTGTGTCATGCACAAAGTAGATGTCCTAACCGGCTTGTCAAAACTATAATTTGTTAACAAGAAATGTGTGGAGTGGTTGAAAAATGAGTTTTAATGACTCCAACCTAAGTGTATGTAAACTTTCGACTTCAACTGTATTTCATTTATCACACATTTACAGATACAGAGCCTTTGAGTGGAAAATCTGTCAGACAGTGCAAGAGCTGCTGCTGCCTCATATTGTGGTGCTTTCAGGACATCTGGGAACTCCAAAAAATAGGCCGATGAGTTTCAGGTCGGAAAAGTTGGAGCCAGAGTTCCCGAGTTGGAATTCCGAATTGGATGACCTGTCAAAACGATTTTTCTCATTCGGAGCTCGTTTTTTTCCCTAGTTCCCAGTTGTGTCGAACACACTGAAGTCGGAAGTCAGAGATTTCCGAGCTCCCAGTTGCTTTGAACGCGGCATCCAACGGCAACGGAAGGCAGGCTTCAGCGCACCACACAGGCATGTCTTACGTTGCTTCAAAGTAGCCTATCAGATCTCCTCTCTTTCTAAATTGCCAAAGGATATTTTCATCTCTGTCACATGAAACCACTCACATGTGCAGTGCTCTTTTGACAACATTATTTTCCCGCTAACTGCATTATGGAACGAACATTCGCGCGTAGCCTACTGCCTTGTGCGCATTGCTGGCTGTATAATGTGAAGAAATAATAGTTTATCAACATTTTAAGCTAAACGTTGTGATCTGTTGCATCAGACTCATTGCTTTTAATTGTAGTCTTGGCCTACTGTTTGTATGAATTTGGGATCTACCGTCCCACAACTGTCCCAGTCTGTTTGGAATAGGCTATTTCTCGACAAGCTGACCAAAATAATAGGTAGCCTAAACTTTTCTACTATAGTAGATGGACATAGGCTAGTAATTTTGCTGTTATTTTCTGGTATTGTCGGCTGAGGAAAAGCACATGTGGACAGTTATTCTAATGGACAGATCGCAATTTATTGGGGCGGAGGAGTGATCCAAAATAGGGGAGGGTTGATAAACTTTTTTTTTTATTGGGCACAGGGGAGGGTAGTGTATTTTTTTCCCTGGTTTACATTTGCTCTTTTGCAGGTTTTACTTAAAAATGTCTTCCCCCCAAGCCAAATTTCCTCATGTGCTTAAATGCGCCTCCCCTATATCAAGGTGTATTAGTACTTCCCATATGTTCTTTGCTTTTTCATGTGCTAACTTTTACTGTACCACCAACCTGGTCTCAGAGCATTTTGTATTGTTCTGTACGTAAATCCGAGACACCCTTTTAGCATGATATGTTCTGTTTGTTTTTGGTTGCTTGAGATATATGGTTACTTAAAACCTCTTAAGGATCCGACACTTAAAAAAAAAAAAATCACCTAAAATGACATACCCAAATGTAACTGCCTGTAGCTCAGGACCTGAAGCAAGGATATGCATATTCTTGATACCATTTGAAAGAAAACACTTTGAAGTTTGTGGAAATGTGAAATTAATGTATGAGAATATAACGCATTAGATCTGGTAAAAGATAACACAAAGAAAAAAACATGCGTTTTCTTGTATTCTTTTGTACCATCATCTTTGAAATGCAAGAGAAAGGCCATAATGTATTATTCCAGCCCAGGCACTATTTCGATTTTGGACACTAGATTGCAGCAGTGTATGTGCAAAGTTTTATACTGTTCAAAATGTTGTATCAAGACTGCCCAAATGTGCCAAATTGGTTTATTAATACATTTTCAAGTTCATAATTGTGCACTCTCCACAAACAATAGCATGGTATTATTTCACTGTAATCGCTACTTTAAATTGCACAGTTAGTTTTAACAGTTAGTTTTAAATTGCACAATTGCACAGTTAGTTTTAGAAGAATTTAAGCTTTTTGCCCATATCAGATATGTCTATGTCCTGTGATTTTCTTTTTGTTACTTACAACCTCATGCTAATCACATTAGCCTACGTTAGCTCAACCATCCGGGGGGGGGGGGGGGGGGATCCTGTAGAGGTTACCCTTTAACCTAACTCCTAAAATTAACCCTAGCCCCTAATCCCTAGCTTTACTAACATTAGGCACCTAGCAAGAATTTGTAACATACCATACGTTTTGCAAATTCGTAACATTGTACGTTTTGCAAATTCTTAACATATTGTACATTTGCAAATTCGTAACATATAATACAAATTGTAATTCGTAACATCAAATCAAAATCAAATTACATTTTTCACATGTGCCAAATACAACAGGTGTAGACCTTACAGTGAAATGCTTACTTACAAGCCCTTAACCAACAATGCAGTTAAGAAAAATAAGAGTTAAAAAAATATTTACTAAATAAACTAAGGTTTAAAAAGTAACACAATAAGAGAACAATAACGAGGCTATAGGGTACCAGTACCATGTCAATGTGTGGGGGTACAGGTTAATTGAGGTACTTTGTACATGTAGGTAGGGGTAAAGTGACTGTGCATAGATAATAAACAGCGAGTAGCAGCAGCATAAAAAAATGCAGGGTCAATGCAAATTGTCCGGGTAGCCATTTGATTAGCTGTTCAGAGGTCTTATGGCTTGGGATAGAAGCTGTTAAGGAGCCTTTTGGACATAGACTTGGAAGTTGGCACAGTTTATGACAATTTTTAGGGCCTTCCTCTGACACCGCCCGGTATAGAGGTCCTGGATGGCAGGAAGCTTGGCCCTAGTGATGTACTGGGCCGTACGCGCTACCCTCTGTAGCACCTTGCGGCCGGATGCCGAGCAGTTGCCATACCAGGTGGTGAAGCAACCAGTCAGGATGCTCTCGATGGTGCAGCTGTAGAACTTTGAGGATCTAAGGACCCATGCCAAATCTTTTGAGTCTCCTGAGGGGGAATAGACATTGTCATGCCCTCTTGACGACAGTCTTGGTGTGGTTGCACCATGATAGTTTGTTGGCGATGTGGACACCAAGGACCTTGAAGCTCTCAACCTGCTCGACTACAGCCCCGTTGATGAGAATGGGGACGTGCTCGGCCCTCCTTTTCCTGTAGTCCACAATATCATATCCTACGAAATGGGTGATGGACATCCACAAATTAATACACGTTTCGAATGATTGACAGCATGTCCAATGTTAAATGTTTATTATTTTAAGCTTGGAAAAGAGAACCTTAAACCCAGACTTGGACCGCACACCCGCCACACTGAATAGCAGGCTAGTGATCGCTTTGCAATGCTTGCAATTAGCCACCGATTCCTTCCAAACCACTCATTGTTGAATTTGCGATTTCCAACTTGTTGTGTAATGTTTATGTCCAATGGCCGATGAGTACCGATACGTTTTATCTATAATTTCTCTTCATTATTTCTCTTCATATGACAAGGGTTGAAAAAGATTTGCCAGTAGATTGTCGACTTGATTCATGATGACTGCTAGCTTGCTAGCTAAGATTGCTAGCTAAGCTTGCTAGCTAAGATACTGTAGATATAACGTCATTTGACATCATTACCTTCAAACTCAGTGCCTCTTTGCTTGACATCAAGGGAAAATCAGACCTCCAGAATGAACCAGACCTCCACAAGTCTGGTTCATTCTTGGGAGCAATTTCCAAATGCCTGAAGGTACCACGCTCATCTGTACAAACAATAGTATGCAAGTATAAACACCATCGGACCACGCAGCCATCAAAGCGCTCAGGAAGGAGACACGTTCTGTCTCCTAGAGATAAACGTACTTTGGTGCGAAAAGTGCAAATCAATCCCAGAACAACAGCAAAGGACCTTGTGAAGATGCTGGAGGAAACAGGTACAAAAGTATCTATATCCACAGTAAAACGTGTCCTATATCGACATAACCTGAAAGGCCACTCAGCAAGGAAGAAGCCACTACTCCAAAACCGCCATAAAAAAGTCAGACTACGGTTTGCAACTGCACATGGGGACAAAGGTTGTACTTTTTGGAGAAATGTCCTCTGGTCTGATGAAACAAAAATAGAACTGTTTGGCCATAATGACCATCGTTAAGTTTGGAGGAAAAAGGGGGAGGCTTGCAAACCGAAGAACACCATCCCAACGGTGAAGCACGGGGTGGCAGCATCATGTTGTGGGGGTGCTTTGCTGAAGGAGGGACTGGTGTACTTCACAAAATAGATGGCATCATGAGGAAGAAAAATATGTGGATATATTGAAGCAACATCTCAAGACATCAGTCAGGAAGTTAAAGCTTGGTTGCAAACGGACAATGACCCCAAGCATACTTCCAAAGTTGTGGCAAAATGGCTTAAGGACAACAAAGTCAAGGTATTGGAGTGGCCATCACAAAGCCCTAAACTCAATCCTTGACCCAAGTTAAACATTTTAAAGGCAATGCTACCAAATACTAATTGAGTGTATGCAAACTTCTGACCCACTGGGAATGTGATGAAAGAAATAAAAGCTGAAATAAATCACTCTCTCTACTATTATTCTGACATTTCACATTCTTAAAATAAAGTGATCCTAACTGACCTAAGACAGGGAATTTTTACTAGGATTAAATGTCAGGAATTGTGAAAAACTGAGTTTAAATGTAGTTGGCTAAGGTGTATGTAAACTTCTGACTTCAACTGTATATGGATGTTACATTTTACTTCCTGGGTTGGTTATGAAGGCTTCTTCTAACCCATCGCTCTCTACTACATATAATAATACGATTAAAATATATCTTTACATTAAAAACCAAAGTCTATCAGAATTCCAGTCATTCCAATACATGTTATACCCCTTGATATTCAAGAATAGGACTTGGAGATATGGAAGTATAGATTAGCCAAATTGTTTTCCCTGAGCATAACCCCAAAACTAAGGATTTATTAGCCAGCCCTACTCTGTTGTTTGTGATTTTGTTGTCATGGAGGAGTGATTGGGGTCATTGATTTGAGTTGGGGAAAAAATGCTGCCCTCATGGAATGGCATGCTTTGAGCACGACTGAAACGTGCTATTTACATGTGAAAAATTAATACCATATGCTGCATTTTCTATAGGCCTATTGTTAAACTTTTTGTTGGTGTCACTTTGATATCTTGATAATATGCAGCTGTTTAAAGGGCAAATCCACAGATGAAACAATAACAAAATGGACACCCCGCCTCTGTTTTGGTAAAAAGCTGAGGGACGGGCCTGGAGAAATGTAACCACTCTCAGATTAATAGACAGAGCTATGGATGCAAGGACTAACCATCCATGATATCAAATGTATTGGTTTAACCATGTTATGAGGCTATACAGTGTTTGTTTACGTTTACAAACATTGGAGAAAACAAGCTTATATTTTGGGTTGTAATGAAGTGTGACAGTTGAACTAAGCTCATGAGGCATTTATAAGTTATATTCTTCAAGAATCAATGGATATAATTTACAAGTCCAAAAATGGATGTAGCAACTACAGATTGCCGCTTTAAGTCTATTAGATTGAGCAATAAAAGCCCCAGTTTTATTCCATAGGCTTGGATCTGTGCAGCTGTGTGCAGCTGTTGCAAGAGCGCATTTTTCACTGGCTGTCCACTGGTTCCAAAAACAATAATTGATAGGCAGCTTAAACTTCTTGAATTCAACCATTATTGGGTTCAAATACACATTTAGATTTGTGAACAGCCACCCACAACAACCACAATCTGTAAGGTGCAAATAGCTAAATGAGAGAGCAGCAGTGTGATTCACATCAATGCGCCATGTAGATAACAATATTAAGTGATATCCGTATCGCCGTAGACTACACCACTGCTGTCGTCCTTACCTCCAAGCGTTTATTCAAGTTGGATAATCTTTGGATTTCAACAGAAGTCGTACCATTGGAAGACATAGCTTGGACTGTATCCTAGAAAAGCCTATTCCTGCTCTTTTCCCGCTATCCATAAAACCCATTTGGTGTGTCATCATAGTGGTCTCTGACTTGTGGTCAGACTCGCTCAGGTGGAACAAATTTAAACTTGCGCCTTTTTTCAATGCTGATT
This sequence comes from Salmo salar, assembly GCF_965601325.2. Classification (NCBI taxonomy): domain Eukaryota; kingdom Metazoa; phylum Chordata; class Actinopteri; order Salmoniformes; family Salmonidae; genus Salmo; species Salmo salar. The sequence continues at coordinate 18,759,012 of NC_138310.1, read as the reverse complement.
TGAATGTCATTGAGAAAACAGAGAAGTGTCAAAGATTTTTTCTCAGCAAACCTCCTTTCCGAATTTAAAAGTAATCACCAAAGTAATCATCTAGTTTTTCAAAAGTATATGTAATCGGATTACAATATTTTTGCAGGTAACGTTACGGATTGCAGCTACCGTTTTTTTGTAATCCGTTACATGTAACGGATGATATGTAATCCATTACTCCCTCATCTACTCAACCAACACCACAACCAGCTGGCGCAATTGGGTACGGCTATGGAGAAGGTCCTTCGTATTCTCCACCGCCTTGACAACACCAGAGAAAATCTTCATACCGTTATTAGAGGGCCTTCTACCACACGTCTTCACAGTGAGCCAGTCCCCCAGCCTACCTAGCAGTCCGCCCAGGTCAGCTATGCCCGACTGTCCCTTCCGGAGAAGTATGACGGTACTCCATCTAAATATTGTGGTTTCCTAGTCCAGTGCTCCCTCCATTTTGTAAATCAGACTGGAGCCCCCACCACTGAGAGGTCCAAGGTTGCCACGGTCATTTCCCTCTGACCGGGCGGGCGTTGGAATTGGCTACGGCAGTCTGGAAGAGAGGAGAGTACAAGCTGGGTTCCTACAAGAGGTTCAAGGCTCTGTTCAGGGCGGTCTTCGACCATCCTCCAGAGGGCAGAAAGGGAGGTGAGTGACTTCTCCAACTCCATCAGGGTGCTCAGACCACTGTAGAGTACGCCTTCACCTTTCAGACTGTGGCAGCCTCCAGTGGATGGAATGAGCTGGCGCTCCGCACCCTATTGCGGGGGAGGACGGCGCCAAGAGGTACAAATGGAGTTGGCATATCGGGATGACAACCTTTCCTTGGACACACTCATCGCAATGGCCATTCGTCTGGATAACCATTTTCGGGGTGCCGGTGCCACCTTGCCACTCTTCTCCCTCCTTTGGCCATCCTGAACCCATGAAGATGGGGTCCACGCAGCAGAGCGGCATCGCCGGAGTCATTGTGGTCAGGAGGGGCTTCAGTGATGTCCGGTGTGTCCCAACCCCGGATCCATGAGAGCAGAGGGGCGGCCCTTTGATCATCCATTTCCTGGGAAAGGCGTGAGTGCTCCATCGTTTTCCGCCAAACTGTTCCTGGTTTTCATTTCGCTGGTTGGCTGTCCCTCATGGGGTGTTTCTACCGCTGTTTCTATCTAGTGGATTCCAGTGCCGTGGGGAATTTCTTTAACCAGGCCCTCATCTATATGAATATTTCCTTGTACCCACTCTCCTGTTTCGGTCCACGCCCTGGATAATCGACAAGTGGGATCCGGCATTATCACACACGTCACAGCACCACTCATCTTCACCGTGGGATCCATGCACCAGGAGAGCCTTCCATTCCCCATTATCACTGCACCAGTGCACAAAGTCATCCTCGGCCTCCCATGGCTCCAATGTAATGACCCCACCATCTCCTCGTCGAGGATGGGCACCCGGATGCCGGAGGACCTGCTTTCCTTTGCCTTGTGGTTTCACATCGGTTGAGAGTCCTGTGGTTTCCCTCCAGCCTGACATCCCAGAGGTTTACCAGGATCTCCGGGTGGTGTTCTCCAAGACCCAAGCCACCTGTCTCCCTCATCGTGCCTGGGACTATGCCATCTACCTACTAGAAGGCTCTGCGCAGCCGCGTCTTCCCTCTGTTGGTGCTCTCCAACAGTGTTTTGTCTGCTCATCCACCTCTCCTGCGTCGGCAGACTTCTTCTTTGTGAAGGATGGGGATCTCTGTCCCTGTATTGATTGCAAAGGTCTCAATTCCATCACCACTAAATACCGCTACCCTCTACCGTTTGTACTAGCCACCATCGAACAGCTCCGTGGGGCTCGTTCTTTTACGACGCTGGACCTGCAGAGCACCTACAATCTTATCCGCATCTGAGAGGGGGATGAGTGGAAAACGACCTTCAGCACGGCGTCTGGGCACTACAAGTACTTAGTGATGCCTTATGGACTAGCCAATGCTCCATCAGTGTTTCAGACCTTCGTGAACGAGGTGTTCCGGGACATGATGGGTGCAAGGTGGTCGTGTATACCAATGACATCCTGGTCTACTCGGCCACCTTGGAGGATCACATCTCTCACGTCTGAGTAGTCCTGAGATGCCTCCTGGATAACTACCTTTATGTTAAAGCAGAGAAGTGCCAGTTCCATCAGGTCAATGTCTCCTTAAGGTACCGGATCAGCCCACAGGGGTTGAGTATGAATGAAAGGAAGGTTGAAGCAGTTAGGTCATGGCCAGTCCCAACCACCATAAAGGGGCTCCAACGGTTTCTGGAGGTTTGCCAACTTCTACCGCCACTTCATTACGAACTTTAGCTCCATCGCCTCTCCTCAAGGGTGGTCCTCGTAAGTTGGTGTGAAGTCCTGCAGCCGATGAGGCCTTCTGCCTACTGAAGGGGCTTTTCACCTCCGCCCGCTTGCTGAAACACAGATCATACGCTGCCCTTCGTGGACACCTCAGAAGTGTGTGTGTGGGAGCCATCCTGTTCCAACGCTAAGGTAACCCACAGAAATTGTATACATGTGCATACATCTCAAAGAAACTGCCTCCTGCAGAGAGGAACTAGGATGTTGGCGACCGGGAGCTCCTGGCGGTGAATTTGGAATTAGAAGAGTGGGAAACACTGGCTGTAGGGCACCAAGGAGCCATTCCTCATCCTCACCGACCATCGGAACCTGGAGTACATACGAACGGTGAGTCGGCTGAACCCGCTGCAATCAAGATGGGCCCTTTACTTCACTAGATTCAACTTCACCCTGTCATATCGCCCAGGTTCTAAGAATATCAAAGCCGATGGCGTCTCCACCACTCGGGAGAGGTTCCGATCCTGAGTGCACCCATCATTCCACCCTCTGAAATTGTTCCTCCCGTGCTTTGGGACATAGATGTGGACATCCGCCAGTCTCTGGAGAGGGAACCGCTCCTGCTACCTGCCCTCCAGAGCGCACCTACGTCCCTACGGGGTAAGGGATCGGCTGCTGACCTGGGCACACAACCCTTGCCGCTGGATGCCCAGGTATCACCTGCACCATTCAATATCTCTCTGCTAAGTATTGGTGGCCCACCTTGGCACGGGAGGTTGCCCGCTATGTCAACTCCTGCTCCGTATGTGCCCAAACCAACACTCCCTCGGCACGCTCCAGCAGGGAAACTCCGTCCCCCTTCCCATGCCTCAGTTGCCTTGGCCCAATCTGTCGATAGACTTCGTCACTGATCTCCCCCTTTCTGATGGATTTACCACTATGGTTGTTGTTGACAGATTCTTTATGTCCTGCCATTCTCTATATCCCTCTCTCTGGTCTACCCATCGCTCTCCAGGTCACTGAGGTACTATTCCAGCAGGTCTTCTGGCACTATGGCCTTCCGGAGGACATCGTTTCCGACCGTGGTCCCCAAATCATGTTGCGGGTCTGAAAAGCCTTTATGAAGAAGCACGCGGCCACAGTCAGCCTCGCATCCGGGTACCAGCCTCAGTCCAATGGCGCAGGTGGAGAGGATCAACCAGGAAATGGGGAGGTTCCTTAGGAGTCACTGTCAGAACCGACAGGGGGAGTAGGCTCGGTTCATTCCCTGGGCGGAGTACGCCCAGAACTCACTTTGTCACTCCTCCACCGGGCTGACTCCCTTCCAGGAGCCCTGGCTCCATGGACTTCGAGCCATACCGAGGCCCCTGCAGGGGTCTGCCATCAGAAGGATCAGGTGGACCACCACCGCAGTGAGGCTCCCATGTTCCATCCTGGTGATCGCTTCTGACCTTCCACCAGGAACTTCCCACTACGTCTCCCCTGCCGGAAGCTGAGCCCCCGGGTTTTGTGGCCCTTCAAGGTCCTCCGGAGGGTCAATGAGGTAATTTATCGTCTACAACTCCACACCAACTACCGGTGGCCGGTGGTTCCTGGTCCCCTGGCTGATGCTGTCCCCCGCGACACCTCACCACCTCCCCTGGACCTCGAGGGGACCCCCGCCTATGCTGTTAGGTCCCTCCTGGACTCCCGATGTCATGGGGGTCAGCTCCAGTACCTGGTGAACTGGAAGGTGTATGGTCCTGAGGAGTGCTGTTGGGTCCCGGTGGCGGACATCCTGGACCCCAACATCGTCCAGGATTTCAATCTCCGCCGTCTGGATCGACTCGCTCCTTGCCCTTGGGGCCATCCTGCGGCTGGAGCCGCGTGTTGGGGGGTACTGTCATGCCTACTCCCGCTCTTGCCGTCGCCGGTCTACTATCCACCGGCCCTGGCAACCATCATTACGCACACCTGCTCCCCATCATTATGCTCACCTGGACATCATTATTTCCTTGATTACTCTCCCTTTATTTAGTTACTAGGTAGTAGGGTTTTCATTCACGTTCTTTTATCTGCATTTATCATTATTAAACTCACCATCTGCACCTGCTTCCTGACTCCCGGCGTATATGTAACTATAATAGCCACTTATATTTTGTCTATCAACAATGGCTTGACTTAATTTTGATGTTTTGAAGGTGTGGATTTTATTAAGCTTCAGCTACTGCAAGCCTATTATATGAAGGCAGTGTGCACTGGCGCTCCAATTGACTCTGACAGTTGAATTTAAGGTGAAGAATATTTCAGGCCTATCAGTTACTCCTATATTATAATGCAACTTTAAACAAAATATTTGGATCAAATGTACAAATTAGCCTCCTTCTGTATAGGAAGCAGTAGTCATCTGACAAAGAAATGCATGGTGGTGTCGTAGCATGCCAGGCCTCTCCAGAGATGTTTGGTCGGGTTCAAGTCCAGGCTCTGGCTGGGCCACTCACAGACATTCAGAGACTTGTCCTGAAGCCACTCCTGCTTTGTCTTGGCTGTGTGCTTAGGGTCGTTGTCCTGTTGGAAGGTGAACCTTCGTCCCAGTCTGAGGTCCTGAGCACTCTGGAGCAGGTTTTCATCAAGGTTCTCTCCTTGTACTTTGCTCCGTTAATCTTTCCCTCGATCCTGAGCTCTATGGACAATTCCTTTGACCTCATGACTTGGTTTTTGCTCTGACGCACTGTCAACTGTGGCATCTTATATAGACAGGTGTGCCTTTCCAAATCATGCCCAATCAATTGAATTTACTACAGGTGGACTCCAATCAAGTTGTAGAAACATCTCAAGGATGATCAATGGAAACAGGATGCACCTGAGCTCAATTTCAAGTCTCATAGCAAAGGGTCTGAATACTTATGTAAATAAGGAATATGTTTTTCATTTTTAATACATTAGCAAAAAATCTAAAAACCTGTTTTTGCTTTATCATTATGGGGTATTGTGTGTAGATTGAGGACATGTTTTTATTTAATCCATTTTATAATAAGGCTGTAATGTAACAAAATGAAAAAGTGAAGGGGTCTGAGTACTTTCCGAATGCACTGTAAATGTGGCTTATTTGGCCAATATCCCTCATTTATTGATGGAGCTGACTGCACCAACCCGGATCTGAATGCATATGGATGTTTGGAAAATTAAAATCTTCCATGTCATGTTGTCCAGTGCCAATTTTTCATAACGGAAACCCTGAAATGCGCATATTGTTTTTTCCCAGATTTTTTAATATTCGCATGAAAATCTGTAGCCAATGGGATGGAAACCTAAAGACACCGTAAAGACTCTGGCAAGTGTGCTAGTCCAGTGTCACTGTGATTATACCTGCACATCATGGTTCACCAGCAGCCCCAAACATCTAAAGAATAAGCTACAGACTAGGTTTGAATATTTCCCAATAACCCAGTATTTCCTGCCCAAACCGGAAGTGTCATTCTAAAGCATATAATGCATATTAATATGTCTGGATTTGATTAGAGATTTGATTGGCATGAAAATTCAAGTCTGATGCTACTGAAGCTTGATGAGCCATACATTAAATACATTTTATGAGCCCTACATTAAAGGCATTTTATGAACCCAAGCCCCAAAAAGCCCAAATGAGTCTGCCTTTATCCAATACATAGCCTATGATATAGTCTACCGCACATTACGCATGAAAGAAAAACACAAAAGCCCATAGATGTAGCTATGTTAAAAAACAAGGTGACACCCAAAAGCCAGATGGAGATGTGTAAACTGGATGCACATTCAGTCCTTAAATTACTGTAGCATACTGTATTCTGCAGCAAATGTAGGAACCACAATGGAAATTGGTCTCCGACTTTATTGTGCATTCTTTGTCACTTAAAAAATTGGTCGACAAACCCTCAACCTTCTGGCCCGTAGGCCTGCGTGTCATCAACTGTGCCATAACAGAAAAGTAGTCTAAACATTATTTTGAGTTAATTCTATGAGGGCAGAGTGTTCAATTTATTTTACAATACAAGGGGAGGGTCGTGTGAAAATAGTTTTGACTTTGGAGATGGGGGGTGCATTGTTTTTTATGACGCCTTGAAACGGAATAGAGCTAAGCACAGGCAAAATCTTAAAATTGTCTGTCTAGCAATGATCAACAACCAAATTGACAGAGCTTGAAGAATTAAAAAAATAATAATGTGCAAATATTGTACAATACAGGTGTGCAAAGCTCTTAGAGACTTACCCAGAAAGACTCACAGCTGTAATTGTTGCCAAAGGTGATTCTAACATGTATTGACTCAGCGGTTGTGAATACTTATATAAATGAGATATTTCTGTATTTCATTTTCTATACATTTATTAAAATATCTACAAACATGTTTTCAATTTGTCATTATGGGGTATTGTGTTTAGATGGGTGAGAACCCCCCCATGTAATCAATTTAGCATTCAGGCTGTAACACAACAAAATATGGAACAAGTCAAGGGGTAGGAATAATTTTCGCAGTCTTCGGAAATAAAGGTGTTATCTAGAACCTAAAAGGGTTCTTCCACTGTCCCCATAGGAGAACCCTTTCTTGTTCCAGGTAAAACAAACGTTTTGGTTGCAGGTAGAACTCTTTTGGGTTCCATGTAGAAACCTCTATGTAAAGGGTTCTACATGGAACCCAAAATAGTTCTACCTGCAACCAAAAAGGGTTTTACCTGGAACAAGAAAGGGTTCTCCTATGGGGACAGTGGAAGAACCCTTTTGGAACCCTTTTTTCTAAGAGTGTGAAGGCACTGTAGCTCTATCATCAGAGTTATATAGCAAGTAACTGTATGCTTGATCATGTTTTTTCAGATAGGCCTACATGAAGGTAGCCTATTCATTTGGCATGTAGCTAGCTAGCTAGCTAAGCAAACAACATGTGCCATGTAGCTTGCTTCATCAGAGATAGGGCTTTAGCAAAGAGCCTGACATCGGCAAGACTTCCTCCTGGTAAAGTTGTCAGTCGGACTAACTATCATCATTAGGGCTGCTATGGTGACCGTATTACCACCACACCGGCAGTCACGGGTCATGGCCGCAGTCAAATTCCACGTGATCGTTGAGTCACGGTAACTAGGCTTCTCTGTTTTCTCAGTGACATTCAAATCAGCATTGAAAAAAGGAGCAAGTTTAAGTTTGTTCCACCTGAGCGAGTCTGACCAGATGTCAGAGGACACTATGATGTCACACCAAATGGGTTTGATGGATCGCTGGAAAAGAGCAGGAATAGGCTTTTGTAGGCTACAGTCCAAGTTGTCTTCCAATGGTAGGACTGCTGTCGGCATCCAAAGATTATCCAACTTGAATAAATGCGTGGAGGTAAGGATGACAGCAGTGTTGTAGTCTACGGTGATACGGATATCACTTATTATTGTTATCTACGTAGCGCATTGATGTGAATCACACTGCTGCTCTCTCATTTAGGTATTTGCACCTTACAGATTGTGGTTGTTGTAGATGGCTGTTCACAAATCTAAATGTGTATTTAAACCCAATAATGGTTGATTTCAAGAAGTTTAAGCTGCCTATCAATCATTGCTTTTGAAACCAGTGGACAGCCAGTGAAAAATGTGATCTTGCAACAGCTGCACAGAGCGGATCTCAGCCTATGGAATAAAACTGGGGCTTTTATTGGTCAATCTAATTCATGCTGATAATGTTTTGTTATCCATAGGCCTAATAGACACATGTTCAAACTCGCACACTTTTAATAGACTTAAAGGGGCAATCTGTAGTTGCTACATCAATTTTTGGACTTGTAAATTATATATATAGTACAAGTCAAAAGATTGGACACACCTACTCATTCAAGGGTTTTTCTTTATTTTTACTATTTTCTACATTGTAGAATAATAGTGAAGACATCAAAACTAATGAAGTAACACATATGGAATCATGTAGTAACCAAAAAAGTGTAAAACAAATTAAAACATATTTTAGATTTTAGATTCTTCAAAGTAGTCACCCTTTGCCTTGATGACAGCTTTGCACACTCTTGGCATTCTCTTAACCAGCTTCGCCTGGAATGCCTATCCAACAGTCTTGAAGGAGTTCCCACATGCTAAGCACTTGTTGGCTGCTTTTCCTTCACTCTGCGGTACAACTCATCCCAAACCATCTCAATTGGGTTGAGGTCAGGTGATTGTGGAGGCCAAGGCATCTGATGCAGCACTCCATAACTCTCTTTCTTGGTCAAATATACTTACACAGCCTGGAGGTATGTTGTCCTGTTGAAAAACAAATGATAGTCCCACTAAGCACAAACCAGATGGGATGGTGTATTGCTGCAGAATGCTGTGATAGCCATGCTGGTTAAGTGTGCCTTGAATTCTAAATAAATCACTGACAGTGTCACCAGCAAAGCACCCCCACACCATCACATCTCCTGCTCCATGTTGGAACCACACATTCAGAGATCATCTGTTCACCTACTCTGCGTCTCACAAAGACATACCGGTTGGAACCATAAATCTCACATTTGGACTCATCAGACCAACGGACAGATTTCCTCTGGTCTAATGTTCATTGCTCATGTTTCTTGGCCCAAGCAAGTGTCTTCCTCTTATTGGTGTCCATTTTGTAGTGGTTTCTTTGTAGCAATTCGACCATGAAGGCCTGATTCACACAGTCTCCTCTGAACAGTTGATGTTGAGATGCGTCTGCTACTTGAACTCTGTGAAGCATTTATTTGTGCTGCAATCTGAGGTGCAGTTAACTCTAATGAACTTATCCTCTGCAGCAGAGGTAACTCTGGGTCTTCCTTTCCTGTGGTGGTCCTGATGAGAGCCAGTTTCATCATACTGCACTTGAAAAAAAAGTAAAAGTTCTTGGAATTTTCCGGATTGACTGACCTTCATTTCTTAGAGTAATGATGGACTGTCGTTTCTCTTTGCCTTTTTAAGCTGTTCTTGCCATATTATGGACTTGGTCTTTTACCAAATAGGGCTACATTCTGTATACCACCCCTACATTTTTATTTTAGTAATTTAGCAGACGCTCTTATCCAGAGCGACTTACAGTAGTGAATGCATAAAATGTTTTCTCCGTACTGGTCCCCCGTGGGAATCAAACCCACAATCCTGGCGTTGCAAACACCATGCTCTACCAACTGAGCCACACGGGACCCTACCTTGTCATAACACAACTAATTGGCTCAAACACATTAGGAAGGAAAGAAATTCCACAAATACATTTTTAGGCACACTTGTTAATTGAAATGTATTCCAGGTGACTACCTCATGAAGCTGGTTGAGAGAATGTCAAGAGTGTGCAAAGCTGTCATTAAGGCAAAGGGTGGCTACTTTCAAGAATCACAAATATAAAAAAAGTGTAAAATACTTTTTTGGTTACTACATGATTCCATATGTGTTATTTCATAGTTTTTATGTCTTCATTAGTAGAAAATAGTAAAAATAAAGAAAAACCCTTGAATGAGTAGGTGTGTCCAAACTTTTGACTGGTACTTCATATATATATATATATATATATATATATATATATATATATATATATATATATATATATATATATATATATATAGTTGAAGTCAGAAGTTTACATACTCCTTAGCCAAACACATTTAAAACCTGTTGGGGCTCGGGGGCAGTATTGAGACATTTTGAAAAAAATATGTGCCCATTTTTAACTGCCTCCTACACCAACTCAGAAGCTAGGATATGCATATTATTAACACATTCGGATAGAAAACACTCTGAATTTTCTAAAACAGTTTGAATGGTGTCTGTAAGTATAACAAAACTCATATTGCAGGCAAAAACCTGTGAAAAATAGATCCAAAAAAATGTGAATTTTGTGACTGTACTATTTAGTGTCATTGTTTTATAGATACCATAGTGAGAAAGGATTCATTTCGCAACACCTACGGCTTCCACTAGATGTCAACGATCTTTATAAAGTTGTTTGAAGCGTCTATGATAAACAGAGAGCAAATTAGAATCCAAGGAAGTTGACATGTCATCACTTCATTTTTTTGCGCCTGCGCATAAATCTGAGAAACGTGAGTTTTGTCTTCATTGTTTATCTAGACATAGGATAGGTTGTGTGAAAATATTACTGATGTTTAACGTTAAAAATGGACCAAAAGATTAATGCTAAACAACATTTGACATGTTTGAACGAACATAAATAGATTATTTACTAGGTTTTTTTAGCTTTTCGGCGTGATTTTACAGTCCCCCCACCACGTTTTGTGGGAGCATAATGAACGCTAAGTACTTGGTGTTATTTGGACATAAATTATGAACTTTGTCAAAAGAAACCACATTTGTTCCGGACCTGGGATGCCTTCCGGACCTGGGATGCCTGCCTTCTGATGGAGATAATCAAAGGTAAGGGGATATTTACAATGTTATTATCGATTTTAGATGATGCTAACTGTATAGCATAGCCTGTTGTTCTTAGCATAGCACCCCGTTTATTGCAAAATGTGATTTCCCAGTAAAGTTATTTTGAGATCTGGCCATTCGGTAGCAATTACGAGATGATAATATATTATTCTTTGAATGACAATATTATAATTTACCAATGTTTTCGAATAGGAATTTTGTTATGTTCACCGGAAGCATTTCAGAGAAGAAAAAAATCTGAATTTCACGCTACTGTAAAATGCTGTTTTTGGATATAAATATGAACTTGATGGAACAAAAAATGCATGTATTGTATAACATAATGTCCTAGGAGTGTCATCTGATGGAGATTGACAAAAGTTAGTGCATAATTCAAGCTGGTTTCTGCTTTTGGTGACGCCTGACCTTGAATTGAAAATGGATGTTTGTACTTTTGTGGCTATGTACTGTCCTAACATAATCTAACTTTATGCTTTTGCCGTAAAGCCTCTTTGAAAATCGAACAATGTGGTTAGATTAAGGAGATGTTTATCATTTAAATTGTGTAAAATAGTTGATTGTTTGAGAAATTGAAATTATTAGATTTTTGATGTTTTGAATTTCCAGCCTTGTTAGCAATCCCGGCTCGGGGTTCATTGCTAACCTGTAGCCCCAACAGGTTAAACTCAGTTTTTCACAAATCCTGACATTTAATCCTAGTAAAAATTCCTGTTTTAGGTCAGTTAGAATCACCACTTTATTTTAAGAATGTGAAATGTCAGAATAATAGTAGAGAGAATTATTTATTTCAGATTTATTTCTTTCATCACATTCCCAGTGGGTCAGAAGTTTACATACACTCAATTATTATTTGGTAGCATTGCCTTTAAATTGTTGAACTTGTTTCGGTTAGCCTTCCACAAGCGTCCCACAATAAGTTGGGTGAATTTTGTCCCATTCCTCCTGATAGAGCTGGTGTAACTGAGTCAGGTTTGCCCACAAATTTCTATAGGATTGAGGTCAGGGCTTTGTGATGGCCACTCCAATACCTTGACTTTGTTGTCCTTAAGCCATTTTGCCACAACTTTGGAAGTATGCTTGGGGTCATTGTCCATTTGGAAGATCCATTTACGACCAAGCTTTAACTTCCTGACTGATGTCTTGAGATGTTGCTTCAAAATATCCACATAATCTTCCCTCCTCATGATGCCATCTATTTTGTGAAGTGCACCAGTCCCTCCTGCAGCAAAGCACCCCCACAACATGATGCTGCCACCCCGTGCTTCACAGTTGGGATGGTGTTCTTCGGCTTGCAAGCCTCCCCCTTTTTCCTCCAAACATGACGATGGTCGTTATGGCCAAACAGTTCTCTTTTTGTTTCATCAGACCAGAGGACATTTCTCCAAAAAGTACGATCTTTGTCCCGATGTGCAGTTGCAAACCATAGTCTGGCTTTTTTATGCCAGTTTTGGAGCAGTGGCTTCTTCCTTGCTGAGTGGCCTTTCAGGTTATGTCGATATAGGACTCGTTTTACTGTGGATATAGATACTTTTGTACCTGTTTCCTCCAGCATCTTCACAAGGTCCTTTGCTGTTGTTCTGGGATTGATTTGCACTTTTCGCACCAAAGTACGTTCATCTCTAGGAGACAGAACGTGTCTTCTTCCTGAGCGGTATGACGGCTTTGTGGTCCCATGGTGTTTATACTTGCGTACTATTGTTTGTACAGGTGAACGTGGTACCTTCAGGCATTTGGAAATTGCTCCCAAGGATGAACCAGAATTGTGGAGGTCTACAAGGATTTTTCTGAGGTCTTTGCTGATTTCTTTTGATTTTCCCATGATGTCAAGCAAAGAGGCATTGAGTTTGAAGGTAGGCCTTGAAATACCCAAATAATTGACTCAAATGATGTCAATTAGCCTATCAGAAGCTTCTAAAGCCATGACATCATTTTCAGAAATTTTCCAAGCCGTTTAAAGGCACAGTCAACTTAGTGTATGTAAACTTCTGACCCACTGGAATTGTGATACAGTGAATTTATGTGAAATAATCTGTCTGTAAACAATTGTTGGAAAAGTTACTTGTGTCATGCACAAAGTAGATGTCCTAACCGACTTGCCAAAACTATACTTTGTTAACAATAAATTTGTGGAGTGGTTGAAAACGAGTTTTAATGACTCCAACCTGTGTATGTAAACTTCTGACTTCAACTGTGTATATCCATTGATTCTTGAAGAATATAACTTATAAATGCCTCATGAGCTTAGTTGAACTGTCACACTCCATGAGAACCCAAATTATACGCTTGTTTTTCTCCAATGTTTGTAAACAAACACTGTATAGCCTCATAACATAGTTAAAACAATAATTGTTATATCATGGATGGTCAGTCCTTGCATCCATAGCTCCGTCTATTAATCTGAGAGTGGTTACATTTCTCCAGGCCCATCCCTCAGCTTTTTACTAAAACAGGCGGGGCGTCCATTTTGTTATTGTTTCATCTGTGGATTTGTCCTTTAAACAGCTGCATATTATCAAGATATCAAAGCTTCACCAACAAAAAGTTAAACAATACGCCTATAGCAAATGCAGCATATGGAATTCATTTTTCACATGAAAATAGGACTTTCCACTAGTGCTCAAAGCATGCCATTCCATGAGCGCAGCATTTTTCCCCCAATTCGAATCCTCCATGACAACAAAATCATAAACAACAGAGTAGGGCTGGCTAATAGTTTTGGGGTTATGCTCAGGTAAACCAATTTGGCTAATCTATACTTCCATATTTCCAAGTCCTTTTCTTGAAGATCAAGGTGTAACATTTATTGGAATGACTGGAATTCTGATAGACTTTGGTTTTTAATGTAAATATATAATTTAATCGTATTATTATATGTAGTAGAAAGTGATGGGTTAGAAGAAGCCTACATAACCAACCCATAAGGTAAAATGTAACATCCATATATGGCCAGCTATATAAACTTTAACATTGATTTATCCTGCAATAGATGTGGTTCAATTGGTAACATACATTTTTGTCTTCTTCGAATTCCTTCTAAGGGGAAAATCATCTAAAGGTAACTGAATGTAATCAGATTACGTTGCTGAGTTTGGGGACTCCAAAAGTTATTTTACTGATTACAATTGTGGACATGTAACTTGTAACTGTAACGGATTACATTTAGAAAGTAACCCACCCAACCCTGCTGACATTAATGCAATTGAAAATGAAATCAAACATCTCATAAGAGCCCTGGCATTAAGCAATTTTTTGCATGGAATAATCGAAATGTGTAGTTCTGACTATAATTTTCAAGAAGTGATGATTGTATGCCCCATTCACATTCTAGTCGGAACTAGGAAACTCAGAAACGTCCGACTTGCTGACTCGTTGAACGTGGCACCTGTATAACTACAACCAGTTAGCAAGTCGGAAATGTCCATGTTCCGACTAGCACATGAACAAGGCATCACAACCAAATAGTTAACTTTTATTTAACAATGCCTTATTGTGATGTTTATTGATAGTGACATAGAGATCCTATTAAATTACTGGAGGGGCTGTGTCATAAACCCTCAAAGTTCCGTAATGGGGCCAAAATGGAAGCCATCTTGGTCAGGGAGAAATCCAAAACCAGCCTAATTGGAATGAATGGCAGTAGAGGCATAGGTGATACATTTCCTACTGTTACTTATGCAGGAAAATAAAAGTAAGGCATGTGATGTCAGAAATTTTGTAATGGAATTATAGTCACCCCAAAATATTGTCAGATAATTATAAATACAGTTTATATGGGTTTTATACAAATGTTCTGTATAAATAGCCTCTAAAATATATGTTAACAGACCATAAATGTCCTATCATCAAATGATTTCATCTGGTGTATGGCTGTGGATTGACTGCATTGTTTGAATGGATATTGCCAGTTAATTAAAACAATTATTCGAATCATTCCTCTTAAATGGGCTGGCTAGCTAGCTAACACATATACAGTGCAGATCAATTCTTCACATTCATTATTTTACACGTTAGCTGTGTTTGAACACTCATACTAACTGCACTAACCATACTATTTGTGAAGTAAATTGAGTATGTAGCATGCTTATTGGTCATAGTATGGATATAGTTATTATGCCAAAAGTTCCCAGATGTCATACTAAATTCACGAAAATACAAAGTATACAAGCAGTGAACACTATTTCCGTACTTTTAGGGCCCATAATGCAATTTTTCAGAAAATGGGCGTGACTTCACAATGTTTTCAGATTTGAAGAAAATGGCAGAAAATATGCAGACGGAGTCCAATGAGAGCAGATACAAATTCATTGCTTTAACTAATTATGACAAATGTTAAGAAAATGTTGAGCAATGTAATTGGGTAATGACTTTTCAAATAAGTTACGTTACACATTATGTTGGCTGACAATGTGTTAGCTACGCTATCCTTACAAACCGCATAGCATTACAGCAGTATGTACCGGTATGTTAGCTAGCTACCTAATGTTAGTTGGCTACTAATACATTGAACTTGCCAGGCAGTATATTAACTATATGCTATTTAACTAACTACTCAACATTTATTGACTTGATTATTCACGTCATTCTTAGCTATGTAGTATAGTCGTGCGTTCTCAATGGACATCGTTAATCCTGGCTATCTACTCTGATTTCAAAGCACTCTAGTCTGAGTGTGCCAGAGTGCAAAATAACTGATGAATTTACAAACGCTCAACGGCCGGTGTCAGTAAACGTCGGCAAAAAAGCAGTGGCAAAGCAGTTACAGTCACAAATGCTCTAGATACCATGTAAACAGCCTAACCAGCTCTGCTAGGGCGAGTAAAATGGTCAGAGTGAGGTGTTCTCTCATTTGTGTCTGGGAGTAGCTAGCAAGTTAGCCAGTTAGCTTGGGTGTTTGACTGCCATTGTGAAGTCAGAACGCTCGGATCAACCCTACACCTTGGCCAGAGCATCCAATGTGTGCTCTGGACACTACGAGCGCGAACGCTCTGGATTTATGAACGCACTCTGGCATTCCAGATTGAATTTACAAACACCCGAAATCGTAAAATGTCTAGCTAGTCATTTGTTATGCTAACAAGCTAGCAAGAGGTTGCATAACAACAGCATCAACTTCCAGTAGACAGGCGAAGCGCTAGTACACTCAACTGAAAGGATACCGTTCGTTTACAGTATACTAAAATTAACTAATAGTATGTAGTATATACTCATTAAGTATGTAGTATACAGTATGTTAGTATGGGTATTCGAACACCGCTAATATGTTATCACAGCACTGGCAAATCATGGTTGACAAACATCGCTGACCTTTAGACCATAATAAGAAGGTTCATGATCATTCTAGTAGTCTAATTCCTAATTATATGGATAACGACCTATATATCCCCTTCTGTGTTTGCAAACATTGTCACACAAGGGCGATGTGCGCAAGTTGGTAGCAGAACAAGGGGGAGTTATAGAACGCCAGCAAAAAAATAACAATATTTAAATTTTGCTTATGAGTTCATTTCACACTACTTTCGGATTATAATTGGATTTTAAGGCTCGTATGAATGTCCTGCCCAACATAATGCTTGTGTCATCATTGCAAATCAACTGCATTATACTTTTTAAAAAACAGTTAAACTTCAACCAGTAAAATGGCTCTTTGGCTAGCTTTTGCTACAGCCTATATCAATGAGCTTTTAGCATTCTAGCTAACAGCTGCTGCATCCAAAATAGATATTTTGCAAAAATCACAACCAAACATAATCTTATCTCAAGCAAGAATCAAAACATCAATGTAAGCGTATGTTCAAGCAACAATCAAAACATCATTGTAAACGTATGAGAACCCCAAAAGGTTATTTTGTTTAGAAGTAATAAAAACTTAAATCTAGGCTATGTTGAATGGGCGCTGATGGCGATGGCTTTTTACTGCTGCCAATAGTTGCGCGCATCTGTGTTTGGCGTCAGTGTGTCGTGTACTGGAAAAGCGTCTATTAGGTAGGTCGCAGCCCTGCCCACCTATGGCGTAAACTACCTGTGGCTACTTAGGTTATCCCATTGGCTCACTGCAAAAAACGTCACCTTTTTCTAACGCTATTTTCTTGTTGTCTGCTAGTTTTAGTCAATTACATTTAAGAGAAGTACAACGTCTAAAGATTACTTTTCATCATTGCCTGTTCCAGAGCGTTTTCGCTACATAGAAAAACGTAATATTGTACGGCTTCCCTCATGCCCTTGTTCATGATGGTGCTAACAGCCATGTGAGTGAGTGCTAGATAACTACCTACCGGAACATTAAGCTAGCCAAGACCAACAACAAACAGACGGACTATACAGCTACAACTAGTGGGTGGCGTTACAAATTGACTATACTAAACAAGTTAAATGTTTTCCACACACATCGCTACGTTTAGCCTACTTGGACACCGGGACCCATATTTCGCATGATGAATAGCCTGGAGCCACAGGGCTCTTCTTGCAGGCTCTATTTCCCTACATGGGAGCATTGCGAACCGCAGGTTGGGACTTTTGACCTGGTTACATGTACATTGAACAACACAGCAGCTTTTCTGCATGTTTTGTGATTTCTGTATAACTCAACATTGACGACGAAGTTGGCACTTTTTCAATGGGTGATCGAGGGGAATTCCTTATGTGTATATTGACTCGGAGTATCTTAACCAACTTCATTTGGCTTCAATGTGTTATTGAGTCTTCGCATATGAATGAATGTGATGGCTTTGCATTGGTATATACTACTTGGGTTTGATGCCGATGATGATTGCAGATGCATAGCTACTTCGTGATTTATTTTTTTATGGGCTAGTGGAACATTGAGTTTAGGAAACAGCAGCAGGAGCGCGGGCAATCAGGGGAATTGAGTGAATCATCATTAGTCTTTCGTTAGGGTATCATGCCATGAAAGTAATGTTCATTTTCTGCACACATTTCCCCTCACACCCTCACCATTTCGTCCTGTCAGGCACCAATGAATTCCATATGATTGAATAATGGTTATGAAACTTCAATAAACAGTAAATGTAAAAATGTATCAAAAACATCAGGAAAATGTTTGCCTTTTTGAGTTTTGCAGAGGCAATAAAGTAGATTTACACAACAATGTCTTAAACAGTACCCATTTTACGAAACATACTTGGTCCTCATGTTAGCAGGTCAGTGAGATTGACATCACTTTTAGAAGTGAGCTCAGGCCAAGAAAGCATAATAAAAGTTACCCCACCCCCACAGACACATACAGTACACCCAACATAACAAACACACACATCAATGTAATATCACAATAGATACAATCCAACACTTACATATCACAGATCAATTTACACATTTATATGCATATACATTTAAGTATACAATGATCCTGTCACTGGAAGCAGTACTATAAACAGTGGTCTACTATGTCTATCGTCTTTCTTTTTTGTTTGTGAGAATGACAGTGGGCAGTAATCAGGCCTATTACAGCTGAAGAGTAAATGTTTGGCTGCGGTTTCAGTGATGATAATAAGCAGTTGTGAGTTGAGTTTACAGAGCAGGCCCTGATTAGAGGATCACGGTGGATGGAACTGGATTGTCATTTTGATTAGAGGACTGGTGTCAATCTAACTAGATGGGAATATCTCAATGCAGTAGGTACAGTTTGACCCGTGACCAATTCTTCTCCCAAATCCTTTGAACTTCTGCTTTTTTGTAACCATATTTCCCACCCAAGACATTATTACCAAAAAAGAAGGCTTGTCATTCTGGAATGGATTCAGTACTTATATATTGTTTTAGTGCATTGGGAAAGAAGCGTCTCTGTCAACAATCTAAGAGAAACCATATGTGGGTGTTTCTCACACAAGCCTTTAGGGACAATTTCTAACACAGAGCCTTCCAACATTCCCACCACAACAATAACGTTTTCCAAACCATTCTTACCTGCTCTCCGAAGATGTCCAAGATTTTGACCACCATCATAGACTTTGAGGGAATGTTTCTGTGGTGTTCTGATCGTCAGCCCATTTTCTAATGTGTTTCTCTTAGTCTTTATCCACACCCAGGGATTTACAGGGCTGACACAACCCACTTTACTGTTGCCACGGGCACAATGAGCTAAGTCACAGGATTTGTTTGTGGTTGGTGAGGGGGTAAGTTTCAGTATTGTCATAGTAACAAAAAAAACTTTACCAACAGGTGTACAGTATATGATTCAGAGACATTCTGGATAATACTCTATGGAAAGTTTTTCAGTTGTTGGGCAGCAAAACTTAACCATTGTATCTATATGCATTGGTCTTGCAGCCTATGGTAGTAATTCAATAATCCTCCAAGATAATGCTTTAAAGGTCACATGCGTGTGAGTGAGAAGGAAGCTTAGCATTATCGAGTGCATTTGGGGCTCCTTGGTGATGCTTTTATCACTGCTCCATACCTCATTTGAGGACTTTTTAAGGAGAACAGCTGAAGAAGGAATTCATATATCTAGATTTTGTCTGTCTCCACCTTGTACCCGGTGAGCTGCATGTTGGACTGATTCCAGGAGAGGAGGCTTCATGTGGTAGAGCTCCTGTTGTCTGGTTCCACTTACAAACCTGTCGCCATCCATGTCTTTGACGTTGGCCAGGTGAAACGGCTGTTGAACAGAAGCAGCTAGAACCTGACAGTATAGTACAGTACAGCCACCACTGTCTTTCTACTGACAGCTACACTGCCCTAGACCTTAGTCCATGATGTGTTCTCCAACTGTGAAATCAAATCACCATATAGGTTGTCATGTGAGAGGGGAGACATTGGTAATTTATAGGAATAAATGTTTTTCAGTGTCATTGCAGCAGGAGGTCAGACTCAGGCGCTTCCATTTCCATATCCCCAGTGTGTCCTGACTGCGGAAATAGAAGTTCCTGGCAGATGAGTCCAGTGTCTCTTCAGTCTAATATTTTGATTGTGTATCCACCCATTGTAAAACTAAAAGTGGATACTAGGCTTAGCTCATATGGAGAAAATGTTAAAGGGACATTTCAAAAACGTGATATTCATCATCTCAAGCAAAAAAATAAGATTTGTCTTTTTGTTGCTTTAGTTCCCAGTCCCAAGAAGTGTACTGTAGTTGTTTCTCCCCATGTATGATTGGAAAGCCTGTGAAAGTTCTGAGGGCATCATTCCTAGTTAATAAGTGGAAGAACATCAAAACTGGGTATTCCCCACAGTCTATTTAGACACTAGCCATGTCTGTTTGACCTCTGTGTCCAAGACAAGCTAGCTCATCTCCACAGGGACCAGTTACCAGTGACATTGGAATACTTTTCTATGTGACTTACAATAGGAGTCTCTTATGCAATGCCCTTGGTGACTTTTCTGTCAACTACACTCAATGAGATATTTTCACATGCACCATTTCCCCAGACAGGGTAGCCCTATCAAAACTGGTAACTGAGTATGTTTGATGAGTCAAAAGACAATTTCCTGTGGAGGGGAGAGAATATTTTCAAAGTTATAAGCAGCTGAGTTTCTTTTCGGGTCACATAAACCTTGTTTTGCTAACGCGGACCTAAACTAGGCTCTTCAAGCACAAGGGGAGTGGTGTTTTGACATATCCCGGAAACCCAGTTATTGAGTTTATTGCTTAGGACATTAAACATATTAAACCATTGATTCTTTAATAGTTCTCATAATTATTCATACTTGGGTTTGCGGTTCCGTTCTTTATTGCGACAACAATGTCAGTAGAGGAACAGATTAAGTCACGGAATCTCAATAAACCCCCAATTACCTCATCTCAGTTTTTGGCCTCCTTGTTCCAGTTCTTCCCTAGTTACCCACGCTGAAGAGTTCCCCCAGTCCCCAAACCCATGGCCATGCTAAAGTAGGAGATGAGATGTGTTAATGTGCAAATGAACCATTAGACATAGGGGCAGTGTGCTCTTATCCCCAACACTGCCTGTCCTTGTCTGTAGGCCCATTAACTCCACACCATTTAGAAAGAGGTCTTGCCCCTCTCAGTAGTCCCACTATGGGGGTTTCCTGGCCATCGCCATGATGTCATCCCCATAGTTTAAGGCCTCAGGGTTGGGCCCTTTTATACTGTCAATGGTTGGGGCCTAAATGTGGGGGGGTGGAGGGATGAGCTGCACTCACTCTCTGGGCCAGAATTCTAATCCATCTAATCCATCTCTCCTGGATATCAATACTGATATCCAGAGACATTACTGTGCAGCCGTATTCATCGACCTGGCCAAGGCTTTCGACTTTGTCAATCACCACATTCTTATGGGCAGACTCAACAGCCTTGGTTTCTCAAATGATTGCCTCACCTGGTTCACCAACTACTTCTCTGAGAGAGTTCAGTGTGTCAACTCGGAGGGCCTGTTGTCTGGACCTCTGGCAATCTCTATGGAGGTGCCACAGGGTTCAAATCTCGGGCCGACTCTCTTCTCTGTATACATCAATGATGTCGCTCTTGCTGCTGGTGATTCTCTGATCCACCTCTACGCAGACAACACGATTCTGTATACCTCTGGCCCTTCTTTGGACACTGTGTTAACTAACCTCCAGATGAGCTTCAATGCCATACAACTCTCCTTCTGTGGCCTCCAACTGCTCTTAAATGCAAGTAAAACTAAATGCATGCTCTTCAACCGATCGCTGCCCGCACCTGCCCGCCCGTCCAGCATCACTACTCTGGACGGTTCTGACTTAGAATATGTGGACAACTACAAATACCTAGGTGTCTGGTTAGACTGTAAACTCTCCTTCCAGACTCACATTAAGCATGTCCAATCGAAAATTAAATCTAGAATCGGCTTCCTATTTTGCAACAAAGCATCCAACACTCATGCTGCCAAACATGCCCTCGTAAAACTGACCATCCTACCGATCCTCGACTTCGGCAATGTGATTTACAAAATAGCCTCCAACACTCTACTCAACAAATTGGATGCAGTCTGTCACAGTGCCATCCGTTTTGTCACCAAAGCCCCATATACTACCCACCACTGCGACCTGTACGCTCTCGTTGGCTTTCCCTCGCTTCATACTCGTCGCCAAACCCACTGGCTCCACGTCATCTACAAGTCTCTGCTAGGTAAAGCCCTGCCTTATCTCAGCTCACTGGTCACCATAGCAGCATCCACCCGTAGCACGCACTCCAGCAGGTATATCTCACTGGTCACCCCCAAAGCCAATTCTTCCTTCGGCCGCCTCTCCTTCCAGTTCTCTGCTGCCAATGACTGGAACGAACTGCAAAAATCACTGAACCTGGAGACCCATATCTCCCTCACGAGCTTTAAGCACCAGCTGTCAGAGCAGCTCACAGATCACTGCACCTGTACATAGCACATCTGTAAATAGCCCATCAACTACCTCATCCCCTACTGTATTTATTTATTTATCTTGCTCCTTTGCACCCCAGTATCTCTACTTGCACATTCATCTTCTGCACATCTACCATTCCAGTGTTTAATTGCTATATTATAATTACTTCGCCACCATGGCCTATTTATTGCCTTACCTCCCTTATCCTACCTCATTTGCACACACTGTATGTAGACTTTTATACTGTATTATTGACTGTATGTTTGTTTATTCCATGTGTAACTCTGTGTTGTTTTATGTGTCAAACTGCTTTGCTTTATCTTGGCCAGGTCGCAGTTGTAAATGAGAACTTGTTCTCAACTTGCCTACCTGGTTAAATAAAGGTGAAATAAAAAAATAAAAAAACTGAAGATGTGTTTCATTACGCTTAAACACATTGGGAGAGATCTGTAGTGTCATTCACATCAGTTTACAATTACACCCAAAGAGTCTGTCTGGGTTAGGTGAATGTATGAACAGCACACAGCCCACGGGATCCTAGGAGGCCAGGTGGTACTGTAGCCTACAGTGAGGGAAAAAAAGTATTTGATCCCCTGCTGATTTTGTACGTTTGCCCACTGACAAAGAAATGATCAGTCTATAATTTTAATGGTAGTTTTATTTGAACAGTGAGAGACAGAATAACAACAAAAAAATCCTGAAAAACACGTTAGAGATGTTATAAATTGATTTGCATTTTAATGAGGGAAATAAGTATTTGACCCCCTCTCAATCAGAAAGATTTCTGGCTCCCAGGTGTCTTTTATACAGGTAACGAGCTGAGATTAGGAGCACACTCTTAAAGGGAGTGCTCCTAATCTCAGATTGTTACCTGTATTAAAGACACCTGTCCACAGAAGCAATCAATCAATCAGATTCCAAACTCTCCACCATGGCCAAGACCAAAGAGCTCTCCAAGGATGTCAGGGACACGATTGTAGACCTACACAAGGCTGAAATGGGCTACAAGACCATCGTCAAGCAGCTTGGTGAGAAGGTGACAACAGTTGGTGCTTCGCAAATGGAAGAAACACAAAAGAACTGTCAATCTCCCTCGGCCTGGGGCTCCATGCAAGATCTCACATCGTGGAGTTGCAATGATCATGAGAACGGTGAGGAATCAGCCCAGAACTACACGGGAGGATCTTGTCAATGATCTCAAGGCAGCTGGGACCATTGTCACCAAGAAAACAATTGGTAACACACTACGCTGTGAAGGACTGAAATCCTGCAGCGCCCGCAAGGTCCCCCTGCTCAAGAAAGCACATATACATGCCCGTCTGAAGTTTGCCAATGAACATCTGAATGATTCAGAGGACAACTGGGTGAAAGTGTTGTGGTCAGATGAGACCAAAATGGAGCTCTTTGGCATCAACTCAACTCGCCATGTTTAGTGGAGGAGGAATGCTGCCAATGACCCCAAGAACACCATCCCCACCGTCAAACATGGAGGTGGAAACATTATGCTTTGGCGGTGTTTTTGTGTGAAGGGGTGTCATGACATTGGCCCGTGGGTAAGGTTTATGACCCCCCCCCCCATAAATACCTTTCCCCCTTCCCCTCTCTTACTGACCCTACTGAAGGACTGCTGTCCTGTTAAATATAGAGAGTCTGGGAACATCAAACAAATGTGGAAAGGTACCACATATTTTGTTAATAAAACCAGTTGGAAATATGCTTGGGAACGTAATGAGTATGTATGTCAGTTCGGTTGTCATCTGAGACATTATGACTGATGACAGGACGACATAAACTGTATCTGAGAAAGTATACACCCTCTAGTTATCAGAGTCACATGGAATTGTTATGCAATTGAAATGTTTGATATTGAAAATGTTTGTTAGGAGATGAAATGTAATTTTAGCTTCCGAATGAGAGATTTGGGTTTTCATAAGGAAAGTGCCCTGCTCGATCAGTAACCCAACCCTGTGAAGAGACAGGGGTTATAAACGATGAAACACCTCCCTCCCCCTCTCCACTATATAATCCTTTGACGAAAAGATAACCAGTGAGTTCCAGTATGGGAGGGCTGCAGCCTCCACGTTAGAAGGAGACACACATATCAAGGACAGAACTATGCCAACCTCGGCGTGAGCTTTGATGGCGAATGGTATGAACTTTGAGCTTATTCACTACAGAAGTGATACTTCCTAGCCGTTGAGTTAGCAGCTGCCGCTGTCGACATGGGCTAGGAAAGGACGGACGACGGATCCAGTCTAACAGACGGACGAAGATACCACCACGTATCCAATTTACCACCAGAGACATTGTTCCGAGTACAGGAAGATCTGTTGGCCAACCCGGCCAGCATCTACGACCAATCTACCGAAGCGCAGCTCAGAGTAAATATTTATTGCATTTTCCTTTTCCAAATGGGCGGTAATTTAGAATGCATAAGATAATGTATTTACGATAGCATAGCTGCTGTTTCTTTGTTCCTAAATCTTCCCCCTCTTTCATTCAAGCCCAACCACCTTTCCTTTGTGTAACCAGCCATGATACAGGTTCCGTCCATCAGGACGTTTTCTGTATGACGTCATTGTATTCTGTGTATTTGTAATTCTGTGTGATTAGTTAGGTATTTAGTAAATAAATAATTAAACCCAATTTTGTATTGCTGATTCAACTTGTTATCCAGGGTTCGTGAAGATAGCCAAGCATTTACAACTTTCATTATGAGACTGAAAATAAGGTGAGGATTGAGATGACGGCTATCGATGTAAAATATTACTAAGTATTTTAAGAGTTTATTCGGAAGATAACAGCTCTATAAACGTTCTTCCGTGGTGCCCCGACTTTCTAGTTAATTACATTTACATGATTAGCTTAATCAGGTAATATTAATTACAGAGAAATCATTTTATAAATTAGCCTGTCATATCACTTAATCCGGCATAGCCAAAGACACGACAGGGGACAGGACAACTTCACCGCATCAAAGGGATGATGGACGGGGCCATGTACTGTCAAATCTTGGGTGAGAACCTCCTTCCCTCAGCCAGGGCATTGAAATTGGGTCGTGGATGGGTATTCCAGCATGACAATGACCCAAAACACACGGCCAAGGCAACAAAGGCTCAAGAAGAAGCACATTAAGGTCCTGGAGTGGCCTAGCCAGTCTCCAGACCTTAATCCCATAGAAAATCTGTGGAGGGAGCTGAAGGTTCGAGTTGCCAAACGTCAGCCTCGAAACCTTAATGACTTGGAGAAGATCTGCAAAGAGGAGTGGGACAAAATCCCTCCTGAGATGTGTGCAAACCTGGTGGCCAACTACAAGAAACGTTTGACCTCTGTGATTGCCAACAAGGGTTTTGCCACCAAGTACTAAGTCATGTTTTGCAGAGGGGTCAAATACTTATTTCCCTCATTAAAATGCAAATCAATTTATAACATTTTTGACATGCGTTTTTCTGGATTTTTTTGTTGTTATTCTGTCTCTCACTGTTCAAATAAACCTACCATTAAAATTATAGACTGATCATTTCTTTGTCAGTGGGCAAACGTACAAAATCAGCAGGGGATCAAATACTTTTTTCCCCCCACTGTACGTGATGAAAGATAGTTAAGGCATGGTTCATGTGGAGCAGTCTGAGCACATGTCAGATGAGGGGCAGATGCTCTAGAGTGGGGGGGGGGGGGGGGGGGGGGGGTGTTGAGGGAAGGTTGTGTGGGAATGTGAGGAGTTGATCAAGCCTTATGTTATCTGTTCTCATCACTCGGGACTGATCCAGGACTGAGAGATGACGGGAGAAGATTTTATCGGCATGCTGATCTATAATCCTGAGGAGAAGAACATAGCAGGTGGGCAGTTCAACTCATGGTCTGTGTAAATTCCCAATAAAGAGAGATATAAAATGCACAGTGTGTTGTAATTGCAGTTCACGATTGTCATCCAGATAGCTTTAGGTGGAACATTTTATTTCCAGGTGATGTACATAAAAATAAAGACATTTATAAGTACTGTAGTTTGTGGCCTGAGAAAATAACCTTTAACTCAGTCGAATACCATGACCAAAACCAGATTGTTTTTAGCCTTGTTTATTTCACATTTTAAGGTCACTTATAATGGGAGACAAGAGGCCGTGTTGTTTGACTGGAAGCCAGACGTTAGTGGTGAGGACGCCAGTGGAATTTATTTTGACGAGGAGCTCTTCGTGAAGCCTCAACAAAATCCAATATAAACAAATAAATTATCCTCTACTGAACCATGGCAACCATGGCAGCTAAACAAATGTAACAGTTTCTGCACAGAATTGAATGCAATAAAACATAAATACACACACACACACACACACACACACACACACACACACACAGTTGTCGTTTTCCCTTTTTCACACCCACGCTGGACATGCGTCTGGTTTACCTCCCAGGGTGCCACCCACCAAATGTGTTACAATTCTGGGCATAATTACAGCAGAGCTCTCACTGTTTCCCTGGCTGATTCCTAGAAAAACGTATTCGGAGTTACATCTGTGTTTGAATAACAAATCATAACAATATTGTTCCCATTGAATGAATCATATTCCCCTCCATATTCCTCTCCTACCGTAAATATAGAGCAGGGGGTTGGGGAATTAGGGGACTGACAGTGAGTCCTAGAACAACAGTTGGGCGGTACAAGCACAGCCATAACAGGGCATAATGTAGTAGACCACCCTGGTAGTCAACAGCCTACAGTGAACCCACCCATATTATACCTTGGCAGTCTTGCCAAACAGCTTCTATCCACAGGCATCTCATTTCGGACACAAGCCCTGTTTTATCTCCCTACGCCTGCAACCACACAGACCTTTTCCATACATGTACCCCTTTGCTTACATAAGCAGTAAGCAACAAAAAAAATCACCATTAAATGTGTGCCACAAGTCAAAACTATGCAATATATATATATATATATATATATAGATGCGGTACATGTATGATTGCTCTCTCACATACAATTCCTTTTTTGACAAGAAAAAGGGGGAGAGGTGACCGGCAACACTCATCCTCCCCTCTACCCTCCCGTCCTCTCTAAAGGAACAAGTCTATCAAAATACTCCCACCAAAATGTCACAGTTGACTGCTATGTCAGTGTTGTGTTTAGTTGGAGGGCCACAGCGGGTGTCAGAGAGAGTTGGGGATGTTTACTGTGAAATAGGCCCCATTTAAACCTTTATGGAAGCCATCTGGTCCTTTTTCACCTATTTGTTGACTCATTGGTTGGCTAATTAAAAGAGTTAGTTATTACTGGAGTACATTTCAAACATACACACACATTCTAATGTGGCCACAGCAGTAATCATTTATTCATTGCACTTGAAAGTCTGGGATGATCTACTCAGGGTCTCCTGACACTTGACATTTTAAGATAGGTCAAGTAATCAAACATGGGATAATTTTCCGCACCAAGGAAATGTTTTATGCATGATCATTTACATTACCAATAAACATTGTCTCTCTCCGCCTCGCCTTGTCTGCAGGTCCCCAGGTCTGTACCATATTTATTCCAATCATGACAGGTGACAGAGAGTGAGAGAGAGAGAGAGAGAGAAACAGACAGAGGCGAGAGAGGGAGACAGAGACAGAGAGAGGGGAAAAAGAAAACAAAGAGAGAGAGGCATTTACACTGAATCTGAATCCACATGGGCATAGAGAGAGCAGTTAGCAGCAGCTGGTTTGTGTTAGAGTTCAAATCAAATTTGTATTTGTCACATGCTTTGTACACAAGAGGTGGAGACTAACAGTGAAATCCAGAGAGAAAAAAGAGAAATAATATAAAAATATGAACACAAGGAATAGATACACAATGAGTAACGATAACTTGGCTATATACACAGGGTACCAGTACCGAGTCAATGTGCAGGGGTACGAGGTAATTGAGGTAGATATGTACATATAGGTAAGGATAAAGTGACTAGGCAACAGGATAGATAATAAACAGTAACAGCAGCATATGTGATGAGTCAAAAAAGTTAGTGCAAAAAGGGTCAATGCAGATAGTCCGGGTAGCTATTGGTTAATTAACTACACTGAACAAAATTATAAACGCAACAATTTCAAAGATTTTACTGAGTTACAGTTCATATAAGGAAATCATTCAATTGAAAAAATGATTAGTCCCTAATCTATGGTTTTCACATGACTGGGAATGCAAAAAAACAGTCGGTGTCTGGTGTGACCACCATTTGCCTCATGCAGCGCGACATATCTCCTTCGCGAAGAGTTGATCAGGCTGTTGATTGTGGCCTGGGGAATGTTGTCCCACTCCTCTTCAGTGGCTGTGCAAAGTTGCTGGATATTGGAGGGAACTGGAACATGCTGTAGTATATGTCGATCCAGAGCATCCTAAACATGCTCAATGGGGATCCCAAACATGCTCAATGTCTGGTGAGTATGCAGGCCATGGAAGAACTGGGACATTTTTAGCTTCTTGCAACATGGGGCTGCGCATTATCATGCTGAAACATGAGGTGATGGCGGTGGATGAATGGCACGACAATGGGCCTTAGGATCTCATCACTGTATCTCTGTGCATTCAAATTGACATCAATAAAATGCAATTGTGTTCGTTGTCCATAGCGTATGCCTGCCCATAACATAACTCCTCTGCCACCATGGGGCACTCTGTTCACGAAGTTGATGTCAGCAAACCGCTCGCCCACACGACGCCATACACGCTGTCGGCCATCTGCCCAGTACAGTTGAAACCACGATTCATCCGTGAAGAGCACACTTCTCCAACGTGCCAGTGGCCATCGAAGGTGAGCATTTGCCCACTGAAGTCGGTTACGACGCCGAACTGCAGTCAGATCAAGACCCTGGTGAGAATGACAAGCATGGAGATGAGCTTCCCTGAGACGGTTTCTGACAGTTTGTGCAGAAATCCTTTGGTTGTGCAAACCCACAGTTTCATCAGCTGTCTGGGTAGCTGGTCTCAGACGATCCTGCAGGTCAAGAAGCCGGATATGGAGGTCCTGGGCTGGCGTGGTTACACTTGGTCTGCAATTGTTCGCCGGTTGGACGTACTGCCAAATTCTCTAAAACAATGTTGGAGGCGGCTTATGGTAAAGAAATGTATATAAAATTCTTTGGCAACAGCTATGGTGGCCATTCCTGCAGTCAGTATGCCAATTGCACACTCCCTCAAAACTTGAGACATCTGTGGCATTGTGTTGTGTGACAAAACTTCACATTTTAGAGTGGCCTTTTATTGTCCCCAGCACAAGGTGCACCTGGGTAATGATCATGCTGTTTAATAAACTTCTTGATATGCCACACCTGTCAGGTAGATGGATTATCTTGGCAAAGGAGAAATGCTCGCTAACAAAATTGGAGAGAAATTATATTTTTGTGAGTGATTCATTGGGATATTTTGTTTCAGCTCATGAAACATGGGACCAACACTTTACATGTTGTGTTGATATTTTTGTTCAGTATATTTAAATAACTGTTGAGCAGTCTTATGGCTTGAGGGTAGAAGATGTTCAGTATGCTGTTGGTTCCAGACTTGGTGCATTGGTACCGCTTGCCGTGCAGGAGCAGAGAAAACAGTCTATGACTTGGGTGGCTGGAGTCTTTGACAATTCCTCTGACACTGCCTGGTATAGAGGTCCTGGGTGGCAGGGAGCTCGGCCCCAGTGATTTACTGGGCCATACGCACTACCCTCTGTAGCGCCTTGCTGTCGGATGCCAAGCAGTTGTCATACCAAGCGGTGATGCTGCCAGTCAAGATGCTCTCAATAGTGCAGCTGTAGAACCTTTTGAGGATCTGAGGGCCCATGCCAAATTTGTTCAGCCTCCTGACGGGGGAAGAGGCGTTGTCATGCCCTCTTCACGACTGTGTTGGTGTGTGTGGGCCATGATAATTCCTTAGTGATGTGGACACCGAGGAATTTAAAGCTCTCAACCTGCTCCACTACAGCCCTGTCGATATGGATGGGGGTGTGCTCGGACTTCCGTTTCCTGTAGTCCAAATCACATCCTTTGTCTTGCTGACGTTAAGGGAGAGGTTGTACAACACTGCCAGGTCTCTGACCTCCTCCCTGTCCTGGTGGAGGAAGATTGTGTAGGCTGTCTCCTCATTGACACAACCCTAGGATAGAGAAAAGGAGAAGGGGGTCTGGACCAGATGATCATTTGGTCCTAATTACGCCAGGTGTCATTGAGAGAGAATACAGATGTCTCTGTTAAATTAGTCTCCCTTGTTGAACGGCGAAAAGTGTCTGGTCTCTCTCAGTCAGTGAACCTCCAGTGTTAAAAAGAGCAGTGACTTCATCTGGATCCCCAAAGCTTGTCTTCAAAAATAACATGTTTTACGGTTTCCCTAGAAGCTTTCATTTTCATGAGAAAAAGTCCCCTTGCTGATCAGTGAGAAGTATCTGGTGTCATGTGGTGATGGTGTGCTGGATGCTGTTCTGTTCTGTTCTCCCAGCTGTCCAGACTGTCTGGCTCACTGGGACATTCCCCTCAGTAAGTCTGTCTGTCAGTCTATCCCGTCAAACCCCCCACTCACTCAGCCCCTAGCATATTGCCCACTGTCATAGGACAGCTAGCTCTCCCAGTGAACACCTGTGATTACTTTATGCCTCGCTGTATGTCTCTCTCAAATGTCAATATGCCTTGTATACTGTTGTTTAGGTTAGTTATCATTGTTTTAGTTTACAATGGAGCCCCTAGTTTCACTCATCATACCTCTGATACGTCCTTTGTCCCACCTCCCACACATGCGGTGACCTCACCCATTATAACCAGCATGTCCAGAGATACAACCTCTCTTATCATCACTCAGTGCCTGTGCTTACCTCCGCTGTACCCGCACCCCACCATACCCCTGTCTGCACATTATGCCCTGAATCTATTCTACCACGCCCAGAAATCTGCTCCTTTTATTCTTTGTCCCCAACGCTCTAGGTGACCAGTTTTGATAGCCTTTAGCCGTACCCTCATCCTACTCCACCTCTGTTCCTCGGGTGATGTGGAGGTAAACCTAGGCCCTGCGTGTCCCCAGGCACCCTCATTTGTTGACTTCTGTGATCGAAAAAGCCTTGGTTTCATGCATGTCAACATCAGAAGCCTCCTCCCTAAGTTTGTTTTACTCACTGCTTTAGCACACTCCGCCAACCCTGATGTCCTTGCCGTGTCTGAATCCTGGCTTAGGAAGGCCACCAAAAATTCGGAGATTTCTATACCCAACTACAACTTTTTCCATCAAGATAGAACTGCCAAAGGGGGAGGAGTTGCAATCTACTGCAGAGATAGCCTGCAAAGTTCTGTCATACTTTCCAGGTCTATACCCAAACAGTTCGAACTTCTAATTTTAAAAATTAATCTCTCCAGAAATAAGTCTCTCACTGTTGCCGCCTGCTATCGACCCCCCTCCGCTCCCAGCTGTACCATGGACACCATTTTTGAATTGATCGCCCCCCCATCTAGCCTCAGAGTTCGTTCTGTTAGGTGACCTAAACTGGGATATGCTTAACACCCCGGCAGTCCTACAATCTAAGCTAGATGCCCTCAATCTCACACAAATCATCAAGGAACCCACCAGGTACAACCCTAAATCCGTAAACATGGGCACCCTCATAGACATTATCCTGACCAACTTGCCCTCCAAATACACCTCCGCTGTTTTCAATCAGGATCTCAGCGATCACTGCCTCATTGCCTGTATCTGCTATGGGTTTGCGGTCAAATGATCACCCCTCATCACTGTCAAACGCTCCCTAAAACACTTCTGCGAGCAGGCCTTTCTTATCGACCTGGCCCGGGTATCCTGGAAGGATATTGACCTCATGCCGTCAGTCGAGGATGCCTGGTCCTTCTTTAAAAGTAATTTCCTCACCATCTTAGATAAGCATGCCCCGTTCAAAACACAAAAACATCCTGTGGCGGACTGCATAGCATCGAAAGTCTCCGCGATATGCAACTGTTCAGGGAAGTCAGGAACAAATACACACAGTCAGTCAGGAAAGCAAACGATAGCTTTTTCAAGCAGACATTTGCATCCTGTAGCTCTAACTCCAAAAGGTTTTGGGACACTGTAAAGTCCATGGAGAACAAGAGCACCTCCTCCCAGCTGCCCACTGCACTGAGGCTAGGTAATACGATCACCACCGATAAATCCATGATAATCGAAAATTTCAATAAGCATTTCTCAACGGCTGTCCATGCCTTCCTCCTGGCTACTCCAACCCCGGCCAACAGCTTCCCCCCACAGCTACTCGCCCAAGCCTCCCCAGCTTCTCCTTCACCCAAATCCAGATAGCAGATGTTCTGAAAGAGCTGCAAAACCTGGGCCCGTACAAATCAGCTGGGCTAGACAATCTGGACCCTCTCTTTCTAAAACTATTACCCCTATTACCAGCCTGTTCAACCTCTCTTTCGTATCGTCCGAGATCCCTAAAGATTGGAAAGCTGCCGCGGTCATCCCCCTCTTCAAAGGGGGTGACAGCCTAGACCCAAACTGTTACAGACCTATTTCCATCCTGCCCTGCCTATCTAAAGTCTTTGAAAGCCAAGTTAATAAACAGATCACTGACCATTTCAAATCCCACCGTACCTTCTCCGCTGTGCAATCCGGTTTCTGAGCCGGTCACAGGTGCACCTCAGCCAAGCTCAAGGTTCTAACCGATATCATAACTGCCATTGATAAAAGACAGTACTGTGCAGCCATCTTCATCGACCTGGCCAAGGCTTTCAACTCTGTCAATCACCGTATTCTTATCGGCAGACTCAATAGCCTTGGTTTTTCTAATGACTGCCTCGCCTGGTTCACCAACTACTTTGCAGACAGAGTTCAGTGTGTCAAATCGGAGGGCATGTTGTCCGGACCTCTGGCAGTCTCTATGGGGGTACCACAGGGTTCAATTCTCGGGCTGACTATTTTCTCTGTGTATATCAATGATGTCGCTCTTGCT
Source organism: Salmo salar (assembly GCF_965601325.2). NCBI lineage: Eukaryota > Metazoa > Chordata > Actinopteri > Salmoniformes > Salmonidae > Salmo > Salmo salar. The sequence continues at coordinate 18,726,064 of NC_138310.1, read as the reverse complement.
GCGTGCGATTCCCTGATACACCTCTACGCAGACGACACCATTCTGTATACTTCTGGCCCGTCCTTGGAAACTGTGCTAACAAATCTCCAAACGAGCTTCAATGCCATACAACACTCCTTCCGTGGCCTCCAACTGCTCTGAAACGCTAGTAAAACCAAATGCATGCTTTTCAACCGTTCGCTGCCCGCACCAGCCCGCCTGACTAGCATCACCACCCTGGACGGCTCCGACCTAGAATATGTGGACAACTACAAATACCTAGGTGTCTGGTTAGACTGTAAACTCTCCTTCCAGACTCATATTAAGCATGTCCAATCCAAAATCAAATCTAGAATCGTCTTTCTATTTTGCAACAAAGCCTCCTTCACTCACGCCGCCAAACTTACGCTAGTAAAACTGACTATCCTACCGATCCTCGACTTCGGCGATGTCATCTACAAAATAGCTTCTATTTCTCTACTCAGCAAACTGGATGCAGTCTATCACAGTGCCATCCGTTTTGTTACCAAATCACCTTATACCACCCACCACTGCGACCTGTATGCTCTAGTCGCCAGACCCACTGGCTCCAGGTCATCTATAAGTCTATGCTAAGCTCCGCCTTATCTCAGTTCACTGGTCACGATAACAACACCCACCCATAGCACATGTTCCAGCAGGTATATCTCACTGATCATCCCCAAAGCCAACACCTCATTTGGCCACCTTTCCTTCCAGTTCTCTGCTGCCAGTGACTGGAACGAATTGCAAAAATCGCTGAAGTTGGAGACTTTTATTTCCCTCACCAACTTTAAACATCAGCTACCTGAGCTGCTAACTGATCGCTGCAGCTGTACATAGTCCATCTGTAAATTGCCCACCCAATCTAACGACCTCATCCCCATACTGTTTTTATTTTATTAACTTTTCTGCTCTTTTGCACACCAGTATTTCTACTTGCACATCATCATATGCTCATTTATCACTCCAGTGTTAATCTGCTAAATAGTAATTATTCACTCCTATGGCCTATTTATTGCCTACCTCCTCATGCCTTTTGCACACACTGTATATAAACTTTCTTTTTTTTCTACTGTGCCATTGACTTGTTTATTGTGTTATTGGCTTGTTTATTGTTTACTCCATGTGTAACTCTGTGTTGTTGTCTGTGTCACACTGCTTTGCTTTATCTTGGCCAGGTCGCAGTTGTAAATGAGAACTTGTTCTCAACTTGCCTACCTGGTTAAATAAAGGTGAAATATATATATATTTTTTTTTAAGTCCCTTGTCCTGGAACATGTACACTATGGGTATCACTATCAACATCACCCCTGGATACACTGGCTTTCCCAAAAGTACCAAATAAAATACATTAGGTCTCCCTGTATGTATATGGGGATGTAAAGCAATACAATGTGTTTATCCCACTTGTCCTTCCCCCAATGTCTTTTAAATCATTTTGCAAGATACAAACAAACGATTAGGATGTAAAGTCAATATTTGTCTAATGATTTTTCCCCTTTGCCAAATGATTTACGTCCATGCAGCGCAGTGAATTTATCTTCAGAGAGCTCCAGAACTGGGTGGAAGAAGTCCTCAGAGATTTGATAGTCCATCTATAGCTTTATCAGTTGGATTCCATCTTCAGCAAAGCGCTCTCTATATTCACAGATACTGCCATTTCTTTCATAAGACAGCTCAGACAATTCCTCAGAAAGAATGCCCTGGAATTATTCATGCTTTTCATGCTCACTTGCTTCCCTCTCTGTTTTACAAGTGAAATGAAGAGAAGGTCTGCCAACATCTGGCCAGAGCAAGAATCCAGTAAATCCACTTTTATATTTGACGTTTTATCATTGAGAGTGCTGGCCTGCGCCACATGCGCCCCGTCTCTCAGGACAACAGGATACAGACATTGGATTCTTTGGGTTGATATCCTTGGCGTGTCAACCCTCAAGGATGAAATCACCATTACACTGGAAGTCTGAGGCTTCACTATTCCCGTCCCACTTTTCCTTTCCTGGTAGAATTACTGTTTTACACTTTTATCCCCTGCATTATGAAAGGAGTCATTTGAACTGTGCTCAGCATTGTGGGTAAATGTGAGATAGTTAAAGGAATATGTGGTGTTAATGGTCTCTTTAGAGGATATGAGACCTCGCAACATGTCTGACCTATTAGCCTGGTCATTCTGGGTGCTTGTTCCCTTAGATCATCATCATTTAAGCCCCCTCTAGGTGGGAGAGAGAGCCCAGGATTGTGTTTTTCTATCAAACTTTTACAAATGGGCTTCCTGTAAGAATGGGAAACATATGTGCCGTGTAGGTTATCTGGATGATCAAACTGTCTGCAGATCATTGGTGTGTAAAGAGCATTTACTTTTCGGGATAGATATGATCATTCTAAAAACAAGACAAAAACACTGTTACACAAGTTATACTAGTACGTTTCAAAGGCAAATTCAACATTCAGTCTAAACGTGATGTCTTGTTTCACAACATCATTGGTCACTTGTCCTGTGTCCTGCATGTTCTCAGCTCTGCATTCTGCGGAGTGGTAATTTGACGTCTGTGAGAGACTTCCAATCACGCGGTATTATATGGTGAGTATTCTGCATGTCTCCATGGAACACTAAGAAATAGTAGCTTTAGAAAACATCCAGTCTCAACACATCCAACCATTAAACTGAATCTATATGGCCAGAGTGTCACATTGTGTGCAAGGCAGAGGAGATTACATGGGGGAAATTGATTTCAGCAACAGTTGGGCCCTATGCATCACGTGTGGTGAGAGGAGGCTTACTGGCCTCACTGTCTACTATGGAGGAACTGGATTGTATTAAGTTACAATGTCAAACAAAGTAATTGGAGTTCTATATACACCGAGTGTACAAAACATCAACAACACCTTCCTAATATTGAGTTGCACCCCACTTTTGCACTTCAATTAGTGTAGATGAAGGGGAGGAGACAGGTTAAAGAAGGAATTTTAAGCCTTGAGAAAATTGAGAAGTGGACTGTGTATCTGTGCCATTCAGAGGGTGAATGGGCAAGACAAAAGATTTAAGTGCCTTTGAATGGGGTATGGTAGTAGGTGCCAGGCGCACTGGTTTGTGTGAAGAACTGCAACACTGCTGGGTTTTTCACACTCAATAGTTTCCCATGTGTATCAAGAATGGTCCACCACCCAAAGGACATCCAGCCAACTTGACACAACTGTATTGGAGTCAATACGGAAAGGAGGATACTTAGTCAGTTATACAACTGAATGCATTCAACTGAAATGTTTCTTCCGCATTTAATCAGAGAGGTGTGGAGGGCTGCCATAATCGACATCCATGGCGCCCAGGGAACAGTGGGTTAACTGCCTCGCTCAGGGGCAGAACAACAGATTTTTACCTTGTAAGCTCGGGAATTCAACCCAGCAACCTTTCAGTTACTGGCCCAATGCTCTAACCACTAGGCTACCTGCCGCCCCATGGACCAGCATCCCTGTGGAATGCTTTCGACACCTTGTACAGTCCATGCCCCAACTAATTGAGGCTGTTCTAAGGGCAGAAAGGGGTGGGTGCAACGCAATATTAGGAAGGTGTTCCGAATGTTTTGTGTACTCAGTGTACACAATCCATGTCTCAAATGTCTCATCTACACTGACTGAAGTGGATTTAACAAGTGGCATCAATGAGTGATCATAGTTTTCACCTGGATTCACCTGGTCAGTCTATGTAATGGAGGGAGCAGGTGTTCCTAAATGTTTGTAAACTCAGTGTACAGTAGAGAGGAGTAAGAAGTAAACATTTGTTAACTGCCACTCGACTGTACAGTATTTATTATGTATGTCTAGTGTCTTTACATGCAAAGGGGTCCCTTATCAACCATGGCTGCAGTATTTTAGTTCCACCTTTACTGAAGCTCAGATCTCTGTACTTGGTCAACTCCTCAGGTCATGCTCATGCTCAGGGGAATGTGTGTTATTGTTCCTATAGGGATTAGTTCTGAGCAGACACGTCCCACTGGGCACAGACGTCATTTCAACGTCTAGTTTGTTTGGTTGAGTTGTCAACTAATAGGGTGCCCACCCACTCTGCCCAAAGTGGGTGAAAAAAACGCTTTGGTGAAGAACTGTCACTTCCTTATGTTCTAAAATACATTTTACCAAGACAAATATGATTATTCAGATTGTTCAGTAGGACCTTTCTCTAGCATATCATTAACCTTATATCCCAATAGTCCGATTTCGTAACCTAATGCATCCGAAAATAAGCACCGAGCTCTGTTGACATAGCGGTGCAGGTTTCTCCTAACAACTTTTGAGGATTTTACATTTTTGTTCGTCGTCTTCAAAGTTGTTTCCGTAGGTCGCAGAAAGCTAAATTAGTATGACACGAGCTGAATTAAATGTAAAAGGCTTTGAAAATAAAAGCTTGGTATACGCTCAGTGCTCCGTTGAGATTTCACTTGTTTTTGTGAGAAGTCTTTGAAAAAGATTTATTTTTATTTTTATTATGGAAAGTGTATACTAAAATATGAAAATACTACATGTCGTGTCTCAAATCAATATCCATCTGACCTCTATATTGTTTTATGTTCTGCGGATTCGAGAAGAAAGATGACGGGTTCAACGGGAAAGTGAGCCTGTCAGGTAGACAGAAACTTTAATTCTTGCACAGAATCCAGCCTAGCTGACCTGATGCAATTTTCCGGATATTTTGACCACTTTTTCTCAGGCTTCTATTGATTTAGTTACAACAATTTTGGCCATCCTACAATGGTAAAAACTCCAATCACTTTAGAACGTGTTATGATAGAGACATGAGGTTAATACCATTTGTTTTCTTAAAGGATTATCTACAAAATGATATTATAATATATTATCATATTATTTTACCCATTGGTCAAAAGATGCGTATTTGATTGGACACCCTACGACTAACGTGAATTCAACATGAAATCCACAAAACATTTCACCATGTCATTGGATTTAGGTTAGAAGTTGGGTAAATCCAATCAGTTTTCCACGTTGATTCAACGTCATCACATTGCATTTTTTTGTTGAAGTGACGTGGAAACAACGTTGATTCAACCAGTTTTGGCCCAGTGGGATGACTCTCCCCATAATGGTCACACCCTAATGGGAGCCAGGCTGGGGAGGAGGGGCTTAGTTTACCGGCTGAAAGTGCTCCATTAAACAGATGTCTGACTGACTGCATCCACAAATGAGCTTAGATCAGAATGCAAATATTTTGACTGAACAGCAGCTCATCTCTAGTGGTGCTGTCATGATGATGTAAGACAGCAGGTAGAACTGGAGGAGGAAGTGGATGATTAGTGAAGGTGTGACAGGGATCATGACCAGTGGAAGCAACACAGAGACACGGACATCTGTTTAGACAGAACACCTACCGTCTGCAGCCCCAATGCTGAGGCACCTTCAGAGAAAACATCATTCACCATACCGCAAAACCCGGCTCTCCCGACGATGTTTTCACTGCCGGTCAGACCATTTCCAGAGTCCCTTGTTGTATTGTCTTATGTTATGAAGAAGGTCTGTGTGAGTGAGTGGATTCCATAGACAGACTGTAGCAGTAGAAAGATGTGTCATAGCATTTAGCTTCAGATTTGCTGTGAACAACAGCTGTCTGTGATGTGTGTGGTGGTAAGTATTAAGTGGAAGAGGGGGGATCTGAAGGATTGTACAATGGTCACATTCTTCATTAGCTTAGATTCTGCTTGCTGTCGCCAAGCCAGCATTCCAGCCAAAAGGGTAGCGGAGCCATTGGCTTAGTGCTGAATGTCAGAGACCTCTGGGATTTGTGTGGACCCATCAGAAACTCCTTTTGATCACAACTGGAAAGAATAAGGCGTAGGCCGGAATTCAATCTCTGCAATAGTCCCAGTTGGTATTAAATAGAACGTTGAGGCCACGGTCGCCTGTGGGGAAAACAACCCATGGTTACCTTGGTTACACCATTGGCTCGCAGCAAAAACTTGACCTTATTTAAAAGCTATTTTCTTGTTGTCTGCTTGTTTTAGTCAATTACAAAACTACATTTAAGATAAGTACAACATGTGTAAAGACTACTTTTCAATATTGCCTGCTCCCAACCGTTCTCAATACTTGGTCGAGAGGAATTCTGTTTTATGACATAATACCGACTCGGAGTATGTGTAGAACTAGTATGGGCCATATGCACCTTCTGATTATGAAATCAATTAGTTACACTGTTCAAACCATTAAGAAACCTATTTTGATTTAGATGAAAACATGTATAATTTTTCTGCAGTGCACATTTTCTGAAGTGTAGACTTGATTGCATTCCATCCTGAAATGTGTATTTGCAATGCGCTGCATAACTCATGAGGCTTTTAAAGAATGACCTGCCCACTCACATCATAAATCCAATATTGATTTTGCATTACAAAAAAACATCCATCTGTAAATGAATGCCAATAGACATGCATCAAGGATATGAGGAATTGCCGTGGCATTTTAAACAAACCCATCGATGTTCCGCGCCTGCCTCCAGTCCGACAGCTGCTCTGTACTGTTGATATCTTGCCCTATTGTAGCTGAGGAGCCTGGCACCACATGTTAAGACAGAGAACATTCTCACTTATGGCATAGCTGAGTGAGGGTAAGGTAGCCTAGCCCTCTTGGTGGTATTCCAGTGTGCCAGGCCAGCTGTTGGGATGTCGTGCTGGGCCTTGGGCTGATTGCATTAGATGTGTGACTGAGCGTTGCAGTACATTGTTCTTGGCCCAGCCCCAACCCATTTGGTCAGTCTCTCTGCTCTGCTCCCCAACACCCAGACGAGCACTGCTTTTCCCTTCTTAAACTGGGCCCAGATAAATATTAGGATATTTGTTTTATTTGTTATTTTGTTTCTGAAAAATAAGAGAGGGGTGTGTTGCCAGTGTAAATGCAGTCTGGAAGTGATTTGTAAAATTCGTATTATTTTTTTTATTGGGGATTCCTCTGCTTCACTTAATGTTTCTGTTCCCCCGAGGGTTCCTGTTGGAACATGATAATCAGCATGACTTCAGTGGAGTCAGTCAGTAGTATGGAGGGACAGAGAAATACCGCAGCAGACAGATGATGTCATTACACGGATTCAGTTTGATCTTGTTACAGTCAATACAAAGTAATATGTGTGTATGTCATAGTATGTCAGAGTGCAGTAGAATGTAGACAGCAGCAACATCTGTAATGACACATCTTAGAGTGACTGACAGCATCCAAATAAATGTTAGTCCACTACACATACATTCAAAAAATAACAAATGAATAATCGTTGATAACTACAGGACGGTCACAGTCTGGAGAGGCATATCAGTGATCATACCACTGCATACCTTTTGGGCCTGTTTGTTGACAGATGTATCCTCTGTCACCATAGTGACCAGATCCTTGCCAAGTGCTGAAATATTATAAATATGTTTAGTGTTCTGGATGAGTGGCCTCAGGCACATTGTATTTAATATGGTGTGACTTTTTTCATGCTTTATTAGGTTGCCCAAACTGCTATTTATTCTTCTAAATGGCTCTATTGTATTCAGGTTTGACTACAATGCTGTAATGTCTAATCCATAGGGGAAAGAACACACAGTGAACAAAATGCATAGGCTATGCTTCATCCATGAGTTCGTATTAAAAACCAGCACTGGCTAATGTTTGGAATGCACAGTGAATAAATCAATCATTACACACATACCCTATGTCGACCATAGCGCCACAAACACCTACTCGAAACCTCACATTGTTAAGCCAGGCATTTTCTTTGCAATCCTCCAACGCCTCTGATCCAACAGCTAAACATTGTGATTCATTTGGAAGATTTCTTTCCACCACTGATGTTTCCAGTGTGCTCACTGTACATGCCCTGCAGTGTATAGCAGCAAGCGCATACCAGCCTGAGCCTGAGTAGGAGTCTCTGTGCCTGAGGCTGATGCTCTGCTACAATATGTGTTGCCAAGGTCCCGACACAACCACTCCTTCTTGATAATCTCCAAAGAGTCCATTGTGTCTGATACAATGGCTTCCCTTAGTGCTCTCTTTAGACCACTAGGCTAGACTGCAGGAAAGCCCCCTCTAAAACTAGCATGGGACATAATTGAATGTGTGCCAACTCCCACAGACAAGTGAAGGGGAAGGCACTTAATACCTTTAATTGGATAGTTATTGAGTATGAGACCCCTGGGCCATGTCTTGCACATTAGAGCTAATAAAGCCTACAGGTTTGACGACAAGACAGCTAATCATGAGTGCCATTCACCTTCCTCATTATAAAAGGCTTTGGCCTGCGCTCATAGTTCACTGTCCCAGTCCTGCTCCCTACATCCTGCTCAATCAACTGCTTTTCAAGTGACTGACTGGCTGCAGGAAATAGCCTATGGGATCTTAATTAAAGTCATGTTGAGGCTGCACATATTGTTCTGGACTAGCAAACGCTTTCATGAGCTCTGTTTCCTCAACACATTTCATTTAGTCGGCACTGGCAAAATGTGTTAGCAATGTGTTATCAATAGGAATTAAAATATTTACTCAGAACTTAATCATTTACGTGGAATGGATACATTGTTGCTGAGCTTATAAAACTCTACAATGTGTTTTGCGTGCAGTGTTCTGTTCAATGTCTCTCATAGAGATCTAATGTCTATAGTAGTTCTTGGATGATCTCATCCTCAGATTCAATTGTCAATCGTTGCTTTGCTCTCCCACCTGATTTTTTTGAACGGCATATGAATTGTTCTTGTCAACCTCACTTAAAGTTTATGTGCCAGAAAAATCTCTGGCCATATGATTTGCTACAGATCACAAAATATCTGGCCCGTCAATCATGTCATTTTCTCTGTTCATGTTTCAGAGCTCAGTGACTCTGGGGTTTTCATGGCTGGAGATGTGCATTTCCTATATGTCCATAATGAGACTAATATACAGAGAGGTCTCTGTGCACTCGTTTGGAACAGGGTGTAGAGCTGGAGATGCGTGTAGAACATGCAAAGGTCTCTATAGCGGGTGTGTATGACATCATCATTGAAAAAAAGGCCTTGTAGAGGTCTTGGAGGACAAGCTTTCTCAACATTAACCCAATCCATTCCTGTCCACGTAAATAAAGCTATACATCCAGTGCTTTTATCAGCAGCCGACTCAGGTGATCTCCGGTCCTGTGACACTTAAGCTCTAGTGCTGCATATTGCTGCATATACAGTGCTGCATATTTGAGGCTAATTTGACACGGTTGCATTGGACTGAGATCGTGAACAGGGTCATCACCGGAGCAGGAGGCCCTGTTGATGTGAACAGGATCACTTTGAGTAACAGGAGAGCCTACGTGTTAGACAATGGGACCTCAGCACCCTGAGTCATGTGAATTCTCACCGTTCCTCATTACAAAACTTTGACTGACCATCATTGTCCCATGTTGCGTGACAACAACATGTTAGCATCTCACTGTACCGGTGAAGTTAGCTAGCAATCAGCCATTAACAAAACCATAAAACAGAGTTCATTACACAGAAATCTGTACCTCTCAATCTTGCGATGGAAGTATTGGCTGTATTAGGCGACGAGAATTCCAACATTGTGTGCAAAGCTGTACTTTAAATAGTGTTGTTGAGGGGTTGGTTCGTGTTCCCAAATGAGGACCACATGAGAGGACCACACCCCTTATACATTTATCTCATGCTCCATTTCCACTCCTCCCTCCAGCATTGCCTGGCTCAGAGCTCAGAGCTAAAGTTGAAGAATTTCACATCCCGAGCCAGCCAATTATCCTGCCCAACCCTTGTTACCAAGACCTCTGGGCAGGCCGGCTCCTTTAGTGCACTTGGACTTCCAATCAAGCAGAGCCGAGTGACCTTTGTCCTGGAACAAAACACAACTCATGAGAGTGAGTTTGTGGTGCTATTCAGGGAGAGTTAACCACACACAAAAAAACTCAAGAGGAATCATCGAGTCATTCAACTGCGTCCTGTCAACACATAACACTGGGCAGGGAAAGTCCTGCTCCCAATGCCATCCACTGGGTCTGCCTGTCACATTTCGATTTCTAACAGCAATATTTAAAAGTGGATTTTTTTTACGTCATCCATAGCACAGAGACAAGCACAACGGGTTGTGCACAGTAATAAACTCAGCAAAAAAAGCAACGTCACTTTTTTCAGGATACTGTCTTTCAAAGATAATTCGTAAAAATTCAAATAACTTCACAGATCTTCATTGTAAAGGGTTTAAACACTGTTTCCCATGCTTGTTCAATGAACCATAAACAATTAATGAACATGCACCTGTGGAACTGACGTTAAGACACTAACAGCTTACAGACGGTAGGCAATTAAAGTCACAGTTATGAAAACCTAGGACACTAAAGAGGCCTTTCTACTGACTCTGAAAAACACAAAAAGAAAGATGCCTAGGGTCCCTGCTCATCTGCGTGAACATGCCTTAGGCATGCTGCAAGGAGGCATGAGGACTGCAGATGTGGCCAGGGCAATAAATTGCAATGTCCGTACTGTGAGACGCCTAAGACAGCACTACAGGGAGACAAGACAGACAGCTGATCGTCCTCACAGTGGCAGACCACGTGTAACAACACCTGCACAGGATCGGTACATCCGAACATCACACCTGTGGGACAGGTATAGGATGGCAACAACAACTGCCTGAGTTACACCAGGAACGCACAATCCCTCCATCAGTGCTCAGACTGTCCACAATAGGCTGAGAGAGGCTGGACTGAGGGCTTGTAGGCCCGTTGTAAGGCAGGTCCGCACCAGACATCACGTAGCCTATGGGCACAAAGCCACCGTCGCTGGACCAGACAGGAGTGGCAAAAAGTGCTCTTCACTGATGAGTCGCGGTTTTGTCTCACTAGGGGTGATGGTCGGATTTGCGTTTATCGTTGAAGGAATGAGCATTACACCGAGGCCTGTACTCTGGAGCAGGATCAATTTGGAGGTGGAGGGTCTGTCATGGTCTGGGGCGGTGTGTCACAGCATCATCGGACTGAGCTTATTGTCATTGCAGGCAATCTCAACGCTGTGCATTACATGGAAGACATCCTCCTCCCTCATGTGGTACCCTTCCTGCAGGCTCATCCTGACATGACCCTCCAGCATGACAATGCCACCAGCCATACTGCTCGTTCTGTGCATGATTTCCTGCAAGACAGGAATGTCAGTGTTTTGCCATGGCCAGCGAAGTGCCTGGATCTCACGTCTGGGACCTGTTGGATAGGAGGGTGAGCGCTAGGGCCATTCCCCCCAGAAATGTCCGGGAACTTGCAGATGCCTTGGTGGAAGTTGTGGGGTAACATCTCACAGCAAGATCTGGCAAATCTGGTGCAGTCCATGAGGAGGAGATGCAATGCAGTACTTAATGCAGCTGGTGGCCACACCAGGTACTGACTGTTACTTTTGATTATGACCCCCCATTTGTTCAGGGACACATTATTCCATTTCTGTTAGTCACATGTCTGTGGAACTTGTTCAGTTTATGTCTCAGTTGTTGAATCTTGTTATGTTCATACAAATATTTACACATGTTAAGTTTGCTGAAAATAAACGAAGTTGACAGTGAGAGGACGTTTCTTTTTTTGATGAGTTTATAACATTTCCAAATTAAAATCCTTTCTGTCAAAAATTGTGTATCAAAGACTGTGACATTACAAATAAAAAAATTGCCGTGCTGTAATTAGTCATGCACATTTCTGTGTAAACTTAACCAAACCATCAAAATAGATTAAAATACGTATTAGTCATTAAAGTGGTTGTTTCAAAATAAATCAAATATGATAGTAAAATGCTCAAATGATATTTATGCAAAACTTTATTTGAATTAGTGGTCTTCATAACTCTTCATAACGGCAGTACATGCACTACATACAGGTACAATCATTTATGACTCATCATAGATCAGAAACTGTCGGAGGTTCATGGATTATAATTCCTTTAGAAGACGGTACTGTACATCTGTATGCATTTACATAATTGACCTCCATGACAGTTCATTTCCTATGAAGTAATGGTTTACAAATACGCCAAAATGATGATGACAGATGTAGTGACCGTGTAAATGTTACTAGCAGCAACAACCGTATAGTTTTCATTCAAACAAAAAATGAACATATAACTTTATACAAAATGTATGCAAAGCAACAACAATGGAGATATGAAGTATACATTTCTGGAAAATTACAAGTGAATACAACATCTTCAGTTTAGAAACTCGTGTATATTGTTTTTGTGAGTTCATATAGAGTACCAGTCAAAAGTTTGGACACACCTACTAATTCAAGCGTTTTTCTTTATTTTGACTATTTTCTACATTGTAGAATAATAGTGAAAACTTCAAAACTATGAAATAACATATGTAGTAAGCAAAAAAGTGTTAAACGTGGGAACTCTTCAAACTCTTCAGTAGCCACCCTTTGCCACCCTTTGCCTTGATGAAAGCTTTGCACACTCTTGGCATTCTCTCAACCAGCTTCACCTGGAATGTCTTGAAGGAGTTCCCACATATGCTGAGCACTTGTTGGCTGCTTTTCCTTCACTCTGCGGTCCAACTCATCCTAAACCATCTCAATTGGGTTGAGGTCGGGTGGTTGTGGTGGCCAGGTCATCTGATTCAGCACTCCATCACTCTCTTTCTTGGTCAAATAGACTTACACAGCCAGGAGGTATTTTGGGTCATTGTCCTGTTGAAAAACAAATGATAGTCCCACTAAGCGCAAACCAGATGGGATGGTGTATCGCTGCAGAAAGCTGTGGTAGCCATGCTGGTTAAGTGTGCCTTGAATTCTAAATAAATCACTGACAGTGTCACCAGTAAAACACCCCACACCATCACACTTCCTCCTCCATGCTTCACGGTGGGAACCACAGATGCGCAGATCATCCACTCACCGACACTGCGTCTCACAAAGACACGGCGGTTGGAACCAAAAATCTCAAATTTGGACTCATCAGACCAAATGACAGATTTCCACCTGTATAATGTCCCTTTGCTCGTGTTTCTTGGCCCAAGCAAGTCTCTTCTTCTTATTGGTGTCCTTTAGTAGTTGTTTCTTTGCAGCAATTCAACCATGAAGGCCTGATTCATGCAGTCTCCTCTGAACAGTTGATGTTGAGATGTGACTATTACTTGAACTCAGTGAAGCATTTATTTGGGCTGCAATCTGAGGTGCAGTTAACTCTAATGAACTTATCCTCTGCAGCAGAGGTAACTCTGGGTCTTCCGTTCCTGTGGCGGTCCTCATGAGAGCCAGTTCCATCATAACGCTTGATGGTTTTTGTGACTGCACTTGAAGAAACTTTCAAAGTTCTTGACATTTTCTGGGTTGACTGACCTTCATGTCTTAAAGTAATGATGGACTGTAATTTCTCTTTGCTTATTTGAGCTGTTCTTGCCATAATATGGACTTTGTCTGTTAACAAATAGTGCTATCTTCTGTATACCACCCCTACCTTGTCACAACTGATTGGCTCAAACCCATTAAGAGGGAAAGAAATTCCACAAATGAACTTTTAACAGGGCACACTGGCAGGTAGCCTAATTGTTTGAGCGTTGGACTAGTAACTGGAAGGTTGCAAGATCGAATCCCTGAGCTGACAAAGTAAAAATCTCTCCTTCTGTCCCTGAACAAGGCAGTTAACCCACTGTTCCTAGGCTGTCATTGAAAATAAGAGTTTGTTCTTAAGTTAAATAAAGGTAAAAAATAATAATAATTGAAATGCATTCCAGGTGACTACCTCATGAAGCTGCTTGAGAGAATGTCAAGAGTGTGCAAAGCTGTCATTAAGGCAGAAGGGTGGCTACTTTGAAGAATCTCAAATATAAAATACATTTTTATTTATTTCACACTTTTTTGGTTACTACATGATTCCATGTGTGTTATTTCATAGTTTCGATGTCTTCACTATTATTCTACAAGGTAGAAACTTTTGACTGGTACTGTATATTCAAAGCATCCCTCATCCTCACTGAAAGAAACAATTTGAACAGTTAACACTACAGTACGCAGCAACATTTATACAAGTTAAAAAAACAAACATCATCAATAGGCCTGAAAGGAAAATTACAGATGATCATAGTGCTAGGTGACAGGATAGAGTTTGATGGGCCATAAAAATAAAATGGGTGGAATAAATGAGCCGTTCGTGATTTACAAGAGCATCCCAATATAGAGTCCACATTGACCAGGAACCTTGTTGTGTATGGTATGCTGTCAAGTGTATTGGTTAGTATGCATTGAAAGAGGAGTGTTGGCTGTTGAATCTAATATGGCCGCTGCTGGACTGTCCATAGATCCGGTAAAGAGGTCAATGGAACTTGACCAAAACAATGAAAATGCCATGGAAACGCTCGAAGGGAAAGATTCGAATCTCCTCACTGCCCCCCATTAAAATTAACCTACATTTAGGCTATTGTTTATATGTGTATTTCACAATATGTTGAGGTGAAAATCAGAGTATAATGCTGTATGGATGTCAACCCCAACACATGTTCATGTCATCTTCACCAATGAACTGCATTACAGTTAAAAACAACATTGACTACCACCACCGATCTCAGTGCTAGCTACGCTACCAGTTTATTCGAACGGGAGTTAGCATTTAGCAGTTACTTCTTCTAAACCTGAACAGGGACTACTTCTAAATGTTATGCAGCAAAAACAGCCAAATATATCAAAATTGGACTTTAGTAACCACATTGTAGGCCTGTTACAATACATCAATGATAATGGACTTGATGAATATCCACTTCAATAGATCAGATTTGAATGTGCCCCAATCCGGCGTCCTTCTTCTATCCCCCGCTGTCTACGTTCCATTGACCTCTTTACTGCATCTATTACTGAGCATCTCTCTTATCTCTATGGGGATAGTGAACTTGTCATGGTGCTGATGGCCTATACTTTACCTGAGCGCAAAACCCCTGTGCTCATTGGTCAACAAAGTGTATGTTATATGTGATCTGGTGTCCATTGTCCCAGGCGTACAGGACCTTCTCCTTGGGATTGTAGTCGATCTGGGTGGTGTAGGCGTATTCGTTGGTAAAGGGCAGACGAGGGATAGCCTCTGAGTTGGTGTGGGTGTCGTAGGCATAGTTCACCTCCCCTTCCTTCTGGTTATAGACGTCCACAGCGTACAGCACCCCACAGATGATGAAGCAGTTCCCGTAGGAGTTTCTTTTCAGGCCCGTCCTCCAAGTTGTCTCCTTCTTCATGGACAGATCCCCAGGGTCCAGCTTACTGATGACGATCACCTCCTGCTGAGAGTAGTCATAGTCCGTGGCAGGGTAGATCACCCACAGCCCACTCTCGTCCACGGCAAAGTCAATGTCCGAGTGGCCTCTCCACTTCCAAGGGGTGGTGTCCTCGTAAACCACGTCATGCAGGAGGGTCCAGGCGGCCACGTAGCGCATCCTTAGGTCGTACTTGATGATGTTCTTGGTGAAAGCTCTGTTGTAGTAAAATGCTCCGTTGTACACCACGTGGCCTGTGCCGATCCAATTGTAAGGCAGTTTGAAGAGGTTGCTCCAACGACCTAACAGGACCAAATATATACATGTTTAGTGAGCGCTAACTACATACCATGTTGCCCCCCCCCAGACATTATGCTAACATCATGTAAAATTAAGAATAAATCAAGTTATTCTGGGTTTCACAGGTGTCACACACACACAAACATTTTAATAGTTCCATAAAAGTTTATACAATTGTTTCACATGAGAGACTGGTTAGTTTCTGTTTTACTATCCCACTCCCTGCTGTCCAAACAGATGTCCTGTTATTAGGGTTACACTCATATCTGGTCACATCTGCTCTCTTACATTTCCATCTCAGGAAGTGTGATTTAGATAATGAATGAAGCTGCAGCGAAGGACAAAAACAACCCCATAGCACAGCACTTTTCCCCCCCGAGGCCAGCCAATGCCTCTAATCCCTCAGCTATGGCCAGTTCAAATGAGAGGCCAGCCCTGCCTAAGCAGAGATCACAGCCACTCACAGAGATACCTAGCCATCCGCACGCTGCTGTGAACTCACCACCCTACTGGATATCTGAGCAAAATCTCTGTACACTTTGCAAGATGTTAGTGAGTTTAAAAAAACAATGTCCTAACACCTCTAAATCAACCAGGCTAGTCCTGTGAGAAAGATAATTTCACCCAGTCAGTTAAAAGGAGTAATCCTATTTCTCTCTCCAATTACTAGTGCAAGAAGGGGTGGATTTTTCCCACCCAGCTGTTTTAGGAACTTTGTGTGTGGAACGAAAAGCACAGTATGACAACTAAAACCTGTGAATTTGAGTCTCAAGCTACTATAGTGTATACTCACTACATTTCATGGGTCACCGTAGAGCAGTGGTCACCAACCTTTTCTGAGTCAAGATCACTTTGAGTCAAAATGCATGCCGAGATCTACCACTCAGGTAGAAAAAAGGACTTAAAAACGTAAGTCTATGCAACATTAACCAATTGAAAACAGTTCTGTTGCAATTAGGTTTGTGCAATAGGCTATAGGCCCAATACATTCTCACTGCATATTGGCTACGCTTGAATTGTCCTGCCAATGTTGTTCTTCTTAGACCATTTTAAAATGGTATAAAAAAAATGTTAGGTGTATGATAACACTGGTAATAGATCATTTGTTTTATTACTTGTGAGGCATAATTATTTGCTTATTGTTTTACTGGACTGATGGCCTGCATCTAATGGTCAGACTGAGGGGAGGGAGGGAGGGAGCATCAGTCAGGAAGTTAAAGCTTAGTCGCAAATGGGTCTTCCAAATGGACAATGACCCCAAGCATACTTCCAAAGTTGTGGCAAAATGGCTTAAGGACAACAAAGTCAAGGTATTTGAGTGGCCATCACAAAGCCCTGACCTCAATCCTATAGAAAATGTGTGTGTAAGCAAGGAGGCCTACAAACCTGACTCAGTTACACGAGCTCTGTCAGGAGGAATGGGCTAAATTTCACCCAACTTATTTTGGGAAGCTTGTGGAAGGCTACCCAAAACACTTGACCCAAGTTAAACAATTTAAAGGCAATGCTACCAAATACTAATTGAGTGTATGTAAACATCTGACCCACTGGGAATGTGATGAAAGAAATAAAAGCTGAAATAAATCATTCTCTGTACTATTATTCTGACATTTCACATTCTTAAAATAAAGTGGTGATCCTAACTGACCTAAGACAGAGAATTTTTACTAGGATTAAATGTCAGGAATTGTGAAAAACTGAGTTTAAATGTGTTTGGCTAAGGTGTATGTAAACTTCTGACTTCAACTGTATCTCTCTATTTTGCATGAGAATACTTTGGAACAGATTTCCAAAATTAAAATCACTTGGAGCGATTTGCTAGTGTTTTTACAGTCTTATGTCCAACAATTCAAATAAATACCCAGGCTGCTAGTTGGGGAACCCTGGTCTATAATATGTATCTCTCTATGCCATGCCCACCTTGCTTGAAGTTGTCCAGGTTTCGGAACTCCACCAGGTTGTTGCCATAGTAATAGTTAGTGACGTAGATCTTGGAGTCCTTTGCCAGGGGATCCTTCATCCAGGCTCCCTCATTCCGCCCATAGCTGTGCTGCTTCTCTGGAAGCTCGATAGATGCCAGGGTCCCCTCACAGTCTAGGATCTTCCCTGCCAAGTACAGCTCAAAATAGTCAACACAAAAACTACCAGAAAAACTGGATAAATAATGGCCTGCATGAGTTTCCAATCATCCAATTTCACAGTCACACATATTCTGGCAGCTAAACGTTACATGCTTATCTGTTACTGAACTGAACAGAGTCATAACATTGACTGTCAGTATTGCTGTAAATGAGCACATTCAGTTGATTATAGGGTGTAGTGTAGTGTACAGTAGGGTATTGTGTAGGTCGGGCTACCTGCTCTGTGTAGGATTGGCCGGCTGTTGTTGTCTGAGTTGTCCAGGAAGAGCATGATGGTGGGAGCTGGTCTGTCTAGCCTCTCTACTCCTGCTGCACTGGTGGTGGTGGTGGTGGTAGTGGTAGTAGATGGCATTGTGGTACTGGCTGTTGTTGTTGTTGCTGCCATTGTTGTCGTGGTAGTGACAGCAGTTTCTGTGGTAGTTGTCGACTCAGCTGTGGTTCCCTTTATGGTTTCCAAGATGATTTCAGCGCCTCCGTCCTCCGAGTGTGTCTCTTTGACGTGTTGGACGGTTTGAGTCTTGGCAGTGTTGTCTGAGGATAAAGGGATGAAGTATTGGAAAGCAGGCCATGGAATTTAGATAGTCAAAATGAAACTCTGGAGGGGCCTTGTCTTCACGTGTTTTCATTAGAATTAACTGGCTAAATTAGTCAAATAGAACCTCAGAGCCACAGGCCCTGTATGAGCTGCTTTTGAGACCTCTGTCAGAGAGACAGACACTGTACAGTACCAGAGATTTCCCGGGGCCACATCAAAGGGGAATGCATTAGTTATGCAGCACACAGAGCATGCCAGCTTCCTCTCACTTTCTCTGTCCCCTCCTCTGTAACCAAGTCGGTCCCGCTGCCTCTGCCTCTGTCTGTTTGGATTCAGAATTCCACAGCCCTCACATGACATTTTCTTATCCTTGGCCATGGAGAGAGAATATCAGAACAGAGGACAGTACCAGGAGGAGAGGGCCAGGCTGAGTCTGCTCGCCTCTGTTACTCATATTACTGGAAATGTATCAGTCTAACTGAAATCCCAAATTTCCCGCCTGATACAAACTGCCATGAAGGTCATGGGTGTGAGACAACACTATTTCTGAACAGACCGTTAACAGACAAGTGGAGAAAAGTATTTCAGATCCCTCCCATGTTCTATACTCTGAATATCCGCTCCTCCCCTCAAGTAGACGGTATAGGGTCCTCATGTGTAAGCTGAACAGGTATAAGCACTCCTTCATTCCCATGTCCATCAAATACCTAAACAGCAATAAGTAAAGTGTGTTAGTACGCCACTAACAGAATAAGGGAATATGCAAAGTATTATGTATGTGGCTATATGAGAAGTGTATCATGCTAAGAGTAAAGTGCAATGTATGTATTATGTTGAGTGTGTAATGTACAGTGTTTATTTTGTATACAGCAGTACTGTGAGTCTAAGACAATTTTCCCATTGGAACATTAAAGTTAATCCTATCCTGTCCTATCCTGTTCTAGCCTAGCCTACTCTCACTTCCTGTGCTGCTAGACACATGTGAGATAAAACGCCTCTCCCTGCTACATAAGCAGCGCATCTGCACAACACTCGCACTCTGAACCTCATAGTGCCAGCCGTGCACACTACCTGACCACATGTATCTGTTAAAGGCTTAACAGCAAGATAGAGAGTCAGGGAAAGCCTTAGGAATCAGGAGGCAGGCATAGATAAGAGAATGTGCTGTGGGTCTCTAGAGTCAAAATCACAGGTATTGTTGTGGTGAAAGAAAAGCCACATCGTCTTTTATCTAATAGATGCAATTCACCTTTGAAAAAAAGGCCCTCCTGTTCTTTGTGAGATTATGGAAAGTAAGCTGATTTGCTTCACTGGATTGATAAAGGTGGCTGGACTCACCAAAGTATGGCTAAACGGCTAGGCATGGCAGAACACATGATCTAACAGCATATGTGCATCTGAACCTTGAGCAAACCTAGCATACCTATCCATTCAACTAGAGTTACCCAGCAAACCAAAACTGGTTCCTAGAACATTAGTTAGGTTGTAGCAAATGTTCTCATGACACAAAACAAATGTCCAGTCGTGCTGATGATTATAAAATGTTTGTATAAAACATTCGCCTGATGTGACTAGAACGTTCCTAGAACACATTTAATCTGTTCTTTAAATGTTCCCAGAATGTTTCTTTAGGATGTAGGAACATTGTGGGCATATAACAAGAGATTCCCGAAAACACTTAAACTGTCCAGTTAGGCTGACATTCAGATTATGTTTCTATCTGGTTGCACAAAACCTTTGATGTTGCAAGAATGTTAACAAAAAAAGCCTTTCTGAGTTCTTTATAGGTTCCCAGAACATTGAATTAGGTTGTGGGAATAGTGTGGGTACATTACAAGAGATAGGTTCCCAAAACACAAAAGTGTGATGACATTCATACAATGTTTACTTTAGGTTGCACAAGACATTCCTATAATGTTGTCAGAATGTTGACAGAACATCTGGTCTAAGCTCTTCCAAGGTTCACAGAATATTTAATTAAGTTATGCATGTTGTTTGGGATGTTGCAAGAATAGTCTTGTGATATTCACATAGGTTGCACAGAACATTCCCACAATGTTGTACAGTGTTCCACAATTTCCAAATAAGTATGTTTTTATGACGTTCATAGCATATTTGTTTTAGGTTTAACATAATATTCCATTGATGTTCACACAATATACATTTGACCTTGTCTTGGAGGTCCTCAGAATATTTCAAGAACATGTTATATTTAAGTTTGACCTAATATGGTACTGAGAGTCCCTTAGGTGCCTTTTGGCAAACTCTAAGCGGGCTGTCATTTTATTGAGGAGTGGCTTCCGCCTGGCCACTCTACCCTAAAGGCCTGATTGTTGGAGTTCTGCAGAGATAGTTGTCCTTCTGGAAAGTTCTCCGATCTCCACAGAGGAACTCTGGAGATCTGTCAGAGTTACCATTGGGTTCTTGGTCACTTCCCTGGCCAAGGCCCTTCTCCCCCGATTCCTCAGTTTGGCCAGGCAGC
The DNA here is from genome assembly GCF_965601325.2 of Salmo salar. Classification (NCBI taxonomy): domain Eukaryota; kingdom Metazoa; phylum Chordata; class Actinopteri; order Salmoniformes; family Salmonidae; genus Salmo; species Salmo salar. Next base: position 18,705,384 of record NC_138310.1, on the reverse strand, counting down.
CAGCTCAAGGAAGAGTCTTGGTGGTTCCAAACTTCTTCCATTTAAGAATGATTGAGGCCACTGTGTTCTTGGGGCCCTTCAATGCTGCAGAATTTTTGTTGGTACCCTTCGCCAGATCTGTGCCTCGGCACGATAATGTCTCAGAGCTCTTCGGAAAATCCCTTCGACCTCGTGACTTGGTTTTTATTCTGACATGCACTGTCAACTCTGGGACCTTACATAGACAGGTGTATTCCCTTCCAAATCTTGTCCAATCAATTGAATTTACCACAGGTGGACTCCAATCAAGTTGAAGCAACATCTCAAGATAATCAATGGAAACAGGATGCACCTGAGCTCAATTTCGAGTCTCATAGCATAGGGTCTGAATACTTATGTAAATAAGGTATTTCTGTTTTTTATTTTTAATTCATTTGCCAAAATTTCTAAAAACCTGTTTTCGCATAGTCATTATGGGGTATTGTGTGTAGATTGATGAGGGGGAAAAATGATTTAATCAATTTTAGAATAAGGCTGTAACGTAACAAAATGTTGAAAAAGTGAAGGGGTCTGAGTACTTTCCGAATGCACTGTAGATGTATAATTGCGCAACTAAAACATAATCTGCAATTTTTTTAAATGAATGACAGATTTCTTGAGTTATCTTAGATTCATCCTGGGGATTTTGAGTAAGTGAAGTAGGCTTCCGTGTCTACAGTGTCTCATGGAGGACAAACATCATTAACCAAATGCAGAATCGGTCAGAAAACACTCCTCCAAGACTGAAACCGCATTACAGTGTTACAAGTACACAGCATATGAAGAGGATGGGAATATTTTAATAACTCAAACATTTTGTTCTGTTTCCTGATTGACCATATTAGAGTGGAAAAACCCTGCAAAGCCACAGTTATCTCCTGGTGGCACAGAGGGTTAATGATCTGGTTGCTGATTTGAGATTTGCAGGTTCAATCCCACATGTTCTTTAACCATGTTTCTTTTGAAGAAAACTGTGAAATTGAGGCTCAGATACACTCTACTAAAAGAGAGGATGTATTTATTTCATCCAGATTTTTGAATCTAGCCAGAAATGCAGAATTTAGACTAACTGTAAAAATAAAACATTGTGTAAAAATGGACTGTTCAACTTTTTAAAAAACACACCCAATATAATATCTACTTTGAGTCGCTTGACATGCTCCCCCCTCTCTTATTTTTCATGATCTGAAAAGCAAAACTGATCCTAGATTAGCACTCATAGTTTTGGATACCTTGTAAATATGGGCCCAGCAGTATGCCGTATATAAAGAGGATGGGTGACGTGATGGTGAATAACTCAATTATCGGGTATATCCCTGGGTTAGTTATGTGTAAGAAGGCTAAAAAGGAAGAATGGAATTCCTGATTGACCATACTGCCACACTGAAAAAAGAAGGCGTAAGAGAGCTTCCCTGGTGTGGCAGAAGATAAAAAAAACCTGACTTGGGAACCAAACATTGCTGGTTCAAACGCCACATGTGCATATTGTCAATGTATAAAGTGTAAAGATATAGTTGTGTTTGTACTGTATGATTAAAGGCTGTTCCAATGTGCTCTAAATTAAAATGCTGTGTGGCCTACACACTGTAGTAGGTCTACAATACAGTCCTCAAATGCAAATTGCCCTTAAATCTGAAGAGAAACATACTGGGATGTATTCCAATCTGCTTTAAGGAGCTACACATTTGCATGCTGAGAATGTAGTGGTAATATTAGGTAAAACTTAAATATAACATGTTCTAGAAATGTTCTGAAGACCTGTAAGACAAGGTCAACTGTAGAGTACTAGTCAAAAGTCTGGACACACCTACTCAGTCCTGGGTTTTTCTTTATTATTTTTACTATTTTCTACATTTTAGAATAATAGAAGACATCACCACATATGGAATCATGTAGTAACCAAAAAAGTGTTAAACAAATCAAAATATATTTTATATTTGGGATTCTTCAAAGTAGCCACCCTTTGCCTTGACAGCTTTGCACACTCTTGACATTCTCTGAATGTCTTCACTATTATTCTACAATAAAGAAAAAACATTGAATGAGTGGGTATGTCCAAACTTTTGACTGGTACTGTATATTGTGTGAACATCAATGGAATATTATGTTAAACCTGAAACAAATATACTATAAATGTCATAAAAACAGACTTATTTGGAAATTGTGGAACATTATGCAACATTGTGGGAATGTTCTGTGCAACCTTTGTGAATATCACAAGAATATTCTTGTAAAATTAAGGGAATGTCCTGTGCAACCTAACTTAAACATTGTATGAATGTCATCACAACTGAGCATATTTTGTATTTTGGCAACCATGTGTGTGAGGTGTATACTTTTGTTTCAAAACAGATTTATTTAAGACTACCAAGAAACACTGTGTGACCCTGATTTAACCCACTGCAGTAAAAGGTTTTAAGATGGAGTGTTGCCTTGTTAATGTCCAAAAGCGGAAGTCTCTCTTTCCATTTCCCCTGAAAACCAGAACATCCAGTTTTTGGGGACTTGGCAGAGGCTAGCCGCAACCTAACCAACGTTCTGGGAACTTTCACAGAATGTCACGTCCTTAACAGTAAAGGGGTTATTTGTTATTATAGTTTGGTCAGGACGTGGCAGGGGGTATTTGTTTTATATGGTTTTGAGTGTGTGTTTATGTAGAGGGGCGTTTGATTTATGTATTCCGGGGTTTTTGGTTTAGTTCTATGTTGTATAGTTCTATGTCTGTTCTAGGGTATTTAGATCTATGTTTAGGTAATTGGGATTGGGGCCTTCAATTGGAGGCAGCTGGTTATCGTTGCCTCTGCTTGAAGGTCCTATATTTAGGAGTATGTTTGTTATGGGTATTGTGGGAGGTTGTTCTTAGCACTGCTGTATTTAGCCTGCAAGACTGTTAGTTCCCTCATTTCTTGTTTTGTTTATTTAAGTGTTCACAAATAAAGTTAAGACGAGCACTTGGTCCATTTACTACGACGACCGTGACACATAACCAATTTTGGTTTGCTGGGAAAACGTTACTTGTACATTGTGTTATTCCATTACCTGGAAAACTAATGAGAGCTTTTGGGGAATATTCTGTGGTGTTGTGCACAACATTTTTGTGAATGTTAGGAGAACAAACCAAAGATATTTATTACATTAAAAAAAGTTTTTGGGATGTTATCATACTGATTTTAGATAAAACTCTAACTAGAGATTAATGGGAATCTTAGCTAACGTTCTGGGAATGTTCCTGGTTTGCTTGGTATTGAGTATTAACTATTCTGTAACCACTCCCTCTTCAATCAGGGTTGATTGGAAAATGCTTTGTTTAAAAGAAGACATTGTATCATCATATCTATGTATTCCCTGATGAAGGCCATGCAGCCGAAATGCTTCGGAGTTTTAAAATCTTTGTTCCATTGAACATGCTATACAAATAAAGGCATTTTTATGAATTATATGAAGAGTGCCTTGGTCCTTCTTTCTTTTTGTAAACTTAAAGAGGATTTGAAGGAGTCAGGAAATGTTTTGTCAGCTTCATCTGCACAGTGATGAGGTTCTCCCACACATTGTATGCTAGGTGTGAAGCTGGGGCATGTCATGGATGTGGCAATGTTATTGAAACAGCATTCCATTAGGTCGATGTATTATGTCAATATAAAAAATGGATTTCCTGCTCGCTGAATGCACACAAGCAATTTGATCCTCCAATGGCCCAAGCCCTGCTTTGTTAAAAAAACAACAGCAGGATAAGTCTTGTACTGAGGATCTGGTGATCTACAAGATGAAGGATTCACTGTTTCATTTCCTCTGGCAGAGCTGCCAAGAGTATACATGTAGCAGGAAGATTTACACTCTTTTATCACACTTGTGCAAGAACATCATCTTTCATTCAAATCCAAAATGGCTTGCTCTATACAGAAATAGAATTAACAATATCTGTCTCCGTTGGGAATCTGAAATATTTTTGTATTATTTTTATTTTATTTAGCTAGGCATGTCAGTTAAGAACAAATTCTTATTTTATAATGACGGCCTACCCCGGCCAAACCCTCCCCAAACCCTCCCCTAACTACGCTGGGCCAATTGTACGCCGCTCAATGGGTCTCCAGATCAGTCTGGTGCAATGCAGATTCTGCATTACGTAATGAAGAACCCCCCCCCCCCCCCAAAAAAAGAGTATAACTTACATTTGAATTGGTTTAGTTTATAACAGTCACAATAGGGTCTGAGCACATTAGAACAGCATGTAAATGATCTCCTACAGGCTGGCTGAGCGCTGCTAACTCAGCTGAAGTCACATTCTAATGTTGTCTTAAGGGGGGCTCCATACACACTGGGCTGGGTGGTCAAACTCTCCCCCTGTATCGGCCCCTTTTCTCTCACCTTTACCGCCTGTGACATGCCCGTCCCCATCCACCTTGGCTGCTTTGTAGTATGTGATGCCCCTCACTACCCCCGGCTGGTGCCCTGCCACCTTGGCCTTGGCTGTGGGGTCAGGCTTGATGGGCTTCCCAGGTTTGGTGCTCTCTTTCTTGGGTTTTACAACCTTTTCCTTGGGCGGCTTGGGAGGGGGCTTGGATGCAGGGGGCTTTTTGTTAGGTTTTTTAACGGTCTCTTTGGTTTTCTCATCATTGGTGTCCTGTAAACATTAACATTCAAGCCTGTGATTTACGGTGCGTCTGTGGGCATGTGAACATTTGTGTGTGTTTGATGTGTAATTTGTGAGCAAGCTTTGTGTGTGTGTGTGTGTGTGTGTGTGTGTGTGTGTGTGTGTGTGTGTGTGTGTGTGTGTGTGTGTGTGTGTGTGTGTGTGTGTGTGTGTGTGTGTGTGTGTGTGTGTGTGTGTGTGTGTGTGTGTGTTTGCTTGAGACACACTTACCTGAGCTTTGGTCTCTGTTTGGTCTTTCTGCAGTAGCTGCAGCCCCAGGCTGGAGATCTCCTTCTTGATGCTCATCATGATGTTTGAGTAGTTCTCATACCTCTTAAACTGGTTAGTCAGAGTGATCATGCTGTCCCTTACAAACTCATTGTCCCGAGTCAGGTTGGTCTTGATTGTCTGGAGAAACAGACGTGTTCTAAGAATCAGACCAGTCCATTGTACAAATGTGCAAATAACTCTAACCAAAAAGGAACCCTTTTGTAAATAGATTATTAAAAACATTACTGTAGCCATGCAGTTTAGGAGGGGGATTACTAGTATCCAATCACAAACCATTTAATCAGCTCTGTCTCCATAAAGGACCTTAGACAGCTTTAACAGCTTAGAACCCTTGGAAAGATCCCAAATACACTCAAACACAGTATGTAGAAAGGCATGCAAACCTAGTGTACCCTGGTTTTTGCTTTATGTCCTAGTTATTGTGGCACTTGTTCCACTATACCAGGACGTTGTTTTTTTGTGCTTACCTCCTCTAGTGTGTTCATCTGGGAGACCACCTTATTGATGTAGGAGTGAACCTTCATGAGGTCCAGACTGTACAGCGTCCCCTCCAGTAGGTCCACCATGGAATGGAGCTGTACACCCACAGCACAGAGGAGAGTATTAACACGAAACAACAACCAGGCTTAATCTATGGCTAAGTCTAAATCCATTGAGGATGGCCCGGGGCCGAAACGTTTGTGTTTTGTTTTCACCTTTCCTTTATACAATTTATTGCACAATCATTTTTTTGGGGGGCACAGTGATGTTCTAATAAACATGTCTATTTTTCATTCAAGCCTCAGTTTTGGACAGTGTGCAGGTCTTCATCTCTTCCAGTATTCTTTTTTTTTTTTACTCCTATGCACCTGGGACAGACACTATTCAGTAGTGAGGACCTTAAAAGAGTGCAGAAGGCCTAAATCCAGTCAGATCACACATCTGGTTCTGGTTGTTCTGTTCATATGCTACATAGCGTGCCTCCTCTCCTCTCACTGCCAGTGAAAAAGGAATGTGTGCTTCAGATATGAAGGTCCTCAGAGGTGCTGAGATGTTATTAGCAGATGGATATCAGACAGACAATCCAGTGATGTCATAGTGAAGGGTCTGTGTAACAACCTTGAAGCTTTCATTTGAACAATTACAGGGACATCCTGTTTCTACTTCTCCCATGGTTACGTATACTGTCTCTTCAGGATCAAACCAAACACACGTAATCAGGGTCTCTGTCACTGTTTTTACACAGTCAATTACCTGATTTTACTACTAACATTTACAGTTCTAAGGTTATTTTGCCACCAAGTTACAGTTAGTGTCTGTTACTGCTGCACCTCCCGTCACCTTGAGAAGCTCTGGGGCCTGTTTCTTCAGCTTCTCCATCTTCCACTCATTCTCGCAGGGGTTGAGGGAGGAGGGAGGGGCTGTGCAGGAACACTTGCAGTCCGATCCAGAGCTGACGGTCTCCACCGTGTAGAAGTCCTCCACCCGTGCTTTTCCGCTCCTCAGATGCTGGCACGCATCCTTGCTCAGTGGCCTCATGATGCACTTACATCGACAGTCTGAGCCCTCCGATGTCATCCGCACCGGCTCTGTCTCCCCAAAGATCTGACAAGAGAGACAGAGATGAAGAGAAGGGATGAAAGAGTTGAAGAGAAGGGATGAAATGGACCGATTTCATCGATTTCATAAACACTAGTTTTAATTAGACTGGTGTAGGAGTGGTTGACTAAAGTATTCCTGACATGCGTGAACTGGACAAGGTTCCTGTCTCTCAGCTACAGGAGGCAATCACAGCCTGGAGTGATGTCACAATGTGGGGTTGAATGTGAGAGGGCCAGTCTGAAGGCAGAGCAGCATTCAAACAGAGACATTCTGTGAAAGCAACTCTATCTGACCCAAAGTGATCAATGGTCAGGATTTAACTGTGACATTATGATTCATAAATATATATGCTGAGCTTGGGTTTTCTCACAGGAGTCTATGGAGAGTTGTTCCAATGTTCTGAATGACTCCCTCCCTGGTGGACATACTATGAATAATAAATACATTTTCTTAGGAGAGAAACAAAAGCAAGGAAAGGAAAGTGATCCTGGGACATTTACCACATGCTTCATCTCCTTTGGAGCACATGAAAGCAATTGAGACCAATGAAATGCAATAAATATAATTAATATAAACTCTCTCTGTATTGCATAAACAATACAAAAAAAATATTATAGACATAATATTATAATCATTAAAGTGATGTGTTTCTAGGTTTCATTCTAGGCCCAGTCAGACATTTGATATACCATAGATTTATTGCATATCTTATTGAATGTTCAGTTGTTGTTGATAAGAGGTCAATGAGTGCCAAACCTTCATTCCACAGAGAGCTTAAGGTGTCACAGTAGCTCTCAAGTGCCTGTCTCTCTGTCTGTTGTCTGTGACGGGCACTGCTCTGTTCATCTCCCCATGTCTGGCCATCTCCCCCAGCGCATCATACGAGAATGGTGCTGGAGGGAATAGCGGACGTTTCACGGGCATCTGACCAATTGTGCTATTTTGTGTATTTATTTTTGCGATGATGGTAACTTTTTTTTTTACATAATGTTTCCACCATCGTTTCCTATGGTCGAAAAGAGCTTTTGGACATCAGAACAGCTATCATTAACCTCGATTTGGACGGGTCGAAAGACATTGATTATCGTGGACCAGGGGGAGACGGTGCTATAGAGGCCGGCGTGTGGGACACCTTATGCGACTACGTTGAAGAGTGGATAAACCGCCTGTACCCTCCGTTCTATTGGCAAACGTGAAATCACTGGAGAATAAACTTGATGAGCTCCGTTCGAGACTATTCTATCAATGTGATCTGAAGAACTGTAATATCCTATGTTTCTCTGAGTCATGGCTGAAAAAGGACATGGTAAATGTAAATCTAGCTGGTTTTTCTATACATCAGCAGGACAAAATGGTGGTGTCAGGGAAGCCTAGGGGAAGGGTGTGTGTCTCTTTGTTAACAACAGCTGGTGTGCAATCTCTAATATTAAGGAAGTCACGAGGTTCTGCTCGCCTGAGTTAGAATACATCATGATAATCTGTAGACCATACTATTTACCAAGAGAGTTTTCATCTATATTTTTTGTAGCTGTCTATTTACTCCCACAAACCGATGCTGGCACTAAGACCACACTCAACGAGCTGTATAGTGCCATAAGTAAACAAGAAAATGCTCACCTAGAGGTGGTGCTCCCAGTGGCCGGTGACTTTATTTAATTAATTTATTATAATTTTTGTACTTTTTACCCCTTTTTCCTATCTCATTTCATGATATACAATTGGTAGTTACAGTCTTGTCCCATCGCTGCAACTCCCATACGGACTCGGGAGAGGAAAAAGACGAGAACCATGCGTCCTCCGAAACATGACCCTGCCAAGCCGCACCACTTCTTGACACACTGCTAACTTAATCCGGAAGCCAGCCGCACCAATTGGTGACCGAAGTCAGCGTGCATGCATTGCCGGGCCACCACAAGGAGTCACTAGAGCGTAATGGGACAAGGACATCCCAGCCGTCCAAACCCTTCCCTAACCCAAACGAAGCTGGGCCAATTGTGCACCACCTCATGGGTCTTCCAGTCGCAGTGGCCGGTGACTTTAATGCAGGAAAACTGAAATCCATTTGACCTACCGTAAATTCCGGACTATAAGCCGCAACTTTTTTCCCACGCTTTGAACCCCGCGGCTTAAACAATGACGCGGCTAATATATGGATTTTTCCCGCTTTCAATTTTCTTTTCTCCAAAAAAACACATTCTGTGACGTGCTCAGTTTTTTGGCGGCATGAAGCTTTCATTAGACCAATGAAATTGCCGAACGGGTTAAGGTCAAACAACTTTTTTGTTTACGGTTTAGATTAAATCGAGCGCTCTCAAACTTCCCATCATTCTGATTACGGTAGTCATTTTGTCACCCTCATCATGGCAAAGACACGGAGAAATGCATATGATGCAGCTTTCAAGTTGAAGGCGATTGATCTGGCTGTTGGAAAAGGAAATAGAGCTGCTGCACGGGAGCTTGGTCTTAATGAGTCGATGATAAGACGTTGGAAACAGCAGCGTGAGGAATTGACTCAGTGCAAAAAGACAACTAAAGCTTACTGCTAATTTTTTATTTTTTGTTACAAGCCGTGTTTCGTTAAAGCCTATTTATTTTTGTTACAAGCCGTGTTTCGTTAAAGCCTGTGTAAAGTTCATTTGTTTCAATGTACCGGTAGGCACCTGCGGCTTATAGACATGTGCGTCTTATTTATGTTCAAAATATATATATTTTTTAAATTCAGTGGGTGCGGCTTATATTCAGGTGCGCTTAATAGTCCGGAAATTACGGTAATTTCTACGAGCATGTCACCTGTGCAACTAGAGGCAAAAAAACTCTAGATCACCTTTACTTCACACACATAGACGCATACAAAGCTCTCAACCTCCATTTGGCAAATCTGACCATAACTCTATCCTCCTGATTCCTGCTTACAAGCAAAGAATTTCAATAGGAAGTACCAGTGATGCGCTCAATACCTATGTGTTCCGATGAAGCGGATGCTAAGCTACAGGACTGTTTCGCTAGCACAGACTGGAATATGTTCCGGGATTCAGCCGATGGCATTGAGAAGTTTACCACATCAGTCACCATCTTCATCAATAAGTGCATCGATAATGTCGTCCCCACAGTGACCGTATGTACATACCCCAGCCAGAAGCCATGGATTACAGACAACATCTGCACTGAGCTAAAGGCTCGAGCTGCCGATTTTCAAGGAGCGGGACACTAATCCCGACGCTTATAAGAAATCCCGCTGTGCCCTCCGAAGAAACCTTCAAACAGGCAAAGCGTAAATATTGGACCAAGATCAAATCTTACTCCACAGGATCTGACGCTTGTTGGATGTGGCAGGGCTTGCAAACTATTACAGATTACAAAGGGAAACCCAACCGCAAGCTGTCCAGTGATGTAAGCCTACCAGACAATTGAAATACCTTCTATGCTTGCCTTGAGGCTAGCAACACTGAATCATGCATAAGAGCACCAGCTGTTCACGATCTCCGTAGCCGATGTGAGTAAGACCTTAAACAGATTAACATTCACAAGGCCGCAGGGCCAGACGAATTACCAGGACACTTACTCAGCGCATGCTCTGACCAGCTGGCAAGTGTCTTCACTGACATTTTCAACCTCTCCCTGCCCCAGTCTGTAATACCTACATGTTTCAAGCAGATCACCATAGTTTCTGTGCCCAAGAATGCCAAGATAACCTGTGTAAATGATTATCGCCCTGTAGCACTCACATCTGTACCCATGAAATGCTTTGAAAGGCTGGTCATGGCTCACATCAACACCATCATCCCAGACACCCTGGACCCACTCCAAATCATATACCGCCCCAAGAAATCCACAGATGGCACAATCTCTATTGCACTCCACACTGCCCTTTCCCACCTGGACAAAAGCAACACCTACATGAGAATAGTGTGCATTGACTACAGCTCAGCGTTCAACACCATAGTGCCCTCCAAGCTCATCACTAAACTAAAGACCCTGGGATTAAACACCTCCCTCTGCAACTGGATCCTGGACTTCCTGACAGGCAGCCTCCAGGTGGTGAGGGTAGGCAACAACACATCCGCCACGCTGACCCTCAACATGGGTTCCCCTCAGGGGTGAGTGCTTAGTCCCCTCCTGTACTCCCTGTTCACTCATGACTGAGTGGCCGCGCACAACTGCAACACCATCATTAAGTTTACCGACGATGTGACGGCGGTAGGCCTGATCACCGACGATGATGAGACAGTCTACAGGGAGGAGGTCAGAGACTTGGTAGTGTGGTGCCAGGACAACAACCTCTCCCTGAACGTCAGCAAGTCAAAGGAGCTGATCGTGGACCACAGGAAATGGAAGGCCCGAGCACGCCCTCATCCACATAATCGGGGCTATAGTGGAGCAGATAGAGAGCTTCAAGTTCCTCGTTGTCCACATCACTAAGGAATGATCATTGTCCACACACACCAACACAGTCGTGTTTGCCATCAACACAGCCTCAATTCGTCAGGGCATGGACTCTACAAGGTGTCAAAAGCGTTCCCCAGGGAGGCTGGCCCATGTTGACTCCAATGCTTCCCACAGCTGTGTCAAGTTAGCTGGATGTCTTTGGGTGGTGAACCGTTCTTGACACACACAGGAAACTGTTGAGCGTGAAAAACCCAGCAGCGTTGCAGTTCTTGACACACTCAAACTGGTGCACTTGGCACCTACTACCATACCCCGTTCAAAGACACAAATATTTTGTCTTGCCCATTCACCCTCTGAATGACACACATACACAATCCATGACTCAAATGTCTCAAGGCTTCAAAATCCTTCTTTAACCTGTCTCTTCCCCTTCATCTACACTGATTGAAGTGGATTTAAGAAGTCACATCAATAAGGGATCATAGCTTTCACCTGGATTCACCTGGTCATTCTATGTCATGGAAAGAGCAGGTGTTTTGTACACTCAGTGTTTTTACCCAACTTATCATTACTCATTGTGTATTTATTTATTGTGTTATTATTTTTCTATTCTATCTCTTTTTTTCTCTCTCTGCATTGTTGTGTAAGTCAGCATTTCACTGTTAGTCTACAACTGTTGTTTACCAAGCATGTGACAAATAAACTTTGATTTGATGTAGAGGCCAGGGGTCGCTACACTCTACTGATGCTAAGCTCATCTTCCAGTACCTTCTGGGGCCCAGCTCCCTCTCAGACCCTCTGTCCAGGGTTAACCTGTCATCTTCCTCCAATGAGATTTAGGGATCTCTATAAACCCCGAGGCAGGCCCACATGTGGTACCACTTAGGGGAGAGTGGGGTAAGTTGAGCCATTTTTTACATTCAGCATCACTCCGTCAACGGAAATATAGCGTTCTTTCTGACAAAGATATCTACATACAGTGCCGTGAAAAAGTACTTGCGCCCCTTCTGATTTTCTCTATTTTTGCATTTCTTTTAAATAATTAATGTTATCAGATCTTTAACCAAAACCTAATATTAGATAAAAGGGAACCTGAGTTTACAAATAAAACAATTTATACTTATTTTATTTATTTAATTAACCAAGTTAACACCCAATTCCCCTGTGTGTAAAAGTAATTGCCCCCTTACACTCAATAACTGGTTGTGCCATCTTTAGCTGCAATGACTACAACCAAATGCTTCCTCTAGTTGTTGATCAGTCTCACATCGCTGTGGAGGAATTTTGGCCAACTCTTGCATGCAGAACTGCTTTAACTCAGTAACATTTGTGGGTTTTCAAGCATGAACTGCTCGTTTCAAGTCCTGTCACAACATCTCAAATGGGATTAGGACTGGACTTCGACTAGGCCATTCCAAAACTTCAAATATATTTCAGGATGGTGTGTATCCCTGAAAATAATCAGAATTCATGAAAACATTACAGTTTTGAAAACATTGCTTGTCCAAATAAAGTGGTCTCTTGGCACCACTTACCCATGGTATGGGGTAAATTAAGACGCCTACAAATTTCTGTACTAAATGAAATATTACCACTAACTTTTGAAAGCCATGTCTATCTTTATTTCCCAAACACAATTCAACACAAGCATAATTGCTTTTTTTATTTTAATAATTGTAAGCATATTTTAACAACTAAAAAACACTGTACTTTTTTTAAACACTTTGTCATGTGTGCTCCTTCTCCGGCCTCTAGGTCACCAGGCTGCTCGTTATGGCGCACCCCTGTCACCATTATTACGCACACCTGCACGTCTTCAGACTCACCTGGACTCCATCACTTCCCTGATTACCTTCCCTATATAGTCACTCCCTTTGGTTCCTTCCCCAGGTGTTATTGTTTCTGTTTCAGTTTCATGTCTGTGTGCTGTTCTTGTTTTGTATTATGGTCTGTTTATTTTATTAAAACACTCATTCCCTGTACTTGCTTCCTGACTCTCAGAGCACAGTGTTACAACTTTTAACATAGGCCAGGTCATGTTACCTCATATCCCAGCGATAATGCCTTGCATTGAGCCTGAGAAGAAAACACGTATATTTGCTCAACTTGCCATTGGCTCAACTACTGGCTCAACTTACCCCAAGGCAAACATTTTGACTATTAGCTCACACAGCTACAAGGATGCACTTTCAGGCTAGGTTTAGGACCTCATATTGAAGCTCATAGAGACCCCAACTGACGTATAGAACAATCTTAAAAGTATCTACTTTGGTTAAAATACAAGCATCATGAAACATCTAACACACTAAATTAATTTGACTTGGTGAAAATCTGTGTTTTGGACCTAACTTGCTTACCACTTTTTCCATGTGGTTTCTTCCTTCACAGACTCTATGAAATGATGACCACTTCCTAAATATTTGGTCAAATTATAAATTATGTGTATGGTTTCCTAGAAGAAAGGGTGACTCATCTTACCCCTTTGGCTCGACTTACTCCAGTCTCCCCTACAGCAGCACAAGAATGCAGCACGAGATTCTTCATTAAATAATCTCTGTCTCTATCTCTTTGAAATTAAATGTGTCTCTGTCTGTCTGAGCCCTTACTTTGCCACATTGTATCAAGACAGGATAAACATCTCAACTATGCACTCAATCAGGGTATTTCTGGAAGAATCGTCAGTCCTGTCCTTCACCAAATCCACACTGGGCACGTAAACTGTAGATCGGGGCAAATATCTATGGAGAGCAAGACTTCTTGCCAATGTGAGTAAAGAGTAAACCCAAGGAGATCATCCACACAACTGTGCACAAATATCCAGTGACTGAGTGGTCTCTGGGAGTGAGGATTTTTATGGAGGCCAGACCCTGCAGGCTGGTGAGGGGAGAGAGAGGAGTGGAGAGGAGGGAGGGGGTGGGCTCATTAGTGGAGGAATGCAGCCTGTGACAGCGGTGGGGGGCAGTACCCTCCATTACTGTAGACTTACACTCAGAGGGGTCTTTGATTATGGGGCAGGACCCCTGTGTGCATAGTGGCCGGCCATTCCTGACCCATGTCAAGTGAAAAAGGCAGTGGGTTGACAAATGCTACAACCACATGAAAACAGAGTGGATTAGCAGATTAAAGTTCCCTTGGAGGGGTTGTGCCCACAGCCCTGCTGCGCCTTATTGTTCCATCACAGACCCAGGCGATCTAAACCCAGCCTGCTCCTTAGCAACATCAGCTTAAGTTGCTTCTGGTACCAACTAAGCATGGCAAACCTAATGGAATTCCTGCAAGCTTGATTGGGTTTGGTTGCCTCGCCACCTGTATTTGGGATAGTGTGCATTAGTGTATTGATCAACAGGGAAGTGTTAGTACACACCATTCATTTGCAGCCTCTTCCCTATCAACCCTCTTTACTTTACACACAGACCGGAGCAAGTTGGACGTCAGCTGTCCTAATTCTAAAGAAAGGATATTGGCTGTGAGAACCGTTATTGTCCTTGCTCTGTTCATTTAGCATCCCATGCCAAGTGAACTTCCAGTATGAGAACAGACATCAGAGCGTTCGTAATTAAGACCGTTTTAAGAGCTTAATGCATGCTTTGAGCTTGGCGCCGTAGGCTTTGACCTCTGAGAGCAGTCAAGTTTCAGGTCAAAAGAATAGGACTCAAACACAAACTTTGGTCTGCACAATAGGCGGAAGGGACCCGACTGCATAGCTTCACATTCACACACTCCACAGACCACAGTACATGATTAGATCACTCACTCACTGAAGGCCGTGGCCACTCTTACAGCGACTAAGTGAAATCCCAATTGTGTCCACAACTGCTAAAAACAAGATACATTGCACACAATGGCTGGCACATTCCAGGCACTTTTTAGGCTTATCTTTAAACACAGAAAACCAATGTTATTATATGATGGCCTTAAGTGTTACTGTAACATTACCTCGGTCCGTATAAACAAGGATGTCCGTTTCAGACCGTAGGTTTTGTATAATTGTTCAGGCCATCTGCATGCTGTTACTAGGCCTACCTCATATGGACTTAACAATGACACTGTAGCTTTCACAAACAAGATCATTCATGTAGGATACTTTCCACAAACGTTTCTTAATATAAACAGCTAAAGAACAGACCCTGTTCCAGGTGTTGTCCACTTCAAAGACACTCAACTCAGGAAACTGTTTCTGAGGGAAACTGGTAGAAAAGAAATACTGAGTATGACTACTAGAGTGATCAGAACGAATCCACACAGTGTTCACGTCTGGAAAGGGTTTATCTGATGACTAAATCAAAGCAATGATATTTCAGGATAGACAAATGCTAATGAAGAAAGTTCATCTCAGAATCATCGTCTACTAAACTGGAATTCGATGGCCCTAATCCATCAGCCGGGGTTTACACAACAGATGGTGGAATATTGACTCAGTTTGAATTTAAGATCACTTTTGACCTATGAAGATATCTGAACTATTCATTTAAATTCCCCGACGTATCACCTTGCTCTCCAGTCTAAACATTATGGACAAATCTGGAGTCCAAATTCTTGTCCAGAAAGTCCACCTGATTCCTAATCTAATTAGTATTGCTTATGATAAACAGACTTACTGCCACTGTAAATCTGAACCGGGACTGCAAAAGGAAACTTAAGCCTTCAGCCTGGAGATGAACCATGAGATTGCAGTCCCTAACCTGAACAGAAACTGGCATTAGCACTGGGACGTTAATTAGCTGGACACAAGCTTACTGAGCACTTGCTGCTTTTGGGGGTACACATACACATTCCATCTAAGGCTTGCTGCGTTTACACAGGCAGCCCATTTCTGATCTTTTGCCACTAATTGGTCTTTTGACCAATCAGATCAGATCTTTTGCCAATAATTGGCTGTGTAAATGCAGCCATAATGTGTCCGACCGAGCACACTCAGAACATTCTGGTTAACCTCAGTGGCTACTACTGATTGAGCCTAACGAGAGAAGAGTGAGGCAGAGAGAAAGAGGGGTGGATAAAAAAGGTGATGGAAGAGAGAGAGAATCCGCTAATCTGTGGAACAGTATCGGATGATTTATCTGTAAACAGTTCTCTCTTAATTATCAGCGCATGTCTGGGGACCACAGTCATGAATGGAATTAGCTTGTTGCCATTGCTTTTCTCCCCAGATGCTGTTGTTTTGGGAGGCAGATGTGTGACAGGGCCCACTGGATAGATTGATGGAACTGATAGATAGATCAGTGTCTAATATTCCACATGATTGTACAATTGTATCAAACCTTTACTTGGATGTTTTTTTCCCCCACCATAAAACACAGTGAAGGACCATGGATGTGATAGATGCTGCTTGTGAGAAAGTGCCAGCTGAAGGAGACCCACTGGGCACAGGCGTCAATTCAACATCTATTCCATGTTGGTTCAACATAATTTCCTTGAAATTACATGGAAAAAATATTGATTCAACAAGTGTGTGCCCAGTGGGGATATCTTTCCTGTGTGGATCTAACAGGAAGACCAAGCTGGCTCCTCATTGGGCACAAACTCACATCATAGCAGTAAGACACATAGGCTGTGTTTACAAAGGCAGCCCAATTAGGATTTCTTCTCCCCCACTGATTGGTCTTTTGACCAATCACATCAGGTCTATTCATATCAGATCTTTTTCAAAGCTAATCTGATTGGTCAAAAGATCATAATTGGACTGCCTGTGTAAACACAGCCAAGGAGACTGGGAAAACAGGTGGAGGGCAGGTGGTGCAGAGAATGGGTGAAACATACTTCCCTTTAGCCATGTGGTCCTCTGGCAGCCATGTTCTGTATGGAGCATCCTTAGACGAAGGGCTCAGACAAATAGGGCTTGTAATTTCAGCTCTCTTTGTATTACTTTTCTCCTACATTACATCGCTCAGAGGGAAAGGGAGATTGCTTTTGTTAGCTGTTGTGGTCTGTGTCACTGTCTCCTTCATTTCCTGCTGTTCAGAATCAGAGCCCTCTCCCAGCCGCACTGGGGCCAGGGGCCACTGAGTCCCCCAGACAGACAGACTGACTGACAAGTCTCATTAACTCATTAAGTCCCAGTGACACACCAAGTCTCGTTAGTTAATTACTCTGACAGAGGGGCATTCTATGGGTCTCCTCCCTATGTCTCGGTGTCCGTCTCTCTCTCTGCCCTCTCAAGGACCTCTCGGCGGGATTCCTGGGTTTGTTTACAACCAAAACAAGGGGCAGGTGCACATGCCTGTTCCCACGCCACCACTCCCTCTGTGTCCTCCTCTGAGCTGGCTTTGTCTCACAATCATCTCAGTGCCACCAGTGGGCCATGTCCAATGGGACAGAGGGGGACAGAAAGCATCCAGGCAGCACACAAGACAGGCACATGAGATGTCTCACAGAGAACAGAGAGAACCATAGCCATGCTAAAATCAATCACAAGTTTGTTAGTGATCCTATACTGTGCTTTTGTATTTGTATTTATTTCTATTTATTAAGGATCCCCATTAGTTCCTGCCAAGGCAGCAACTACTCTTCCTGGGGTCCAGCAACATTAAGGCTGTTATATACAATTGAAAATATTACAAGACATTACATTTCATAACACTTTTCACAACACGTTAAAGTGTGTGCCTTCAGGCCACTACTCTACTACCACATATCTACAATTCCACATCCATGTGTACGTGTGTGTAGAGTGCGTGTCTTATCATGTGTATGTGTGTGTGTGTGTGTTTGTGTGTGTGTGTGTGTGTGCTCTTCACAGTCCCCGCTGTTCCATAAGGTGTATTTTTATCTGTTTTTTTAAATCTGATTCTACTGCTTCCATCAGTTACCTGATGTGGAATAGAGTTCCATGTAGCCATGGTTCTATGTAGTACTGTGCTCCTCCCATAGTCTGTTCTGGACTTGGGGAACGTGAAGAGACCTCTGGTGGCATGTCTTGTGGGGTATGCATGGGTGTCCGAGCTGTGGGGCAGTAGTTTAAACAGACACCTTTGTGCATTCAGCATGTCAACACTTCTTACAAAAACAAGTAGGGATGAAGTCAGTCTCTCCACTTTGAGCCATGAGATATTCACATGCATATGAGTGGTGGGCAGCGCTCATCCATTTGTTTTAATCCTTTGACAGAAGGCCTTGGCTATTGTACAGTCCACTTGAATCCTGAGTTATCAGTTGTGTAAGTTGTTGCCCTCAATACATTTGATGATCATTGTAATAATAAGGGATTATCATTGTTATGAGAAATTTTACACTCCACTGTTCTTGAGAGGACACAAATACCATGATGTGAACACATGACACCTGTGCTCATTGTTCTAAATGTACCACACTTCCTCTCATGCACAAAGAAAAAAATCTGCTAGACAACCTTCATGTGCTTGTGTGCGTCTTGTCTTGTGCCCATTTTTTTCCTACAGTGGGGAGCTGGGATTAGACTCTCCTCAGGGGAATGCAGGTCTATGAGAGAGGGGTTACTGAAGTCCAGCAGCTGTGCAAACAAGGCAGGGCAGATATTACTGTTACCCCACTGGCTGCCATCTCTTCCCACATTTCATCTGGCATCAGGCCGTACACATAAAAGGCGCCAGGAAGCCTAGTGGTTAGAGCAGGGGTATTCAACTCTTACCCTACGAGATCCGGAGCCTGCTGGTTTTCTGTTCTACCTAATAAGTAATTGCACCCACCTGGTGTTCCAGGTCTAAATCACTCCCTGATTAGAATGGAACAATGAAATAAATGCAGTGAAATTGGCTTCGAGGTCCAGAGTCGAGTTTGCGGGTGTTAGAGCATTGGGCCAGTAACCGAAAGGTTGCTAGTTTGAATCCCTGAGCCGACTAGGTGAAAAATCTGTCGCTCTGCCCTTGAGCAAGAAACTCAATTGCTTCAGGGTTGCCTAAATAATAGATCATCCCTGGCCGTTACCCCAGTCTCTGAGGGTGTCTCGGGGGAGTGGGATATACAAAAAAATACATTTCCATTTCACACCACACTTGTACAGGTTACACACATGCACATGTGTGAAACAGGACACACATAAGCACCCCCTATTTGACCTTTCACTGGGGAAACCTAATGTAATGGTTACTTAGTCTGATGTGCAATAAGGGGATTCAAAGTCTATACTTACAAGCCAAGAAGGCTGATGTCATGTTCAATAATGACATACATCTATTATTTATATCGACACATGAGTGAAGAGATTGAGTCAGTGTCTATGGTCAGGCAAATTGACTGATCTGACAGGACACCTGGTCATACAGGGTAACAGTTGATATTGGGGAATGGGCATTTTAATTTGGAAATCAAATGGATTATTGGAATAGCATAATGTTTACCGTTTGTTATGCAAACTGCTTCCCGCTTTCAACAACCTCATGTCACAAGAGAAGCGTCGATCGCTCCTTCGAGCACGTGAACGAATTAACTAGGCTAATTTGCGCAAATTGTGCAATCATTTCGTTGAAATACGTTGACTTTAAAGTGAGATAATGTTTTTTAAAGAGTGCATAAAACATTGATATTCAGATAATAAGTTAACATTCATAAATGTACTGTAGCAGAGCTGCAAGACAGGGTTGACAAATTCGTATTAATATTTTATCACAAGGAATTAGATATCCATTAAATATGGGGGAGCTCCTTACTTACTTGCGCCATTGCAGCATTATATAGGTGTTATTAGTCTATAACCAAGTCATGCCCATAACTTACCTTACTCTGCGCAGTGACATCTTTACACACCACCAGTAGGCAAGCTAATAAATTCGTAAATCTCCACATTTTCCTCCTAGGTGCTTGATAGCAGATAAAGAATCCCTCAGCACAACTTTTGGTGTCGGAATGACAAGATCGGTTACAGTATTACTCAATCCATAAATTAGGACATCGGCACGAGATATTAGGGTTCCATTGCCACAGACCCAAATCGTATATGTTGTTGCTGTAATATGCGCAACAATAAGGCGCTGTCCGCACACTAGTCCTCAACTCTGCGCATCAGGGCAGGGGTAAATTATCATCCACCAATCTTCTCTTCTCCACACATGGGAGTGGCAATTTGCACACACACTTGACATGAACTTGGACATAATATTTCTTATCGAATCTTATCTTTAGAGTAATTTCAGACGTATGACATTCTAGTTTAATAACTTTCTAATATTCCATACAACTTTTTACAACCTTTATTGCGACAAATCTGACAATTAGCATTTACGCATGGCGCACAGGGATATGAATTACACGTAACAGCTGCACTTTTTCTATGTCATTTTAGCATTCATTTGATAAATGAGTGGCACATATCAAATGTATGCCCAAGTTTCAGCGTTGTCTCACTGGTGCTCGCAACTAGCCCTACTGCCGCCAGACGGCACTGTTATATAGCGCCATCTGGCAGCAGTAGGGCTAGCTCGCAACAACACAGGACCAGGAGAGACAGGACAGGACAGATGGAGTGGAATGTAAAAGAGTAGCAGCACCATCTCCTGGCTATTTGTAAAACCTACAGTCACTGTGTTCTTTGAGTTCTTCTTGTACCGTGGCCCCGACTCAATCAAACCCCCATTGCGGGATTTTACGCAGTAGAAGGTTAGATCTTGTCTCCGTGATCAAATAAATTCACAGCATGGTTTTGGGTAAAAAGGGTACTATAAACCTACTAGTCCTACATAGACTCCCTAGTATAGGTCTTCACAGGTCCTCCCGAAACCGAACCTGATACCTGACATTGGGACCTGAGCGGGTACGGGTCCAAAATTCAAACTTGTCTATCTGGTCGGGGTCGGATCCTGTTTGAATGACAACGGGTCTCGGGTCTATGTAACCAGCGCTGATAGACATGAGTGAACCTGACCACAGCTCTGCATAGCCTATAGAATATACATTTGACGCTAATAAGGTAACCGTATTGACTTATAGACGGCCTAGCCAACATATGAAGACCTATTTGTTAACCCGAAGAGCAACTTGGCTGATAAACATATTTTATTTGTCAGTCTGGTCCTATCGGACCTTTTAGGTTACGGGTTGGGTCTAGGTTTCGGTTGTCCTTGGGTCCATTTGGGTTCGGGTCTAGGTGCGATTGTCCTCGGGTCCATTCGGGTTTGGGTCTGATTGTTCTTGGGTCCGTTCGATTGTACCCAAAAAATCTGGGTACAATCGGGTCTGGGTCTGATCGTCCTCGGGTCCGTTCCAGTCCGGGTCCAAAAAGTTGATGACCTCTACTCCCTAGGTAGCTTATACAGACCTACAGTGCCTTCAGAAAGTATTCAATGCCCTTGCATTTTTACAAATTTTGTTGTGATACAGCCTGAATTTAAAATTACATTTAGATTTTGTGTCACTAATCTACACACAATATCCCATAATGTCAAAGTGTAATTTTGTTTTTAGACATTTTTACAAATAATAGTGGTTGACATGATTTCTGAATGACTACTCCATCTCTGTACCCCACACATACAGTACAATTATCTTTAAGGTCCCTCAGTCGAGTAGTGAACTTCAAGCACATATTCAACCACAAAGACCAGGGAGGTTTTTCAATGCCTCGCAAAGAAGGGCACCGATTGGTAGATAGGTAAAAATGATTAATTAGGCTTTGGATGGTGTATCAATACACCCAGTCACTGCAAAGATACAGGTGTCCTTCCTAACTCAGTTGCCAGAGAGCAAGGAAACTGCTCTGGGATTTCACCATGAGGCCAGTAGTCATTTTAAAACAGTTACAGAATTTAATGGCTGTGATAGGAGAAAACTGAGGATGGATCAACAACATTGTAGTTACTCCACAATACTAACCTAACTGACAGAGTGAAACGAAGGAAGCCTGTACAGAATACAAATATTCCAAAACATGCATCCTGTTTGCAACAAGGCACTAAAGTAATACTGCAAAAAATGTGACAAAGAAATTCACTTTTTCTCCTGAATACAAAACATTATGCTTGGGGCAAATCCAACACATCACATCACTGAGTACCAATCTTCATATTTTCAAGCATGGTAATGGCTGCATCATGTTATGGTTATGCTTGTCATCAGCAAGGAATAGGCAGTTTATTGGGGGGATAAAAATAAATGGAATAGAACTATGCACAGGCAAAATCCTAGAGAAAATCTTGTTCAGTCTGCATTCCAACAGACACTGGAAGGCAAATTCACCTTTCAGCAGGACAATAACCTAAAACACTATCTACACTGGAGTTGCTTACCAAGACGACATTGAATGGGGCCTAGTAACAGTTTTGACTTAAATTGGCTTGAAAATCTATGGCAAGACTTGAAAATGGCTGTCAAGCAATGATCAACAACCAACTTCACAGTGCTTGAATCATTTTTTAAAAGAATGACTGGCAAATATTGTACAATCCAGGTGTGAAAGGCTCTTAGAGACTTACCCAAAAAGACTCACAGCTGTAATTGCTGCCAAAGCTGTTTCTGACATGCATTGATTCAGGGGGTTGAATACTTATCTACTCAAGATATAAGCCCTATTAGTGTTTTATTTTTGGTAAATGTATGAACAATGTTAGCATTTTTTGTCCATTTTGAAATTAGAGAAGATTTTGGGTAAATCGTTGTTGACAAAAATGAATTAAATCCATTTTTATCCCACTTTGTAAACGCAACAAAATGTGGAAAAAGTCAAGGAGGTTGGATACTTTCCAAAGGCACTAACTCTATATAGTAGACAGTTTTAAGGTTCCGTTAGTAAGGATTTGAGTTAGATGACAATGCACAAACCATTCATTCTACGAAGCTTAATTAACAATGGTTCGTTTTGGCCAAATAATCTAAATAGATATCAGAAATATAATGGTGATAGACAAGTGACACCAACATTTTGCATACTTTCCCCCAGAATAACCTTTTAATGGTCAATCACCGTCGGATTATTATGGCCATTATTTTTCACAGTCCTTGAATACCATTTTAGATTATCCAAGTCAACTTTGTATAACACTTAATAACAATACTTTACCGTTCTAAACTGTTGCAGAAATCTGATGGCCAACTAATTTCCAACTCAGCGGAATGATGCAACTTTGTAGGTAGCCGCACCACCCCCAACTACAAACACCGCGGCCAAACCCTACATAACCCAGAATTCCTGCTACAGCGCGTGCGTCATTGCGTAATGTTCAGGGTGCAGGTTTGTGTAGGTATGGGTGTGTGGAAGAACTGTTATTCTTACTGACACTCGAAACCATGGGACTACGGTCCGTCCAGTGAGACAGGAGCGCATCAACGCAACGAAAACACCTAATTGCATTATCGAACTGAAAATAGTGGTAATAGGCGCCCTGTTGATAGAAAGGCGCGCATGCAGCTTTTATGAAGGAGGATGGAGATAGAGAAGAGGACGAATGGGTTCGATTACCCAGAGAGAAACAATGCGAAGTCCGTTAACGGTACGTGTTCGCATCCTTGCTCCAATTCCATTAGGAATGTATAGTGGATGTTAAAATCAAGCTGCTTGCTTTCTATAGGCTACATTTGATCTTTTTTTTTATCAGGTTTTGTCCATGCGAATCTATACATGTGGAAAAAACATTTACAGTCATTGGGGAAAACACACACATGCAAATACATATATCAATGTCCTTACATTCATGATACATTATTATACAATTACTGTAACATAGTTAATCATCCTGTTTTTAGCCTACATCATATTCTGCTTATTCTATGTGGGGTTTTATAAGGTGAAAAAATACAGTATCCTTCCCCATGGGCTGTTAATTGCCTTTCAAAATGTGTCTTACCTATGGGAATTATCTGACCCTGTGTGCGCCCTGCGATCTATATGATAGGCCTACTTTTGTTAGTCAGTCTTGATTCTTGCATATTTCACACTGTGATGGGTTTGAGGGTCGCTTGTTGAGAATAGAGGTAGGAATGTTTTTATTTGGACGTGGGCAGTCAGCGGTCTTTTGAAGATCGTAAAAGGTGAACTTTTGAACTTGGAGAACGCCCTGAAGCTATTAGGTTTAGTCACTAAATCCTGTGTTGGCTATTACCACCACAAAACATGAAAATGGCTGATGACCAAGACAAGGCAGCGAGAGAAAGAGAGAGAAAACATTGCGTTTTAATAATTCAATTAATCCAATTGGAATTACAAATTGGCAACATTGGCTTAGATCTGTTAATAGACCAATTCTCAATAGAGAGATACACATATTTGGCATCGTTTTAAATCGAATAAATCAACATATTTAGAGGCTATTACAGAGTAGCTATAGGCCTATATTGTTTGATCATTTTTGGTGAGATAATTCCATCCATAATTGCACTACGTTTGATCTGCCATGGCTATATATTGAGGACCCATTTCACTATTCCTTATAAAGCTATACATCACACATTTGGTTATATTTCGTTTTTAAAATGATTTCTCTCATGCACGAAGGCAGGTTGACAAATATCGACACGTTGTTTCAAGGGAGGCACATTAGTGTCTCATCCAGGCGCCAGTGGCTCGTGCCCCTGTGTGGGTGTGAAGATTTATTGTCATTTCGAGGATTAAAATTCCTTAGGCCTTGACAAGGAATAGTAATCGAAAATGACTGATTGAAATTAAAGTATATATCACATTATGCTAGTGGACCATACATTAATTGATGAATCTTATTTTGGTCAATATGCACAAATTCATGGTTTAGTATAAAGAATGTTAAACCGTGTAGCCCACTGTAGGCTACTTAAGATTTAATCAGTGACATTTATATAGCCTAAGGTTTTGATTCTTTTCATGTATGACAATTATGTTTTGTGTGTGCAAACTTTATTTCAATGACAAATGTGGCGATTCACCAAGTTGCCTAAAATAAGGGATTAATAGCTAATCTTGGGCGGGTTCGATGGCACTGACTGATTTACATTCGTGTACAAATGTTACATTTAAGGTATTTAACTTGACAGTAGTTACATATATAATACGTTATTAGAAACTGTGCTTATAAACTGATCATAAACATTATCACATAATTTTAAATAAAATAAAGTAGTTCATTTAAATGAAATTAAGGAAATACAAGTATGGCATGTTGTTCATGTTTATTTGATTAGGCCTTAACCTCGTAATAAATACATCAGTAAACGTGAGTATTTTTACAAATTCTTTCCAAATGATTTCCAAATCGTTTGCCAATGGTTAATTAACTTGTTCATTATGCTAATGTAAAACATACTTTTAAATAAGTGTATCCTGAAAAAAGTGAAATATAAAAAGGTATCTAAAAAGACATTAGTGGGCCTAACATATTTACCTAAAAATAATAGTTTGGTCCCTTAAATAGTTCTTTTCTTCAAGGTTCTGATTTCTTCATCAGAAAATTTGAAATGTCCCTAAAAGAACCTGACATTAAGTTATATTACTGTAAACAAAGCCATGTGTCTAGTAAGTATGTTATATTCCATGAAAATGTTCTTCTCAAATGAAAATAGAGAATTAAATTCACTTGCATCAATTTAACATTACCATAATTACTATAAAATACTCAAATTGTATTTTATTTTCAAGATTATTATGAAGACCTCATTGTTGAATTCCTTCTCAGTTTATTGACAATTTCACACTAAAACAATATTATAATTCAGTATAGCACTATATCAGGCCATTACTGTGCTGGCTATGCCAAACCTTTTAATAATACTGTATATTCCTCTGGTGAAGAGCCCTGTTGCATTACAAACTATACTACAGTATCACCAGTCACCACTGACAGAATGTGAAAATATTCTAAACACAAACTCATTTACTGCTTATCTAATAGCTTTGCTTATCTCTAAATTCATTCCAAGAGAAACTCAATTCCTATTGATCTGAGTGTCAGGACCTCTATATTTTCCTCTAATCAATGTAAGAGGTCTGTTTCAATGTAATTGTCTTCACATGAAGTTAAATAGGAAAGTATGTTTGTGTGAATCTGATGTGGTTTAGCCTCAGGGTGGTAAGAGGGCCTGGCAGATTTTTGCAGACACAGTGAAAGAGAGTGCTTTGTCAGTCCTCCACTCTGGTAGGGGCTGGGGGTGGTGGGCAAGGGACCATGGGGCTTTCCTTTCCCTGGGGGGACAAACTGTGTTGTGGGTGGAGAAGGAGGAAGGGCAGGATACGACCCCTGTGGTGCTGCTGAATGATGATTGAAGATTACAGTAGAGGAGGTGGGGTAGAAGAGACGGGGGACAGGGGCACAGCAGGCAGATGTGATCCATCATGTCCTTTTTACCAGAGAGATTCTTAACTCGACTCCCGGCCATATCTTAGCTCCGTCTCTGATCTCCCAATCTGCATTAACCCCACTATCAGAAGACACAAGACACTGTCACTCCCTCTACCTTTTAGTTCATTTTATTTAAACAAATATTGTTGAGAGTCAATACTATGAAGGAAAGACTGATTACGTAATTAACCTGATTAATACTAATTAGAGTTGGCTTTTACAGAGATCAGGAAAATATATTTTTAGGGCAGAATCATAGTAGAGGAATGACAGTGTCGTTTTGTTGGGTATAATGGAACAAACCAGGAGGAGAGAAGTCATTAGAGAAACAGGTCTTTATGGGTATAATGTGCAGGCATAGTGAGAGGTATATGCTCTGAGGGAGATCAGCAGGGTTGCGTAGGTTACTTTCTAAATGTAATCCTTTACAGTTACTAGTTACCTGTCCAACATTGTAATCAGTAACATAACTTTTGGATTACCCAAACTCAGTAACTTAATCTGATTACAATACTTTCAGTTGCTTTTAGATGACTTTCCCTGCGGGTTAGCGTAACTCTTGTTTTGGAGTTAGCTCTCAAGTGTGGTCACTAGCTGGCACAGCCACAAAGTCATAAAATCTGAGTTTAAACCTAACCCTAACCTTAACCACACTGCTAACCCTAATGCCTAACCCTAACCTTAACCACACTGCTAACCCTAATGCCTAACCCTAACCTTAACCACACTGCTAACCCTAATGCCTAACCCTAACCTTAACCACACTGCTAACCCTAATGCCTAACCCTAACCTTAACCCCACTGCTAACCATAATGCCTAACCCTAACCTTAACCACACTGCTAACCCTAATGCCTAACCCTAACCTTAACCACACTGCTAACCCTAATGCCTAACCCTTACCTTAACCACATTGCTAACCCTAATGCCTAACCCTAACCTTAACCACACTGCTAACCCTAATGCCTAACCCTAACCTTAACCACACTGCTAACCCTAATGCCTAACCCTAACCTTAACCACACTGCTAACCCTAATGCCTAACCCTTACCTTAACCACATTGCTAACCCTAATGCCTAACCCTAACCTTAACCACACTGCTAACCCTAATGCCTAACCCTAACCTTAACCACACTGCTAACCCTAATGCCTAACCCTAACCTTAACCACACTGCTAACCCTAATGCCTAACCCTAACATTAAATTAAAAAAGTGCTATTTGCATGTGAAAAATTAATGCCATATGCTGCATTTGCTATAGGCCTATTGTTAAAAAAAAATCGGTGACACTTTGATATCTCAATAAATTGCAGCTGTTTAAGTCTATCAAACGTGTGCAAGTTTGAGCATGTGTCTGTTAGGCCTATGGACATTAGATTGAGCAATAAAAGCCCCACTGGTGGTCTTCTTAAATGAAACTTGCTTTTGACAGTACAATAGGCCTTCACCGGGGTAGTTTTTATTCCATAGGCTGGGATTCACACTATGCAGCTGTTGCAAGAGCGCATTTTTCACTGGCTGTTCACTGGGTCATATTCATTATGCCGATTCTGTTGCAAAACGTTTCTTAAACGGAAGCAAACAAGAGGGACCTAAATTAATGTGTCCAATAGAAACTGTTGTTTTGCTCTGTTTGCTTCCTTTTGGTTAAACAGTAAACAGTTTCGATAATGAATACACCACTGGTCGCAAAAACAATGACTGATAGGCAGCTTCAACTTCTTCAATTCCACTATTATTGGGTTAAAATACACATATAGGCCTACATTTGTGAACAGCCACCCACAACAACTACAATCCGTAACTCGCAAATAGCAAAATGATAGAGCATCAGTGCAATTCACATCAATGCGCTATTTAGCCTAGATATGAATAATAAGTGATATGCTATCTGTATCGCCCGTATGCTACACCACTACTGTCGTCATAACCTCCAAGTGTTTATTCAAGTTGGATCATCTTTGTATGCCGACAACAGTCACATCATTGGAAGACAGCTTAGACGGTAGCTTAAACAAAAGTCTATTCTGGCTCTTTTCATGCCATCTATCAAACACATTTGGTGTGTCATCATAGTGGTCAGACTTGCTCAGGCGGAAACAAACTTCAATTTGCACCTTTTTTCAATGCTGAATTGAATGTCATTGAGAAAACAGAAATGTGTCAAACAAATGTTTGTAGAAGTAATCATCTAGTTTTGTATCTGTAATCTGATTACAATATTTTTGCTGGTAACATAACAGATTACAGTTAACGTTTTTTTGTAATCCTTTACATGTAGGCTAATCCGTTACCGGAGATTTATGTGATATATATATATATTTTAATTCAAAGACACAATGTACATCTATTATGGATTTGTGTATAAATGTGTGAGCAAATTATTTACCTTCTGAAATGATCAAACAGGACCAACATAAATATTTTCAGCATTTCTATTAGATTTGACAGATTTTTACAAATAAATAGAAATGTATATTTTATTTTGGTATTACAGAATACTAATCATGATATGAGCATCAAGTTCTGTTGATTCCTCATTGTCTTGCTAGAGAATGCCTTGGCAAAATTCACCAAACAATGACAGTGACTAAAAGATGACCATTGCCCAACATGTACTGCCTCAGCAGAGCTCTGTTAGTAAGGACACAATGTATTGCTGCTCCTGGGTGCTCCTCCTGTCCCGGTGCACTGACAGTAAGTGCCGTTACCAGGCAACACATTCCTTCGGTCATCCCTGTAATGATACAGAGAGCAGAGGATAATTAGATCAACGACTGGTGACCCAGCAACCAGCAGGCCTCAGGAATCAACACTTCACACTGTAGAGTCAATTCAGAACGTACATGACTCACACATGACAATACCCAAATCACAGGACGCACCATAGTATTTAAAACATTCTTCTTTTTGTTGTATGAAGATGTAAATCACAGGACACAATCAAGTCATTTTGCGTGATTTGTGTCTCTCTTGCAGTCAACACACTGGAAAGCTAATGCATTTGCACCTATGGGCTGAGACTTATGGAGATGTGGCTCTTCAGGCAATAATGGCCAAGTCTCTGTTGACCCCCAAACAACCCAGGAAAGTATTTACAACCTCCACTTGATCCATGAGCTAGAGGAGAGCCATTGAGCCGGCCTGGAGGAATAACAAGGCTAGTTACTGACAGGCAGGCAGGGATGTTTTGTTCATTTATCCAGCTAGCAGCCCAATAGAACAGAGAGCAGAACCCTTAGGGTATGGACAAGGAATTAACAGCTGGTATTGAGATGCAGGGGGGCTGGCGTGGCGGGTCATAAAGTGTTTTTGGGGAGGAGGTAGTACAGTAAGGGCATCAAGGCAGTTGGTACAGTGACATCGCAGATGCGTGAGTCTAGGGCCAGGCTTTTCTCAGGACTCTGTGATATTCAACACGTTAGCCAGCCAGGAGCCGTAAACGTCTACAATTTGAGTTTGAATTTGGGTGGAGGATGAGTTTACAGGGAGCTGTAAAACACTGAACTTGGTATGTAGAGTAGGGATGCCTTTCCTGTGGATCTCACAAATCAGAGCCAGGGTATTGCTACAGGAGACAGTTGTTACGGGCTATAAAAGAGCGGCTTCCCCTGACTCTGACACATTTATTCAAATTAGCCCCTCAAACTTAGTGCAATCAACACTAGAGTAGTGACAGATGTAGTGTACCTGTGTTTGATATAAATCTCTGTCGATAAAGATATGGCTGGTCTCTCACTCATTCATTCTTTTGGAAAGGAAGCAGATTTCATTAATGAGACATTCATTTGTTACCTGAGCCATCTGCACTGATTTAAGGCAGCACAGTAAATTACTGACCCTGACATTTCACAGTCAACAGCAAAGACACACAGTCACATTCCCAATGACTGTTTTAGCAGGAATCTGCTAACAATTTGGGCTTTCTAAACTTTCATCCTCATCACTTGACAATCCTCACAAACTCTTCTACAGTGCATGATTGGCCAGTGGACATTCTCAAACTCTCTTTGAAAACTTGGAGGACTCAGAGAGGCTCAAAACAAAACTCAAGAAGATAACATGTTCCTTATAGTGTCACATGAATGGTGCCATAAAATTTATCTTATTTATTGGCACACATTTAATCAGATAATTATTATCAAATGCCCCTGAGCCATCAGTGTGTGTGTGTGTGTGTGTGTGTGTGTGTGTGTGTGTGTGTGTGTGTGTGTGTGTGTGTGTGTGTGTGTGTGTGTGTGTGTGTGTGTGTGTGTGTGTGTGTGTGTGTGTGTGTGTGTGTGTGTGTGTGTGTGTGTGTGTGTTTGTATACTACGCTATCCAGCCCAGTGCGTGGTAATAAAACTCTGACCCCTGTTATGATGAAAGGGAAGTTGATCCTTTGAGCGTGTCGGTCGACCAGCTGTGAATGACCCCCGCCCAGCCCCTCTGTGGCTCTGACCAGGGCTTGACCTGAGAGCTGAGCTGAGGGGGCTGGTGGGATTAGTGCCGATAAAGACATACAGTCAGCATCTTTAACCAAATCACCTACTCTAACAAATTACACCAACATGGCTAGAGGACAGAAAAAAGCAGATAGAAATGAGCGAAAGTGACATTTACATTTTTTCACACCACTTATATACTGCAGGTTTTAGAATCTCAGATCTACTGAAGACTGCATTTAAAGTTAATAGGTTGTGCTAATCATACTTTAGGATACATTTTAGACTGAGAGCGGGACTTAGGCCACGTTTACACAGGCAGCCCAATTCAAATATTTTTTTCAGTAATTGGTCTTTTGATCGATCAGACCAGCTCTGAAAAAGATCTAATGTGATTGGTCAAAAGACAAATTAGTGGAAAAAAGATCAGAGACCCTGTTAGAGGGAGTGAGCCGCCCATCCGAGATTAGGGAAGTATGCATTGTTAGGCTGGAGGGAGCAGAGGGGAGGACAGAGGAGACATTGTGCTGCGTGGTATTACATACTGGGGTCAGAGGTCAGGTGTAGAGGTCAGTGGGATGACCACAGCACAGCCTGTGGATCTAACACTGGAGTTCCTCCACAATCTGTCACATTTCATATCCATGATGGTGTGATGAATAGTGCTGAGCACGGTTTCCCAATAGCGATGGAATGTATCTTTTAACAATGTATCTTTCCTACAATGGCCGAAAATGTTCACTGGTTGAGACAGGTTAAAGAAGGATTTTTAAGCCATGAGACAATTGAGACATGGATTGTGTAGGTCTGCCATTCAGGGTGTGAATGGGCAAGCCAAAATATTTAAGTGCATCTGATAAAATGGCGCTGGAGAAGAAGGCAGATGTTTTACGTGTTCCCAACCAATTGTGTTTTTGTTTGTTTGTTTATTTGCATTGTTTGTAACATATTTTTTAACTTATTTTGTACATAATGTTGCCGTTACCATCTCTTATGACCGAAAATAACTTCTGGACATCAGGACTCCGATTACTCACCACGGACTGGCAGAATACTTTTTTTCCTTTAACGAGTCTGACGATCCCGATGCAAACGATATACTGCTTTCTCAGGAACAGGCCCAGATCCCTGTGATTTGCGTGAAGAGGAGGCGGAGTAAAAAGGGCCGGGAGGGTAGGCTGCCTTCTGAGAATTCGTAGGCGATCGAATAAACCCCCACTTCCTTCCATTCTGCTAGCAAACGTGCAATTTTTGGAGATAAAAATAGATGATCTATGTGGAAGATTAAACCACCAACGGGACATTCAAAATGGTAACATCTTATGCTTCATGGAGTCGTGGCTGAACGACGACACTATAAACATACAGCTGGCTGATTATACGCTGCACCGGCAGCATAGAACAGCGGCGTCTGGTAAGACAAGGGGCGGCGGACTATGTATTTTTGTAAACAACAGCTGGTGCACAATATCTAAGGAAGACTTGAGCTATTGCTCACCTGAGGTAGAGTATCTCATGATAAGCTGTAGACCACACTATCTACCTTTTCATAGCTGTTTACATACCACCACAGTCAGAGGCTGGCGCTAAGACAGCATTGAATGAGCTGTATTCCGCCATAAGCAAACAAGAAAAAGCTCACCCAGAGGCGACGCTCCTAGTAGCCGGGGACTTTAATGCAGGGAAACTTAAATCCGTTTTACCACATTTCTATCAGCATGTTAAATGTGCAACCAGAAGAAAAAAAACTGGACCACCTCTACTCCACACACAGAGACGCATACAAAGCTCTCCCTCGCCCTCCATTTGACAAATCTGACCATAATTCTATCCTCCTGATTCCTGCTTACAAGAAAAATTTCAAGCAGGAAGCACCAGTGACTAGATCAATAAAAAAGTGGTCAGATGAAGCAAATGCTAAGCTACAGGACTGTTTTGCTAGCACAGACTGGAATATGTTCCGGGATTCCTCCGATGGAATTGATGAATACACCACATCAGTCATTGGCTTCATCAATAAGTGCATCAATGACATCATCTCCACAGTGACCGTACGTACATACCCCAACCAGAAGCCATGGATTACAGGCAACATCCTCACTGAGCTAAAGGCTAGAGCTGCCACTTTCAAAGAGCAGGACTCTAACCCGGAAGCTTATAAGAAATCCCGCTACACCCTCCGACGAACCATCAAACAGGCAAAGCGTCAATACAGGATTAAGATCGTACTACACCGGCTATGATGCTCGTCGGATGTGGCAGGGCTTGCAAACCATTACAGACTACCAGACGAGCTAAACTACTTCTATGCTCGCTTCGAGGCAAATAACACTGAAACATGCATGAGAGCACTAGCTGTTCTGGAAGACTGTGTGACCATGCTCTCCGCAGCCGATGTGAGTAAGACCTTTAAACAATTCAACATTCACAAGGCCGCAGGGCAAGATGGATTACCAGGACATGTACTGCAAGCAAGCGCTGACCAACTGGCAAGTGTCTTCACTGACATTTTCAACCTCTCCCTGTCCGAGTCTGTAATACCAACATGTTTTAAGCAGACCACCATAGTGCCTGTGCCCAAGAACACTAAGGTAACCTGCCTAAATGACTACCGACCCGTAGCACTCACATCTGTAGCCATGAAGTGCTTTGAAAGACTGGTCATGGCTCACATCAACACCATTATCTCAGAAGTATCTATCTAGACCCTCTCCAATTTTCATACCACCCCAAAAGATCCACAGATGATGCAATCTCTATTGCACTACACCATGCCCTTTCCCACCTGGACAAAAGGAACACCTATGTGAGAAGGCTATTCATTGACTACAGCTCAGCATTCAACATCATAGTGGCCTCAAAGCTCATCAATAAGCTAAGGACCCTGGGACTAAACACCTCCGTCTGCAACTGGATCCTGGACTTCCTGACGAGTCGCCCCAGGTGGTAAGAGTAGGTAACAACACATCCGCCACGCTGATCCTCAACACACGGGCCCCTCAGGGTGCGTGCTCAGTCCTCTCCTGTACTCCCTGTTCACTCATGACTGCACGGCCAGGCACGACTCCAACACCATCATTAAGTTTGCCGATGACACAACAGTGGTAGGCCTGATCACTGACGACGATGAGACAGCCCATATGGAGGAGGTCAGAGACCTGGCCGTGTGGTGCCAGGACAACAACCTCTCCTTCAACGTGATCAAGACAAAGGAGATGATTGTGGACTATAAGAAAAAGAGGACCGAGCACGCCCCAATTCTCATCGATGGGGCTGCAGTGGAGCAGGTTGAGTGCTTCAATTTCCTTGGTGTCCACATCACCAACAAACTAACATGGTCCAAGCACACCAAGACAGTCGTGAAGAGGGCACAACAAAACCTATTCCCCCTCAGGAGACTGAAAAGAACACTAAGGCTGGTCATGGCTCACATCAACACCATTATCCCAGAAACCCTAGACCCACTCCAATTTGCATACCGCCCCAACAGATCCACAGATAATGCAATCTCTATTGCAATCTCTGCTGGGTTTTAAACGCTCAACTGTTTCCCGCATGTATCAAAAATGGTCCACCACACAAAGGACATCCAGCCAACTTGACACAACTGTGGGAAGCATTGGAGTCAACATGGGCCATCATCCCTGTGGAATGCTTTCGCCACCTTGTAGTCCGTGCCCCGACAAATTGAGGCTGTTCTGAGGGCAAAAGGGGGTGCAAATCAATATTAGGAAGGTGTTCCTAATGTTTTGTACACTCAGTGTAATTATTTGACAATACTGACGATGTTTCAGCTCCTAGAGAGATATTACTTCCTGGCACATCATTATGCACATGTTAGTCTACACATCATTAAATATATTGAGACAAATATATTAGCCTACAAGTAGAAAAATATAACAACATTTATTGAACATGAAATTGAAATAGTCATAAAGCCTACTGTTTATATTTTAATGCAGTCATCTCAATTTGAATTTGAACCATATTTTTATTCATCACTTGTTTGTATCAATTTGAAAAGACATTGGCAACTTTGTATTTGTAGTCTGTTCTGGCTTGCCTAGTTAAATAAAGGTTAAATATTTTTTTTTATCAGATCAAGCCTGAACTGTGTGATGAAGTAGGGAGTCGCAGTTTCCAACAGGCCAATATTCTACACAGTTTTGCACAGAAAACATGGTAATTAACTACAATGACCATAGTCCATTGCCCTCCTACTTGTCCGGTCTGTGTATTTCTTTTACACCTGCTACGCTAGGTTAGTTTGGGGCAGACATAGAGAGGGAGACGAGAGGGATCGAGAGGGATAGAGGGCAGTTGCTTCGCAAGGTATCTCTACCTGAATATACATGATATAAGTGATTGATAGTTGGTATTCAGCAGTCATAAAAGCATCCCTTATATACTTTGAAGAACTACTAAAATAGTGATTTTGGCAGACAGCATAGGCAGCAGCTCTATAGAGATGAGACAATGACTAGGAATGAAATAATAAAGTCATCAAATAAAATAAATGTAATATACACAGTGGTGATTTTAGCATGTAAATCTTGGTGGAGCAAACTCCCCCCCAAATGTTTTGGGATGCATGCCAGCAAAGCCACTACACAACACAACACAACACTAAACAATACATGAATTGCACTATAACGGTGTCAAACGGTGCCCACAAGCTGTTAGGGCTCACATACAGCTGTCCCACCAGCAGTCCCAACAGCAGTCCCAACACCTTACCACTGCTACACCTCAGCGGAGCCTTGTCTGGCAGCGAAACAGTTCATTCAGCCTCATTTACTGGCTTTTATAAAAAAAACATAGCTGATATAGCTGACTTGCTTAAACAAATGTGGTTTCTACTGACAATTGAGCTGTACAAACTATGGCATGAGGGGACGACGAGCGGATAAGAAGCAGTCCGTAATTTAAATTAAGACATTAATGAGCGAGCTAGGATGGACGCAGTCAATATTACTATTTGTTCAGCACTTTTGATATGTACAGCGACAGAATTCAGAACATGGGCCGTTCTTAAAGTATTCTCCCTGTACACCAAGTCAGAACCATAGGATAAATAAAGGGGGCATATAAGCAGACAATGAAAGCTACATGTGCACAACCAAGTCAGAGCAGTAGGATAAATTATGAGGGGAATATGAACCAAATTCAGTGCATATGAGTAGTTATAAGTCGGGGAAGTAATTTGGGGACCTGTTGGGTAGCACTTTAGTCATGTAACAGCCCCAGTCAGGTAACATTGACCCTCTTGGTAACAATGACCCACCTCAGCCAAATTACCCTCTGTGACCCACCCCAACTTAGAAAGCATTGACCCTCTTAACTTAATGTCAGGTAATACAAAGAGAGCCTACTAATATCAGGTAACAGTGTATCACACCCCCCTATACATCTACCCCATCTGTTTCTTCAAGGCTTTCTAGAGCATGGAGCTGAGGGAAAACTGAAACTCTCCTTAAAGACGTGCTTCACTGTCTCTAGGAACAGGATGACTTGAACACTACCCACAGGCTATTGGTCTGTGACACCACACTGGCTTTTCATAGCAGGTGATTCATTTGCTCCTGTAATGTAGTGGAAACAATTATATATCCGTGGCTGGTTTCTCCCAGGAATCTCTTGTCACTGTGGGCCGATATATCACAGATGTCACTCACCATTCAGCTATGGAGAATAAATATTTCCCTGTGTACAGTAAATGTCTTTAGTTCCTAGCAAATTACCTTTTGTTAGGAACTCAAGACATTTACTGTAAATGGGGATATATTTACGCTGTCTCCACGCTGTCCCCATAGGATAACTATTTTTGGTTCCAGCTAGAAACCTTTTTGGTTCAAAGTAGAACTCTTTTGGGTTCCATGTAGAACCCTCAGCTGTGCACCCGCACTCGCTCCCATTCCTCAAGGACATGACCACTAAGTGGACATGACAGACAGAGTGGGCGGATTCCATTATGCTGAGCCGCGGGAACCGTTCTACGGCCTGTGATGCAAAAGCGGTGGAAGACTGCCCTTCTCAATTTTGTCAAATCTATGACTACCTCCCTCATTTTTCTACTGACATGATCAATCAATCACTCACTCGTTCACTAAATCCTTATCTCCTTCCCTTTCTCTTTGCATCCTCCTCTCTCTCCCTCAGTCCTTTCCTACCTCTATCGCTCCCTCCCTCTGTGCCAGGCCTCCCAGTGTGACATGTGATAGATGTGATAGTGTGTGTGGGTGAGATAAGGCCAGGGCCAGGCTGACAGCTAGGTAGGGGCCACTCTACTCAGATGACAGGGTGGCGTGCCTCTTCACTGGCCAAGCAGAACACTGGCCATCTGGGGCAGACGATCTGGGACAGTGATGGACTGACTGATCTAGGGGCTGGGTGGATGTAAATGGGGGGGGGACAGGGTGCTGAAATCGAAAGGGGATGGACTGACGTGGGGGCCATTCTAATGGGAGGGGGACTTACTGTTACACTCTATTGCATGTGCATTACCATCTGTAACCTATGCACCACCATTATCTCACACACAATCTCACCATATGGTTCCTGTTGAAAAGGAATGCTGCCACTGCAAGCATGTGGAAATTAGTGTAATTTTTTGTCATACAGTAACATACATATTTGGAGCCATGGAGGTCTCTCAAATGAGTTTCGAATTTGATTTACAGTAGTTTTGAAGCTCATTGGTTGTGCTTCTCTTAATCCTTGTTCGGAATACCTGTGTAGGTGAAGATCCTAAATGTTTGTATGACATACTCCCAACTGTCATTTCTTTTAACGTTTTAGTATGGTGCCAAGAGGTTGTTCAATAGGTTGTACTGTATTTACATTAGTGGGGGCTGCGGGGGGAGAACTGAAGCAGTGGTTTAGCTGGTGTTCCCCAGCCTGTAGCATGACTAATGTGGTTAGCTTTAGCATTGGCCCTACTGGAGTCATGTCACAGAGCTGGTTACCAGAGCTGAGCAGCTAATTAGCATGTGTACTGGTGGTGGTAAACCTGCCCTGGAGGGGAAACTCACAGGAATACCAGAGCTTGAGGTGAAAGAGTTGTGGAATAAGTAGTTCTCTCTCTCTCTATCAGAGGACATGTTTATTATTATTTAGAAATGACAACAGTAGGAATCATAAATTGATTGGTTGGTTACGGTAATATGCACAGGTACACCATCTCGCCACTGTGTTTATTTTTTGTAGTTATTTATTTACGAACTGAATAGATTTCTCTATGAAAAACCTTTACAGTATTTTGATTACTGGTGTGAGTTCTGTCAAGCATGCCTGACCTTCTTATCCCTGTGGAGGGAAGAGAAAGGACAAGAGCCAGTATGTTATTTTGATTGTGTGCTGATTGTGTTCTGGAGGTTGCAGAGGTTTTAGAGGTGAAAGGTTAAAGATGCGGCCCTTCTTTGTCAACACACAATAGGCTGCAGTGGAGGAGGCTCTGGCACAGTGAGCTGACAGGACAGGCAGCTGAGATTAAGTTGAGACATGAATAGGTAGGTCTTACTGAAATATACTGTCAGGGTGGCACCTAAGTCCTCAGGGAAACTTAGTCTTAAAACTAAGAACATCTGTCCCTTTGAGGTGCAGGGATGTTTTCTTGTCTTCAGGGGGGACAAGTACTCAGAGCCACTACTGACCCTACATATCACAGTTGAATATTCTGCTTTTACAGCTATCAATGAATACTTCAGTGTATATAGTCAATCGGGTGTCAGGATGATTAGAAAAGAAGGGACCACACACCAGAGTGCTTTAGAATTTTTCATTGACGTTTTAGCCAATCTTCTTATTTTGTAATGGTGTTAATTGTTGGCAATATGGAGTTGAGTGAATGCTTGTTTGTGCTAATTATTGGTTATACTGCATGTGCTTGTGAGTAGGCTGTAATTCATTGTTCTGTGTGTGTGAGTGGGTGAGTGAGTGAGTGAGTGAGTGAGTGAGTGAGTGAGTGAGTGAGTGAGAGAGAGAGAGAGAGAGAGAGAGAGAGAGAGAGAGAGAGAGAGAGAGAGAGAGAGAGAGAGAGAGAGAGAGAGAGAGAGAGAGAGAGAGAGAGAGAGAGAGAGTGTGTGTGTGTGTAACGGTGTGTGTGTGTCTGAGTTGGGCATATGTGACTGTGCCTGTGAGTCTGATATGGGCATGTGTGTGTGTTGGTGCATTGTGTTTGCTTGAGGGACACCATATGCCAGTGTTCAGTGGAGGGTGCAGGGGGCGTCTGGCGTGTGTCGGGTCAAGGGTCAACTGTTGATAGCAGGGCGGTGTGCTGACACGGCGGGGTGGGGGGTGGCCTATAATGGAGGGATATACCGCCAGGGAACTTTACACACACTACTGTTTTGCGTTTGAATGATTGCTTGTCATTGAGTGTGTAAGTGAGAAGTGGACTGGCGTCTAGACCGAGTGCACAGCACAGATGGTATGGCACTGATGAACCAATCACAGAGAGGGTCTCACTTCATAGTCAACATGATGAATTAGTGTCTACAGCAAAAGGTACTGTAAGGGATCTCTGATTGTCCTTCTGTCTTCACATTTCTCCTTTTGTTTTTCAGGCTTCTACGGTGACCATCCCTTGGAAGCTGAACCAAATAATGGGATAGGTAAGTTGACTTGTTATGTATTTATACTTCATGATAGGACAAATACATCATGATAAAGTAAGTCATTCATGTGATTTCCTGTTGGCAAATCACCGATTGATGTTCTTCCGTTCATTTTCAGTTGAAGATTTTAGTTTGGAGTATTGTGACCAATTTGTTCCAGATAGTTCATGTCTAATTGTGACTGGGGATATTTCTTCCACACATAATTTAATGTCGGGTCTGTTACATTCAACCAACAGCAATACAGTGTGGATGGCAATATGTCACAGCTACTGTATGCTTTGTGGATGGCAGTGAAAATTGGTTAAATACCCTCCTCTAGTGGCGAGATAGAATAATACATGTACAGGTCCTAGGTGAGGTAGGGAGATGCCCAGACAGGATACTATCACTAACCCAGATGTTATCTGAATAAACATTCATCACTGACAATATTGTGTTAAATGTAACCCATAGTTTAGGATATGTGGATTTAAAAAACAAAAACAACACTCTAGTAAGCCTATAAACGGGAATTGATTGGGAGCAATGCTATTCTGCATTATATCACTACATCCTTTGACATCATTGATTTTGTCTCCTTTAATAAATAATGAGGCTGTTTGCTGACTGTATACAACACTCTGTCAATACACAGTGCCCTCGTAAAAACATGCTGAAAAATGAGAGCCACTTTGTGGTTCATATGGCCTCTGTTTCTTTTTTTTACTAGTGCAGACTGTTTTTTACCGGCAACCCAGCTCCCCCTGAAATGTAAAATGTCGGCCCATGCTCGGCTCTTCATCATTCCAATTTCAGGATAAAATAATTGGTATCGTTTTTGCTGTTCCTCTTGCCTTTCCGATTATTGGATCTGCATAATAAGCGTGTCTTCAATGTAGCATGTGAGTCCTCCACCAGGGGGACATGTTCAGCTGAAAATAGAGCAGAATCTGGCCTACAACATGATGCGCGAGTTGCCTCATAATCCTCCCGGGCAGGTTGAGGATCATGAGAATAAATAGAAAACAATACCTTAAAAAAATCTTGTGCAATTCATATCTATATGCTACATTGAGGTTTTTCTTTTATTATTTTAGGCTATCTGGCATTAATGGGTAAGCTTTACGGCAGGGTTGAACAATTTCATTGTTGGACATAAAACACTAAAAACTTCAGCAAATCAGCTCCAAGTGATTTTTATTTTGGGGAATCTGTTCCCACGTATTCAGGCACATAATAGAGAGACACGTGATCGTATACAAACGTAAGCAAGGTTAGACATTTTTATGCTTTAGTCAAATACTATATCTGTTTGGGTTTATTGCAGTCAATTTAGTCTACAAATGATTTATAGTTATGTTCTGGCAACCCGAACATCCGCTCAAGAAAAAACAGGTATGCGGCTGAATCTATCTGATGATCCCTGCTTAACTACGTACGCCAAATGTTTTTGGAAACGGCAGAAAAAGTTAACATCCATCCATGGAGGCAAAAATAACTATGCCGGAGTTTAATTCGATAAGAGAAAAGCGGCAAAATGGAGAGTTGAAAATAAAGAGAAGGTAGGGCCAGAAAAGTAATGTTTGTGAAATATTTGGTGAAGTGGTAAAATAGGATGTGTGATGATTGTGAGGCGCTATACAAATTTGAATGTCACAAGATGGTGACTTTCAATAGAGCTCGTTAGCTTGTAGTCCTAAAACCCGGAAATGAGTTACCTCTGGTTCGTTCAGCTATTCCTATGGGGAAAGAATAGGGTTTTGGTAGAACAAAACACTTCTCCTGAGCCTGTTTTTTTACCATAGACCTTATTAAGATGATCTCATAGAACAAAACACATCTCCTAAACCTGTTTACCACAGACCTCATTAAAATGATCTCATACAACAAAACACATCTCCTA
Source organism: Salmo salar (assembly GCF_965601325.2). Taxonomy (NCBI): domain Eukaryota; kingdom Metazoa; phylum Chordata; class Actinopteri; order Salmoniformes; family Salmonidae; genus Salmo; species Salmo salar. The sequence goes on along the minus strand of NC_138310.1, from coordinate 18,664,345 downwards.
AACCTGTTTACCACAGACCTCATTAAAATGATCTCATACAACAAAACACATCTCCTAAAAATGTGTTTACCACAAACCTTATTTTCTGAGTTTATCCAAAAACCCTACAAAAACGCCATTAATATTCCCATAGGATTTGTCCAACAAACCATGGCAAACGGCATTAATATTGCTCTCTATAGGCCTATGGTACGTCAAGGGAACTGTAGCCTAGTGTTCATATGAGTTAAATGTAAACTGAAATCTGGACACTGACTCTAGGTCTAACCTCTCACATAGCCTTCATATTAACTCCAGCAGAATTAAGCATTTCTTGCATTAAAATGATACATCAAATGTAGCCACCAGTTTTACTCTGGAACAGAAATATGGAGAAATATGATTTATTTCAGCATCTTGAGAGAATGCGAATGCACAGGTAGATATCATATGTAGAGGTGCTATATCACCATCATATTTGATAGTATTTCAACCACATGAAATATGCATCCAAGTCGAACTGAGATCTTATCAAACATGTTGGGTTGTTTTCAAAGCTTTTTATTTCCTTACAACCGGTCAAACTGATGTCATTGCACAGTAAATCTTTCCAGTAATCTTTTGGTTATTGCATTTTCTCCCCATCCCTAAACGTCTTTCCTCTGTGAAAAGAAGCAGAGATGACTTAGAATACTTAACCGATGACAACTACAGTGAGCTCCAAAATATTTGTTTTGTTTTGTTTTGGATCTGTACTCCAGCACTTTGGATTTGAAATGATTCAATGACTATGGAGGTTAAAGTGCAGACTCAGCTTTAATTTGAGGGTATTTTCATCCAAACCATGTGGACGGTTTAGAAAATACAGCACTTTTTGTACATAGTCACCCCATTTTAGTAGTATTTGGACAAATTCACTTATGTGTATTAACGTAGTCAAAAGTGTAGTATTTGGTCCCATATGCCTAGCACACAATGACTACATCAAGCTTGTGACTCTCTTTGTTTTGGATGTGTTTCAGATAATTTTTTGCCCAATAGAAATTATTGGTAAATAATGTATTGTGTCATTTTGGAGTCACTTTCACTGTAGATAAGAATATAATATGTTTCTACGTTAATGTGGATGCTACCATGATTGTTGCTAACCCTGAAAGAATCCTGAATAATTATGAGTGAGAAAGTTACAGACGCACAAACATCATACCCCCTAAATCAGACACAACAAAAAAAACCTGTCCAAAAACCTTTCTGCCGTCTCTGACTGTAGACTACAGCGGATAATCTAGGCTAGGGTTGGTTGCGTGCCTCAGAATTTTTACTTTATCACACATAATTGGGCGGTTGTGGATGGGTGTTAGCAATTGCGGGTGGGTGCGGGTGAACAAACAGCTGCCCTACGCACCACTAGTCGCAGCCTCTGTTCCACAGATACTGCAAGATAATGGAGTGGAATGGAATATTTGCAGATAAGTCTCAAAATATGTCAATCGAGTAAATACATGGTAATGAGCCACACAGATACAGTCATTTAGATTGCTGTCTCTTTTTCACTCTATGAACAATCCCCTCAGTTTTGTAAAGGATCTAGTCAGGCATTTCTTAGTCACCCTATGACTGTGTCTGTGTTCTATGGGCTGCTGTGGGACCATGTGGTTGCAGCCCCTCTTTCTCTTCTCACCGTGGGGCAACAGGCTGGTGGAAGGGGTAGTGCAGGGGTGGGGGGGGGTTTGTCCAATGTTAAGGTCCAGGTTCAGGCGAAGTTCATTTGAGATGCTCCCTTTTCTTCGCCCTGGCTGCGGAGCCAGGTGGCAGAGGTCAGAGGTTAGACTCAGTTCAGAAACTCCTGACCCCGCCGTGACTCCATGCTGGCCTGATTGTGTGCAGCTCTACACTGGACTTTCTTAGCAGCCTCTGTGTTCTGGCCCCTATAAACCTGTGGGAGTCAGTAATAAGTGGAAGGAAGCTTGGGGGAACTATTAAACCAGTGCACAGAAAAAGACTGGCATTGTTGCCCCCCTAAGGGAGGAGGCATGGATTTATGAGGCAAAGCCTGATTGGGTTGTAAACTTGAGGAGGCGGGATCAGAGAGTACTCATGGACAACACTAGTCTCCCTCAGCCTATTCACATCCCAGGATGCCTCAGTGCATGGAGTGGGCAGGGGTGATGTGGGGGTCAAGGGGCTGTGGAGTGTGGAGGGGGGCTGAGGCAAGGCTCCCTGAGCTTGTAAACGCTGTGACAGGGGTGGGAATCCGGAGACCCTCATTCAGGGACCAAAACACAGTTCAGAGGGCAAATAGCTGAGTTAGCAACAGCTGTTTTCACCACTACACAGTAGATGAAGTCCTAATCTTGCCACCACTCAAACTCTCCTAAAACAGCAGAGAAGGGGAATGTAAATTGAGGAATTTAGAAGCTGTGATCTCTCTCGTTCCTTGTAAATGCTTTCCCCGTCATCTCTGTGAACCTGTAAAAGGCGGATCAATATTTACTAATGCCATGCGGGTTTATTTTAATATGGATGCGCTTTCTTGTAGATAATTGCTGTATATGTGGAATTGTATAGTCATATTGTCTTAACTTGTTAGAGCAGAGAAAGTATGGTTAATGACGTTTTATTGAAAATGTGGAAAAGTGGTCGTCCCTCCCTGATGGGAAAGTGTTTACAACCATGAGCTTGTCTATGGGTGGGTGTCTCATGTGTCACTCACAGCAGCAGGGATGGCTCCACCCCCTGGTCACCTCTAGTCTGACCTGACTCTGTCCCAGGCTCCAACCCCCCACACCCTCACCCTACCTACTCTGTCCCAGGCTCCAACCCCCCACACCCTCACCCTACCTACACTGTCCCAGGCCCTAACCCCCCACACCCTCACCCTACCTACTCTGTCCCAGGCTCCAACCCCCCACACCCTCACCCTACCTACTCTGTCCCAGGCTCCAGCCCCCCACACCCTCACCCTACCTACTCTGTCCCAGGCCCTAACCCCCCACACCCTCACCCTACCTACTCTGTCCCAGGCTCCAACCCCCCACACCCTCACCCTACCTACTCTGTCCCAGGATCCAGCCCCCCACACCCTCACCCTACCTACTCTGTCCCAGGCTCCAGCCCCCCACACCCTCACCCTACCTACTCTGTCCCAGGCTCCAGCCCCCCACACCCTCACCCTACCTACTCTGTCCCAGGCTCCAGCCCCCCACACCCTCACCCTACCTACTCTGTCCCAGGCTCCAGCCCCCCACACCCTCACCCTACCTACTCTGTCCCAGGCTCCAGCCCCCCACACCCTCACCCTACCTACTCTGTCCCAGGATCCAGCCCCCCACACCCTCACCCTACCTACTCTGTCCCAGGCTCCAACCCCCCACACCCTCACCCTACCTACTCTGTCCCAGGATCCAGCCCCCCACACCCTCACCCTACCTACTCTGTCCCAGGCTCCAACCCCCCACACCCTCACCCTACCTACTCTGTCCAAGGGACACAGTTGACCAACCACTGCTGATTCTGCCATTTCGGAGGTTATCAGTCGCTTGGAGTGGCTCCCTTTGTCCTATTGTCAGTCGTTAGCAGCTGTCCATTCACTACTGTGGAATTGGGCCCGGGAGGACGTTCATTGTTCAACTTTGTCATGAGAGGGTGCCAGTGACTCGTCGGTTTTTCGCATTGATCATTACATTATCTCTCATTGTAGCTACTTCAATACCACTTAGATGACTGAACATATTTAATTTGGCAAAATCAATGATTAGGGTGAAATGCAATGTAGTATTCATTGATAACTGCAAAAAGATACAGTTCCTAGTGAACATTTACACATTCCCTTGCACAGTTGTCACATTTTGCAGCCTTCAAATGTAATCTGAAAAGGGATTAAATTCTACCAACTCTGCACAACTCTTAGGGTGACATACACTGAGTGAACAAAACATTAGGAACACCTTCTTAATATTGAGTTGCACCCCTTTTTGCCCTGAGAACTGTCTCAATTCATCGGGGCAGGGACTCTACAAGGGGTCGAAATCGCTCCACATGGATGCTGGCCCATGTTGACTCCAATGCTTCCCACAGTTGTGGCAAGTTGTCTGGATGTCCTTTGGGTGGTGGACCATTCTTGATACACACAGGAAACTGTTGAGTGTGAAAAACCCAGCAGTGTTGCAGTTCTTGACACACTCAAACCGGTGTGCTGGTATTTAATATTTTGTCTTGGAGTCCAGAGTGGCGCCAGCGGTCCAAGGCACTGCATCGCAGTGCTAGAGGCATCACTACAGCTCCAGACCGCTCCAGGTTCGATCTGGGTGACCCATGAGGCAGGGCGCACAATTGGCCCAGCGTTGTCCGGTTTAGGGGAGGATTTGGCCGGCTGGGATGTCCTTGTCCCATCGCGCTCTAGCGACTCCTTGTGGTCGGCCGAGCACATGCACACTGACTTCAGGTCACCAGCTGTACGGTGTTTCCTCCGACACATTGGTGTGGCTGGCTTCCAGGTTAATCGAGCAGTGTGTCAAGAAGCAGTGCGGCTTGGTTGGGTCGTATTTCGGCAGTTGTATGGCTCTCAGCATTCGTCTCTCCCGAGTCCGTACGGGAGTTGCAGCGAAGGGACAAGACTGTAACTACCAATTGGATACCACGAAATTGGGAGAAAAAAGGGGTAAATAAAAAACTATATTGTATAAATTTTGTACTTGCCAATTCACCCTCCGTGTCTCAAGGCTTCAAAATCCTTCTTTAACCTGTCTCCTCCCCTTCATCTACACTGATTGAAGTGGATGTAACAGGTGACATCAATAAGGGATCATAGATTTCACCTGGTCCGTCTATGTCATGGAAAGACAATGTTTTGTACACTCAGTGTATATCCGTTGTTTTTGTCAAAATTGCCCAAGCTCAGTAAATTTGGTTGGAAATCATTGATGGACAGCAGTATTCGACCAGATTTAAGGCAGGATTGAGACTGGACCGCTCAGGAACACTCAACACCTATTGGAAAGCCATTCTGGTGTGGCTTTAGCATTAAAATGTATGTAATTGTCCCACTGAAAAATAAAACTATCCCAGGGTTATCTATTCAGAAGACTTGAGGCAGGGTTTCCTCTAAATTTTACCCTGGGCTTTTCTCCTTTCATATTTCTTTTGATCCTGACAAACTCCCCAGTCCCTGATGGTGACAAGCATACCCATAACATGATGCTGCCACCATCTGCTTGAAAGTCAGAGACAAGATGTTAATATTACTGTCCATGATTCCCAACCAAATTTTCTGAGCTTGAGCAATTTTGACAAAAACAATGGATATATGTTGCCCTAAGTGTTGTGCAGAGTTGGTAGAATCTTATTCAAAACTATTTACAAGATGTATTCGTTGCCAAAGGTGCTTCCACCAAGTATTAACTCTGTGAAGACACAACCAAGAGATCTTCATGTTTTATTTGTTCTTACTTTAGAAAATGTTCTTTACTTTTTCATTCACTTTAAAAATGTGGAGCAGGTTGTGTAGATCTGTAGGGGGAAAATCTAATTGACTCCCCCTTTTAGATTTTATTTTAAGGCAGCAAAACGTGACAACTGTGCAAGGGTTGTGTAGACTTTCATTAGGCACTGTATGTAGGATCAGTAGTGGCTCTGTGTACTTGTCCTCCCTGAAGACAAGAAGACATTATGAAAGATCCCTGAACCTCAAAGGAACAGATGTTTTTCGTTTTAAGACTGCGAGACAGCGTCCCTGAGGATTTAGGTGTCACCCTGACAGTATATTTCAGTAAGACCTACTTATTCATGTCTCGACTTAATCTCAGCTGCCTGTCCTGTCAGCTCACTGTACCATCTCAGCGGTTTCCACAGATACCTGTGTTTGTATGGTAATGTCAGCACCCAGCACCCGCGTGACTAGTTGGATTATGAGTGAGCGGTGTCGGCGTGTGGGATGTAGTGTTTCAGCTTAGACCTGAGTGGTTCTTCTACTCTCAGAGCAGGGGGCTCTTAGACAATGCTTACCTCAGGATCTGCAACTGGGGTTTTGTGTCCATTTCATTGTTGTTTTGTTGCTTCGCTGGCTTTTGTCACTCATCAACCCCTCAATGGTCAAATGGGACATCACGGCTCAGGAACAGCTAGAAGATGCGGTACTAATTCACAGTCTCAATTCAAACAACACATTATTTCATGACATAATACTACTATGTGTGATTCATTATTTCCTTTCTATTTTTTAGATGGGCATAAAAAAACATTACTTTGTTATCCACCTTCTGGATTTTTAGTGCATTGGGTAGTGCATTACACGGCCTGTCCACCCTTGGTAATGTGGTGTTGTAGCCACAAGGGGGTAGTAGTCACAAAGTAGTGTTTTCACAGGATATACATTATGACTTCCAGTTGTAGGTTGGACTCGGTGAACTCAAAACTCATATGGAAATACTTGGCCTCGTCCCAATACATGCTTTTCCATTGGCCTCACATAACTGGGCGAAAGTTTGACGCACTTTTCGAAAAGTCATTTAAGAACAGACATTTTTTTTCAGTCCCATATGTCTACTTCATATCAGAATGCAGCCCTTACTGTTGTTTCAGATTCATTCCTTTATTCATTTGAATTACATCCCTGCATGAAATGGAGTTGATATACAGTGAGGAAGGACAGATGCTTGAGCAGTGGATTTTGAGATTTGAAATTTGTGTTTGCTGAAAAGAGACTGAAAGAGTAAGTGAACGTATAAAATGTACCTCTGGGAATTTGACTTTCTTTGCTTTTGTGTTTTTTTTGTTGTTGTTGCATTTGATTGTCAATGGTCTATTTCTACTCTGACACAGTGATCACATGTTATCTTCAAAACATATTCATGTTCTATTAAAGTTGTCTTACAAGTGCATCGTAATTGAAATAATGTTTCTTTGTCAATGCTTGTGTCAGCCATTTTACATTTGAGTCATTTAGCAGATACTCTTAACCAGAGCGATTTACAGGAGCAATTAGGGTTAAGTGCCTTGTTCAAGGGCACATCGGCAGATTTTTCACATAGTTGGCTCAGGAATTCAAACCAGCAACCTTTCGGTTACTGGCCCAATGCTCTTAACTGCAAGGCTATTCAGCAGTCTTGGTGTATTTGTGAAGCATCTAAGTGCTGTCCCATCTCTTCATTTTCACCTTTAATAATTTATGATCATCCCAGATTTGATTCATTCCCTGTTTCGTTTAGCCTCTGCTTGATGTAACTTTCCTTGGCGTAAAACTCGGGTTCAAGCCTTCAGAGTGTTTCAAGGTCACCCAGAAGTGGGCCAAGCTGTTCCCGGTGTCAGTCCCTATAACTTCACTGTGTGTGATGACAAAGCCCAGCTTCAGCGGGATAAACATGCAGGTCTTTGTGTGGGTGACTAATGTATGTCACAAACAGCCCCTTCTGAGTAGAGAGTCTCTTTGCAGTACACCAGCCTCCAAGGACTTACCGTCCCAGAGAAATCTGGGAGTGTTGTTGTAATGACAGTGCATTTGCTGTAATTGTTGTGTGAAATGTGTATCCTCATGTTTTAAAACAGTGAGAGGCATTTTAGTTTCAATAAATCATTTTCTATACCCTTAGTAGGGTATATGACCGGCCATGATTGGAAATAAGAATTTGTTCTTAATTGACCTGCCTGTTAAAATAAAGTTACATTACAAAAGATTTAAAATAAAGGTGGACAGAGTGAAAGAATCTACTGTAGTTGCAATACTGGTGTGCTGTGTGTTTTTAAGAAGCTAGTTTAGAGACGGGAAACCCAGGCTGGTTTTCATTGTTCCCTCAGACTCTTTCCCACTGTAAAAAAATTATAAAACATGCATTGGGTCTGGCCTGGCTGAAAAACGTCAATGTGTTGGAGATTTCCCAGCATGTTAACATAACCTTACAGGGCAATTACTGACAGATTATTTCCATATGTCTTTATCTCCTCCAATTATAGAAAAGGCCAAATTAACTTTCCAAAAATCAAGCATGCTGATTGTTTCACTTTTTATTTAAGGTCAACTTGAACCGAAACTGAAAAATGTGTGAAAACGTGTTGCTCTGTTCCACCCCTGTGATTGTTGTTGCCACATCTGCTGAGTTGAAACTTTATTTCAGGGTCTTTTGTTTTGGCATAATGAAAGCGTGAACACTCCCAGCTGTTTGGTGAGTGCTTCAGCCGGCCTTCCAATTCTGGAGCTCTCTTCTTGACCACAGGTCTCCTCTGAAAAAGGAGATTCTTTATTTCAAAGCAACTAAATAAAGGGTACATAAAAAAAGGAACTGAGAGGTCCACTAAACAGTTAATCCTGTGACATAGGGTGTCGCTGTCCTCAGCTTCCCGTTACAGAAGGGGAAATCATTCTGAAATAAAAGTACGGTAAAACGTGCACTGATCTTATGATGAGAAGATTATGAGTCACTTCGCCAAAACACATGATCTACCATAACAACCCAGGGAAATGGAATTACATTGCCTTGCAAAAGTATTCAGACCCCTTGGATTTCTTCACATTTTATTGTGTTAGAAAGTGGGATTAAAATGAATTTAATTGTCATTTTTTGTCAACGATCTACACAAAATAATTTATGTCAAAGTGAAAGATATATATATATATATATATATATATAGATATATATATATATATATATATAGATAGATAGATAGATAGATAAAAAATTCATAACTAAAATATAGTCGTTGCATAAGTATTCAGCCCCTAAATTAGTTGAGGAGTAAAATGTGGCTTAACAAATCACATAGTAAGTTACATTGACTCAGTATGTGTGAAATAATAGTGGTTGACATACCCATCCTCTGTCCCACATACATACAACATAAACTCAGCAAAAAAAGACGTCCTCTCACTGTCAACTGTGTTTATTTTCAGCAAACTTTTCAGCAAACTTTCAGCAAATATTTGTATGAACATGACAAGATTCAACAACTGAGAAATAAACTGAACAAGTTCCACAGACATGTGACTAACAGAAATTGAATAATGTGTCCCTGAACAAAGGGGGGGTCAAAATCAAAAGTAACAGTCAGTATCTGGCAGAGGTCGATTAATTAGGGCCGATTTCAAGTCTTCATAACAATCGGTAATCGGCATTTTTGGACACCGATCATGGCCGACCACATTGCACTCCATGAGGAGACTACGTGGCAGGCTGACTACCTGTTATGCGAGTGCAGCAAGGAGCCAAGGTACGGTGCTAGCTAGCATTAAACGTATCTTATAAAAAACAATCAATCTTAACATAATCACTAGTTAACTACACATGGTTGATGATATTACTAGTTTATCTAGCTTGTCCTGCGTTGCATATAATCGATGTGGTGCCTGTTAATTTATCATTAAATCATAGCCTACTTCGCCAAACGGGTGATTTAACAAGCGCATTCGCGAAAAATGCACTGCCGTTGCACCAATGTGTACCTAACCATAAACATCAATGCCTTTCTTAAAATCAAAACACAAGTATATATTTTTAAACCTGCATATTTAGTTAATATTGCCTGCTAACATGAATTTCTTTTAACTAGGGAAATTGTGTCACTTCTCTTGCGTTCTGTGCAACAGAGTCAGGGTATATGCAGCAGTTTGGGCCTCCTGGCTCGTTGCGAACTGTGAAGACTATTTCTGCCTAACAAAGACAGCCGACTTCGCCAAACGGGGGATGATTTAACAAAAGCGCATTTGTGAAAAAAGCACAATCGTTGCACGAATGTACCTAACCATAAACATCAATGCCTTTCTTAAAATCAATACACAGAGGTTTATATTTTTAAACCTGCATATTTAGTTCAAAGAAATCCAGGTTAACAGGCAATATTAAACTAGGGAAATTGTGTTACTTCTCTTGCGTTCATTGCACGCAGAGTCAGGGTATATGCAACAGTTTGGGCCGCCTGGCTCGTTGCGAACTAATTTGCCAGAATTTTACGTAATTATGACATAACATTGAAGGTTGTGCAATGTAACAGGAATACTTAGACTTATGGATGCCACCCGTTAGATAAAATACGGAACGGTTCCGTATTCCACTGAAAGAATAAACATTTTGTTTTCGAAATGATAGTTTCCGGATTTGACCATATTAATGACCTAAGGCTTGTATTTCTGTGTGTTATATTATAGTTAAGTCTATGATTTGATAGAGCAGTCTGACTGAGCGGTGGTAGGCAGCAGCAGGCTCGTAAGCATTCATTCAAACAGCACTTTACTGCGTTTGCCAGCAGCTCTTCGCAATGCTTCAAGCATTGCGCTGTTTATGACTTCAAGCATATCAACTCCCGAGATTAGGCTGGCAAAACGAAAGTACCTATTAAAACATCCAATAGTCAAAGGTATATGAAATACAAATGGTATAGAGAGAAATAGTCCTATAATAACTACAACCTAAAACTTCTTACCTGGAAATATTGAAGACTCATGTTAAAAGAAACCACCAGCTTTCATATGTTCTCATGTTCTGAGCAAGGAACTTAAATGTTAGCTTTTTTACATGGCACATATTGCACTTTTACTTTCTTCTCCAACACTTTGTTTTTGCATTATTTAAACCAAATTGAACATGTTTCATTATTTATTTGAGAATAAATTGATTTCATTGATGTATTATATTAAGTTAAAATAAAAGTGTTCATTGTTCATTCAGTATTGATGTAATTGTCATTATTACAAATATATATATATATATATAAAAAATCGGCTGATTAATCATTAAGTACTGCAGTGCATGTCCTCCCTCATGGACTGCACCAGATTTCCCAGTTCTTGATGAGTGTTACCCCACTCTTCCACCAAGGTACCTGCAGTTCCTGGACATTTTTGGGGGGAATGGCCCTAGCCCTCACCCTCCGATCCAACAGGTCCCAGACGTGCTCAATGGGATTGAGATAAACGCGAATCCAACCATCACCCCTGGTGAGACAAAACCGCAACTAGTCAGTGAAGAGCACTTTTTGCCAGTCCTGTCTGGTCCAGCGATGGTGGGTTTGTGCCCGTTGTTGCCGGTGATGTCTGGTGAGGACCTGCCTTACAACAGGCCTACAAGCCCTCAGTCCAGGCTCTCTCAGCCTATTGCGGACAGTCTGAGCACTGATGGAGGGATTGTGCGTTCCTGGCATAACTCGGGCAGTTGTTGTTGCCATCCTGTACCTGTCCCGCAAGTGTGATGTTCGGATGTACCGATCCTGTGCAGGTGTTGTTACACGTGGTTTGCCACTGCGAGGACGATCAGCTGTCTGTCCTGTCTCCCTGTAGTGCTGTCTTCGGTGTCTCACAGTACGGACATTGCAATTTATTGCCCTGGCCACATCTGCAGTCCTCATGCCTCCTTACAGCATGCCTAAGGCACGTTCACGCAGATGAGCAGGGACCCTGGGCATCTTTCTTTTGGTGTTTTTCAGAGTCAGTAGAAAGGCCTCTTTAGTGTCCCAAGTTTTCATAACTGTGACCTTAATTGCCTACCGTCTGTCTGTAAGCTGTTAGTGTCTTAACGACAGTTCCACAGGTGCATGTTCATTCATTGTTTATGGTTCATTGAACAAGCATGGGAAACAGTGTTTAAACCCTTTACAATGAAGATCTGTGAAGTTATTTAGATTTTTACGAATTATCTTTGAAAGACAGGGTCCTGAAAAAGTGATGTTTCTTTTTTTGCTGAGTTTATTTAAGGTCCCTCAGTCAAGTATCACAGATTCAACTACAAAGACCAGGGAGCTTTTCGAAAGCCTCAAAGGGCAGTGATTGGTAGATGGGTTACAATAACAAATCAGACATTGAATATCTCTTTAAGCATGGTCAATTTAATAATTATGCTGTGTTTGATGTATTAAACCACCCAGACACATCAAAGATACAGTCGTCCTTCTTAACTGAGCTGCAGGACAGGAAGGAAACTGCTCATGGATGTTACCAGTAGGCCATTGGGGATTTTAAAACAGCTACAGAGTTCAATGGCTTTGATAGGAGAAAACTGAGGATGGATCAACAACGTTGTAGTGACTCCACAATAATGACCTAAATGACAGAGTGAAAAGAAGAATACAAATATTCAGAATAAAAATATTCCATCCTGTATGCAACAAGGCACTAAAGTAATACTGCAACAACAAAAAACACAGCAAAGAAATATACTTTTTGGCCTAATTGAAAAGCCTTATGTTTGGGGCAAATCCAACATAACACATCACTGAGTAACTGCCTCCTTATTTTCAAGCATGGTGGTGGCTGCATCATGGTATGGGTATGCTTGACATCGGCAAAGAGTTTTTCAGGATTAAAATAATTGGGAGGGAGCTAAGCACAGGCAAAATCCTAGAGGAAAACCTTCTTCAGTCTGCTTTCCACCAGACTTAGAGATGAATTCACCTTTCAGCAAGACAATAATCTGCAACACAAGGCCAAATCTACACTGGAGTTGCTTACTAAGAATACAGTGAATGTTCCTGAGTGGCCAAGTTACAGTTTTGATTTTACTTGAAAATCTATGGCAAGACATTAAAATGTATTATTCTTAAAACATTTTTTTGAATTTTTATTTCACTTTGACATTACACTGTAGTTTGTGTAAATTGTTGACCAAAAAAATGACAATTAAATCAATTTCAATTCCACTTTGTAATAAACGTTTTTTTTTTTAAAGAAATCCAAGGGGTCTGAATACTTTTGCAAGGCACTGTACATGGTAAGTATAATTACAATTGTATCTTTGCAATGTTGTTTTTACTCCTGGATAGTACAGTAGAGTCTACAGTAGAACATAGAACATTAGTGCTGGCTGTATGTTTCCATGTTATCTGTTCTCCTATCCCATCACTCGGGGTGTTTGTACCGCAGTCTGCATTCATTGATCAGTGAGCTGTTCTCATGTAAACCCACCGACAGCAATGAATGTTTATTGCAGCATTAAGAGGTGGACCTCTTAACTAAGTCCAGTATGGGAAGTAACAGAAGATGATGTAAAACCAGGAGATTTACAGGAAGTGTCTGTCTTCATCCCTCTCTTCTTGCCGAGTGTCTCTTTAAAGGTGGCCCTCAGGGTACATTTAACGGTCGATGGTTTTGGACAGATGCTCAAACTCACCGACAGCGTTGAATGTTTACTGAGGGCACCAGGAGAAATGTCTTGTCCTTTAGTTGTCACACTCATGTCCCTAGATCAGCAACCACTCGCCTTTGTTGAGCAACCACTACACCACATAATATAGGCTGCTGCTTCCAGGCCAGCAGATATAGGAGGCCACTCATTTCTCTTGGCCAGCATGTTCAATGTAGATGCCCAGTTTGTTACCACCCATGCTGTTGTTGAGTTGCTAATAGATTTTGATGAGGTGCCAGCAGGGGAGGAGAGGAGAGTCATGATGTTGGGTTTCCCGAAATAGTCATTCCTGCAGCTGTGGTGAATACCCTAGTCATCTTCCTCTTCTGCTGCTGCTGCGATGAAACTTGTGACTGCTAACAAGACTCTTACCTTACCTAGCCCAGAGCAGTGCCTCTTTCTCCCCCAGCATATTCCATCTCCTCCTCACACACGCTACACATCCCAGTCACCTGTGCTGTGGGGAAAACAGACAAAGGAAAAGGAAAGAGCCTGAATATAAAATCCAAAACGGCACGTCAATCAATCCTCCAAAAATGGCTTGGAGAAATGGAAGCATGTTGTGATGGTTAGCTAAGCGCGTGTTGTAGAGATCCCCCCTACAGCATAAACCATTGCACTGTAGCATTGTTAGTAGTTTGACGGCTGTTCCCTTTACCCTGCTCTGAACCCCAGCTCTATACTGCACGGGGAACACAGCATCTTCCTGTTTCAGCCTCTTTGAGGTTGGAAACTCATGCAGTCATGTTTTATTCATGCACACTTCCCATTCGGCTGCTCCTCTTAACTGTGTAACATGCGGCAGGGATTTGAGACACTTCTCTTGCTTTTGTTCTTTTTTGTCATCTTTGGCACACAAATCTGGCATTTAGGATGGGTGGGGAATACAAAAGCCTGGTTCAAATATTCTGGAATATAATGCAACTAATTAGATTTGTTGAGGGTTTTAGAATGTGTCTCGTATAGAGAAGTGGATTACAGGCTTCCTGACTCTGTTAGTTCCATCAAACATGAAATAATGATATAATTGATTGGTTCTCCAGACCTCGGTTTGCTGCGTTAGCTTTGTCTCTACACCTTTAGGCTGCTTTACGAGACCCATGAAATAATAGACTGTTCAGGTCCTTTTGCATTCTGACACAGTTCACTGAGGCATCACTATGCCTTTACTGCAGTATTCTGTTGTCATGTCTCTCACATGTTTCTAATTTCATATATTCCATGAGCGTTAATATCAGTTGCAAGTTAGCTGATTACAGAGGACGTAACAAAAAATGGTTGGAAAAGCATTCTTCTCTTATGTCTGTCCTCAGTGTTCCCTCAGTTTCAAGGTAAGCAGTGATTGTTTTTCAGCCTGGTCAGAGATTCCCAAAATGAGTCTGGCGTTGGGTTGGCTGTGTTCCCTACCTTCCTTGGCACTTGTATAATTTAGCTGTCTGCCCCAAGACACAAGGGCTTTTCATTCTGGAATATCTCTTTCCTTTTCCCCTCTTTTCATTTGACTGAACTTTTATCCTGTTTGCATGCAGAACACATTGGCAGTCTGACTCAAATCCACACATGCTGTACTTCCTTATGAAATAGTTCTGTCTAAGACCGCCCAGGCTGATATCATTGAAACAATCTGTAATTTTCCCTCAACTTTGCATTAGGGAGCAAGCTGTGAAATTCAAACTAAGACTTCGGGACCGTTTGAGTGTTTGATTGAGTTACCGATACTGAACCAGTTGAAACCCTGTGCAGTGAGAGAAGTAGGGCCACAGAGTGAACTGGATTTACTTTAACACTGCCACTGAACCCACTTGAACCCTGCGGCATCAGCACATTCTAGAGGTCAGAAATGAGAGCACACAGTGTACTCTGACTGGCTGATGTAATGGTGCTCAAGTCCATCAACAGGATCCTGGATTCTAACGTTACCTATCTGACACTAAGAAACCAGGTCAGACAATCTGTCTTATGAACATTTGATCTAATACAATGTACAGTAGACATGAGGAGACTGCATATAAACGCGTATATATTTCAATATTCCGCGGCCATGTTGTTCTGACAGTGGGAATGCGTTGAAAGCATTCTGTCACATGCCGTACGCGCTCTTAACCTGACACTTTCTACATGCCGGTTCTAAAAATACTCTACCGAGTTTCTTCAGGCTTGAGACATGCCCTGACGTACACATCACACTACGTGTCTGACTGTCCGTCAGCATTACACAACGACCTGGGGCGCTGTCATTTAATCTCATAGCTTCTTAACCTTTAACTGCAGTGGGCTAAGTCAGGGTCACATAGAGTGTTTCTTGGTGGTCTTGAACAAGTCTACTTTAAAACAAAAGTATATACCTCACACTCATGTTTATGGGCTTAAAAGAAAAGAAGACTCCTGTACCATGTCAGATATAGAGTTGAAATGTATTCCATTTTGAGTTTGCATCCCAATATTACACATAAGACTGAAATGGAACAAAACTGTTTGACATATAGAAACACCAGATTTGTCAGTATTTTATTTATTTTTATTAATTATGAAATTATAAAAAATATTAATAGCATTCAACCCATGAGGCCACTAGGTCATTTGACTGCAGGAAACGGCTGCAGACACATTTAATCACTTCACGGAGTGGTCTGAATTTTGATAGAAAACGCAATCAAATCCAACAAATATGCCTTAATTGCCATGTCAGTCAGAACATGTGAGAACAAGTAAGATCTGACAAATTATTAACTGGCAGAATTGCAAATCTCTCTTCTAAATGAACTCATTTTGTATTAGATTTAGTGTTGCAGTGGGGTAGTATCATATTAAGTCTCACGTTATAGTGGAATAATAGTTGATGTCTAGCTGCTATGGTATGCATAGTTGTAGCGGCAGGGTGTAGTATTATATGATATGGTATGATATTCAGAGGCTCAGGTGGAAGAAAGGACCACCCCTGGGTTCCCCAGCGCTGAGGGACTACTACTCTGAGATCTCTCCCAGGCAGAGCGCCAAGCCTCAGTTCGCCACGCCAAGCCTCCAGAACTCTCCACGTGCCACCTCTGACTCTGCCAAGGCTCCGGGTGTTTAATTTCCAACTCTCAGCCCGCCAGCCAGAGCCATTTTTTCTCTTTAATGCGAAAAAGCACTCAGAGTTAACCTTCGATGCTCTCAGGCAGCGCAATCTAACCCTCCATGCGATCACAGTTAGCCTCTTCCTTCACACAAAGGGAAGAGGCTATCTGTGTAAGAAGACAAATAAGTATGTACAGAGGGAGTGTTGTAGTGTTATAGAATAGTACTAAACACTACATCACTCCCCTCAGTCCTTAGTCTGGGCTGTTTGTTATACGGTTCAATATCTATCGCCTCACACATCCACTGCATCTGGTAATCGTTCTCCCTTGTCACACTCTCAGACTGGAATGCTTGTTTGTGTAAAACCAGTTGTAAAATGTGTTGGGATTGGACAACATCTCTCTCTCTCTCTCTACTGATGAAGGGAGATCACTCCCTCGGTCTGCCATCTCATGTCATCTGTTCACTTTTGACCCCACAGTGGATAGGTCCTGTCACCTCAGCCTGGTTCTGCTAGAGCGATCCTGAGAAGAATATGATGTCGTCGTCTCTCAGATCTGAAGCGGCACTGGCTCGGTTTAATCAAGCTGATGAATATGTTATAAGCTCTTTCATGAGCAGTTTTGAAGATTGCTAACAGAAAAAGGGATGGAGCCCTTTGTGGGTGTCTACTGGATTTAGCTGTGACATTTCTCTGCTGTCACGTCTGCCTCAAGGAGCATTTTTTCATTGGTTAGGTCCACTGGCCCCCCTAAACACTGGCTTTGTCACAGTTCTCAGACCAAATCCACAAATGTGGTCCTATTATGCATTGTTATCAGAGCTGTAGTACGGCTGTACAGTCCAGTTGAAGATGCTTTAGTTATGTCGTTAAAGAACGCATAACCCACATCTTTTTTTTAACACATTTATTTCCCCCTCAAGGTTGACCGCAACAAAAAGTTACACAACATTTGTTTATGGCACATAATCCCTGCTTTAATCTGTTGTGTAGACGCAGTGCAGTCATGGCATCATCTCCAAGCCCAGAGGGTTAGCATTTCTCCTCTGACGACTGTTTGCACTCACTGCACTCTGGATCACAATAAATAAGGCATGCAGCTTCCCCTCCCTCTATACTCTCCTCCTCCCTCCTCTTCTCCCGCCTGCCTCTCAACCCCCCTTGCTGGGGGCGCGAAGGAGGGATGTCTCACACAGTGAGATTTAAAATAGCACGGAGGGGCAGGGAGGAGAGGCACCGCACGACGAAGCAGTGCTGATTTCATATTTACGTTATCACTAGGAGCCAGTGGGCTGAGCCAGCATGCGAATGACCTGAATATAGATGGAACTTTCATTTGTCCCGGAGCTGTGCTGCCTTATGGCAGGTATTGACACGCCTAGTCAACCCTTGTTCTCAGTAGAATTCCACATAAGGCACGAGCAGGATGGCCGTGGATTTTGCCAGGAACTCTTTTGTCTTCTCTGCATGTCAGTAGTTCATGTGTGGGCCGTGGCATCTTCTCTTCTGATCTTCCTCTAGCAGACGGACACCTAAGTAAAACTCAAGAGGACAAACCCGTGCCCATCCATCAGTGTAAAGGACCACTCAGAGAGCTGAGCATCTCTATTCCTCAGGAGTCTGCCTCTGCGTCACAGCGTGAGCCTCGGGGCCAGCAGCACACTGATGACAGTGAGGCCCCCGCCTCTTCACAAAGTACACTCTGTCCTGACTACTTAGTCTTTCCCATTCAATGTATGCATAGCAGAGTTTGGGCATGGTCAGGTATTGGCATACCATTTGGCAAGCCAACGCTCAATCAGTGTCACTCATAATAGTGCTGATTTGATTTCACTAAAGTAGCACATTACAACACATTACAACTCCTACAACAATGTCCTGTGCTGTTAATAAACCTCCATGCTTTCCTATTGGCTCAAAGTACATGTAGCTATCTGCTGTGGCGTACCCAGTCAGTGGAGCAGAGTTGAAAGCATTGATCCAGAGAGTTAGTTAGTTGTATAGAGTCTTAACCCCCCTTCCAGGCAGTTCCTTCCTCTAGCTGCATGAAGAAATCTCAGCTGAATTCATGTCTCCTTTCAGATTTCTAAGAGGCGTTAAACCTTTCTGGATTAAAGTAGGTAAGCTGACAGGCAGAAGATTGTATTAGCTGGTGTGTTGGCACAGCTTAGAATTTTATTTCCTTCTCGCTGACCTGGTAGACAGCATTGTTGTGTTTTTCCATTTTAAATTACAGCAAAAACATCCGTAATGTTTCTTTCTATTCCCACGTTTTCTATCGTTCTCTCCCTTTCTCACTCTATCGTTCTCGCTCTCTCTCTCTCTCCATCTCCCTCAAAGCACTGACAGCATACTTCTGTGAACACATCATTTATCATCTGCTAAGCCATGCTGATTCTAGAGCTTTCCCCACAGCCCTTATCTGTTGCTGAGCCTGCTTTTCACTCCACAGCTGCCAATTATATCCCGGCTCGGCCGGCTGGCCTGCAAACAGACCTGGTCTGTCAGCCAGCTGCAAACTGATGGAGGGCTTGGAAATACATGTTATAGGCTTACCCGTACACAGGGAATAGAACAGTTCTGGTTTGATATAGGGACTTGACCTCAGTGAGTGTTGCATTAGGGTGATAGTTGAATAGCATTACCTTAAACCAGGCGATGGATGCCAGGAGGATGGTGGTGATGTGACCGTGCTCGGTTATTAGGAGAAGAGCCTGTGGGGAGGGTATGCATTGCATGCAGATAGCGGCTCCCCGGCCTCTCAGCTGATGTAATGTGACGTCTGATTGTCAGTGTAATGGGAAGAGACGTGCACATCAGAGCAATGTGGGTCAGAGAGGCAGATGACCAGCCTGCGGCCTGTATCTGCTGCCGCTGTCTAATCTGCTCTAACACAGCCAGAAGGGACTCTTAATCGACCCTGATATTCACTGAGCACACATTACTCTCTCTGCTCCCTGGTTCAGCATAGCTGTGGAGGGGAATGGAGGATGGAGCCTCAGTTTGTGACGGACAGCGTTTCCATTTTACAAAGATTTATGTTTCCTGATTTATGTTTTCTGATGATATCAGATGTTTCGATGAGAAATGTTCAGTGGAACAACAAAATGATTCAACTTCAAAGGAAATAATCAAGACCTGATCCATCCCTTGTGAAACAGCCCATGAACCATTAAAACAGACCAAAACCGTGTAGGAATGGACTAGGAAGTTGAGAATCCTCTCCTTTCTTTCTGTGATCTCCGATCGAGCACAGAGCAATGACAAGAGACCGTTCAGGAAACTAGAATGCCAATTTATATGTTACGCTTAACAAGGCAAGTTCACTTTAAGCATGCCAAATTCAGATTTCACACTTAAGATGTATCTCATCATCTGGGCTCCTTCTCCACGGTCTTACAGGTTTTAAAATATTCTGTGGTGTTGCTGCAGTAAGATATCTACTGTATGCAGAGTGCTGATGTAGAGTGCCGGATTCCAACATGGTCATTAGGGACAGAGATTGTACTAGCGAGAGAGAGAGAGCGAGAGAGAGAGAGAGAGAGAGACTTTTTGCAAAGGTTTGTAGTGCACGTCTGTGGGGTCTTAACAGCCCCGTCATAGCCAGACGGAGGTGACAATGAGGCCTTGAAGTGTGGTGACATTTTATGCTCAGACTGCTTTTTTACAGCTATGGAAAGGCTCTGGAGAATCTGCCACTGCTTCATCAAAGCCAGTAATTTCCTGTCCATTTCAACCCCCATCCCACTACCCTGATTCCACGTCTGCTAATCCCACCCCCGCAAACCCCCTTGCCCCCCCTTGCCCCCCTGCCGGCGCCCCTGCTGGCGCCCCGCCTGCCCGTTCCACTCCACTCTGTGCTATGCTGCCCTGGGCCGGGCTGGCCTAGGCTAGGCTATGTGGCTATGTGCTTTGTGTCAGCAGGCTTGCGGCTGAGCATTAACAAAATCCTCATTGTCCAGCGCGGGAGTGGTGACTGCTGTCTGGTTTTCTATTCAAATCCAGGTAAAGGGGCCTGAGAGATCCAGCCTAAATGCAAAGTCCAGTCCCAGCGCAGGGCAGGCTACAGGGCCGGAGGACAGGTTGCACAAGCTCTCAAACCCTGCACCCAAACACACTCCTATCTCCGCCTCAAAGATCAACAAGTGATAACGAGTGATTCACAAATGCTTTGACCCTAAGATGTGCAGTTTTAAAAATCTGTTTCGGACTAAAGCGAATACTTTCAATTGATCAATAGCCTTTCATTGATTCCTCTAATTGTTACGGATATTGAATGTAACTTCTTGTTGCCAGACTTCCATCGTGGCAACACAGATGTGTATCAGAGTAACAAGACTCTACATGTAAAGGCATCTCAAAGGACTGCTTGTACTGGGCCTATGTCCTGGGGATGTGGTACACATATGCACACCAAATACTTTTTCTCTGTTGATTCTCCCCAGAGCCATAGCTGTTTTTAACGATGCCTATGGAAGACTGTCTGTCTTTAGTCCACAGCTGTGCAGCTATTTGTTTTTAAAGCTGCTTTTCTAGTGTCATCAATGACGTGTCCGTATATTATTGTAGTTTTTTTTTTAATACTTGTTGTGGTATTTTCAAGTTTTGTCATAATCCCTCTTTAATGTCTGTTCTTCTCTCTGTCACTATGTCGGTTTGTTCATGGGATCTGGGCAATGTTTTTGGTGTTACTAGTCCCTCTCTCAGACAGCTTTTGTAGTGGATTAAGGGCTTTGGACAAAGCAGACACGACAAACAAGATAGCTGGGGACAGGCTGTATTTCCTGTCACTCAATACATTCCAACTCCTCCGACCCCCCCCCCCCACACACACACACACACAAGACGCTGGAAAAAAACACCAGCCGTTCTTATAATTACACTCCTCTCTCTCTTCCTCTTTCACTGCTGTTTATAAACCTTCTTGGACATCCTACGTTGCATTTTTTACTTCTCAGCCTCTGAGCACGTTACTACTTCACAGCAGCTATGTTTTTTTTCTGTGTACAACTAGAGTCAAAGCAAGGGGAGGGGAAAGAGAGAGAGAGACTCTTTGAAAAGCCAGTCAAAAGTGAAGCATGGTCACCTCTAACCCGGGCCAGGCATCCCCTCCTCCAGCACCCTGAGCAGCAGCTGGCTGCCTATCTCTCACTGCTCTAATGGCCGACACGGCGGTCTGGATGGGGCTGGACGCTTTTGTCCACAGTTCCTCTCAGTCAAACAACTACTACTGCTACTGGGCGCACCCAACATTCCCAGGGACCAGCGTTATGAAACACACGCAGACATACAGGGAAACGCACAGGGATGCATTCATTCACACACACGCGCACGCGCACATACTTACACTCGCACACAGACATATTGTGTGCGGTGGACAAAGTCTCTCTCAAACTCGCTCTTTCACACAGACCCTCTGTTTAAAGCGCACATGCTCTCTTTAAGACAAACTGTACCTCGCACGCATACTCTCCAATGCATGCACCCACGTTATAATAACCACACACAAACATGCCTTTTTTTTTAAGACAATCCAACACTTACACAATCCTCTTCTTTAGAAACAGTCATACTACCAATAGGTAAGTGGAAATCATAATTGCAGTTCTAGTACACTCAACTAAGCCATCAGTGAGCACATATAATAAGGCCCTCGTTCAGAAATAATGCATAGAAGTAAAGCATAGAAGATTGTGCTAATAAGGCGTATAATGGGGAGAATGTGTTCTATTCAGAGCCACTCAGACATCATGCAGAGGAGAGCGACTGGCACAGTGTGGCCAGGGGGGAATTGTTACAAAACACAGATTGTAAATGAATAGATACTCACTGAAATAATAGCAGACAGTTATTCAGTTGGAAGTTCTCTGCTTGTCTCGTCGATGTTATTGCAGAAAGGGGAAAAGTGTATAGGTGGGAGAAAAGGGAAGAAAAAAAACCCTCCGTAGCCGGTCGAACAGCTAACTTCCCTCAAGTGCACACGTTGAAAAGTTAGTGTGGAACTGAGGGGAATGGGTTCTTCTCTCTCTCTCTCTCTCCCTCTCTCCCTGCCTCTGTCCCACACACACAAACACACACACTCAAACACATTCACACACGCTAACAAACTATGTCTGTCCGATCTTCTGATGTCCTGCCCGATCTGTCTCTCTCTCTCTCTTTCTCTTTCTCTCTCTCTTTTACACACACTCTAACTCTCTGTTTTTCCTCCCTGTCTCACCCCTCTCTCTCACTCTGTTTCTCTCTCCCTCTCTCACACATACACACACACACACACACACACACACACACACACACACACACACACACACACAGAGAGAGAGAGAGAGACGCATACAAACATGCATGCACATACACACAAAGGAGCTTGGCTACGCAAGTTATTAAACTGCTCCACATTTAATTGCATGAACTATATATGAACCAGTTGATGGACAGGAGCACATTTAGTCATGTGTTAAAGAGGAAGAGCAGTTATTGGCTGAGACTTTGAGAGCCAGCGGCTAGGGCTCAGTGATTGGGCAGTGTTCAGACCATTGAAAGTAGAGCCCTCTCTATTGAATGGCTACTGGTGTGGGTGGGGCCTGTGTTTGGGTGACAGACTGGCTCTGAAAAAGGATCCTGAGAGTTCAGCTACTCTGCCAACCAGAGCAGCCTATGCAGAGAGGAGGGGAGAAGTGGGGTGATGTTTAGTATTTGTGAAAGGAAGGAATCTGCTCACCAGTAGTTTTATCATCGAAATATAGTCAGTATTTTTTTTTTAAATGACACACCTTGGAGTATACGATGAAGAATATCAACTAAAATGTCTTACCCAACTGTTTGAATAAAAACATGTATAAAATATATTTAGCATCATTGACGATACATACAAGAACAATTCTGATCTCATAATAGTTTGAAACGGATTCATTTGAGTCTCCTCGGCTTTTGTCTAGTCTCGCTTGCCAAGGATGGCGATTTCTCTCTTCGCCACCCAGTAGAGGCCGGCTAAACCCCTAGTGTCCCACAGAGCCTGACATCTACATGTCTCCCTGAGATGCACTAGCTGGATGCAGCCCCACACTCCTCCCTTTGTGTGTCTTTCCCTCTCTCTCCCTCTCTCCTCCCTCTCTCCCCCTCTCTACCCAGTGATGACGACAGGCTGGGCCCGGGAGTGCTGCCAAGCACTTTCATTCACACCTGATTAGATCACAGTGACCTCGATAACATCACTCTGCTCCACGCCCTGCGCCACACTGGGACACAAGCCTTTTGTTTGGGTTGAGAAAATACTGTGTCTGCACAAATTGACGCTAAATTAGATGGAGGGGATATTAATGTAGAAATGTCTGAAGAGGTGAGAGGGGAGAATGTGCGCGTTACAGAAGAGGTGGATATAATATCTTACAATGGGGGTTATTGTACAGTATTTCATGTCATTTGAAGTGGAATGTGTACATGGAGGTATGTTATAAAGGAAGATGACCCATTGTTTCTGTCGGAGAGTGTTCTTACACTGAGGTGGAAATATTGATTCATGGTGCCGGTGATGGCTGAGAATGACTGTCTTTCAATGTTTTTACATTTAGTCAGAGTTTGGGAGCCATGGCTGTGTGTTCGTGCGTGTGTGTGTGTAGGTGTGTGTCTAGGACACAAGACTGACATCAGTACCATCTGAGACAGCCCTACATCCCAATGACGATGAAAGCTATTTCAGCACAGTGGTTTTATGAGCATGATTGCATCAGTCTATTTTCTGTAACCTACATTAACATATCGGGCGATTCCAAGGCAGCATGGCCTGCAAATATTTTTTTCAAATTTTCACATAGAAACTTCATTAGGAGGAAGGATATTTAGCATGCTTTTTACATTTGTGTCACAAATGGTTTTTGAGAAAATTATGATGAAAGTGGCCATTTTGCGCCCTTTTTAGACTTATTGTATACATGCCTCTTGTGGTACATGGTACAGACAACACCGTGGTGTCATCATACTCTTTATAGTGTGCTCTAAAATATGGATTATGTCAATTCTGACAGGGGGAAAAAATCACATTCAATTCTATTTTTTTTAAGTCCCCATTCTGATTTTGCTTATTTTTTGGACATATTGTTTGAAACAATATACTCTTCAAACATCACATTTCCAGAGTGGGCTCTCTGCTATTTTTAAAGAAGTTATACATTTTATAGAAGTTATACATTTTATACATAGAAATGCACATTATAGGTCATTAACCAATCACAGCCCTCCTGTAGGATTGCACATTCAGCAAATCAACAGCAGAGGGACTTCCCTTTGAATCCATTTTAACATTCACTGTGTTGGCGGTGCTCATGCGTGGTTTCCAGGTGTTTGATGCCATTCTATTTGCTCCGTTCCAGCTATTGTTATGAGACATCCTCCCCTCAGCAGCCTCCACTGGTGTCATGTACGGTTCACGGACCATTGGGTCTTACCGGAGGCTTGTATATGTCTAAAAATACCTAAAATGGCCACTTTCAACATGATTTTCCCAATAATGGTTTGTGTTACAAACGTAAAAAGCATATCAAACATCCTTCCTCCCAATGAAGTTGCTGTGTGACGATTTGCCAGAACATTTGGAGATACCAAAAATATTTTTGGCCCATGCTGGTATGGAATCGCCCGATATTTTCATCTACATGGATATGACTGCACCTCTGTTTCCTATCCATGCTATTTATCAATGTTTCTCTTATATATTCCTCTGATGAGCTAGCGTGATTTTCACATGTTCAGAGAACCTCTGGTACAGATCTGAGGCATGGGGGCCGATGGGGAGGGGAGGGGGAGCACGTCCTGCAGCTGTGCCTCTGATGACAGGCCTGTCCTCGACCTGCCCTCCATCAGACTAAACACAGACCTGGACAGGCTCTCTGTGCTGCCTGGCCCTAGCTGCTTACTGCCACACGCCATCCTACAGCTCACATGGAACCTACGGTATAGCACAAAAACACGCTAGCGTGAGCATGCACACACACACCCGCTCGCACTCACATTCGCACACACACAAACACACACATAGGGACGATACCAGTATCACCATTTTTTTTATCCATGTAAAAAATGTAAACACAAATCAAACCAAACTATTAGGTCCTTTAAAAACCTGCTGTATGTAAAATATTGTGTGCTTTGGGTTCGAGCCCAGGCTGTGTCGCAGCCCGCCGCGACCGGGAGGTCCACGGGGCAGCGCACAATTGGCCCAGTGTCGTCTGGGTTAGGTAGGGTTTGGCCGGCAGGGATATCCTTGTCTCATCGCGCACTAGCGACTCCTGTGGCGGGCCGGGCGCAGTGCACGCTGACCAGGTCGCCAGGTGTACGGTGTTTCCTCCGACACATTGGTGCGGCTGGCTTCCAGGTTGGATGTGCATTGTGTCAAGAAGCAGTGCTGCTTGGATGGGTTGTGTTTCGGAGGACGCATGGCTCTCGACCTTCGCCTCTCCCGAGTCCGTACAGGAGTTGCAGCGATGAGACAAGACTGTAACTACCAATTGGATACCACGAAATTGGGGAGAAAAAAGGGGGTTAAAAAATACATCTATACTGTGTGCTTTAGTTTGGAAAATAAATACATGTAACTCTGGAAGACGACATGATGATGTTTGCTTCCAACATTAGGACTGTTTTCCTAAAGAAGTTTCCTTGCCACGATACTAACGAGTATCGCAATACTGGTAGTAGTCACTTTAATAACTCTACCTGTATGTACATATTACCTCAATTACCTCGACTAATCGGTGACCCCGCACATTGACTCTGTACCGATACCTCCTGTATACAGTCTCGCTATTGTTATTTTACTGCTGCTCTTTTAATTACTTGTTCCTTTTATTTCTTATTCTTATTTGTATTTTTAAACTGCATTGTTGGTTAGGGGCTTGTAAGTAAGCATTTCACTGTTGTATTCGGCGCATGTGACTAATAACGTTTGATTTGATTTGATTTGGTATCGTCCCGGCCCTATACACAGACACACACACACATTCCCAATGAACACACACACACACTCCTAATGAACACACATACGAACACACAGTCTCATGTTTTATGGGGATGCTCTGTACACCATGTCCTCTTTGATACATCAAAGCATTTTTTTGTGGATGTGGGGATATGGGTTAGAGAGTGCTGCTGGATCACACATTGCCCATGTTGCATCACACTGAGTTGTGTGTTTCAGGGAAAGGTGCAGTACGTCTCTGTTGAGGTTCAAATAGTGGACGTGTCCTCTGTGTATTCATTGGCCATCTGAATGGATGGTCCCAGCAGGGTTTTCTGACCACAGCAGATCTGAGAGAGTCATGCCTGCTCTTCCTGGGCCACGGGGGAAACTAGGTCACTGGGCTGTCAGTTGTGGCAGTGCAGGCGCACTCGCGTGTGTGTGTGTGTGTGTTTAACGTTGTAAAATAGGGCTTTTACATAAGAGTGGGATGTGTTCAACAGATATGCAGTACCACTGTTGCAGAGATTCTCTCACACTGCAGTACAACGAGAGAGAGAGAGACTTGGTTGAGATCCCTAAGAACGTCAGAAAGGCAGGCTCTTATTATCATAGTCAATGTGCAGCGTGTAGAGAGAGTGGAGGAGATTAGATGCTTCTGGCCTTTGAAGTATATTTTCCATTCATTGTGTGATGGCAAACTCCATCAAGTATTTGAGGCAGCACTGATAAGGGCATCTGTTATAATTGCAGTGGCATTAAAAACCCTCGTGAGAAATAATATAAAACTATCTTCTACCTTGTTTAAATGAAAACGTTTCCCTCATTTCCAGTAAGTGTCATTAATGTGTGTTATTGTAAATCCAAAGAGGCCAGCATAACAATGAGCACATAATTATAGGAATGCATTTCCAAATACACTATATATACAAAAGTATGTGGACACCCCTTCAAATTAGTGGAGTTGGCTATTTCAGCCACACCCATTGCTGACAGGTGTGTAAAATCGAGCACACAGCCATGCAATCTTCATAGACAAACATTGGCAGTAGAATGCTCTTACTGAAGAGCTCAGTGACTTTCAATGTGGCACCGTCATAGGATGCCACCTTTCCAACAAGTCAGTTCGTCAAATTTCTGCCCTGCTGGAGCTGCACCGGTCAACGGTAAGTGCTGTTATTGTGAAGTGGAAACGTCTAGGAGCAACAACGGCTCCACCGTGAAGTGGTAGGCCACACAAGCTCACAGAACGGGACCACCAAGTGCTGAAGCGCATAGCGTGTAAAAATCGTCTGTCCTCGGTTGCAACACTCACTACTGAGTTCCAAACTGCCTCTGGAAGCAACTTCAGCACAAGAACCGTTCATCGGAGCTTCATGAAATGGGTTTGGAGTAGTGGAAACGCGTTCTCTGGAGTGATGAATCACGCCTCACCATCTGGCAGTCTGATGAACGAATCTGGGCTTGGCGGTTGCCAGGAGAACACTACCTGCCCCAATGCATAGTGCCAACTGTAGAGTTTGGTGGAGGAGGAATAATGGTGTGGGGTTGTTTTTCATGGTTCAAGCTAGGCCCCTTAGTTCCAGTGAAGGAAAATCTTAACGCTACAGCATGCAATGACATTCTAGATGATTCTGTGCTTCCAACTTTGTTGCAAAAGTTTGGGGAAGGCTCTTTCCTGTTTCAACATGACAATGCCCCCGTGCACAACGCAAGGTCCATGCAGAAATGTTTTTTTTTTAGATCGGTGTGGAAGAACTTGACTGGCCTGCACAGAACCCTGACCTCAACCCTATCGAACAACTTTGGGATGAATTGGAACACCGACTTCGTGCCAGGCCTAATCGCCCAACATCTGTGACCGACCTCACTAATGTTCCTGCGGCTGAATGGAAGCAAGTCCCCACAGCAATGTACCAACATCTACTGGAAAGCCTTCCCAGAAGAGTGGAGGCTGTTATAGCAGCAAAGGGGGAACCAACTCCATATTAATGGCCATGATTTTGGAATGAGATGTTCGACGAGCAAGTGTCTACATTCTTTTGGTCATGTAGTGTATAACATGTAAAAGTCACAGTCCATAATCTGTCCTTTTTCGTAGATCCCTTTTACACTTCAGCAACTATTTCACCAGAGTGGTTAAATAATTGTTGGTGTTTTGAGGGTTTGATTGGATAGTTTTTGTCCCAAATCTAACCCCTTGTTTTGTCTTATTTCTCACTTGTTTGGTAACTATCTTTGAGTCAATTTAGTAATAGTCACTAGCCCTCTCTTGGAATGGGAGTTGAAGGAGAAGACTTATCTCGGAGGATGTTGATATTAGTGCAGTGATCGACCTTCACAGTGTTAAAAACGGAGCAGGGCTCAAATGGCAGGGCTGGATGTCGAGGTGGTGCAACCATTTGATCTCCTGTGTTGGTGTGTGCTGCTCGGCTCTTTGAACTTCACTTTGGACTCTTGGCTTCTTATGATTGGCTGGGGTTGGGTGTCAGATTAGGGCTGCTCTATGAGTCCTGGCCTGGTGCGTTCACTCACAGTGGGGTGAACAGGGACACAGGGAGAGGACCTCCCCCCACCCTCCAGGACCCAACGAGTGGGGTCAGGGTAACTGAACGTCCCCAGGGGCCCGAGGGGAGCACCATGACAGGATGTCCCTGAAGAGCTGTGGTGACAGGCCTTTAGCCCTCAGATCCTGTTGCAGGGTGTTGTTGATGTGCAACAGAGCAGAGCCAGACCAAACACTGCAGACCTCACAGAGGTGTCTGAACATGCCCGGCCTGCCCTAGGACATGTACTCACTCCCCACTCATCCAACCCCTACCATACTTACTTACTCTGGCCCCATACCTGCCTTACTTTGGCCCTATAATTCCCTTTTCTGGCCCTATACCTGACTTACTCTGGCTCCAAATCAAACCAAAGTTTATTTGTCACGTGCGCTCAATACAACAGGTGTAGACCTTACAGTGAAATGCTTACTTACAGGCTCTAACCAATAGTGCAAAAAAGGTATTAGGTGAATAATAGGTAGGTAAAGAAATAAAACAACAGCAAAAAACACACCTGACTTACTCTGACCCTATACCTGCCTTATTCTGGCCCCACACCTGACTTACTCTGGCCCCACACATGACTTACTCTGGCCCTATACCTGCCTTACTTCTGGCCCCACACCTGACTTACCCTGGCCCCACACCTGACTTACTCTGGCCCCACACCTGACTTACTCTGGCCCTATACCTGTCTTACTTTTGGCCCCATCCCTGACTTACCCTGGCCCCACACCTGACTTACTCTGGCCCCACACCTGACTTACTCTGGCCCTATACCTGTCTTACTTTTGGCCCCATCCCTGACTTACCCTGGCCCCACACCTGACTTACTCTGGCCCCACACCTGACTTACTCTGGCCCTATACCTGTCTTACTTTTGGCCCCATCCCTGACTTTCCCTGGCCCCACACCTGACTTACTCTGGCCCCACACCCGACTTACTCTGGCCCCACACCTGACTTACTCTGGCCCCACACCTGACTTACTCTGGCCCCACACCTGACTTATTCTGGCCCCACACCTGATTTTCTCTGGCCCCACACCTGACTTACTCTGCCCCTATACCTGCCTTACTTCTGGCCCAACACCTGACTTACTCTGGCCCCATGCCTGACTTACTCTGGCCCCACACCTGCCTTACTCTGGCCCCACACCTGACTTAGTCTGGCCCTATACCTGGCTTACTTCTGGCCCCACACCCGACTTACTCTGGCCCCACACCTGACTTAATCTGGCCCCACACCTGACTTACTCTGTCCCTATACCTGCCTTACTTTTGGCCCCACACCTGACTTATCTCTGGCCCCACACCTGACTTAGTCTGGCCCTATACCTGTCTTACTTCTGGCCCAACACCTGACTTACTTCTGGCCCCACACCTGACTTACTTCTGGCCCCACACCTGACTTACTTCTGGCCCCACACCTGACTTACTCTGGCCCCACACCCGACTTACTCTAGCGCTATACCTGCCTTACTTGTGGTCCCAGACCTGACTTACTCTGGCCCTATTCCTTGCCTTACTTCTGGCCCAACACCTGACTTACTCTGGCCCCACACCTGGCTTATTCTGGCCCCACACCTGACTTACTCTGGCCCTATACCTGCCTTACTTCTGGCACCACGCCCGACTTACTCTGGCCCCACACCTGACTTACTCTAGCCCTATACCTGCCTTACTTCTGGTCCCAGACCTGACTTACTCTGGCCTAATTCCTTGCCTTACTTCTGGCCCAACACCTGACTTACTCTGGCCCCACACCTGGCTTATTCTGGCCCCACACCTGACTTACTCTGGCCCTATACCTGCCTTACTTCTGGCACCACACCCGACTTACTCTGGCACCACACCCGACTTACTCTGGCCCCACACCCAACTTACTCCTGGCCCCACACCTGACTTACTTCTGGCCCCACACCTGACTTACTCTGGCCCCACACCTGACTTACTCTGGCCCCACACCTGACTTACCTCTGGCCCCACACCCGACTTATTCTGGCCCTATACCTGCCTTACTTCTGGCCCCACACCTGACTTACTCTGGCCCCACACCTGACTTACTCTGGCCCCACACCCGACTTACTCTGGCCCTACACCCGACTTACTCTGGCCCCTCACCCAACTTACTCTGGCCCCACACCCAACTTACTCCTGGCCCCACACCTGACTTACTTCTGGCCCCACACCTGACTTAATCTGCCCCCACACCTGACTTACTCTGGCCCTATACCTGCCTTAGTTCTGGCCCCACACCTGACCTACTCTGGCCCCACACCTGACTTACTCTTGCCCTATACCTGCCTTACTTCTGGCCCAACACCTGACTTACTCTGGCCCCACACCCGACTTACTCTGGCCCTATACCTGCCTTACTTCTGGCCCCACACCTGACTTACTCTGGCCCCATACCTGCCTTACTTCTGGCCCCACACCTGACTTACTCTGGCCCCACACCTGACTTACTCTGGCCCCACACCTGACTTACTCTGGCCCCACACCTGACTTACTCTGGCCCCACACCTGACTTAGTCTGGCCCTATACCGTTCTTACGTCTGGCCCCACACCTGCCTTAGTCTGGCCCCACACCTGACTTACTCTGGCCCCACACCTGACTTACTTCTGGCCCCACACCTGACTTACTCTGGCCCCACACCTGACTTATCTCTGGCCCCACACCTGACTTACTCTGGCCCCAAACCTGACTTATCTCTGGCCCTATACCTGCCTTATTCTGAGCTCATACCTGATCCTCAGCATACACACTTAACATCCCTTCTCCAAAAATATATATCTAACAAAGCTGAAAAGAACCAAACCGATATTTTTTACCCCTTCAGCAGGACACATTTAGTCACTGCATGGTTTACATCAGAATGGGAGGAGATATTCTGTCTGGGCTTGCTTCATGTGGTTGAGTCTTCCACAGTGCACATTTAGAGGCCCAAGAAAGGGAAGCCAACCCAACCAATGAAATACGCATTCCCTTCACTTTTATGTTTGTAATGAGACGGTTGGTCATTGTGTGAAGTCTTTGTTGGTTCCTGGGGTTATTGTACTGCATTGTGTTACAGAGATCCTCCCCTCATGTAGCCTGTGAATTATTGAGATGGTTTGGGGAAGCCGAGTGGCTCAACATGAAGAGTATATTTTTAGCCTCTAGTCACTAACTGGAGGTCTGAGAAAGAGGTCTTTAGGGGGGACACTCCCTTTTCACTCTGTTCTCTCTTCCATACTCACCCCCACTCTTTTATTTTCTTCCAATCCCTCCCATTCTTTTCCTAGCCCTACTCTCATCTCCTCTGGCTTTCTTTCTTTCTCCCTCTTCTCTTTTCCACATCTTTTTACAACTGTTATTTGTTTCACATGAGAGGGGAAAATGGAATAAGTAGTGTTCTGATATCAGAAATATAAATACATCTTGTAATGAATTAATATGGTTCAAGGTTTATATGGTTTATAATGGTTCAAGGTTTACATTAAATATTTCAATACATGGCATGAGTGTGCAGTGAGATGGGTTGAGCGATACTTTTCTCGTCAATCATCTTGAAAAACCGTATACTTAAAAACTGGAAATCAACCAGTCCCCCATCGTTAACACAATAGAAAGGTCAAATGCTTCATTATCTAAATGTTGAAAGTGCGTGGGAGACGGAGAGAAACAAAATGGTGCAGTTTGAGGCGGAGAGTGATGCGGGTCCTCGAGATGGGGGTGTGAGCAGGTCCGTCTGGGCAGGGGTGATGTTGTGGATGTGTGTGTGCGTCTGTATGTTGTCGTTTGTATGTGTATGTTTTGTATTGTCAAAAATCTAATAAAAATTAATCTTACAAAAAACTAATATTTAATCATTTAATCAATCATATTTAGCATCATGAGGAGTTTGCCTATTCTGCCTGTGCCTCTTTGTATGGAAGAGGAGCTGTTGCACTTGCAGTGCAAATGTTCACAAGAGGCCATTGGAATAATTAATTGATGCTTTGATACGCGATAATGGAAGTAGCTAGGAATAATTTATATGACAAATATTTTTAGTGTGTCTCTTCACCATCCACATAGTCCCACTCCTCACTACTTCTTGCCTCTCTCTCACTCCCATTTCTCGCTCTCTCTCTCACTCCCATTTCTCGCTCTCTCTCTCACTCCCATTTTTCTCTCTCTCTCTCACTCCCATTTCTCTCTCTCTCTCTCTCTGTCTCTCTCTCTCTCTCTCTCTCTCTCTCACTCCCATTTCTCCCTCTCTCTCTCTCTAGCTCTCTCTCTCTCTCTCACTCCCATTTCTCTCTCTCTCACTCCCATTTCTCCCTCTCTCTCTGTCTCTCTCTCGCTCTCTCTCTCACTCCCATTTTTCTCTCTCTCTCTCTCACTCCCATTTCTCTCTCTCTCTCTGTCTCTCTCTCTCTCTCTCACTCCCATTTCTCCCTCTCTCTCTCTCTCTCTCTCGTGGCTGAACAGGACCCATTTATAATACAGCTTCTTCCATAAATCATCCATTCCACTCGATACTCCCCCAATCCCTTATTTTCCACTTTGATGCAAATTTGTATAAATTCTGTTTCCCACCGACAAAAACAGAATAAACCAAACAAGCATAAAGAAGAGGAGAAAGGAAGTCAGTGCAGTCAGCATTCATTTCCATAGCCCTGTCTCTGTGATTTGATGCTCTGTGACATATTGAGTCTAATTTGTAGCCTAAAGAACTAAACAGCTATGGCCTATTTTGTTGTTCTGTGTTCGGGTGGGTGATGTCACCATTTCTGCCTTTTAAGGCTGACCTGTCTTCAGTGGTTAGTGTGAGGATGTCAGTACTATTTCTCTGGACCACTAATAGAGGGTTAAGGGGCAGCAAGCCTGAGTAAGGTGGTCAAGCAGAGCTCATAGGCTCAGTCATTATAACAGTCAACTATCTCTGCTCAGCCTCTTTGTCATACCATTCACCTTTCTCTTGGGTCGTTCCATGTCATTTCAGCAAGCCATGACACCCACCCTCTCTGATTTTTATAAAATGGTTTCTGCAGTTTGAAACAGATAAGATAAGCATTCCTGCAACATTATTTTGTTGAAATAGTTTTTGATGTCGGAGAAATTAATATATCATTTATAGGATTCATATAATATTCAATAAATAAAAATGTTAAAAGTCACCCACAGATCCCCCACACCCCACGCCAATCTCAACCCAACAACCAATATACAGTGTCCGTTCTCTATGTCTGACAAGTAATATGGTGCTACAGCTTGGAGTATTGTTTCTTCATACCATGTAATGTATTCCCAGGGAATTTGGTTATTTTCACCTATTCAAAGAAATTAGTCAATTAAGTTGTTAGGTTTATGTACCATTTATACATCCTGCTATTACCAGGTTCGGACCACTAGATGGTCCTGTTACTGTTATTAGGTGACATTTTTCACCTCTCAATATTAAATGGATAGTTCACCCAAATTACAAAATTATATATTGCTTTCCTTACCCTGGAAGCAGTCAGTGGACAGCAATCCAAGCTTTGGATTTGTTTACCTTGCCACTTATTAATTTTTATTATTATGATTTACTTTACAATAAAAATGATAACATACAGAAGCATACAAACATCCACAACATCACCCCTGCTCACACCCCAATCTCCAGCACCCGCAACACTCTCCACCACATGGCCTCAAACTGCACTATTTTGTTTCTCTCCACCTTGCCACTGTTTCAAATGCTAACTTTTTAACATTTATAGTACAAATAAAATGCAAGTCAATAGTAATTATATTATCATGTTCAGTGCATTCAGAAAGTATTCAGACCCCTTCACTTTTTCCAAGAAATGTACAGCCTTATTCTAAAATTGATTAAATGAATTGTTTTCCTTATCAATCTACACAAAATACCCCATTATGACCAAAAAAAATTATATCACATTTACATAAGAATTCAGACCCTTTACTCAGTACTTTGTTGAAGCACCTTTGGCAGCGATTACAGCCTCAAGTCTTCTTGGGTATGACACTACAAGCTTGGCACACCTGTATTTAGGGAGTTTCTCCCGTTCTTCCTTGCAGATCCTCTCAAGCTCTGTCAGGTTGGATGGGGAGCGTCGCTGCACAGCTATTTTCAGGTCTCTCCAGAGATGTTAGATCGGGTTCAAGTCTTGGCTCAGGCTGGGCCTCTCAAGGACATTCAGAGCCCACTCCGAAGCCACTCCTGCATTGTCTTGGCTGTGTCCTTAGGGTCGTTGTCCTGTTGGAAGGGGAATTGTCACCCCAGTCTGAGGTTCTGAGCGCTCTGTATCAGGAGTTCATCAAGGGTCTCTCTGTACTTCGCTCTGTTCATCTTTCTCTCGATCCTGACTAGTCTCCCAGTCCCTGCCTCTGAAAAACATCCCCACAGCATAATGATACCACCACCATGCTTCACCGTAGGGATGGTGCCAGGTTTACTCCAGACTCATGGTCTGAGAGTCTTTAGGTGCCTTTTGGCAAACTTCAAGTGAGCTGTCATGTGCCTTTTACTGAGGAGTGGCTTCCGTCTGGCCACTCTACCATAAAGGCCTGATTGGTTGAGTGCTGCAGAGATCGTTGTACTTCTGGAAGATTCTCCCATCTCCACAGAGAAACTCTGGAGCTCTGTCAGAGTGACCATCGGGTTCTTGATCATCTCCCTGACCAAGGCCCTTCTCCCCTGATTGCTCTGTTTGGCCGGGCGACCAGCTCTAGGAAGAGTCTTGGTGGTCCCAAACTTCTTCCATTTAAGAATGATGGAGGCCACTGTGTTCTTGGGGACCTTCAAAGCTGCATACATTTTTTGGTACCCATCCCCAGATCTGGGCCTCGACACAATCCTGTCTTGGAGTTCTACAGACAGTTCCTTTGACCTCATGGCTTGGTTTTTGCTGTACAACGGAATGCATTCAACTGACATGTGTCTTCTGACAGGTGTGTGCCTTTCTAAATCCTGTCCAATCAATTGAATTTACCACATGTGGACTCCAATCAAGTTGTTGAAACATCTTAAGGATGATCAATGGAAACAGGATCCACCTGAGTCTCATAGCAAAGGGTCTGAATTCTTATGTAAATGAGGTATTTCATTTTTTTATTTTGAATACATTTGCAAAAATGTCCAAAAAACTGTTTTTGCTTTGTCATTATGGGGTATTGTGTGTAGATTGATGAAGGAAAAAAAATCAATTTAATACATTTTAGAGTAAGGCTGTAACGTAACAAAATGTGGAAAAGGTGAAGGGGTCTGAATACTTTCCGAATGCACTGTAGATTATTTGTAGCGTGGCCTATATCCTTTTTCTTAGTAAATTCCTCTATACACTGTCTTTCCTGTGTTATATTTCCCCCTGATCCCCTGTAGTCTGTGTTCATGTGATCTAAGTTTTCGATACGTCTCCATTGGAACGTGTAAAGAGCAAGAACACATATTACTAATTTGTGCTTTCGAGTTTCCTGAATGTTCGCATAGCCTATGTCTTGTGTATGCCTACGTACCTGTGCTCTCAGACCGTACAGGCCCAGCCTGTCTGCCCAAGAGGCCGGGTGGTATGCTGTGCATGACAGCTAGACACCGGCCCACAGCGGGATGGGGCCGGTGCTGACTGAATATTAATGAAAATGAAAATGGGTCTTGGCAAGAAAGACTATAGATTTTTGTGAAGCTATGAAAAAGGCCGAGTGATTCTTTGTATTTGAGTTGAATGGTGTTGATACTAATTACTGTGTATTAATATGTGTTCTGTTTCTCTGTTTGTACAGATGGAATGAATGACAGTAATCTTGGTAAGTGGCACAAACACTTTGTTTTTAATTGAATCTATTTTCACAAGGAATCATCCTGAACCTCCATTCTAACCATGTTCAGTCACTGAACACAGGGAAAGTATATGATAACGATAATATCCGCGTTAGCAACTGCCAGGATTCATGTCCTGCACCTCTTCAGATAAAGCTCCCATCTGGTAAAGTAAACCCCAGCATAGTTTCTCTCTGAGTGAGTCAGAGCAAACAGCAGGTCAGCTCAGGTCAGCTCAGCTCAGGTCAGGTCAGCTCAGCTCAGGTCAGGACAGGACAGGTCAGCTCAGGACAGGTCAGCTCAGGACAGGTCAGCTCAGGTCAGGTCAGGTCAGGTCAGCTCAGGTCAGGTCTGCTCAGGTCAGGTCTGCTCAGGTCAGGTCTGCTCAGGTCAGGTCTGCTCACGTCAGGTCAGGTCAGCTCAGCGTCAGGTCAGGTCAGGTCAGCTGTCACGGTCGTCGTAATAGATGGACCAAGGCGCAGCGGGTACGTGAATGCTCATTTTTATTAATCCAAAACAAAAATGAAAAAACGATAAACGGACGACAAAACAGTCTTGTAGGCAACACACAGCAATACAAGAAACAATCTCCCACAAACCCCAAAACAAACATACTCCTAATTATAGGACCTTCAATCAGAGGCAACGATAGACAGCTGCCTCCAACTGAAGGCCCCAACACCAATTAGCAAAACATAGATATACAAACGACTAGACAGAACATAGAAATAAACTAACATAGAACAATAACCAAAAACCCCGGAATACATAAATCTAACACCCCTCTACATACACAACCACCCCGAACCATATAAAATAAATATCCCCTGCCACGTCCTGACCAAACTCAAATAACAAATAACCCATAACCCCTTTACTGGTCAGGACGTGACAGTACCCCCCCCCCCCCCCCCCCCCCAAAGGTGCAGACCCAGGATGCACCTGACAACAAAAATACCCAAAACATAAACCCCTAAACTAAAGGGAGGGAAGGGAGGGTGGCTGCCGTCACCGATGGCTCCCGTCAACGACGGCTCCCGTGCTACACCCCCCCTCCCCAAACCTCCTACAGTGGAGGTGGCTTAGGCTCAGGCCTTAGTCCCCTAACTGACCAGTCCACCCCCACTGAATACCTCTGCCTGAAGCCTGTCACTGAGGACCCTGGATTGTACTCTGGGAGCTCCGGACTGTAGGACGACTCTGGGAGCTCCGGACTGTAGGACGACTCTGGGAGCTCCGGACTGTAGGACGACTCTGGGAGCTCCGGACTGTAGGACGACTCAGGGAGCTCCGGACTGTGGGCCGTCTCTCTTGGTTCCGGACAGTGGGCCGTCTCTCTTGGTTCCGGACAGTCTGGACGAGGTACTGTTGCCGGACACTCTGGACGAGGCACTGTTACCGGACACTCTGGACGAGGCACTGTTGCCGGAAGTTCTGGATGAGGCACTGTTGCCGGAAGTTCTGGACGAGGCACCGTTGCCGGACACTCTGGACGAGGCACCGTTGCCGGACACTCTGGACGAGGGACCGTTGCCGGACACTCTGGACGAGGCACCGTTGCCGGACACTCTGGACGAGGCACCGTTGCCGGACACTCTGGACGAGGCACCGTTGCCGGACACTCTGGACGAGGCACCGTTGCCGGACACTCTGGACGAGGCACCGTTGCCGGACACTCTGGACGAGGCACTGTCGTCGGACAGCTCGGGACTGGGCCCGTGACGGCACACGGACGAGCCTACCGTGCCGTGGCCTGCTGGTACGTGGCAGCGTAGCCGGAGACTGAGGACGACGCACCGTGCAGGAGGCTAGTGGCGAGGCACGCGCGGAACAGGACATACTGGACTGGGCTGACGCACTGGAAGCCTGGTGCGTGGTGCTGGCTTGGGATGTGCCAGACTGGAGACACGCACCTCACGGCTAGTGCGAGGAGCGGGAACAGGACACACTGGACCGTGAAGGCGAACTGGCGGTCTCGAGCGCAGTACTGGCTCCACCCTTACTGGCTGGATGCCCACTTCCCCCTGGCAAATGCGGGGCGCTGGCACTGCGCACACCAGCCTGAAAATACTTGGCCTCGCCACAGTACGCATTACCCCGAAGCACGGGGCCTGTCCAGTCATAGGTTGCCTCAAAAAAGCACGGGGATTTGGCTTGGGGCTTAATCCTCGCCCAGCCAAACTACCCGTGTGCCCCCCCAAAGCAAATTATTGGGACTGCCTCTCAGGTTTGAACCGTGTACCCCTGTAATATTCGCGGTCCTCTTTCACCTTCCTCTATGGGCCCACTCCGGCTTTAATCTCCTCCCAGGTCCACGACTCCCGATAGTCCACCTGTTGCTTCTTCCTCCGCTGCTTGGTCCGTGGTTGGTGGGAGATTCTGTCACGGTCGTCGTAATAGATGGACCAAGGCGCAACGGGTATATGAATGCTCATTTTTATTAATCCAAAACAAACACGAAAAAACGATAAACGGACGACAAAACAGTCTTGTAGGCAACACACAGCAATACAAGAAACAATCTCCCACAAACCCCAAAACAAACATACTCCTAATTATAGGACCTTCAATCAGAGGCAACGATAGACAGCTGCCTCCAACTGAAGGCCCCAACACCAATTAGCAAAACATAGAAATACATTACATTTACATTTAAGTCATTTAGCAGACGCTCTTATCCAGAGCGACTTACAAAATGGTGCATTCACCTTATGATATCCAGTGGAACAACCACTTTACAATAGTGCATCTAAATATTTTAAGGGGGGGGGGGGGGGTTACAAGGATTACTTTATCCTATCCTAGGTATTCCTTAAAGAGGTGGGGTTTCAGGTGTCTCCGGAAGGTGGTGATTGACTCCGCTGTCCTGGCGTCGTGAGGGAGCTTGTTCCACCATTGGGGTGCCAGAGCAGCGAACAGTTTTGACTGGGCTGAGCGGGAACTGTGCTTCCTCAGAGGTAGGGGGGCCAGCAGGCCAGTGGTGGATGAACGCAGTGCCCTTGTTTGGGTGTAGGGCCTGATCAGAGCCTGAAGGTATGGAGGTGCCGTTCCCTTCACAGCTCCGTAGGCAATCACCATGGTCTTGTAGCGGATGCGAGCTTCAACTGGAAGCCAGTGGAGAGAGCGGAGGAGCGGGGTGACGTGAGAGAACTTGGGAAGGTTGAACACCAGACGGGCTGCGGCGTTCTGGATGAGTTGTAGGGTAGGGTAGTTGTAGTTGTAAGTAAATACAAATGACTAGACAGAACATAGAAATAAACTAACATAGAACAATAACCAAAAACCCCGGAATACATAAATATAACACCCCTCTACGTACACAACCACCCCGAACCATATAAAACAAATACCCCATGCCACGTCCTGACCAAACTCAAATAACAAATAACCCCTTTACTGGTCAGGACGTGACATCAGCTCAGGTCAGGTCAGGTCAGGTCAGCTCAGGACAGGTCAGCTCAGGACAGGTCAGCTCAGCTCAGGTCAGCTCAGGACAGGTCAGCTCAGGACAGGTCAGCTCAGGTCAGGTCAGCTCAGGTCAGCTCAGGACAGGTCAGCTCAGGACAGGTCAGGACAGGTCAGCTCAGGACAGGTGTTGCTGTCTCTCAGGTCATTGTGTAACTCAGTCAGTCAGTTCACTTCAGACAGTTAGGTAGGTTTTTAGTTTTTTTTTATGTGCCTGTAAAGTTGAGTCTGTCTGATTATCACAGTAATACAGACTTGGGGATAGCCTACCAACCAGGCATGGAGGTTTTTTTACATTCCTCCCTTCCACATGCTGCACACAGGAATGTGACTGGGTCTGGGACGTCCAGTCAGGGATGCGCCACCACCGAGGAGAGGGGTGGGGGGGTGGGGGGACTGAAACCAGTTGGATCATCCTGGCTTGGATGAAGCCTGTGCCCATGCCCACCTGATTAGAGGTATTTTCCAGCCAGCCAGGGTGTAATGACAGAATTGTGTTGTTGTCCCTTCCTGCAGCCCCAGCTGGACTAATAGTCATGTTAGCTTGGGGCAGTGTGTCATTAGCTCCCCACCCATTAAGAGGCAG
This sequence comes from Salmo salar, assembly GCF_965601325.2. Taxonomy (NCBI): domain Eukaryota; kingdom Metazoa; phylum Chordata; class Actinopteri; order Salmoniformes; family Salmonidae; genus Salmo; species Salmo salar. Next base: position 18,623,861 of record NC_138310.1, on the reverse strand, counting down.
GAGCTCTGTCATTTCACAGCTAAATCACAGGGCTCTCTGGAGATCACAGCAACTCTAAAGCGCTTGTGCAGGTCACCTAACCCTCACTCAATATGTAGAGCTTATACATACTGTATCAACACAGAGACATGACTGTGACATTGATGAAACAGAGGCGAACGGACCTCAATGAGGCAAAACTGTGATATTTGCTGATATAGGCCTACTGTGGTCATTTCATCTAACTGTTATTGGGAAAAAATATATTGCTAATAATTCTAAGATGATTCATGGTTATCATCACATAGATGATTAACAGGCTAGCGTAACGTAGCATCCATCAGAGCTCCCACTAATCTGCTGTGATTAGCCTAAGCCCTCTACGCCAGGCTCGGGAAGGAAGGAAGGACTGAGTGATGAGAAACTTTTCTCCGTTCAGAGTTTTGCTTATTTGTCTGGAATAGCTTGTCAAACTGGTAATTACACTGCCATTGGTTTGGATCCTCCCTATGGTGCAAAACTGTCCTCACAAGAGCCGCAGACATGCAGGATTATTTCAATGTCATGCACAGGCTATGTCGTAGAAAAAAGCTGTATGGTCTCCTGGTACTGGCACAGTAAAAACTACTATGCAGTTTACAACAAAACATTTTTTTTTAACAAACATTTTACTCCATATTGATCCACTTTTATATCATTGTATATGTTCAGTCTGTAGGCTTCATAGGACGGCGTAAATAGATGGCTCCTTCATTCTTACACTGTTTTCTTTACTTTAGTAAAAGGGCCATGCTACAGTTGGTGACACTATCTAATAATAATCAAGGCTCAATTATACAATATACATAAAAAATGTTTAGGTCAAGAACATGACCTCTTCCGTTAGGATTCGTGTCTGCTTAACTTTGCCCTTTAGCGGGCTATGTTGTGTAAGGGCCACAACATGAATAATGTTGGTATTTGCGAGGCAGGCAGGCTGTGCTGAGTGGAGAGCTAACTGGAGCAGGAGAATGGCGCTGTTCGGCGAGGTTCACGGCTGTTATTCCTACAGGCGATGAGCGTGAAAGGAACTAACGCCATCCGACAGTTCTGGAGCGGAAAAGGAGGAGAGGGAGAGGAGAGAGGGGAGGGGGGGTAAGAAGAGGTAGATGGGGGATGATGGAGAGGGGGAGGGAGGAGAGTATATGGGGGGGTAAGTGTTAGATGAGGCAGACAGGGAAAGAGGGGATGAGCTAGATATGGAGAAAGCAAGGATGAGCAAGATGGGGGAAGAGAGGGAAGGGATGGAGCAGCAATGAACTAGATAGTGTAGGGACCTCCACTGTTCACCACCACAAATAATGTAATATGGGCTCTATAGATGTTATCAAGGCGCATGAAAAGTAGACAGGAAGACGACGGTTTGAAATGCCCGAGGCAAACTCTGACATTTTATCACACAGTCAGGCAAATCCAGTGTGGGTAGTATGTGTGATTTAGCTGAGGACAGATTGGCTACTAGCCTGTCATTCTGAAATTGAGCCTCTAACAGGATTCTTATGATAAGTCCTCAGGGAGGGTTTCAGTCTAGAATATTTCTAACAGAGGTGAACCCGGTCATTTCATAGGATGCTGGGATCACTCTTAGGACTGGAAGATGGAGAGAAAATGGACAGGAACAGGAGGGATAGATCGACTGAGAAAAGAGGGTCAAGACCGCTAGCTAATGAGGATTATAGAGACAGAGAAAAGGGACATGACAAGTGAGGGAGGGAGAGACAGAGAAAGGGGAAATGGTGGAAGGTGAGAGAAGGATAGACAGAGAGAGGAGAGGGACAGGGAAGTGCGGGAGGATCACACTGTAATTTGGCAGGCTCCAGGCCCACTCAGTCTACAGGCGGCTCCTTTTGAAGGAGAAGCAGCAGACAGGGATGTGCACCCTGCTGTCTGTGAAACCTGTCATTATCATGTTGGCTGAGAGAAGAAAAAAAACGGCTTGATGTCTCATCCTTAAAAACACACAAACTCCTCTGCTCCTAAATACCGGACAGCCCAGACGCTTGATGTCAAGACTATCTCTGTGTTTTAGTAGCTTTACTTATAAAACACAGTGTTTCAGGCTTAACCCTATTGAATGTGGTGTAGGTCAGGGGCAGTACTAGTCCACCCTGGTTTAAAATGTAGAAATGGAGCCATCACACGATTTGTTTGTCTATCACATCATGGCTGAGGACAATCGCTTTCACCTAGTTTTACAATGAAGTTCCAAAAATGTTTTGTTTCAAAACCACACATTTAGTGAGGTGTTATTACTAGTCTTATAGTAGTAGTAAATCTTCAGCTTAGGGATACGACTATAGTGATTCCCTAAAATAGAGACAGCAACGCTCGTCTCTGAAATAAGCAGGGTGTGTTGTTTGATCCCAGGCTTATGGTAAAAGCCAGACTAAAACCCTCAAACACTGTGTCTGTGAGCTGGTCTCATACCCTTTCATCATCTGTCTATCTATCATGGTATACCTGTCTGTTGTAGGCGACCATAGGTGGAAGAGATTGTATATTGGTGGTGCCTATGCGTGTCTTTGTTTGTAAAAGAGCGAGTTGATTCACGTTGGCGTTAGCTCTCTCTTGGTCCCCTGAGCGAGTGGACCTGAGAGGGTTTAATATTATCTGTTGTCTCCCTCTGCTGGTGAATCTTCTGAAGTCTGGTCATGTTGAGGCTGCTAAACGGCCCTCCCCTCTCCTCCTCTGCTTACGGAATATAACATCGTGTTTTATTTGTATACTGGGTTAAGGGTTACCACCCAAATACTGATGTGTCAAATATAGCTTTTGTTTCCCACATTGTAGAAAGCTAGTGGTATGGATATTTGAAAAATAAAGTTGTTCTTTTTGGGGTTATTTAATAGGCACTCGCAGTAACCAGTGATGTTTTTACACACTTATCCCCACATAGCTATAGGCATATGGATTTTCGTCTTTGAGAAACAGATTGCTAATTGTTGACATACTGTACGTTTTAGTTACTGTAACAGGATATGAATGTCTCTCACTCAGTACTGTTCAGTATTGCAGTGTACCCAAAGCCAGGGTGTTACCACTTGTGTTAGCTAGAATTACACTGATAAATAATGTGTGACTTTCACCACCCTTGACTGACTGCCAGCTGGAGACTGTGGAATGTGTGTGTGTGTCTCTCTCTACAAGACAAGCCTTCTACTGTATGTTCTATGAGGGCCCAGCTGGCTAGGCAGTTAGGGGTAGTGGATCTTCATCCATTACTTGTATGACACCAAATGGTTGTGTCCTGTGACTTTACAGGTAGAAACAGAGAAAGAGTTACAGTATGTTGGCAGTGGTGTATGAACTCACAAAGTCCTGTTTTGTAAAATGCCCTGTGTTCTATCATTGGTTTGATATTAGCATAAGTCTTGTCAAATGGATCACAAATGGATTCTAAAGATTCTCTGTTTTTACTGTTCAGTCACGTTGACACTGGCCAGTTCAGTTTTACAGTGTCTTCATGTAAGACACTGTACATCTTCATGTAAGACACTGTAAATCTTCATGTAAGACACTGCAAAAGTTCAGTGACTTTTTCCACATTTTGTTGTGTTACAGCCTGAATTTCAAATGGATTAAATAGAGATTGTTTTGTTTCTGGCCTACCCACAATACCCCATAATGTCAAAGTGGAATTATGTTTTTAGAAATTTTAGCATGGTGAAGTTATTAATTACACTTTGGGTGGTGTATCAATACACCCAGTCACTAGAAAGATACAGGCATCCTTCTTAACTCAGTTGCCATAGAGGAAGGAAACCGCTCAGGGATTTCACCATGAGGCCAATGGTGACTTTAAAACAGTTACAGAGTTTAATGGCTGTGATAGGAAAAAACTCTGGATGGATCAACAACATTGTAGTTACTCCACAATACTAACCTAAATGACAGAGTGAAAAGAAGGAAGCCTGTACAGATAAAAAATATACCAAAACATGCATCCTGTTTGCAACAAGGCACTAAAGGAAAACTGCAAAAAAATGTAGCAAAGAAATTAACTTAATTCCAAAGCATTATGTTTGGGGCAAATACAACACAACACATCACTGAGTACCATTCTTCATATTTTCAAGCAGGTGGTGGATGCATCATGTTATGGGTATGCTTGTCATTGCCAACAAATAGGGAGTTCTTTAGGATAAAAAGAAACAGAATACAGCGAAGCACAGGCAAAATCCTAGAGGAAAACCTGGTTCAGTCTGCTTTCCACCGGAGACTGGGAGATGAATTCAGTAGGCCAATAACCTAAAACACAAGGCCAAATCTACACTGTGCCTTCAGAAAGTATTCACACCCCTTGACTTATTCCACATTTTGTTGTGTTACAGCCTGAATGTAAAATGGATGAAATAAAACAAAAATTCACCCATCTACACACAATACCCCATAATGGCAAAGTCAAGGGGTGTGAATACTTTCTGAAGGCACTGCATAAGTCACCAGCAATTTTAATTCTGTGTCATTAACACACCTGATGCCCAACTTCCATCAACATGTCTCCTTCACCACTAGGGGCGATAGAGTCCTAGACCACTGTTACTCTACCCCACAAGCAAGCATACAAGGCCCTCCCTCATCCGCCTTTCGGAAAATGAGATCATGACTCCGTACTCCTGTTTCCTGTTTACAAGCAGAAGCTCAAACAGAAAGTACCTGTGACTCTCTCTGTTGAGAAATGGTCATCAGAATCAGAGATTATGCTACAGGACTGCTTTGCTAGCACTGATTGGAATATGTTCCAAGACTCCGCCGATAACATTGACTAGTTAAACACCTCCGTCACTGGCTTCATAAAGAAATTCATCGGCGACATTGTTCCCACAGTGAAGGTTCGCTGCTTCCCCAATCAAAAGCCCTAGATTAACACAGAGGTTGGCGCTAAACTAAAGCACAGGGCTACCGCACTCAGGGCTATCGCAGACAACCCTGAGGCTACGGCTGAGGACAGGAACAAGTGCAAGAAGTCCCACTACGACCTTTGCGGAGTCATCAAATTAGATAAAAGACAATATAGGAATAAATTGAAATCATATTACACAGGCTCCAAAACGTGGCAGGGTAGTCCATTGCGGATTACAAAGGAAGACCCAGCCATGATCTGCCCAATGCTGCCTCTCTACCAGAGCAACTTAACGCATTTTATGCACGCTTCGACAATGACAACACCATACCGTGCGTGAGGGCCCTCACCGAACCAGAGGACTGGATGATCTCGCTCTCCGAGGCCAACGTGTGTAAGGTCTCTCTAGGGTCGGCGGGACGAAATCGTCCCACCTACGTAACAGCCAGTGGAATCCTGTGGCGTGTTATTCAAATACCTTAATGCTATTACTTCAATTTCTCAAACATATGACTATTTTACACCATTTTAAAGACAAGACTCTCGTTAATCTAACCACACTGTCCGATTTCAAAAAGGCTTTACAACGAAAGCAAAACATTAGATTATGTCAGCAGAGTACCCAGCCAGAAATAATGACACCCATTTTTCAAGCTAGCATATAATGTCACATAAACCCAAACCACAGCTAAATGCAGCACTAACCTTTGATGATCTTCATCAGATGACACACCTAGGACATTATGTTATACAATACATGCATGTTTTGTTTAATCAAGTTCATATTTATATCAAAAAACAGCTTTTTACATTAGCATGTGACGTTCAGAACTAGCATACCCCCCGCAAACTTCCGGTGAATTTACTAAACATTTACTAAATTACTCACGATAAACGTTCACAAAAAGCATAACAATTATTTTAAGAATTATAGATACAGAACTCCTCTATGCACTCGATATGTCCGATTTTAAAATAGCTTTTCGGTGAAAGCACATTTTGCAATATTCTAAGTAGATAGCCCGGCATCACAGGGCTAGCTATTTAGACACCCAGCAAGTTTAGCACTCACCAAAGTCAGATTTACTATAAGAAAAATGTTATTACCTTTGGTGTTCTTCGTCAGAATGCACTCCCAGGACTTCTACTTCAATAACAAATGTTGGTTTGGTCCCAAATAATCCATAGTTATATCCAAATAGCGGCGTTTTGTTCGTGCGTTCAAGACACTATCCGAAAGGGTAAATAAGGGTTACGCGCACGACGCATTTCGTGACAAAACATTTCGAAATATTCCATTACCGTACTTCGAAGCATGTCAACCACTGTTTAAAATCAATTTTTATGCAATTTTTCTCGTAAAAAAGCGATAATATTCCGACCGGGAATCTGTGTTTAGGTTCAGAGACGAACGAAAATAAAAACATGGGGTCGACTCGTGCACGCGCCTCAGCCCATTGTCCTCTGATAGAGCACTTGCCAAAAGCGCTAATGTGTTTCAGCCTGGGGCTGGAATTACACCATTCAGCTTTTTCCCGCCTTCTGAGAGCCTATGGGAGCCGTAGGAAGTGTCATGTTACAGCAAAAATCCTCAGTCTTCAATAAACAGAGTCAAGAAGCTCAAGGAATGGTCAGACAGGCCACTTCCTGTAAGGAATCTTCTCAGGTTTTTGCCTGCCATATGAGTTCTGTTATACTCACAGACACCATTCAAACAGTTTTATAAACTTTAGGGTGTTTTCTATCCAAAGCCAATAATTATATGCATATTCTAGTTACTGGGCAGGAGTAGTAACCAGATTAAATCGGGTACGTTTTTTATCCGGCCGTGCAAATACTGCCCCCTATCCCCAACAGGTTAATCAGGTCAACACTCGCAAAGCCGTGAGGCCGGACTGAATTCCAGGGCGTGTTTTCAGAGTATGCGCAGATCACCTGGCAGTCAGCTGGCCGTCATTTTCAACCTCTCCTTGTCCCAGTCTGTAATCCCCACATGTCTTAAGACTCTAAGGCTTCATGCCACAATGACTACCGCCCTGTAACACTCACATCTGTAATCCTGAAGTGCTTTGAGAGGCTGGTTATGGCACACATTAACTCCATCAACCCAGACACCCTAGACCCACTCCAATTTGCATACCGCCCCACAGATCCATAGAAAATGCAATCTCTATTGCACTCCACACTACCCTCCGACCTGTATGAGAGGAATACCTATGTGAAAGTGTTGTCATTGACTACAGCTCAGGGTTCAACACCATAGTGCTATCCAAGCTCATCACTAAGCTAAGGACCCTGGGACTGAACACCTCCCTCTGCAACTGGATCCTGGACTTCCTGACGAGCCGACCCCAGGTAGTGAGGGTAGGCAACATCCCCTCCGCCACACTGACCCTCCACACGGGGGCCCCACAGGGGTGTGTGTTTAGTCCCCTCCTGTACTCCCTGTTCACCCACGACTGTGGGACATGCATGAATCTAACACCATCATCAAGTTTGCTGACGAAACGACAGTGGTAGGCCTGATCACCTGCGATGATGAGACAGGTCAGTGACCTGTCAGTGTGGTGGCGGCATCACTGCTTGGTATGGCAACAGCACCACCCTCGATTACATGGTGCTACAAAGGGTGGCGCAGACAGCCCAGTACATCACTGGGGCTGAGCTACCTGCCATCCAGGACCTTTACATCAGGCGGTGTGATAGGAATGCCCGGAAAATCATAAAAGACTAAAACCACCCAAGCCATAGACTGTTCTCTCTGCTTCCGCACGGCAAGCGGTACCGGTGCATCAGTTCTGACACCAACAGGCTCCTGACCAGTTTCTATGCTAAGACTGCTAAATGTACAATGCCAAACGGCTGGAGTGATATGAAGCTCGCCGCCATTGCACTCTGGAGCAGTGGAAATGCGTTCTCTGGAGTGATGAGTCACGCTTCACCATCTGGCAAACCAACAGACTAATCTGGGTTTGGCAGATGCCAGGAGAATGCAACCTGCCCCAATGCATAGTGCCAACTGTAACGTTTGGTGGAGGAGGAATAATGGTCTGGGTCTGTTTTTCATCGTTCAGGCTAGGCCCCTTAGTTCCAGTGAAGAGAAATCTTAATGCTACAGCATACAATGATATTCTAGACGATTCTGTGCTTCCAACTTTGTGGCAATAGTTTTCAGCATGACAATTCCCCCGTGCACAAAGCGAGGTCCGTACAGAAATGTTTTTTTGAGATCGATGTGGAAGAACTTGACTGGCCTGCACAGAGCCCTGACTTCAACCTCATCGAACACCTTTGGGATGAATTGGATCGCCGACTTTGTGCCAGGCCTAATCGCCCAACATCAGTGACCGACCTCACTAACACTCTTGTGGCTAAATGGAAGCAATACTTGGCACAGGCAGATGCCATACTGTATATATTTTGGAATGAGATATTTGATGAGCAGGTGTCCACATACTTTTGGCCATGTGGTGTATCTACCTCTGTCATGCACATTGTAAATATGGTATTGGAACTGACCCTGTATATAGCTTTTTACTTTCTCGTGTTCTTCTTATTTCTTACTTTTATTTATGTGTTTTTGTTCTACCTTATGTAATTTTTTTGTATTACATTTATATTGATAACTGCATTGTTGGGTTTAGAGCTTGCAAGAAAGGCATTTCACTGTACTTGTGCATGTGACATTAAAACTGGAAACTAATCTTTGGGGGTGGACGTGACCCCGGAGCCTGTTGGAGAGTGAGGTCAGCCCTCATTAAGGCAAGCTCACGTCACACCTCTATCCTTCACTATCTATCTTACTGACTCACAATTTATATCACCATTATGCTGTATGCCACTGCTTAGAGAAGGAACGTATTTGTTGTGTGTTTTAAAAGAGAGAGATTAACTGTAGATGTGTTTGCGGTGTAGAGTGGGCTGTGTCTCATTGGTTGTGTCAACTTGCTCTATTACAATGGGCTGTGACTTTTTGTGATACAGAATCTATAGTCTTCTCCGTATGGATGTGGTTTGAAGTTGTGAATATTTTATATTGGGTGTTTGTGGTTTATGTGTAGATGGGTTATTGAGAAAGATAAAGGGTTTGTCTATTCCTGTTATAAAGGATAGTCATTGCCTCCCAACTCAAAAGGAATTTGCCAGTATGCTTGGCCAAACAGGAAAGGGAGGGGGAGGGGAGCAGCAAACTAAATACTACCCTTTGTTGCTCTGTTTAGGGAAATGCAAAAAAAAACTAACAATAAGCTCTTTCCAATTGACATCTGATTAAATTAACATTTCAGAAAACAGCTTTACATGATCACTATTGTTGTGTCCTGGCCTTTGTTTAGTGGTATCACCCCTAATGAATACACTTCTCATGTATTTGTTATGGTTATTTCTATTCATCTTCTTAGATAAAGTTGTGAACATTCCCTCAAACATTTGAATAGTTTTTAAGAAATATGCAAAAAATTCAACAAGTAGTCAACTGGGATTCAAGTGATGTTATGTGACAGAAACCGCTGATGTCCCCCAGCCAGTGTTCTCTCTCTGTGTGCTCAGCCTGTTGTGCAAGGGCAGACAGTGGGCCACATATATAACCTCCCTCATTGTTTAACCAGATAAATCAGGGCTGTTTGGGATTTAGATTAGCAACGATACAGGGAACAGAAGCCATAAACAAGGGGACATCCATGAGACATGTAGAGATAGCCTCTACCTGACCTGACCTGTTGTAGAACAGTCATAATGCCTCTCCACATCGCCCTAATAACTAGCCAAGTAAATCGCAGGCAACATTATCCCCGCCGTCCCCTGTGACTTCAAAGTTAAAGGCAAAATTGCTGATTATGCTGTTCATCTTTGCCGTGTGCGTGGGGGGGGGGTGAAGGTACTAAGGTCAAGGGTGACATATGGCCAGTTCCCATGGCCGAGCTCCCCGCTCATCATCATCAGGCTTGGTTTCCTATTAGCATTGACAAACTGAGGTTATGCCCTTCAAAACATGTAAACAGAGGACATTTCCTTCAGAGGTACAGATTTGCCAAAAACATACAGTATGGCATCTGCCTGTGCCAAGTATATCCTATTAAAGTGTAGAATGGTGCATTGACAGCATGACTAACAATCTCCGTATTTCTATCATATGAAATCAAAGTGCAATAACACAAACAACCAACATTTTACTGAATAGCAGTTGTGATTAGTGCATATAAACCATAGATGTAATATACAGTAAAGTCCCTGTGGAGTAACCTTGACACAGTGACATATGGCGCGAGACTCTTTAGGGTATTACTGTAAAGTAATCTTGGAGACGGCGAGACTTGTCTTTGGCTATTACACTACTAGAGCAGGTCTGTCGATGGATCAGCAATCTGCTATATTACCAGTGGTGTAAAGTACTTAAGTAAGAATATATTAAAGTACTACTTAAGTAATTTTTGGGGGTATCTGTACTTTACTATTTATATTTTTGACTACTTTTACTTCACTGCATTCCTAAAGAGAATATTGTACTTTTTACTCCATACATTTTCTCTGACAACCAAAATGACATTTTGAGTGCTTAGCAGGACAGAACAATAGTCAAATTCACACACTTATCAAGAGAACTCGTGGTCATCCCTACTGCCTCTGGCTTGGCGGACTCACTAAGCACAAATGCATCTTTTGTAAATAATCTCTGGCTATCCGTACATTTTTAAAACAAGAAAATGGTGCCATCTGCTTTGCTTAGTATAATGAATTTTAAGTGATTTATACTTTTACTTTTGATACTTAAGTATATTTTAGCAATTACATTTACTTTTGATACTTAAGTATATTTAAAACCAAATACTTTTAGACTTTTACTCTAGTAGTATTTTACTGGCTGACTTTCACTTTTACTTGAGTAACTTTCTATTAAGGTATCTATACTTTTACTCAAGTATAACAATTGTATACTTTTTCCACCACTGTATATTATTACTACGACTGATTTCAAGTTTCAAGTTTTAATGTCACATGCACACGTACAGTGAAATGCCTTGCAAGCTCTAAACCCAACAATGCAGTCATCAGTAACAATGTAATATAAAACTTATCATAAGGTAGAACTAAAACACACAAGAAATAAAAATAAGAAATAGGAAGAACACGAGAAAGTAAGCATACTATATACAGGGTCAGTCTGTTCCAGTACCATATTTACAATGTGCAGGGATCCTGAAGTGATGGAGGTAGATATGTATAAGGGTAAGGTGACTGGGAATCAAGATATATGATGAACTGAGTAGCAGCAGCGTATATGATGATTGTATGTGAGTGGATGTGCTTGTGTGTAGAGTCAGTGTCAATGTATGTGCATATTATGTGTGTGTGTGAGCAAGTGTTGGACTGAGTTTCTGTGTGCGTGAGTGTGAAGAGCCCAGTGAATGTGCATAAAGATAAAATAAAATACAAGGCTCAACACAGATAGACCGTGTAGCCATTTTGTTAGCTATTTAGCAGACTTATGGCTTGGGGATAGAAGCTGTTCAGGAGCCTGTTGGAGACAGAATTGATGCACCGATACCGCTTACCATAAGAAGCACAGAGAACAGTCCATGGCTTGGGTGGCTGGAGTCTAATGGTTTTCTGGGCCTTCCTTTCACACTCCCTGATATAGAGGTCCTGAATGGCAGGGAGCTCAGCCCAGTGAAATGTTTATTGAATTTTTTATTTAACCTTAATTTAACTAGGCAAGTCAGTTAAGAACAAATTATTATTTACAATGACGCCTAGGCAGTGGGTTAACTGCCTTGTTCAGGGGCAGAACGACAGATTTTTACCTTGTCAGCTCGGGGATTCGATCCTGGCCCAACGCTCTAACCACTAGGCTACCTGCCGCCCTCATGATGTACCGGGCTGTCTGCACCACCCTCTGTAGCACCATGTCATCGAGGGCGGTGCTATTGCCATACCAAGCAGTGATGCAGCCAGTTAACATGCTCTCAATGGTACAGCTGTAGAACTTTTTGAGGATCTGAGGGCCCATGCCAAAGCTTTTCAACCTCCTGAGGGGGAAGAGACGCTGTTACGCCTTCTTCGTGACTGTGCGTGTGTGGACCATTTTAAGTCCTTATGGATTTGGACACTGAGGAACTTGAAGCTTTCGATCCACTCCACTGCAGCCCTGTCAATGTGGATGGGGGCTTGCTCGCCCTCCCATTTTCTGTAGTTTACGATCAGCACCTTGGTCTTACTGACGTTGAGGGAGAGGTTGTTGTTCCAGCACCGCACTGTCAGGTCACTGACATCCTTCCTGTAAGCTGTCTCTTCGTCGCCAGGGATCAGTTCTACCACCTACCACAGGCCTACTTGCATTCAGCAAGCTTGATGATGGTGTTGGACTTGTGCATGGCCACGCTGTCGTGGTTGAACAGGGAGAACATGAGGGGACTAAGCACACACTCCTGTGGGGCCCCCGTGTTGAGGTTCAGCGTGGCGGAGGTGATGTTTGCTTACCCTCACCACCCGGGCTCGGCCCGTCAGGAAGACCAGGATCCAGTTGCAGAGGGAGGTGTTCAGTCCCAGGGTCCTAATCTTGGTGACGAGCTTAGATGGGACTATGGTGTTAAACGCTGAGCTGTAGTCAATGAACAGCATTCTCACATAGGTATTCCTCTTATACAGGTGGGTGAGGGCAGTGTGGAGTGCAATTGAAATTGCGTTGTCTATGGATCTGTTGGGCCGGTATGCAAATTGGAGTGGGTCTAGGGTGTCTTGGATGATGGAGTTGATGTGTGCCATAACCAGCCTCTCAAAGCACTTCATGATTACAGATGTGAGTGCTACAGGGTGGTAGATGGTGGTGATCTTAAACGATATGGGGATTACAGACTGGGTCAAGGAGAGGTTGAAAATTACAGTGAATATGCCTGCCAGCTGTTCTGCGCATGCTCTGAGAACGAGCCCTGGAATACCGTCGGGCTTTGCGGGTGTTGATCTGATTAAAGACCTTACTCATGTCGGCCTCAAAGGGCGGGATCACCCAGTCTTCTGGGTCAGTGGCGGCCCTCACACACGGCACAGTGTTGTTATTGTCGAAGCGTGCATACATGCATTCATTTTGTCTGGTAGAGAGGCATCGTTGGGCAGATCACGGCTGTATCTTCCTTTGTAATCCGTAATAGACCGTAGCCCCTGCCACATGCGGTGGTTGTCGGAGCCATTGTAATATGATTCTACCTTTTTCCTATATTGTCCTTTTGCTCGTTTGATGACTCTGCGGAGGTCTTAGTGGGACTTCTTGTACTTGTTCCTGTCCTCAGCCGTAGCCTCAGGGTTGTCTGCGATAGCCCTGAGTGCAGTAGCTCTGTGCATTAGTTTAGCGCCAACCTCTGTGTTGATCCAGGGCTTTTGATTGGGGAAGCAGCGAACCTTCACTATGGAGACAACGCCGATACATTTCCTAATGCCAGCTTGTTATTTTTCTTGTCCTGGGGTGGAATGTATACAACAGTCACGATAACAGATGAAAACTCCCTTGGGAGGTAGAAGGGTCGGCATTTGACCATCAGGTATTCCAAGACGGGTGAACAATGATACTTCCACTGCGCTCGAGTCAGCACAGTGTCAGCACAGACAAAAATTGTCGCTCAAACAAAAGGAGGAACTAACAAAAAGTAAGAAACAACAATGAAAATGAAACAAGTGGGGTTCTAGGAGGGGTTCTGAAAGACATTAATGGGGGTGTCCACAAACGCTTCCAACTTAGTCAATGGCTTTTAAAAATTTTATTAGCCTGTGAGTTTATGCAATTTTCAAAATGTTTCCACCAATCTTGTAACCCCTTTGGGTGGATGTCAGTGAAAGAAACTCTACCACAAAAGTGTATTTTGAACACTCAAATATCTGGGCCCTAAAATACACCCACCATGAACGCCCACTAAATTTGCCCAAGAAGAGGCAAACAAAATAAAATCAACACCAAATTTAAAAACGGGCAACAAACTAAAAAGTGGAGCAAAATGAAAACCGGGAAGATCAGATAAAGGATTGTTTTTTACAAATCAAAATAGAAAACACTAACTAAAGGTGTTAACCCTCCAAATAGCTCAAGCCAACTGGAGCGCTGGGTCAGCCGCTCTTAAATAGGTGGAACACCTTCTGACTAATGGGATGACAAGCTCAGGTGTAACACATACTGACTAAAGAGTTGACACCAATTGGTGCATCCAGCATGCTAACGTGCTAACGTCCAACCTCAAAATATAAATGGAAAAACCAAAGCCTGTAACACCTCTCTCTCTCTCTCTCTCTCTCACTCTCTCTCTCTGTGTGTGTCTCTCTGTCTCTTAATTCAATTCAAATAGGCTTTATTGTAATGGAAAATGTGTTTACATTGTCAAAGCAAGTAAAATAAACAAACAAATGGAACAACAACAAAAAACAATTACAAATGAACAGTAAAAAGATTTCTAAAATATAAAAACATTTCAAGTGTTATATTATCAGCTATGTACAGTGTTTAAGCAATATGCAAATAATTGTAGTACGAATAGTGGGGGAAGATAAATAAACAGATAAGTATCGGTGGTATTTACAATGTTGTTTGTGCTCAACTGGTTGCTCTTTTCTCATGAGAATTGGCCACAAATCTTGCTCCTGTGATTGCACATTGTAGTATTTTGCCTAATAGATATGGGAGTTTATCAATGTTGGGTTTTTTTCAAATTGTTTGTGGGTCTGTTTGATCTGTGGGAAATGTGGTCTCTAATGTGGTCATACATTTGGCAGAAGGTTAGGAAGTGCAGCTCAGTTTCCACCTCATTTTGTGGACAGTGAGCACATATCCTGTCTTCTCTTGAGAGCCAGGTCTGCCAATGGCAACCTCTCTCAATAGCAAGGCTATACTCACTGAGTCTGTACGCAGTCAAGGATTTTCTTAATTTTGGGTCAGTCACAGTGGTCAAGTATTCTGCTACTGTGTACTCTCTGTTTAGGGCCAGATAGCATTCCAATTTGCTCTGTTTTTTTTTGTTGTTGTAATAATCTACACACAATACCCCATAATGACAAAGCAAAATCAGGTTTTTAGAATTTTTTGCAAATGTATAAAAAACAACAACAACTGATATCACATTTACATAAGTATTCATACCCTTTACTCAGTAATTTGTTGAAGCACCTGTAGCAGCGATTACAGCCTCGAGTCATCTTGGGTATGACGCTACAAGCTTGGCACACCTGTATTTGAGGGGTTTCTCCCATTCTTCTCTGCAGATCCTCTCAAGCTCTGTCAGGTTGGATGGGGAGCGTCGCTGCACAGCTATTTTCAGGTCTCTTCAGATATGTTCAATCGGGTTCAAGTCCAGGCTCTGGCTGTGCCACTCAAGGACATTTAGAGACTTGTCCCGAATCCACTGCTGCTTCGTCTTGCCTGTGTGCTTAGGGTCGTTGTTCTGTTGGAAGGTGAACCATCACCCCACTTTGAGGTCCTGAGTGCTCTGGAGCAGGTTTTCATCAAGGATCTCTCTGTACTTTGCTCCTTTCATCTTTCCCTCGATCCTAACTAATCTCCCAGTCCCTGCCTCTGAAAAACATCCCCACAGCATGATGCTGCCACCACCATGCTTTATCGTAGGGATGGTATTGGCCAGATGATGAGCGGTGCCTGGTTTCCTCCAGACATGATGCATGGCGTTCAGGCCAAAGAGTTCAATCTTGGTTTCATCAGACCAGAGAACTTGTTTCTCATGATCTGAGAGTCCTTTAGGTACCTTTTGGCAAACTCCTCCCTGACCAAGGTCCTTCTCCCGTGATTGCTCAGTTTAGGAAGAGTTTTGGTGGTTCCAAACGTCTTCCATTTAAGAATAATGGAGGCCTCTGTTCTTCGGGACCTTCAATGCAGCAGACATGTTTTGGTACCCTTCGTATGTAAACTTCTGACCTACTGGTATTGTGATACAGTGATTTATAAGTGAAATAATCTGTCTAAACAATTGTTGGAAAAATTACTTGTGTCATGCACAAAGTAGAGATCCTAACCGACTTGCCAAAACTATAGTTTGTTAACAAGAAATTTGTGGAGTGTTTGAAAAACGAGTTTTAATGACTCCAACCTAAGTGTATGTAAACTTCCGACTTCAACTGTATATGTTTGATGGCAATTTTAAAAGCACACATTTTATAATGTCGTATGTTTTTCCTCCAACACCACTTTCCATCAATTTGTATAGCAGACCCTCATGCCAAATTGAGTCAAAAGCTTTTTTGAAATCAACAAAGCATGACTTTGTTTTTGTTTTAGCTTGTTTGTTTGTCAGTAAGGGTGTACAGGGTGTATACGTGGAAGATACCAGAACTGAGGATAGTGTTGAAGAGTTTAAGAATAGCCTATTTGAATTTGTGGTCTGTATCATTTTGTTTAGTATACCGTCAACACCGCAGGCCTTTTTGGGGTTGGAAGGTTTGTATTTTGTCCTGTAGCTCATCCAGTGTAATTGGAGAATCCAGTGGGTTCTGGTAGTCTTTAATAACAGACTCTCTACGTTTTGTAAATTATCATGTATATGTTTTTATTCTTGGTTCTTTGTTATATGGCCGAAAAGGTTTGAGGAGTGGTTTATCCATACATCTCCATTTTGGATAGGTAGCTCTTCATGTTTGTTTAGTGTTTTCCAATTTTCCCAGAAGTGATTTGGTTCTATGGATTCTTCAATCACATTGAGCAGTTTTCTGTCATGCTATTACTTATTTCTTCTTAGTGTATTTCTGTACTGTTTTAGTGTTTCCACATAGTGAGGGCGTAAGCCAATATTTTCTGGGTCTCTGTGTTTTTGGTTGGATATGTTTCTCAATTTATTTTTAAGGTTTTTGCATTCTTCATCAAAGCATTTCTCATTATTGTTAGTTTTCTTAGGTTTTCCACTTGAATTTAAATGTGATATGTTAGCTGATAGGTCAGTTATACTGTTCATGCTTCCTACTGCTAAGTTTACACCTTCACTATTGCAGCGCTCTCTCTTGGTCTCTCCGTCTCCTCCATGGCATTTGAATGTGAAAAGCCTCTTATGTGTGACTTACTTAGGTAGGTCATTAGCATTGGCATGGGGGGTGGGCTGTGTGACTGTGGGGCTGTGGGAGAGTGAACAAGTGGCTGCAGCATTAGCAGGGTGGAGCTCAGGAGGGTGAGCTAAGACCTGACTGGACAGGACAAGGGTGATCCTAGGAGAGGTGGGTAATGGGTTGAGAATCATTAGGGTAGCAGGGTACAAGGTAGCAGGATAGCAGTAGAGTACGTGGTCCACTGGTTCAGAACTGGACCCTTCATAACATGGCTTCTTAGAGAGGACACTGGAGGGAATGAAGGAGGAAACCCCAGTGGATGGTAAGGCATGACCAAACAATTCACAAAGAACTAGTTATAGGAGTACACTATACCAAGCAATTCATTGGAGAACTGTATGAGTGGCTGAATGTTGTGATGTTGCTCTGTGTGTTCATTTTGTGGGGTATATTTGTGACATGAAATGTTGGATCATTATTGTGGACGGAAACATATGCCTGCAGGAACAGATAAATATCATTCTTATCTTGTACTTTTTAAGCCATTTCTAGAGGCTTTGTTTTTTTTCCCTTTGCACTGTTCCTGGTTTGATACCTAGCAATGACACATTGGTTAACTCTATTTGTTTTCTATTGACAAAATGACTCAATTAGTTAATGTCAGTGTATGTTGTCAGCTTGAACCTGTTTATGCTTGAACGTGCACTTTGGTTCTCTGTGAAAAGTGCCAGAGGCAGAGGGAGGGGAGGCTAATTTGGGCAGGGAAAGCATTGTTCAACAACAGAGAAAATAGTACTATCAGTTCCACTCAGATAACCCCTAGTTGTCATTGGACCTCAAGCCAAGCCGTGACCCCATGGCTTGAACTCTGTGGTCATGTGACCAGGCAGTAAAGTGGCCAGTGGTGCTGGCTTAGAAGTCTCTGCTCAGAGAGAGGACAGGCTGTGGAGGGAGGAGGTTGTATGTCAGAGCGAGAGAGAGGGAGAACAAGAGAGAGAGAGAGAAGAGTCATGAGGCCAAGGCTCCCATGCCCTGTGGCTTTTTTTTAGCGGAATCTGTGCTTGAATGGCGTCCTGGCAAACTGGGAGAAGCATGAAATGGATACATGGGAAGGTAAGGGAGGATACGAGAGTGAAAGGGGTTGGGTCTGTTGCCTTTATGGCTCATACTTTATGCAACCCTAAATATGCATGTATAAATGAGAGAACAGGCTAGCATTTAGTTGGTGCGAATCATTTTGGTTTCCTTTTTTACCATCACCATATTCACTAGCATTTTGGCTAAGCACTTTGTTTTCATTTCATATGTTTAGCAATAGATGAGGATGATTCTGGAGTTGAACAAATAATAAATCAATGAATTATGTTGTTGTTCCACTGAGGATTTCAAACAACACGATATTGAGAAAAATTGAATGAACAGAATGTTTTTTTGTTAAATGAAATTTAGACAATGGTTTTGTCAAATTATTTTCTTTGTTTCCTGATTTCTTCTTGGAAAAAAGGACTGGTTACAAACACATTATGTAATTATATTTTGACTAGTTTGTTACTTTTGTTGCAGCTATACTTGCCAAGGTATACATGTGATATATTTGTTATTTCAAATATGTTTTTGTATTTTGTTGAATAATCAATGAATTTCTATGAATTAGTCAATACAATATTGTACAATATTGTTCAAAGTCTTTTCAGAGTATTTCAATATATTTCATTATGTGTGTTCATTTGGGTGTAGTAGAGTATTTGTGTGTATTGGTATGTATAGTTGATTGGGTTGTTGTGTCCTGCTGAGTGAAGTTACATATGTATTGATCTGTGGTATGTGACTGTGGCCCATCTGGAAAAGGTTTTGTCCCCAGTCAGCATTGTTTATGTGATAGAGGAGAGGTTAGGATTGCTTCACTGGGCAGTTTTAACCCCCTGGGTTAGCCCAGCTGTGACTACCTTCCCAAACCTAACACAGTTTCACTTTATTTCAGGGTATAATAAGTAGCTAATGTACTGTCTCTCACTGACTATTGTAGTTGTTATAGTATTTTATGTTGATACAAATACCTTTAGTGTAAGTTAATGGTAAAGGAATTTGTAGTTGCTCATTTATAGCCCAAACCAATCCACTCAGTCAGTCCTACTAACTATCATGTCCTTAGACTTTGCAGATAACTCAGACCTCTGCAATGTTCTCAGTCAATGGGATTATGTCACATTTCTCTTTCCCAGGTTAGAGTTACAAATCAATGTAGTGTTTGTTGGGACACAGTGAGAAGTTTTTTTTTGGTATGGAACATTTTTTTCAATGTGGAATCAGTCATATTTCTTCATACATGAGTAGTATATGACTTGTAACTCAGTGTTACCACAGTTCCCACCAGGCATTGTTCTAGAGACACCATGTTGAATGGACAACCAGATCAAGACTGGGCATTATTTGTTTGATAATTGTTATACATTTTAGTAATCTAGCAGATACTCTCATCCAGAGCAATTTACAGTAGTGAGCACATACATTTTCATACTTTCTTTCTGTACTGGTCCCCCGTGGGAATCGAACCCACAACCCTGGCATTGCAAGCGCCACGCTCTACCAACTGAGCCACATGGGTATGTGATAGTCATTGTAATCATTAGTCTAGTGGTTTAACTATCAGCATAGGAAACATTTCTCTCATGTTTCCTATTGTCTCTTAAAGATGCACTATGCAGAAATCGCTCAGCCATTTCCTGGTTGCAACAATTTCAATAGTTCCCCTAATTTCATTTAATGTGACCAAACAAGCAAGTATAGTGTAGAGAATAATTGTACCATCTAAACCGCTGTGAAATATATTTTCCAAACATTTTGTATTTGAAGCTGGTGCACCAAACCGAAATTAAAAGACGCAAAAACTAAATTTAAGAACGGGAAGCATAGAAAGAGCGCACATAGAACAGATCTACCGCTTCTTAGACTTGCTTTCAATGAGAATGACAGACTAATAACTCATATTTCCATGTGAATTTGGTCGGGTCGCCCAAAAAGTTACATATTGCAGCTTTAAGTGTTGTATTTTCTGGGAAGGGAGGGGTTACTGTATCTGCTCCCTCCCCCATGCTAATCCTATCCAGTCAGCGTTAGAGGTTGTGTTTCTTCTGCAGCTGAAGGAGGGTTAAATCCAATCAGTCTTTTATAATGTAAAGTAGCCCGCTGATGCCTTTCCTGTCTCAACACACCACGTCACTCTGGACTTGCCAGGAAGTCCCTTTTCTTACAAATTCTGGTTAAGGGGGAGTGTGTGTGCGTGTGTGTGTGTGTGGATGAGGGGGTAGGGGGATAGAGGCTGTGTGTGTGAAGATCAATAAGAGTGGGGGAGGTCAGGAATCGTGGCTTCTGTAATGCAGGCTAAATATAGCTAATGCCAAAGCCTCTTATTATGGCCGTCAAGGGCCTTTTCGATCATTCCATTCAAACCTTTATGTGAGTTCTGATCCAGACAAACCAAACCATCAAGTCCACCATATCTCAGACTTTTGTCTCCAAGGGAAGTGTTATTTAAACTGCCAGTACCCATCCCCCGATGCTTACGCACTTTAAATCTAACACAAACACCATCTGATACTCGTTATGAACAAAGGACCTAGTTTGACCTGATAACTTTATTGATTTTTGAAATCTTATTTCAACCCCCTACACACACACACACGCACACATATAAAGTGCTTGATTGCATTATAGTGTGTATTTCCCAATACAGGAAGAGTCTGGTCATAGGAGAGATGGGTGGGAGTTCGCCTGCTGAACCTGTTAGCCTGCTTATGCTGCCTCTAGCAAGCCTCAAGTCATACTGAGGAGTGCTGGGGAAAACAGGCTTTTATTAAAGAGGGGGTTTATATGGCCCAGTGTTACAAGCGCCTGTGTTGTTAAATATCACCATGTGGTTCATATCGGGTTGTGCTGACTGTTTAGGCTCCACATTAACAAGCACACTGTCAAACTGCTGCACTGGATTTCTGGCAGCATACTCATGTTTGACAACAAAGAAATAGTATTTAAACATGCAAAATGCCCTACTTTTGTCACCTGTTGGTTGAAACATTGTATTTGGACTTTTATTGAACACTATAGTAATTATATAATCGCTCCGACATAGTGTGCCCCATTCTGTGACGAGAATCAATTAGATTTGTGTCAATGGTCATGTTGAATTTAAAGATTGTGATGAGTGGCCTTTTCTTGATGTATTTTAGGGAATGATTTGTAACTGTTGCCACTGCTGAGAACCCAAGGAGCTATGATGCAGAGAATCAGCCCAACACGTCAATGAATATTGATTACATTCCAATAATGAGATCAAAGACCTTCAAATGTACCTTTAGGAAATCAATGGCCCTCTCAAACGTGTTTGTGTTAGGGCAGTATGTGGAAGTTGACAGGAGAAAACATAGTGAGCTCTCTTGTTCGTATTTCTATCTGTTTTCTCAAGACTTGTTTCTGTTTGGGACAAAAGAGAATTCAAGACAGCATTACCCTTCATGCTGTTACTGATTCTTTATGAATTTAATAAATGTTTTGGAATGAGCTGGATTATGGAAATCAGAAACAATATTTACTTTAATGGAATCTCTGAAATATCTAACAAACTAGTGACTAATACAGTATTAATTAGCATATAATTAACATGGTATCTGGCTGGAGTCTAATTACCCAATGCTAATGACCCAGGCTGTAATCCCTGGTAAGATCTCAGCCCTCCGCCCTGAGACAGTACTGTGTGAGAGGGGTACATTTTATCCAGTATGCGATGTCAACAGGCCACCATTGACATGACTATGAGCCAAATCTACAACTGCATAGAAGTAAAAATATTAACATAACACTAAGGAGACAGAGAGAGACAAAACAGCATGTTGGCTGACTGTTGGGAAGGTATATCTCTGGCCCATGTTGGTTCTATCTTCCTACTATCTCACCACTGGCAGAGAAGAGGTATTCGGAGTGGGCTTCTAGTCCGACTCAGGAGGCGTGCACACCATCCAACGCTTCCTAGTATATTACTCGCTAATGTAGACAAGCTCATGGTGAGGATCTCCTTCCAGAGAGACATCAGGGACTGTTTCACAAAATCATGGCTCTCTCGGGATATACTTTTACCATCCATACAGCCAGCTGGGTTCTCAGTTCATCGCGCAGACAGGGATAAAGAGCTCTCTGGGAAGAAGAAAAGCGGTGGTGTATGTTTCATGATTAACTACTCATGGTGTGATTGTGATAACATACGGAAACTCAAGTCATTTTGTTCACCCGACCTAGAATGCCTCACAATCAAATGCAGACCATACTACCTCCCAAGAGAATTCTCTTCGGTTATAGTCACAGCCGTGTATATTCCCCCTAAAACCGATACCACGACGGCCCTCAAGGAAGTACACTGGACTTTATGCAAACTGGAAACCACATATCCTGAGGCCGCATTTATTGTAGCTGGGGATTTTAACAAAGCAAATTTGAGGAAAATGCTATAAAAGTTCTATCAACACATTGACTGTAGTACTCACTTAGGATAAACACTAGACCACTAGTAAGATGCCTACAAGGCCCTTCCCTGCCCTCCCTTCGGGAAATCAGATCACGACTCCATTTTGCTCATCCCTTCCTATTGGCTAGTCTGACGAATCGGAATCCATGCTCCAAGATTGTTTTGATCACGCGGACTGGGATATGTTCCGGGTAGCCTCTGAGAATAACTTTGACATAAACACGGACACGGTGACTAAGTTAATCAGGAAGTGTATAGGGAAGGCTGTTCCCATGGTGACTATTAAAATCTACCCAAACCAGAAACCATGGTAAGCATTCATGCAAAACTGAAAGCACGAACCACCGCATTTAACCATGGCAAGGTGACTGTGAATATGGTTGAATACAAACAGTGTAGTTATTCCCTCCGTAAGGCAATCAAATAGGCAAAACGTCTATACAGAGACAAAGTGGATTTGCAATTCAACGGCTCAGACCCACTGCAAACTTCTCTATCCCATCTGGGCAAGAGGAATACCTACGTCAGAATGCTGTTCATTGACTATACCGTAGCTCAGCCTCCAACACCATAGTACCCGTCTAGCTTATCATGACGCTCGAGGCTCTGCATCTGAACCCCGCCCTGTGAAACTGGGTGCTGGACTTCCTGACGGTTCGCCCCCAGGTGGTGAAGGTAGGAAACAACACCTAAACTTCGCTGATCCTCAACACAGGGGCCCTACAAGGATGTGTGCTCAGCCCCCTCCTGTACTCCCTGTTCACCCATGACTGCGTGGCCATGCATGTCTCCAACTCAATCATCAAGTTTGCAGACAACACAACAGTAGTAGGCCTGATTATCAACAATGACAAAACAGCCAACAGTGAGGAGGTGAGGGCTCTGGCGGAGTGGTGCTATGAAAGTAAACTCCCTCAACGTCAACAAAACGAAGGAGCTGATCATGGACTTCAGGAAACAGCAGAGGGAGCACGCCCCTATCCACATCAATGGGACCGCAAGTTCCCCAGTGTACACATCTCTGACAATCTGCAATGGTCCACCCACACAGACAGTGTGGTGAAGAACTCGCAACAGTGCCTCTTCAACCTCAGGAGGCTGAAGAAATTTAGCTTGGCCCCTAAGATCTTCACAAACTTTTACAGATGCACAATTGAGAGCATCCTGTTGGGCTGTATCACCGCCTGGTACGGCAACTGCACTGCCCGCAACCGCAGGGCTCTCCAGGGGATGGTGCACTGCCCAACGCATCACCGGGGGCACACTGCCTGCCCTTCAGGACACCTACAGCACCCGGTGTCACAGGAAGGCCAAAAAGATCAAGGACATCAACAGCCTGAGCCACGGCCTGTTCACTGTATTCTTTCCTACTGTATTTTAGTCAATGCCACTCCGACATTGCTTGTCTTAATATTTATACATTTCTTAATTCCATTCTTTTACTTTTAGATTTGTGTATTGTTGTGAATTTTTAAATACTACTGCACTGTTGGAACTGGTAACACAAGCATTTAGCTACATCTGCAATAACATCTGCTAAATATGTGTATGTGACTGATTTGATTTGAGACAGATAGAAAGAGCGGCCGAGAGAGTCGTCAGGTACTATACTTAATTAGGAGAAAGCATGCACCCTTTCCTCCCATAAAGGAGTGAGTATGGAGTAGAGAGAGATGTAAAGAAGGAGGGAAGGGAGGGAGGGAGGTAGGAGGGGAATTAATAGTGGAAAAGTACAGCAGATCCCTTCAACCCCCGCTGCCTTTCAGCTGGGGATGATTGTGATGGAAACACAAGACAAAACCGCTGAGTGAAATACCCTTCAGCAGGCCTTGTGGAAGAGGGAGGGACGGAGGGAGAGGAGGCAGTCACAGGACCCAGACTGTAGAGAGAGAGAGGGTAGAGTTCAAGATGAAGCAAAGGCTTGACTTTACAACTCTCCCACATGTCCCGTCACTTTGGATTTATCACCCCCATCACATGATCCATGAGAAGCTGGGGGAGGGGAGGTGACCAGAACCAGGACAGAACCAGTTTGATGGACTGGACCACTGACTGCCATACAGGGAGGGGTTGGTGAGGTGGAGCCAGAGTTTGATGTGACACATTGAGATCAAGTGTTTGTGATTATATGGTGGCCATGCACTTGAAAGAGAGGGTGACAGATTTGGCAAATAAGCCTCTGCTGGTGTGAATGAAGGAAACTAACGATCATTGTGTTTTTCTCATTGAAGGAAGTCAGGCATTTCACATGGGATGCTCAATTAAATATATGGTTTTGATGCCTTCTTTGAATTACCACATGTGCTGAAATAAAACAGACAAATGGCTCAAGGCGACAGCGTTGTTCAGTTCGGCTGTCGGCTAGCCAAAGTCGGCTAGTCGAACCGAACGAGTGGTCTCGCATGCTCCCTTCAAAAATGAAAAGGGGGGGGGGGGGGGAAGCAGCAATATTACCCCGGGACAGTAGAGGGCGATGAGCTGGTAATAGCCATCTACGCCAAACAAGGAAGTGATGACACATCCAAACACACCCGAGAATAAAATAGTGTACAGAGAGACAGTTGATTGGATGTGTGTGATTTGCCAGGGATCTACAGTGAGGGAAAAAACGTATTTGATCCCCTGCTGATTTTGTACGTTTTCCCACTGACAAAGAAATGATCAGTCTATAATTTTAATGGTAGGTTTATTTGAAAAGTGAGAGACAGAATAACAACTAAAAAAATCCAGAAAAACGCATGTCAAAAATGTTATAAAATGATTTGCATTTTAATGAGGGAAATAAGTATTTGACCCCTCTGCAAAACATGACTTAGTACTTTGTGGCAAAACCCTTGTTGGTAATCACAGAGGTCAGACGTTTCTTGTAGTTGGCCACCAGGTTTGCACACATCTCAGGAGGGATTTTGTCCCACTCCTCTTTGCAGATCTTCTCCAAGTCATTAAGGTTTCGAGGCTGACGTTTGGCAACTCGAACCTTCAGCTCCCTCCACAGATTTTCTATGGGATTAAGGTCTGGAGACTGGCTAGGCCACTCCAGGACCTTAATGTGCTTCTTCTTGAGCCACTCCTTTGTTGCCTTGGCCGTGTGTTTTGGGTCATTGTCATGATGGAATACCCATCCACGACCCATTTTCAATGCCCTGGCTGAGGGAAGGAGGTTCTCACCCAAGATTTGACGGTACATGGCCCCATCCATCGGTGAAGTTGTCCTGTCCCCTTAGCAGAAAAACACCCCCAAAGCATAATGTTTCCACCTCCATGTTTGACGGTGGGGATGGTGTTCTTGGGGTCATAGGCATCATTCCTCCTCCTCCAAACACGGCGAGTTGAGTTGCTGCCAAAGAGCTCCATTTTGGTCTCATCTGACCACAACACTTTCACCCAGTTGTCCTCTGAATCATTCAGATGTTCATTGGCAAACTTCAGATGGGCATGTATATGTGCTTTCTTGAGCAGGGGGACCTTGCAGTCCTTCACGGCGTAGTGTGTTACCAATTGTTTTCTTGGTGACTATGGTCCCAGCTGCCTTGAGATCATTGACAAGATCCTCCCGTGTAGCTCTGGGCTGATTCCTCACCGTTCTCATGATCATTGCAACTCCACGAGGTGAGATCTTGCATGGAGCCCCAGGCCGAGGGAGATTGACAGGTCTTTTGTGTTTCTTCCATTTGCAAATAATCACACCAACTGTTGTCACTTTCTCACCAAGCTGCTTGGCGATGGTCTTGTAGCCAATTCCAGCCTTGTGTAGGTCTACAATCTTGTCCCTGACATCCTTGGAGAGCTCTTTGGTCTTGGCCATGGTGGAGAGTTTGGAATCTGATTGATTGATTGCTTCTGTGGACAGGTGTCTTTTATATAGGTAACAAGCTGAGATTAGGAACACTCCCTTTAAGAGTGTGCTCCTAATCTCAGCTCGTTACCTGTATAAAAGACACCTGGGAGCCAGAAATCTTTCTGATGTAGAGGGGGTCAAATACTTATTTTCCTCATTAAAATGCAAATCAATTTATAACATTTTTGACATGCGTTTTTCAGGATTTTTTAGTTGTTATTCTGTCTCTCACTGTTCAAATAAACCTACCATTAAAATTATAGACTGATCATTTCTTTGTCAGTGGGCAAACGTACAAATCAGCAGGGGATCAAATACTTTTTTCCCTCACTGTACTAGATCTGATCTACCTAGCAACACATAATAGAGATCCGAAGACAGAGAAGATGTCCGCTACAGGTTCACAATGGTTGCTATAGGGGAATACGGCAGAGAGAGCTATGGTGGAGTGTTTCAAGAGAGTTATTTTGGGTCCAAACTGCTTCAGAAGACCCTCGATTTACCACCGCCAGCTGTCCTGTCAGGTACCACAATGTCAAGTCCTCATGTTTTCCTGGGAGATGCAGCTTTCCCCCTACATGAGAACCTCAGGCGCCCTTATTCAGGTATGAATTAATTCAACTTTTTCTGTTTCTAATTCCCCTTGTTACTGTATATATGTATGCACCTCTATATGAGAAGTGCAATTTTATCAAAGCTTTTGGAACATGGTTCCTGGAAAATGGTATGGTGTTTTTGTTGACCAAATTTATATATCTGACATTCTCTTGTTACCTCTCATTCACAGGTGTCCATCTCAATAAACGTGGCCGTACCTGGAACTACCACCACTCGTCGGAGAGTCAGAGAATGCTGAGAACACTGAGTTTCGAGCTGAATTGCATCACCCCTACAGTTGACCAATCATGGACGAAGGGGCGTAGACTTCACATTCAGAACTTCGGCTGGCCCTTGAGAATTTATTTTGTGTTCCCGAACACTCGACAAAACCCTAACCAATCTCCAAAACGAACAAAAACATCACAAAATGTTGTCATAATATATGCACGAACGGTACCGAACCATTTCAGTTGGGAAGCATGCAGCCACCTTTATTGAGGAGGAGAGGATCCATAGTGTAAAGCAGGGCTCTCCCATCCTGTTCCTGGAGTGCTTTTAAATTATATATATTTTTTAATTGAACCTTTATTTTTTTATACAAGTCAGTTAAGATCAAATACTTATTTATACTGACGGCCTATATCGGCCAAACCCGCAAGACGCTGGGCCAATTGTGCGCCGCCCTATGGGACTCCCAATCACATCCGGTTGTGATACAGCCTGGAATAGAACCAGGGTGTTTGTAGTGATGCCTCAAGCACTGAGATGCAGTGCCTTAGACTGCTGCGCCACTAATTAGCTGGTTAATCAGGTCAGTTAAAACTGGGGTTGAATTGAAAACCTATAGGAGGGTAGTTCTCCAGGGTTGGAGAGCCATGGTGTTAACCTATGTGATCTTGGACATGCTTTAAGGCAGTAAAATCTCTCGCGTGCTCTCACAGCTTGTGTTTGAAGTAGAATATCAAAACGGAGCAGGGTTTTGGGCGATCTATAACATATGCAAGACAATGCAGAGGGTGGAGCACCTTTTAGGTGGCCATTTTGAGAAAGAGAATGAAGAGAGCTCTCAGAGTTAAAATAAAGGGGGAAAGTATGTGGGTCCTGTCCTCTTTTCTGGCAGACTTAGTAGAGGTGTTATTCTATTACACACAGAACAGGGGCTTTAATGACTGAAAGGCTTTTGATTTAGACCTTAAGGTGAATCTTCACTGATACCTCCACCCTTCCTTCAGCATCAATCTTTGGCCTCATTGTGCTCCGAGAGCCCACTTTAATCGGGCTAAAGTCACTTTATACGGAATCATTATAATAGAGTATTACAGGACTTCAACTTCTTACGTGCTGCGACATGTAGTAAGTGGTGTGTGAAAGCATACACTTCTATATTTGTTACTGCACTCTGGAGTTACTTCTGGCAGGACGTTTCTCTATTACGTTGTTAACTGTATGGCAGTGCGAAAGACCCTCGTTACATGAGTGTTCCTTATGGAAGACCAAAAATAGGTGTTGGGGTCAAACACCTCAACACGTTTGTTTTGAGTAAGAGCTCCTCATTGTTCTCAGGCTGGTGGAATGTTCACATTAATGACTAAGGATTACATTTGAATGTGTCGGTGGGACCCGAGTGAGCCTTTTGTGTGTGTACAGTATGACAACCCCAGAAGAGCCTCCCGAGGAGACAGAACTTAAGCCTCATAGGTAATCCTATTGGGCTTTAGAGGTCTTCCATTCCCCATTCGATAGATCTGGGAGAGGCTTTATGCTACTTTACATTTCTCCTGCTCTGGCTAATTGCCTCTAGTAACAAGAACCTTACCCTGGGCTCTGAAAGTCCACTCTGCTCCTTCTAGTAACAGGAACCTTACCCTGGGCTCTGAAAGTCCACTCTGCTCCTTCTAGTAACAGGAACCTTACCCTGGGCTCTGAAAGTCCACTCTGCTCCTTCTAGTAACAGGAACCTTACCCTGGGCTCTGAAAGTCCACTCTGCTCCTTCTAGTAACAGGAACCTTACCCTGGGCTCTGAAAGTCCACTCTGCTCCTTCTAGTAACAGGAACCTTACCCTGGGCTCTGAAAGTCCACTCTGCTCCTTCTAGTAACAGGAACCTTACCCTGGGCTCTGAAAGTCCACTCTGCTCCTTCTAGTAACAAGAACCTTACCCTGGGCTCTGAAAGTCCACTCTGCTCCTTCTAGTAACAAGAACCTTACCCTGGGCTCTGAAAGTCCACTCTGCTCCTTCTAGTAACAGGAACCTTACCCTGGGCTCTGAAAGTCCACTCTGCTCCTTCTAGTAACAGGAACCTTACCCTGGGCTCTGAAAGTCCACTCTGCTCCTTCTAGTAACAGGAACCTTACCCTGGGCTCTGAAAGTCCACTCTGCTCCTTCTAGTAACAGGAACCTTACCCTGGGCTCTGAAAGTCCACTCTGCTCCTTCTAGTAACAGGAACCTTACCCTGGGCTCTGAAAGTCCACTCTGCTCCTTCTAGTAACAGGAACCTTACCCTGGGCTCTGAAAGTCCACTCTGCTCCTTCTAGTAACAGGAACCTTACCCTGGGCTCTGAAAGTCCACTCTGCTCCTTCTAGTAACAGGAACCTTACCCTGGGCTCTGAAAGTCCACTCTGCTCCTTCTAGTAACAGGAACCTTACCCTGGGCTCTGAAAGTCCACTCTGCTCCTTCTAGTAACAGGAACCTTACCCTGGGCTCTGAAAGTCCACTCTGCTCCTTCTAGTAACAGGAACCTTACCCTGGGCTCTGAAAGTCCACTCTGCTCCTTCTAGTAACAGGAACCTTACCCTGGGCTCTGAAAGTCCACTCTGCTCCTTCTAGTAACAGGAACCTTACCCTGGGCTCTGAAAGCACACTGCTGCTTCTAGTATACTTAGAGCAGGGATGGACATATAGGACCTCTGTCATCTCTTTGACAGGATTATGTCTGATTCGGTTGCAGCTAAATTTAAGTTATAAAGAAGATGAGGTTACCACTCAGTAGTAGTAGTTAAGTGTTTAATCTGTCCACAAGTGTGCCCTTGTGGACAGTACCTGAGGTCTAAAAGTTGCTATCTGCCATTTTATTAGCTTTTGGCCAATCTTATACGTTCATGATAATCAGTACTTGGTTTGGACTGAAATATGTTCCGGGACTTATTTTGGGTGCTGGTACTGTTTATATTTACAGTGGGGCAAAAAAGTATTTAGTCAGCCACCAATTGTGCAAGTTCTCCCACTTAAAAAGATAAGAGAAGCCTGTAATTTTCATCATAGGTACACGTCAACTATGACAGACAAAATGAGAAAGAAAAATCCAGAAAATCACATTGTAGGATTTTTAATGAATTTATTTGCAAATTATGGTGGAAAATAAGTATTTGGTCACCTACAAACAAGCAAGATTTCTGGCTCTCACATATCTGTAACTTCTTCTTTAAGATGCTCCTCTGTCCTCCACTCATTACCTGTATTAATGGCACCTGTTTGAACTTGTTATCAGTATAAACGACACCTGTCCACAACCTCAAACAGTCACACTCCAACCTCCACTATGGCCAAGACCAAAGAGCTGTCAAAGGACACCAGAAACAAAATTGTAGACCTGCACCAGGCTGGGAAGACTGAATCTGCAATAGGTAAGCAGCTTGGTTTAAAGAAATCAACTGTGGGAGCAATTATTAGGAGATGGAAGACATACAACACCACTGATAATCTCCCTCGATCTGGGGCTCCACGCAAGATCTCACCCCGTGGGGTCAAAATGATCACAAGAACGGTGAGCAAAAATCCCAGAACCACACGGGGGGACCTAGTGAATGACCTGCAGAGAGCTGGGACCAAAGTAACAAAGCCTACCATCAGTAACACACTACGCCGCCAGGGACTCCTGCAGTGCCAGACGTGTCCCCCTGCTTAAGCCAGTACATGTCCAGGCCTGTCTGAAGTTTGCTAGAGAGCATTTGGATGATCCAGAAGAGGATTGGGAGAATGTCATATGGTCAGATTAAACCAAAATAGAACTTTTTGGTAAAAACTCAACTCGTCGTGTTTGGAGGACAAAGAATGCTGAGTTGCATCCGAAGAACACCATACCTACTGTGAAGCATGGGGATGGAAACATCATGCTTTGGGGTTGTTTTTCTGCAAAGGGACCAGGATGACTGATCCGTGTAAAGGAAAGAATGAATGGGGCCATGTATCGTGAGATTTTGAGTGAAAACCTCCTTCCATCAGCAAGGGCATTGAAGATGAAACGTGGCTGGGTCTTTCAGCATGACAATGATCCCAAACACACCGCCCGGGCAACGAAGGAGTGGTTTCGTAAGAAGCATTTCAAGGTCCTGGAGTGGCCTAGCCAGTCTCCAGATCTCAACCCCATAGAAAATCTTTGGAGGGAGTTGAAAGTCCGTGTTGCCCAGCGACAGCCCCAAAACATCACTGCTCTAGAGGAGATCTGCATGGAGGAATGGGCCAAAATACCAGCAACAGTGTGTGAAAACCTTGTGAAGACTTACAGAAAACGTTTGACCTGTGTCATTGCCAACAAAGGGTATATAACAAAGTATTGAGAAACTTTTGTTATTGACCAAATACTTATTTTCCACCATAATTTGCAAATAAATTCATAAAGAATCCTACAATGTGATTTTCTGGATTTCTTTTCTCATTTTGTCTGTCATAGTTGAAGGGTACCTATGATGAAAATTACAGGCCTCTCTCATCTTTTTAAGTGGGTGAACTTGCACAATTGGTGGCTGACTAAATACTTTTTTGCCCCACTGTAGGTGCAGGAGCTCCACAATACATTTGAGCTAATATTCTATGAGAGGAACAGGAGCTCAAGCAGTAGCCCAAGTCAAGCGCTGATGATAGTAAATGTGTAAGGTAAAGGAAGCCTTTACACAGTATGGGTTGGCATGGGTTTAATGACCTTGTTGCTTTAGATCACTGCACCCATGTCTGCCTCTTATATCTGATGGGTTAGTCCATGCCTGGATGAGGGGAAAGTTCATGGCTATGTGAATTAGTGGTTGACCAAAGGCCGTCAGTAAGAGACTTACCTCAGAGCAGCTAGGGTTAATTTATGGGTTCAGGAGAAGGTAGCATTAACCAGGACCACTATAGCTGAGTTCTCACCAGTCTGTTTCAGGACTGGGTTATGGGACCAACAACCCAGTCGTCATTATTTACTGTTGGTAGAATCCAGTGAAAGCAGTTCAGTCTGCTCTCAGTTTGCTCATCACAGGAGGCTGTTGAGGGGGAGGTCGGCTCATAGTAATGGCTGGAAGGGAGTGAATGGAATGGCATTAAACACATAGAAACCATGTGTTTGATGTGTTCGATAACATTCCATTTATTCCATTCCAGCCATTACTATGAGCCCATCCTCACCAATTAAGGTGCCACCAGCTGCCTGTGGAGCGCACAAACTGCACCGGATCTCCATCTAACGTTCATCTGACATTCGCACCGCCGTTCGTTCGGTGGGGTGTGTTTTCGGGACCACCTGCCGCCGGTGGGCGTCTCGACTGCTGACATTTTAGTGTAAATCTACATGTAGAATCGGTTTGAACTCAGTTTGGACTCCAGTTCTAGTCCTGGTGTAATAGGTGAGAATGGAGGTGAAAACCAGGGTTCTGGATGTTTCTCTCTGTATCTTTACGAAATCTCCCAATACAGTCTCCCATGTTGATCTGTAAACCTTCACTTTGATAACTTCACTGTTTATATTTTCCCAGTTAGTGGTCACCTGTTTTTCAGGATGAACCAGTTCATGGTACTTTATTTTGGGAGTTCTGTTTGAAGCAAACTCCCTACTTTAATGTTTACATATTTTGCACTACTCATTTCATATGTATATACTGTATTCTACTGTATTTTAGTCTATGCCGCTCCGACATTGCTGTCAGGTATTTATATATTCTTAATTCCATTCCTTTACTTTAGATTTGTGTGTATTGTTGTGAAATTGTTAGATATTACTGCACTATTGGAGCTATAAACACAAGCATTTCACTACACCCGCAATAACATCTGCTAAACATGGGTATGTGACCAATAATCTCATTGCAAGAGGCGTCACTACAGTCCCTGGTTTGAAACCAGGCTGTATCACATCCGGCTGTGATTGGGAGTCCCGTAGGGCAGTGCACAATTTGCCCAGCGCCGTCCGGGTTTGGCCGGGGTAGGCCATCATTGTAAATAAGAATTTGTTCTTAACTGACTAATATATATCTTTAAAAAATGTTTTTATTATACTTAGTAATGGATGATGATAAAGCGGGGACAACAAACCCCATGTAATTGCTGATTGACCAACAGAAACTGGGATGGGCTGCCTTGTTAACTGATATCATAATTAGGAAGCTAAGCCAGTAAGGTTGGGGTTGTTCTGTGTTATCTCTTCTTCTGGCAGCCGCTGCTTTGCTGGGCTATTCACTGTAACCATGGCGTCAACCCATCTGTTCAGAGCTTTTATGAGGGGGGATGGTGCGGGGGTTGAGGGGGTGTGTGTGTGTGTGTGTGTGTGTGCGCGTGTGTGTGTGTTTGTGTGTTGGTGGACGGGGGTTGATCGATAGGGTAGCACTAACACGGTGGACAGCAGAGAGTAGGGAAAATAGGTTTTTCGGTCTAATTCATTCTCTGCCTGCATAGTGTTTTATTATCTAACCTAGAGGTAGATGGGGATTATGCCAGCTAAGATTTTAAACCGCTTTTTAAAGTTTGGTGTCCTCAAAGTGTGCTGGTCTGCAGATTGTGCCGTTTCTGTGGTGATTAGTAAAGTAACTAAGAATGTCATGAGTTCACAGAGGATTGTAAGTCTTCAATTTAAATCCTTAGTTGCTTCGTCTCTTTTTGGATTTATAAGTGAATGACCCATTGATATTTGAAGAGTCTAAACTATAAATGCCGCAATCAAATCAAATCCAACTTTATTTTTCACATACGCCAAATACAACCTTAACGTGAAATGCTTACTTACAAGCCCTTAACTAACAGTGCAGTTCAAGAAGAGTTAAACAAATATTTACCAAATAGACTTAAAGTAAAAAATAATTTTAAAAAAGTAACACACCTTATGCACTTAGTTCAAGTGTCGTTCCCCATCAGAACCCAAAATATAAGATTGGAGTAAAACAATGTTTGTAATCAACGTAAATCTAAACTGTATAGCCTCAAAACATGGTTAAAACTCTACATTTGGGATCATGTATGGTCAGTCCTTGCGCCCGTAGGTCTAGTAGTTACATTTCTCCAGCCCAATCCATTAGCTTTTTAGCAAAACAGGCGAGAACACTTTGTTATTGTTTCCATTAAGGATTCTAGCTTTAAGTACATCTCTCTCTATGATCCAAACTCCAACACGCACACCCAATGGAACGTATGCACACACAGACACATGAAAGCCAGAAATGTGACTCTATAGAGATGAATGTAAAGCCAAAAGCTATTTAGCATCAGTGATATTGGTATTTGGGGATAAGGGCTACTGTAGTAAGCTAGGTGTTTTGAACTTTATTCTGTTTTCACATCTGGGTCTCTCGTGGTCACCACATGTTGTTAATCTGCTGGCTAACCTTAAACTCAGAGCGCTGTGTAATTTAACCAACTATTTTTGAATGTGCTTCATTTGGAACATCCTGTTCCACTACTTCCTCAAAGGCAGCCCTTCCCTCGCCTTTACCCAAGCCCCCAAATATCCCCCAACATGTGTTCCAAGTTACTGCCCTCACTTGGTCTTAACAACATTTCACATTTTGAAACACTCAGCAGAAAAGCTGCACCATATACCCTTTGAGGAAACAAAGGTTAAGGCTAAAATGTAAAGGCTCTGGTCTGCACTGTGTTGTCTCCTAAAGAAGACAGCTGTGATATGAACCTACCAGTTGGACACTGGAGGCTGCCGAGGGGAAGACGGAATAATGGCTGGAATTGGGTGGATGGAATGGTATCAAACATATGGAAACCATGTGTTTGATGTGTTCGATAACATTCCATTTGTTCCATTCCAGCCATTACTATGAGCCCATCATCCCCAATTAAGGTGTCACTGCCCGCCTGTGGAGTTAGAGAATCATTAACTGTTATTTGGTATTGTATATTTAAACAAATATAAATTCCCTTGTCACACCAGCGTGTTATGCTCACAGTGAGAGATTTAGACCTTACGTGGGCTTGCGTTTCAATGTACTCTGTATCTATGAAAAGGGGAGTGAATCTAGTCACCGAGTGGTGTTAGACTATAGCCACACGGAAGAGTTGAAATGACGCTGCCACTGTGTCTAAGGGAAAGGAGAGCCTGTAAACAAATCACCAGGCAGCCCAGCGTGTCGTTTAGCCTGGCCCTTTCTCTGCTCAGACCTACTGAATAAAACATTCAAGATGTCTGCCCTCTCTGCCCATTCTTCCTCCTAACATCCAGCTGGTTACACTGGTTGGCTACCCTAAGTTCCACGACGATGGTTAGAGCTGTAGGATACATATGCTGGGTGAGGACTTATGGCAACGGCTTTCCTTTCAGATCTGAGAGCAATTTTGATCATGCTGCATTTTCTCCGTAGATATTTCTCTTTATTATGTCCAACTTGTCATTGATGTTACTTGAATGTTGTGGTATGTGGCAGGCGTCTGTCAGGTTTTCTGTCTTCTGCTCTAACCAGTCATTCTGTCTCTTCTGTCAGATGTTGCAGCTGACCCACGTGTTTGCCTTATCTGTGGAGACCGCGCCACAGGCCTGCACTACGGCATCATCTCCTGCGAGGGCTGCAAGGGCTTCTTCAAGCGCAGCATCTGCAACAAGCGCGTGTACCGCTGCAGCCGCGACAAGAACTGCGAGATGTCGCGCAAGCAGCGCAACCGCTGCCAATACTGCCGCCTGCTCAAGTGTCTACAGATGGGAATGAACCGCAAAGGTAAGAGGAGACCTAAGAGGCAAGAGTGATGAACAGACGAGAGCCACGTATGCAGAGGCCTAGAATTCTGAGCTGAATGTA
Source organism: Salmo salar (assembly GCF_965601325.2). Classification (NCBI taxonomy): domain Eukaryota; kingdom Metazoa; phylum Chordata; class Actinopteri; order Salmoniformes; family Salmonidae; genus Salmo; species Salmo salar. The sequence goes on along the minus strand of NC_138310.1, from coordinate 18,588,041 downwards.
CTGTACTAGAACCATAGTAGATGGTTCTAGAACCACAGGTTTCATTGGAAAATCTCCATGGGGTTTTCCACTAGATGGCACAGCCACAAAGTCAAAATTGGCTATATATCTTAAAAAATATATAAAAACAAAAACAATGTAATTTAAGGTTAGGCATAAGATTAGCTGTGTGGTTAGGGTTAATGCTAAGGTTTAACATGTGATTTTAAGAAGATAAATTGTATAAATGGGGGGGGTTGACTTTGTGGCAGTGTTAACTAGTGATGACCCCACCCTCTTATCAGCTCGCAGCTAGGCCGCCCAGCTCTGTTGTTATGTAGCTAGTGCTCTCTGCTGGATTGACTGTGTAGATGAAGTTTCACATTTTGCTGAACTCTTTCTTGATGATCTGCTGTGGCACAATCATAGCAGCCACCAGGTGGAGACATAGTACCAATGTTGCTATCACAACCCCTCTAGGAATTGTACTGTACTTGAGTGTTTTTTATATGTTGAAACCCAAACATAGTATTTTTAAAAACCATACAGTTTGTTTCTCATATTGTGGTGCTTATGGCTGTTCGGTGTGTTTTCCAGCAATCAGGGAAGATGGCATGCCAGGAGGGAGAAACAAAAGCATTGGGCCTGTTCAGGTAAATATTCACTGTGCACTCTACTACAGCTAATTAAAGCTAGTTTCCCACAGTGACTTTGATATTTCAGAACTGTTCTGAATTTTTTATTTCAATTTAAATAGCTTACTAAGAATTGTTATGTAAAAATGCTGGTAATTTCTAACCCATTGCCCTGAACTGTGATATTATAAATGGAATTGAACCCATCCTTGAAAGTGATTTCATGCTCACATTAACTTATCATTTCATTAGCTGTCTTTAAACAAGGTAATTGGGCAAATCAGCATCCCTAATTGCTTGCAGCACCAGTCATTATTTACAGTGTTCAATTCAATCTATGTCATTAACTCCTCCCGAGTTGAAGCGATGAGAGAAGATCGAAAATTAGGGGGTAAAAAAACCCAACATTAGATGAAGGATTAGCCATGCTTTTCAAATATCATTTTGGGATAGCTAAGATGTGGGTCGTTCCATGTCATTTCAGCAAGCCATGACACCCTCCATCTCAGATTGTTCTGAAATCATTTCTGCAGTTAGAAACAGATAACATAAGCATTCCGGAAGCATTATTTTGTTGAAATATAATTTGATCTCTTAGAAATTAAGCTAATTGACTGCACACAAATTGGATATTTTAATTTATAGGATTCATATAATATTCAATAATTATAGTACCTAACATCCAATTTGGACCAAACTTTTTTCTACCAATGAGTAAGACATGAGGAATCCAAAGAAGTGGTCAAAAGCCACCTACAGACCCCCCCCCCACCCCACCCCCCACATCAATCCCACTCTAAAAATAAGTATGTAGTATCAGTTCCCTATGTTTGACAAATAGAATGGAGCTGAGGCTCTGAGTATTGTTTCTTCATCCTATGTAATGTATTCTCAATGATTTTGGCCCCAAAAAATGTTTTATCCTGTTCAGAGAAATTAGTCATTGAAGTTATTGGGTTTGTGTCCCATCCCACATCCCAATTAACAAGTTCTGACCACTAGATGGTGCTGTTCCTGCTATTAGGTGATCTTTTTTTAAAGATTCCCCCAACCCCCATTATTAAAGGGATAGTTCACATAAATTACAAAATTGTAATATTGGTTCATACCCTGTAAGCAGGATGGGACATAAACACTTCAAAAAATGACACATTCTTCCGAACAGGGGAAAAAAACATCAACAAATTCACTGAGAATACATTACATAAGATGAAGAAACAATACTCCGAGCTGCAGCTCCGTACTACATGTCAAACATAGGGAACTGACACTATATACTCATTGTTGGGGTGGGATTGGTGTGGGGTATGGGGGGCTTTTGACAATTTCTTTGGATTCCTCATGTCTAACTCATTGTTAGAAAAAAGGTTTGTCCAAATCAGATGTTAGGTACTATAGTTATTATTAAATATATGAATCCTATATATTAAAATGGCCAATTTGGGTGCAATCAATTAGCTTAATATCTTAGAGATCAAGTTATATGTCAACAATATAATGTTGCAGGAATACTTATCGGTTTCTAACAATAAAACTATTTCAGAACAATTTGAGATGGTGGGTGTTGAAATCCTCTTTCTTGTGTTTTTTGAAGTGGAACGAGCCCTGTATGTGTGGGTGGGTGGGTGGGTGCGTGCGCATGTGCATGTGCATGGTGTGGCCTTGTGCCTCTGTGGAACAAGTTGTCCTAGGATAATTATACCCTGAGCAACAGTGCTATGTTAATCCATTCAGATGCCTGAAAACAATGCTGTAGTATTAACAGCTAAAGACTTGAAGTACCCAAGGGAATGAATTATAGTAGTTAATGGGCTTGCCAATGCCATGACTCTTTACATATTCTCTCTCTCTCTCTATCTCTGCTGTCTCTCTGCTCTCTCCCTCTCTCTCTCTCTGTCTTCCCTCTCTCTCTCTGCTGTCTCTCTCTGCTCTCTCTGCTCTCTCCCTCTCTCTCTCTCTGTCTTCCCTCTCTCTCTCTGCTGTCTCTGTCTGCTCTCTCTCTCTCTCTCTCTCTGTCTCTCTCTCTCTGTCTTCCCTCTCTCTCTCTCTGCTGTCTCTCTCTGCTCTCTCTGCTCTCTCTCTCTCTGTCTTCCCTCTCTCTCTCTGCTCTCTCTCTGCTCTTTTTCTGCTCTCTCTCGCTCTCTCTCTCTGTCTCTGTCTCTGTCTCTGTGTCACAGATCACAGATGAGGAGATTGAGCGGATCATGTCGGGACAGGAATTTAAGGAGGAAGCCAGTCTCCCGGAGCACACCTGGAGCAACAATGGTGACAGTAGTGACCACAGTTCCCCTAGCAACGGCGCCTCCGAGGGCAACCAGCCCTCACCCGCATCCACTCTGTCATCCAAGTGAGTTAGCAACTCCTCAACATTAGGGAGCGTCGTAGCCATTGTCAGCAGTTTGTCCGTTTACGAAATAATGAAGTGCCCCTGACGTCTCATTGCCAAGTTAGTAAGGTGTTTGCCACTAGAAGAATGCCTGAATGCAGTCTATTCAGACTTAGCAGTGATATCTGTAGAATGAATTCGTACCCGTATCTGCTGTTCTTGCTGTGGAGACATGCATAGTGTCTATCTACAAGCAGCAAGGCTAAATATAGTCTATGTAGTGTGGTGGTGTCTATTTGAATCTCTCTCTGTATCAACATCAACTTATCTATATCAGCCATGTACTCTGATTATGTTAGAAATGCAGAGAAATAGTTATTTATCAAACCTCAACAACATGGGCACCCTTAACAATTTCTGGCATTTAGTGTAAGTACAGTATGTAATTGAACAACTATTGTGAGTGAATTAACTCGCGGCAGTGACAGTTCTACTGTGTCTTCCATAATGTCTGAGGTGTTAGTGTGTTTGACCATTGTGTTTTCTCTGTCCAGTCGCTCTGTGGAGTTGAATGGCGGCTACACGGCTGCTCTCAGAGACCAGTACATGAACACCCCCATGAACACCCCCTACCAGCTGCTACCTCACCTCTTCAGCTACCATGCCCAGTCAGGCCTGCTTCCCCCCCAGCCCCGCAGCCTCTACCCCCAGTCGCACCCCCTGGTGCTGCAGCTAGTGGCTGCAGAGGACCTGGCTCCACTGGCCACCCCCATGCTGATAGAGGATGGGTGAGTAAGCCTGCTTAACCGGAAATATCTGCTGAGCCCTCAAACCGTGGCGTGTTTTTTTGACATACCAATTCCAGCAGACATCTATTTGGAAATGTGTTTTACAATATGAATTGTTCAACCGTGTGACCAGGTCAGCTACAACTCCTGGCCCAACACAATGACATGAACACTTTGCTGTTATGAAGCCTGTCGATATTCACATCCGCGTCTCTCTGTCTCCCCTGTTATGTGTGTCAGGTACAAGGTGACTCAGGTGGAGTTGTTTGCGCTGCTGTGTCGTCTGGCCGACGAGCTGCTGTTTCGTCAGATCTCGTGGATCAAGAAGCTGCCGTTCTTCTGCGAGCTGTCCATCGAGGACTACACCTGTCTGCTCAGCTCCACCTGGCAGGAGCTCATCCTGCTCTCCTGCCTCACCATCTACAGTGCGCAGATCTTTGGAGACCTGGCCGACGTCACCGCCAAGTACACGCCCTCTGAGGGCGAGATGCAGGGGTGAGTATTGCCCGACAGTGGGATCACTGTCAGGGTTAATTAACCAATGATACTAGGTTGTGTTCACGTTTATTTTGGAATCATTGTATGGAAGGAGACCATTTAGCTGGGACACCATCCTCTTCTGCCGAGTGGCGCAGCGGTCTAAGGCAGCGGTCTAAGGCGGTCTAAGGCACTGCATCTCAGTGCTTTAGGCGTCACTACAGACACCATGGTTTGATTCCAGGCTGTATCACAACCAGCCGTGATTGGGAGTCCCATAGGGCGGCGCACAATTAGCCCAGCGTCTTCCGGGTTTGGCCGGTATAGGCCGTCATTTAAAAAATGTAAATAAAATTCTCCTTTTGTGTTGGCGTTCATTTATTTTTTATTTAACCTTTATTTAACTAGGCAAGTCAGTTAAGAACAAATTCTTATTTACAATGACGGCCTAGGAACAGTGGGTTAACTGCCTTGTTCAGGGGCAGAACGACAGATTTGTACCTTGTCAGCTCGGGGATTCGATCTAGCAACCTTTCGGTTACTAGGCCAACGCTCTAACCACTAGGCTACCCTGCTGCCCCAGATGTTAGAAGGCAATAGTCTTTGCTTACCTAGACTTATGTTATTGTAGTATTTTTGGGAGGTGTGGTGGCTGAATATGGCTCTAAAGAGAAGGGATGATGTCAAAATGTGAGTTGTGTTTCCTTCTGCAACAACAGTCTCCTACAGAGACCACCGTTCCACTCTGTGGGTTCACAATCTCTAAAGGCTGTGATATTTCGACCATTACATCGGGGTATATTGGTTTTGGAAGTGTGCCAGTGAACTGTCCTGTGAGGTGGACGACTCCTCAGGACTGTGGCTAGCACTGTCTGGGCCATTATGAAATACAGGTCTGTCCCTCTGTCCCAGATTGGCCATAATACTGTGGGGGCTTGGTTGTGTGTAAATCAGACCAGAATTATCAGCCCTTTTGGCACACTTGTTCCTAATTTTCTATTGGATTTACGGCTGGGTTGTGTTGCAATGGCCCATTTGCCTGCAGTTTGCACATTCAAGGAGAAGGTGTCTGATTTACTAAGCCAGTGCTAAGCGGTGTGTAGGCACATGTACTAAAGAGATTAAGATTTAAGGGGAGCTGCGGAGACGGGTATAGAGATTGATGAGCACAGTTGTTCAGTTTGCCATATTTAAGTACATGCTCCTTCCTTAAAGCTAAAGGAAATGTTTAGTCAGTGAGATGAATGTCCTTAATCACTTGTAGTGGATCAGGCCCCCCCCACTGCTCATCATCTTATTACGGTCATGATTGAATCAACTATCATAAATCTACTCTCCCTTAACTTTGTTATTTCTTTGTGATTTTCCACTTCTGTAGCTGTGTGTACAAGAGCTGGTAGTCTTGTTGATTTTGTGGGTTGTTTGCGAGTGAGCGGGCGTGCGTATCACATTTCACAACCTCACCATGTTTCTGTATGCGCCGTCTCCAGGTTCAGTGAGAATGGCATGGAGGTGATGGAGAGGCTGATCTATCTGTTCCGCAAGTTCCACCAGTTGAAGGTCAGCAACGAGGAGTACGCCTGCATGAAAGCCATCAACTTCTTGAACCAAGGTAACACACACACACACACACACACACACACACAAACACAGTACTGATCCTTAAGGAATTTCCTAAACTCCTCCGCTGCTCAGATGCTTTATTGAATAAAAAGAATGCAAACGTCACACATACATGAACAGTAGCTAAGGTCCTCTCCTCAATGTGTCCCTGTCTGTCTGTGCAGATATCCGCGGTTTGACTAACGTCTCCCAGTTGGAGCAGCTGAACAAGCGCTACTGGTACGTGTGTCAGGACTACACTGAGTACAAGTACCCTCACCAGCCCAAACGCTTCCCTGAGATCATGATGTGTCTGCCAGAGATCCGCTTCATGGCAGGTAAGTTGGGGCATCTATCGGGGATTGGCATGGCGGGCGGTGTATTATGAAATGCTAATATAAAGGTCCATAACAAGGTAGGTGATAGGATAATTGTTCTGTACTCACACCCTGTGAAACATGTTTCTTTCCAGGCAAGCTGGTGAATGTTCCCCTGGAACAGCTCCCCCTTTTGTTCAAAGCAGTCTTGCACTCCTGCAAATCCAGCCTAATCAGCTACAGGACAGGAAGTTCCCCCTGTCTGACTTCTACGGGTACCTCCCCTGGGAACTGAGCCCTGCCCTGCTGGCTCTAGGACCATCCCTTTACTCAGAGCTGGCCTAGGGGGCAGGGCAAGGGACTGGTCCTCCTTCCTGTGAATGTGACAAGCAGCTAGTTTTATAAAACTTTTTTTTCTCTATATATTTATTACACGACAGAGCTGAATGTATGCTGATTTATGCTGTGCACATGCTTCTGTACAAACTAAATGCACATTGATGCATTGGTCTTTGGAGTTTACAAGTGTGTATCCGATTGCTCAATGTGTCGGTGTTGCCATTGTTAGAACTTGATTTTAAACATTTATTTTATTCGGATGGGGCCGGATATAAATGAGTTGACAAGTGTTTTGAGACTACCTCAGGAAGATTTTGTTTCTATTTTCAGGTACCTTTTTCTCGCTGTTTTGAAATGAAGAGTTGCCCAGTCTAAATCCAATCCCTGTAAATGCTTTAAACTCCTGAATCGTAGATTGATAAGTAGGCCTTTACCACAAAATTGACCAAAGGCATTGCTGTATATTGAACCAAAGATAAAAAAGCGTTCACCCCTGCAATCAACAAATGAATATTCACTACTGGTGTATTGTCCCCCTTCTTGTAGTATTTTTCTATACTGTGTTACACACACCCTCTCTTACAGAACCCACAGACAGACTTCCTGTAAGGGATGGGCTGGTCAGTTTTGAACATTCCTAGACTTTCAGTGAGGTGACATTTATCTGGATTGTGGGATCTTCGTAGAAAACGAGCATACGGGTATTTTCTACAATCATAGACTGCGGAACAAATTGAATTGCAGGGGTAGGGGAAGTTTGCTATTAGCTGTATTGATTTTTGTTGTTGTTGACCAAAGTGTTATGCAAAGCTTTTTCAAGCAGAACCCATAGATGGGTGATGAGCCGATAGCTCAGTGTAATGATTTCTTATCAATGAAGGACCCGAATAAGAAATGAATCAATGTGCGTTGGAGCTGGAGGGGAGACCTTCTGCTGACAGACAGACACACAGTGTAGCTGGTTCCCGTCCTAACCCCTAACGCTGAGACACCACAGACAAAGGCCCCACTGTCTTCCCTCCTAGTCCCTGTAGCACCCATTTGTTGCTCCAGACATACAACTTTTAGCCCTCCACTGGTACTCCCTTGCCCAATCCTTAGCCTCTGCACATGCTCATTGGGTTGGTGGTCCAGTCCGCACAGTTAGGCTAGAAGGAAATGCTGGCCTGCTCATTTTTACTACTACATCTTTAGACAGACAGTGTTGGGTTAGGAATGCTCAGGTGACTACTTTTTGGCTGTAAAAGAGGAGAGATGGAGGAGACATTAGGGGCTTGTCTATTCATCTGGAAGGACTAGAGGTTACTTCCGGCTTGCACATCATCTGAGACAGATATGCACATTGTTTTAAAAAAGAAACATACAGAGAAATAGGTTCTTTATTTTCTAAGTATGAGATGATAATTTCACCCACTTGAAGAGTCTTTTTGATCATTCAAGTTTTATCTGTTTCATAGTAACCGTTGTTTGAACATTTGGGGCAATGCAGTCCTTAAAACGACTCTCTTTTATGCGTGCTGTGGTGAGGCAAGACACATTCTTTGACCATGACCTTGGCAAAGTTCCCACCCTGCATGCTCCTCTCTCTCAGGTCCTTGTGGACCTGTATTTAAACAGGGTAAAGTGAGTGTTATGTATTGCATTCAGGAGTTATTCAGTGATCACAATGCTGATGTACTTGTAGGATTTGTAGTCGTAGGATTCAGGACATTGTAGGTCCTTTTTAGAAGGTGTTTTCTTTTTCAAATACTTTCCTGTTTTACAAAAGTGAATGTGTTGGTTTTAAGGGCATGTTTTAGAACAGATTGTTTCAGAACAGATTTAAAACAACTGGTGAACCAGTACTCCCAGTTCAGTGTTGAGCTGATTTGGCTGAAGGTGGTCTGAGACAGGGCAGAAATGCCAGAGATGCCCCTTTCCAAACTGAGCATGCTCAAAATAACCTCAACTATCAGGTAGGCTTACTCTCTCCCTTCATCACTACTGTAAGTCCATCCTAGTTTGTCTATCTCAGCCTTAACACTACTACCTGCCTTAAAGGACAATTTGTCCGTTGTTGACATAGTCCCAAAAATGTTTTGCTTGTCAGCAATCAATTTTAAAGATATGTAACTTTCAGAATACAGAAATCATCCCCATATGATGCATCTCTGGGTGGAATGTTCCTTTAACACTGTACTATCTTATGCCCTGAACCTTTGAATACTTTCACCAATGGTGTGTTCTTTCTTTCAGTAGTTTTCAAGTAGCCACCTTTCCATGTTTTGTTTTTATACATTTTCAATGTTATTGTTAAAGCTAGAATCCTTAATTAGAACAATAACAAAGTGGTCACCCCGCCTTAGTTTTGGTAAAAAGCTGAGGGATGGGCCTGGAGAAATGTAACCACTCTCAAATTCATAGACAGAGCTATGGATGCAAGGACTGACCATCCATGACATCAATTCTAGTTTTAACCATGTTTTGAGGCTATACAGTGTTTGTTTACATTGACATGGATGTTGGATGTGATTCTATCAACTCATTCCCTTGTCTCTGCTGTAATTTAAGTTCCCAAAGAATATAGTGCGTATGGTATTGATATTACAATTCAAAAGTGTTTATGGATTGATCACTTTTGCTATTACCAAAAACATGTTACAGATTTGATGAATAAAATGATATCTGCAGACAGTGAATTAACTCAGCAGAAGACAGGCACCTGTGAAACTGGTAAATAGTATGCATATTTATGCATGATCCTTCACATGCAAAGCCTTTACTGTATTCCCCAGTGTCATTTGGGCCTGAGGTGTGGAGTTTTCAACTCAGATATTAGATGGGAGTCACACACTGTTTTCTTTCAGTTGACCATCTGTGAACAAAGCAGAGAACATTGCGGTGTGCCAGAAGCCATGGTGGGGAGCAGCCAGCCACTGGTCTGGGGGGCTCAGTGCATATGGCACTCCTAAACTCAGGGATCAGACATTTTTAGGATACTTGTGTTTGAGACCCTAGCCCAGTGCTGCTGCTGCCATACAGTGTCACTCTGGCCATCATACATGAATATAGGGACTCTAAGTGGCAGATTATTCCTCGCAGTCTCTTTTCAAATCAAACGTTACATTGCTACCTTGCTGCCAACACCTCTCATGTTTTGAAACACATGTAATACAAACTCATTACCATTCTTACTATTTTCTGGAATGTGTTTTTACAGATAATGGATATGTAATTTGCAATTTCTATACTGAAACTACCTCTTTTTGTGTGTCATCACGTTGCTATCTTTCACACAGGTAATGTTTAAAAAAAAATCATATTTATTGGTTTCATTGCACCAATGTTCTGTTATTTTGTGTCTCTTATTTCATCCAGTTACCTCGCTGTTACCTATTTTGCATGTAAACTTTTCCTGATATGTTTTTCCGTGGTACCTCAGGAGAAACTGCAGCCTCACCCTTGGTGGATGGGAGTCAGTTTGACCACCTTGCCAGTTTACATTTACTCTGACAACTTTGCTCTGCGATCGATCATGTACTTTACAACGTCACACCAAGTGATCAATGAAAACGGATCAGACTGATGACTTATCTACAACATCATGACCGTACATTACCAATCATAAACACTTTAAGGACTCTTGAAAGATTAGTCCAAATGGGGACTAAAAGAGATCCAAATAAAATCAAACACACCTGATTACCATACCAAATCATTTCTATGGGAATCTCGGCATACTGTATGTAATCACATGCCATAGGCGGTTACCATTTGTTCACTTTTCTGCGGTCGTTTTATCAATACTTCCCATTTTACTGGTGAATCAGTGTTTCTTTGTACAGTTTATATAGCAACATGTAACCCAGTATGGTATTCCAATCAATGTATTGTGTTCATTCACTATATTTATATAGTTTAAGATGGGGTGTACCAAACTATGTAAAGGCGAAGTGTAAAGACTTTAAAAGGGTTAAATGATCAGTATCATGTTTGATATTTAGAATGCTGCTTGTGAGTGATTATTCATTAGAATGTAACTTTGGCCCTTCTGTCATATCCTGTTAACATGCTTTTCTTCACTCATCTCAACAATGAATGGTTTTCTGTTATAACAGTGTTATTACAAGCTTATTCAGTGTTATTACAATTCATTCGTTGAAGCTCCTTATTAAGGAGCCCACAATGGGGCAACTAGAGCAGATCAAATCAGAACATATCTCAGGGAACAACGTCTTAAAGTATTTCCGTTGAATCTGCACCACTGGATACGCAGATGAAATGCATTACATTTTTATCTGCCATGTTTTCTTCTCCTTAAAAGGATACTTTAAGGGATCCCCAGAGTCAGGTGAACTCATGGATACCATGTTTATGTCTCTGCATCCAGTATGAGGGAAGTTAGAGGTAGTTTCGCGAGCCAATGCTAAGTACCGTTAGCTCAATGAATGGAACTCAAATGCAACAACTAGCATGCTAGCTGTTGCCATAGATTTCCAGTCATTGCGCCGATTCAGAGGGGTTGGGTTAAATGCGGAAGACACATTTCAGGTGAAGGCATTCAGTTGTACAACTGACTAGGTATCCCCCTTTCCCTAATGCTAGGTAGAAGTGACTCGGACTCTGGGGAAGTAGATAAAGGGTTTCATTGCCAAAATCCCGAAGTATCCCTTTAAATCTTTTGAAAAACCTCTCTCCTCTGCTTTTCTTACTTGAACTACCTGTGACAAATGTGATCCATATGTGTTAAACGCATGTTTAGAATATGTTAGGACTTGAAACCAAATAAATGTGAACGTTATGCAACTGTGCAGTTGTTGTCATGTCAATTATTATTTAACAGGTTAGTGACCAGTGTGAAGAGTCTATGCTTCCCTTTTGTTTGATGCTTATTTGCTATAAACAAAAATAACCATTGCTATCTGATAGTATTAAGCTTACCAAGACATGTACTTGTACATCTAGGGTTTAAGGGACACACTCTTTCTCTGTCATTTGAAGCCCGTCAGCAGATTTTGGATGGGCCTAATCTGTGTGTCCCTGACCCATCTAGCCTAATTTGTTTTGCAGACTGAGAAAGCCTATCATTCACACACACACATACACAAAAACAAACCGTTCCTGCAATAGAGAGAGAAAGATCTGTATCTAGACAACATGAATTATGATCATCTACATTTAGGGTGTAACTAAAACGCAGGACCAGGGACAGGATCACAGTGTACTGCACCTTTGGTAGAATCTGAATGCTAAAGCTGAATGGAACTGCAATGCATATTGAAATGTAAAGCAATGAATCTCAATGCCGTACTTCATATAGTCAAAGGAGAGGAGGAGATCGAGGCCAAACACACGATCGACAGTGACATTGTCCTGTTTAGGTTATCTGGAGATTGATCAGTGGAGCTGCTGCTTGCATCATGTCTGTGATCCGGCCCAGGAGTGGTCCATTGGCAGAGAAGGGCCTACTTATCTGCTCAAGGCTGAGCAAGGCGAGGGGATTTTGACAGGCTGTTCTAACAGCAGCCCCTCTTCTCTCCTCTGACAGGATCCCCTCCTTCACTGACTGACCTCCACTCTCAGGCTCACTCAAGGCTGGAGGTGTGGAGTCCCTTTCAATGGAGATGTATCATGCAGGGATAACAAAGGGGAAAATGTATCCTGTGCATGGATTGTGTTGAATATGATGGTGTATATCTGACATAATAGCAAATCCTATCAATACCACTATTTACATCTACCACACACAATAGAGAAATGGGCCATACCATGACAAATGCAGTATACACAATTCAATGCATTATTATAACCCTATAAAAGTCACAAAATCATTAACATCGTCAAGACCAAAATATTCTGAACCAAATATGGTTATAGTATGTGTTGTGCAGCTCCCAGTCAGGACAGGGTTGAGAGGTCTTAATTGCAGGCCCTGGCAGCGTTAGGTTTCGAGTGGCCCACCATAGCGGGAGCTGCCCTTTAGAAATGCCACCCTCTGAGCCAGGTTCTCTTATCAGAACTAAAAGTCCAATATCCTATCTCTTTGATAAGAGCCAGAGGTTTGATAAACACAGAGTTGGAGCTGAGATAGAAGAGCACAGTACCACAGATTTAGGGGAGTATTGCTGCTTTGATTAAGATGTAAAGACAATCTAGAATAAATGACACATCTTTACTTGTCTTGCCAAGGGGTTTCATCATAACAAGCCTTTGCGAGTCACACACATATTCCTCCTCCAACTGCACTATCATTTGTTAATTTTGTTCGCTCAGTGCCTTGACGGTGTATGCTTTTACTGTAATATGACTTTGTTGGTAGCAGTGATGGTGTTGGTGTTTAATTCAACTAGCCCCATGACACCTGCCTGTGCTTTAGGTTGAGCCCATTTACGTTACTCTTGGAGACGTGTCAAGGCCTGACCCCTCACCAAAATGAGAGAGATACAAGTGAAGAGAGAGAGAGGGGGATGGAGAAAGTGAGGTAGGAAAAATCCTTAGAGAGGGTGGATAAAGACATAGATAGAGAGAGAGAGTGAAAGAGATAGAGAAAGATAGATAGAGAGAGAGAGCATTTCGGGAGCATGTAGCATGGACTGTAGGGAAATGGCGGCGGCATCAGAGAAATGTGAGGGAACAAGGTTAGATCCCTCTGAAAGTGTGTCAGTTGGCAGAGGGTGAGGAATGGTGGGACTGTTATCGTAAGGCAGCGGGGCTGGAGTGCGCCAGGGTCAAGGGGAACAACATGATAGGGCCCCCCCAAGGGAAGTGGGGAGATGTGGAGAGGGGGGAGACGAGAGAGAGGGGGAGATGACCACACCTGGAGAAACCACACTTCAGGAGCGTGGCAGAAAGGACACAGGCCAATAAATCCAAGTGGACACTGATAGGCCTGTACTGTCAAGGCTGAAAGACCCTTGAATCTCCATAATGATCTTCTGGTTGCTAAAGGAGAAATCTGCGGTTTAAACAATAACAAAGTTGGGCCTGGAGAAATGTAACCACTGTCAAATTCATAGACAGAGCAATGAATGCATTGACTGATCATCCATGATATTAAAATAATAATTTTAACCATGTTTTGGGGCTATGCTGCTTGCAAACAATGGAGTAAAGCAAGCTTATATTTTGAGTTCTTACTGTATATGCTATTCTTCAAGAATCAATGGGTAAATAATTAATTTCAAAGTTTAAAAAGTAAATAAATAAATCATTAAATCGATGTTCAAATGGCAGATTGCCCCTTTAAAGATGTACAACAGGAACAAATGACATGCCTGTTGAGTTTATAAGGAAATAACAATCGAAAATGGATTCAAATAATTTGTATATATTGTTTAAGATATGTTTGGCCTTATAAATATACATATATTTTAAATATATATTTTGTTCTTGTCTCCTCAAATTCTCTGTCTGGTGTCAGAGATTTATAATGGATAAAAAGCTATAAATGCTATAATCTTACCTAATGAATACCTACCAGGCTGTTGTAACCTTGAATGCAAATGGGCTTCTGGCAGACGCCAACATTTGAACATCTGCTCGTCCAGTTAATCACTTCAATCTGATTCCCTTCATGAGAGCATGCTCATAAATGAAAACAGCATTTTAATAAATGCTCATATCAAACATTGAGCGATATAACCCTGATTCTCAGGGCCAGGAAATGAAATTGAGGGAAAACAAATGAGAATTTGTTTAAAGTTTTGTATTTGCGTCTATAACAATTTGGAGGCAAAAGAGATTGAGGACTTTTAGATCTGTCTCCAAATTTTGAGAGGAGAGTTTTGGTCAAGGACAGCTCCAGGAGGTTTGCCAGGCAGTAACAGTAATATCTGTACTGTACATGTTAAAGTGGCTGTACTGTCCAGAGAGTCTATATTGACAGATCCATCTCAAACTTTTATTATAGTACACTACTCTGTACTAGACAACTGGGTTGCTCCTGTCTTTCTCATTACTGAATGTTTTGCCAAACAAACATTTATAAATGCGGTTTCTGAAGATTTCTGACATGTTCAAATGTGAAGGACAGAGCATTTTTGGACTGAAGTGAAAGCAGAAAAATATTCTAAAGAGAGATGTACTACAACAATAGACTGTATAGGCTCTTTTGATGCATACCAAGTTGATACTGCATGAAATTACTTTGACTGCTATAATGGATTATTAAACCAAAATATAGGGATATGTTTAAGTGTGTGCAAGGTTTCATTTGAGGATGACCTTGTGAGGGCATGTTTCTATTGTTGTTGAACACAAAGCTGATTTCTCAAAAGAGCACTAAAGGAAACGGCTGTTAAATTTCAGCAATAAGTCAAGGCCAAGGAATGGTATTAATGTATTGAGGTGCTCCATCTATGCTGTAGGCCTTGGCTTGCATCTCCCAGCTCTGAGCATCAATGAGGCTAAGCACAAATACTGAAAGGCCTGCATTGTTTTATTGGTTTCTCCCAATTACTATTCAATACCGTCTCCTACTACCTTATTATTACTACTTACTTACTTACTAATTACTTACTTACTTACTTACTTACTTACTCAGTGGTGTAAAGTACTTAAGTAAAAATACTTTAAAGTACTACTTAGGGAGCTTTTGGGGGTATCTGTACTTTACTTTACTATTTGTATTTTTGACAACTTTTACTTTTACTTCACAACATTCCTAGTGAAAATAATGTGCTTTTTACTCCATACATTTTCCCTGACACCCAAAAGTTCTTGTTACATTTTGAATGCTTAGCAGGACAGAAAATGGTCCAATTCACACACTAATCAAGAGAACATCCCTAGTTATCCCTACTGTCTCTTATCTGGCGGACTCACTAAGCACAAATGCTTCGTTTGTTAATTATGTCTGAGTGTTGGAGTGTGCACCTGGCTATCTGTGAATTTCAAAAATCAAGACAATTGTGCAGTCTGGTTTGCTTAATAAAAGAAATTTGAAATGATTTATACTTTTACTTTTGATACTTAAGTATGTTTACTTTTAGACTTTTACTCAAGTAGTATTTTATTGGGTGACTTTCACTTTTACTGTAGTCATTTTCTATTAAGTTATCTTTACTTTTACTCAAGTATGACACTTTTTCCACCACTGTACTACTACTTACTTAGTACTTACTTCCTATAATAATTAATAACTAATACAATCCCCAATGCTCACAGTAGGCCTGCTGTCCATGCTTCAACCACTACTGAAAGAGTGTTTGGTTTTGTAGTCCTTGGTAGTTTATATGTATCAAGATGGTAGTCTATATACATAGAGTAGACCACCAGAGGGCATAACTCCAAAATAGTCATTACAGATACCCATGTTCATCTTGTCCATCACATTTCATCAAACCCCATGGTCTATTGTAAATGTAATTAATATGGATATATGAAACTCTTTGAGGGATTTTTTTTTTAGTTCCAAAGTAATTCTAGCTCTTAGTAAAGTGTTTGTGGTTTTAAGCATTGACCTTGTGGGAAGACACTGGCGGAAACCCCTTGCACGTTTGCTTTCTTAAGATGCTATTGTAGTTTGACCATCTTTGTTCCTCCTCCAAGTGTTTTATTTGGTTTCGTTTGTACAGTACCCTTACCCAAAGGACAAGCGGAAGACACTGACATATGTATTGAGCCAGGGGTTATCGTATTGTTCATGCTTGCTTTGTGATTTGTTATTGACAAGTAGAAATGTAATCTCTCAATATATGTATATTCTTCTGAGAAAGCAGTCTCCACTTTCTTCTGTATCGTTCAGACAGCTCCTCTTTGAGGCACAATTGATCCAATCAATAACTGGTAACGGTTGTTACACCTGGGTGAGATGGCTACACCTGGGTGAGATGGCTACACCTGGGTGAGATGTTACACCTGGGTGAGATGGCTACACCTGGGTGAGATGGCTACACCTGGGTGAGATGTTACACCTGGGTGAGATGGCTACACCTGGGTGAGATGGCTACACCTGGGTGAGATGGCTACACCTGGGTGAGATGGCTACACCTGGGTGAGATGTTACACCTGGGTGAGATGGCTACACCTGGGTGAGATGTTACACCTGGGTGAGATGGCTACACCTGGGTGAGATGGCTACACCTGGGTGAGATGTTACACCTGGGTGAGATGGCTACACCTGGGTGAGATGGCTACACCTGGGTGAGATGGCTACACCTGGGTGAGATGGCTACACCTGGGTGAGATGTTACACCTGGGTGAGATGTTACACCTGGGTGAGATGGCTACACCTAAACTGACGTGCTACATGTTACATCCAGTCAGTCTGTTCTACTGTAATTCCATCCTCGTCTGAACCATCAGCATGTATTTTCTATAGCAGAATTATATAATGAAAATAATACTTACTTTTTTAATAACTTTTTTTGGTGACATATTTACTCTTCTTTTTTTTTTGCTGTGTTACATGTAAAAAAGATGAGCATAAATGCACTTTCACCTATATAGCAATTGTTTTCCTATACTTTTTTATCCCAAAGATTCTGCTGTTTTAGCAGAAAATAGCTGCAGATGGCACAATGAGCAAAATATAAATGATGAAGTCAAAACAACATCGAAGCCCCAATCCTGCTCTTTATTTATTGTCCTAATATATCTCAGAGACAGAGACAGAGCGCTTCTGATGCTGGGGTACCATTGACCTGTAGCCACAGCACACTCGCAAAACAAAAGAGTGCTGGAGACAAACATTAGATAGGCCATATTTCTGGGATTCATTGACAAGAGGCCTAGCCTGGTGTCTGCCTCTGCAGGCCCTCTTCCTACTCCTCACCCTGTCCTGACAGTGGGCTCAATGTTTGTTTTCTGCCTCTTAGATATAATAATAGGATGTGTTGATAGCCTAATCAGGGACCTTGTTTTTGCCTAAACTGAGACCTTGGAGGGTCACTGCCCCATACTAAGATCCTTCACTGCAGTGGGCTCACGGCACTATAGGATACATACAACAGGAAGTGTAGGATAGATGTCTCATTAGCCTTAGTCTCATAGAGCTAATGCCTTTAGTACAGTTACAGTTAATGCTGCTGGTGCAATAACAACCATAGTGTAATTCAAATGTAATAGTTTAAACTCCTGCTTTGCACCACCTCATAGGATAATAATCATGTCCACAACCTGCAAACAATGGGTAGAATGGAGAATGAAGCAAATGTTTATCATGATTCATGAACAGGAATTCCAAAAGACATACCTTGTGGGTTTTGTATTTCTCCAGCTATGCAGGCCAATTGATACAACTAGAATGATGAGATAACCAAATGCCTGGTGTAGACTTGCAATGTTTCACCACAAACGTTATGAGCTTTTACACATTCAAATAAGAGGTGGAATCGATCTTGGCCTTCAAGTCATTACAATAGACAGGCACTTGAGCACAATATCTTAAAGGTTCAATACAACCGTTTTATCTCAATATCAAGTAATTTCTGGGTAACAATTAAGTACCTTAATGTAATTTTCTTCAATTACAATGGTAAAAATTAACCCAAAATTTCTCAAGCAAGAATTTTGCTAGGACTGTCTGGGAGCGGTCTGAGTGAGGGGCCTAATTGGACGAGCCTAATGGGAGGGATATGTAACCTCATAGTGTGGAAATCTATATAAAACAATGGAAAATTACATTTTGGACTGCACTGGGCCTTTAAGAATATAGCATCTCTATACAATATCTCCTCTCACCGAACCGATGTTCTAAATCCACATTATAAACTGGGTGGTTCGAGCCCTGAATGCTGATTGGCTGAAAGCCGTGGTATATGTTTGTAACAGCTTTATAATAGCAATAAGGCACCTCGGGGTATCCATTCACTCCGCGTTGCGCCGTGCGTAAGAACAGCCCTTAGCCATGATATATTGATCATATACCACACCCCCGCATGCCTTATTGCTTAATTATACAAAGGGTGGGTCTAATCCTGAATGCTGATTGTTTAAAACTGCATTCCAGCCCGTGTCTATTCCACAAGTTAACACCAGCTAAATCTATGACATTGAAATGCCTATTTACTCTGTTCCATCTGACTGCGCAATCCACTGGCTCATCACTGCAGCCAAGCAATGTATAAACTTGATCTCCACTATGAAAAGCATCTAGACATTATCTCACATTTCTTTTAGACTAACATTTAGTTTTCAGCAGCGGAAGATGTGTATAAACGTTGCTGTCTGTCTCTCCGACATTTGCAACATTGTTTCAATATTCAAAAGTGTTCATGGCTCTCATGAGGACCGACACGGGACTGGAAGACCCAGAGTTACCTCTGCTGCAGAGGATACGTTAATTCGATTTACCAGCCTCAGAAATTGCAGCCCAAATAAATGCTTCACAGAGTTGAAGTAACAGACACATCTCAACATCAACTGTTCAGAGGAGACTTGTGTGAAATATATCCAGCTGTCCCATAGCAATGAACATGTTGGGAGTCAGGACTAGACAGACAGGCACACAGCGTTTCTCAGCCAATCGAAATCATGAATAAACTGGCATCATTTTTATGGATATATATATATATATATATATATAAAGAAATGTAAATTGAAAAAATGTAAAACGAAACGAAGTGCAGCTAGTTTGCATTCTTTCCAGCTTCAGTTTGAAGTGATTGTGTTAGCTGTCTTGTTAGCTTGCTCCTCTGAACCACAGTGTCAGAGAGAGACGGACAGATAGAATGACCCGAACAGATAGAATGAGTCTAGCCGGCTTGGGTAGCAACCCTCAATTTGTGTTGGCACTATATATTGTGGAAGGATTAAATAGTATGAATAAATTCATCAAAATAACGTTTTTAATGAAAATATGTCAATCATTATTTAAATATGTTGGTAACCCGTTGTACAAAAGTGATAATGCACTCGAAGCCGGTGTTATTGTCATGGTTTGCCGGCCCTCGACTACCTCTCGGGCCTACCAACACCCATGCCAATATATCCTGCTAACACTGGCTTCTCAGGCATTATCACTTGATTGTACACACCACTGTCATTAACACAGAACATACTGTATCCTAAAGTGGTTATTTCAGACCTAATACCACTGCAGATTTATTACAATGAACTCAAGAAAAAACGTGAGTTTTATTAATTTGACTAAGCTGCGCTGGTGGCAACAATATAATTGAAATTGGACTCAGGTAATTATCATTCCTGATTTTGTAAATGTTCTGCCTTGGAGTTTATCCACGGGAATTGTAGATAGATGGTAGAGGTTCAGATGATTATGTGTGCCTTTATGGTCACTGAGGGGCTTGCATTACACAATGCATTGACCTACTGTCATTAGATTGCTGAAGTATATTAGTTACATATTTTCTACAATTGTAAGGCGATTCCCTATTGTCTTTGTCATAGCCAAAGAATGCCAGTTTCACAGTAATAAAACATTCATAATTACATTAGATGATTGAACTGCCATACACAGTGCTCAAGGACAGACACTACAATATGGATTGTTTGAAATATGTCAATTTTCTGGCATATATGATACTGATGAGGTATAGGACACTGATAGCCCCGTACGATACACTGTGTCTGTATGTGTGCATCTCAGTTATTATATTGCTTGGATTGTGAAAAAAGGGCGCATCATCGTATCCGTAGTCGTCACATGACATGTCGATGACCAATAAGAACTTTAGTAACTTTTTCGCTATTTAATAAAGAAGGAAGAGCAAAGACAAAGCTGGAAATGACTGCAGTTATCCGTGGAGATCCCCATTTTCCTAAATCATCTGTTTTTAGGCTAAGTATTTGTTTTGTATATTCGGATTTTATAAGCTATCCAAAGTGGCCAAAGTTTTGCAGCATTTTATTTAAGGTTTTATTATCGTCGACGTCTGGCCTACCTCATAGGTAATCAAATGTTGGGAGAAAAGGCACAAGGTAAGTCTAATAATCCGCTAGTTGAATCTGTACAATTGTCTTAAACTTTGGATATGCCAACATTAACTTTGTAAACCCACAGATAGGCTTATGCAATATTTTATACATATAGCAATATGCCTCTAATGTTTTGTTGTAGCAAGTCCATTTCGAATAGCCTATTTAAAGTCATTAAGAATGAGATAGAACACAATTTTTATAAAGAAATTCTGTCTGCGCTTCCCATATTTGTGGCTTGCCCGTAAAGCATAATGCATCCTGACAAATATTATATAAACCTCGCATAAGCCTTCAGTAGGCTATCTGAGAAATAAGTTATTCAAAACTATTTATCCTTGAACACTTTTATTTTTTGTTTGTTTGGCTCAGTAAGAAAAATAAGAAAAATATTACGCTAGCTACCTAGTTTGGCGCATTTGAAATCAAAGTGGTACAAAATGAAATGCTTCCTCTCCACATCTGAACTTGAGGTATCGAGTAGGCTAATAGATTTGCATAATTGCCAGAACGGCAAATAGAGTCAGTGTGAATCAGTGAATCTAATTTAATTCTACAAAATAGCTTATACCCAAACAAAATAATTAAGCCTACTTATCGAATATAACCTAATCCTCCTATTTTGTAATTAATAATTATAAAAAGATAGTTAATAGACTAACGCTCCTTGTTGAAATGTATTGTTGAAACAGCCTTGAAATATAATTAAGTCATATGCAAAGAGGCTGCGTTTCCTTTGATAGATCTACCTAGCATATATCTAAGGCCTACTGATGTGAAAGTATACATCTATCCTTTGATGCGTAGGCTAAAGGCCAACTCATTTCTTGTAAAAAAAAATATTGCTGTTCACATCAATGGCATAATTTAGTCACACAATTAAAATGAATTATGAAAACTAAAACGACTGATGATTATGATAGTAGTAATATCAATATCAACAAACAACATGAATAATAATAACAATACTTGTAATAACGATCGATATAGCCTAACAATGCTACATAATATTAATATAAATATTATTAATAATCATACTAATAAGATGAATAAGACAATACTACTAATAATAGGCCTACTAATAATATTAATTGTAATGGCTAATATCACCTTCGGTCATCCTCTGTTCCTTTTTGATGGTTCACGGCATTCTCCTTCAGATTTGACATCTCTAACCGTTTATTATGTTGCAAGACAGAGTACACCGTACCGCTTAGGAGGTTGTTTCCTAAATATAGGTGGTCGCATCCACCGCTCATTGACCAATCTCCCAGTAGAAGAGCCTTGAGTACAGGACCTGTGCGCGTGTCGAAGGCTATGCGTGCGAGGCGTATAAAGACAGAAGACTACTGAAGCTGAAGCGCGCGTGGCCGTGTTGTGTTTGGATTATAAAACGCGTTATTCTATCCTGGTTTGGGACATTTCATGATTAATAGGGTTAAGCACTTGGAAGAAGGGGACAATAAAGGTATCCATCTATGCGTCTTATATTTGGCGTCTTTTGGGCTCAATGAATCTGTCTAATCATGTGCCTGTTTAATTTTAGGATAATGTTGGTTGCCCCTAATAGACGTAACATAAAAATGAAATTGAATTCAATTGGATTTGAATAAACTATTAATATGAAAATGGTATGTACGCTCGCATACAGTATGTAATCATCGGTCTTATTTTTGTGAAATAGACTAAAACTATTGCCAATCAGCTCTCATACAAATGCGAATTTCACTAGATCAACTATTTATCATGTTCAATGTGGAAATCAATAAACTTCTGCATTCTTCCCCTATGTGCATTATGATTTATCAACCCATATTAAGATCATAATTATTATAAGCCAAACTTGGTTTTGTTAGGTTTTATGACTATTTGAATTAAGTTTGTTTTAAAAACAGACATTTTTGTCACAACTGCTATGAATCCTGCAATTTCGTCCTGCATTTTACAATGTGTCATGGGCAGTAAATGCATTCGATTAAGAAACGGTACTTTATTTGAATGAATTGATTAATTACATCCCTGCGTCACCGTTTTTCTTGACCCTTGATTTTATTCGCTAACTAGGCGTCCCTTTGAAAGTAATGGACTACACCTATGATGCCGATTTGGAAGAATTGTGTCCTGTTTGTGGAGATAAGGTCTCAGGATACCACTATGGACTCCTTACATGTGAAAGTTGTAAGGTATTTTTATTTGGAATTACTCATTATTTAAAATGTCCTTTTCCCCCCTTGTGTTTGTGGGTATTGTGGCCCGTCAACCTAATGTAGATATTTTCTCCAGGGCTTCTTCAAGAGGACAGTCCAGAACAATAAGAGGTACACTTGTGCAGAAAACCAGGAGTGTAAAATAGACAAAACACAGCGGAAGAGATGTCCCTTCTGCCGATTCCAGAAATGCCTCAATGTTGGCATGAGATTAGAAGGTATGGTTCTCCTCATCATTTTACCCCTTAATTTGACGTTATCAGTGAGAGCATTTCAACGTTATTGTCCAGAAGAAATATGCCCTTAATGTTGTGGCATATTTTTACATATGCAAATAAAATACAATTTTATGACTGTAGATCTATTTGCATTTTTAAATAATTTGCTATTCATCTAAAATATTTACATTTCTTCTTTATGGTCAGTAGGACTACACTAAAAATAAAAGGTATCTGGAGCATCCTAGGGGTTCTTCATATTGAAACTGTGGGGAACCCCTACAAGTTCTTCCAAGAACCCCTTTAATGGATCCTCAGATAACCTTTTGAAGAACCTTTTGGGGTACATTTCTGAACTATCCCCCCTCCTCTATTATTATTATTAATAATAATATGCATAACAATAACACACTTTTTTGTTGTCAGTGTTTATTTTAATTTGAGTGGCAAAGCAGAATAAAATATCAAAATATGATGTAAACTCCCAGCAGAGCCCCAAGTCCACTGGGCATACCCTCTGGCGTGTTGATGTTAATGTGTTGATATTATCCGTATCCATAGTCAGAATGCTTTTGCAGTGCATGGTGATTTAACAGGTTTGCTGTTATATTCATCAGAGGTGTAGGGAGGGTGAAGTCTGTGAATCCAAAAAAATAGTAATTATACAGATGATTAACACAACATGCACACGACAGTATTCACCTTGGTTTTTGTGGTAAATGTGAATGAAAAAACTTTTTGTTAATGGTTTTCACACACATACCTTGTCCATAATGTAGAGGCCTATGGGATTTTCATTGTATAACATACCAATACCAATTGATATACCTTTGTACACTACGGTCAAAAGTTTAAGAACACGTACTCATTCAAGGGTTTTTCTTAATTTTTACTATTTTCTACATTGTTGAATAATAGTGGTACATCAAAACTATGAAATAACACATATGGAATCATTTAGTAACCAAAAATGTGTTAAACAAATCAAAATATATTTGAGATTTGAGATTCTTCAAATAACCACCCTTTGCCTTGATGACAGCTTTGCACACTCTTGGCATTCTCTCAACCAGCTTCATGAGGTAGTCACATAGAATGCATTTCAATTAGCAGGTGTGCCTTCTTAAAAGTTAATTTGTGGAATTCCTTTCCTTCTTAATGCATTTGAGCCAATCACTTGTGTGTGTGTGTGTGTGGGGGGGGGGGGGGGGGGGGGGGGGTACAGAAGATAGCCCTATTTGGTAAAAGACCAAGTCCATATTATGGCAATAACAGCTCAAATAAGCAAAGAGAAATGACAGTACATCATTACTTTAAGACCTGAAGGTCAGTCAATGCGGAACATTTCAAGAACTTTGAACATTTCTAGAAGTGCAGTCGCAAAAACCATCAAGGGCTATGATGAAACTGGTTCTCATGAGGACCGACACAGGACTGGAAGACCCAGTGTTACCTCTGCTGCAGAGGATAAGTTCATTAGAGTTAACAGCCTCAGAAATTGCAGCCAAAATAAATGCTTCACAGAGTTCAAGTAACAGACACATCTCAACATCAGCTGTTCAGAGGAGACTTGTGTGAATCAGGCCTTCATGGTCAAATTGCTGCAAAGAAAGCACTACTAAAGGGCACCAATGAGAAGAAGAGACTTGCTTGGGCCAAGAAACACGAGCAATGGACATTAGACCGGTGGAAATTTGTCCTTTGGTCTGGAGTCCAAATTGGAGGTTTTTGGTTCTAACCGCCGTGTCTTTGTGAGACGCGGTGTAGGTGAACGGATGATCTCCGCATGTGTATTTCCCACTGTAAAGCATGGAGGAGGAGGTGTTATGGTGTGGGGGTGTATAGCTGGTGACACTGTCAAATCAAATCAAACTTTATTTGCCACATGCACCGAATACAACAAGTGTAGACTTTACCATGAAATTCTTACTTACAAGCCCTTAACCAACAGTGCAGTTCAAGAAGAAGAAAATATTTATCAAGTAGGCTAAAATAAAAAGTAACAGAATAAGAATAACAATAACGAGGCTATATACAAAGGGCATCGGTACCGAGTTAGTGTGCAGGGGTGCAGGCTAGTTGAGGTAATCTGTACATGTAGGTGGGGGCGAAGTGACTTTGCATACGTAACAAACAAACAGCGAGTAGCAGCAGTGTACGGGGGGGGGGGGGGTCAATGTAAATTGTCCGGTGGCGATTTTTATCAATTGTTCAGCAGTTCAATGGCTTGGGGGTAGAAGCTGCTGAGGAGCTTTTTGGTCCTAGACTTGACGCTCCGGTACCTATGATTTATTTAGAACTCAAGGCACACTTACCCAGCATGGCTACCACAGCATTCTGCAGTGATACGCCATCCCATCTGGTTTGGGCTTAGTTGGATGATCATTTGTTTTTCAACAGGACAATGACCCAACACACCTCTAGGCTGTGTAAGGGCTGTTTTACCAAGAAGGAGAGTGATGGAATGCTGCATCAGATGACCTGGCCTCCACAATCCCCCAACCTCAAACAAATTGAGATTGTTTGGGATGAGTGGGATCGCAGAGTGAAGGAAAAGCAGCCAACAAGTGCTCAGCATATGTGGGAACTCCTTCAAGACTGTTGGAAAAGTATTCCAGGTGAAGCTGGTTGAGAGAATGCCAAGAGTGTGAAAAGCTGTAATCAAGGCAAAAGGGTGGCTATTTGAGGAATCTCAAATCTCAAATATATTTTTATTTGTTTAACACTTTTTTGGTTACTACATGATTCCATATGTGTTATTTCATAGTTTTGATGTCTTCACTATTATTCTACAATGTAGAAAATAAAATAAAAAATAAGAAAAACCCTTAATGCTTAGGTGTTCTAAAACTTCTGACCGGTAGTGTATGCCTCCTCCTCTGTATACCTGCAGACACAGACACAAAAGTGAGCAGTTCAGTCATCCACACCCAGTTCAGCTAGCCTTCAAATGATTCTTATAGCAAACAGTTGAAGTTGGAAGTTTACATACACTTAGTTTGAAGTCATTAAAACTCGTTTTTCAAACACTCCACAAATTTCTTGTTAACAAACTATAGTTTTGCCAAATCGGTTAGGACATCCACTTTGTACATGACACACGTAATTTTTCCAACAGTTGTTTACAAACAGATTATTTCACTTATAATTCACTGTATCATAACTCCAGTGGGTCATAAATTTACATACACTAAATTGACTGTGCCTTTAAACAGCTTGGAAAATTCCACAAAATGATGTCATGGCTTTAGAAGCTTCTGATTGGCTAATTGACATAATTTGAGTCAATTGGAGGTGTACCTGTGGATGTATTTCAAGGCCTACCTTCAAACTCAGTGCCTCTTTGCTTGACATCATGGGAAAATCAAAAGAAATCAGCCAAGATCTCAGAAAAAAATTGCAGACCTCCACAAGTCTGGTACATCCTTGGGAGCAATTTCCAAACGCCTGAAGGTACCACGTTCATCTGTACAAACAATAGTACGCAAGTATAAACACCATAGGACCATGCTGCAGTCATACCACTTAGGAAGGAGATGCGTTCTGTCTCCTAGAGATGAACATACTTTGGTGCGAAAAGTGCAAATCAATCCCTGAACAACAGCAAAGGACCTTGTAAAGATGCATGTGGAAACAGGTACAAAAGTATCTATATCCACAGTAAAACGAGTCCTATATCGACATAACCTGAAAGGTCGCTCAGCAAGGAAGAAGCCACTGCTCCAAAACCGCCATAAAAAAAGCCAGACTACGGTTTGCAACTGCACATGAGGACAAAGATCGTACTTTTTGGAGAAATTTCATCTCTGATCATCTCTGGTCTGATGAAACAAAAATAGAACTGTTTGGCCATAATGACCATCGTTATGTTTGGAGGAAAAAGGAGGAGGTTTGCAAGCCAAAGAACACCATCCCAACTGTGAAGTATGGGGGTGGCAGCATCATGTTGTGGGGGTGCTTTGCTGCAGGAGTGACTGGTGCGCTTCACAAATTAGATGGCATCATGAGGAAGGAAGATTATGTGGATATATTGAAGCAACATCTCAATACATCAGTCAGGAAGTTAAAGCTTGGTGGCAAATGGGTCTTCCAAATGGACAATGACCTCAAGCATACTTCCAAAGTTGTGGCAAAATGGCTTAAGGACAACAAAGTCAAGCTATTGGAGTGGCCATCACAAAGCCCTGACCTCAATCCTATAGAAAATTTGTGGGCAGAACTGAAAAAGCGGGTGCGAGCAAGGAGGCCTACAAACCTGACTCAGTTACACCAGCTCTGTCAGGAGGAATGGGACAAAATTCACCCAACTTATTGTGGGAAGCTTGTGGAAGGCTACCCGAAATGTTTGACCCAAGTTAAACAATTTAAAGGCAATGCTACCAAATACTAATTGAGTGTATGTAAACTTCTGACCCACTGGGAATGTGATGAAAGAAATCAAATCTGAAATAAATCATTCTCTCTACTATTATTCTGACATTTCACATTCTTAAAATAAAGTGGTGATTCTAACTGACCTAAGACAGGGAATTTTTACTAGGATTAAATGTCAGGAATTGTGAAAAACTGAATTTAAATGTATTTGGCTAAGGTGTATGTGAAGTTCCGACTTCAACTGTACGTATTCGTACCTCTGTTGATTGATTTCCTTTGAATTGTGTCCATTTTCTGTTTTACAAAGATTTGCACAAATATGAAAGATAGATGGTATCATCATGAAATAATATACATTTATATCATATAAGGGACAAACCTTACCTTAAATTGAGGAGATCTTTACATTTTTCAGTTAAGTGCCTGCACCTGCTGTCCTTTCACATTCAAATCCACGTGTTTCAGTTGGGCAGTTAGGTTCATGCAAGAAACCCTACCAACTAAGGAAGTTCCTCAATGAACCCCACCTCCTATGGGGTTCTTGGAAGCACCTTTTTGGGGCAATTTTCAATGTCAAGTATCCGAAGGTTCTTCAAAGAACTTTGAGGATCTTAGAAGAACCCTTGTTGAACCCCTACATTTTAGAGTATAGAATGGATTTTATAGCCTGTCTTAGCAATCAGTTGCATCTGGATTGTCAAATGTTTGTGCAAAAGTTGTAGTGCATTAGGGACAGACAACATACAGTCCATGTGGTTTTGTGAGGGGCTAGAGCGCGCAAAACATGCCGGGGGCCAGAGCGCCGATTTCACCAGTGATTCCCAGGCATGTGATGCGAGAAAGCACCTGTTTCCGTGGAGAAATGACACATTCTTGACTTGCTGATAAAACTCTGGGCTTCTCGCTGATGGTTTTAAGCGTTCTATTTATATCAACAAGCTTAGTGTTACGTAACGTCAAAGGCATTAGCTTATGTTGTATATAGTAAATTGTCAAAAAGATAATTCAAATGTGTAGTAGAATAAAGGAGAATGGGTCACACTTTCAACAAACTATCTGTTAATGAGCAACTGCTTGCTACAGTTAGGGTTAGGGTAAGGTTTCGAATAAGGGTAAGGGTTAAGTTTAGGGTTAGGAAAAGGGTTAAGGTTAGGGTTACAGCTAGGGTTAGTAGATAGTTAGCTGAAATGCTACTGATACTGTAGTCTATCCAAATAAAGTGTTACTGGAGTATGATACCCTGGCGGTTGTTTTACATTGCTTTTTCCAAAAATTGGTTCAGGAAACTGCCAAACATTCCTGACTAAATTAGGGTATTTTCCTGTGCACTTGTTATGGCTGTATTTTCAATGATAGACGTTTGAATGAGTTTCTCTTTATAAGGGCTTACATGAGGAATTATTTTACATGATTGACATTTTTCCATGATATCTTTCTGGCTATAGTAGCCTAGTAACAAATTGCATATAACAGATCCACTGTTGTCGATAAAGGTTCTGTTTCTCAACATGATGTCTCTTCTTTGACAGCGGTGCGTGCAGACCGCATGCGTGGGGGCAGGAATAAGTTTGGCCCCATGTACAAGCGGGACAGAGCCATGAAGCAGCAGAAGAAGGCTTTGATCCGTTCCACAGGCTTCAAGCTGGATTCTGCTCCTCTACAGCTCTCGCCTGTACAGACTAACTATGGCTTCACCGGAACCCTGCACAGCCTCCCCTCCCTCCCCAAAGGCCTTATGCCCTCCATCCCAGCCTCCATCAACCCCACAGACTACGAGGCCAGCCTCTACGGACCCCCCTCCTTGGGGGTGGCCATGCAACCCCATGGGCTCCTGCCCACCCAGTACCAGTACACAGCATTCCCCAGCAGGGCCATCAAGTCTGAGTACCCTGACCCTTACACAAGCTCCCCAGAGTCTCTGGTGGGGTACCCCTTACCGGACGGGTACCCCTCCGGTGGCTCCCCGCAGCTTCCCAGCCAGCACCCCCTCGTGCTGGAGCTGCTGCGCTGCGACCCAGATGAGATGCAGATGCAGAGTAAGATCATGGCCTTCCTGCAGCAGGAGCAGAGTGGCCGGGGCCGGCAGGAAAAGCTGAGCACCTTCAGCCTCATGTGTCGCATGGCCGACCAGACTCTGTTCTCCATAGTGGAGTGGGCCAGGAGCTGCATCTTCTTCAAGGAGCTCAAGGTAAGCTCACAGGCTCCAGTCCACAGGGAAACGATAGGCGAGAGATGCACATTGAGAAATTATCCTTATAATCATGATCGCAGTATCATATCTTATCATTGTAATGTTCGTACTTAATAGATAAGTAATATCAAGAATATTCAAGAAAAAATTATAGCGGTAGATCTTTTATCTTTTGGTTACCTGATGTCCTTTCTAAAACGTTGCACCCACACACAGATATTGGCAGTAAAGAATGAAGGCCTGTGTAAAATGATCTATTTATTATGACAGATTGTTGTCATTGTTTCTGTATCTCCTTGTTCCTGGTGGAGGCACTCAAACAGAGCAGCAGTTAAAGAGGTGACACCATAACCCATTCTGTTTCCCTCTGTGTAATGATTTGAGATGCATCACTGTCCAAGCCAGATAGGCCTTGTACTTTAATTCTCTTTGTCAACTGAATGGTGTATTTGAGTTGTGCTATACGGTACAGCACAAGTTATTGCCCCAGTCAAATGTTACTCCCGGCCCCAAAGGAGAAAGACATCAATACTGTTGTCGGACACTGTGGTGGCTGACCTGGATATGTTACAAAATACTTTTCTATTTTTAAACATTTCAGCAGTTCACCCTGCATTGGTATGAGAAGTCTGATGGCACTACGTTGTGATAACAGTATCTGCTAAATGAAGTAAATATAATTGTAAATGTAAAAATTACAATTGCAAAGCATGCTGAGAATTATTCTAAGGAGCTCCGCCCGACACAAGGCCAATAATAATACCCAGTGTGCTTTGCAGTTAATTTTTGGATGTGTATTTTCATATATACATTTACATTTTGATCATTTGGTAGACACTCTTATCCAGAGTGACTTGCAGTCAGTGCGTTCAACTAAGGCAGATAAACAACAAATCTCAGTTATAGCAAGTAAAACGTTTCGGTAACCGTTACTGAGAATGTTGTTGTTTGGGCCAGGTACTTGGAAATGAAATTCTGTACTTTAAAATACAAAATACATGTATTTTAATTAAAAGCTTTTGAAAATATAAGTATTTTGTAGTCTATTTTGATACATTGATCTTCATTGTATTTTATAATTGTATTTAAAAAAAAATTCCCATCCATGGTGAAGGCTGACCAGTGCTATTGCTCAATGGTCACTGTGCTAATTGTTCATGCTGTTCTCAGCCAGAGAATGGTTTGTGACGGGAACTTACTAATGGATTGTTTGTTCTTGTAGCACCAGATCCGAATTGAAGCGTATATTTAGAAGCAACTTTTTGTCATGTTATTGTTATTTCTCTCTCAGCCTTATCTTAGTGACAGTGAGTCCATTGTGTGGATTATCTGATGGGCCACACTCCCTGAGTGAGAAAGGAACATGGTACAGTGCCTTCTGAAAGCATTCATATCCCTTAACTTATTTCACACATTGTTGTGTTACAGCCTGAAGTCAAAATTGATTCAATATTTAAAAAAATCCTCACCCATCTACACACAAAACCCCATAATGACAAAGTGAAAACATGTTTTAAGAAGTTTTTGCAAATTTATTGAAAATGTAACACAGAAATGTCTATATTACATAAGTATTCACACCCCTGAGCCAATACTTTTTAGAAGCACCTTTGCCGGCGATTATAGCTTTGAGTCATGGGTATGTCTGTATCAGCTTTGCACATCTGGATTTGGGGATTTTCTCCCATTTCTCCCATTCTTCCATTCTCAAGCTCTGTTAAGTTAGATGGGGAGCGTCAGTGAACTGCAATCTTCAAGTCTTTCCACAGATTTTCATTGGGATTCAAACCTGGGCTTTCGTTTGGCCACTCAAGGGCTTTCACATTCTTGTTCAGAAGCCAGTCCAGCGTTACTTTGGCTGTATGCTTGGGGTCATTGTCCTGTTGGAACGTAAATCTTCTCCCCAGTCTAAGATCATTTTCACTCTGAAGCAGGTTCTCATCAAGGATTGGCTTGTATTTGGCTCCATTCATTATTCCCTCTATCCTTACCAGTTTCCCAGCCCCTGCCGCTGAAAAGCATCTCCATGTTTCACGGAAGGGATGGTGTTAAACGGGTGATGAGCTGTGCCTGGTTTTCTCCAGACATAGCGCTTTGCATTCAGGCCAAAGATCTATTTTTATCTCATCAAACCACAGAATCTATTGCCTCATACTCTCAGAGTCTTTCATGTGCTTTTTCATTAAACTCCAGGTGTGCTGTCATGTGACTTTTTCTCAGGAGTGGCTTCAAGGAACTATGTAGTTCTTTCAGAATGGTCATTGGGTTCTTGGTCACCTCCCTGACCAAGGTCCATCTTGCCCGGTTGCTCAGTTTGGTTGGACGGCCAGCTCTAGGCAGTCTGGGTAGTTCCATATTTTTTTCAATTTCCCAATGATGGAGACGACTGTGCTCTTGGAAACTTTCGACACTCTAGAAATTGTTTTATACCCTTCATCAGATATATGCCGCATCACAATTCTATAGTATAGTTTCTGCTCTGACATACATTGTCAACTGTGGGACCTTATATATACAGGTATGTTTATTTTTAAATAATGTCCAAACAATTGAATTGGCCACAGGTGGACTCCAATCAAGTTGTAGTGACATCTCAAGGATGATCAAAGGAAATTGGATGCACCTGAGGTCAATTTAGAGTGTCATAGCAAAGGGGTTTGAATACTTATGTAAATGATACCCGAGTAGACTCAAAAATACCCAAGACAACTCAAAGCTATAATCGCCGCCAAAGGTGCTTCTACAAAGTATTGACTCAGGGGTGTGAATACTTATGTAAATTAGATACTGTATTTCTGTATTTAATTTACAATAAATTAGCAAAAATGTCTAAAAACATATTTTCACTTTGTCATTATGGGGTATTGAGTGTAGATGGGTGAGAACAAAATCTATGTAATCCATTTTGAATTCAGGCTGTAACACAATAAAATGTGGAATGAGTCAAGGGGTATTAATACTTTCTGAAGGCACTGTATCTTTGTATAGGCTGTGTCAGAGAGATACACACAGGGGCCCGTGACCCCTCACTTTAGTCTTTCAACTGGGTTATTTTAGGGATGGTAGGCCTATATGCCTCTGAGGACCCATGTTCTGATGTAGTGATCAGTGGTCAGGAGTTACTGCAGTACCGTCAGTACTATGGTGTAAGACCTGACTGGGGAGGAGAATTCTGCCCCCGGACTCACAATGGTCTGAGACATAACATCAATGATAGTAATGGGGCTTTTGTTTTGAAATAATATCAGATTAAATGGTCATCATATCTGATTTTATAAAATGTTATGTAATCTCATCTAGCTATGGGATTATGCTTATGGAAAATGTGAGAGCCTGTGTGTATCTGTGTGTATGTGAGTGTGTGTGTGTGTGAAATGTTGCGTCTGTGTCCGTCTGTGTGCCGAATCCTCCTTGAGAAAAAGTACAGTAGGTTGCTGTGCCCTTCAGCTTCCTTCCCATGACCCCTCCTGATGAATCAAGACGTTTTGTGTTGGTCCTGTAGCTCCAACCGGGAGCAAGATTGGACTTCTCCTCTGGACAGATATATAGTTTCATTCAAGGGGTAGTAATTCTGTCATCCCTGTGCCAGATGAATGTGTGTCCGGGTGCGGGACAGCGCTATTAGGGGGCTACAGCAACACTCTGTGTGTCACCAGCTGCAGAGCTGCAGAATTACTGACTGAGGCGTCCTTCGGCTCCCAGAGTAATATGTACTAGCAGTGAGGAGTGTCCAATCACCCCCCCCCCACTCCAGCCCCTCACACACCACACACCCCCATCAGCTTTAATGCGCTGGCTAGGGGGGTGACGGAGGACACGGAGAGGTGAGGAGGTTGGAGAGGTCATCTCTGTGGCTCGTAAATGCAGCGTGATGAGACGCGAGACACTGACACCAGACCCAGACGCTGGAAATATGGCACAAGGACCCTCATCTTCCTCCCTGGGTTTTATAGTCACCCCATTTATCTGTCCACCTAGCTATGTGTGTTTCAGGTGGAACCACACTATCCCATGTGGATGCTAGCTTTTAAGGGGGTTGATGTTAGATTGATGCCCGCTTGAGATTGTAATATCAGTGTAGGCTGTTTTATTTGACATTGGATTTGACATTAGATTGGTTCTCCACTACCACTATGTTTTGCCATCTGTGTGGAATGAGTTTAAGCTTTGAGGTGACCTGCTGTTTTCTGTCTCCTCTTTGAGGTGGGGGATCAGATGAAGCTTCTTCACAACTGTTGGTCTGAGCTGCTGGTTCTGGACCATGTCTTCAGACAAGTGCAGCACGGGAAGGAGAGCAGCCTGTTGCTGGTTACTGGACAGGAGGTAAGCAGCCTCACAGTTCCAATAGAAAACTAATACAATGCTCATACATTCATGAATACCAGAAATACATACACAGTCACACACGCATGCCTTCATCATGTAGTCATTACAAATATACAACCTCTATGGATAGCAATAAATATTTGCGTAGATAGATTTATTTAGCAATAATGTGTATCTATACGGTAATTACTGCTATTACACTGTTCCAATGTAATTACCACACATTATTTCAGTGACACAATATAAAGTGGGACTATATCCACAAATAGATAGATAGCCTACTACTGTATGTGGAGACCCTGTGAGGGTAAGGACAGCCTTTTCCTGACCAAATGATGACCCACACAGATGCCTGCTCTTGTTTTTCCACATTTGGTCATGTTTGGAGATGCAGAACAGAACAGGAAAAAACAACCATCAGCTGATGGCTTCAGCTTGTCTCTGCAGCTTGTAACTGACGCCTGGCTTTGGGGAAGAGAGGGGAAACATTTGTTTTTATTTTTGTCTTGTTAAAATGGCATTATTTATTTCTCATAAGACAGCAATGGAAAACAGGGCATTTTTATCTACAGACTAGGTTTGTGCGAACAGGAAGAAGTTTTATTATTTCTAGAAGCTACTATGGGAATTGGAGGATTTAACGTCCAATATGTTACATAACACTTAAATCTCATTAATTTAGAAAGTGGGGAGAAACTACAGCTATGGCCGTGATTGGAAGTCCCATAGGGCGGCGCACAATTGGCCCAGCGTCGTCCGGGTTAGGGTTTGGCCGGGGTAGGCCATCATTGTAAATAAGAATTTGTTCTTAACTGACTTGCCTAGTTAATTAAAGGCTAAATATAGCTTTTTTTATTTTTAAATACAGCTGACTCATTGTATGGCATCTATGTATCTGTATTGAAGTAATTCAGTAAATTTGTACTGTATGTGGTGTGTTTCCGGCACAATTTAAAGCCTGTATACAGCAAAACATCATGTTGTCCTCCGGTGCTGTGTTGCAGATGGATCTGTCATCCATGGGGTCCCAGGCGGGGGTGACTCTTTCAGGCCTGGTCCAAAGAGGACAGGTGCTGGCTGGGAGGCTGCTGACCCTGCAGGTGGACAGGAGAGAGGTTGCCTGCCTTAAGTTCCTCCTTCTCTTCAATCCCAGTGAGTAGACCACATATATATATATATATATACATATATATACACACATATATGTATACATATATATACATATATATATGTATACATATATATATGTATACATATATATATGTATACATATGTATATATGTGTATATATATATATGTGTATATATATATATATATATATATATGTGTATATATATATATGTGTATATATATATATATATATATATATATGTATATATATATATATGTATATATATGTATACATATATATATACATATATATATGTATACATATATATATACATATATATATGTATACATATATATATGTATACATATATATATGTATATATATGTATACATATATATACATATATATATATATATACATATATATATGTATACATATATATATATATACACATATATATATATATATATATATACACATATATATATATACACATATATATATATATATATATATATACACATATATATATATATATATATACACATATATATATATACACATATATATATACACATATATACATATGTATACATATATATATGTATACATATATATATGTATACATATATATATATATATATATATATATGTATACATATATATATGTATACATATATATATGTATACATAATATGTATACATATATATATGTATACATATATATATGTATACATATATATATGTATACATATGTATATATATATGTATATATGTATATATATATATGTATACATATATATATATATATATATATATGTATACATATATATATGTATACAGGGTTTTTCTTGATTTTTACTAGTTTCTACATTGTAGAATAATAGTGAAGACATCAAAAGTATGAAATAACACATATGGAATCATGTAGTAACCAAAAAAGTGTTAAACAAATCAAAATATATTTTATATTTGAGATTCTTTAAAGTAGCCACCCTTTGCCTTGATGACAAATTTGGCATTGGCAAAGGGTGGCATTTTCTCAACCAGCTTCATGAGGTAGTCATCTGGAATGCGTTTCAATTAACAGGTGTGCCTTGTTAAAAGGTCATTTGTGGAATTTCTTTCCTGGTATACAGAACATAGCCCTATTTGGTAAAATACCAAGTCCATATTATGGCAAGAACAGCTCTAATAAGCAAAGAGAAATGACAGTCCATCATAATTTAAAGACATGAAGGTCAGTCAATCCGGAACTTTGAAAGTTTCTTCCAGTGCAGTCGCAAAAACCATCAAGCGCTTTGATGAAACTAGCTCTCATGAGGACCATCACAGGAAAGGAAGACCCAGAGCTACTTTTGCTGCAGAGGATAGGTTCATTAGAGTTACCCGCCTCAGAAATTGCAGCCAAAATAAATGCTTCACAGAATTCAAGTAGCAGACACATCTCAACATCAACTGTTCAGAGGAGACTGCATGAGTCAGGCCTTCATGGTCGAATTGCATCTACATAGGTGGGAGGCTGCTTGGGCCAAGAAACACAAGCAATAGATAATAGACCGGTGGAAATCTGTCTTTGGTCCAAATGTACGATTTTTGGTTCCAACTGCCGTGTCTTTGTGAGACACAGAGTAGGTGAATGGATGATCTCCGCATGTGTGTTTCCCACCGTGAAGCATGGAGGAGGAGGTGTATCGTGTAGGGGTGCTTTGCGGGTGATTTATTTAGAATTCAAGGCACACTTAACCAGCATTGCTACCACAGCATTCTGCAGCGATACACCATCCCATCTGTCCACAGCTGTCCTCAAAGCAAAGGATGGCTACTTTGAAGAATCTGTAATATAAAATAGATTTGGATTTGTTTTGATGTCTTCACTATTTTTCTACAATGTAGAAAATAGTAAAAAATAAAGAAACCCCTTGAATGAGTAGGTGTATCCAAACTTCTGACTGCTACTCTATATACACTGTATACTCTACCATATTAGATTATGATTAATAGTCTTATAATATATATATATTATTAATATGCCATTTATAAGACGCTTTTATCTAACGCGACTTACAGTCATGCATGCATACCGGTAACGTGCAGTGAGGTTGGTGGCTTGGTAGGCACTGGCTATTATCAAAGCGAGATTTACTCACAAATAAACCTTGAAGCACAAGTTCACCATACAAC
Source organism: Salmo salar (assembly GCF_965601325.2). Taxonomy (NCBI): domain Eukaryota; kingdom Metazoa; phylum Chordata; class Actinopteri; order Salmoniformes; family Salmonidae; genus Salmo; species Salmo salar. Next base: position 18,551,110 of record NC_138310.1, on the reverse strand, counting down.
AGATAGCTCCGACAACCAGAGTGACATAGGCTATGAACTGAGATTGACAAACAATTCTCACCAAATGTAAATACCAATGTAGACAAAATACAGAAGCGATAGCCTACGATGGCGACATATTTGATATGATGTGACGAAATGACACTGAGCTCTGCCATAGACCGATGTAGCATCCACAGTTACAACGAATAGGTGGCACTGAAAGACCAATATATGGACACATTTCATCCGCAAACTCCATAGCCTTTCACAATGGATTTACAAATATTATTACACTTACATATATACACTCATGGCCAGTTTATTAGGCACACCCCCCGTTCACAAAAATAGTTAGCTCCTACAGACAGTGAGTCATGTGGCAGTGGCTTGCTATATAGAACAGGCAGACTGGTATTGAGACATTCAGTTACTGTTCGACTGAACGTTAAATTGGGCAACACAAGTGACCTAATTGACTTTGAGTGTGGTATAATCGTCCGTACCAGGCACGGCAGTTCCAGTATCTCAGAAACGGCCTGGCCTTTTCACACATGACAGTGTGCAGGGTTTCTCGAGAATGGTGCGGCAAAGAAAAAACATCCAGTCAGCGGCTGTCCTGTGGGCGAAAACAGCTCGTTGATGAGAGAAGTCGAAGGAGAAGAATCGTGCAAGCTAATAGGTGTACCACAAACAGGCAAATAACGGCGCAGTACAACAGTGATGTGCAGAACGGCATCTTGGAATACCCAACTCGTCGGTCCTTGTCAAGGATGAGCTATTGCAGCAGACAATCACACCGGTTTCCACTACTATCAGCTAAAAACAAGAAGCGGCTCCAGCGGGTACGCGATAACCAAGACTGGACAACTGAAGAGTGGAAAAACATTGCCTGGTCCGACAAATCCCGGTTCCTGTTGCGTCATGCTGATGGTAGAGTCAGGATTTGGCGTAAGCAGCATGAGTCCATGGCGAAATCCAGACTGGTGTCAACGGTACAGGCTGGGGGCGGTGGAGTGATGGTGTGGCGAATGACCCGAAGAATTCAGGCTGTTCTGTAGGCAGAAGGGGGGTGTCTGACCCAGTACTTGATGGGTGTACCTAATAAACTGTAATTAATAAGTGTAATTAAGTGTAATTAATAAGGTTCTAACTAAATTATCATGTCAACAATTGAAATGACTGAAAAATGCCGTTCAGAACGTCAAAAAAGTGTCTCATCAAAACAAAAATGTTGCTTGATAAATGAAATCAAAGGGATGTTGTCCGTAAATCCAAACCATAAACAGCTAGACTACTTTAGGAAATGAAATACATATTAAAGCCACTAAAGTATAGACAATGGTGAAAATGAGGAAGTAAGCTACAAAGTAAAATCTTTTATAAAGGTTTCTGCAAGAACAGCGCCTCGGGGCTTTCCTATCATGTGATAGCCTACAGGTTAACTCCGTGGTGCTGAATGGACAGCAGCACTATTCTGATGTTCATTCAACAGTAGCTTAACTCGCAAAAACAAATATTGCACATAAGCCTACCTTTACTTGTAAATGAAGTACAACAGGGTGAACCTCTTGGTAACAGGGTTGTATAAGTCTTATTTAATCCTTTGGAGTTTGAAAAGTCTCTCAGTCTCAATTGACATGAGGACCAAGGATGCTGCAGTTGTACTTCCCCAACACTCCCAACACATCATCAGCAAAGGCTGTAGCTCGTTTGTCACGCTTACATCATCAAATCCCCAAAGTCATGTAACGCAACATCACAGAGATCTGGGCTTTGTTTGTAACATCTTTGGTCTCATCTACTTCTACCGCATCAAATGGGCCTGCATTAGGAGGATGTCCTTTCGAATCACGTCACTGACTGCTTCAATCAAATCATCCTGTATTCTGTTTGATGTACCCAAAAACACTGTGGAAGTCTCCAGGTGTCTAGCTAACCTTTCATCTTTTTCAGCAAAGGTATACAATAACGCTACATAGTTGCTACGATTACATGAGCTTGTACTCTAATCATTACCGTGAAATTCAAACTCTTGTTTCCCTCGGTAGCTTGTTGCTCTAATAAGGTCCTTCAAAATGTTTTCCCGCTAATTGATTGCATTTTTGAACATTCGCGCTTATAGCCTTCTGCAATGTGCTAATTGCTGCGCTTATGTGAAAAAATTGCTTAATAGGTTATGAACATTTTAAGTTAAACGATCAGCCTCGTTGCTTTTAAAAAAAAAATATGCATGTGGTTGTATTAATTTAGGATCTATTGGATCCCACAACTGGCCCAGAGTATGTTTGAATATTTATTTATTGCACAGAAGGACAAGTTGGCCAACAGAATAGGTCAACTTTTGTACTATGGGGGATAGTAGATTGACATAGGCTAGTGCTTTTGCTGTTCGTCAGGCCTACTCTTGTTGGCTGACTAACAGTAGGCTAAATGTGGACAGTTCTAACATCTTCAATATGCGCCTCGGAATTCGATAAGAGGGACAGTTACGTCCCGAATGTGTCTGTCTTCATTCACTTGTAGCCTACTTCGCTAAAATGCCTGTGAGAAAGGACCCGATTACGTGACGGCATTGGCTACATCTGAGAGAGCAATGTGCGTGAGAAGGGGATTATGGGTGAGCCTTAGGGGGCCTGGCCCGCCGTACTGCACCTTCTTGCCCGTCCAAATACAATATTGAAATATACACTACCGTTCAAAAGTTTGGGGTCACTTAGAAATGTCCTTGTTTTTGAAAGAAAAGCACATTTTTGATCCATTAAAATAACATCAAATTGATCAGAAATACAGTGTAGACATTGTTAATGTTGTAAATGACTATTGTTGCTGGAAACTGCAGATTGTTTATGGAATATCTACATAGGTGTACAGAGGCCCATTAACAGAAACCACCACTCCTGTGTTCCAATGGCATGTTGTGTTAGCTAATCCAAGTTTATAATTTTAAAAGGCTAATTGATCATTAGAAAACCCTTTTATAATTATGTTAGCACAGCTGAAACATGTTGTCCTGGTTAAAGAAGCAATACAACTGGCCTTCTTTAGACTAGCTGAGTGTCTGGAGCATCAGCATTTGTGGGTTCAATTACAGGCTCAAAAATGGCCAGGAACAAAGAAGTTTCTCCTGAAACTCATCAGTCTATTCTTGTTCTGAGAAATGAAGGCTATGGCATGAGAGAAATTGCCAAGAAACTGAAGCTCTCGTACAATGCTGTGTACTACTCCCTTCACAGAACAGCGCAAACTGGCTCTAACCAGAATAGAAAGAGGAGTGGGAGGCCCCGGTGCACAATTGAGCAAGAGGACAAGTACATTAGAGTGTCTAGTATGAGAAACAGACACCTCACAAGTCCTCGAATGCCAAAGGTCTGCAAGGCTGTAATTTCTGTAAATTAAGGATTCTTTGACGAATGCAAAGTTTGAAGGACACAATTATTATTTCAATGAAAAATATTTATTTATAACCTTGTCAATGTCTTGACTATATTTCCTATTCCTCTTCCTAAACTTAATTTCATGTATGTTTTCATGGAAAACAAGGACATTTCTAAGTGACTTTTGAACGGTAGTGTATATCATTTATTTCACCGAGACGCGCACCGACAAAAAGGAGCATCAATCTCAGATAAAGCATCCGTGCGAGCAAAACAGCCACCCCCTGTTTTGGTAAGTGTATAGACCATGCATTTGATGCTGTCTGGATAAAAATAGTATTGCTGTAACGAGTGTCGTAATGATCAGACCAAAACGCAGCGGGAACGTGTATACTCATCTTCTTTTTAATGTGAAGAAGGAAAAACAAACAAATCACGTATACAAAACAAACGAACGACACTAACAGTCCTATCAGGTGCTCAGACACTAAACAGGAGACACCTACCCACAAATACCATAGAAAAAAACACCCCTCTTAAATAAGACCTTCAATTAGAAGCAACGAGGAGCAGCTGCTTCCAATTGAAGGTCAACCCCATTAACTAAACATAGACATAGAACGACGAGAACTAACAAACAAATAAACTAACAAGAACATAGCCCAAAAACCCCGGAACACTCTAAACAAACACCCCTCTAACATAATAACATAACCCAACAAACCCCGAACCACATAAAACAAACACCCCCTGCCACGTCCTGACCAAACTACAATAACAAATAACCCCTTCACTGGTCAGAACGGGACAATTGCATGCCATACTATTTCTGGCCAGAAAGCGTCAGATACATGTGCTACAGATAGCAAGACAGAGGGGCATGTAAAATATTTGAGTATAATTTAAAATGTTGAAACAAGTAGAAGGGGAGGGGTGTGTGGCGAAGATATGGCATGTCTCTCTCCAAAATACATGCACTCAGCTCTTCGTAATGCGTTTAGCTGTCTCCCGCCAATTCTTGCACATAATTGTTTCATTGTGTGAATTGTTACATATATTACATATGTCACCGGTAGGCCTAGTAAATGTACCGTTAATCACTGGAATTTGGGTACATTAATTTATGTTAATGAATGTATCAGTTACAGTAATTTACTGTTCTCATTCTCGCAGAGTTCACAACCTGCTGCACTTGTGAGAAACATTATCACAGTGCTGTGCCATTTATCACAGTGCTACAATCTAAAGAGAAAAGGTACCTTGAGTATCCTTTAGGGGTTCTTCAAATTGAAACTGTGGGGGAACCCCCATAAATTCTTCAAAGAACCCCTTTTAATGGATCCTCGAAGATCCCTTTGAACTACCCCCCCCCCCACCTATTATTATTATTATTATTATTATTATTAATAATAATAATAATAATAATACGCATAACAATAACACAATATTTTAGTTCTCAGTGTTTATTATGATTTAAGTGGCAAAGCAGAGTAAAAAAGAAGCAGAGCCCCAAGTCCAGTTGGTATTTCCTCTGGCGTGTTGATGATAATGTATTGATGTTCTCTGTATCTATAGCCAGAATGATTTTGTAGTGCATGGTGATTGAACATGTTTCCTGTTATATTCATCAGAGGTGTAGGCAGGGTGAAGTCTGTGAATCCAAAAAAGAGTAATTATACAGTTGATTAACAAAACATGTACAGGACAGAATTCATACCTTGGTTTTTGTGGTTAATGTGAATGAAAAAAACTGTTTTGGTGATGGTTTTCATAAACATACCTTGTCCATAATGTAAAGGCCTATGGGATATTCATTGAAGAGGTAAAGGAGGAGGATGGTAAATGTGATCAGCATAACATACCAATACCAATTGACATACCTTTGTATGCCTCCTACTCTGTATACCTGCAGACACAGACACAAAAGTGAGCAGTTCAGTCATCTGCACCCAATGCAGCTAGCCCAACATTCATATAGCCAAGCATCACATGGAACACATCCACAGCCAAACTCATTCCATAATCCAGTCACAATATAAGTGTGCGACCTAACAGCTAGACTAGTTTACAATGTACCACATCTCTGGTGAGCACAAGAGACTAATGTAATGAAAATAAATGCGTGTCAGCTAAGCTAACAGCAACTAAAGTCTTTATGATGGCAGACATGTTTGTTTATATTTGACTTGGCGAAAACTCCCTAATCCCAGAATGCCATTCACTATAAGACGCAAATAAACAAAGTCAAAGATGGCTGCACTCATTGCCTGAAAAATCTGAATTTAGTTGAGCCACTGTTCAGCATATTACAAATCGTCAATGTACTTGTTACAGTGTACAGTATACAAGAACCGGAGCACATTACTTGACAAGTCGTTTACTGTTTTTGACAAATCACAAAGCAAATAAAATGTTTTCACCTCACAGATCATCACACCAAATACAAGCCTACTGCCTAGCCTAACCGTAGCGAGAACACTAAACAGAGATAAAAACATTTTAGGGGGGTTCATTTAATTTGTCGGGGTTTTTCAAGTCCATGGGGTGTAGAAATGGGAGAAGGTATCGTGGGGGGATATGATGCAGGAAATATTACTTTGATGGGGGATTTATATAAACACAAGTGAAGTTTATACGCTAAATAAAAATAAAACCCCTGGAAAGGGGGGTCTGAGATAGCAACCCTGAGGTACCAAAGTTACAATCTGATGCAGAGTTCAAAACAACTGGGAACTGGGAAATCTCAGACTTCCGACTTCAGTGCATTCAAGACAACTAGGAACTCAGAAAAAAACGAGCTCCGAACGGGGAAAAAAAATAAAACGCTTTTACCGGTCATCCAATTCAGAATTACAACTTGGGAACTCTTTCTACAGCTCCGACTTTCTGACCTGAAGATCATTGACGTCATGATTTTACCTAGTATTCACAGTTGTCTTGAAAGCACCATAAGTCAGTTGAGTGGTCTATCCCTTGTCATAACATCTTTGGTCTGACAGACGCTTACATGACAACCAGAATGCATTGTATGATGTCAACAAACATGGTGCCACACATAGCTGGCAAATAGCTTAGCATTAGCTCATCATAATCAGTACAACATTCAAAAAAGTATTTTACACACATCATATGTGTCCATTACAATCTATGCAAGAATCGTAATGCATGATTTGTCACCAGTACTTGAATACATGTTAATAAAACAGTAAATACATTATGATCCATACATACATATGGTGTGCTACAGCAGAAACGACTACACGATATACAGAAAATAAGCCACTTACTTTGATAGGATTGCATTAATGTCCAAAGTGAAGGCAATGTGGGCGCCAGCCAGAAAATGTACTCGGATAAAACGTTTTTGCAAGGCCTGTTCTGACTAGAGATGCACAATGTCTTCATACCTGATCTTGGGAAACACTAGGGAAGTGATTGGGCTCTTGTTGAAGAGAGAAGTTTGTCCGCTCAGTAAAGCCTCAAACATAAATGGTCCGCAACAGTGAAATGAGTTACTTTTTATGCGAATTAACGAGGAGGTGGAACACACCTCAATTCAAACTGTTGTTAGAAAAATAAACTTGTTAGAAAATCATTTGAAATTGACAAGTTAACCTCTCTGGGTCAGTGGGACGTTTGCGTCCCACCCTAGTCAACAGCCAGTGGAATCGCGTGGCGCGAAATACAAATACCTCAAAAATGCTATAACTTCAATTTCTCAAACATATGACTATTTTCCACAATTTTAAAGATAAGACTCTCGTTAATCTAACCACGTTGTCCGATTGGATTTCAAAAAGGCTTTACAGCAAAAGCAAAACATTAGATTATGTCAGGAGAGTACCCTGCCAAAAATAATCACACAGCCATTTTCAAAGCAAGCATATATGTCACAAAAACCAAAACCACAGCTAAATGCAGCACTAACCTTTGATGATCTTCATCAGATGACACTCCTAGGACATTATGTTATACAATACATGCATGTTTTGTTCAATCAAGTTCATATTTATATCAAAAACCAGCTTTTTACATTAGCATGTGATGTTCAGAACTAGCATACCCACCGAAAACATCCGGTGAATTTACTAAATTACTCATGATAAACGTTGACAAAATACATAACAATTATTTTAAGAATTATAGATACAGAACTCCTTTATGCAAACGCTATGTCAGATTTTAAAATAGCTTTTCGGCGAAAGCACATTTTGCAATATTCTGAGTACATAGCTCGGCCATCACAGGCTAGCTAATTTGACACCCACCAAGTTTGGGGCAACCTAAACTCAGAATTACTATTAGAAAAATTGGATTACCTTTGCTGTTCTTCGTCAGAATGCACTCCCAGGACTTCTACGTCAACAACAAATGTTGTTTTGGTTCCAAATAATCCATAGTTATATCCAAATACCTCCATTTTGTTGGTGCGTTCAGGTCACTATCCGAAGGGTAACGCGCGAGCGCATTTCGTGACAAAAAATGTCAAAATATTCCATTGCCGTACTTAGAAGCATGTCAAACGCTGTTTAAAATCAATTTTTATGCAATTTTTCTCGTAAAATAGCGATAATATTCCAACTGGACAACGTTGTATTCATTCAAAGACTGAAAGAAAAAAATTGAGAAGTCTCGTGACCGCGCATCTCAGTCTCACTGTCCCCAGGCAGGCCACTTACAAACTCTGCTGCTGTACATTGCCCAGAGACAGGAGACACGTCATTCCGCTTTCTGAACGCTTTAGAGAGCCAATGGAAGCCTTAGAAAGTGTCACGTAACAGCACAGAGGCTGTATTTTCGATAGAGATGCAACAGAAGGACAACAAATTGTCAGACAGGGCACTTCCTGCATGGAATCTTCTCAGGTTTTGGCCTGCCATATGAGTTCTGTTATACTCACAGACATCATTCAAACAGTTTTAGAAACTTGTGTTTTCTATCCAAATCTACTAATTATATGCATATTCTCGTTTCTGGGCAAGAGGAGTAACCATTTTAAATCGGGTACGTTTTTTATCCGGCTGTGAAAATACTGCCCCCTAGCCACAACAGGTTAAAACAGCCTATAAATAATTAGCAGGCAGCGTGCCTTGGTTTGAGGGCAGCACGGGTAACTGTCCTGTTATGTAACAATCACATTTTGGAACAGTGACAGCATACTGACATCACCTGCATGAAAACAAAATCAGGCAGGGGCGATGGTTAGAGATATTTGGAATTCGCGTGATAAAGCTAAATTGAGGAGATCTTTACATTTTTCAGTTAAGTGCCTGCACCTGTTGTCCTTTCAAATTCAAATCCAAATGTTTCAGTTGGGCAACTAATGAGGCTCCTCGATGAACCCCACCTCCTATGGGGTTCTTGGAAGAAGCTTTTGGGGACAATTCAGTTTCAAGAACCCAAAGGTTCTTTGAAGAACTTTGAGGATCTTAGGAGAACCCTTGTTGAACCCCTAATTTTTAGAGTGTTACATCATACGGGCCAGATTTCTGCCTGCTTGAACGTCAATAACTCAGATACACATGAAAACATGAAATTACCCAAGGAATCGATAGAATATCACTCATAGATGCACAAAAACAATATAACATCCAAAATGGGTGAACCTTTCCTTTAACTCATCACTCCCACCACTAATAAACTGAGCTTCTCCTTCATTTTTTCTTCACCTCACACAGTAAATCAACTAAGTCTGTTTTTTTAACATCCATTGAGAATGATACTAGTTCCTCACAGTATTTGAAAAATCTTTCCAACACTCTCTTGGCCTTGATAATTACAAACCCTCGATGTGAAAGATCAAAATATTGTGATCTGATGATCCCGTATCCAGTGGAAACGTCATAAAAAACTGCTGTCTGTCCCGAGCTCACTGGTGCTGTCACGATTGTCGTAAGGAGTGGACCAAAACGCAGCGGGAAAATGTATACTCATCCTCTTTTTTTATTTGAAGAAGGAAAAACAAAATAAACACGTATACAAAAACAAACGACTCCAAACAGTCCCGTCAGGTGCAACAAACACTAAACCAGGAAATAACTACCCACAAACCCCCATAGAACAAACACCCCTATAAATAGGACCTTCAATCAGAGGCAACAAGAAGCAGCTGCCTCCAATTGAAGGTCAACCCAATAAACACAACATAGAAATAGACCAACTAGAAATAACATAGAAATACACTAACATAGAACATAACCCAAACAACCCCGAAACACCCTAAACAAACACCCCCTGCCACGCCCTGACCAAACTACAATAACAAACAGCCCCTTTACTGGTGAGGACCTGACAGGTGCAGGAAAGTCTGAGGGCCCAAAATAGGCTAGTTGGTACAATGTTGCAAGTTTGCTAGTGACAGCTTTGGGCTAGACCCAGTTAATTGATTTGATACGTTGCACTTCACTAGCATAGCTAAAGTCAAGACAGATAGAAAGGGAGGCAGACAGGTGGAGTAGATAGATTAATGCGATTGAAGGAACGTGAACATTCATCAGGGTATTTTCTACTGTTTATTTGTCGGCTTAGGCCTATGTATTTGATGATGGAAGTTATAGGCCTACTGCTGCATTGACCTATAGGCTATCTCTGAGTTACATGCAGCCATTTTTTCCCCCTGCCATTAGATCACAGTGTTTCAATGTGCCAATATAGCAGAGGCTGGTGGTCTCGCATTAGTTACATTTTTGTAATTTTAATTCAGATTTTTATGATTAATTACGTGACAATGATTTTGAGAAATGATAACATTATTATTGAAATGAAACTGTTCCACGAAAAATAATCATAACTGGCATGCAGATCGGTAGAAATGGTAGGATAAATTGTAAACTTAAAAACCTACAGGCCACCGATGGTCTTTACTATAACACCCATAAAGAAAAAAAATAACGTGCCCCCCTATGGAAATATGCCTGCCCTGGCATACCCTGATGCCTGTCCTGAGGTTTTGAGGCAGTTTTAGCGTTTGCTTTTTTTTTTGCACATAAAAAAAACACCAGAATAATTTCGAAAAAACATGAAATAACAAAAATAATGACAGTTTTATATAATTTTATTTTCTATTTGTCTTTTCATAACAGCTTTTTAAATTAGATTATCACAGTGTAAGCACTGGCTACACTGCCTACCCTGACTGCACGACATACAGCTCATGTATAGCTCATTACAGCCAGTCCAAGAATGGAATAGATTTGTGATAGACCACATAACAGGACTTTTTTCTCATCCTTGACAATTATTATGGCCTTTCAAGTCCTGAATTTGATTAGGTTTGAAGTACTTCTACACACTTTTTTGCAATGTTGCTGTGGTTTGGGCAAATAACTTTTTCAAAAGCTTTGTTGGAAATAGGTTTTAGTTGACAAGATGGTTCGGATCTATTCAACCCACGCTGTCCCATTTATTTTGAAAGGCAGTAGTGACATTTTAAATGGAAATGTCACAGCCATTGATATATTTTTCCAGAAGGATCCGACTGTTGTCTGAACCAAGCCTTTATTCTCAGGTAAATTCACTTAATTAAATGCAGCGCCTTGTCAAAAGGCAACATTAACAAAGAAGACAACTCTACCCATTATTCCTTAATAGCACTCAATGGAACAATAATGGATGGGCCTATCATTGGATAGTCTGACTGACATTCATGCAGTGCCTTCTGCATATGTTGTGTGTATAGACAGCAGTTGCCCAGATTCCCTTAAGCGACTGGTATTTAGAGCCAGCGAGCTGGGAACAAAAGGCTTTAGAATAATAAGAGCACTCGTCACAGGCAGAAAATATTACCATCTCCGTTGAATGTTTCAATCTCTCGCTCTCTCTCCCTCGTCTTTCAATCAATGAGTCAGGTTTATCAGGCAATTTAGTTGCCCTTAAGCGTTTTGAAAAGATTATTCAAAATATTGAATTACTATATGAATACCTCTCCTGGCAAGACTCAGCTGATGCTGAATAGAAGTCCATTTGATGGTCTAGCTAACACACACACACACACACACACACACACACACACACACACACACACACACACACACACACACACACACACACACACACACACACACACACACACACACACACACACACACACACACACACACACACACACACACACACACACACACACCTCACACAAACACAACCAACACTGCTGACCCACATCTCAACAAGATGCTGATGCTAGACTTAACACTGGGATTGAGGAACAGTTTCAAATAAATGTATCAATATTCTCCCATTTATGTGATCATCTAGAGCAGTGGTTCACAAACTTTTTATAATCCGGTACCCCTTCAAAACATTCAACCTCCAGCTGCGTACCCCCTCTAGCACCAGGGTCAGCGCACTCTCAAATGTTGTTTTCTTCCATCATTGTAAGCCTGCCACACACACACTATATGATGCATTTTTTAAACATAAGAATGAGTGTGAGTTTTTGTCACAACCCGGCTAGTGGGAAGTGACAAAGAGCTCTTATAGGACCAGGGCACAAATTATAATAATACTCAATAATTTTGCTCTTACATATAAAACCTCATTGAAAATTGTGAAAAACTCACCACAGGTTAATGAGAAGGGTGTGCTTGAAAGGATGCTCATAATGCTGCAATGTTGGGTTGTATTGGAGAGAGTCTCAGTCTTAAATCATTTTTCACACACAGTCTGTGCCTGTATTTAGTTTTCATGCTAGTGAGGGCTGAGAATCCACTCTCACATAGGTATGTGGTTGCAAAGGCAATCAGTGTCTTAACAGTGTGATTTGCCAAGGCAAGAAACTCTAAGCGCAGCCCTAATCAGAAATCTGGCAGTGGCTTCTGATTATACTGTAAATTCCGGAGTATAAGCCGCAACTTTTTTCCCAGGCTTTGAACCTCGCGGCTTAAACAATGACGCGGCTAATATATGGATTTTTCCCGCTTTCAATTTTTTTTTCTCCAAAAAAACATTATGTGATGTGCTCAGTTTTTTGGCGGCATGAAGCTTTCATTAGACCACTGAAATTGCCGAACGGGTTACGGTCAAACTGTTTAGATTAAATCGAGCGCTCTCAAACTTCCCATCATTCTGATTACGGTAGTCATTTTGTCACCCTCATCATGGCAAAGACACGGAGAAATGCATTTGATGCAGCTTTCAAGTTGAAGGCGATTGATCTGGCTGTTGGAAAAGGAAATAGAGCTGCTGCACAGGAGCTTGGTCTTAATGGGTCGATGATAAGACGTTGGAAACAGCAGCGTGAGGAATTGACTCAGTGCAAAAAGACAACTAAAGCTTACTGCTGATTTTGTATTTTTTGTTACAAGCCGTGTTTCGTTAAAGCCAATTTATTTTTGTTACAAGCCTTGTTTCGTTAAAGCCTATTTATATTTGTTACAAGCCGTTTTTCGTTAAAGCCTGAGTAAAGTGAATTTGTTTCAATGTACCGGTAGGCACCTGCGGCTTATAGACATGTGCGGCTTATTTATGTTCAAAATAATATATATTTTTAAATTCAGTGGGTGCGGCTTATATTCAGGTGCGCTTAATAGTCCGGAAATTACGGTATTCAATTTTCACAAAACCGCTTGTTGCAATTTCGATGAGGCTCTCTTGTTCAGATATCGGTAAGTGGACTGGAGGCAGGGCATGAAAGGTATAATGAATCCAGTTGTTTGTGTAGTCCATTTTGGGAAAGTACCTGCGTAATTGCGCACCCAACTCACTCAGGTGCTTTGCTATATCACATTTGACATTGTCCGTAAGCTTGAGTTCATTTGCATACAAAAAAATCATACAATGATGGAAAGACCTGTGTGTTGTCCTTGTTAATGCAGACAGAAAAGAGCTCCAATTTCTTAATTATAGCCTCAATTTTGTCCCGCACATTGAATATAGTTGCGGAGAGTCCCTGTAATCCGAGATTCAGATCATTCAGGTGAGAAAAAACATCACCCAGAAAGGCCAGTTGTGTGAGAAACTCATCATCATGCAAGCGGTCAGACAAGTGAAAATGATGGTCAGTAAAGAAAACTTTAAGCTCGTCTCTCAAATAAAAAAAATGTGTCAATACTTTGCCCCTTGATAACCAGCGCACTTCTGTATGTTGTAAAAGCGTTACATGGTCGCTGCCCATATCATTGCATAATGCAGAAAATACACAGGAGTTCAGGAGCCTTGCTTTAACAAAGTTAAACATTTTCACTGTAGTGTCCAAAACATCTTTCAAGCTGTCAGGCATTCCCTTGGCAGCAAGAGCCTCTCGGTGGATGCTGCAGTGTACCCAAGTGGTGTCGGGAGCAATTGCTTGCACGCGCATTACCACTCCACTATGTCTCCCTGTCATGGCTTTTGCGCCATCAGTACAGATACCAACACATCTTGACCACCAAAGTCCATTTGATGTCACAAAGCTGTCCAGTACTTTAAAAATATCCTCTTATGTTGTCTTGGTTTCCAGTGGTTTGCAGAAGAGGATGTCTTCCTTAATTGACCCCCCATAAACGTAACGGACATATACCAGGAGCTGTGCCAGGCCTTCCACATCTGTTGACTCATCCAGCTGCAGCGCGTATAATTCACTGGGATGTATGCGAAGCAGTCATTGTTTCAAACCATCTCCTGCCATGTCACATCGTGAAACAGTGTTGTTTGATGAAGACATTGTCTGAATAGTTTTTTTGGACTTTTCCCCCAGCAGTGTCCCAGCCATATCCATGGCAGCAGGAAGAATGAAGTCCTCCACAATAGTATGGGGCTTGCCTGTCCTAGCCACTCGGTAGCTCACCATATAAGACGCTTATAGCCCCTTCTTATTAATGGTATCTGTTGCTTTTATACGTCTTACTACTCGAAAGTTGTCTTTATTCTCGCTCAAAAAACTCACGTGGCTTATTTTTCAAATTGTCATGTTTAATTTCTAAATGTCTGCGTAAGAGTGAAGGTTTCCCGCGAGAGAGTAACGGTTCATGTGATTGCATGTTAATTATTTGACTAGGCTACCTGTATTTGACATTTCGCTGAACACTAGATGGTTTAATTTTATTTTTGGCAGTGAAACGAGGCTACTCAGGTGAGAAAAAAACCTCACCCAAATGTATAGCCTCATTGGAAAATATAAATGTACTGTTTGAAAACGTGAAAAAAATATAAATATATTTTAAATGTGAATCACATTTTTTTGGCGTACCCCCGATGGTATTGCACGTACCCCAGTTTGGGAATACCTGATCTAAAGAGTAATTGAACCCCCTTAATGCTCTTTCCTATGTCCCTGTCCAGATGTAAAGCTGTTGGAGAATCAAGCATTTGTGGAGAGTGTTCAGGAGCAGGTGAATGGGGCTCTGCTGGAATACACTCTGTGCACCTACCCCCTATACCTGGACAAGTTCAGCCAGCTGGTGATGCGTCTGCCAGAGCTGCGAGCCCTCAGCACACAGGCAGAGGACTACCTGTGCTACAAACACCTGAGTGGGGAGGTGCCCTGCAACAACCTGCTCATCGAGATGCTGCTTGCCAAGAGGGCCTCTGTATGAGCACCACGCTACCATCACTATACACCAACAGACTGTCTGTGGGACTGACGGTGTGGAAGCCAGACAGGGTTTACGATTACAGCCCAGAGAGAATGATGTGTGTGTTTCTGTGTGTGCGTGTGCATGCGTGCGTGCGTGAGCAGCCCCTCTGTCCCAGGTGTGTGTAAACAGAATATGGACTTGTGTTTTTGGGAGTTCTTTAAATGTACATAGATAACATTTACAAAGGAAGCTTTGTTATGATACTGTACGTAAATGTAACTTTCACCTTTTGTTGAATTCAGCAGAGTGAGGTGTTATATCAGAGCTAGTGGAGATATTTCAGATTCTTCAGATGAAAGAGGCACTAGAACACCCGTCATTCAGAATTGTCCTAGCCTTTCAAATATAGTGTAAACACTACATTTATTTGAGCACTTGTTCCTTTGTAAATTGTCACTTTACCACAAAAAATAGTTCTGTGAAAAATAAGTTATGTTCAATATATTTTTTTTTTCTATTAGATATTGATATTCTAATATATTAACTACACGTGTTTACAAGAATCACATAAGCACACTCATATTCAGTTTAACTCTAGAGTCGATGTCTTTGCCCCTGCGGAAATCAAATTAGCATAATACAACAATCGACATAAATACCTGTCAGTTTAAGCTAGAGATATATTTTTTGTTGTTTCATTGGATGCGTCTCAATCCATCGCATCCCCCGATGTCGCACTGCTGCATCTGCGGTGGAAGGTGACAGAGCTAGAGCGATGTTTGTCAGACCATGAGACATCCCGAAAATCAGTCTTCTCACAAAATCACCATTATGGAAAGATGAGACTCTCACAAACACAAACATGTCGGTTGGTCTGCTCTAGGACACCCACAGGCCTCACAAGACATGTCTGAAGGTCCCCCGGTACCAGTTGAAAAAATGTATGGAATATATGGAGACTGTTTAGTGCCAAAAATAAGGGGTTAAATACATGTAAAATTTTTTATAATAATTCCTGATCTTTCTTATATCTCTCAGATGTAGGACAGACACTTCAGAACACTTTTTTTTTGTGGGGGACTATCTGTTGTTCCATGTAGTAAATCTATTACTCAATGCTTTTAAGGCCAAAAATAGCAGTAAGGCCAAAAATATTTTGTTCATCAAATAATTGTTAAATATTTTTGTTGTGGATAATTCAAGGGGTCTTAAACTTCAAAATCAAATAGCTAAATTATCCTTGGTATGACCTTCTTAAAACAATTCCATATAGCTTAGTAGAACACCCCGGGTGGGTTAAAGACAGTCTGTTACTCCAATGAGATATTTGCTTAAAGTGATAGAAAGAGAGAGAGAAACAGTGAAGATGGAAAATGTGGCACTGATGTGTGGGACAGAATGAAAGGAAGCCATCTTTGTCTGCAGCAATTTCTTATTAACAAATGACTGGAGGAGAGGCCCCAGAAAGAGAAGCCCACATGTGAGGACAGAAAAAGGAACAACAAAGAAAGAAATCTCTTATTAAGTAGACATGTTAAACATGAAGCTTTACGGTGTAAATCCTCTTCTTACCAAAGAGCTGTCTACCCTGGCAACAGAGCCAGGTCAAGGATAGGGGGTCGTGCACTGTGGATGTTCTCCAGTCCTTTTGTAGTCACAGAATGAATGAAAACATGCAATTGGCGATGTATGCAATGTTTGCTTTCCAAGGTAAACGTGAAGGAGATATAGGGAAATCCAATTGTATTGAAGTGTAAAGAGAATATAGACCAATCGTACTTGAGAAATGGCAGTTGAAGTGCAAAACAACAAGTATCAGAATTGCAAGGAATGAGGAACAACATCAACAACAACATGTAACACGCACATATCTGTAATTTCAGCACATAGTGAAGCAACATGTTTGAATTGGTCCCTCATAAAGACATGGCAGGGTTGGCTCTTTTAACTTCTTCTAGACAATCATAACACTTGCCTTAAGATAACCCTGGCCTGTCTGTGAATATATGGACCATGGTTTAGTAACTGATATGAATGTCATTTGTACCTCTCCGCTGTAGTACATTTGAATTGGGAAACATGAGAAGATTAACACAGTGAGCTATACCAAGCTCAGATCTTTCAACAAACAGACGTCTCTGTTTTTAATTGGTTCTCTTGATGTTGCTTTTGCTTCTATTGTGTTTCACCATATTCTGTGAGGTCCCAGTCTTAGTTGTTTTTGGTGATGAGATCTGTTTATAGTCCTCATTCTCAAACTGTCTGTGCTGGTCCACTTTGTTTCCTCTCTCAGCAATTTGAATGCTTTTCAAACAGAAACAATCAAAATGTTTTTTTTTTTCTTGAAATATATTTTAATGTAATAGCATCAAACCAATAAATGCAATTAAGTAAAGCTCTACTTATGTGTTGTCCATTTCCATTGAACCATCCCGCTATTGTTCAATGACATTGGGGTCATATATACCTAATACATTCTTTTAAAATACTCGGGAGGCTATCCAGGATAGTGGTAGCAATTTATGAGTCATGACAACGTAATTCTTAGTAACGTGAAAGTCTGTGGTTTTTGGCAGATAAGCCAGTGCTACTTCACAAATACATGTGTAAATGTACATTTCAGCCAATGACTACAAAGGGCACAAAGATTGGAGGCCATTAAAACAGTAATTAAACAATACATTTGAGGAACAAAGTATAAGGGCTTTGGAAAACCTAGCGTTTTCATACAAATCTTACAGTGTATTGTCACAAAACAGATTAACTAGCATGCTAATACTGTTGCACTCGCTAAGTATAGGGGTCTTAGGTCTAGTCAACTGGTCTCTAACCTAATTTAAGATGTGTATATATGTGAGAAATCAGTGTATGAGGACAGTGTTGTACAGGGAGGGAAAAAAGTATTTGATCCCCTGCTGATTTTGTACGTTTGCCCACTGACAAAGCAATGATCAGTCTATAATTTTAATGGTAGGTTAATTTGAACAGTGAGAGACAGAATAACAAACAAAAAAAATCCAGAAAAATGCATGTCAAAAATGTTAGCAATTGATTTGCATTTTAATGAGGGAAATAAGTATTTGACCCCTCTGCAAAACATGACTTTGTACTTGGTGGCAAAACCCTTGTTGGCAATCACAGAGGTCAGACGTTTCTGGTAGTTGGCCACCAGGTTTGCACACATCTCAGGATGGATTTTGTCCCACTCCTCTTTGCAGATCTTCTCCAAGTCATTAAGGTTTCGAGGCTGACGTTTGGCAACTCGAACCTTCAGCTCCCTCCACAGATTTTCTATGGGATTAAGGTCTGGAGACTGGCTAGGCCACTCCATGACCTTAATGTGCTTCTTCTTGAGCCACTTCTTTGTTGCCTTGGCCATGTGTTTTGGGTCATTGTCATGCTGGAATACCCATCCATGACCCATTTTCAATGCCCTGGCTGAGGGAAGGAGGTTCTCACCCAAGATTTGACGGTACATGGCCCCGTCCATCGTCCCTTTGATGCGGTGAAGTTAGCAAGTTAGTCCCCTTAGCAGAAAAACACCCCCAAAGCATAATGTTTCCACCTCCATGTTTGACGGTGGGGATGGTGTTCTTGGGGTCATAGGCATCATTCCTCCTCCTCCAAACACGGCGAGTTGAGTTGATGCCAAAGAGCTCCATTTTGGTCTCATCTGACCACAACACCTTCACCCAGGTGTCCTCTGAATCATTCAGATGTTCATTGGCAAACTTCAGACGGGCATGTATATGTGCTTTCTTGAGCAGGGGGACCTCGTGGGCGCTGCAGGATTTCAGTCCTTCACTGCGTAGTGTGTTACCAATTGTTTCCTTGGTGACTATGGTCCCAGCTGCATTGAGATCATTGACAAGATCCTCCCGTGTAGTTCTGGGCTAATTCCTCACCATTCTCATGATCATTGCAACTCCACGAGGTGAGATCTTGCATGGAGCCCCAAACCGAGGGAGATTGACAGTTCTTTTGTGTTTCTTCCATTTGCGAATAATCGCACCAACTGTTGTCACCTTCTCACCAAGCTGCTTGGCGATGGTCTTGTAGCCAATTCCAGCCTTGTGTAGGTCTACAATCTTGTCCCTGACATCCTTGGAGAGCTCTTTGGTCTTGGCCATGGTGGAGAGTTTGGAATCTGATTGATTGATTGCTTCTGTGGACAGGTGTCTATTATACAGGTAACAAACTGAGATTAGGAGCACTCCCTTAAAAAGTGTGCTCCTAATCTCAGCTCGTTACCTGTATAAAAGACACCTGGGAGCCAGAAATGTTTCTGATTGAGAGGGGGTAAAATACTTATTTGTCACAATATTCTCCTTCTTCTGAAGATATCTCGAAATCACTGTCAGAAAATGTGGACGAATACGCAGCGGATTGCGTGCTCAACATCATTTTTATTAACTATGATGTACACGGAAAACAATAAACACGAAATGACAGAGTGACAGTTTCACAGGCTATACAAATACTTACAGCAGTGCCAAATAAAACAACCCACAACCCCAAGAGAAAAACACAAGTCCTAATATATGACTCCCAATCAGGAACAACGATATCCAGCTGTTCCTGATCAGGAGTCACAAGACTAACACAGAAACAGAACAACTAGAAACTACATTCAACACACAACTTCTGCTACGTCCTGACCAAATACTAAACAACTACTCCCTCTGCTGGTCAGGACGTGACATTATTTCCCTCATTAAAATGCAAATCAATTGATAACATTTTTGACATGTTTTTCCTGGATTTTTTTTTGGTTATTCTGTCTCTCACTGTTCAAATAAACCTACCATTAAAATTATAGACTGGTCATTTCTTTGTCAGTGGGCAAACGTACAAAATCAGCAGGGGATCAAATACTTTTTTCCCTCACTGTATGTACATGTACCCAGGAGACAGCAACCTTAGATCCAGGGCCAGCTCTTCCTTGCCTTTTTGATTGTTCAAAGGGGTGATGAAAATAAATATATACAAAAAGGAAAAAATATGACCAAACAAAATATTTTAAACATAGCCAAGGGTGCACATGGCTACCAAGAAAAACCAGCAGCCTCACGGCTCTGCAAGCTGGCTTACTCTTGTTTCCAATCAACACTTAACAAGGATCCACAAGACTTTCTGGCAGAGCAAATGAGCCAAGGAGCTGCTGCCCCCTGGGCATGAGGTGTGGAAGTGATTGGTAGTGTGCTTGTCTGTCCTAACACTAACCCCCCTCCATATCATAACATTATAAAATTACATCAAACGAGAAAGTACAGTATATTTGCCCCAGCATATTCTTGTATTGGGATAAAACCACTCTCCCTGTGGGATTTAAATCGTTTCATGCAACCATTTGAGCTGTAGTGAATAATGTGTCTCAGTTCAGAGCGCACCTTCCTGTAGTGGAGATAGGGAGAGGCCAGGATTTCTGCTGCTTGTTGTAAGGTAGGGGAGGCCAGGGGAGGGAGGAAAGACTTGGGGAGACAGCCAAGCTGCAGCTAGCACAGCCTCAAATACACATAGTGGTTGTCTGGTGATACAGTAGGTGATACAACAGGTGATAGGCTTCATAATGTTTCTTTATGAGCTGCCCAGTCAGTCCACAGTAAGTTCTATCTCTACTATCTAATACTGTTGATCTATGAGATGATCTGTCATCCTACTATCCACGTTCTCACACTGACAACACAATCTTGTTGTCTGGTCATATGATTTCTTACAGTAGTAAAACCCTTTAATCCTAGATTCAAAGGTTTATATCCAGTTTACAGTAATAACTACTTTCTAGTTATGTCTGTAAAAACAAAAAGTACACACACACACACGCACGCACGCACGCACACACACACGCACACGCACACGCACACGCACACGCACACAGACACACACACATATTATTGTAAAAAAGCCTGAAGGTGATCAGCCACTCTCCAACAGAAAATTAAACTGAAATCTACATGCACACGACAAACGTTGTGTTGCCTCTGTAAAAAAGCCTTTTCATAAACAGCAGAAGATTTCTGACCCTGGGGCACTGTAGAGGAGGAGCTGTCCTCCTAAAATACGCTTCCTGCATCACACACTCTGTGTGTGTGTGTGTGTGCTTGCGAGTACATATTTGAGTCTTTAATTCTGTATGTAGGGGGGTGTGTGTGTGTGTCTATTTACACTATCTACTACTATATGTGTATGAGAGTAGATGCATCTATTGTGTGTATCTGTTTGTGATATTCACTGTGCAATTCTTATTTCTTCCCACCAGTTTATATGATACATGTGCCTTGGTGTCCAATTCCATCAGCAGCCTGTAGTAACAGAAAAGTAACAAAACATGTATTATTCTATCATCATATTATTTATGTCTAATATAATACATGTTCCTTTCTTAGTAAAAAGGAAACTACACAGAACGTCTATAAATGGTTGAATCCTTACAGACTAGACCTCACAAAACCTTCAGTATTGTCCCAACACAGAACCTCTTGGGTAGATTGAATGTGTCTGTCTGTGTGCGAGTGCGTGAGTGCGTGTGTGTGTGTGTGTGTGTGTGTGTGTGTGTGTGTGTGTGTGTGTGTGTGTGTGTGTGTGTGTGTGAGTGCGTGTGTGTGTGTGTGTGCGTGCGTGCGTGTGTGTGTGCGTGTGAAACAGTCCCTCTGTGGGAGCAGGTGTTTGAGTGGATGATTGGCAGTAGTCTGATTGTCTAACTAATGAGGAAAATGAGGTTTCCTAATGTTCTGACAAACAAAAGGAACAGAGAAAAAAACATTCAACCTTTCTGATGATTAGACACATGGTGAAGTGACCTGGCCCACTTCAACGAGCCAAAGAGAGCTGCCCATATGTTTACATAACTCACACCTGATGTTATTACATGTAGTGAAAGTAATAGTCCAGTCAAAAATACTTTCAATCTGAAGAAAAGATACTAACTGAAGGGGATTCAATTACGACAGAATTGTCAGCAATGTAGCCTGGTTCCTTACTCTATGTGTGTCAGCCACATTATCTTTAATAAAGCAAGATAAATAACCCTAGAGTCAATTGACGCACCGGTGAGTCAATCTAAGTAACATCCCTATCTGTTTTTTTGTTGCATTGGCTGCGTCTCAATCCACCGCATCCGCCGATGTCGTACTTCTGCATTTGCAGTGAAGGGTGGCAGAGCTAGAGCGGTGTTTCTCATCTGGTTACCGGTACTGGTTTAAAAAAATGAATGGAAGTATGACAATTGTTTTGTGCCTCCCCCCAAAAAAGGGTTAAATATGAGTAAAAAAAAACTACTAATATTTCCTGACCTATAGGAGATATAGGACAAACACATCAAAACCTTGTTTGTTATGATACATCTTTTTTCCATTTATGAATGTGTTATTCATTGCGTTTCTCCGGGCTATAGTATTAAAGGCGAAATTCAATATTTTATCAAATCATTTTTTATATATTTTTTTTTGATACCTAAAGGGGTCTTAAAATTCTAAATCAAATAGCTAAATGATCCATAGTATGACCATCTTAAAACAATTCCATATGTCAGCTTAGAACCCCCTCATCCCCCCTCCCCCCAACAGTTTACATGCTGACCAGACTGCGCATGTTGATTTTGTCCACCTACACCAGACACGATCAGGACTCACAGGTTGAAATATCAAAACTAACTCTGAACCAACTATATTAATTTGGGGACAGGTTGAAATGTATTAAACATTTATGGCAATTTAGCTAGCTAGCTTGCTGTTGCTTGTTGATTTGTCCTGCAATATAAACATCGGGTTGTTATTTTACCTGAAATGCACAAGGTTCACTACTTCAACAGTTAATCCACAGATAAAAGGTTAAACTGATTTCGTTTCTAGTAATCTCTCCTCCTTCAGGTTTCTTCTTCTTTGGACTTTATATAGTGGTTGGCAACCAACGTTAAGGTGCATTACCACTACCAACTGGATTGGAGTGTTCATCAGTTCATCTTTCAATCACCCACGTGGGTATATGCTTCTAAAAACCAATGATGAGATGAGAGAGGCGGGACTTGCAGCGGATCAAGCGTCACAAATAGAACCAAGTTCTATTTTAACGCCTGGCTACGTGACGCTCGTTGACGCACGCGAGCAGTGTGGGTGAAATGACTGAATAACATGTACTGTATGTGTACATTTATTTTGCAACGCACACGTGACGCGAGCGGAGTGGTCAGCATGTTCGATTTTTAAGAATTTTGAAGTCAGATTCACTGTCAAGGAAATTACCTGAGGGCTTGAAAGCAGTCAGTTGAACCACCTGGTAAAGTAAAACAGACATGTTGATGTGTTGGAGATGGAGCAGAATTCTCAAATACACAATGAACCGTTTAGGAGTGATTATAGGCCTAATAAGTGGATATGGTCTCTTTAGATGCATAATACCAAACATACCTGGTTTCCTGATGATGGTTTCAAGGAGAAGCTCACAAAACTACTTTCTTTTCCATAACTCTCTGAAAGACAAAAAGGCATAATCTCACCAGTTATTCTCCTGGTATTAATGGAATTCATGTCAGGTGGTGTAGAACACCTGAGTGTAATATCCAGACTGCATGACTCTACTAACCGCCTTGCACCAGAACCCACCACTACCCAATCCTTACCCACCAGAACCCACCACTACCCAATCCTTACCCACCACAACGCACCACTACCCAATCCTTACCCACCACAACCCACCACTACCCAATCCTAACCCACCACAACCCACCACTACCCAATCCTAACCCAATCCTAACACACCACAACCCACCACTACCCAATCCTAACCCAACCCACCACTACCCAATCCTAACCCACCACAACCCACCACTACCCAATCCTAACCCAATCCTAACCCATCCCCAGCTTACAATTGGCTCATTCATCCCCCTCCTCTCCCCTGTATCTATTCCCCAGGTCGTTGCTGTAAATGAGAATGTGTTCTCAGTCAACTTACCTGGTAAAATAACGGTAAAATAAATAAAAAATAAAAAATAACCCAACCCACCACTACCCAATCCTAACACACCACTACCCACCACCACCCAATCCTAACACACCACAACCCACCACTACCCAATCCTAACCCACCACAACCCACCACTACCCAATCCTAACACACCTCAACCCACCACTACCCAATCCTAACACACCACTACCCACCACCACCCAATCCTAACACACCACAACCCACCACTACCCAATCCTAACACACCACTACCCACCACCACCCAATCCTAACACACCTCAACCCACCACTACCCAATCCTAACACACCACAACCCACCACTACCCAATCCTAACACACCACAACCCACCACTACCCAATCCTAACCCACCACAACCCACCACTACCCAATCCTAACCCACCACAACCCACCACTACCCAATCCTAACCCACCACAACCCACCACTACCCAATCCTTACCCACCACAACCCACCACTACCCAATCCTAACACACCACAACCCACCACTACCCAATCCTAACACACCACTACCCACCACTACCCAATCCTAACACACCACAACCCACCACTACCCAATCCTAACCCACCACAACCCACCACTACCCAATCCTAACCCACCACAACCCACCACTACCCAATCCTAACCCACCACAACCCACCACTACCCAATCCTTACCCACCACAACCCACCACTACCCAATCCTAACACACCACAACCCACCACTACCCAATCCTAACCCACCACAACCCACCACTACCCAATCCTAACCCACCACAACCCACCACTACCCAATCCTAACCCACCACAACCCACCACTACCCAATCCTAACCCACCACAACCCACCACTACCCAATCCTTACCCACCACAACTCACCACTACCCAATCCTAACACACCACAACCCACCACTACCCAATCCTAACCCACCACAACCCACCACTACCCAATCCTAACCCACCACAACCCACCACTACCCAATCCTAACCCACCACAACCCACCAATACCCAATCCTAACCCACCACAACCCACCACTACCCAATCCTTACCCACCACAACTCACCACTACCCAATCCTAACACACCACAACCCACCACTACCCAATCCTAACCCACCACAACCCACCACTACCCAATCCTTACCCACCACAACCCACCACTACCCAATCCTAACACAACCCACCACTGCCCAATCCTAACACACCACTACCCACCACCACCCAATCCTAACACACCACAACCCACCACTACCCAATCCTAACCCACCACAACCCACCACTACCCAATCCTAACACACCTCAACCCACCACTACCCAATCCTAACACACCACTACCCACCACCACCCAATCCTAACACACCACAACCCACCACTACCCAATCCTAACACACCACTACCCACCACCACCCAATCCTAACACACCTCAACCCACCACTACCCAATCCTAACACACCACAACCCACCACTACCCAATCCTAACACACCACAACCCACCACTACCCAATCCTAACCCACCACAACCCACCACTACCCAATCCTAACCCACCACAACCCACCACTACCCAATCCTAACCCACCACAACCCACCACTACCCAATCCTTACCCACCACAACCCACCACTACCCAATCCTAACACACCACTACCCACCACTACCCAATCCTAACACACCACAACCCACCACTACCCAATCCTAACACACCACAACCCACCACTACCCAATCCTAACCCACCACAACCCACCACTACCCAATCCTAACCCACCACAACACACCACTACCCAATCCTAACCCACCACAACCCACCACTACCCAATCCTTACCCACCACAACCCACCACTACCCAATCCTAACCCACCACAACCCACCACTACCCAATCCTAACCCACCACAACCCACCACTACCCAATCCTAACCCACCACAACCCACCACTACCCAATCCTAACACACCACTACCCACCACTACCCAATCCTAACACACCACAACCCACCACTACCCAATCCTAACACACCACAACCCACCACTACCCAATCCTAACCCAACCCACCACTACCCAATCCTAACACACCACTACCCACCACCACCCAATCCTAAAACACCACAACCCACCACTACCCAATCCTAACACACCACAACCAACCACTACCCAATCCTAACCCACCACAACCCACCACTACCCAACTCTAACCCACCACAACCCACCACTACCCAATCCTAACACACCACAACCCACCACTACCCAATCCTAACCCACCACAACCCACCACTACCCAATCCTTACCCACCACAACCCACCACTACCCAATCCTAACCCAACCCACCACTACCCAATCCTAACACACCACTACCCACCACTACCCAATCCTAACACACCACAACCCGCCACTACCCAATCCTAACCCAACCCACCACTACCAAATCCTAACCCACCACAACCCACCACTACCCAATCCTAACCCACCACAACACACCACTACCCAATCCTAACCCACCACAACCCACCACTACCCAATCCTTACCCACCACAACCCACCACTACCCAATCCTAACACACCACAACCCACCACTACCCAATCCTAACCCACCACAACCCACCACTACCCAATCCTAACCCACCACAACCCACCACTACCCAATCCTAACCCACCACAACCCACCACTACCCAATCCTTACCCACCACAACTCACCACTACCCAATCCTAACACACCACAACCCACCACTACCCAATCCTAACCCACCACAACCCACCACTACCCAATCCTTACCCACCACAACCCACCACTACCCAATCCTAACCCAACCCACCACTACCCAATCCTAACACACCACTACCCACCACTACCCAATCCTAACACACCACAACCCACCACTACCCAATCCTAACACACCACAACCCACCACTACCCAATCCTAACCCAACCCACCACTACCCAATCCTAACACACCACTACCCACCACCACCCAATCCTAACACACCACAACCCACCACTACCCAATCCTAACACACCACAACCAACCACTACCCAATCCTAACCCACCACAACCCACCACTACCCAACTCTAACCCACCACAACCCACCACTACCCAATCCTAACACACCACAACCCACCACTACCCAATCCTAACCCACCACAACCCACCACTACCCAATCCTTACCCACCACAACCCACCACTACCCAATCCTAACCCAACCCACCACTACCCAATCCTAACACACCACTACCCACCACTACCCAATCCTAACACACCACAACCCACCACTACCCAATCCTAACCCAACCCACCACTACCAAATCCTAACCCACCACAACCCACCACTACCCAATCCTAACACACCACAACCCACCACTACCCAGTCCTAACCCACCACAACCCACCACTACCCAATCCTAACCCAACCCACCACTACCCAATCCTAACACACCACAACCCACCACAACCCAATCCTAACCCAACCCACCACTACCCAACCCTAACCCACCACAACCCACCACCACCCAATCCTAACACACCACAACCCACCACTACCCAATCCTAACACACCACAACCAACCACTACCCAATCCTAACCCACCACAACCCACCACTACCCAACTCTAACCCACCACAACCCACCACTACCCAATCCTAACACACCACAACCCACCACTACCCAATCCTAACCCACCACAACCCACCACTACCCAATCCTTACCCACCACAACCCACCACTACCCAATCCTAACCCAACCCACCACTACCCAATCCTAACACACCACTACCCACCACTACCCAATCCTAACACACCACAACCCACCACTACCCAATCCTAACCCAACCCACCACTACCAAATCCTAACCCACCACAACCCACCACTACCCAATCCTAACACACCACAACCCACCACTACCCAGTCCTAACCCACCACAACCCACCACTACCCAATCCTAACCCAACCCACCACTACCCAATCCTAACACACCACAACCCACCACAACCCAATCCTAACCCAACCCACCACTACCCAATCCTAACCCAACTCACCACAACCCAATCCTAACCCACCACAACCCACCACTACCCAATCCTAACCCACCACAACACACCACTACCCAATCCTAACCCAACCCACCACTACCCAATCCTAACACACCACTACCCACCACTACCCAATCCTAACACACCACAACCCACCACTACCCAATCCTAACCCAACCCACCACTACCCAATCCTAACCCACCACAACCCACCACTACCCAATCCTAACACACCACAACCCACCACTACCCAGTCCTAACCCACCACAACCCACCACTACCCAATCCTAACCCAACCCACCACTACCCAATCCTAACACACCACAACCCACCACAACCCTATCCTAACCCAACCCACCACTACCCAATCCTAACCCAACCCACCACTACCCAACCCTAACCCACCACAACCCACCACAACCCAATCCTAACCCAACCCACCACTACCCAATCCTAACCCAACTCACCACAACCCAATCCTAACCCACCACAACCCACCACTACCCAATCCTAACCCACCACAACCCACCACACCCAATCCTAACCCCACCCACCACTACCCAATCCTAACCCAACCCACCACTACCCAATCCTAACCCAACCCACCACTACCCAATCCTAACCCAACCCACCACTACCCAACCCTAACCCACCACAACCCACCACTACCCAATCCTAACCCAACCCACCACTACCCAATCCTAACACACCACAACCCACCACAACCCAATCCTAACCCAACCCACCACTACCCAATCCTAACCCAACCCACCACTACCCAACCCTAACCCACCACAACCCACCACTACCCAATCCTAACCCAACCCACCACTACCCAATCCTAACACACCACAACCCACCACTACCCAACCCTAACCCACCACACCACAACCCAATCCTAACCCAACTCACCACTACCCAATCCTAACCCACCACAACCCACCACTACCCAACCCTAACCCACCACAACCCACCACTACCCAATCCTAACACACCACAACCCACCACTACCCAATCCTAACCCACCACAACCCACCACTACCCAATCCTTACCCACCACAACCACCACTACCCAATCCTAACCCAACCCACCACTACCCAATCCTAACACACCACTACCCACCACTAACCAATCCTAACACACCACAACCCACCACTACCCAATCCTAACCCAACCCACCACTACCCAATCCTAACCCACCACAACCCACCACTACCCAATCCTAACACACCACAACCCACCACTACCCAGTCCTAACCCACCACAACCCACCACTACCCAATCCTAACCCAACCCACCACTACCCAATCCTAACACACCACAACCCACCACAACCCAATCCTAACCCAACCCACCACTACCCAACCCTAACCCACCACAACCCACCACAACCCAATCCTAACCCAACCCACCACTACCCAATCCTAACCCAACTCACCACTACCCAATCCTAACCCACCACAACCCACCACTACCCAATCCTAACCCACCACAACCCACCACTACCCAATCCTAACACACCACAACCCACCACTACCCAATCCTAACCCAACTCACCACATCCCAATCCTAACCCCACCCACCACTACCCAATCCTAACCCAACCCACCACTACCCAATCCTAACCCAACCCACCACTACCCAATCCTAACCCAACCCACCACTACCCAACCCTAACCCACCACAACCCACCACTACCCAATCCTAACCCAACCCACCACTACCCAATCCTAACACACCACAACCCACCACAACCCAATCCTAACCCAACCCACCACTACCCAATCCTAACCCAACCCACCACTACCCAACCCTAACCCACCACAACCCACCACTACCCAATCCTAACCCAACCCACCACTACCCAATCCTAACACACCTCAACCCACCACTACCCAACCCTAACCCACCACACCACAACCCAATCCTAACCCAACTCACCACTACCCAATCCTAACCCACCACAACCCACCACTACCCAACCCTAACCCACCACAACCCACCACTACCCAATCCTAACACACCACAACCCACCACTACCCAATCCTAACCCACCACAACCCACCACTACCCAATCCTTACCCACCACAACCACCACTACCCAATCCTAACCCAACCCACCACTACCCAATCCTAACACACCACTACCCACCACTAACCAATCCTAACACACCACAACCCACCACTACCCAATCCTAACCCAACCCACCACTACCCAATCCTAACCCACCACAACCCACCACTACCCAATCCTAACACACCACAACCCACCACTACCCAGTCCTAACCCACCACAACCCAGCACTACCCAATCCTAACCCAACCCACCACTACCCAATCCTAACACACCACAACCCACCACAACCCAATCCTAACCCAACCCACCACTACCCAACCCTAACCCACCACAACCCACCACAACCCAATCCTAACCCAACCCACCACTACCCAATCCTAACCCAACTCACCACATCCCAATCCTAACCCACCACAACCCACCACTACCCAATCCTAACCCACCACAACCCACCACTACCCAATCCTAACACACCACAACCCACCACTACCCAATCCTAACCCACCACAACCCACCACTACCCAATCCTAACCCACCACAACCCACCACTACCCAATCCTAACCCACCACAACCCACCACTACCCAATCCTTACCCACCACAACTCACCACTACCCAATCCTAACACACCACAACCTACCACTACCCAATCCTAACCCACCACAACCCACCACTACCCAATCCTTACCCACCACAACCCACCACTACCCAATCCTAACACACCACTACCCACCACTACCCAATCCTAACACACCACTACCCACCACTACCCAATCCTAACACACCACAACCCACCACTACCCAATCCTAACCCACCACAACCCACCACTACCCAATCCTAACCCACCACAACCCACCACTACCCAATCCTAACCCACCACAACCCACCACTACCCAATCCTTACCCACCACAACCCACCACTACCCAATCCTAACACACCACAACCCACCACTACCCAATCCTAACCCACCACAACCCACCACTACCTAATCCTAACCCACCACAACCCACCACTACCCAATCCTAACCCACCACAACCCACCACTACCCAATCCTTACCCACCACAACTCACCACAACCCAATCCTAACACACCACAACCCACCACTACCCAATCCTAACCCACCACAACCCACCACTACCCAATCCTTACCCACCACAACCCACCACTACCCAATCCTAACCCAACCCACCACTACCCAATCCTAACACACCACTACCCACCACTACCCAATCCTAACACACCACAACCCACCACTACCCAATCCTAACACACCACAACCCACCACTACCCAATCCTAACCCAACCCACCACTACCCAATCCTAACACACCACTACCCACCACCACCCAATCCTAACACACCACAACCCACCACTACCCAATCCTAACACACCACAACCCACCACTACCCAATCCTAACCCACCACAACCCACCACTACCCAACCCTAACCCACCACAACCCACCACTACCCAATCCTAACACACCACTACCCACCACTACCCAATCCTAACCCACCACAACCCACCACTACCCAATCCTAACACACCACAACCCACCACTACCCAATCCTAACCCAACCCACCACTACCCAATCCTAACACACCACTACCCACCACCACCCAATCCTAACACACCACAACCCACCACTACCCAATCCTAACACACCACAACCAACCACTACCCAATCCTAACCCACCACAACCCACCACTACCCAACTCCTAACCCACCACAACCCACCACTACCCAATCCTAACACACCACAACCCACCACTACCCAATCCTAACCCACCACAACCCACCACTACCCAATCCTTACCCACCACAACCCACCACTACCCAATCCTAACCCAACCCACCACTACCCAATCCTAACACACCACTACCCACCACTACCCAATCCTAACACACCACAACCCACCACTACCCAATCCTAACCCAACCCACCACTACCCAATCCTAACCCACCACAACCCACCACTACCCAATCCTAACACACCACAACCCACCACTACCCAGTCCTAACCCACCACAACCCACCACTACCCAATCCTAACCCAACCCACCACTACCCAATCCTAACACACCACAACCCACCACAACCCAATCCTAACCCAACCCACCACTACCCAACCCTAACCCACCACAACCCGTCACCACCCAATCCTAACACACCACAACCCACCACTACCCAATCCTAACACACCACAACCAACCACTACCCAATCCTAACCCACCACAACCCACCACTACCCAACTCTAACCCACCACAACCCACCACTACCCAATCCTAACACACCACAACCCACCACTACCCAATCCTAACCCACCACAACCCACCACTACCCAATCCTTACCCACCACAACCCACCACTACCCAATCCTAACCCAACCCACCACTACCCAATCCTAACACACCACTACCCACCACTACCCAATCCTAACACACCACAACCCACCACTACCCAATCCTAACCCAACCCACCACTACCAAATCCTAACCCACCACAACCCACCACTACCCAATCCTAACACACCACAACCCACCACTACCCAGTCCTAACCCACCACAACCCACCACTACCCAATCCTAACCCAACCCACCACTACCCAATCCTAACACACCACAACCCACCACAACCCAATCCTAACCCAACCCACCACTACCCAATCCTAACCCAACTCACCACAACCCAATCCTAACCCACCACAACCCACCACTACCCAATCCTAACCCACCACAACCCACCACTACCCAATCCTAACCCAACCCACCACTACCCAATCCTAACACACCACTACCCACCACTACCCAATCCTAACACACCACAACCCACCACTACCCAATCCTAACCCAACCCACCACTACCCAATCCTAACCCACCACAACCCACCACTACCCAATCCTAACACACCACAACCCACCACTACCCAGTCCTAACCCACCACAACCCACCACTACCCAATCCTAACCCAACCCACCACTACCCAATCCTAACACACCACAACCCACCACAACCCTATCCTAACCCAACCCACCACTACCCAATCCTAACCCAACCCACCACTACCCAACCCTAACCCACCACAACCCACCACAACCCAATCCTAACCCAACCCACCACTACCCAATCCTAACCCAACTCACCACAACCCAATCCTAACCCACCACAACCCACCACTACCCAATCCTAACCCACCACAACCCACCACAACCCAATCCTAACCCCACCCACCACTACCCAATCCTAACCCAACCCACCACTACCCAATCCTAACCCAACCCACCACTACCCAATCCTAACCCAACCCACCACTACCCAACCCTAACCCACCACAACCCACCACTACCCTATCCTAACCCAACCCACCACTACCCAATCCTAACACACCACAACCCACCACAACCCAATCCTAACCCAACCCACCACTACCCAATCCTAACCCAACCCACCACTACCCAACCCTAACCCACCACAACCCACCACTACCCAATCCTAACCCAACCCACCACTACCCAATCCTAACACACCACAACCCACCACTACCCAACCCTAACCCACCACACCACAACCCAATCCTAACCCAACTCACCACTACCCAATCCTAACCCACCACAACCCACCACTACCCAACCCTAACCCACCACAACCCACCACTACCCAATCCTAACACACCACAACCCACCACTACCCAATCCTAACCCACCACAACCCACCACTACCCAATCCTTACCCACCACAACCCACCACTACCCAATCCTAACCCAACCCACCACTACCCAATCCTAACACACCACTACCCACCACTAACCAATCCTAACACACCACAACCCACCACTACCCAATCCTAACCCAACCCACCACTACCCAATCCTAACCCACCACAACCCACCACTACCCAATCCTAACACACCACAACCCACCACTACCCAGTCCTAACCCACCACAACCCACCACTACCCAATCCTAACCCAACCCACCACTACCCAATCCTAACACACCACAACCCACCACAACCCAATCCTAACCCAACCCACCACTACCCAACCCTAACCCACCACAACCCACCACAACCCAATCCTAACCCAACCCACCACTACCCAATCCTAACCCAACTCACCACAACCCAATCCTAACCCACCACAACCCACCACTACCCAATCCTAACCCACCACAACCCACCACTACCCAATCCTAACACACCACAACCCACCACTACCCAATCCTAACCCACCACAACCCACCACTACCCAATCCTAACCCACCACAACCCACCACTACCCAATCCTAACCCACCACAACCCACCACTACCCAATCCTTACCCACCACAACTCACCACTACCCAATCCTAACACACCACAACCTACCACTACCCAATCCTAACCCACCACAACCCACCACTACCCAATCCTTACCCACCACAACCCACCACTACCCAATCCTAACACACCACTACCCACCACTACCCAATCCTAACACACCACTACCCACCACTACCCAATCCTAACACACCACAACCCACCACTACCCAATCCTAACCCACCACAACCCACCACTACCCAATCCTAACCCACCACAACCCACCACTACCCAATCCTAACCCACCACAACCCACCACTACCCAATCCTTACCCACCACAACCCACCACTACCCAATCCTAACACACCACAACCCACCACTACCCAATCCTAACCCACCACAACCCACCACTACCCAATCCTAACCCACCACAACCCACCACTACCCAATCCTAACCCACCACAACCCACCACTACCCAATCCTTACCCACCACAACTCACCACAACCCAATCCTAACACACCACAACCCACCACTACCCAATCCTAACCCACCACAACCCACCACTACCCAATCCTTACCCACCACAACCCACCACTACCCAATCCTAACCCAACCCACCACTACCCAATCCTAACACACCACTACCCACCACTACCCAATCCTAACACACCAGAACCCACCACTACCCAATCCTAACACACCACAACCCACCACTACCCAATCCTAACCCAACCCACCACTACCCAATCCTAACACACCACTACCCACCACCACCCAATCCTAACACACCACAACCCACCACTACCCAATCCTAACACACCACAACCCACCACTACCCAATCCTAACCCACCACAACCCACCACTACCCAACCCTAACCCACCACAACCCACCACTACCCAATCCTAACACACCACAACCCACCACTACCAATCCTAACCCACCACAACCCACCACTACCCAATCCTTACCCACCACAACCCACCACTACCCAATCCTAACCCAACCCACCACTACCCAATCCTAACACACCACTACCCACCACTACCCAATCCTAACACACCACAACCCACCACTACCCAATCCTAACCCAACCCACCACTACCCAATCCTAACCCACCACAACCCACCACTACCCAATCCTAACACACCACAACCCACCACTACCCAGTCCTAACCCACCACAACCCACCACTACCCAATCCTAACCCAACCCACCACTACCCAATCCTAACACACCACAACCCACCACAACCCTATCCTAACCCAACCCACCACTACCCAATCCTAACCCAACCCACCACTACCCAACCCTAACCCACCACAACCCACCACAACCCAATCCTAACCCAACCCACCACTACCCAATCCTAACCCAACTCACCACAACCCAATCCTAAACCACCACAACCCACCACTACCCAATCCTAACCCACCACAACCCAATCCTAACCCAACCCACCACTACCCAATCCTAACCCAACCCACCACTACCCAATCCTAACCCAACCCACCACTACCCAATCCTAACCCAACCCACCACTACCCAACCCTAACCCACCACAACCCACCACTACCCAAGCCTAACCCAACCCACCACTACCCAATCCTAACACACCACAACCCACCACAACCCAATCCTAACCCAACCCACCACTACCCAATCCTAACCCAACCCACCACTACCCAACCCTAACCCACCACAACCCACCACTACCCAATCCTAACCCAACCCACCACTACCCAATCCTAACACACCACAACCCACCACTACCCAACCCTAACCCACCACACCACACCACAACCCAATCCTAACCCAACTCACCACTACCCAATCCTAACCCACCACAACCCACCACTACCCAACCCTAACCCACCACAACCCACCACTACCCAATCCTAACACACCACAACCCACCACTACCCAATCCTAACCCACCACAACCCACCACTACCCAATCCTTACCCACCACAACCCACCACTACCCAATCCTAACCCAACCCACCACTACCCAATCCTAACACACCACTACCCACCACTACCCAATCCTAACACACCACAACCCACCACTACCCAATCCTAACCCAACCCACCACTACCCAATCCTAACCCACCACAACCCACCACTACCCAATCCTAACACACCACAACCCACCACTACCCAGTCCTAACCCACCACAACCCACCACTACCCAATCCTAACCCAACCCACCACTACCCAATCCTAACACACCACAACCCACCACAACCCAATCCTAACCCAACCCACCACTACCCAACCCTAACCCACCACAACCCACCACAACCCAATCCTAACCCAACCCACCACTACCCAATCCTAACCCAACTCACCACAACCCAATCCTAACCCACCACAACCCACCACTACCCAATCCTAACCCACCACAACCCACCACTACCCAATCCTAACCCAACCCACCACTACCCAATCCTAACACACCACTACCCACCACTACCCAATCCTAACACACCACAACCCACCACTACCCAATCCTAACCCAACCCACCACTACCCAATCCTAACCCACCACAACCCACCACTACCCAATCCTAACACACCACAACCCACCACTACCCAGTCCTAACCCACCACAACCCACCACTACCCAATCCTAACCCAACCCACCACTACCCAATCCTAACACACCACAACCCACCACAACCCTATCCTAACCCAACCCACCACTACCCAATCCTAACCCAACCCACCACTACCCAACCCTAACCCACCACAACCCACCACAACCCAATCCTAACCCAACCCACCACTACCCAATCCTAACCCAACTCACCACAACCCAATCCTAACCCACCACAACCCACCACTACCCAATCCTAACCCACCACAACCCACCACAACCCAATCCTAACCCAACCCACCACTACCCAATCCTAACCCAACCCACCACTACCCAATCCTAACCCAACCCACCACTACCCAATCCTAACCCAACCCACCACTACCCAACCCTAACCCACCACAACCCACCACTACCCAATCCTAACCCAACCCACCACTACCCAATCCTAACACACCACAACCCACCACAACCCAATCCTAACCCAACCCACCACTACCCAATCCTAACCCAACCCACCACTACCCAACCCTAACCCACCACAACCCACCACTACCCAATCCTAACCCAACCCACCACTACCCAATCCTAACACACCACAACCCACCACTACCCAACCCTAACCCACCACACCACAACCCAATCCTAACCCAACTCACCACTACCCAATCCTAACCCACCACAACCCACCACTACCCAATCCTAACCCACCACTACCCAGTCCTAAGCCAACCCACCACTGCCCAATCCCAACCCAACCCACCACTACCCAATCCTAACCCAAACCCAACCCACCACTACCCAATCCCAACCCAACCCACCACTACCCAGTCCTAACCCAACCCACCACTGCCCAATCCCAACCCAACCCAACACTACCCAATCCCAACCCAACCCACCACTACCCAATCCTAACCCAACTCACCACAACCCAATCCTAACCCACCACAACCCACCACTACCCAATCCTAACCCAACCCACCACTACCCAATCCTAACCCAACCCACCACTACCCAATCCTAACCCAACTCACCACAACCCAATCCTAACCCAACCCACCACTACCCAATCCCTACCCAACCCACCACTACCCAATCCTAACCCAACCCACCACTACCCAATCCTAACCTAACCCGCCACTACCCAATCCCAACCCAACCCACCACTACCCAATCCTAACCCAACCCACCACTACCCAATCCCAACCAAACCCACCACTACCCAATCCTAACCCAACCCACCACTACCCAATCCTAACCCAATCCAACTCAACCTACCCAAACCCATCTAACCTGACGCAACCCACCACAGCCCATGCCTCACTCCAGCCCAAGGCCCACCCACCCTATTCTGCCTCTCCTACCGTTCTTGATGACCAGTGAGGTATTGGTGGTGCTGCCGGGGCCTGAGGTCTCGCTGGTCTCTGGGCTGGAGGGACGGGGCAGACTGTGGGTCCACGACTGGGCCGGACCCCTCTGGGACGGCAGGAAGCTGATTGGCTGGCAACAGTTCTACAACCAATTAAAATGCGTGGAACTGTTTAGATGAAGCTGTCTGATTGTGTATTCAAAGCATGTGCATACTGAATTAGCATAGGGTTTTTCTCCAGTTGGAACATGAAAATGCTAGTAAGGATGTCGCTGTATGCTTTTTGGCTCACCGTGAAAGACAAGGCTTTCCTCTTCTCTTTGATCCTCTTTATGGCATTCCTTACCTTTAAGAAAAGCAGACAATACCCTCAATAGCTTGTACACCCACTGACGTATTTGGCAGCGTCAAGTGGTTGGCATGCCACAGATGGACAACTACATTCGGAGAGAAAGAAGCCTCGCTGAAAGAGTTCTTTGAAAACCTACCTCACTATTGTAAACCGCATACACCAAGAATATGTACAGGCCCTGCAGAAAGGGAAGGACAGGCAATAAGATATTACCCATGGCTGTAGACTACCTACAATATGTGCTTTATCCTGGCTTTAGTGAGTTAGACAACTTGTTGATGAGGCTGTGTAGATAGAAGTTCCTGATTGTACGATGATGACCAACTTCTTCCTGCTTGGTGAGAACAGTGGATTGTTTCTATAAGTATATTTTCTGCTCTGAGGAAGACTGAGGTTTATCTCCTCTCCCCTCTCTTCTGGATGAAACCTCAGTAAATCTAAATTAACTAGCAGCTCTTTGAGGGGTACTCCGGGGCCAGCAGCCAGCTCATTCACATTAATTAACAACCATGCTTGAAGTTCCTGAGAGAAAGAGAAAGAGAAAGAGAGAAAGCCAGGAACACAGAGAGAGAGAGATATACAGAGAGAGAGAGAGAGAGAGAGAGCGAGAGAGAGAGAGAGGCAGAGAGAGAGAGGAATAGAGGGGAAGTCCAGAGTACCTCCAGCTGATTTACTGGGCTTATCAGGGGTATGATGGGAAGGGAGGTGGAGGTAAATCTGGTGATAGGTCAGTCTGGAGAACCCCGGAGCCCTGCCATGACCTGTCCTTCAAAGGCCCACTCTGAGCCACCCTCTCCCCCACACAAACGCATACGCGCACTCACTCACACACGCACGCCACACCACACCCACCGCTCCACTGGACCTGCTGCAGCCCAACTCCCCTTATCTATAGCAAGCCCACCTCCCTCCTCTCTGTGTCTCTCTCACTCCCAGTTTCTCTTGAAACCATTACATACAATGATCTTTCTATGGGTGCTTTGCTCACCTGAAAAGCATTGAGAGCAATGAAGACATACGCC
The DNA here is from genome assembly GCF_965601325.2 of Salmo salar. Classification (NCBI taxonomy): domain Eukaryota; kingdom Metazoa; phylum Chordata; class Actinopteri; order Salmoniformes; family Salmonidae; genus Salmo; species Salmo salar. The sequence continues at coordinate 18,511,552 of NC_138310.1, read as the reverse complement.
ACCACCATGGAGAGGTGCACCAGGACTCCACACAGCCAGGTCAGGCCCAGCACTGGCAGTAGAATAAGGACTGGTCGTGTCACAGCCCTACAGAAGTCAGACTGTCAGTATAGTGAAGACACCCACACTCACGCATCAACCCATATGAACACACACACTGACATACGCAAACCTGCACGCTTATATTAAGTGAAAATCCTGCATAACTGCACACAATTAAATGGTTTGGAAAACCACAGCTATACTTAATTTGACTGGATTCAATTTAAATTCAGTATAAGTTTTTCAAAATGTCACATTATAATGTTAATATTATGTACACTGAGTGTATAAAACATTAGGAACACCTGCTCTTTCCATGACATAGACTGACCAGGTGAATCCAGGTGAAAACTATGATCCCTTATTGATGTCACTTGTTAAATTCACTTCAATCAGTGTAGATGAAGGGGAGGAGACAGGTTCAACAAGGATTTTGAAGCCTTGCGACAATTGAGTCATGGATTATGTATGTGTGCCATTCAGAGGGTGAATCGGCAAGGCAAAAGATTTAAGTGCCTTTGAACGGGGTATGGTAGTAGGTGCCAATAACACCGGTTTGAGTGTGTCAAGAACTGCAATGCTGCTGGGTTTTTAACACTCAACAGTTTCGTGTATATCAAGAATGGTCCACCACCCAAAGGACATCCTGCCAACTTGGCACAGCTGTGGGAAGCATTGGAGTCAACATGGGCCAGCAACCCTGTAGAACTCTTTCGGCACCTTGTAGAGTCCATGCCCCGACAAATTGAGGCTGTTCTGAGGGCAAAAGGGGTAGCATCACAATATGAGGAGGGTGTTCCTAATGTTTTGTCCACTCGCTGTATATGCTCTGATTTGGAAGTTAGGACTTTAAATGTTTTTTTCCCTTCTATAAATTCCTCTCAATGAGTGTAAGAGCCATTTTGTCCTGCTTAACTTCTTTGGGATAGGGGGCAGTATTTTCACGGCCGGATAAGAAATGTACGCGATTTAATCAGGTTACGACTCCTGCCCAGAAACTAGAATATGCATATAATTAGTAGATTTGGATAGAAAACACTCTAAAGCTTCTAAAACTGTTTGAATGGTGTCTGTGAGTATAACAGAACTCATATGGCAGGCCAAAACCTGAGAAGATTCATTACAGGAAGTGCCCTGTCTGACAATTTGCTGTCCTTCTGTTGCATCTCTATCGAAAATACAGCATCTGTGCTGTAACGTGACACTTTCTAAGGCTCCCATTGGCTCTCTAAAGCCGCCAGAAAGTGGAATGGGGTGTCTGCTGTCTCTGGGCAAAGAACAGCAACAGAATTTGTAAGTGGTCAGCCTGGGGACAGTGACACTGGAGATGCGCGGTCACGAAACTACTCCATTTTTTTCTTTCAGCCTTTGAATGAATACAACGTTGCCCGGTTGGAATATTATCGCTATTTTACGAGAAAAATAGCATAAAAATTGATTTTAAACAGCGTTTGACATGCTTCTAAGTACGGTAATGGAATATTTTGAATTTTTTTTTCACGAAATGCACTCGCGCCTCACCCTTCGGATAGTGACCTGAACGCACGAACAAAACAGAGCTATTTGAATATAACTATGGATTATTTGGAACCAAAATAACATTTGTTGTTGAAGTAGAAGTCCTGGGAGTGCATTCTGACGAAGAACAGCAAAGGTAATCCAATTTTTCGAATAGTAATTCTGAGTTTAGGTTGTCCCAAACTTGGTGGGTGTCAAAATAGCTAGCCGTGATGGCCAAGCTATGTACTCAGAATATTGCAAAATGTGCTTTCGCCGAAAAGCTATTTTAAAATCTGACACCGCGATTGCATAAAGGAGTTCTGTATCTATAATTCTTGAACGTTTATCATGTGTAATTTAGTAAATTCACCGGAAGTTTTTGGTGGGTATGCTAGTTCTGAACATCACATGCTAATGTAAAAAGCTGGTTTTTGATATAAATACGAACTTGATTGAACAAAACATCCATGTATTGTATAATATAATGTCCTAGGAGTGTCATCTGATGAAGATCATCAAAAGTTAGTGCTGCATTTAGCTGTGGTTTGGGTTTTTGTGACATATATGCTTACTTTGAAAATGGCTGTGTGATTATTTTTGGCTGGGTACTCTCCTAACATAATCTAATGTTTTGCTTTCGCTGTAAAGCCTTTTTGAAATCGGACAATGTGGTTAGATTAACGAGAGTCTTATCTTTAAAATGGTGTAAAATAGTTGATTGTTTGAGAAAATTGAATTGTGGTATTTTAGTTGGTTTTATATTTCACGCCGTGCGATGCCATTGGCTGTTGGCTGGGGGTTCCGCTGGCGGAACGGGGTTCCGCTAGCGGAACGTCTGTCCTCAACAGGTTAAAGGACAGGTAATATTTTATTTTTACCAAATATGTATTTTGGAAGTAAAGGGCATATTATAGTGTCCAGATAAATGTTTTGGGTATTTAAAAAAAAAAATCTGTATTTGGCTGTTTTTGGAGCCTTTGATCATGTTTTTTTCTGTGCCCCTGCAACTGCAGAACGAGCATGAGAAAGTCTATCGCTGGTGTCTGGAAAACGTCACGAAATGCTGATGCGTGCACTTCAATGGGACAAAAGGCTGTGTGTTGTTGGGATTTTGCATGGCCAGATAGCTAGAAACAATGACAAGAATCTTCCATGTGGAGAATCGTAGGTGGCTCTTTTCAGGTAGATTTATCTTGTTCTTGAAAGCATGTAATGTTTTGAGGTGTTTTGACTGATGTCACGTCTATGCTAATATGGCTCAAATTCATTAGCTAGCTAACCAACAACTGTAACAATGTATTTGAGAGACAACAAGTGCTCATTGTGCAAATATTTGTATGTTTTGTCAGAGACAAAATATAGTTGACATGTTGTCAACAATCTAAAAGTTACTAAACAACCAACCCGTCTATAACATACCATTTACATCCAAAATACAGATATGGTTAAAAAAAGTGAACCTGTCCTTTAATATCAAAAGAAATGCAACAAAAAGCATAATACACAGAGGACCTTCGATGGCATTGGAGCACAAATGTTGTCTTGTGAGGTTGTTTGTTCAAACTGCTATTGCTGTCGTCTTGCTGCACAGGGGCCAGGAGATTGAGTTCACACTGAACTATGTCTACAAGGTCAAAGTGAGCAGATCCTCTTCATTTCTTTTCAATTTAGTCTTTCTTCTAATGTTGTGACATCATCACATTCTTACAGGGAACAGATAGTCTGCAGAGGGGGCAAAGATGACTTGCTTACTCCTTCACTCTCTTTACAAGCAAATGAACAGGTGATGAATGAAACAAAAAATAGCATTTCATAAATCTTTTATGAAATATGCTCTTGGCGTTCATAGATCAGCAGGGTGTACAATATACATGTGTTTATCTTGTCTCCGCAGGTAGACAGGACTGAACCCTAGGCCCTGGTCCCTGTTTAGAGTCCACATTAAGCAGACAATGAGCTCAGTGAAAAGCATACAGACCAACAAACACCCACACAGACTATCTATCTCTCTCTCTCTCTCTCTAGGACCAGGTGGTAGGCTGATAAGACCCATACAACTCCCACTACTTCAAACTCAAACTACCTCATTCTCACACAGTCACCGTCACTCTGCTCAGTTTGTCTGTGTGGATCTGTCACTTGTGGATTTGAAAACCTCCTATTCCATTGAGCTTCAAAGGAAACTTATTCTGACTCACCCCTCAAGACACATTTAGTGTTTACTGGAGTTGTCTCATTGTATCTCACACATATAATGCATACCGTGAAAAGCCACCAAGGGTTGGATGTTGGGGTTGAGTCACAGGATCGAAATACAATGTATGTGTCCTACGTTTTCATGACACGTGTTTGTGAGTGAGAGAGCAGGAGAGTCAGGGAAAGAGAGGACAAGTGACAGAGAGGATAAGATAGAGTATGGGAGAGGCCTAATCGCCCTACATCAGTGCCTGACCTCACTAATGCTCTTGTGGCTGAATGGAAGCAAGTGTCCACAGCAATGTCTAGTGGAAAGCCTTCCCAGAAGAGTGGAGGCTGTTACAGCAGCAAAGGCAGGACCAACTCCATATTAAAGCGCATGATTAGGTATTACCATCTTTTTGGCCATGTTGTGTAGTGTACAGTATATATATATATATATATATATATATATATATATATATATATATATATATATATATATATATATATATATATATATATAAAATTGAAGTCGGAAGTTTACATACACTTAGGTTGGAGTCATTAAAACTTGCTTTTCAACTACTCCATAAATTTCTTGTTAACAAACTATAGTTTTGCAAGTCGGTTAGGACATCTACTTTGTGCGTGACACAAGTAACTTTTCCAACAATTGTTTACAGACAGATTATTTCACTTATCATTCACAGTATCACAATTCCAGTGGGTCAGAATTTTACATACACTAAGTTGACAGTGCCTTTAAACAGCTTGGAAAATTCCAGAAAATGATGTCATGGCTTTAGAAGCTTCTGATAGGCTAATTGACATAATTTGAGTCAATTGGAGGTGTACCTGTGGATGTTTTTCAAGGCCTACCTTCAAACTCAGTGCCTATTTGCTTGAGATCATGGAAAAATCTAAAGAAATCAGCCAAGACCTCAGAAATAAATTGTAGACCTCCACAAGTCTGGTTCATCCTTGGGAGCAATTTCCAAACGCCTGAAGGTGCCATGTTTATCTGTACAAACAATAGAACGCAAGTATAAACACCATGGGACCACCCAGCCGCCATACCGCTCAGGAAGGAGACGCGTTCTGTCTCCTAGAGATGAATGTACTTTGGTGTGAAAAGTGCAAATCATTCCCTGAACAACAGCAAAGGACCTTGTGAAGATGCTGGAGGAAACAGGTACAAAAGTATCTTTATCCACAGTAAAACGAGTCCTATATCGACATAACCTTAAAGGCCGCTCAGCAAGGAAGAAGCCACTGCTCCAAAACCGCCATAAAAAAGTCAGACAACGGTTTGCAACTGCCCATGAGGACAAAGATCATACTTTTTGGAGAAATGTCCTCTGGTCTGATGAAACAAAAATATAACTATTTGTCCATAATGACCATCATTATGTTTGGAGGAAAAAGGGGGAGGCTTGCAAGTCGAAGAACACCATCCCAACTGTGAAGCACAGGGGTGGCAGAATCATGTTGTGGTGGTGCTTTGCTGCAGGAGGGACTGCTGCACTTCCCAAACTAGATGGCATCATGAGGGAGGAAAATTATGTGGATATATTGAAGCAACATCTCAAGACATCAGTCAGGAAGTTAAAGCTTGGTCGCAAATGGGTCTTCCAAATGGACAATGACCCCAAGCATACTTCCAAAGTTGTGGCAAAATGGCTTAAGGACAACAAAGTCAAGGTATTGGAGTGGCCATCACAAAGTCCTGACCTCAATTCTACAGAAAATGTGTGGGCAGAACTGAAAAAGCGGGTGCGAGCAAGGAGGCCTACAAACCTGACTCAGTACCACCAGCTCTGTCAGGAGGAATGGGACAAAATTCACCCATTTTATTGTGGGAAGCTTGTGGAAGGCTACCCAAAACGTTTGACCCAAGTTAAACAATTTAAAGGCAATGCTACCAAATACTAATTGAGTGTATGTAAACTTCTGACGCACTGTGATGAATGTGAACCCAATGTGATGAACGAAAGAAAAGCTGGGAATTTTTACTAGGATTAAATGTCAGGAATTGTGAAAAACTGAGTTTAAATGTATTTGGCTAAGGTGTATGTAAACTTCCGACTTCAACTGTATATGTATATATTTATATATATATATATATTATATATATATATATATATATATATAGAGAGAGAGAGAGAGAGAGAGAGAGAGAATGGGATATAGTGTGGTGACTCACCAGGTCAGGTCAAAGGTGTGGAGTTTAGATGCTGAACTGGGAGTGTGCTTCTTTACGCGACGACGGGCGCTGGACACCGTCACCATGACAACACGGCACAGCACCACTGCATTGACCTAGGAGTACACAAAGTCTCAGAACAACCGATGGTACATGCCATATTGTTGCTGTATGACACATGTATGACACATTAGTAAACATCACATGCAAGCACACACACACACACACACACACACACACACACACACACACACACACACACACACACACACACACACACACACACACACACACACACACACACACACACACACAGAAACGCACACACAAGAACACACACACACACAGAAACGCACACACAAGCACGCACACACACACACAGGAACGCACACACAAGCGCACACACACAGAAACGCACACACAAGCACACACACACACACAGAAACGCACACAGTAAATAAGTGAAGTGAAGCTACATACGGCCAAGATTAAAAGAACAGGTCCCACAAAAGCCCAAATCATATCAGTCTCCACATTGAGCCAGCAGTGACTGTCTGCTTTGTACTTGTCCAGGGATATCGTCAAGGTTACACCAACAACCACAACAGGCAGACCTGCAAAAATAACACAATATTTATAGCCTTTAATTCAACAGGTCTCTTATATTCATACAACACATGCATGTCTTTAGTGAAGAGAGTTTACATTGCTGTGGTACAGGGCCAGGGACTACAGTAGACACCAACTGTCCATTCCCTGGTCATTCTATTTAGTCTGAACAGGTGAACACCTCAGACAGCTAGCTGGTATATCTGGGCATCTTAGAAAACATCATCATGAGTGTGTTAAGCTTTTTGAATGCACACACTCTTCCAATGGGGTCAGTAGGAACACAACCTTTGGTCTAGATGAGTGGTGTTCCAGACAGCACTGTGTTCTTACCAAACAATACTTCAATGTACTATAGAATATAGGCCATGGTCTTATGTGAGTGGATGAGTCCTGTGTGGAACGTATGGGAACATTGTACAGTATCATTAATAATAAATATCTAAGCGGAGTGAGGCGTGATTCTGCATGTAGTTTTACCCCAGCCGATGCCGTAGTACATCTTCATCCTGCGGTCTTCGCTGATGTTGACAGACACCACCTTACTCCACAGCAGCAGTCCCTCCACCAGCATCCAGGAGAAGGAGGCCATGAAGAAGAGGTGCAGCAGGGCCGTCACCAGCAGACATGCCCCCTAGTGGACAGGAGGGACATGGCATTGACATGGTTCGCGTCGCCATAGATACCTGTCCACCACTTACTCTTACATGGTGGCACGGGCTCAAAAACAATAGAAAGTACTGCACATATAGTACTATAATCCAGAAAAGAGAATGGAGTCCTATCATACATTCAACGACAGAAGCAGCTAAAAGCCTACAGACTCCTGGATCACTGACAAAACTGACCCTGTGCCCTTTTCTAGTCCATATTACCCATGGCCATGTACAGAGAGTGAGATGTTTAAAGACAGACACAGCCATGTAAAGAGTCCCACCTCGTTAGCAGAGGCCCAGTCGCTGCACATCAGCAGCAGCTCAGCTATCCCCAGAGCCACAATCAGGTTCTTGTGGACAGTGGTGCGGTCAGACTTAGGAACTCTGCACCCACGCCACACCAGGCCAGACAAGGGAGAGGAACACAGAGAGATGATCAAGGTCAGAAACATACAGACAAACCGACTGTGAGTCAGTCATTATACAGTCATACTAGGAAACACAGCAGCAATTTGTCTGCTCAGCATGGTAAAGAGAAATGATGTACGGACAGAGTGAATCATTCAAACAGACAGATGTATTGTACCCTCCACAAGCTAGTAGATTCTTTGCTGGATCAGGGCACCACTCACCCCACAGCAAAGAAGAGGATGAAGGTGAATAGTAAGCTACACAGGGACACTCCACAGCCGATGAACGTCATGACCTGGAGGGCTCTCTCATTCCCTGGACTCCTCTGACACACAGACACACATGGGTAGGTATTTATCAGAGATTAGAAACTGGGTGGTTCGAGCCCTGAATACTGATTGGCTGACAGTCGTGGTATACCACGGGTATGACAAAACCTTTTTTTTTACTGCTCTGATTGCGTTGGTAAACAGCAGTGGTGGGAAAAGTACTGCGTCGTGCGTAAGAACAGCCCTTAGCCGTGGTAAATTGGCCATATACCACACCCCCTCGGGCATTATTGCTTAACTATAAAACAGGCTGTTTGGATCCTGGATGCTGATTGGTTGATATGCGGGAGTTGTGGGACAACAACTCCCGAAAAATACCATAACTTGTTAATGTCATATCTCAACTGTCCACAACACAGGCAGAAAATTCATAAACTATTTTTCCATGCTACTATTTGGTTTGCAACAGTTGGGGGTTGTATAAACCTACATGTCTGCCTCTACGACCTGTTCAACAATGTATCCTTTTACAAATGCGATCTCTCCCGTGCCAGGAAAGAAGAGGAATGCACTGGCTGTCACCAACCAGCACCAGGACCATGGACAGTTCTTCCACTCATGTGCCATCAACAGAAATGTCACTATGAACATCACCAACTAGCTTGGTTAGCTCAGCTAGTGGCCTATTGGATATTTATTAACCTGTTGGGGCTAGGGCGCAGTATTTTCACGGCCGGATAAAAAACGTACCCGATTTAAAATGGTTACTACTCTTACCCAGAAATGAGAATATGCATATAATTAGTAGATTTGGATAGAAAACACTCTAAAGTTTCTAAAACTGTTTGAATGGTGTCTGTGAGTATAACACAACTCATATGGCAGGCCAAAACCTGAGAAGATTCCATGCAGGAAGTGCCCTGTCTGACAATTTGTTTTCCTTCTAGGGCATCTCTTTCAAAAATACAGCATCTCTGCTGTAATGTGACATTTTCTAAGGCTTCCATTGGCTCTCAGAAGGCGCCAGAAAGTGGAATGAGAGCTCTGCAGTCTCTGGGTGAAAAACAGCAGGAGTTTTTGTGAGTCGTCCTGCTGAGAACAATGACGCTGGAGCGCGCATGCACGAGACTACTCAATTTTTTTCTTTCAGTGTTTGAACGAATACAACGTCCCCCGGTTGGAATATTATCGCTATTTTACGAGAAGAAACGCATAAAAATTGATTTTAAACAGCGTTTGACATGCTTCGAAGTACGGTAATGGAATATTTTGAATTTTTTTGTCACGAAATGCACCCGCGCGTCACCCTTCGGATACTGACCTCAACGCACGAACAAGACGGAGCTATTTCAATATAACTATGGATTATTTCGGCCCAAAACAACATTTGTTTTTGAAGTAGAAGTCCTGGGAGTGCATTCTGACGAAGAACAGCAAAGGTAATCCAATTTTTCTTGTAGTAAATCTGAGTTTGGTGAGTGCCAAACTTGGTGGGTGTCAAATTAGCTAGCCGTGATGGCCGGGCTATCTACTCAGAATATTGCAAAAAAGCTATTTTAAAATCTGACACCGCGATTGCATAAAGGAGTTCTGTATCTATAATTCTTAAAATAATTGTTATGAATTTTGTGAACGTTAATCGTGAGTAATTTATTAAATTCACCAGAAAGTTTGCGGTGTGTATGCTAGTTGCTAGTTCTGAACATCACATGCTAATGTAAAAAGCTGGTTTTTGATATAAATATGAACTTGATTGAACAAAACATGCATGTATTGTATAACACAATGTCCTAGGAGTGTCATCTGATGAAGATCATCAAAGGTTAGTGCTGCATTTTGCTGTGTTTTTGGTTTTTGTGACATATATGCTTGCTTAAAAAATGGCTGTGTGGTTATTTCTGACTATGTACTCTCCTAACATAATCTAATTACATTTACATTTACATTACATTAAAGTCATTTAGCAGACGCTCTTATCCAGAGCGACTTACAAATTGGTGCATTCACCTTATGATATCCAGTGGAACAACCACTTTACAATAGTGCATCTAAATCTTTTAAGGGGGGGGGGGGGGTTAGAAGGATTACTTTATCCTATCCTAGGTATTCCTTAAAGAGGTGGGGTTTCAGGTGTCTCCGGAAGGTGGTGATTGACTCCGCTGTCCTGGCGTCGTGAGGGAGCTTGTTCCACCATTGGGGTGCCAGAGCAGCGAACAGTTTTGACTGGGCTGAGCGGGAACTGTGCTTCCTCAGAGGTAGGGGGGCCAGCAGGCCAGAGGTGGATGAACGCAGTGCCCTTGTTTGGGTGTAGGGCCTGATCAGAGCCTGAAGGTATGGAGGTGCCGTTCCCTTCACAGCTCCGTAGGCAATCACCATGGTCTTGTAGCGGATGCGAGCATCAACTGGAAGCCAGTGGAGAGAGCGGAGGAGCTGGGTGATGTGAGAGAACTTGGGAAGGTTGAACACCAGACGGGCTGCGGCGTTCTGGATGAGTTGTAGGGGTTTAATGGCACAGGCAGGGAGCCCAGCCAACAGCGAGTTGCAGTAATCCAGACGGAAGATGACAAGTGCCTGGATTAGGACCTGCGCCGCTTCCTGTGTGAGGCAGGGTCGTACTCTGCGAATGTTGTAGAGCATGAACCTACATGATCGGGTCACCGCCTTGATGTTAGTGGAGAACGACAGGGTGATGTCCAGGATCACGCCAAGGTTCTTAGCACTCTGGGAGGAGGACACAAGGGAGTTGTCAACCGTGATGGCGAGATCATGGAACGGGCAGTCCTTCCCCGGGAGGAAGAGCAGCTCCGTCTTGCCGAGGTTCAGCTTGAGGTGGTGATCCGTCATCCACACTGATATGTCTGACAGACATGCAGAGATGCGATTCGCTGCCTGGTTATCAGAAGGGGGAAAGGAGAAGATTAATTGTGTGTCGTCTGCATAGCAATGATAGGACAGACCATGTGAGGATATGACAGAGCCAAGTGACTTGGTGTATAGCGAGAATAGGAGAGGGCCTAGAACAGAGCCCTGGGGGACACCAGTGGTGAGAGCGCATGGTGCGGAGACAGATTCTCGCCACGCCACCTGGTAGGAGCGACCTGTCAGGTAGGACGCAATCCAAGCGTGGGCCGCGCCGGAGATGCCCAGGTCGGAGAGGGTGGAGAGGAGGATCTGATGGTTCACAGTATCAAAGGCAGCAGATAGGTCTAGAAGGATGAGAGCAGAGGAGAGAGAGTTAGCTTTAGCAGTGCGGAGAGCCTCCGTGACACAGAGAAGAGCAGTCTCAGTTGAATGCCCAGTCTTGAAACCTGACTGATTAGGATCAAGAAGGTCATTCTGAGAGAGATAGCAGGAGAGCTGGCCAAGGACGGCACGTTCAAGAGTTTTGGAGAGAAAAGAAAGAAGGGATACTGGTCTGTAGTTGTTGACATCGGAGGGATCGAGTGTAGGTTTTTTTCAGAAGGGGTGCAACTCTCGCTCTCTTGAAGACGGAAGGGACGTAGCCAGCGGTCAAGGATGAGTTGATGAGCGAGGTGAGGTAGGGAAGAAGGTCTCCGGAAATGGTCTGGAGAAGAGAGGAGGGGATAGGGTCAAGTGGGCAGGTTGTTGGGCGGCCGGCCGTCACAAGACGCGAGATTTCATCTGGAGAGAGAGGGGAGAAAGAGGTCAAAGCACAGGGTAGGGCAGTGTGAGCAGGACCAGCGGTGTCGTTTGACTTAGCAAACGAGGATCGGATATCGTCAACCTTCTTTTCAAAATGGTTGACGAAGTCATCCGCAGAGAGGGAGGAGGGGGGGGGGGAGGAGGATTCAGGAGGGAGGAGAAGGTAGCAAAGAGCTTCCTAGGGTTAGAGGCAGATGCTTGGAATTTAGAGTGGTAGAAAGTGGCTTTAGCAGCAGAGACAGAAGAGGAGAATGTAGAGAGGAGGGAGTGAAAGGATGCTAGGTCCGCAGGGAGGCGAGTTTTCCTCCATTTCCGCTCGGCTGCCCGGAGCCCTGTTCTGTGAGCTCGTAGTGAGTCGTCGAGCCACGGAGCAGGAGGGGAGGACCGAGCCGGCCTGGAGGATAGGGGACAGAGAAAATCAACGGATGCAGAAAGGGAGGAGAGGAGGGTTGAGGAGGCAGAATCAGGAGATAGGTTGGAGAAGGTTTGAGCAGAGGGAAGAGATGATAGGATGGAAGAGGAGAGAGTAGCGGGAGAGAGAGAGCGAAGGTTGGGACGGCGCAATACCATCCGAGTAGGGGCAGAGTGAGAAGTGTTGGATGAGAGCAAGAGGGAAAAGGATACAAGGTAGTGGTCGGAGATTTGGAGGGGAGTTGCAATGAGATTAGTGGAAGAACAGCATCTAGTAAAGATGAGGTCAAGCGTATTGCCTGCCTTGTGAGTAGGGGGGGAAGTTGAGAGGGTGAGGTCAAAAGAGGAGAGGAGTGGAAAGAAGGAGGCAGAGAGGAATGAGTCAAAGGTAGACATGGGGAGGTTAAAGTCACCCAGAACTGTGAGAGGTGAGCCATCCTCAGGAAAGGAACTTATCAAGGCGTCAAGCTCATTGATGAACTCTCCAAGGGAACCTGGAGGGCGATAAATGATAAGGATGTTAAGCTTGAAAGGGCTGGTAACTGTGACAGCATGGAATTCAAATGAGGAGATAGACAGATGGGTCAGGGGAGAAAGAGAGAATGTCCACTTGGGAGAGATGAGGATTCCAGTGCCACCACCCCGCTGGCTCGATGCTCTAGGGGTATGCGAGAACACGTGGGCAGACGAAGAGAGAGCAGTAGGAGTAGCAGTGTTATCTGTGGTAATCCATGTTTCGGTCAGCGCCAGGAAGTCTAGGGACTGGAGGGTAGCATAGGCTGAGATGAACTCAGCCTTGTTGGCTGCAGACCGGCAGTTCCAGAGGCTGCCGGAGACCTGGAACTCCACGTGGGTCGTGAGCGCTGGGACCACCAGGTTAGAGTGGCAGCGGCCACGCGGTGTGAAGCGTTTGTATGGCCTGTGCAGAGGGGAGAGAACAGGGATAGACAGACACATAGTTGACAAGCTACAGAAGTGTTGTTTCTTGTATTATTGTCTCTTGTGTCTTTAGAGAACTGTTTCACTTTGATATCCTTTTTCTTCTGTCCTGATTTTTTCTTTCTTTTCTTCTGTTAACTAGATATTCTTTGTTGTTCTTCGTTAGCTAGCTAGCTTCTTCCAAAAGAGTCCCTAGCAACTGCTTAGCAACTGGTAAACAATTCAGCTAGCTAAGATAACTACAATTTTATGAAAAATAGTTATTTTTCAAAAGCCTATCTTCTTTGTTTGTTGCTTGTTTTTTCTCCTCTTCAGTCTTGCAGTTTTCTTTTGCTTTTTTCCGATGTACTTCACTCTAAAAACCATGTAAATTTCAATATTTGTAGGAGCTCATTTTTCAGCTGCTGCTGCTCAAATTGGAGTTCCGGAACGTTTTCCGGAACGCTAATGTTTTGCTTTCGCTGTAAAGCCTTTTGGAAATCGGACATTGTGGTTAGATTAACGAGAGTCTTATCTTTCATATGGTGTAAAATAGTCCTATGTTTGAGAACTTTGAATTATGACATTTTGTGGTTTTAAATTTGGCGCTCTGATGTGTCACTGGCTGTTGAATAGTGCGGGACGATTTCATCCCACCTACCCTAGAGAGGTTAAATCATTATTTATTGAAGTTCTTCCCTCTCATCATCATTGAATCTCTGCTAGCTAGCTTCATGCCAATAATTTGTTTAGCATAGCAACATTGAATGAATAGAATGATTAGAATTAACGACTGGGTCAAAACATGATCAAATAACTAACGACCAGCTTGCTTGGGTAGCAGCTTCACAATGCAAAAACTAATTTACTCTTTAAAATAATGTTTTTGTATGAATGTTTTTACCCCTTTTTCTCCCCAATTTCATCATATCCAATTGGTAACTACAGTCTCCCCTAAACCGGACAACGCTGGGCCAATTGTGCGCCGCCTCATGGGTCTCCCGGTCGCGGCCGGCTGCGACACAGCCCAGGATCGAACCTGGGTCTGTAGTGATGCCTCTAGCACTGCGTTGCCTTAGACCACGGTGCCACTCGAGAGGCCTTTAATTAAAACATTTAATTAATAACCGTTTTATAAAAGCGATAATGCCCTCGAACCCGGGAATTATCGTGTGACAACTCCCTCCAAGACCTGTATTCAACTTATTGGCATGTAGAACGGTTGCCAAATCGTTTATCAAAACATCAATTCAATATTTTCATTAAAACATTATTTTAAAGAGTATATAATTTTTTGCATTGTAAAGTTGCTACCCAAGCGGGCTGGTCGTTCGTTATTTTCTCATGTTTCGACCCACTCAGAACAGCCCTTGTCGGGAGTTGTCACATGATAATTCTCAGGTTCTCAGGCATGATTACCGAACTATACAGACTACAAGTGTCTGTTGACTATTCTCTATTGCACTATTTCACAACGTGGAGTGTGAGGAATTGTGGAGGGTAGAATGGACCTTTACCTGGACTTCATAGACTTGCAGCAGCAGGGCAAAGTTGGTGGTGTGGTTGCAGAAGCAGACAGTGGAGTCGTAGTGTTTAGAGATGACCTCACAGCCTTTAGTAGACCACCACCCACCTGACTCTGGCCTAGACGGGGACAACAGTTTCATAACAATGTATGGTAACCATTACACTAATAAATAATAAATCTGATTTCTATAGATGTAAGCCGGTTACTGTTTTTTGTCATGAATATTATTCTGGAGGCAGCTCTGCAGAGTGGTCACTACCAGCCAAAGCCACAAAATCATACAATCTGATTTTAACCCTAACCTTAACCACACTGCGAACCCTAATCTTAAATTAAATCCAAAAAGCACATTTATACAATAAAGCCAATTTTGACTTTGCAGCTGGCCCTCTAGAGGAAATCGCTCAGTTCTGCCTCCAGGACAAGACTCATCCCAATAAACGTCAACCTGCTGGACGTAATGAAAATTTGCTGTCGTTATACTCACATCAGATCAAAGTCCCAGAATGCACAGACTGGGTCATACACGGTCCCTGCAGAATTCTGAAGCAATCGATGGAAAAGGACAATTTCACACTTACGGTAAAGGACAGGCTTATGAAGGAGAACAAGGGGGATATACGGTATCATATTCTCTGTGGAAGAGGCAGAGGTATATAGTGCATAGAGGAATATAGTCCATGTGAGTGTGAGACACTGAGGTCTTTACTTGAGCTCTGTGTTGGAGCTGGAAGCGCACAGCCATGCTGACAGGCAGTCCGTCCCCCAGGACTGTAGTAGAGATGACAGAGGAGCCCAGGATGGTGCCCAGGTACCTGACACACATAGCACAGCACAGGCCTTAAGGTGGCAGTCACGCATAAGACTGGATATCAACACTGGATCATGCTCGGTAGGCACTAATGGAAAAAAGTCTTATTGGAAAATGAAAATTAATATCCTTAATGAACTGATTCAAATCGGCAATCGTTCATGAAAAAACGACTCGCCCTGTTTCAAATTATTTGTCCTTATTTCGTGCCTACTGAATGTGACCTTGGTCTGAAAAAAGTTCTCATCTTCCATACCTCTGGATGCCATCGGTGACGATGGGAAACATGGTGATGTTCTCCTCCGCGTTGAAAAGAGGCCGCAGGGAACTGTACCACGTGTTGACCACAGTCACCTTCTGGAAGCCTGCTCAAACATCAACATCAACATCTCCACTAACCAAACTAAGTGTCTCTCTCTTCTAAGAACACTAGACAGCTTAACAATGCAGCAGTAAGTGGGAACACAGATCAACGTTATCTCTCACAATAGCCAGTTAATATAGATTGTAATGAGTAGTTGACTAAAGTCAAGGCCTTGGGAGTGCAAATGGATGAAAACATACTGTCTGTATTAGTACATATCCCACTGGGCATGAAGTGGGTGAATCGATGTTGTTTCAACGTCATTTGTCAACTTATTGTGACGTGGAATCTTCGTGGAAAATACATTCCATTTAAAAAAAGTAATCAACGTAAACTGTTGTTTTGAGGGTGAAATTTCAACCACATGATTATGTCATCATGGTAACCAAATGTCAACATAGACAAACCTTGCATAGCATATGTTGAATTTGTACCTTTTAATCAATGTCAGATCTTCAACATTATATTTGCTATCAAAAAATAAAATAATTGTCTGGGCGGCACCTCCTACTGGAGAATTGATCTATCTACCGATCCAGGGTTTAAACCAAGCCAAGCCCTGCTTTGCTTTGATATTTTGTCATTGACTATAACCAATGTGCTATTGTGAGAATGAATGTTGAGAGATCTCCACTTAAAAACTAAATAGATTCATTGTTATACACTAGGCCGAGGGTTTCAAGTTCGGTTTGATTTAAAAAATGTCCATTGCTCATGTTTCTTGGCCCATGCAAGTCTCTTCTTACTATTGGTGTCCTTTAGTAGTGGTTTCTTTACAGCAATTCGACCATGAAGGCCTGACTCATGCAGTCTCCTCTGAACAGTTGATGTTGAGATGTGTCTGTTACTTGAACTCTGTGAAGCATTTATTTGGGCTGCAATCTGAGGTGCAGTTAACTCTAATGAACTTATCCTCTGCAGCAGAAGTAACTCTGGGTCTTCCTTTCCTGTGGCGGTCCTCATGAGAGCCAGTTTCATCATAGCGCTTGATGGTTTTTGCGACTGCACTTGAAGAAACTTTCAAAGTTCTTGAAGTTTTCCGGATTGACTGACCTTCATGTCTTAAAGTAATGATGGACTGTCGTTTCTCTTTACTTATTAGAGCTGTTCTTGCCATAATATGGACTTGGTCTTTTACCACATAGAGCTATCTTCTGTATACCACCCCAACCTTGTCACAACACAACTGATTGGCTCAAACACATTAAGAAGGAAAGAAATTCCACAAATTAACTTTTAACAAGGCACACCTTTTAATTGAAATGCATTTCAGGTGACTACCTCATGAAGCTGGTTGAGCGAATGCCAAGAGTGTGCAAAGCTGTCATCAAGGCAAAGGGTGACTACTTTGAAGAATCTCAAATATAAAATATATTTTGATATGTTTAACACTTTCTAGGTTACTACATGATTCCATATGTGTTGTTTCATAGTTTTGATGTCTTCACTATTATTCTACAGTGTTGAAAATAGTAAAAATAAAGAAAAACCCTTGAATGAGTAGGTGTGTCCAAACTTTTGACTGGTACTTTATCTTCTGCTTGGATAGCTCCATCTGACTTAGTCTGACTTTAATTCCACTTCGTAAACAAATGAATAATTGATAGGTTGTATTCACGTCTCCATCCCAACCAAAATCGAAGTTAAAGAATAGGACTAAATCAAACCTTATTTAAAGTGCATTTAATGTTTGATATGATTTAGTTCTTTAACTTCGATTTTTGGTTGAGATGGAGTCGAAAATTCCACATACCCATTATTAATTTGTAGTAAACTGAAATTAAAGCCAGTGGCACAGATGGAACTATCCAAGCAGAATATAAATATCCTTCAAAATGTTGATATTTGGTTGCGTTGACAACCAAACCCAATTCAAAATCACTTTTGAAATAAAATAAATTGCCTATGGACTTGTTGACAACCAGTTTTTACATTGAAAAGAAGGATCCGATCCTTAAGAGGTTGTTGATATTAGGTTAGGTTGTCAACCAAACACAATTCAATATTACTTTTGTAATACAGTAAATAGCCTATTTTACAAACTAAAGTAACATTCAACATTAAAATGAGTAACACATCCATGGCCACATTTTGAAGTTACTGTAACTATAAATGTCTTCTTATGTCATCATATAAAGTGTGGATGTTCAAGATAACATGGATAGGTTGTCGCAGGTCTGTGGATATCTTCAGAATTGCTGCAATAAGCCGTGCAGAATCTCGAAAGGCATTGGTCACTTGCACCATGTACTTTTAATGTAATCTCAAATGCAATCTAGGTCATTTAGTTTTGCTATTAGATGAATCACAGTGATAACACATTAATCTGGTATATAAATAAACAAAATATCTGACATTGTATTCCCATTTGAACTTTGCTGTGATTTTACACGGTTGAAAGCGCAGTGACACACATTTGGGTGACAAGTAACCCAAAAATCTGACATTGTTTTTCCATTGGAATTTGGTTGTGCTTTTAGATGGTTGAAAGCATGGTGATAACACACTGGAAATTTAACAAACTTTACGTTTTAGTTTTGAGTGGGTGAATGTAGGTTGTAGTCTCATTGATCAACATCTCAACCAAAAATGACCCAATTATCCACATTGAAATGACATGGCGTGCCCAGTGGGATGTGCCTATAAAACAGTGCTTGATAAATGTGTGGTATTTCAAATAAAATCCTTCTTCACTAGGTGTTTACTGTTGGAATGTGGAATGCATGGTTGAGATTGTAAAGCACTAGGCTATGGCTGAAGGAGTGCAGAGGAGATATGGACATTACAGCACTCTCAGGGTTGTCTCTCACCTTTGTCATGGAGATTCTGCATGTTCTGCGTGGGGACTGAGATACAGTCTATGTTGGTGTCGCTCGCCACGTCTGGACCACAGAACTTAGGCCCGCTAGATCCCTCTCCGAGACTCTGCTGCTGAACCTCCAGCTCTGAATCACATCAACACACATTCTCAGTGGAATGAACAGAATACTGTAGTAAGAGGAATGGTTGTAGTAACAGCAGCACATCCTACAAAAAGTGCTAATGAGTAAACATGGAAAGGACAGAAAGGCCTGGACACTAAATGTTCCTATTTGCTATCAACCACCTGGGACCTGATGAAGAGCCCCTGTGGATAGGAATGTTGTCATTAAAGGTGTGGTGTACGGCCAATATACCACGGCTAAGGCCTGTATCCATAACAACAGCCCTTAGCCGTGGTATACTGGCCATGTACCACACCTTCTCGGGCCTTATTGCTTAATTCAATGGTCGGTCCGCTCTTTCAGCCTTTCAGCAGCTCACAGAACACACTAACATTCTAGAGAATGTAATGTACCCTACTAAGTGACTCACTGATGTTGGACCTGTGGATAAGTAGATGGTCCATTTCCGTCATCAGCTGAGTGCTCAGACTGGTCACCATGCGGTCAATGCTCTTGACCACAGCCATCGGTCCACTCACCACCTGGGGCACAGAGTGGGGATAAGGGAATGGGGTTTAATCATGGAGATATACTAGTCATTGGTAGGGCCAGGAGTTTCACCTGACCACGTGACCTAACCAGAATATTAAGCCCATAACTAGGACCCAGAGTTTGGTCAGGCGGTCAGGAGACTCCTGGCTGTGGTTATTGGATAGAGCAGAGACTGTGGGTGAAGCACTGCTATGTGGATGTTTCAGTCCTCTAGCTGCTCTAATACATTCAGCCTGGCTGTGCTGTACTTCTGTGACCTTGGAGGGTAGAAAGGCCTGGGGGAGGGGAGGTGGGGGAGGTGGGTGAAATGGGGGAGGCAAAATCTCTGCAACAACATGAACGCTTATCATATGGCTAGCACTAGGATACATAGACATGCGATACTTGCGGTTTATATGAACTATAATGTGAGACACGTCTGAGTAATTGTTTTGGATGTGATATGTTAACCATAATAGCACGCCACACTTCACTGTGCTCCTTTAAAGAACATTCAACAAAGACAATAATGGATATTATCTTCAAAATGTTCACACACATTTAAACATGACCAGAGATCATAATAGTCTGTGAACAAGTGCTGCTTACAATATACAAATTAGACCTGTTCATTGTCATGACAGATTCTGATGCAAACCAGAGCAGATTAAATTTAGTGTATCTGCGATGAAGTTTGATCAAGACTCAACCCTATGTGCTCGTACAAGTACACTTATCTAGCCAAGCGTAAGCGTTCATTTGATCGTTTCTCATTCACAGTATCCATTTGATCTTACTGCCCTCTAGTGGAGATATCCTCAAATAATACTGCCATACTCCGTATGATGTCATGTTTCATGTTTTGTGTGGACCTCAGGAAGAGTAGCTGCTGCTTTTGCAACAGCTAATGGGGATCCTAATAAAAATACCAAAATACCAAATACTCCAGTAGTCGTGTTTATGTTCCCAACACCTTGGCGGCACTACCTCCACCGGATCCCAGACCATGTTTTAGCCTGCCTCTCTGGTACCTGATGTGAGAAGGGCTTTATAAATACGTTTGAATAATTGATTGGTACCTGTTTGATGGCCTGCCACTTGGGGGCGTTGTCCTGGCTAATGATGCTGTCAGCCACAGTGATAAAGGTGTGGCTGAGCTCCCCAGCGCTGGTGGTGGCAAGGCTGCCGTTGCCTTCCACGGCTGTGTCTGTGGGCACGTCTGCAGCCCACGCTAGCAGCTGGACCAGGGACAGCATGTCCCCAGGCTGCAGCCCCTCCCTGGTGTCCTCCAGGGCCTGCCTGGACATGTTGAGCAGACTGGACGCCTGACCCCAGCTCATCTGGATCCCTGGCTGCCCCCCCATCACACCCTTCATGCCGTAATACACATACACAGATGCACGCGGGGACACACGCATCCACACATACACAGCAGAGGACGGAGAGGAAATCCAAAACAGGGTTCAAGAATATTGAACTCACTGACAGAACAACGTTTATTGCTGTGTCAAGTTGAGTAGGTTAGAGATAAATCGTAAATGTCCTAATCCAGACAGGCAACCAATGATTTATAGTAATCAGTCTTTACCTGCGTTCCATTGGAGAGCTGCATGAGGTGGTGCATGAAGGGACTGGGATGGGAGCGCTGAGACTCACTCAACTCCTTCATCTTAACATAGCGCTCTGTAAGAAACAGTTGTGTCAGAGACACTGGTTCCTCTCTGATGTTTGGTGATGGTAGTTACTAGCATTGTACAAAGTCACAAATATTAATGTTCAGTCAGTTTCCCTAATGTGATGCAAAATTAATTTCACTAGTCTGTTCAGAAATGGACAACTTATGGGTGTACAGTAAAGAGCCATGTTCGTTACAGTATGTGAGTAATGGTCTAGTCGTAGGTAGTGGCAGTCTAGGTAGTGGTTGACTCACCCCTGCTGGTCCTGCAGATGAAGGGCAGTCTGGTGGAGCAGTCTGCAGAGTCATACAGGGGGAGCTGTTGACTAGACCAGCCCTCCAGAGTCCTGCAGCCCTGCATATCCCTCTGCCTGTGGACCGCTGCTCACGCACACACACACACGCACGCGCACACACACACACACACACACACACACACACACACACACACACACACACACACACACACACACACACACACACACACACACACACACACACACACACAGCATGAGACAGCTCCAATGACTACATCATCTGTTTATGTTCTAATAAAGTTCATGGAAATACATATTTAAATTAATTGCTTGCATCAAGTGAGCTCTTGATTTTGTGACACCTCTGTTTAATCATTAGTCCTCTAAGTATTTGGTTCAACTCAGCATGCTGTAGCCTAACATAGTTTTGTTAAAATTGATAGCAATTTACAAGTGTAATACCGTTATACTTTCATATTCAACATATTCAACAACCTTTGAAAACGTAGACAATTCCTTCCAATTGATTTGACCGTGTTTTTACTGAGAATGTATGCCGGCAAAAAGCCCCTCCATTGTGAGTCAGTTCACTTGTTACACACAGCAATGAAATCCATTATCTTTCATGACGGTTAAACATTTGATTGGTTTTCACTATTGAGTAGAGCTCCATTCTCTTCGTAAAGCAGACCTCATACTTGCGCGAATCCCCCTCCCTCTGCCCTCCACATGGCCTTTAGCCAGTGAACCACGCCAACCAGTTTCCACTCCCCCATGTATCTCTCTCAGACAGACATACTGGATGTGTTAAGGCAGACAGCCACTGGGTTAACTGGCCTCTTTCGAGGTAGATCACCCAGAATGACTCAAACCAACCAACTGATGGGAGACTGGGAACAACCACCACTGCCTCAGTATTGGATTAGTAATAGAAACAGATTGGTCTGGAAGAAGGGCCGTAGGTTTGCCATAGAAAGTCCTATAGAGGATGCACCATAAGATCATTAAAAGGCTATGTGGAAGAATCAAAAGACCAACATTCTGATCAAAACCTGCAGGAGGCAACCCAAATAACGTGAGCTGAATTTTATGTGTGAACAAATCCTTCATAAATTTGAAGTACCTCAATAGGAGCAAGAGACCACAAAGGGGGCAGGTGAAACAATATGGCTGACAGTAAGTTTTGGTAAAAATTCAGCTAAGATGACAATTCAACCAAAACTGAAAATATATCAACCTGGAATCAAAAGATCAACCAATAGAAAAGAGCCGATCAGATTATAGCTCGATTTTATGTAGGGGTATCTCAATGCTGTGTGACTGTAGATGCAGTCTCACCTGGGCAGAACAGCATGGCTGGCACCTCTCCGACCACTGGGTGACGGGTCATATTATCTATACTCCAGGTAAAGATAGCGTCCTGGGTCAAAGATGAGCAGCCATTCAGGGCAAGGAACTGCCTCTGCTCCAAGGCTGTGTCCCAGACATTCAGATCTGTGATATTCCCTACAAAGGGCTCGGTGAAGTTCCCTCCAAACGAGTCCTGATCCTGCCCCAGGATAAGTATGCCATCTCCATGTATGTCCCTGGGGGTGTCAGACCCGGAGCCCATGTCCCCCCTCTCCCCGTCCACATAGATGGCCCAGTGGCCGTCAGTCTTGCGCCAGGTGACACAGAGGTGGTGCCAGGCCCCATCGTTGGGGAAGGATGCCTTGTAGGGGCGGTGCTGCCCATGAACAATGAGCGCCAGCAGGATACGTCCTGTCCCGTCAAACTGTCCGCGCAGCTGGAACTCGTTGGTGAAGACGGCCGCGGCGTAGGAGTACATGGTGGACACCTGGTCCCACTGGGGGTCCCACTGCACGCGGACACACACGCTCACCGCTGGCAGGGCTGGGAACGTCATGTTGACACGGCCGTAGCCCTCCTGGGAGTCCCTGGGGAAGTTCAGGGCTTGGAACAACACATCTAAATAGGTAGAGACAGAAGGGGATCACTTTCAACGCTAACCCTAACTCTAACCTAAGCCTAACCCTAAGCCTAACCCACAACACCCAAGTACAGATCATCATGCATATGGCATCAGGACAAGATCTTAATTTGAGCCAGTTTTCTACAGCAGGAAAACAATCCTGCAGCAATAGGACATGTGAATTATTATGTGGATTATAATTAATGGACATTTTTGTAGGGATTGATACATTTTTTCATTAGGACAAATCAAGTCTGAAATTTCAAAGTGGAAATTACTAACTTCAGAAGCCTTTTTAAAAATCAAATACACTACAAGTTTGCGTTTCCTGCTGTGAAGGACAATTCTCAGCAACAAAAGAGTGATCAAATTATGATCCTACATCTGTAGGTGTTTAAGTTGCTAAACTCACACTGTTTGGCAAGGACCAGAGACCTGCTGGTTGGCCTGTTGGGGTCTCTGACCCACATGGGTCCATGCAGGCCTGCCTGCCTGATGAGCTCCAGGGTTCCCTCCTCGTCTTCAGGCTGGCCCAGGGTGGTGAGGGAGCTGAACTGGCCCCTGCAGAAGCTCCCTGCCTGGGAGAAGGCCAGGGACACGTTGACCAGCTGGAACACCCAGTCTGATGTTTGATGGACCAGGCGCAGACTGCTGCCCTCTGTCAATATGACACCAGGAACACACAACCACAAATAGGCATGGATCAGTCCACATGTGGATATTATACCTTACAGGAACACTTCTATCAACTTGGGGCGGCAGGGTAGCCTAGTGTTTAGAGCGATGGACTAGTAACTGAAAGGTTGCAAGTTCAAATCCCCGAGCTGACAAGGTACAAATCTGTCGTTCTGCCCCTGAACAGGAAGTTAACCTACTGTTCCTAGGCTGTCATTGAAAATAAGAATTTGCTCTTAACTGACTTGCCTAGTTAAATAAAGGTAAAAAATAAAATAAATAAAAATCTCTTTGAGCAAATCTCTATGGAAACAACATGGAATAGCCTTGGTATACAAAAGAGTTTCAAGCATCGTGCATCAAATTGTGATGGGCAGTTCCAGAACTCACCATCTGAGCCCCTCTCTTCTCTGTCTAGCCCTGGCTGAGTTGGCTCACATTCACACAGCACCTACCATAGATGAAACATTTACACTGCTTTATTCTGTTGGCTATGGCATAGACATGTAATATCCTTGATATTTATTTATCCAATAATCTCAAAATAGAAACAAACAGAATAATCAGTCAAATGAATAGTTGTGTTAAGCCTATCAAACGTGTCAGGTCTACCAACGAAAGCATGAATTTCTCAAATAAAACACTGAAAAGGTGAACTTTTTTCTCTCTCCAGTTGATTTCCTAGTTTACATAAGAAAGGAATAGACATTACCACTATGCAACAGAGCAGAACCAGAGTCAGCAGGGCTCCAGTCATCTCTACTTCTCTATGTTCCACAGCTGGAAGAAAACACAATGCTTACTGGCCTCTGCCTTTCAGGGAACATTTAGGTTTACTTCAATGGATCACACTGTAGTCTCTTTTCATATCAAAGACAAATTCAGCTCTGTTCAACAATAAAATGTCTAACAAAGCACAAACACATACTGTGTGGTTAAACAGTATTTGAAAGATGATAGGTACTATAATATATTTTTGGTATATTTCTAAGAGAACTATGTCAAATAAAATAGCTGTACACGTCTCCTTATCTAACACATATGAAAGGTACCTCAGACCCAGACTGCAACATGTGATGAGTAACTGGGCTTACTGTAGACTCAGGCTGCTCCCGCTCCAGCTCTCACTGCTCAGTGTTACTCCAAGGCTGCTGCAACTCTCCTTACGTCCTGATGACCACTACTCCCATGTACTGTGTGTCCTCTGACATATGCCCAGTCCGTTCATCCAGTGTCCAGCTCCAGTCTCCAGCATGTGCTGGCTAACTGGCCTCTGTGGAGAAGCCACTGCCATACATGGTGAAGAGCGTCTGTCTGTTGCTGCCAGCCAGGAGGTACAAATCACAGCCTTTCTGTCCAACAGTCCACCTCTGCCTCCAGCCAGCCTTCTCCCCCCTCTCCCTCCACCTTCCTCAGCACCCGTGAATCAGAAGCACACTTTTGTCATGCAAATAGGGCCAATAAAAAAAAGATCCCTACTAACGCAAGCAGTGTCAAGCGTTTGGCACAGAGAGTTCATCAAGACCAGCAGGGTGGCAGACATTTCAGCACCCTTCCTATTAATGTCTTCTACTGCTGCTGAGTTCCTTTAAGTTGACTGTATACATACGGTATCAGTACATTAGTCAAGGGGATGCCATTTCACTACAGATGATAATAAATGCAACCAAAGTAAATGATTGGGCATCATCTATTTCAGGTAGTTTATTCCATATGTAGAACATACTTACACATACTTTCTTCTTAGATGTACATAGTGTACAGTATAGATTTGTACACATTTACAGCGAGTATACTGCATACCTGCACTGTATATTAAATGAACTAAATAGTATGGACTGTCTGTTCCGGAGGATCGCTCATGTGCCCCTAAGCACACACACACACACACACACACACACACACACACACACACACACACACACACACACACACACACACACACACGTGGAAGACAAAGAGCTGCATTATTTATTCCCCCGCGCTCCAACTAACCCACAGTCTGAAAGCCACACCACAGACCCAGATCCACAAAGCCTGTTGCTGCTGCATCAAGATGGCCAACTCTCCCCTCCCTTTATCTGCTGTCTGAACAGAAGCCGGCTGCCTCCCATCATCCAGACCATCCACACTGGTTTGACCACGTAACCATCTTTTGCAAGTTTGCATTTGGAACAATTTAAATAGATGTCTCTCAGATGTATTGAAGGGTTGAAGATGTGCAACAGGCTACGTCTTGCACCTTCAGATTGTTTAAATTCCTCAGTTCATTGCAGAAAATGCATTGTCTGCAATGCCTATTAATCATCTCAACAGGCTTTATGAAGAGTATAAATTAGGTTCTAAGTACGTGTCTCTGTCCACCTTCTGTGTAAACAGTATAAGCCCTGTGTTGCTGACTCACTGCAGTAAAACACATCAGAGGTTGATGCATAAAACGTAACTACCACCTGTTCGCTCTATACACGGAGCTGACAAACACAATGGGTAGAGTTGCGATGTTTCCTCTGCTTCAGGATGGCAGCAAAGGACACATAAGCAAATACTTGAAGCTCATGGTGATGTTTACTGGAGTACCGATGGCTCATGCCATTTGACTTTTCAAAAGAAGTTGTACGTTTAACATGGGGGTTAAAGTTTATGAATCAACCCCATTGTTATGTTTGAGAGAGGTAGAGAAGGGATTTGTCTTGTGTGTTGGTGTGATAGGGGCATGAATTCAGGAAAGGTCTCTGTATGCATAAGACATTTTAAATCCCCATTCGAAAACATATTGATTGATGGTTTAATTAACTAACGGACAACACTCCGGCTTGCAATCCATATTAAACAAACTATTTATTGTCAGGGATTTCTGCCCTAAGTTCATACAAGAGACCACAGGAACGTCTTTGATCACAGGTTAGTTTGTTTAATAATGATTGCAAGCCGGATTGCAACCCAGAGTATACACTTACAGTGATTTGCAAGTAATACACTCAGTTCAAAAGATGGTGTTTTCCCTTTTAATCCCCTACTGAGGTTCACCCTGCCCAGGGTGATGTCCCTTAACTTCAATACCATATAAGCTCATAATTAATAGTTGTTAATACAAAGATGTCTCTGCTAGGCGGAGTTCAGTTTATTGTTATTTGCAGTTAGTTTCCCAATCCTTCTTCCTCCTATTGCTATCATGTGCTAGCAGAAGTAAGACTGGAACATAGCATCAACAGGAACTGAAAGTATAGTTTCAACAAACAGGCACATGACTTTTGTACAGTTGACCTCTTCATGCACTTACAAAGTGTCTACCACTGATTCTTCATCTCAAGATAAAGCAAAACATGAATCATTGTACAGGTGTTCCTATAATGTACAGATATTATAAAATGAATTTCACTCACCGCTTTGGAGGTACTACCTCCAACACAAACATTTCAATCAATTATTTTGGTTCACAAGGGAATGTAGCACAAATACGACAATCATCTCTTTGGTACATAGCATAATTAAATGGTTCCATATGATGGTCATGTCTGGGTATGGCCACAATAATAAGGGTCAGGATGGTGAAAATGACCATCGACTCTCGGACCACATCTTCCCTTTAAACAACATCTACAGTTGCCCCTCTATGGACAACGCTTACAAACCGAATGGGCCATCAGATCAATTTGGGCCCTGTGCTCGGGGTTTGGATCAATATCATCGAAATTGAATTTCTAATACAGGTCAAATTGATCAGGATCAAGTTCACTCTCAGGATCAGAGTTCACCCTCTCCATTCACCAGGGCAGGCTGAGAAGAGTGTCAACATCTTTAAGTACACAACTTCTTTACCCATGTCATACAGTCATTAACATACTAAGAACATACTCAAATCAATCGGTCAGTTTTCAAAAATCTTTCAGTTCCCAAATCATAATCAAAACCCAATTAATTATCCAACACAAAATTAGAATGACAATGCTTCAGTGATTGGTCCTAGTACTCAAAGTTAAAAACCCTCAAGTTAGCACATCGACACTGGCAGAATGTATATTTATATTAACATACAGCATAATTATCCATAATTATAGTATTCACTTTCTTATCGTGATCATAACCACAGATCAGTATCCCAATGCTTTCTTAATCTAAATGACTACATTTAGCAGTGTGTTAGACCTCTACAATCAACTTGATACCCCAAATTAAAGACAAGTCTAAATTAATTCTGGGCACAATTGACCCCCCCCCCCCTTCAGGCACTCAATCTTCTGGCGTCTCTTCATAGTCTTCTTCAGATAGCTTCATAGTTCAAGTGGATGGCCCATGATAATGTTCCAATTTCAATGTCTCACCCTTGCCAACCAGCATACCAGCAACGTGAGAGAAGTTTTGGAACGGATCTATCTCCATGCTTACTCCACGTGTACTCCTGTCACACTCCTGAGAGAAAAGGCATGTGAGAAAATCAGTTGATAGCTTTGATTGGATGCTGTACACCGGTTGCTGGCTCAGACTCAGGTCTCTCGGTAGAAGTGGTGCAGACAGGGCCAGATTGAACGCCTTTGTCGCTCTTCTTCAGCCGGTTACAGGGGGTTTTGAGGTTCACACCGTTCTCGTGGTCAAATTATTCCTTCCATGCATTAAGACAACGACTACAGTCACCCTCATGATAACCTCAAGAGAGGACAGATCAGAAACACAGTTTAGTTCAGTTAATTTCTGATTCAGGAAATCCAGACAAGCATTGACAATATGACAATTAGTACTTTTAGCAATTATTCTTAATACAAATCTCTAAACATATGTCAAAGAGAATTACAACCCAATCTGTTGATTTTTTTTTCCTCCAAATTGGTTAATACTCCCCATCACACTGTCAACTTCATTGCAGAGTCACCGGATCAGGAAGTTTGACCTCTAACCCATTGGGATAAATCCCAGCAATCCAGCAGACCCAATCTGGTGAGATTTGTATGGAAACAGAACAGAACAAGCAACACGACAGTACACTCCTTCATCTATCACTCGATACACTCCTACATATCACTATTCCCCATTTTTGACACAAGGCTCACAATGTGAGTAATGTGTTAAAATAACAAAACACCACTACTGGTTAAAAATAAAACAAAACAATTTCAAATAACAAAATCGAATTAGAATCACAACGCATAATAACTGTAAAAATATTTTTTTTTACCCATACAGTCATAGGAAAATAGACTGAAGACAGCCTATCCTTATTCAAAGGCAACGCCCTCTTCTTCTTCCCGTTGGTCCAAGTCACAAATATGGCTATGACCTATAAACTTCATCATCATTTTCAGTATTATAAACAACCTTGAAATCAGTATTTATTATAAAATTCCTTTCACAACACTAATCAATCTTCAGCTATTCACTTCAATCCATCTTATCCTTAATGTAATTTGGGCCTACTGCAGGGCTTTCTGAAAGGGTACTGAGATTGAGACGTAGGGTGACAGCGTGACAGCCACGTTGAGGAGTGGGAGGAGTATGTGGTGTGTAGGGCCGAGGGACGAGATGTGGGATGCAGTGGAGGCATGACTACCTTGGCAAACAGGTATTTCAACCACGGCGCAATGAATCACAGAGCGATGAAAGCAGTGCTGGTCAACACATGTGGAGGAGGCACCACAACACTGTCAAGGGGCTCCCAGAGAACAGCAGCAGCAACGAGGTAAAAGTCTGGCGGAAAAAGTACCTATTTAACAGCTGCATGTTTATGGTAAAGAAAGAGCCTAGGACTTTGGGGGAGGCTCTGACCTACTACATAACTTTGTGAGTCCTGGTCCTGATCCCATCAATAAAAAAACATAAGACGATTAGCTACAGTATGTCAGATCATAACTGTCATTGTAGATATGAGGAAGAGAGTGTCACTGGCTTGCTGACATGAGAAGTTCTGAAAATGGTGTTGTTGTTATTGGGATACTGCAAACGGCAAGTACATAATGACTGCAGTTTTAAACCACTGGAGATGGTGGAGAAATAGCTCTCTGAGTGTGCAAATACAGTGCAGAGTGTTTTTGAAGGTTTGTAAACTGATTGCTTGGGCTCACTGTAAATGCTTGCGTGTTCAGACGCCTTGTTTGGGCACAATGGATTTTTCCTCAGAGCAGCCTTGTTTCACCCAAAGTCAACACTCCCTTACAAAAAAAAACACATACCAAATTTGCAGTTTTCACGTTAAGCTTAAATTTCACATATGAAACCATATTTTCACGTGTATTATATTTAGAGTTCACATGTTAACACCACCTTTTCTCATGTGAGAAGAAAAACATGTTGTCACTTTCACATGTGGAATTGCAAGTTCACACGTGAAAATAATTTACATGTGAAAATCTAATTAGCAGTTTTACAGAATATGAATATGGAATTGCAAGTTTACATGTACTGTAGTGATGAAATAGTGTTGTTCTCATCACATGTGAAAAGGTGGTGCTAACCTGTTGCAGTAGCAATATTTCCACATGTGGAATTGCAAATTCTGTAATGCCATAATGTAAAAAGGTAACTTAGCCTACTTGAGTATAATAATTCATGTGTTTTAAAAAGTATTATTTCTTATTTCTGAGCCATCCATTCAGAGTGTTACAGCTGCCGGCTCACGCCTCTGTTGGTCAGTGGCCGTTTGAAGAAAACCAATGAAAAGAACAGAGAAGCTAGCGCTCAATGTCTCCTTATTTATCTTTTTAAACACGTTAAAATTAGCGCTGTCAGAGTTAATCAGTTAACTCAAGTTAACTTTTTGTCATTTTTGTGCACTTTTTTGTTTGTTGCATTGTCTGAAAGCGTTCAAAATCCATTGAAAACATCTAAAATACATTATCTATACAGCTAAAAACAACAGCTTGAAGAAGGTGTGTTTATCAATTTACCAGATTTTTCTAACTGTTACTTTGCACAACACCAAAATGGCAATATTCTTGTACTGCTTTTTATAATGCTTTTTGAATAAAAAATCTTAAATTACAGCTCAATTTGAGTAAATTATGAATTTACGATTAATTGTGTTTAATCACAGCAAATCCTGCAATAAACCCGATATTTAAAAAATAAATTGTTGACAGGCCAAGTTGACATTAAAATGTGAAAATGCACGTGAAAGTTTAGCAGACATGAGTCTGTCATGAGTCTATCATGGTTGCTCATGGTCACGTGATAAGGTAGCCCCGCCTGCGACTTTAAAATTAGTGTTGGCCCTCTTGGTCAAATGGTCAACACGTTAGCTTCTCCTGTGGGAGAATCCCTGCAGTTACAAAAGCACACGTGGAACGTATAATATCACATCTGTGATTTGTTCGCATATGAAAAATGTATGTGAAACATCACAAGTGTCCGAAAACCACGTGTCTGGACACGTGCTAGCACGTGTCCAAAAACCACACGTTTTTTCACACGTTCTTTTCACGTGATTTTGTCATGTGTTTTTTTTGTAAGGGCTGCTCTACTCAGATGGACAGAGTAGGAGAGGGATAGAGGGGGGTATTCATGTTTCTTTGTTTTACACAGCCAAGAAGTCTATCTTTTACCAATGGGACTGAATCACATTAAACAGTTACAGTCATTAACAAGACGTCCATGTACTGTAAAACTAATAAAGTACAAGATTTAGGCTTCTGAACTTCCTGACTATGGTCACACCTTCTTTAGCTTGGTGTCAACAAATATCCATGGTAAAGTAGTCAACAGCTTATTTTAATCAACATTTGGCCATGATGTCATACAAATACAAAAGAGCCCAGGAGTAATTGAGCCCCCCTTTCACCCTATTTTCTCTCCCCTTTCCTCCACTGTAACTTTGTGGCCTTTGCCAAGCAGTGTATTTCCATGACAACCTGGGGGTTGTAAGAACGGCATGGAAACGTCAAACACTTGCCTCGGCGGGCTCACATCAGAGGAGACAAAGGGCCAGTGAGCTACATGTGGGGAGTGGATGAACACTTTTCCCAGAAGCACCAGCCCACTGTAGGCTGCTCATACACCCTGGGATACTGACACCCCCATTGAATTTATCTTGTTCAACAACAAGATTCTACACTATATACAGTATATAAACGTAGGTGGACACCCCTTCAAATTAGTCGATTCGGCTATTTCAGCCACACCCGTTGCTGACAGGTGTATGAAATTGAGGACACAGCTATGCAATCTCCATAGACAGACATTGGCAGTAGAATTGCCTTACTGAAGAGCTCAGTCACTTTCAACGTGGCACTGTCACAGGATGCCACCTTTCTGCCCTGCTAAAGCTGCCCCAGTCAACTGTAAGTGCTGTTATTGTGAAGTGGAAACGTCTAGGAGCAACAACGGCTCAGCTGCGAAGTAATAGGCCACAAAGCTCACATAACGGGACCGCCGAGTGCTGAAACGTGTAGCGCGTAAAAATTGTCTGTCCTCATTTGCAACACTAACTACTGAGTTCCAAACTGCCTTTGGAAGACACGTCAACACAATAACTGTTTGTCAGGAGTTTCATGAAATGGGTTTCCATGGCCGAGCAGCTGCACACAAGCCTAAGATCACCATGCTCCATGACAAGTGTCGGCTTGTCAAACTTTACACGCGGAGTGGTGTAAAGTTTTCCGCCATTGGACTCTGGAGCAGTGGAAACGCGTTCTCTGGAGTGATGAATCACGCTTCACCATCTGGCAGTCCAATGGACGAATCTGGGTTCGGCAGATGCCAGGGAGATGCTACCTGCCCGAATTCATAGTGCCAACTGTAAAGTTTGGTGGAGGTTGAATAATGCTCTGGGGTTGTTTTTTTAATGGTTCAGGCTAGACACCTTAGTTCCAGTGATGGGAAATCTTAACGCTACAGCATACAATGACATGCCAGACGATTCTGTGCTTCCAACTTTGTGGCAACAGTTTAGGGAAGGCCTTTTTCTGTTTAAGCATGACAATGCCCCTGTGCACAATGCGAAGTCCATGCAGTTTGTCGAGATCGGTGTGGAACAACTTGACTGGCCTGCACAGAGCCCTGACCTCAACCCCATCGAAAACCTTTGGGATGAATTGGAATGTTGACTGCGAGCCAGGCCTAATCGTTCAACATCAGTGCCCAACCTCACTAATGCTCTTGTGGCTGAATGAAGCAAGTCCCCACAGCAATGTTCCAACATCTAGTGGAAAGCCTTCCCAGAAGAGTGGAGGCTGTTATAGCAGGAAAGGAGGGACCAACTCCATATTAATGCCCATGATTTTTGAATGAGATGTTTGACGAGCAGGTATCCACATACTTTTGGTCATGTAGTGTATATGATGAAGCTGAATGCTATATTACATACTGTATGCTATATTACCACCATATTACCACCTTAACCTCTTGGCGTTCCCCTAGGATAGGGGACGCTAAAGCAATTTTTGAAAAAAAATCGTTCCCATTTTAAACGGCCTCCTACTCAAACTCAGAAGCTAGGATATGCATATAATTAATACTTGTGGATAGAAAACACCCTAAAGTGTCTAAAACTGTTTGAATGGTGTCTGTGAGTATAACAGAACTCATATGGCAGTCAAAACCCCGAGACAGATGGAAACAGGAAGTGGAATTCTGAATTGCGAACTCAACTTCATCACGTTGCCTATTAATCACACCGTGAGCTAAGGTTCATTGAGCACTTCCTATTGCTTCCACTAGATGTCCCCAGTCTTCACAAAGTGGTTTGAGCCTTCTACTGTTAAAACTGAATGAATGAGACGCTGTGGAACGTGGTCACACGGAGAGGGCCATCACCATTATGACGCCGACGCCCCTGGTTACCCTCCCCTTTCGAAACGTTTTGAAACACAATGCAATCGTCCCCCTCGAATCTTATTGGCTCTCTTGTTGAAAAACGCCCTGAAGATTTATGTTATACAACGTTTGACATGTTTGAACGAACGTAAATGGGAAAAAAATGAATTTTCTCGAAATGGCTGTCCCGTGGCCGACGGAAGTTTTGGAGCAGCCTTCAGACGCACTAACAAGAACAAGCTCTTGGAACATAAAGGAGTATTTTTTTCGAACAAAATTACATTTGTTGTGGACCTGGGATTCCTGGAAGTGCTTTCTGATGAAGACAACCAAAGGTAAGGGATTATTGACAATAGTATACAAGACTAGATGTGATATGCGATTGTTCCAAGATGGCGCTGACCTGTAACGTTAGCCTATTTTTCAGAGTATCGCATCCCCTTTCATCGCAAAGTATGATTACCCAGTAAAGTTAATTTTAAATCTGGCATTACAGGTGCTTTCAAGAGATATTCATCTATAAATCTTAGAATGACAATATTACATTTTACATAGTAATTTAGTAAATTGTAGCTCTGTTTCATCGGATGCATTTGAGGGAAAATAGTTAGTCAACGTTACGCACCGATGTAAAATGCTGTTTTTATATATAAATATGAACTTTATCGAACAAAAGAATGCATGTATTGTGTAACATGATGTCCTAGGTGTGTCATCTGATGAAGATTGTCAAAGGTTAGTGCTGCATTTAGCTGTTTTTTGGTTATTTGTGATGCATGTGGTTGGTCGGAAAATGGCTATGTGGCTACTTTTACGATATACTCCTCTAACATAATCTAATGTTTTGCTTTTGCTGTAAAGCCTTTTTGAAATCGGACAACGTGGTACGATTCAGGAGAGGTGTATCTATAAAACGATATAATTATATATATATTTTTTAATTATTACATTTTGTTATACTAATGGCGATATGATTTTTCGCTGGATGTCCGTCCCGTATGCCGCACAGGGGTTAACCTGTTAGGGATAGGGGGCAGTATTTTCACGGCCGGATAAAAAATGTACCCGATTTAATCTGGTTATTACTCCTGCCCAGAAACTAGAATATGCATATAATTAGTAGATTTGGATAGAAAACACCCTAAAGTTTCTAAAACTGTTTGAATGGTGTCTGTGAGTATAACAGAACTCATATGGCAGGCCAAAACCTGAGAAGATTCTATTGGGAAGTGCCCTGTCTGACCATTTCTTGGCCTTCTGTAGCCTCTTTATCGAAAATACAGGATCTCTGCTGTAACATGACATTTTCTAAGGCTTTCATTGGCTCTCAGAAGGCGCCAGAACGTTGAATGATAACTCTGCAGTCTCTGGGCGAAAAACAGTAGGGGTTTTGGAGAGTGATACTTCTGAGAACAATGACACTGGTGAGCGCGTGCATGTGACGACTCCATTTTCTTATTTCAGTGTTTGAACGGATACGTCTCCCGGTTGGAATATTATCGCTATTTTACGAGAAAAATCGCATAAAAATTGATTTTAAACAGCGTTTGACATGCTTCGAAGTACGGTAATGGAATATTTTGAATTTTTTTGCCATGAAACGCCCCGGCGCGTCACCCTTCGGATAGTGACTTGAACGCACTATCAAAACGGAGCTATTTGGATATAACTATGGATTATTTGGAACCAAAACAACATTGGGTGTTGAAGTAGAAGTCCTGGGAGTGCATTCTGACGAAGAACAGCAAAGGTAATCCAATTTTTCTTATAGTAAATCTGAGTTTGGTGAGTGCCAAACTTGGTGGGTGTCAAAATAGCTAGCCGTGATGGCCGGGCTATCTACTCAGAATATTGCAAAATGTGCTTTCACCGAAAGCTATTTTAAAATCGGACACCGCGATTGCATAAAGGAGTTCTGTATCTATAATTCTTAAAATAATTGTTATGTTTTTTGTCAACGTTTATCGTGAGTAATTTAGTAAATTCACCGGAAGTTTTCGGTGGGTATGCTAGTTCTGAACAAAACATGCTAATGTAAAAAGCTGGTTTTTGATATAAATATGAACTTGATTGAACAAAACATGCATGTATTGTATAACATAATGTCTTAGGAGTGTCATCTGATGAAGATCATCAAAGGTTAGTGCTGCATTTAGCTGTGGTTTTGGTTTTTGTGACATATATGCTAGCTTGAAAAATGGGTGTGTGATTATTTCTGGCTGGGTACTCTCCTGACATAATCTAATGTTTTGCTTTCGTTGTAAAGCCTTTTTGAAATCGGACAGTGTGGTTAGATAAAGGAGAGTCTTGTCTTTAAAATGGTGTAAAATAGTCATATGTTTGAAAAAATAAAGTCTTTGCATTTTTTAGGTATTTGTAATTCGCGCCACTCTATACCATTGGATATTGGTGAGGCGTTCCGCTAGCGGAACTATTACACTGTACTTTTCTCAGTAATGTCTGACTCTGGTCTGAACACATTTAACTATCCCGAGTCCTGTGAATTCTCTACAAAGCAAATTCTACTCATATTCTAATTATAATATGGCAAGACTCATAATTTACTCAAATTTTGTCAACATTGGGCCAGTGCTTTCTGAGATATCCCATGTGACTAAAGTACAAACGAGCGGACGGACCGTGACAGATCCACAGTCCCCTACCCGATTTCATTGTGGGGACAACAAAGACTATGTGAGTCCTCTGACAGACAAGGCTAACCTGTAGTCAGATAAAGAGATGATTCAAAGAGATAAAAATAATATTAGAATACACTCATAGATTTGATTTTATGGAATTATTAAAAGGGCAGGGGGTAAATCTGTAAATGGGGTTCAGAAAATGGCGGAATGTCGCATCGTAAACAAACATTCCTGCCTTGCCGGCCATTGGGGGCATGTTTGTCTGGCCTAATCTGGCCAGAGCAGATAATGTTTATGACCGCCCCTTGAACCATCAATCAGCACCTCTGCTGGGGAAAGGGTCACGCCGTCGCTACGGAGACCGCCTTTAAAAGCAGCGCCATAAATGTTGTAGGGCCTTTAGGACAATAGAAAAGACAGAAGAGGAGAGCGAGCGAGCGAGAGAGAGAGAGAGAGAGAGAGAGAGAGAGAGAGAGAGAGAGAGAGAGAGAGAGAGAGAGAGAGAGAGAGAGAGAGAGAGAGAAAAAGAAAGAAACAAAAAATAGACAGAGATGGTCTGATGCAGTCACAGCAGAGTGCAGTCTAACATTAGCTGTTAGCTGTATGTCAGAGCACTGTACCTCTGCCAGATCTGCGTCTGACCTTAGATACCCCATACACATCCTACAACCACCTCTCATTTCAGACCTCTTTCTCACTAAAAAGCCCCAATGCATAAAACTGTGCTGGACATCTACTGTAAACTCGCTTTGTCAGTCGTGAAGCCTCCCATGTCGGCTGATGGAGACTACTGTATATTCTAAACTTAAATGTCCATTGTTCAAGTTTAAAACTGAAC
Source organism: Salmo salar (assembly GCF_965601325.2). Taxonomy (NCBI): domain Eukaryota; kingdom Metazoa; phylum Chordata; class Actinopteri; order Salmoniformes; family Salmonidae; genus Salmo; species Salmo salar. The sequence goes on along the minus strand of NC_138310.1, from coordinate 18,474,737 downwards.
TCAAATTATGGTCCTTCAGCAGTTCCTGAAATCGAAGAAATCGTTCACATTTTGTGTGGCCAAAGAAAATGGCGAGCTTGTTCTAGTCCTCAGCAACTAATTATAGAGCACCATCTAGTACTGAAACATTATGTTCAGCCCCTTCCTCCCTATGACACTTCAATACCAACCAATTAGGATCTGGTTTAATTGGATTTCAAGGCATAATAGGTAACAAGCAAATACACAATAGAGATGTGTGGTGAAGGGTCTGGAGAGAAGAATACAAATCCTGTAATCTGTTCTTCTATAAGGTCTCTCTCTCTCTTTATCTCTATCTGAAGGTGAACTATTGTCCCGCTCAGTCCACATCTATCATAGCCTTAGAGCTCTCTGTTGCTCCAAATGAAAGGCTTTCCATTGGAAATTGCGTTCGTGAAGAAAGTATAATTCTTTCAATAAAGAGGTGACTGTCACTGTGTGGATTCCTGGAGGATAATACGTTGAGTTGCAGTTAGAAAGGAGACGTATGTGGATGTTATGTGTGAAAGTCTGTCCCCTGACCCCACTTTTAAGGCAACCCAATACCCCCACTTGAGAGAAACATATGATACTGTGGATTTTGAATGAGTTAGTCAAGCGCAGATACACCCATCAAATTGTGGGGATCTCTACAGCTGATAATAGAATGGTTTTGGGGCATTTTAATAAAAATTATAATGCATCTAAAAATGAGCAAATGTGTCACCCTCATTTTTAACTATTCTTCCTATTTATCCAGTTCAGTAATCTCTATATTCAAATTAATCAAATTTAGCAATTTTTTTTCTTGTCACTGCAGGCTTGGTGGGTTTCAACACAGTTAAAATGTAAAAAGCATGGTGAGATATAAAAGGTGATAAGGATGTTACTAAACTCTGAGCTACAGTCCACTCACCCTCAGCGGGCTTTTTTCAAGGGAAACGGAAAAGAACCTGTGACAGGACGTCTGCTTTTTCGACATTAACCAGTGTTTCTGCGTCAACAAGGCAACACTCCATCTGAACTCCTCCTCCACATTTCATGGATTGGTTTAACAGTGTAGAAGAGAAACTCCCACGACAAAAATACATTCTCGTCAGGACCAGAAAGTAGGAAACGCTGCTCAGTTGTTTATTTTGTGAATGCTAAATTGGGTTACAGTCCACTGCACAGTCACAGAGCATGCCAGCTATTCCCACTGACAGACTGACACCAAGTGGCAGGATTCTATATACCCTGCAAGTGACCACAAGACTAGCACCAGCCTCCTACACTACACATGCACAATTCTAATTGAGAAATCCAAGTACACTGATGTGGTTACAATCGGACAGAAATTCCATTACCTTATGAAAGTTATGATTAACTGCACAACTTACTTTTCATTAATATAGAACACTACAGGTAACTTCCAAAATAAAGGACACGCCAACATAAAGTGTCATAATATGGAGTTGGGCCACCAAGAGCCGGAACAGATGTTTTAGATTTTGGCCACTAGATGGCAGCAGTGTATGTGTAAAGTTTTAGACTGATTCAATGAACCATTGCATTTCTGTTCAAAATGTTGTATCAAGACTGCCAAAATGTGCCTAATTGGTTTATTAAAACATTTTCAAGTTCATAACTGTGCACTCTCCTCAAACAATAGCATGGTATTCTTTCACTGTAATAGCTACTGTAAATAGGACAGTGCAGTTAGATTAACAAGAATTAAAGTTTTTTGCCCATGTTCTGGGATTTTTTTTTGTTACTTACAACCTCATGCTAATCACATTAGCCTACATTAGCTAAACCATCCCGTGGGGGGGACCCCGATCCCGTAGAGTCTAATTGAGTTGAGATCTGGAGACTGATACCAAAACCATTCAGTGACCACTCGTGCCTTGTGGATGGGGGCATTGTCATCCTATGGGGGCATAGCCATGCTAGCCAAAACAATGTGCATGACCTTAAGGATGATGGGATGTTAATTGCTTAATTCATTCAGGACCCACACCTCCGTGTGGAAACACTTGATTTCAATATACACTACATGGCCAAAAGAACTGAGGACGCTACATGGAGTGTACTGAGGAGCTCAGTGACTTTAAACGTGGCACCGTCATAGGATGCCACCTTTCCAACAAGTCAGTTCATAAAATTTCTGCCCTGCTAGAGTTGCCCCGGTCAACTGTAAGTGCTGTTATTGTGAAGTGGAAAGGTCTAGGAGCAACAACAGTGGTAGGCCATACAAGCTCACAGAACAGTCCTCGGTTGCAACACTCACTATGAAGTTTCAAACTGCCTCTGGAAGCAACATCAGCACAAGAACTGTTAGTTGGGAGCTTCATGAAATGGGTCTCCATGGCCGAGCAGCCGCACACAAGCCTAAAACCGCCATGCGCAATGCCAAGCATCGGCTGGAGAGGTGTAAAGCTCACCGCCATTGGAATCTGGAGCAGTGGCAACGCGTTCTCTGGAGTAATGAATCACGCTTCACCATCTGGCTGTCTGACGGACGAATCTGTGCTTGGCGGTTGCCAGGAGAACACTACCTGCCCCATTGCATAGCGTCAACTGTAAGGTTTGGTGGAGGAGGAATAATGGTCTGGGGCTGTTTTTCATGGTTCGGGATAGGCACATTAGTTCCATTGAAGGGAAATCTTAACGCTACAGTATACAGTGACATTCTAGACGATTCTGTGCTTCCAACTTTGTTGCAACAGTTTGGGGAAGGCCCTTTCCTGTTTCAGCCTGACCAAGGATCCACATTTATTTAACTAGGCAAGTCAGTTAAGAACAAATTCTTATTTACAATGATGGTCTACACTGACAATGCCCCCGTGCACAAAGCGAGGTCCATACAGAAATGGTTTGTCGAGATCGGTATGGAAGAACTTGACTGGGCTGCACAGAGCCTTAACCTCAACCACATCAAACACCTTTGGGTTGAATTGGAACATCGTCTGCAAGTCAGGCCTAATCGCCCAACATCAGTGCACTAATGCTCTTGTGGCTGAATGGAAGTCCCTGCAACAATGTTCAAACATCTAATGGAAAACCTTCCCAGAAGAGTTCAGACTCTTATAGCAGAAAAAGGGGGACCAACTTCATATTAATGCCCATGATTTTGGGTTGAGATGTTCAACGAGCAGGTGAACACATACAGTGTACTTTGCATCCCTCATCTACACAAGTGTTTCCTTTATTTCGGCAGTTACCTGTATGTGGGCTTTCTTAAAGCCATCAATTCCCAGCTGAAATTCAAAAATGTCCACTAGGTGCTGCTGTTGGGTAAGGACTCAATGCTCAGTGGCACCAGCTTGTGAGTCAATAATGAGTTATTATTGTTCAGACGTTTCATTCACAGACAATTGTTCATCTGTGCTGCCATTCTGTTGATTACAGGAGAGACAGGTTCCCCTGTTCTAGTTTACCTGCTCTGACTTTGTCACCTGCAGTCACAGATTACGGATATGAATGAGATGGGAAGGCAACAATTACCTCAGCCAACACTATGAAACAGCTGTGCAATTACGGAGAACAGAGGTTTGCACTTAGCCTGCTCATTGCCCCAGCGACGTGGCTCACCTCACGCTGCAACCCACAGCACAGCAGCCATCACAAACAGCTAATTAAGGCCTCATCACACCTGGAGAGTAACATGCTAATCTCAATATAAGACATGTCAGAATGAGAGATTTCAATTCTGCAAACCGTGACAGGTTTTATGATGCCAAACATCTACCCCTCATTACTGGATACATTACAGAGGGAATTGTATAATCTTAATAGCCCAGGTAAGCAATAGAATATATACTGAGTGTGCAAAACTGCTCTTTCCATGACATAGACTGACCAGGTGAATCCAGGTGAAAGCTATGATCCCTTATTGATGTCGTCTTCAATCAGTGTAGATGAAGGGAAGGAGACTGATTAATTAACCTTAAGACAATTGAGACATGGATTGCGTGTGTGTGCCATTCAGAAGGGGAATGGGCAAGACAAAAGATTTAAGTGCCTTTGAACAGAGTATGGTAGTAGGTGCCAGGCACACCGGTTTGAGTGTGTGAAGAACTGCAACACTGCTGAGTTTTTCACGCTGAGCAGTTTCCCGTGTGTATCAAGAATGGTCCACCACCCAAAGGACATTCAGCCAATTTGACACAACTATGGGAAGCATTGAAGTCAACATAGGCCAGCATCCCTGTGGAACGCTTTCGACACCTTGAGTCCATGCCCCGACGAATTGAGGCTGTTCTCAGGGGAAAATGGGGGAGCAACTCAATATTAGGAATGTGTTCCTAATGTTTTGTACACTCAGTGCATATACATTGTGTACTGTATGTGTGATGTAGGCTCTCTACCGCTCAGTGGCCGGTTCAGGTACAGTATAGTACGTTTGCTATCACATAGGGGCTGATTAGTATGTCCCCACCCTCAGTCACTCTCTGTGTGCCTGATATGAATAAAGCAGAGCAAGTGATTGGCTGTGGTTGACAGGCTGTGTGAGCGACGTGTGTGTGTGGCGGAGCTGTGTCGGACAGTGGCGCTGGCTATGTTCTGGCTGTGTCTAACAGGGCAGAGGGCCGTCAGTCAGAGGTGTCTGGGGCCTTGTCTGCTCAGTGTGCTGTGACTGAGGTTTATGAGGCACCGTGAGAGGGCTCCACGCCTGACCGACTGGCTGCTCCCCAGAGACTTGACTTCCGGGAGGATTCGCTATGTACAGTACCATAAGCCCTCTGTGTGTGGATATACTGTACATTGAACATGGTCCCAGATCAGTGGGTAAAAGAATAGTTCTGGCAAGCGGCAACACCGAGGCTGTGGGTTTGATTCCAACATGGGCTACACTCTAAATATACTGTCTGGATGGTCTGGATGTGTCACTGTCAATTGTTGATCAAAGCGTCTGCTGAATGACCCAGTTTCAAAGGCATGAGGTTCCAGTCATCAGCAGAACCACTACAGGAGAAGGAAGGATGTGCAGAGAGCAGCTTCCTGAACCTGATGACCTTCACTCTACCTGGGCTCCTCTCTGACTGCAAGTCCTGACAGGGATCATCTCAGAGTATGGAGTGGGCTCACAGCTCAGTCATATATTTCCTATCCTGAGAAAAAATAAATGTCTACAGCTCAGTCTTACTGTGATGACGAATGCAATCATTGTTACAATCAGTGCTGTATGTAAATGTATCCTAATTTAATTGTATAATAGAAGGCATGATACAGTACATGATTACTTTCATGCCTTCTTACAGTGTAGCATCCCGTATATTTTGAATGCCATTGTACACAGTAAGACTTAGCTATTGTTTGATGTGTGGTGGTTTGTAGTTTTGGCCACTTGAAAACTGACACACCTGCACTTTTCCCCTCTACAGGATTTCCACTTATACATGATTCAAATGATTTATAAAACATGGAGGCCATGTAGTATTAGGTGTGTTGCTGATTAGGTAGAGGAAAGGACCCACATGCATTTCCTGTGTCTCTGAGGGCTTCTGAGGAGATTTGCTGCTTACTCAGGAGTGAAAGCATCAAAAAAGTGTTTGTGCTGACAAAGGACAAATGGGATTTTTTTTCTAGCAAACGGTGCAGGATTGTGTCGAGTTGCTCAAAGTGTCAGGGAAAATGTCTCCTGGTCGACACCTCTAATGAAATGTGTGCATGAAATTAGAGCCCACGTTTGCTCGCTGTGTTTTTGGCTGTGCAAGCTGAGGCAAGAGAGAGAGAAAGTGAAGGGAAAGAGAGAGACCGAGAGAGGGAGAGAGAGAGAGGGGGATGTCTCTTCGCTCTATTGTGTATAAATATATCTTTTGTACCCTGTAAGTAGGAGTAAATTGAATATTCATGAGTAAGTATGAATAAGTGCTCTGTCAGCCAGTAGTGTCACTGATAGATGAGGGGAGGGCCAGGCTGGGGCTCCAATGGCCAGCCAGGCTTCTCCACAGAGGACCAGGGGGTAGGTAGGTAGGTACCGAGGAGGTTAACTCTGGAGATGGGATAGAGAGGTTAAGTTACTGGAACCCATTCTCCTTGCATACATTTAACTTTAATATAGCTCAGTGAATGGGTACTTGACAGTTTCTAGACTTCCTCTCAATTCGGCTGCAGTCTGCAGGTCTCATGATCAGTGAAGCTGAGAGGACAGGCCAGTGGACCCTGAACTGAAAGGTGTGTTTTTTCCCCCAGCCGGTTGGTCTGGAGTCTGAAGGCTCCTCTCATTCCTGTTTTCTGGGCAGTCTGTAGCCCAGAACCTTCTTTAATTCACTCTTACAAGTTCTCACAGTTGCTACTCAATCCCCAGTGCCCTCTCTCTCAGAGTTAAAGGCCGAGCCAGCTGACATAGATACAGCAACGGATCATTTCCACCACAGTCCATCTCAACCTCACGTATTTTTATATGATAATTTTATTAATGAGGATTTTCTTCGGCCTAGCCTGCACAGCTTGTCTGTACAAGTGCAAATGAGGGATGTTCCAAATTCAAAATGTTCTGTTGAGGGGATCAACGGGCTCCCAGGCCAATACAGAGCGATGTGTTTGACACGCTGGCCCAATGGCTCCAGTTACCAGCCAACCAGACAGTTGCTGGGCCAGATGGCCTTCTCGGGCAGGCAGGGAGGGAGGGAGCACTGGTGCTGAACTCACGCAGCCCAGGGGTCTGAGAGAAAAACGCCAGAGTTATTACATCCAAGACATTGCAGATGGGTCTTGATGCGTCTTGATGCATAGACAAACTGGAGGATTTTGCCAGTCATGTCAAGGGTCTTTGTAAAGTACCATGAGATCGAGTCTAGTAGCTTTTAGCTTGCTCTCACTCCCAGGTGTGGAACTTCGCCAATCCGCCAAACCATCCCTGACTGTCATCCCTAATTTGATATTAGATTAAATACAGTATGATGTCATATAATCATGCAAATAAGATGCTAGAGACATAGTAAAGTATGCCCAGGAACAGCATGCATGGAACCCTTTAAAGTGCTGGAAATAGAGTTTCTGTGCTGCTATCAGGTTCCAAAAGAGCAGTCACAACCCATAATATAGATGGTCCAGTGCTCCCTTCCTGCCTTCACACTGCTCTTTGTTTTCATTCCTGCCTTTTGGTGATAATGTATTGGATACAGGATGTGTAATGATCCTCATGCTCTGCTATACCCACTAACAGGCATTTCTGTCAAATACATCACCATCACCGTGCTCATTGATTTGTGTTGCCTTTAAAACAGGCCGTTTCCTCCACACGAAGCCCTGCCATAATTGGGTCTTTCTTAAATGATTCAAATAAGGTGGTCTGTTTCTCTCTCTCCCTCTCCTCCGTTGCTCCAGCCATCACTGTCATCCACACTTATTTCATTACAGATTCAGCAGACTTGATAAAACAGCGGGGGTGCCCCATTCCACACCGCTTAACCAGCCAGCCCTCGTCCCGGCCCCAGACAAAGAAGTGGTCAAGCGAGGCAACAAATCACACCAAATGGAGCATTTGCTCTTTGTGCAGTCTAGTTATGGAAACTGATAGCGGCGTGCGGAATACTGAGTAGGTCTAATAAACGCTGCAGTGAGGATATCCTCTCCTAATTGGATAGAGGAACGGAAGCACACACGTTCCCCCTTTTCGTAGCTCAAATGAGTTCTATGAAATAGCCTAATAGCATACATACATTGGGAGTCTGCTTTGCTGTCACAGATAAATATGTTCTCTCAAGGCTAATTGCTCTACCGATTCCAGCCCAGGCTCTAGGATCCAGTGACAGGACGCTGTTAGCGCTGGGCCTTCAGATCGCTTGGACTCTGTTGTGTTGAGGATGAGCTGTAACGCTGAAATGCACAGCGCATTCGGCCATAGCTGTTCTACTTCACAGAGAATGGGGAGGTTGATATAACTCCAAACTTACAGTATAAATTCAACAGAAGTTCCTGTTTAGACACTTCTGACAGCTGTCAGGTGGGCATCGACGGATTAACTAACACATGACAGATAGACACGAAAATATGATAACATATACTGTATGTCATAAATTGAAAAAAGCCAACTGCAGCAACACCAAGCAGAGTCCATTATGAGAGACATAATTGATTGAATGAGGATTGACAGCAATCATACCATTACATTAAAGATCTCTGTCTTATTTAAGAAAAGAAAGATGTTCCAATTCCCATCCATCTCTATCTAATCATACCGTAGCCAGTCAATGTCAGTGCCATTTCCAATACGCTATTAATATGCATGTGAAGTGGGTCCCGTAACTATTCTATGGAAGTATCTTTGTCTGGATTGGCCTCAAGTCGTCATAAAATATGTAGACCCTCTGCTGGACATGGATTCCCTTCTGACCGGTGAATAATAGTACAAAGGGCTGCTAAATCATTGAGATGACTGCAATGCTCTGTCCAGTCTGTTCTCCGTTCTCACAAGAGATAATAGATCAATGAAGAAGACATAAGAGCACAGCACAGGCGTTCTCCACTGGAGACGAGGCCTCAGTCTGCCTGCCAGCTCGTTGAGGGAACACCAACTCAGGGGGCTTGAGACCTGGGTGCCTGTGGAAAGATGCCTGATTATCAGGGGACCTCATAACCAACCCTGGGTGAGAGAAAATATACATTTAGCTGATCAAAATGGTCATGTCATTGAATGAGTTGATAACTCAGCATGAGAGGGTAGAAGGGTGGCCCCGCTGTCTTCTTTACTTCGGATCCCGGTGTTAACATCATGGGGAGAGGGAGGGCTTTCTGCCAGTCTAATGCTATTCAGGAAATGACCCAAATATGTGCCAAGGTCATCCCCTGGCTCACTTCATTGGAAGATTAGCCTGGATGGGGGTGGGGGTAGTGGAGGGGGACAGGGGTGGGTGTAGTTTAAGAAAAACCCTCAAGAACATTATGATTTATTTAAGTGAGGAGAGATAAATATGAATAATGTATTGGCTATAAGGAACATGAATCTCTTTTGTACTAATTGTCAGGAAGGCTCGCATCCAGTGTCTGAGGGTAGAGGGGTTGCAGGACCCACAGATCACAGGGGTGCGGCTCAAAGCCGGCTGTCCTACAGCCATGGCCATCGAATTGCAAATGAGCTCAAGGAGCCTAATTAATGGAGTGCTAATGAAAGAAGTAGCGTTTTGGTGCTGCCGCCCGCCGCCCGACGAGGAAATAATCTCCTCCCTCCCCCCTCTCTCTTTCTCTCTCTCAGCCGAGATGGCTCGTGCCATTGAAGTTGATTGCAGAACGCATCAATATGTGAACAAAGTTTGGAGGAGAGAGAAGGGGAAAAAATTTGCATTCATTTGAAGAACAGGCCTGTTATTTATTCTGTAGCTTTTGGCACATTTCTGGTTTTCCGCTCCCAGGAGGAGAGATGGAGTACGATATTTAAGATGTGTGACGGGCGATAATGGCAACTTCTTCAATTCCCTCTCTCTCCCTGTCTCTGTTGTTTGTACTGTAGAGAGGGATGTTGAGGAGAGTAAGGCAGCAGTGAACTGAGAACTTTCTCTTTCTTTCTCTCTGTGTCTCCATCTCTCTGTGCTGCGGTTAGAGGGTGGGGTGTGCGTGGCAGCTAGCAGTACAGATCAGAAGCGCTGCCCCAGATGCTGTGCCCTGCAGTTGTGTCTCCTCTCTTTGAAGCCTCTGTGCACCTCTAAACCCAACCCTGGGGCGCTGCCACCGTCTGCAGGGGCCTGGTGCCCCAGCCTTGAAGACGAGGGGCCCCGGACCCTGCCACCGCCACAGGCATTCACTACATACATACGCGCGCGCGCACACACACACACACACACACACACACACACACACACACACACACACACACACACACACACACACACACACACACACACACACACACACACACACACACACACACACACACACACACACACACACAATGATTTTTGCCCTGTAAGTTTGTGGTTCTACCTCACCATCTAGCTATCTGTTTCTACCCCTCTCATGCCTCAGTAACAGTGATGTGGTTACTTTACTGGTACCTTATTCAAATGCACCAGGCAGTGTGATCTGAGCCCCGGTTTCTCCTCAGCCTCTCTCCTGCTGTTCTCTCCTGCTGTTTTCCCATGCTGTTCTCCTCTCCTGTGGTTGTCCTGCCATAGGGTTACCATGTCATCAGGCTAGAAGAGACCCCCTGCCCTCTCCTGGTCCTCAGCTCATTTGAAGATGCCCCTAACCCAGATCCTCCGCCCCCCGCCTCCTCCTTCAGGGAACAGGGCTGAGATGGATGACGGGGTACAGCCGAGTCCCCCAGACAGCCTGATTTATGGAGGCCCCTTTCCTCCTAGGCAGAGTGTAGGCACCTGGGGGCCCGCCTGGGGAGCGCTGGGGGATGCCCGCCGTCTCAGGCCTGACGGCCCCCAGCTCCCGCTCAGCCGTGATGCCAAGTACCAAACGGCCACTCCAGAACGCTCACCATCCGTCATGTGGGCAGCCAGGGATCTTCCTTAAAGAGAGGAAACACAGAGAGCAGGACAAATGAGAGCCGCTCCCACCCTTTCCTTCCCTAGCTCTGTACCCACAGACGCTGATCTCCACTGCAACACTTCATTATATGAGCTCAGCTATCGCCTATTGTCAGGGGGAAGTTATAAGATACCTCCCTGCTTTTGTTTGAAAGCCCCATACTATCTCTAATAATATGTCACCATCACATGCACACAAAGCTACAGCGGCTGAAAGCTTGTGTGCTATTGTATTTTCAGCTGAAAATACAGCGGTAATCCAATAGCAGAAGAAAGACTATTGGAACATTGTATGGTACTCTAATATTGTATTGCGTCTACATTGAAATGGTATTGTTCAATAGAACACATACTGTATTCTAATATTGCATCAAAGGTTTTGTGTTCTGTTGAATTTCAGCCAGGACACAGGACATCTCAGCTTGTGGTGGACAACATAGAGTTAGGAATAGGATCTCTGTGGCGGACAACACCATGCTGTCATAATGACAGGCTGGGACTGGGTAGTAATGTCTTGTCATCAGGACCCACTGTATCCACATTACAATGTTATTACACTGACTGCTGCTGGTGGTGGGTCCAGCCTCTCTGGCTGGGTTTCAGGCCAGTCTGGGAGGACATCTGTTGTCAGGCCAGAACCACACACTAAACACAAGTTTACCACTGAGGGCAATGGAGCCTGCGTAAATTACTGGGGCAGGAGCCAGAGACTCAGGGCTGGAGGGTTCCACGGGTTAGGGAGGTCCATAATAATTCAGAGTTATAGAGGGATAGGGGTGATGGGCAGCAGTTGAAGGGGTTACAAGCCAAGGAAACAGTGCTACCATCAGCCAATTGGCTCCTGTGGCCTCAGGCTTACAAAGAAAATGAAACTATTAATATACAATATCTAATTTCATACACGTGTATGATCATAGCAGTGTTTCTGTCCACCATCATGCTACCAGACATCATACTGTAGAGAAATGAACAAAAACCACATACACATAAAAAAACACAAACAGCTGAATGTATAAAAAAATTCTAGCTATTTCATCTCCTAAACACTCTTTTGTGCACAAAGGAAATGTTGTCCCAAAACACAGTATATTATTTCCTTTATTAGCTTTAACTGACGTCTACCGCTAACCTAATGTCATGCTCCTTTGACTCTCAGCAGACCGTTTGTGAGCGCAGATGAAAATGGCAATATGAGAATGACAATATGAGAGGGAACAGTGGTGATGTTCACTGTGTAAGTGCTGTTTTTGAGTGTTATTTCAATTAAAAAGCAGATAAACTGCTGATTAATTCAGCACACTTCCCAATTACAGATCAAACGGGCCTCCTGGGGAAGCACAGACCCAAAGACGGCAGATGCCGAGCACACACTCAGGCATATTTCATACGGCGATGAAATATTAAGCTGGTCTGCGGCGTTGTGGCACCACTGGGTGTCTGTATTGTTGAGGGTGTGACACCAGTGAGACTGATATCTAGGACATGTTTGGGGACACTTTGGGGAGCGTGATGCAATATGATGCCAAGCTTAGACAACTGATAGAAACTCAGAGACTATTTTATATTCCATATCACAGCACCCATGAGTGTTGCTTGTAACAGTCAAACTAGGGGACCTGTTTTTTGTGTGTTAATAATCGTATTTTTCCTTTGAGAGCTCGCGTTAAATGATCAAATAACTTCCACCACTGCAGAATCTAGTTCTCTGTTTCCTTGATATAAAGAGTGATGAAGGCCTCAGCTTTGATCTTCAACTAATCCTGGTATGTTCTCCTGTGATATCAGAAACACGCTACACTGTCCCAGCCTTCCCTTCTCTCCCTCAACAGAGGGATGTGTCCATAACTCATGTGAGGGGGAGAGAAACAAAGCGCTGTAACTGCTCTCTGGACAGGACTTTGGTTGGTTCAGTCTCTCTCGCTGTGCCGCCTCCCAAATGAGGCTGCAGCACTTTGTAACCACCACTTTGTGTCCCAAAAGGCACCGTCCCAATAGCGCTGAAATTCAATGTGGCCATAACACATAAATCATCTTTTAAGCACTGGGAAGAGCAGGTGCGGGCATAAACAGTGTCGACGCTGCTTTCTCAATAATTGATCAAGCCTACACAAGGGGCGCTGTTTATTCTGTCCCACTCAGATGCCGTTTTAGTGGAGGGCCTGTCAGACAGACACACACACACACACACACACACACACACACATACCATACACCCATGGTCAGTGTTTTAGAGGCGGCCATGTCTGTCACCATAATGAATCCCACTGTGATCATTCTGGCGGCTGTGGTCATCATTCTCTGACCAACACACACACACACACACACACACACACACAGCTTACTGCCTGCTCATTCATCATGCGACCCCTCGTGGAGTTGCCTGTGGGAGTCTGGGGACAAGTGTGCGATGGAGGGAATGGAGAGAGGAGGGCTGGAAGGGGGAGTCTGAAAGAGAGGGGGTGTGGATAGAGGGAGATGGGGGACAGTTTGGAGCCTTGAGCAGACAGACTTTTCGAAGGATGCGTCTGTGGGATACAGTGTATCTATACTGTCGAGGGATACTCAGCATTAAGGGGAGTCTCCACAGCCCTGTGCTGAGAGACTGCTATACAGAGAGAGACAGATACCACAGTCCCCACTCTACAGATCAACTCCTCCCTCCATCTATACTGTCATTTGTCCTGCAGATTTCATTGGGTTTCCATATTTGGTTGCTGCTACTGTTTATTGTTTTATTTTTTGGTACTTTTACCCCTTTTATCTCCCCAATTGGTAGTTATAGTCTTGTCCCATTGCTGCAACTCCCATACGAACTCGGGAGAGGCAAAGGTCGAAAGCCATGCGTCCTCCGAAACACAACCCTGCTAAGCCGCATTGCTTCTTATACACTGCACACTTAACCCACTGGCCAGCCACACCGGAGAAAACACCCTACAACTGGCGACCGAAGTCAGTGTGCAGGCGCCCGGCTCGCCACAGGAGTCGCTGGAGCGCAATAGGACAAGGAAATCCCGGCCAGCCAAACCCTCCCCTAACCCGGACAATGCTGGGCCAATTGTGGTCCACCTCATAGGTCTCCTGGACACGACCGGCTGTGTCATAGCCCAGGATCGAACCCTGGTCTGTAGTGACGCCTCAAGCACTGCGATGCAGTGCCTTAGACCACTGTCCCACTCGGGAGGCCCCCCCTGCTACGATTTATTATCTATCCTGTTGCCTGGTCCGTTTATTCCTAGTTATATGTACATATCTACCTCATTTATCTCGTACCGCTGCACATCAACTCGGTACTGGTACCCCGTGATATATAGCCAGGTTATCGTTACTCATTGTGTATTTATTATGTGTTTCACTTTTCTATTATTTCTCTATTTTCTTTCTCTCTGCATGGTTGGGAATGCCGTAAGTAAGCATTTCACTGTTAGTCTACACCTGTTGTTAACGAAGCAACATTTTATTTTATTTGTTTAATGCACCAACAAAACATCTAACAAGCAACCAACTGCATGTTTCATTTACATCTTATCTCTGGTACCTGAGCACCTTCTCTGCAGCCAGTCAGCCAGCCAGCCAGCCGGTAGCTAGATGTTTAGTTCCCCAGGAGCGTTAAGTGCATATCTAAATAGTTGATGAGCTATAAGCTGTTGGGGAAAGTGTCGCCAGCGGCGCCTCATTGAACAGTGCCTATGAGAAGCCCTGTGGGAGCGCTTTAAAGAGGATCCCCTGGATCCATCCCGCTGCTAGAGAACCTGGAATAGGAGACAATGCTGGGCCCACATCCCTCCCGGCAGGCTGTTCACACACACAGAAATACACACACACACGCACGTGCACACACACCTCATCCCTAAAGACGATTATCAGAGGAAGCTCTCTCGTTTCATTTCATTCAACCCAAATATCTACACTGGAGAATGAATGGGAACACTAGAGATACAATTGAGGAGCATTTAGGAGTTGAAAAAATATGTGTTTTAGATGATTCACTAGTGCCTACTGTATTTTTCAGAGAGCTTTGTCACTTGCCAAATGTCACTACCATCTAACACTATTGGGCCCAGTGGCCACACTAAGGTGAAGAGTTACAGTACATGTCTGTCTGATAGTGACACTCAGATGGTACAGTTCCCAGCTGCTCTGCTGTGGCTGGCTGGTGTTGGTTGTGTTTCCTGTCTGCTACAGAGAGAGAGAGAGAGAGCTGGGGGTTCACGTCTGCTACCGTGGAGATGGAGGAGCTGGCTTGTCTAGAATGGATCCCACCCCCACCCCAGGGACCATTAAGCTGAAAATAATTGGCTCAGAATCTCCCCCTTTCATCGATCCTTTGGAGTCAGTGAACTCTCTGAGACATAGTGCGTGCACACACACACACACACACACACACACACACACACACACACACACACACACACACACACACACGACACACACACACACACACACATACATACACAAACACATGGTTGCAAGTATCTGAGTGCACAGACTCATGTACTGTACTGTACTGTACTGTACTGTACTGTACACACACTCACACACACTCACAAGGGTGCACATATAAGTAAGCAGCTCAATAAAAGGAAACATTCTTTGTCTTACAGCAGCAGTCACTGGTTCTCAATGGAGGTTAAATCAAGTCTATTTCTTTATCTCTAAAGATTTGTTTTCTTTTTGGAGTCAGGACACTGACCCCAACACATCTCGATCTCCTGTGTCTCAGATGACAGTCACTGCACCAGTGTGTCTCTCCTACGACCATAACTGTAGTGTTCTGTAGCGGACCACTGCTTCTGAAGAGCCACCAACAGAGGGAGCCCATGCTTTTCCACAGACAGTGTAGAGTAACACTGTTCTTCATAAAAGGGCTGGGCTTGCATGGTGAGCATTCATCTGAAATTACCTCCCTCAATCTTAATATAGTCAACTCTGGATTTAATTAAATCTATATGCATCAGTCTTCATCATTCCAGAGGCTGCTGGAGGAATACATATCGCCATGACTCCCATCATCAATACTGGGTGATGAAGTGAGTCCACACCGTCTCCATGAACAATTGATGGCCACTGAGTAGGAGAGAAGGGGGGGGGGGGGTATCTCGCCAATATATCACTCATCACTCATCAGTCTGACTGTGGCATTTTACAACATGTCCAGTTGTTCTTCACCATAAATATGTAATCTATTTGTTATTCCATGTCTATCCAGAATGTGTCAAGGTAATTAGGGGTCTTCATTTCCATCCTTTAAAAATGAAATGAATAATCTCACCCCCATCCCTCCATAGAAATAGGTCAGAGATAATTCAATTTGTTTATCCCATTTTCTCCCATTAAGAGTAATCAGATAAATACTGCACTAGGGCCTGTGACAGAGTAGTCCAGCCACTGATCAACCATCACATTAATTGAATTTAATGGGAGACGGGGAGCAGTGGGGCGATGGAACGCAGCGAGGGCACGGGCCACTGCGTCGCATGAGTGAAGATGAGCGGGGGTCAGATTAGTTCCTCTCATGTCCACACAGACTAGGGCACAACCAGGGGAGATGTCTGGACACACAGAGGAGAAACCACCACAGCAATCGAAGCAATGCATTTCATTCAATATCAACGCTGTTGTCTTTACAACTAGAACATTCCAACCACAGTCCATTTCCTAGAATCAGAATGCCAGCTTTGCTAGCAAAATGTCATCTGCAATGCTGTAAGCTAAGCTCCTTGACTATGATATATCTTTACTGTACTATAGAATTAAAAATACATCTTTATCTCCCATAAATCACCATTCATATCAATCAAAATAAATGTTTACAGTACATAATGGAGAAATTCATGCCACTCATAATCACAAGACTATCTAACCAACCCAGGAAACACTGACAGTAGATAGTAGAGCACTGGTTTCCCAGCTACCTGCAGCCCCCAGGCCCAGAGCCACATATTGTTACTGCTTCCTAAGGCTTGATGTGGATCACAGGAAGCAACACACACAACAATCAATAGCCACGCCTCACAGGAAGAACATGGGGTGCAGAGACTTCACAACCTATCTACTCTACAGGCAGCTTGATTTACTCCCTATCTCTCTCTCTCTGCACTGTAGCATTCCTTCCTTCCCCTGGCTGTGAGAGGCAGTAAAGAGGAGCCCATGTTGACAGCAGAATGAACTGAGCTACAACACTGACACAGCCTTTATGGAGCTGCTGCTGCTGCTGCTCTGAAAAAGACATAGCTACTGGAGCCTCCTCTTCTCGTAGCAGTCTGGAAATGCTCCTGGTGTGTCTGTCACTTCCCCCCAGGCTGTGTGTGAGTCTGTGTGTGTGTTTGTGTATGGCTACAGGCATTGTGTCTGTGTGGTGGCAGAGAGGGTTGAGGGGTGCCTGTGACATTGGGGCCAGTGTGGCTACAGCAGCCATGCCCCCCCCCCGTGTCTCCTGCTGACCTCTCCTGTATAATCACCCCTGTCACTCTGTCACGCCCCCTCCCCTCCACCCCCCTGAACAAAGACATCACTGTGACGAGACCTATGTTGATGCTACTAATCACACTCTGCTTTCTGATTAAAACTCCTCTTTACATCATCCTATATAATCATCATGGGAACGTACATTCAAATCTACCACAGCGTTCTGTTTTGACTGTTACTGGAGTGAATTCATCTTCATGATTCTGCCCCCTAATTTTGGTTCAAAATGATTAGACTGGAAATGGCTGCTGTGTCTGTCTCAGCCATTTTTAATGGGGAGACACCAGATCATGGCTGTGGCCTCTGACCTCTGCGCTGTGACTACAGCTCATTATTATAATCAGGGAGTGCCAGTCAGGAGGGGAACGGGGTGCGGGGTGCGGGCCAGGGTGATAGGACACCATCGCACTCGGCTCTGGAAAAGTCACATTCAACCCACATTTAGTTCTTTAAAGGTTTCTCAGAAAATAGCTATTCATTAGAATGAGTGAGTGGTCTGGGAATGTCAGATAATATGTTTCTAAAGACTCCTTTTTCACGATAGAAAATATGTTTCCAAAATGCACATGATATTTTTATGGCATACCCAGAATGTTCCATGTGGCATGCACAGTCCTGATTATGATCACAGACCGTCCTGATTATCTTCGACTTTGGCCAAATCTCTGACCCTGCCCTTATCCCTGCTGGCTCTGTCCCTACTCTAGTCTCCTCTGACACCACTGCTCCCTCCCCCTTCCCCTCTCCCTACACAGCCTCTCCAATCTCACACTAAGATCTTAATTAGCAGGTGCGCTGCTATCCTCAGACAGACATGGCTGAGCCAACACTGTGCCAAACATACATCTGGTGACAAAACTACAACACTGCTCAACACACCAAAGCTCCATGCCATAGGGAGGAAATAGGACAAATTAATGGCTGTTCAAACTGGCAGCTTTTTGGAACAAGTGAAGTCTTTTAAAAGCATGACTCCCCCTCTTTCTTCAGTGGGAGATGTCTATTTTATCTGCTGTGGTGTAGCTACATGTAAGTAGTAAGTAACCACCTAAGTTCAGAATGCTTGGTTTGGGCCCAGAGTGCCAGTGGAAGTCATCAGAAACCATAATCCCCTTCTTTGATCAACCTGCCGGCGCTTCCACTTCCCCCTGCCTGTCTGCCTGCTTGGGAGAGAGAGAGGAGAGACCCTCGGTGAAGATATTACTGTGTGTTAACGTCTTTACAGAGCCGTAATGGGCTGATCTCGAGTCAGCAGCTGGCAATGAGAGGCAGACGAGATGGGCTGGGACATTGTGGAGCTGTTCCGGGATCAGCGTTCAGCTCCTCACTCATATGGATCTGGCAGAGCGTTGTAAAGCACACCAGAGGTATGGGTGACTCATATGAAAAGTTTGTCCTTTTTTCCATAGCGGGACACTGTTCGTGTTAAACGGCAGACAGAGGCCACGGAGGGGAGAAGTGTGGTTATAACATTGTGTGGTAACCCAGGAACTTTTATTTCAAGATTCCGGTAAGATGCAATTTATCATCGATTAGAAGGTCTAAGAATGAAACACAGCCTTATACAGACCAGCTTATGAAAAACGTTGAATACTACACAGACCACAGAACAGAACTCAACAGCAGGAACCATCCCAACTTTCTAGACTGGAGATAAAGAGGGAGATTTGTGTTATAGGTATACCCCCCCCCCCCACACACACACACACACACACACACACACACACACACACACACACACACACACACACACACACACACACACACACACACACACACACTCACACACACACATGTGCACACACGCAAACACACACCAACCAACCAAACTGATTTAATATAAGAGAACAGGGAGCGACGGGGAGGGGGGGGGGGGGTGATCGATGTGGGCTCCCCCAGCCTCAGTCAGTGGAGAGTTAAAATGCTGTTAGACTCCAGCCGAGCGGACACACTCCCTAACCGGCCAACCTCCCTCTCATTGATTTTTTATTTAGCTCCAAGCAGTGATATGTGTTCCATGCACACAGAACACACCGAGGCTGCATAGCCTGTCAAAGCAGAAATCAGGCCCCATTGAGCCTGGCCAGCCCGGCCGGCACAGAGCACGGAGGGAGAGTAGTCTGTTAACAGAATTAAACTATTATTTAGTTGACTTTCCATAGAGGCCAACAGAGACAAGACAAGACGGCCTGACAGGAAATGCAATTCTCCTTACTTCAAGATCAACATGCTGCCTCAAATGAGAAGGTTTTGCATTCATTTGTGTGTGTGTGTGTGTGTGTGTGTGTGTGTGTGTGTGCGTGCGTGCGTGCGTGCGTGCGTGTGTGTGTGTGTGTGTGTGCGTGTGTGTGTGTGTGTGTGTGTGTGTGTGTGTGTGTGTGTGTGTGTGTGTGTGTGTGTGCGTGCGTATGTGTGTGTTTGTGTGTGTGAGAGAGAGTTTTGGGATATACTGTATAACAAAGTTGGTTTAAATATTCAGACATCAGTATTGTGATCACTTTCAGCCTCACAAGTGGACACTGATATTATTATTATAGCCAGCATAAACCTACTTCATCGACCTACCTCATCAAGCAGGCAGACCAGGGATCCCATGTCAGATTAGGAGACTGTACTGTTATGTCTCCTTTGAGAGTACGGTTGGTAGAGATGGTAGGCCGTTCCTAGAGAAACAAATACATATCAGACCTCGTGATCGTGACAGGTTAACAATAGCCATTCATGCCTGAAACATCTCACAACAAGGATAACATGTAAGGTAAGACAATACACTGAGTATACGAAACATTAAGCCCAGGTAAGCTATACAATATATACTGAGTGCACAAAACTGCTCTTTCCATGACATACTGTAGACTGACCAGGTGAATCCAGGTGAAAGCTATGATCCCTTATTGATGACACTTAAATCCACTTCAATCAGTGTAGATGAAGGGGAGGAGACAGGTTAAGTAAGCATTTTGAAGCCTTGAGACAATTGAGACATGGATTGTGTACAGAATGTGTGCCATTCAGAGGGTGAATGGGCAAGACAAAAGATTTAAGTGCCTTTGAACGGGGTATGGTAGTAGGTGCCAGGCGCATCGGTTTGTGGCAAGAACTGCAACGCTGCTGGGTTTTTCACGCTCAACAGTTTCCCGTTTGTATCAAGAATGGTTCACCACCCAAAAGACATCCAGCCAACTTGACACAACTGTGGGAAGCATCCCTGTGGAACGCTTTCGACACCTTGTAGAGTCCAAGCCCCGGAGAATTGAGGGGGTGCAACTCAATATTAGGAAGTTGTTCCTAGTATTTGTTATACTCAGTGTATATTCCTACAGTAAACTCTGATAGCATGGATGGACCTTCTATGACTGCAGATCTGTAAACACTCTCTAAACACATGCACAATGTCCATCTATTCACTCATCTTAGCCATATCAGTATTTTATGTTGTGCTATAATTGTCTGACAGTGAATTGAACCCTTATGAAATAAGGGGTGAAAAGAGATAGCTAATTTAAAATACTGCATATCACACCTTTTTTTTTACCTTGAGATGGAGTACAATACAGTGGGCTCTTCTGTATTTGTGTGTCTATTTACTAAGACACTTGAATGTGAGTACTAATTTAATCATAAAGCCCATTCTTTACAAAGGAGTCTGCAACTCAAAGACAAAAGCGAGACAAAAACATCCTGGATAATTGGTTGGAAAGGGACACAAAGAAGGCGAGAATACATAAAATAAAACTCTTTATAAAACATTTGCTAACACCACATTATCTACAAATGAATATGTCCATTTCATCACACTAATTCATTTCTCCTTTAACCAGGGTTATTCCGAGAGGACAAACCCCCCACATTAGCAGCCTGCAAGATTCAGTCAGACCAGAGCACCTGTCACACCTGCAATCACTAATAGACCCAGGGCTGATTCTGGGCTGATTCTGGGCTGCACAATTCACCTGTCATAGCAGCCACCTCACCCACCTCTCTGCTTCCTGCCCTTCAGAGCAAGGGCACTGTTAGCACACATGTCAAGTCTTGGATGGAACAAGAAGGACACTGGAACAGACGAAAGAAGGTGGAAAAGGACTCGCAGTGGATTTGCATACTCCTGTGATCCTAATATATACAGGTTGCCAACCTCAGGGGTCAGAGTTCAGCGTGGTTGCTAGGGGAACGAGGCGGCTCTAGCCATCACTTGCTCGTTAGAGAGCTGCGGAGTAGGTCTGCCAACTGTCTTCATCACACTGTGGCCATGTCTGTACACCACCCTGGAGAATAATGAGACCTCTGCATACAGGGGCATATAGGGGCACACAGACACAGGCACACACACACATGCACGCACAGACAAGAATGCTCTCAGCAGACACACGCCATGGCACACAAAACACAGATGCAACACACACACATAAAACATCATACACACAGATAAACCAAGACAACAGTATGTCTCTATTTTTGACAGACTGAAAATGTTTCTGCCTATTTTGAGAGCTCATTCCCTTCTGCCTTAATCCCAAAAAGCGAAGCCCAGAAATAAAGCTTGAATACTGTGCATCTCTCCATAGCTTCCATAGCATCAATTAGCTCTTTTTGTGCAGCTGAGCATTTCTCTGGTGTGCTGAGGTAAACAAGGAGATGGAAATGAGGCCCAGCAGTATAATCCAGCCAGGGTGCAGGTCTGAGAGTAATCCCCCCCAGAGCTGCTCTGGCCTGGGGCATGCAGAGGGGTAATCCAACCCCTCGGGAACTCATCCACCAGCCCGCTTCACAGACACAGACACACACACACACACACACACACACACACACACACACACACACACACACACACACACACACACACACACACACACACACACACACACACACAGACCACCACACACACACACACACACACACCACACACACACACACACACACCCACACACACACACACACCACACAGAAACAAGCATACACAAAAGAACACACACAAATATGCTCCCTGAAGTACTGAGCTACACACGTTGGTTGATAACAACACTTACAGTTGAGTTTCTGAGTAGTTGTACAGTTCCCATTGATTAATGTGATGATTTTATAACTTTATATGTTATAAGTTACACACAAAACTATTCTTACCCATGTCATTCCCTCCATTATTCACTCATAGCCTGCCAGAATAATTTACTAGTCTTTTACAGTTTTTCTTTTCAATCACTTAGTCACATTTTTCTGATGTGAGTGGTTTATTAAAACAATTCTGAGTACAAAACTCTAAATTGATAACACTTGTAATTCCCCCTATCTTATGTTCAGAACCTTTGATTTGCATTCATTGGGGTTTCACACATCTTTTACCCCTGAGTCGTTCATTCAAAATGGAGGTTTTCCTTGAAATACCATGTGACATTTCCTTTAGTCACCAATACATCAGATAATGATTGGCTCACCATTTAGTCATTTTAAACACCATTTAATCCGATAGCAAAAATATGAAATATACACATTTCAAAACTGTTCTTTTTGAAGTGCTGAATAGAAAGAATAGTAGATGGTAAATATCATTTTCCACAGTATTTTACTAGAACTTGACATGCACTATTTGTTTGATAATTTGTTTCCAATGGCAGGTTTTGAGCACGTTGAAGAATATGTCAGTCTTACAGTTCCATTATACTTATACAGTAGGACAAATCATCAGAAATAGGGGTAGCCTATTGTAAAGAAGTTGGCTACTGTAAAAATGTAGTACTGCGTCACGAAGTCACTTCTACGTGACTTTGTGACTCAACTGATACAGAATCGCCTGTCTCTCTGCTTCTAATTAATCAACTTACAGTGAGTGTATCAATGAAATTCAGATAATGAGTAGAAGTATATTGTTATTCATAAACTGGGTGGTTCGAGCCCTGAATGCTGATTGGCTGACAGCCGTGGTATATCAGACCCTATACCACGCGTTTGACAAAACATTTCTGTTTACTGCTCTAATTACGTTGGTAACCAGTTTATAATAGCAATAAGGCAGCTCAGGGGTTTGTGGTATATGACCAATATACCACACCCCCTCAGGCCTTATTGCTTAAATACAACCCAGCTATTTCAGCAGTGCATTGTACACTGCACCATAATTCAAAATGGAGGTACATAGAGTCTCTTTCCACTTTGTCCTATTGAAGCACACTGGCTGACGGAGAATGATATTGCAGTATTTACAGGCACATCCATATATTATTTGGTTTTACTTTCCAATGTAAATTGTTGTGAAAGTATAGAATTTTACAGTGTTCAGCAGTTATCAAAAACAAAAATATAAATGCTCCATCTAGTGAAAAGCCTTCCCAGAAGAGTGGAGGATATTATAGCAGCAAAGGGGGAACCAACTCCATATTAATGCCCATGATTTTAGAATGGGATGTTCGACAAGCAGTTGCCAACATACTTTTGGTCATGTAGTGTACCTTTATAAAATATAGGGGTGTGGATCAGAAAACCAGTCAGTATCTGGTGTGACCACCATTTGCCTCATGCAGTGCGACACATCTCCTTCAAATAGAGTTGATCAGGCTGTTGATTGTGACTTCTTCAATGGTTGTGTGAAGTTGCTGGATATTGTTGAGAACTGGAACACGCTGTCATGTTCGTTGTCCGAAGCTTATGCCTGCCCATACCATAACTCCACCGCCACCATGGAGCACTCTGTTCAAAATGTTGACATCAGCAAACCGCTTGTCCACATGAAGCCATACACACTGTCTGCTATCTGCTCGGTACAGTTGATTCATCCGTGAAGAGCACACTTCTCCAGTGGCCACCTTCGGTAGTGCAAACCCACAGTGCAAACCCATCAGCTGTCCAGGTGGCTGATCTCAGACAATCCCGCAGGTGAAGAAGCCGGATGTAGAGGTCCTGGACTGGCATCGTTACACATGGTCTGCGGTTGTGAGGCCAGTTGGACGTACTGTCAAATTATATTGTCCTCAGCACAAGGTGCACCTCTGTAATGATCGTGCTGTTTAATCAGATTATTGATACGCCACACCTGTCAAGTGGATTATTATCTTGGCAAAGGAGAAATCCTTGCTAACAGAGATGTAAACAAATTGTGCACAAAATTTGAGAGAAAAAAGTGCGTATGGAAAATTGCTGGGATCTTTTTCATGATTTTGGATCAGTAGTTATCAATTTTAAGTAGTTTGATTAAGTGATAGTTCATTGTATTTTTAAGAAATGAGAAGGAAATCACATCAAAGTAAATTGAATATTGCATTTACATTTTTGTGCTGAGAGTTGTGAAAATGTACCATAAACTTGTGAAAATTGCACCAAAAGTGATTGAAACAAATGGTAACAATATACAGTATCCCCGTTCCTCAGTCTCTAAAGAGACTGCAGTTAGGAAGCCAATGGCAGGAAGAAGACAGTGAGAATAGCGATTGGTAGGAATAAAGGAGGGCAGGTCAAATCAAATCAAATTGTATTGGTCACATTTAGCAGATGTTATTGCGAGTGTGGCGAAACGCTTGTGTTCCTAGCTCCAACAGTGCAGTAGTATCTAACAGCACAGTAGTATCTAAAAATGATTCACAACAGTACACACAAATCTAAAAGTAAAATAATGGAATTAAGAAAAATATAAATATTAGATTGAGCAATGTTGGAGTGGCATTGACTAAAATACAGTAGAATAGAATACAGTATATATAGTATATATATACTTACTCATCTCAGTATTGTCACGTCCTGACCATAGAGAGCTCTTATTTTCTATGGTAGAGTAGGTCAGGGTGTGACTGGGGGGGTTTATCTAGTGTATTTAGTTCTATGTTGTTTGGTTCTAGTTTCTGTTTTTCTATGTGTTTTTTTGTTGTTGGATGATCCCCAATTAGAGGCAGCTGGTCATTGTTGTCTCTAATTGGGGATCATATTTAAGTAGTTGTTTTTCCCCACCTGTGTTTGTGGGAGATTATTTTGAGTTAGTGCATGTGGAACGATACGCACGCTGCGCCTTGGTCTCCTTCATACGACGAACGTGACAAGTATATACATATGAGATGAGTAAAGAAGTATGTAAACATGAATTAAACATTATTAAAGTGACTAGTGTTCCATTATTAAAGTGGCCAGTGATTCCATGTCTATGTAGATAGGGCAACAGCCTCTAAGGTGCAGGGATGCATAACCGGTTGGAAGCCGGCTAGTGATGGCTATTTAACTGTCTGATGGCCTTAAGATCGAAGCTGTTTTTCAGTCTCTCGGTCCCAGCTTTGATGCACCTTTACTGACCTCTCCTTCTGGAGGATAGCGGGGTGAACAGGCCATGGCTCGGGTGGATGATATCCTTGATGATCTTTTAGGCCTTCCTGTGACATCGGGTGCTGTAGGTGTCCTAGAGGGCAAGTAGGTTTTGTAGGTCGCAATTGTAAATGAGAACTTGTTCTCAACTTGCCTACCTGATTAAATAAAGGTGAAATAAATAAATATATAAAAGGTTGCCCCCGGTGATGCGTTGGACAGACCGCACCACACCCTGGAGACCCCTGCAGTTACGGGCGGTGCAGTTGCCGTACCAGACGGTGATACAGCCCGACAGGATGCTCTCAATTGTGCATCTTTAAATGTTTGAGGGTTTCATGGGCCAAGCCAAATTTCTTCAGCCTCCTGAGGTTTACCTTTATGCATTACCCAGCGAGAGGGCAGATGCTCCAAGGCAACGTAAACAAATGATTTCCATATTGTCCTCTTAGGAAGGAGTTGCATGCTGCCTTTTAAAATCCTGGAGAGAGTGCAGAGAGAGTATTAGACCAACTAAATAACTGTCAATCCCTCACACACAGAAACACGCACACACACACACACACGCACACACACACACGCAAACACTCACACACACCTTATTGACTTCTAAAAAACTGCTTAACATCAAAATAATAATTTATTCATTTGTTAGATTTAACCCATTCCACTCCACCTTTTCAGAGGCCAATTATCTTTGGCTGCCTAATGAGGCTTGACAGCATGAACAATCCACATAATTAACACTAATGCCAACACTAAACTACTGACACCCGAGTTTATGTACAGTTCATATACAAACCCATACTGTTGTCGTGTCTGGACTATCATTAAATGTGAAGACTTATTTATATAAAATCAGTTAGAGAGGTTTAATTATAACGTGATTAAACTAATCATGTGAACATTAATTAAATAGGAAGTCGGGGCACCACGGAAAATGTTGAGATTACAAAGTTATAATTTTCCGAATATAACTCTTCAGATATTTTAATTTCAGATCAATTAGTCTTCTATTAATGAATTATTAATCGTTACCTCATTAGTCTCATTCAACAGTCGTAAAATTATTGGTAATCTGCACGAACCCTAGTTTCCATAATGAATCAGCTATATACAAATTGGATTAATTATTTATTTATTAACTAACTGAATAATCACAGAAATACATAACAACCAAACAGTAGATGTTGGTTACTAACAATGATAGAAAAGTCCCTAGTGGGCTAAGCTGATATGGCGGCTTGGCACAGTAGACAAAGGAAAGGGGTGGGGACTGAGAAAGAGCGGGAAAGACTAAATGGATTCACTACTCACAGTGGATAATTGTACTCATGGACATGCTAATACTTTGCACATGAACGGCTGCTCATTCTTAAAGAAATTCCAATGAACATATTTACACCTGTATGTCGTTGTTGTCTCTCTGTTGAAATCACTCGATCGTCCAGTTTCCCAGAAGTCACAATGTCTTTCTTGATTGTAGGTGGTTAGAATGGCTACTTCAGAATACCATTCGGAAATGTTCTCATAGATAGATCCTTCGGCGGTTGTCGGTATTCTTGTTCTAGGTTTACGTAATTTCTAGCTGCAGACTAGTCATTTGTGTCGTCTAGAATTTGCTCCTTCTGTAGTGAATCGATAGTCTCAGAGTTTAACCATTTCTAGCCATGTAGTTAAAACTACAGCTGTATTGTCTCCGTGGCCTATAGAATTCCAACGTGGGGATGACATCCCGGCATTCTCTGACTTCTTAACCATTCGAAACGTCCGGCTTACCGTGGGTCTCTTTGGCATGAAATGTACATTTCGTCACGGGTGGTTTTATACTCTGGTTTAGAAAGGGCGGTTCCATGACGCCGACGTAATGTCTATGCTCACGTGGGCATGGCCATTGATTTGCTTAACTTTATATGAAAACCCATACTCTCATATAGAAGGTTAACATCATTACATCTTTGAACAAATAATTTCATGTTTAGTCACATACGTTTCACAATATTTAGATATAAACCTTGACAACTGGGATATGTACACTTTAAGAGATACAGTTTTGTGTGTTTCCTGTCCTTCATGAGATCACCAAATGAAACACACTCGTCATGACTGTACAATGAGCCCGTCCTCCTGGGAGGAGCTCTCCCACCAGCCTCCAACGTATTTAACAATTCACAAACTTAACTACAGTGTATCCAGGGCATGGTATGGATCACATTTACTTTTCTCTGACAGGGAGCGTGTACAGATTTGTCAGCCTACTGAGCGGTGTGTATGTTTGAGGAGTGTGAGGAGTGAGTCTGCGGTCCATGGAGAGGTGGTGTGACTGCGCTGACATGTGTCCGACAGCATGGCCTGCTCCTGGGCGTCTCTCTCACACGCCACTGGCCAGACTCCCCTGAGATTCATACATAATGGAGCAGGCCACAGACACACACACCATCCCGCATAATGATCTGCACTGGCTCTGCTACTATGGCCTTACACACGCATGCACGCACACGAACACACACACACACACACACACACACACACACACACACACACACACACACACACACACACACCACACACACACACACACACACACACACACACACACACACACACACACACACACACACACACACACACACACACACACACATGATAATCCCTACAATGTCAGTCAGTACTAGTGGAGCAACATATTATAACCAACCAATCACAAAGCCATTGATGCCATTCACTGCAGTATAGGAAATGTGAGTTGTAAATTAAATTGGACGAATCTCAACCTCTCTCCTGCTTTAGCAGTGGCCTCAACACACTGGTAGAGCAGCACACTGGCCGTACTGTGGCTATCCTGACCTTTACAAAAAGTCCCCCTGATACATTGTTGCAGTACTACACTTCCAATGGTCCTGATGAAAAATGGCTATGTTGTGTACTGAACAATTATCCATGCAATGCAAAGCACACAACTAACAAAAACCAGAGCAGAAACTCTCCACTCACATACAGGGTAGTACACAGACTGTCATTATACTTCATAGAGGCCTTGCTGGTTGTGTTGTGGCCTTCATTAAGCCTCTCATTTAGGCTGTGGATCCCTCTGCTGCCCTTTACTGTGTGGCACCATGGTGCTCAGAGAGGGAGGATACAGGATACTGCACCCTAACAAAGAGCTTCTTTTGGGGGGTGTAAAGACGAGCTGTCAGAGGTGATGCAGTGGGGGTGTGGGTGGTGAGGAAGGGGCTTCATTAGGAATGGTACTTCATGGCCATTACTGTTAATACGCCCTGGGCCAGGGTTTGATTCCCTTAGGCTTAATTCCTATGTCCATACTACTGTAGCGATCCACATGAAGCAATGTATTGGGCATGCATTGTAATTATCATCCTAGTTTGGTTATTGGAACAGTAGTCTGTGAGAGGATGTTGGGTTGCCATTTCCCATTCACCTGCATGTTCAACCACAGTCCACACTTCCTAGCGGAGCAAGATTATGATCACTTTATTGGTCCAACCAAATTTTTACTTCCGCTTTTAACCCATCCTGAGTGTTGGAGAGGTGCGGGGGCTGCTACAATGGGCACCTGGGGAGCTGTTGTTGTCGGGGGTTAAAGGGACACTTCAGGATTTTGTCGTGCAGTTTAAAGGAAGTTGCTAACTAGCGTTAGCCCAATTGCTAACTAGCGTTAGCACAATGACTGAACTTCTATGGTAACGGCTAGTATGCTGTTTAGCATTGGCTCGCAAAACTACCTCTAACTTCCTTCATATTGGAGGCAGAGACATAAAAATGCTATCCACAAGTTCATTCAGGGAAGTAGATAAAAGGCTTCACTTCCAAAATGAATCCCTTTAACCTATTACTGCAGTGGGCCAAATCATGGTCACACAGGGTGTTTGTTGATAGTCTTAAACACCTCACACACATGGTTATGGGCTTAAAAAAACATGTACCTGTCACGCCCTGACCTGAGAGAGCCGTTTTATTTCTCTATTTTGTTAGGTCAGGGTGTGGGGTGGGCATTCTATGTGATGTATTTCTTTGTTTTGGCCGAGTATGGTTCCTAATCAGAGGCAGCTGTCTATCGTTGTCTCTGATTGGGAATCATACTTAGGCAGCCTTATCCCACCTGTGGTTGTGGGTAGTTGTTTTCTGTTTAGTGATTCTGTACCTGACGGAACTGTTTGGCTTTTTGTTTTTTTGTTTCTTTTGTTTGTGTGTTTCATAGTAAATAAAATATGAACACTTACCACGCTGCGCTTTGGTCCACTCCTTCAACTTCAGACGACAGCCATTACAGTTCCAATGTTTCTAGAGTTTAAATGTATACATTTTTTGGTTTGCACGCCAATATTACATCACAGAAGACTGAAATATAACAAAACAGTTTTACATAGAAACACCAGATTTTAGGCATTTAAAAAATGATGTTTATTAATTATGAAAAACATTCATATAATTCCACCCATGAGGCTACTAGATTGCAGGAAAGGGCTATGTGCCTTGATCAAGGGCACACCGGCATCTTGGATTTGATACTATGAACCCTAGGGTTGCCAGCTCTCTTCCCACCAGATTTCTCAAGTTGGACCCGGGATTCGAACTGACAACCTTCTGGTTGCTGGCTCACCTCTCTAACCGCTAGGCTACTTGCCACCGCTACTGGACATCTATGGTACTAAACACAGTGCCTGTGGCACCACATCACATTGGCCTCACCATAATCAGTGTAGAGGACCAATCCTCCATTCTGTTCCAGTGAAGGACACAACCTCAGGCAGCTGTATCTGAATATTCCCCTGATCACTGTGTCCTTGGATTTGGACTTGTGTTGCTCAAAATAGACTGTGAAAAAACAATGTGAATAATTAATAAAAAAGACAAAAAAGAAAGCGAAAAGTTGAAAAGCAGGCTCCACTTTGCCTCTTGAACATCTATAGTGTGGTTCTGTATCCCCTCCTCCTCTCCATCCAGGGCATGGAGATGGGGGGAGCAGATCAGAGAACTGTGCCCAGAGAGGGCTCAGCCTGCTGGGGGCAATGCTTCTGGCAAACCCTCTTAACCCTCCTCTGACCTGAGGAGCACCACAGCTCCTCCACGCTCCAGACAGTGGGCAGAGAACACAGCTCGCATACTAATGCTCTTAGTCTGAGGAAACTATTGTACATGTCCAATGAAACTCTGAATGAAAGAATTAAACATGACTCATTGCTTAGTTTCTATTATATTATATTTTAAAAGTTGTGACAAATGTTGTATGATTATCTTTAGCAGTATGAATACTCATTATGGATGTGTAAATTGGCAACCATTTCAAATTAAATCAAATGTATTTGTCACATGCTTCATGAACAACAGGTGTAGACTAACAGTGAAATGCTTACTGGTCCATCCCAACTATACAGAGACAAAAATGAAAAAATAATACAAGATAATAACACAAAGAATAAATACACAATGAGCTATACACATGGGGTACGAAATAATTGAGTTAGATATGTACATATAGGTAGGGCTAAAGTCAAAAGGGGGGTCAATGCAGGTAGTCCGGGAACCTACTTGGGTGGCTGGAGACTTCTTCTACAACTTTTTAGCGCCTTCTTCTGACACCGCCTGGTATAGAGGTCCTAGATGGCAGGGAGCTCGGCCCAGTGATGTACTGGGCTGTACACACTACCCTCCGTGGTGTATTATGGTCAGATGCCTAGCAGTTTCCATAGTCCCCTATCAGCTCCTTTGTCTTGATGACGTTGAGGGAAAGGTTCTTGTCCTGGTACCACACTGCCAGGTCTCTGACCTCCTCCCTTTAGGCTGTCTCATCGTCATCCGTGATCAGGCCTACCACCGTCGTGTCGTCAGCAAACTAAAATGATGGTCTTGGAGTTGTGCGCGGCCACGCATCCGTGAGTGAAAAGGGTGTACAGGAGGGGACTAAGCACCTGAGAGGCAACCACGTTGAGGGTCAGGGTGGCGGATGTTTCATTGCCTACCCTCACCACCTGAAGGAGGCCCGTCAGGAAGTCCAGGATCCAGCTGCAGAGGGAGGTGTTCAGTCTCAGGGTCATGAGCTTAGTGACTAGCTTGGAGGGAACTATGGTGTTGAACAATGAGCTGCAGTCAATGAACATCATTTTTACATAGGTGTTCCTCTTATTCAGGTGGGAGAGGTGACTAATGTGACTAATACAATTGTGACTAATAAAACTAATACAATTTGATTTGATGTGACTAATACGATTTGATTTGATTTGAACATATTCCAGTCTGTGCTAGCGAAACAGTCCTGTAGCTTAGCATCCGCTTCACGGACCTTTTCTGCACTGAGCGTGTCACTGGTACTTCCTGTTTGAGTTTTTTCTTGTAAGCAGGAATCAGGAGGATAGAGTTATGGTCAGATTTGTAAAGGGAGGGCGAGGGAGACCCTTGTATGCGTTTCTGTGTGTGGAGTAAAGGTGATCAAGAGTTTTGTCACCTCTAGTTGCCCATTGACATGCCTGACAATGCACATGATTATGGTTGTGGGTCATAATCTTCTTTCTTGAATACAACTGACGACAACTGAAAACAATCGTGTTTTACTGTTTTATTCGAGCAGTGGACAAAGACTTGTTTTGATTGTATCGTACACAGATACCACCGTTTTGTCTGAGTATCGATAGCAGCTGTAGCTGGTCCCATGCTGCTCTAATGAGGATGGGGCTCTTAGGTGTGGCGGTGTGGGGCCTGCTGGCCCCTGTGGCCCTTGTGGCAAGGCAGGGGTCTCTGACCTGTGGGGTTTGTGCTCTGTGAAATGCCACCGAGCTCCAGAGACCTTTCCACCAGTCTGACTTATAGGGAATCAATGAGGGCTCGCTCACTGAGCTGCTGTCTCAACTGCCACAGCTGGGATACACTATCGACTGCTGGAGCACGGCTACTGCTGAACACAGCGCTGCACTGGCCAGGCAGTCAGGAACACTCCACATCAGCCCAGACACACACACACACACACACACACACACACACACACACACAAGCACACACTTCGGGAAGACATTTTGAGATTTGAACCATTAACTGACTTGACTTGGAGACAAATAGCTAGGATGCAGTAAGATGTGAGTACACATTGTGCAGGACAGCAAGATGACTATAATGAGCTTTGTATATGCATGCCCCTATATCTGTATCTGTGTGTACCACAACGTGTTAAGTATGAAAAGTGTATCTAAGTGTGTCTGTGTGTGTGTGTATTTATGAGTAGTGTAATACTGTTGTTAAAGGCTGTGTTTCCCAGCTCGGCACACACACTGTACTGTGCATGTCAATGACTGTAGAGTACAGCTGCCTTATGGTGAGGTCACTGCTCAGATGGCCTGTTCGGCTCGCATATGACAGGCCTGGCCCTGTACACCTCTCCAAGAGGGCAGGAGAGAGGCCAGCACAGGACCACACAACCACCCTCCACGTTCACCCCCCTACTCGAATCCCACGCCCCCCTAACACCCCCGCGCTGCCTGCGGAGCTCAGGAGGAGAGCGTCCCACTCCAGCGGACTTCAGTGAACCTCCTCTTCTCACTGATACTGAGCCAACGCCTGCCTGCCTAGCCAGGCGCATCGTCAATTTCATGTTTGGGCTGCCCACATTGATTTTAATGCAGGTTCATGGATCATACTGCTTCCTCCATTTCAGTGGTACAGTGGGAAGCAGTAAAATGGCCTCTGACAGTTCCAGCGATACAGAGATACATGGAGGGCTCTCAGCCCCCTCCACCCATCTTCACTTCTACTGTACTCGCAACTCAACACCCCTCTCCCACCACATCACTACAACTACCACAACAACACATAGACCCAACAGCTTACAAGCAAGCATATGGTCCACATCCAACATCCAAACCTCCCATCAGCTTTTTTTTTTAACAATCCCTGTTGTTCCCTTTACAAACACATGTAACCTGAGCCTCTCTCTCTCTCTCTCGTTGTCTCCACTGCGACTTGTAAAAGTGGCAGAAATGTCACCTACTTCATTTGTGCAGCAGTAAAAGCCAAGCTGCCTGGGGAGCCGTCAGCGCAGCAGATGTAGCGCCATCGATCTGACAAGTTATTAAAGAGGAGCAGAGGCAGGAGGCGGGATCAAGAGCATGACACTGACAACCTGAGGGGCCAGCATCTCTCTCTCTCCCTATTTCTGTCTCTCAGCTTCTCTTTCTCTCTGTGTCTCTGCCTCTCTCACTTCCTCTTTCGGTGTCTCTGCTTCTCTTCGCCTTCTCTTTGTTTCTTTGCCGCTCTCTCACTCTTGCTCTCCCATGCACTTTCGATCCCCCGTCTTTTTTCTGTTCATTTCCACATTCGCTTAATCTCTCCTTGTGCCATCGACAATAAGACACAGAGATCTCCCACTAGCCTGTTAACACTCTAAAGGTTTTAATGTTTGTCAGTCCAGATTATGTACAAATCAAGCCTAAACAAATCAAGGTTATTTCCATTTTCAGGGCCATTCCCATGGTAATCTCTCACAAGTCTTAACAATTCAATGCATAAATAAATAGAACATTGTTTGAAACTAATTATTTACAGATTATTCCCACGTATTGTGCTGTAGTGTTCTCATCCTCTGTAGTTGTCTCACTTTATACTGTAGTAACCAGATACTGTTGTGCACAGCTGGACGACAATGAAATGTGTCGTTTATAGCCATGTGGGATGAGTTATAAACCAGATAAAATATCAATGGTGGAAATGTCCTCCATATCACGACTATAAAGAACACATTTGGGAGCACCAACAGTGAGAAGGCATTCATCACTATGTCAGTCATTACGGTAACTGGACCTTTGGCCAGTGAATCCTACCATGGAAAAGGGTTCGAGTGTGACACTCAGTATGACCGGGCGAAATTATACTAAGTAGGGACATCACATACATGCATGTACAAGACAGCATGTTATTAGCTGCAGCTGTTATTATGTTGAGCATTTTTAATCTATGCTCAAGATCACAGTCATTACGAGAAACCTAAGCATGTACATGTGGCCAATTTTGATTAGCCTCTTCAAATGAACCCACCAATTGCAGAGCAGAGCAGAGCAGGGAGAGAGAGAGAGAATCCTGTGAGCTCTTGCCAGACTATGTATATCATGCACCTGTCAGCCAGACAGGTAGGAGGGACAGACAAGGTGGGGGGTTATGGCCCCAGACAGATGAATAGCCCACTTGATTGATGCTGCCCTTTGTGCACATCTCTGTGTTGCTGTTGTGTCTGACATGAGTCTGTTTCACTGTAACATGCGATCACAGGAAAAGGGCACCGTGGGCTGCCCGGCTCCCTCCTGGTCTCTCTCGCGCCATCATCAACAGGAGTGAATCAAACCTGACAACAAACATACACACACTTAAGTCGGCTGTATTTCATGTGATGAGAGAGAGAGAGAGAGAGCGAGAGAGAAAGAGAGAGAGAGAGAGAGAAAGAGAGAGCAAGAGAGAAAGAGAGAGAGAGAGAGAGAGAGAGAGAGAGAGAGAGAGAGAGATAAACTGTGGGATGTGAGGGAGACGGCTCAGCTGCAGTAGATCTATTGTAAGTGACTGAGGTGAAGCACTAGTTAAAGACATAGGGAGACAGTGTAGTATATCTGAACTGTCTTCCATGCCTGTCTGCACCAATCCCCAACAGAGCCATCTATCTATAGCTAGGTAGGTAGAACACTTGAGGTAATTAGTGCTCAAAGACTATTGAGAGAGAAGGAGGTTCCCACAAAGCAGGCAAACCCAGAGTGACACAGCCCTCCACAGAATAAGTGGCTGCTGATGACAGTACTTCAGCCCCAGAGAGAGAGGCTGAGACAGAGGCTAAGAGGTCATGAGGTCAACTGCAATGGAACGAGAGAGGAGGCTGTTGGAACTAACATTACGTACTGTATATCAAAAAGTATTCACACACACGTAGATATGCATTGATGCATGAACATCAGATATTGTCATTTATTTATACATTTTACAAGTAAACTGCCCACCGTCAATTTGTGTACATGTGTAGTTATCCTACAAAACCCTTTCGAAACATTTACGCCCTCCATGCGATCCTTCGTAGTGAGTGTATGGGGCAGAGGGGCTGATACGATGATGAAGCCTGATATTGACACTGTTTGTGATTGCACTAATCCCTGGTGCCTGGGGATGGGAGAGCGCGGCTGTGGGATGTGTTTAAGGCTCATGTCCGCCTGCCATGTTGGACGTAATGTTGGGTGACACTCAGACACCCTGGCTGATTTGTTTTGGCACTGCGAAGATCCCAGCTGTGCATTTACATATGCAATGACCCAGATTAGCATTCCCCCCCCCCACACTCCATCAACACTGATTAGAGCAGGCTCGTTAAATACACTGCATGCTCGGCCCTGCCCACCCCATGTGACCAGCCCTCTCTCTCTCTCTCCTCATGTCACGGAGTCACACACACTACTCTCCTGATATCACACACACCTCCTAATGTCACACTGACCTCTGCAGAAGAGACAACCCACCACTAACCGGCTGTTGACAGCACTCAGCACACAATGGAAAAACTTCTGCAACATTGTCAAATTCACACTCTAATACAATACTTGACCATAACTCATAGCTTAGCTATAAGTCTTTTGTTTTCAAACAAGGTGCGAAACTGGGGTCTGGTTTGGAGTTGTCCATTCGGACAATAGTAGTTTATAATATAACCTATTAAAGTTGCAGTCCACTACAGCCTCTCAGTGGATCAGCAGTATGGAGTGGGCAGTGGGTACACAGAGCTGAAAGAGAGAGGGGGAGTACAAGCAGGGAGGGAGTGAGATTACTACTTGTCACCAGCAGCATATGCTCCCTTTCACTGACTAATTGCACTTTATTATAATGTAATTACAAAGTCTGTGTGCAGTCAGTGTGTGTGTGTGTGATGACTAAAATAAGCCCAGGCTCTCCAACAGGATCCAACCCTGCACTCCACACAGTAATTGCCCTCTCAGCGTTGATGAATGAGGAGATGATTAACCTTAATTCCCAAACAGCAACTGGGCATTAGCAGGGAATGCATTATGGGGAGTGGATGTGACTAAATGACTTAACATGGTAAATTGGGTGTGTCTGAAGAGGTTCCAGCGATGAGCTAGCTATTAGCTCAAGGCACTTTTCTACCACCACCACTGATCATCTATTATGACCTTTCACTTCAAGGTTCTCACAGTCAGCTCTATAGAGTTTATAGATAGCAACATGTCTATACTCATAAAAACGGAAAAACACACACACTGCTACTGAAAGAAAACCTAGGCTATACAGGTATGTCACGCCTGCTCCCGCTCCCCCTCCCAGGCTGCCCTTCATTACGCACACCTGTCACCATCATTACTCGCATCTGCACTCATTGGACTCACCTGGACTCCTTCACATTGTTGATTGCCCCATCTATATCTGTCTGTTCCTCAGTTTTGTTCCCCGTGTCATCATTATTGTCGTAATGTTGTTTTGTTCCCCCTGTCCAGACGCTGTCCGTGTTTTGTTTGATGTCCGTTTTTCATGAAATGTTCACTCCCTGTACTTGCTTCTTGTCTCCCAGTTTCGGTAATTGTCGAATTCACCTTTTTTCCCCGCTATAACTGCTTCTTATCCATTCATATGTGCTCGCTGCCCAGGAAAAGGGGACGATTTTGAATGCATAAGCAAAATGTAGAATAATTAGAACAAAAACTTAACTTGCATGGCAGTAAATATGATGACGTTGCAAGCTTGTCTTTTGCAGACAAGTTATGATCCACTTTTTTGATGAAGCAGTAAAAGCAGGACACTGTGAGAGCATTTCTAGCTGTGTGGCTCGGGATCCAGTGTCTTAGTCCTCCACTCTCCACTGATACACACAACACACCACCTAGTCCTCCACTCTCCACTGATACACACAACACACCACCTAGCCCTCCACTCTCCACTGATACACACAACACACCACCTAGCCCTCCACTCTCCACTGATACACACAACACACCACCTAGCCCTCCACTCTCCACTGATACACACAACACACCACCTAGCCCTCCACTCTCCACTGATACACACAACACACCACCTAGCCCTCCACTCTCCACTGATACACACAACACACCACCTAGCCCTCCACTCTCCACTGATACACACAACACACCACCTAGCCCTCCACTCTCCACTGATACACACAACACATCACCTAGTCCTCCACTCTCCACTGATACACACAACACACCACCTAGCCCTTCAGACAGGAGACACACAACACACCACCTAGCCCTTCAGACAGGAGACACACAACACACCACCTAGCCCTTCAGACAGGAGACACAACACACCACCTAGCCCTTCAGACAGGAGACACACAACACACCACCTAGCCCTTCAGACAGGAGACACACAACACACCACCTAGCCCTTCAGACAGGAGACACACAACACACCAACTAGCCCTTCAGACAGGAGACACACAACACACCACCTAGCCCTCCACTCTCCACTGACACACACAACACACCACCTAGCCCTCCACACAGGAGACACACAACACACCAACTAGCCCTCCACACAGGAGACACACAACACACCAACTAGCCCTTCAGACAGGAGACACACAACACACCACCTAGCCCTCCACACAGGAGACACACAACACACCACCTAGCCCTCCACACAGGAGACACACAACACACCACCTAGCCCTCCACACAGGAGACACACAACACACCACCTAGCCCTTCAGACAGGAGACACACAACACACCACCTAGCCCTCCACACAGGAGACACACAACACACCACCTAGCCCTCCACACAGGAGACACACAACACACCACCTAGCCCTTCAGACAGGAGACACACAACACACCACCTAGCCCTTCAGACAGGAGACACACAACACACCACCTAGCCCTTCAGACAGGAGACACACAACACACCACCTAGCCCTTCAGACAGGAGACACACAACACACCACCTAGCCCTTCAGACAGGAGACACACAACACACCACCTAGCCCTTCAGACAGGAGACACACAACTCACCACCTAGCCCTTCAGACAGGAGACACACAACACACCACCTAGCCCTTCAGACAGGAGACACACAACACACCACCTAGCCCTTCAGACAGGAGACACACAACACACCACCTAGCCCTTCAGACAGGAGACACACAACACACCACCTAGCCCTTCAGACAGGAGACACACAACACAAAGGGAACAACAGGAGACACACATCACACCAGTCTTAATAGTGTGTTCAGGAGGAGAGGGTCGACAGTGCTAAAAGTGTGTGTATGTGTGTGTGTGTGTGTTCCCACGTATGCATGTGTGTATGTGTGTGTGTCTGTGCGTGAGATGACTAAAGATGTGGCAGTGTTAAGGCTATGTGTTAAGGCTATGTGCTAAGGCTATGTGCTAAGGCTATGTGCTAAGGCTATGTGTTAAGGCTATGTGTTAAGGCTATGTGTTAAGGCTATGTGTTAAGGCTATGTGCTAAGGCTATGTGTTAAGGCTATGTACTAAGGCTATGTGTTAAGGCTATGTGTTAAGGCTATGTACTAAGGCTATGTGTTAAGGCTATGTGTTAAGGCTATGTGTTAAGGCTATGTGAAGAGACGATTGTAGCAACAATGCTGTTAAATCTGGTCCTTTTGAAACTTTGTTAGCAAAATATGACTTCTTCTTCTCTTGCCTGTAGCCGATCATATTTCTGCCTATATAGAATAATTTTTTGCTTCATATACAGAAAAGGAAGAAATATTGGACATAGCTCATTATACTGTTGTTTATGTTTATTCAAGTAACCCATTAAACCTTGGAGTGGGGTTATCTTAACTCAGTGCATTTTGGTAATGTGGTCTTAGTCATTGGAAGAGGCTACTCATTACTCTTTAATGTGCTGAATAAACATTTCACTGGCCCACTGTTCGCTGCCTGCTATTGTTCACATTGTTGTGAATGCAGCACTTTCTTACTTACTGTTAGATGAACCCACCAGAGTTGCTGTGCCATGTATACACTCTACACAGCCTCTTGCCTTAGGATACGCATGCAGTCTGCAATAAAAAGGAGTGCTGGAGGGATGGAGTGCTCTCTGTAAATCACCACAGGATCTAAGACAGAGAAAGGTACACAAAGTTCAAGTGATCTGAAAGCCGTTATGAAGGATCTATAAAGGGTCATGTGACATGGGGCCGACAAGCATTTCGCTACACTCGCGTTAACATCTGCTAACCATGTGTATGAGACCAACAACATCTGCTAACCATGTGTATGAGACCAACAACATCTGCTAACCATGTGTATGAGACCAACATCTGCTAACCATGTGTATGTGACCAATAACATCTGCTAACCATGTGTATGTGACCAATAACATCTGCTAACCATGTGTATGAGACCAACATCTGCTAACCATGTGTATGAGACCAACAACATCTGCTAACCATGTGTATGTGAGCAACAACATCTGCTAACCATGTGTATGTGACCAATAACATCTGCTAACCATGTGTATGTGAGCAACATAATTTGATCTGATGAACATAAGCAGTCAATGAGCTCCATTTTACACAAAGTGTGCAGAGAATACATTACAGACTGGGTGAGGTGTGTGTGCAGAGATTACATTACAGACTGGGTGAGGTGTGTGTGCAGTGCAGTGCAGCTATACACTAATCACACAGGGCCTCTCACAAAGCCAGTGGAATTCAGATCAGGTGACAAAGCATCAGATATGCATAGATGGTAGAAAGCAGTGCACTGTGGGGGACGTTGGGTCGTTGGTATTCCAGTGGCTCCTGCAGTCAAAGGTGGCAGATAGAGGCAGGACTGAATCAGCCCAGCAGACCCAAGGCAGCTTACTGGGATAGTGAGGGAGCCCAGTCGCCAGGCTTAGACAGGCTCAACACAAGGCTCAACTCATCACACGCCTGTCAGACAGACACCTGCCTGGCCCGCCACAGTGCTAGAAACACACACACACACACACACACACACACACACACACACACACACACACACACACACACACACACACACACACACACACACACACACACACACACACACCACACACACACACACACACACACACACACACACACACACACGCAGCAGACCTCAACCAGACAATTCCAACACACTCACATTGAACGATTCTTCCAGTGCAATTGATCCATTATGCATAAGGACACTTTCTCTGATTACACTTCCACATGCATGTTGGTGTGTGCACATTCCGGCGGATCGCTTTCAGAGATGTATCCTGAATGTGAGAGGACCTGGCACAGCTCGGCACACACAGCTTGCTCATGTCACATTCAATTATGGCGCTTCCCATTTTTATGAGACAGTAATTGAGCCGGGGGCACTTCCTCTATTTAAAACCACAGGAGCTCTGTATTTCACACTGCATCCCCTGAAAGCTCCATCTCTGTGGCAGATTTCCACCAGCAGGACCCTCTCTCTGGGACCTGGTGGTGGTGGTGGTGGGGGGGGGGGTGCTCCAGTCAATGATGGGTAGCCCAAAACCCAACACCATTTACGTATTAGATTAAACTGCATGCCATACCAACATCCAAGGACCTTAAGAACTTCCCAGAACGCTGGGACAGAGTGCTCAAATGCAAGAGAGAAGGGTAGGGTGAACGTCTTCCGTCACAATGAATGAAAGAGTACATTTTGTAATGCAAGTTGCTCAAAAGTCACCAGTTTGTCAGGCTTTCACTGCTCTACTAATATACACTGAACAAAAATAGAAACGCAACATGCAACAATTTCAAAGATTTTACTAAGTTACAGTTCATACTGTACAAGGAAATCAGTAAAATGAAATAAATTCATTATGGTTTCACATGACTGGGAATACAGATATGCATCTGTTGGTCAGATTCCTTAAAAAAAGGTAGGGGTGTGGATCAGAAAACCAGTCAGTATCTAGTGTGACCACCATTTGCCTCATGCAGAGCGACACATCTCCTTCTGTCACGCCCTGACCATAGAGAGCCCTTGGTTCTCTATGGTGTAGTAGGTCAGGGCGTGACTAGGGGGTGATCTAGTATATCTATTTCTATGTGGTGCTAATATGGTTCCCAATTAGAGGCAGCTGTTTATCGTTGCCTCTGATTGGGGATCATATTTAGGTAGCTATTTCCCCCATTTGTGTTTTGTGGGATATTGATTGTTTGTTAGTGTGTTTGGGCACTACGTCCTCACGGTCTTTGTAAGTTTTGTTATTTTGTTTTGTTAGTTTCACTTAAATAAATATGTGGAACTATACTCACGCTGCGCCTTGGTCCGCTCATTTCCAAGATCGTGACAGAATATCCCACCAACAAAGGACCAAGCAGCGTGAAAATGAGGTAAGGAAGTTTTGGACTTGGGAGGACATGAAAGGACACGAGACCCTTCCTTGGCGGGAGTCGCCAAGGAGCATAGGGGGACAGCGACGACGCCGGGGACCGCAGCCCCAGAAACCCCAAGATGCTTTTTTTTGGGGGGGGGGCACATGGAGCGATCGGCGGAGCAGCGGGGAGTACCAGAGCCCGAATGGTAAACTCTGAAGGAGTTCAACGAGAGATACCGGAGAGAGGTTTTGGCGAGGAGTATGCTGCAGCGCAGGCGCGCTAAAGAGCGCCTTCTCAGCCCAGTACCATCTGTGCCAGCTCCACGCACCAGGCTACCAGTGCGCCTCCCCAGCCCGGTTTGTCCTGTGCCTGCTCCCTGCACTCGCCCTGAAGAGCCAGAGACCATCAGGGAGGCAATGGGGAAGTTGAGAGAGAGAGATGTTGTGCAAGTGTGTTCTGCTCAACCTCCGACCAGAGGATCCGGTTAGCAGTCTGGTGCAACCTGGGCCGGCTCCATGCTTCTGGCCTCCAGTGCGCCTCCCAGTCCGGTACGTCCTGTGATTGCTCCACGCACTCGCCCTGAAGAGCGTGTCACCAGTCCGGTGCAACCTGTGCCGGCTCTACGCATCAGGCCTCCAGTGCGCCTCCCCAGTCTGGTACCTCCTGTGCCTGCTCCCCGTACTCGCCCTGAAGTGCGTGTCACCAGTCCGGTGCCACCTGTACTGGCTCCATGCACTAGGCCTCGTCCAGTCCCGCTCCATGGCGGGAGCCTTCCTCTGCGCCGGTGCCCAGTCCAGGCACGGCATCCAGCCCAGCTCCATGGCCGGAGACCTCCTTTGCACCGATGCCCAGTCCAGGCACGGCGTTTAGCCCGGCGCCTTGGCCGGATCCGGGGGAGGGGGCTACGACCTGCACCGGAGCCGCCACCGACACTAATCACTCACCCTACCCTCCCCATTTGGTTTCAGGTTTTGTGGCCGGAGTCTGCACTGTTACGCCCTGACCATAGAGAGCCCTTGGTTCTCTATGATGTAGTAGGTCAGGGCGTGACTAGGGGGTGATCTAGTATATCTATTTCTATGTTGGTGCTAATATGGTTCCCAATTAGAGGCAGCTGTTTATCCATGCCTCTGATTGGGGATCATATTTAGGTAGCTATTTCCCCACCTGTGTTTTGTGGGATATTGATTGTTTGTTAGTGTGTTTGGGCACTACGTCCTCACGGTCTTTGTAAGTTTTGTTATGTTTTGTTAGTTTCACTTAAATAAATATGTGGAACTATACTCACGCTGCGCCTTGGTCCGCTCATTTCCAAGTTCGTGACACCTTTGCATAGATTTGATCAGGCTGTTGATTGTGGTACTATGGAATGTTGTCCCACTCCTCTTCAATGGCTGTGCAACGTTTCTGGATATTGGCAGGAACTGGCAAACATGCTCAATAGGTGACATGTCTGGTGAGTATGCAGGCCATGGAAGAACTGGGACATTTTCAGCTTCCAGGAATTGTGTACAGACCCTTGCGACACGGGGCCGTGCATTATCATGCTGAAACATGAGGTGACGGTCGGTGGATGAATAGCACAACAATGGGCCTCAGGATCTCATCACGATATCTCTGTGCATTCAAATTGCAATCGATAAAATGCAATTGTGTTCATTGTCCGCAGCTTATGCCTGCCCATACCATAACCCCACCACCACCATGGAGTTGTTCACAATGTTGACATCAGCAAACCGCTCGCCCACACAACGCCATACACGCTGTCTGCCATCTGCCCGGTTGTAAACAGTTGAAACCGGTATTCATCCGTGAAGAGTACAATTCTCCAGCGTGCCAGAGGCAATCGAAGATGAAAATTTGCCCACGGAAGTCAGTTACGACGCCAAACTGTAGTCAGGCCAAGAACCTAGTGAGAACCACGAGCACTCAGATGAGCTTCCCGGAGACAGTTTCTGACAGTTTTTGCAGAAATTCTTCGGTTGTACAAACCCACAATTTTATCAGCTGTCCAGGTGCATGGTCTCAGACGATCCCGCAGGTCAAGAAGCTGTATGTGAATGTCCTGTGCTGGCATGGTTACATTTGGTCTGCGGTTGTGAGGCCGGCTGGACATACTGCCAAATTTTCTATAACTACTGTATGTTGGAGGTGGCTTATGGTAGAGAAATTAACATTCAATTCTCTGGTGGAAATTCCTTCAGTCAGCATGCCAATTGCAGGCTCCCTCAAAACTTGAGACATCTGTGGCATTGTGTTGTGTGACAAAACTGCACATTTTAGAGTGGCCTTTTATTGTCCCAAGCACAAGGAGCACCTGTGTAATGATCGTGCTGTTTAATCAGCTTTTTGATATGCCACACCAGTCAGGTGGATGGATTATCTTAGTAAAACAGAGATGTAAACAAATGTATGCACACCATTTGAGAGAAATAAGCTTTTTGTGTGTATGGAACAAATCTGGGATCTTTTATTTCAGCTCATGAAACATGGGACCAACACTTTACATGTTGCGTTTATATATTTGTTCAGTATAGCACAACAGAGGAAAGTTCGGTCTGAACTAGGAGTAGTGAACCCTCCTGCTATGGCTGCCAGCCAGATACACTCCTTAGTATTGCATGCAGTCTTGTGTATAGCTTCCACTGACCAATTTGATATCAAATAAATCAACTGCATTATTCATAATATACAACACAGTTCTCCACATGACATGCATCTTTATAAGAAAGCTTGAGCTTCCAGCGAAGTAGCAGGTGGTTTGTTTGAATCATCAAGGGCCTCGTCATGGGCTAACCCTAATGAATGACTCTCTCTCCCTGTCTAACACTTAGGAAGATGAAAAGCACAGATCCACATCACATTAACACAAGTAGACTTATTCATATTTAGGCTGATTTTCAGTCCATAATCTCCTGCGCTCAGATGTTCACTGGCATATTAATACATGAAAGAAAAGGCCTAAAGTCTATAAGTCTGACATAAAAATTTAAACACTACCATATATTTTCCCTTTCATCTGTTTGAAAAGAATCTGACCCATCAAAGGTGAATTAGGTGAATTAGAACACGGCACTACAGAGCAGAGTTCAACACAGAGCAACACTCAAGGACCACCCTCCATGTTCATGGAACACCAGTCCGTTTACATCTCCGTACGTCATTGTCTTTATAGTACTAATGTACAGACGTTCTGATAAGTGAGGTGACTTCAGGGATAGACAAAGACGGAGTCTTCTATTCAAGATAGAGAGGATGTGGTGGAATATAAAATGCGTCTCTAGAGAATTCAGACAACAGGGTCCTGACGTGATGGCTGATATTACAAGATTCCCAAATGTACTTATTTTAATAATGTGACCCTCCATAAAGTTCATTTCATTTTTCATTTTCTCCTCTATCTGAGGAGATGGACAGTCCCTCCGACTCTGGACAACACGGCCGACTCTCACACTCT
Organism: Salmo salar; assembly: GCF_965601325.2. Classification (NCBI taxonomy): domain Eukaryota; kingdom Metazoa; phylum Chordata; class Actinopteri; order Salmoniformes; family Salmonidae; genus Salmo; species Salmo salar. Next base: position 18,429,746 of record NC_138310.1, on the reverse strand, counting down.
AGTCTAGTCATTTGAGGAGCCAATGGACAACTCCAGACTGTAATAGTCCTATCTGAGAAGCTGCAGACAGATGCACACTTGACCCCAGCAGTGACAAGCATCCTTCATCACCTCATGTCTCCATAAGACAGAACCTGTCAAACAACTACACAATATCCACATTCAAACTTAACTGAACCACAGAGTGGAAAATAGTATACAAATAAAAAAAATGATATATCATACTCACTGACAGCAAAACTTGCCTCCTAGACATAGTTTGACCTTTCTTTTTGTGAGTAATAGTTTATGACATATATTATGAAAAGTGTGTGGGGGGGGGGCATGCTCTCTGGGTTGATCTCCATCAAGCTGATCTCATAAGCTAAAAGCTGTGCGTACAGGGTTAAAGTTAGCTAAGCTCTTTTCCCTCTAAAACCAGCTTGATGCCAAAACGCTGTCTTAGGTCAGGCAGGCCTTTTGTTCATTGTGGGCTGTCTCAGTGCAGCGAGTCAAGGTTTACTCACCGAGTCTGCCAGTGAGGGCCCCAGGCTTTGGCACTCCTGATGGCTGCTGCTGTATACATACACTTCTCCTCTGCTTCCTCCTCTTCTGCATGACAGCATCACAGGGACCTGGCTGAGCAGAAGGGCTCACGTCTCTCCGACCCACTCCTCTTGCCCTGTTTGCACCGCAGGTTGTCAGCATGTCCCACCACAACCCCCTTCCACTCCCCTCCCTCCCTCACCTCCACCACCACAGCTAAAATAATGCTAATGCAGAGAGGTCAGCGTACCACCACAGAATTGCAGGGGCCAACAACTTCCGCGGAGGTGCTTTTGACTTTTATTGCGATTGAGCTGCACTTATTCAATATTTACTCTCCAAGACCCTTGCATACATTTTGTACACTGCACTTCTAAGAAAGGCCATCTTAAATCCCAGCAAAGGGCCTTATATAGGCTAGAGCACTACTTAAAACTCCTGTCTGTCGGCGCTACCAGTGAAGGCTTCATTCTATCCTCATCGGTTCTACTCCCTTTCCAACACCACTGGGAAGGCCAATCTTGAGCTATTGTTGGAGCGGCTGCATTCTATCATTACCACTAACCTTGACTCCTGGCTGGTATGGTAGCTGTGATCACACGGAGCTCAGGCTGTGGAGCCATGGGGGAGGAAGCCCAGCCTGGGGTGAATTATTGGGTGAGTTCATTTTGCATGGCCCAGTGCCCCGGGTGGGTGGAGATTTCTCCTTAGGACCAATGGAATGGTTATAAATGAGCAAACCCCGCCCAACACATTCACCCTCTAATTAGCCAGCCTGGTCCTCCCCGTCAGCGCTCCCTGGGGAAGGGGTACGCCAAATAGGCATCAGGGGTTATCCACAATGCAGCAGGCATTAACACACCTATCAAGGTAAAAAAGGATCAGCACTCTGGGCTGCTCCTAACATCGTTAAACAAAATGTTCAATTTTCTCGTGACATGCATACTGTACATATGCTTCCTATTCTCCATCTCATCCATCTGTGTACCACAAAGCATAAAGGGGGAAGGCAGTGTTCATTAAGATTAACTTCACAGACTCCCACACCGGGGATGTACTGGAGGTTGATGAATTCCAATTTTAAACTAATGATCAACTTCTCAGGAAGCAGAAACAAAGCAAAGCTTCCGAAACACTTATCTTCCACTGACCTCTCTCCACCGTGCCCCCATAAGCACCCACACATCACGCACAAATACATTTATCTCATCACTACACAAAACAAACATTTCTGGTGGAATAAAAATGTGTTCGCTGTGAAGATACACATAAAAGGTTCAGCTGACACAATATAGCAAACAATTCTGAGAGAAGTTACTCTTCGCTGAATCTCTTAAATCACAATGTTTTCTCCTACTGTTCAGACCATTTTGACAATGATGTCAGCTCAGTGTTACGTTTTCTACCGCTTCCCCCTATGACATTCAGTTGATTATAGAGATATGTTCTCTATAACTAACTGCAGCATATTGGACTGAATTTATAAATGGGATTCAGTAATGTTATGTTTTCCAGCTGCTTGCTTGTCTTCCTTTCATCAACCCCCCCAGGGCCATTCATTTCTCAACACCCCTGACTTTTCCCTAAGGACTGGTGACTGAGGGGACTGGACCATGGCTTTGATCTTCACACAACTCCTTAAATCACAGAGGAAGCTGAGTTTTCCTCCAAAGGGTGTCTCTGCTCCTGCTGTTCCCCCTAGAGAGGCAACCAAGTCATCTATGACTATGAGTGAACTGGAGAGCAAAACAGTGCTCCCTAGGGAAACCAAACGGATACTCCATCAGTCACTTTCTTCTTCTCCTCTACCGAAGATTTATGAAAAATGGATATCTGCCCGATATACTCTACTGGTCTACCCGCACAATCCCAAAACTGCACATTTTCAGCCAGTGTCTGTCTGTGTTTTTATGCCAAGCTCTAACTGAAACATGATGCCTGATGACATCCATCCCAATGTAGTGTTCAACTTAATCTCCACTCTAAGGTTTTGATAATTCACATAGATTTCACACTAAATATACATGATAGGCTAATTTGAATGAATTAATAAACTCACTCGGTCATACACCCCACGACTCTGGATCAGAATGTTGCATGTTCAATCCCAGTTGTGGACACAATTTTTTTATTTTTGGTTTTAACCCTATCCCAAACCTTAACCCTTACCGTAACCATTTGGAATAGGTACCTAAACTTAGTCTTTTTACCAAATCCCAAACCTTAACCTAGTGTTTCCCAATCTTGGTTCTCGGGACCCCAAGGGGTGCACAATGTGGTTTCTGCCCTAACACTACACAGCTGATTCAAATGATCAAAAGCTTGATGATTAGTTAATTATTTTAATCAGCTGTGTAGTGCTGGGGCAAAAACCAAAACGTGCACCTCTTGGGGTCCTGAGGACCAAGTTTGGGAAACCCTGCCTTAACCTAACGATTCAGAATAAATGCCTAAAATGAACTCTTAACTTTTTAAGGTATAGGGGGCAGTATTTTCATTTTCAGATGAAAGTGTGCCCAGAGTAAACTGCCTAATACTCGGGCTCAGAGTCAAATATTTGCATATTATTAGTAGATTTGGATAGAAAACACTCTGAAGTTTCTAAAACTGTTTGAATGATGTCTGTGAGTATAACAGAACTCATATGGCAGGCAAAAACCTGAGAAAAATCCAAAATCCAATCCCGCCAGCGCGCCCCTCCTTCTTTTTCTTCTTGAATGTATACGCTATTGTCCGGTTGGAATATTATCGACGTTTTATCTTAAAAAGACCCCAAGGATTGATTGTAAACAACGTTTGACATGTTTCTACGAACGGTAATGGAACTATTTGACTTTTCGTGTCTGGATTTACGCTCGTGCGTTATGCCTTTGGATAGTGATCTGAACGCACGAACAAAACGGAGGTATTTGGACAAAAATATGGAGTATTTCGAACAAAAATAACATTTCTTGTGGAAGTAGCAGTCCTGGGAGTGCATTCTGACGAAGATCAGCCAAGGTAAGAGAATATTTATAATACTAATTCTGAGTTTAGTTGACACCAGAACTTGGCGGGTATATGTATAGCTTGCTTTGATGGCGAGCTATGTACTCAGAATATTGAAAAATGTGCTTTCTCCGTAAAGCTATTTTAAAATCTGACACAGCGGTTGCGTTAAGGAGAAGTATATCTATAATTCTTTCAATAACTGTTGTAAATTTTATCAACGTTTATGATGAGTATTTTTGTACATTGATGTGCACATTCACCGGACGTTTTGGTGGGAATACATTTTCTGAATATCACGCGCCAATGTAAAATGGGGTTTTTGGATATAAATATGAACTTTATTGAGCAAAACATACATGTATTGTGTAACATGAAGTCCTATGAGTGCCATCTGATGAAGATCATCAAAGGTTAGTGAATATTTTAGCTGAATTTTTGTTTTTTGTGATGCATGTCCTTGCTTGGAAAATGGCTGTGTGGTTTTTCTTGTGAAGTTTATGTCCTAACATAATCAAATTTTATGTTTTCGCCGTAAAGCCTTTTTGAAATCGGACAATGTGGTTAGATTAACGAGTAGTTTATCTTTAAAATGGTTTAAAATAGTTGATTGTTTGAAAAAATGAAATTATGAGATTTTTGCTGTTTTGTATTTCATTGGCTGTTGAATAGTGTGTCCCGCAGGTGGGACGGTCACGTCCCACCTAGCCCAGAGAAGTTAACTTAAAAATTTGACGTTTGGAGAAATGGAATGATACAGAGCAGCAGGCGCAACAAAAATACTTCGACATTTGACATTTGGAGCAACTTCGACATTTGACGTTTGGAGAACGTGGACGAACATCTACTTCTGCAGTAAGACTGTGAGAGTTTGTTGAAGAAAGAACTCTCAGGGAAAAAGAACGATGTAGGCGTATGTTTCACTACTAACTACTCATGGTGTGATTGTAGCAAAGTACAGGATCTCAAGTCCTTTTGTTCTCCCGATCTAGAATACCTCACCATCAAATGCTGACCACATTACTGTACCTCCAGAGAGAATTTGATTCGTTCATCGTCACGGCCATGTATATAAAGAGTAATTTTCATGAATTGTTTTTTAACTTTCATGAAAAAACACCAAATGTTTTAGGCTTAGTTATCGTGAAATACGTAAATTCTGTTCTTCATTTTGACAGTTTGTTGCAAAAGTTATATATCTTGGTCTTTTAGTAGTAAATCTAGCTATTTTTGTATCTAGCGGTTCAACTCTACCATTGAAATCGTGATCGTACCAACTCAAGGTTTACTACAGTGCCTTCAGAAAGTTTTGACTTTTTCCAGATTTTGTTGTGTTACAAGGTGGGATTAAAATCGATTTAATTAAAACATTTTGTCAACGGTCTACACAAATAAAAAAGAAAACTGTAACTTTTGCAAAAACCTAATGAAAACTAAAACACAAATAAAAAAAGTAACATCCCTTTTTCAGGACCCTGTCTTTCAAAGATAATTCGTAAAAATCTAAATAACTTCACAGATCTTCATTGTAAAGGGTTTAAACACTGTTTCCCATGCTTGTTCAATGAACCATAAACAATTAATGAACATGCACCTGTGGACGGTCGTTAAGACACTTACAGCTTACAGACGGTAGGCAATTAAGGTCACAGTTAGGACACTAAAGAGGCCTTTCTACAGACTCTGAAAAACAACAAAAGAAAGATGCCCAGGGTCCCTGCTCATCTGCGTGAACGTGCCTTAGGCATGCTGCAAGGAGGCATGAGGACTGCAGATGTGGCCAGGGCAATAAATTGCAATGTCCGTACTGTGAGACGCCTAAGACAGTGCTACAGGGAGACAGGACGGACAGCTAATCGTCCTCACAGTGGCAGACCATGTGTAACAACACCTGCACAGGATCGGTACATCTGAACATCACACCTGCGGGACAGGTACAGGATGGCAACAACAACTGCCCAAGTTACACCAGAAATGCACAATCCCTCCATCAGTGGTCAGACTGTCCGCAATAGGCTGAGAGAGGCTGGACTGAGGGCTTGTAGGCCTGTTGTAAGGCAGGTCCTCACCAGACATCACCAGCAACAACGTTGCCTATGGGCACAAACCCACCGTCGCTGGACCAGACAGGACTGGCAAAAAGTGCTCTTCACTGACGAGTCGCGGTTTTGTCTCACCAGGGGTGATGGTCAGATTTGCGTTTATCGTCAAAGGAATGAGCGTTACACTGAGGCCTGTACTCTGGAGCGGGATCGATTTGGAGGTGGAGGGTCCATCATGGTCTGGGGCGGTGTGTCACAGCATCATCAGACTGAGCTTGTTGTCATTGCAGGCAATCTCAATGCTGTGAGTTACAGGGAAGACATCCTCCTCCCTCCTAACATGACCCTCCAGCATGACAATGCCACCAGCCATACTGCTCATTCTGTGAGTGATTTCCTGCAAGACAGGAATGTCAGTGTTCTGCCATGGCCAGCGAAGAGCCCAGATCTCAATCCCATTGAGCATGTCTGGGACCTGTTGGATCGGAGGGTGAGGGCTAGGGCCATTCCCCCCAGAAATGTCCGGGAACTTGCAGGTGCCTTGGTGAAAGAGTGGGGCAAAATCTCACAACAAGAACTGGCAAATCTGGTGCAGTCCATGAGGAGGAGATGCACTGCAGTACTTAATGCAGCTGGTGGCCACATCAGATACTGACTGTTACTTTTGATTTTGACCCCCACCCCCCTTTGTTCAGGGACACATTATTCAATTTCTGCTAGTCACATGTCTGTGGAACTTGTTCAGTTTATGTCTCAGTTGTTGAATCTTGTTATGTTTATTCAAATATTTACACATGTTAAGTTTGCTGAAAATAAACATAGTTGACAGTGAGAGGATGTTTTTTTGTTGTTGCTGAGTTTATATCTTGATTACCTAAGTATTCAACCCCCTGAGTAAATACATGTTAGCATCACCTTTGACAGTGATTACAGTTGTGAGTTTTTCTGGGTAAGAATCTAAGAGCTTTGCACACCTGGATTGTACAGTATTTGTAAAGTATTATTTTTTAAATTGTTCAAGTTCGGTCAAGTTGGTTGTTGATCATTGCTAGATAGCCATTTTCTTGCCATAGATCTTCAAGCCGATTTAAGTAAAAACTGTAACTAGGCCACTCAGGAATATTCAATGTTGTCTTTGTAAGCAACTCCAGTGTTTTAAAGTCACCATTGGCCTCATGGTGAAACCCTGAACGGTTTCCTTCTTCTTCGGCAAACTGAGTTAGGAAGGACGTCTGGATCTTTGTAGTGACTGGGTGCATTGATACACCATCCAAAGCGTAATTAAAACTTCACCATGCTTAAAGGGATATTCAATGTCTGCTTTTTATATTTCAACCCATCTACCAGTAGGTGCCCTTTTTTGTGAGACATTGGAAAACCTGGTCTTTGTGGTTGAATATTTATTTGAAATTCATTGCTCGACTGAGGGGCCTTACAGACAATTGTATGTGTGGGGTAGAGAGATGAGGTAGTCACTCAAAAATCATGTTAAAAACTATTATTGCACACAGAGTGAGTCCATGCAACATATTATCTGACAAATGTTTACTCCTGAACTTAGTTAGGCTTGCCATAACAAAGGGGTTGAATACTTATTGATTCAAGATATTTCATTTTATTAATTTCCAACACTTTGGAAAAAGTTGTGTGAAAGGTGTGTGAATAGGGACTGTATAAAATCAGGTGACAGCGTGCCTTTTTTGGCAATGGTCTTGGTAAGTGGAGTGTGACAATATACACTTCCGTTCAAAAGTTTGGGGCAACTTAGGAATGTCCTTGTTTTTGAAAGAAAAACACATTTTTTGTCCATTAAAATTACATCAAATTGATCAGAAATTTTGTATATTACTAGTGAAGCTGGAAACGGCAGATTTTTTATGGAATATCTACATAGGCGTACAGAGGCCCATTATCAGCAACCATCACTCCTGTGTTCCAATGGGACGTTATGTTAGCTAATCCAAGTTTATCATTTTAAAAGGCTAATTGATCATTAGAAAACCCTTTTGCAATCATGTTAGCACAGTTCAAACTGTTGTGCCGATTAAAGAAGCAATACAACTGGCCTTCTTTAGACTAGTTGAGCATCTGGAGCATCAGCATTTGTGGGTTTGATTACAGGCTCAAAATGGCCAGAAACAAATAACTTTCTTCTGAAACTCGTCAGTCTATTCTTGTTCTGAGAAATAAAGGCTATTCCATGTGAGAAATTGGCAAGAAACAGAAGATCTCATAAAACGCTGTGTACTACTCCCTCCACAGAACAGTGCAAAGCTCTAACCAGAACAGAAAGAGGAGTGGGAGACCCGGGTGAACAACTGAGCAAGAGGACAAGTACATTAGAGTGTCTAGTTTGAGAAACAGATGCCTCACAAGTCCTCAACTGGCAGCTTCTGTAACGTCTGTCTGTGGAAAGAGTAGACCAAGGTGCAGCGGAGTTAGTGTTCATCTTGAATTTTAATAAACGTAGGAACACTATACAACAAAAACAAGAAAACCGACAGCCAAACAGTACTGTCAGGTGCAAGACACTAAACAGAAACAATCCCCCACAAAACCCAAAGGCAAAACAAGCTCCTTATGTGTGACTCCCAATCAGCACCAACGAACTACAGCTGTGCCTGATTGGGAGCCACACACAGCCCAAAACAAAGAAATACAAAAACATAGAAAAATGAACATAGAACGCCCACCCAATGTAACACCCTGGCCTAACCAAAATAAAGAACAAAAACCCCTCTCATGGCCAGGGCGTTACAGCTTCATTAAATAGTCCTCTGTCCAGTGTCTGTGTTCTTTTGCTTATCTTAAATCTTTTATTTTTATTGTCCAGTCTGAGATATGTTTTTTTCTTTGCAACTCTGCGTAGAAGGCAAGCATCCCGGAGTCGTCTCTTCACAATTGAGACTGGGTTACTGGTTGAGTACTATTTAATGAAGCTGCCACATATTCTTTACCTAAACAACATAGGAATCCCTCCAAAACTTCTCATTCGATACATTTTGTAGTGATTCCTATGTTGTTGATGTAAAGAATATGTGTTGGTCTGTGGTGTGTAATGAGGAGCAAACAGACACATTTATGAAATTGCTTATCCCAGTTAGTAATAAGCATGCACCTATTAAGAAGGTTACTGTAAAAATGACCTCTTACACACTATATTAGGCCCAACCTTTGGAACTTTGGTTTTCCTAGATATGGCTACTATATTGTGATCACTACATCCGATGGATCTGGATATTGCTTTCAAGCATATTTCTGCAGCAATAGTAAAGATGTGATCAATACATGTTGATGATTTCATTCCCGTGCTATTTGTAACTACCCTGGAAGGTTGACTGAATAACTGAACCAGGTTGCAGGCCCTGGTTACAGTTTGAAGCCAGTCAATATTTAAATCACCCAGAAAATATACCTCTCTATTGATATCACATACATTATCAAGCATTTCACACATGTTATCCAGATACTGACTGTTAGCACTTGGTGGTCTATAGCAATTCCCACAAGAATGGGCTTTAGGTGAGGCAGATTAACCTGCAGCCACATTACTTCAACAGTATTTAACATGAGATCCTCTCTAATCTTTACAGGAATGTGGTTCTGAATATAAACAGCAACACCTCCACCACTGGCATCTCTGTCTTTTCTATAACCTTGTATTGCTACCACTGTATAATCAAAGGTATTGTCTAATTGAGTTTCAGAGATAGTCAGAATATGAATGTCATCTGTTAATAGCAACTTGTTCTTAAGCTACATATGTTAACAAGGGCTATTTTGAGCATTTTTCAGGGATGCTTGCTTGTTTTCATTGCTTTCCTGGGAAGCTTAGTAGAAGTAGATATCCTCATGTTATTTATGTTAGTGCAGGGTGAGCTGCACACAGCGGACTTCCTACTAGGGCACACTGCCTCAGTGCTAACAGCATAAATCTGGTTCATAGACACATGATTGCCGCATACAATATCTGTAGGATCAGCAGAGGCATTCAGGGCAGTTAGAGGGACATAAATTAGGTTACTTACATTGTGTCTACCAATGCCCCTGGTATAATGTACATTTGCTAAAGCATTATGATGACTCAGTGACACAATGGTAGGGATTAACTGAGCTGGGCTTGGGTCATTGATAAGTAATTGTCTCAACGCAGCCTTATAATGCTGTGAAAGGATCCAGGGACCCAAATGATTTTGGTGGATCCCAACCTCCTTATAAAACCTGTTTTGTTTCCATAAGGTATCGAAATTGTCAACAAAAGTTACACCCATTGAACTGCAATAATTACGTAGCCAGTTGTGAAAAGAAAGAATCCACTAAAGTTTTCAATGCCACATTCAGAGAGGGCACATGGCCATATATGATGGGCATTTTATTAATGTCGAGCAGAGTCAATCAGCTCTTTGAAATCCAGTTTCAACTGTTTAGAGCTGCCCTTCGTAATGTAATTAAAACCCACATGGACTACGATAGAATCGATGTTGATGTCCTGGTGTAGTCCTGGTGGAGCAGCTTAGTAATGTGATTTACTCGAGCTCCGGGATAGGACATTGTTTTTGCACCAGGAACATTCACATTTCTCACCATGGAGCTGCCCAGAATCACAGCTGGCGAGGATGAAGAAATCCGACCACTCCCATGCTTCACAGGATGATGCAGGCCTCCGACAGATGGAGAAGCCCCGCTCGATCCAGAGCAGGGATGGAAGGTTGCCGACATCGACTTCAAAATTGTAGGGGAAGGAGTAGGAGTAGGTACAGTGGCCGCAGACACAGGTACCCTCAGTGGCGAAGATGCAGGAAGATCAGACTCCAGGACGGCAAAACTATTCGTTATTTGTATCCGCTCTGGGCCTCTCGTTGGGAGTGTAGACTGCTTTGCGGGAGTCCACTGTCTTCTGCTTCCACGGCTCGTGACATGCAGCCATCATTGATTACCATGCTCCTCTTGCTGTGCACCTTCGACTCCGCTATCAGATGGGGGAGGAAAGGCAGGAGATGCAAGCAACATGCGCGAACACCGTCCGGTGTAGAAAGGTAAGCATTCCACTATGCGTTTTCCCCAGTTTCTTACGTAGGCTGGCTACCTGCGTGATCAAGGAAGTCACCTCAAGCCTATAATCCTCGGCAAGTAAACAATTGCTGCATTGGAACGCTGAGTGTTCCAGTTTGTCCTGAACAAAGCGTTGTATATACAGCTCCTAGAGCGCTGAAACTGTTCATTTACTTCTCCAGACAAAGAGGGCTCCATTGGAAAACCCATCTGGGACCAACTTTGTTAGCTTGATGGCTAACATTCGCAGCTTAGCTAGGTTAGTGGCTCTTTCAAGCAGACTTTAACCTGTATGTTAAGCGGGATTCCTGGACAAGAAATAGCAGTCCTAGCTGGTAAAAGCTAACAGTGTCATGGAATCCATGCAAAAACAAGTTTGGTATTAATGTTTAACAAAGATAGGTTATGTTTTCGTTAAAATAACAAACCAAGTCTTTCCAGTATACCATGTTCAGCTGGGCACTCTGATGATGTCAGAGTGCGCAGCTGACAAATACCTTACCGAAGCCATAACAAATACCTTACCGAAGCCACCATCACACCGAGCATGGGGGAGCACGTGGAGTGTCTCTTGGGGCAAGAACTACAAAAACAACGATAGCTGACAACCCTGAATGCAAGGAAAACTATGTTTCGACTGATGACTACGAGCTACAGTAGCTCCAACTAGAGCTCCGCAGCTCAGACAATTGCAGTTTGGACTGACATTCACACACCTACTCCCCTCACTGCCCTAAGAGGTGATCGACCCCAAACACAGATCGACTAAAGGTTATAAAGAGGCAGAGGAGTAGTAGAAGTAGGATGCTCCTATCAGAGAAAGAGGGTGGTTAAAATGTTCACACAATTAAACACAGTTGGTTGGAGTGGAGACGCAGGAGTTGGAGTTTTGAGTCCTGTAGGATGGTTAGGAAGGAAGGTTTCTGGTTTCTGGAAGGGAGATGCAAGCACATGAATTAGGATACACAGAATATAAAGAGTGCATGCATGATAAAGTACTGTCAAATGGCAAATATGTAGGGAGAGTGCCAGAACTGAGCAAAACTTTAATAACGTACCCAAAGTGGGGATGAGGTGGATCCTAATTTAGTACCTGAATATATTGCAGATTCTGGCTGACAGAAAAACATGGCTTGCCTTAAACAGTCTTGTCCATAGTTGTCAGTTTAATGCACTAGGATTTTCAGGGGTAAATGAAACTTTCGGAGAAAGGAGGCACTACCCAGACAACTTTCATCCATTTTGGTGCCACAACAGCCCTTCCTTTGCATGTGAGAGCCTCTTCACCTGGCTGATAGTGGGCCGTTTCAGCAGGAGGTGTGCTGGAGCACCTATAGGATCTGCTAGAGTTACACACATACAGCAACAGTTGTGGGAAAAGTACCCAATTCTCATACATGAGTACAAGTAAAAGTCCCTTAGTAGGAAATGACTCAAGTAAAAGTGAAAGTCACCCAGTAAAATACTACTCAGTCAGTGGAGGGTTGCATGGCGATGAACATGGCTCCTACTTCGGCTGGCAAACTTCTTCTTGGCCACACCGATGGTCAGCAGACTGCACCGAGGGGGGAAGGACAGCAGGGAAACTGACAGGTGCTCACCCGTCCTGCAATAGAAGTGTTGAATGCAGAATAAAGTAACTCTCATGGTGATTGGAGATCAAATAAATCCTTGCCAATAGTTGAGAACAGCTGCTGTTGCTAGGCTAGTCACAGATCTGTAGTCCACTCACCCACATCTACTAATCATAGACAATGGGGTCAATCTGAATTTATAGAAAGGATGAGGGAGAGAGAGAATTAACCATTAGAGTAGGAGTGCTGATCTAGGATCATGTCCACTCTGTCCATATAATACCTACCTTTTGCAAATTCTGAGTCTAGATTGTTCTCTTGGGTCAAAGTGGAACTGCACATTAAAGAAATATGATTAGTAATGTAAATTCATATGTACATGTACTAGCTAGCACTATAGTAGTACCTAATAGAGGATACCTGTATCAGTTGGTGTAGATGAACTTCATGACGATGAGCTTCTACAAGTGGTCCAGTAAAGTTGCCCTCCAGTGGACACCACCACTCCTCCAGTCACAACTTGAACTCCAGGACAGACAGACAGGATGGCAGGCCGGCAAAATAGACAAAACCAAAACAAATGTTGCTATTCATCGGTTACACTGCCACCACTGGGTCGCGTCATGTCATTGGTTGAGTTAGTTTTGCATGGCCTTGTGCGCCACTTAGGTGGAAATTTCACCTAAGGATCAAATGAATGGTCTAAAATGATCAATCTCCGCTCTCCAGGGGCACCAGGCCATGAAAACAAACTCCACCATTGTTGTGAACATTCTCTTCTCTGCCGGCGGCACAATGGTGGTGCCCAAAAGTCTTGATAGATGGAGGCTAACGATTGTTTGGTCTAAATAACAAAATATGATGACATTGCTAAAGTAGACAAATGTTTAGTAGGAAAGAACTTTGCCATCATTATCATGTCGTCAAATGGATGGCAATGTTGTTATTAGCTAAACAAGTTGGTCAAAAACAGTAGCTAGCTTATAGCTAGCTGGTAACGGTAGCTAGCTAAAATCCGAGTTGTTCTCCCCTCAATCTAACGATAAACCAAAGATTTTTATAGCTCATTTTTCTATCTGTGGTTATACTGCATCTAAAGTCAATCTGGCGACATCATAATTATTCCTAAAGGTTTTCCTACAAATTATTTGACTCCTTTAACAATGTTGTTTTATTTCCAAGCCACTGTAATGCACTTTTGATGAAATCAGCGTTCATTGAGCGATCAGTCAGACATGCTTCTCAGATAGGGGCTTGCTTGTTCTTGAGAATAGCCATAGTGAGCTACCATAGTGATCCCTACAAGAGTAGCTAATTTCAGTGCATCATTCAGATATAACTTGCTAGCTAACTAGTTGGTGAAGATAAGCTTCGTTATTTGCGGGATCGATTAAAACTTCTTAAGGATCGGACCCTTTTTTAAAAATTTTCGCCTAAAATGACATACCCAAATCTAACTACCTGTAGCTCAGGCCCTGAAGCAAGGATATGCATATTCTTGGTACCATTTGAAATGAAAACCTTTGAAGTTTGTGGAAATGTGAAAGGAATGTAGGAGAATATAACACATTAGATCTGATAAAAGATAATACAGGGTTTTTTCCCAAGATGGCGCAGCAGTAAGACGTATTTGTTTTTGTCCCATGTAAATATTTTCCGTTTTTTTTGTATACATTTCATTATATTTCAATGTCTTTTTTCCATTTTCAAATTAAATATACCTTCCTGCAATCCGCCTCACCCAATGTGGTACGGATCTGCTATTTTTAGACCTTATAACTGGAACCTCCATCAGAAGCTAGCCATAAGAAGTTAGCCAGCTAATTAGCTACTAGCTATTTAGTTATTGTTAGCCACTGCTAGCGTTCTTTACCTTTAGCATGAACACCAGCCGCTTTAGCCCGGATAGTGCCGATAAATCCCCACGATCCATCACGACTGGTATGCTGATCTGCTGACGTAATTCGGCCGATGTGCGCTCAACCGGCCTCTGCGTTGTGGATGTGGTGAAGATCCATCTGCTAGCCCTAGCCCACTAGCTTCCTGAACACTGTCTCCCACTTGCTTAGCATAGTAATCAACTACACAACTAAACAGCTCCCTGTTTCATCTATTGCTGCTCATTGGACCCTATGATCACTCGGCTACACAGCTGATGCCTGCTGGACTGTTCATTAAGACGATACTTCATTTTGTTTATCTGTCGGCCCCAGCCTCGAACTCAGGCCCTGTGTGTAGCGAACTGACCCTCTCTGCCCATTTATCGCCATTTACCCGTTGCTGTTGTCGTAGCTGTTTACCCATTGTTGTCTCACCGTTGTTGTCTTAGCTCTCCCAACCAACACCTGTGATTGCTTTATGCCTCTCTCTAATGTCAATATGCCTTGCATACAGTTGTTTAGTGCAGCTCACATTGTTTTATTTTACTGCGGAGCCCCTAGTCCTGCTCAACATGCCTCAGATAGCCCCCTTGTCCCACCCCTCACACATGCGGAGAACGCACCTAGCTTAACTAGCGCCTCCAGAGATGCAACCTCTCTCATCATCACTCAATGCCTAGGTTTACCCCCACTGTACTCGCACCCTACCATACCCTTGTCTGTACACTATGCCCTGAATCTATCCTACCACTCCCAGAAATCTGCTCATTTTATTCTCTGTTCCCAAAGTACTAGACGACCAGTTCTTATAGTCTTTAGCCGTACCCTCATTCTACTCCTCCTCTGTTCCTCTGGCAATGTAGAGGTTAACCCGGGCCCTGTGTGTCCCCAGGCGCTCTCATTTGCTGACTTCTGAAACCGTAAAAGCCTTGGGTTCATGCATGTTAACATCGAAGAGTTCATACTGCTAGGTGACCTAAATTGGGATATGTTTAACACCCTGGCCATCCTACAATCTAAGATAGATGCCTTCAATCTCACACAAATTATCAAAGAACCTACCAGGTACAACCCCAAATCCGTAAACATGGGCACCCTCATAGATATCATCCTGGCCAACTTGCTCTCTAAATACACCTCTGCTGTTTTCAATGAGGATCTCAGCCATCACTGCCTCATTGCCTGCGTCTGTTATGGGTCCGCGGTCAAACGACCACCCCTCATCACTGTCAAACGCTCCCTAAAACACTTCTGCGAGCAGGCCTTTCTAATCAACCTGGCCCGGGTATCCTGGAAGGATATTGAACTCATACTGTCAGTAGAGGATGCCTGGTTGTTCTTTAAAAGTGCTTTCCTCACCATCTTAAATAAGAAGACCCCTTTCAAAAAATGTAGAACTAAGAACAGATATAGCCCTTGGTTCACTCCAGATTTGACTGCCCTTGACCAGCACAAAAACACCCTGTGGTGTACTGCACGAGCATCGAGTAGCCCCGCGATATGCAACTTTTCAGGGAAGTCAGAAAGCAATACACACAGTCAGTTAGGAAAGAAAAGGCTAGCTTTTTCAAACAGAAATATGCATCCTGCAGCACTAATTCCAAAAAGTTTTGGGACACTGTAAAGTCCATGGAGAATAAGAGTACCTCCTCCCAGCTGCTCACTGCACTGATTCTAGGAAAGACTGTCACCATGGAGAAGTCCACGATTATCAAGAATTTCAGTAAGCATTTCTCTACGGCTGGCCATGCTTTCCACCTGGCTACCCCAACCCTGGCCAACAGCTCTGCACCCCCCGCAGCAACTGTCCCAAGCACCCCCCCTCCGCTTCTCCTTCACCCAAATCCAGACGGCTTATGTTCTGTAAGAGCTGCAAAATCTGGATCCCTACATATCAGCTGGGCTAGACAATCTGGACCCTCTCTTCCTAAAATTAGCCATTGTTGCAACCCTTATTACTAGTCTGTTCAACCTCTCTTTCGTATCGACTGAGATTCCTAAAGATTGCAAAGTGCTCGCGGTCATCCCCCTCTTCAAAGATGGAGACACTCTAGATCCAAACTGTTACAGACCTATATCCATCCTGCTCTGCCTTTCTAAAGTCTTCGAAAGCCAAGTGAACAAACAGATCACTGACCATTTTGAATCCCACCGTACCTTCTCCACTATGCAATCTGGTTTCCGAGCTGGTCATGGGTGCACCTCAGCCACGCTCAAGGTCCTAAACGATATCATAACCACCATCGATAAAAGACAGTACTGTGCATCCGTCTTCATCGACCTGGCCAAGGCTTTCGACTCTGTCAATCACCACATTCTAATCGGCAGACTCAACAGCCTTGGTTTCTCTAATGACTGCCTCGCCTGGTTCACTAACTACTTCTCAGATAGAGTTCAGTGTGTCAAATCGGAGGGCCTGTTATCCAGACCTCTGGCAGTCTCGTTTTGTCACCATAACCCCATATACTACCCACCACTGTGACCTGTATGCTCTCGTTGGCTGGTCCTTGCTACATATTCGTCGCCAAACCCACTGGCACCAGGTCATCTATAAGTCTTGCTAGGTATAGCTCCACCTTATCTCAGCTCACTGGTCACCATAGCAATACCCACCTGTAGCACGTGCTCCAGCAGGTATATTTCACTGGTCATCCCCAAAGCCAACACCTCCTTTGACCGCCTTTCCTTCCAGTTCTCTGCTGCCAATGACTTGAACGAATTGCAAAAATCACTGAAGTTGGAGACTTATATCTCCCTCACTAACATTAAGCATCAGCTGTCAGAGCAGCTGATTGGTCCAATATTACTGTTGGCAGCATTGCATTCTGGAACTTTTAGAACTTGTCATGACTTCTGAGGTCAAACCATAGATGCCATTAAATATCACAAGATCCAAAAATAGCCCATCTGTAAATAGCCCATCTGACCTACCTCATCCCCATATTTGTTTTTGTTTTTCTGCTCTTTTGCACACCACTATTTCTACTTGCACATCCTCATCTGCACCTATATCACTCCAGTGTAAATTGCTAAATTGTAATTACATTGCCACTATTGGCCTATTTCTTGCCTTACCTCTTAACTTCATTTGCACACACTGTATACAGATTTTTCTATTGTGTTACTGACTGTACGTTTGTTTATCCCGTGTGTTGTTGTTTTTGTAGCACTGATTTGCTTTATCTTGGCCAGGTCGCAGTTGTAAATGAGAACGTGTTCTCAACTGGCCTACCTGGTTAAATAAAGGTGAAATAAAAAAAACAAAAAAAATAAAACAACAGTTTTTTTTCGTTTTTTTGTACCATCATCATTGAAATGCAAGAGAAACGCCATCATTTATTATTCCAGATGAGGTGCAATTTAGATATTGACCACTAGATGGCAGCAGTGTGGGTGCAAAGTTTTTGCCTGATCGAATGAACCATTGTGTTTCTGTTCAAACTTTTGTATCAAGACTGCCCAAATGTTCCTAATTTGTTTATTAATAAATGTTCATGTTCTAAACTGTGCACTCTCCTCAAACAATAGCATGGTATTATTTCACTGTAATAGCTACTGTAAATTGGACAGTGCAGATAGATTAACAAGAATTTAAGCGTTCTGCCAATATCAGATATGTCTATGTCCTGGGAAAAGTTCTTGTTACTTACCACCTCATGCTAATCACATTAGCCTACGTTAGCTTAACTGTCCCGCAGGGGATCCACCCATCCTGAAGAAGTTTTAAGACCAGCCACCCGGACAGCTGATGAAACTGAGGAGTATTTCTGTTTGTAATAAAGCCCCTTCGTGGAAAAAAATCCAATTTTGATTGGCCCACCCACTGGGGACCCAGGCCTAATGAATTAATTTAAATTGACTGATTACTATATATGAACTATAACTCAGTAAAATAATTGAAATTGTTGCATGTTGAGTTAATATTTTAGTTCAGTATAGTTTAGAGTTTCCTGTTGAACATCCAGCTCTGCAGGAGACAGACCATATTTTAGTGGAGTAGGCCTGTAGTTCAACAAAGCTAGATACGGATCGGTCTTTTCTTTCTTAAGCAGTAGTTTTCCTGTTTTGATACCGCTTTCGATGAACCCATTAGACTGTGGGTACAAAAAATGGGCTGTATGTGACATGCTTGAACCAGGTCAATTTAGCAAAATCACTGACAGCTGAACTGTGAGGCGTTGTCCGTATGGACTACCTCTAAGACCCCATGGTGAGCAAAGATTTACTTAATGTGAGTTATCACCTGACTAGCAGTAGTTTCCTTCAGTAGAGCCATATCTGGGTAATGCGAGTAATGGTCCATCAGTTGAATATAGACAACATAACCAAAAGTATGTGGACACCTGCTAGTCGAACATCTCATTACAAAATCATGGGCATTATTATGGAGTTGGTTTCCTCTTTGCTGCTATAACAGCCTCCACTCTTCTGGGAAGGCTTTCCAGTAGATGTTGGAACATCGCTGCGGGGACTTGCTTCCATTCAGCCATAAGAGCATTAGTGAAGTCGGTCACTGATGTTGAGCGATTAGGCCTGGCTCGCAGTCAATTGTTCAGAGGAGACTGTGTGGATCAGGCCATCATGGTCGAATTGCAGCAAAGAAACCACTACTAAAGGACACCAATAAGAAGAAGAGACTTGCTTGGGCAAGGAAACACAAGAATGGACATTCAACCGGTGGAAATCTGTCCTTTGGTCAAATGAGTCCAAATTTGAGATTTTTGGTTCCAACCACCATGTCTTTGTGAGACGCAGAGTAGGTGAACGGATGATCTCCGCATGTGTGGTTCCCACCATGAAGCATGGTGGAGGAGGTGTGATGGTGTGGGTGTGCTTTGCTGGTGACACTGACACAATGGTGTAGGACACAAGAAGGAGAGTGATGGAGTGCTGCATTAGTTGACCTGGCCTCCACAATCACCTGAACTCAACCCAATTGAGATGGTTTGGGATGAGTTGGAACGCAGAGCAAAGGTAAAGCAGCCAACAAGTGCTCAGCATATGTGGGAACTCCTTCAAGACTGTTGGAAAAGCATTGCAGATGAAGCTGATTGAGAGAATGCCAAGACTGTGCAAAGCGCACAATTGGCCCAGCGTCATCCGGGTTAGGCTTTGGCCGGGGTAATAAGAAACTGACTTGCCTAGTTAAATAAAGGTTAAATTAAAATTAATTAATTAATTCACCCCGTGCCCCAGAAGGCCAACAAAATAGCGTTTGACTCTTCCCTTCCACTCCAACCCAAAATCCAGTCCCTCCCCTCGCGCCGCAGGTACATACTACCTAAAGTTAAAAAAAATAGGGTCAAGTACTCTTTTATTCCGAATGCAATTCTGCAACTTTACGGAATGTTGGACTAATTACACTTGCACTTAAACATGTAGCCCGTTTTGACATTTTTATCAAATTGCACTTACCCAGCCACTTTCTTGTAAATATCCTACATATGGCTCAGGACACGAACAAGTACAAGAAGTCCTCCTACGACCTCCGCAGAGCCATCAAAAAAGCAGAAGGACAATATGGGAACAAGGTGGAATCCTATTGCACAGGCTCTTACGCCCACTGCATTTGGCAGAGGCTACAGATTACAAAGGACGACCCAGCCGTGTTCTGTCCAGCAATGCCTCTCTACCAGATGAACTCAATGCATGTCATGCATGCTTCTCCAAAAACAACAAAGAGTCGTGGATGAGGGCCCCCTGCCAACCCATAGGACTGGGTGATCTCACTCTCCGAGGCTGACGTGAGTAATGCTTTTAATGAGGTTAGAACTCGCAAAGCCACGGGCCGGACGGTATTCCAGGGACAGCAGGCATATTCACTCTCATTTTTAACCTTTCCTTGTCCACGTCTGTAATCCCCATGTCTCAAGCTGACCACCATCATTCCTGTTCCCAGGAACTCTAAGGCTTTTTGCCACGATGAGTACCGCCCTGTAACACTCACATCTGTAATCCTGAAGTGCTTTGAAAGGCTGGTGTTATGGCACACATCAATTCCATCATCCCACAAACCCCAGACTCAGCATGCATTTGTAGTCTATTTGTGTGCTGTTAAAGCCCCTTGTTTTAGCTACTGTCATGGAGTTTGCTAAATAGCTTCATAAAGAAACTGATAAAACACACAGGTGCTAAATCAAGGTGACTTCCAAAGATGAGGACCAAGAGCAAGAGAGGAAGTGCGGTGAAGTAGTGTCCACAACTAAATAATCATTGTGGAATCTGAAAAGACACATATCCGAAAGCACAATGGTGTAGGATACTTAGTACATGCACATCAGTGGCGGTCAGTGCCGTTTAAGATGTTATTTTTTATGAGCATGGCCTTATTTCTATTACAGCATATTGGATAACTGTCATGCATATTCCATTCACCTAGTTAAACGTAACTTTTATAGGTTTAGGCTACTACATGATACACAAATTTTCCCTATTCCAATCATGAGGCTGCTACAACCTAGCCTATGAATGAAAGATCACAACATTGCTGACACAGGTACAGAGAAAATGTTGAGGTGACAGACAGTGACACATGGACAGACAGTGACATTCAATACCGCCTTGCGCACTGTTGCCTGCATCTAGCTAATCTAGGGTGTAATCATTAGTCCAACAGTTGCAATCCCCAGGTCACATAAACACAGTTCACTTTCATAGCAGCCACATACAAACAGCTCTTTGTGTTCATTCTCACATCTATGTGCTCACCAATTCCCTTTGCTTGTGGACTTCAAAGCACAACACATCAGCTGTCTGTGACCAGGCGAAAAAACATTTCCAAACCAAACCTTCCTAACATAACTGCTAACCGCTACTCACACAGCCTACACCATTGTCACCATATTAGCTAAAGTAACGTCATAGTCAACATAGCTAATAGAACTAGCACATTAGTAAACCCTTTACAATCATGCAGAACAGTGTACAGTAAGTAAGCAGTTTAACAGTTACACTGGCAGGCCCCAGTGGCAATAAATTAATAAAACCAAAACCTTACCTTGACCTGGCCAAGGCTTTCGACTCTGTCAATCACCGTATTCTTATCGGCAGACTCAACAGCCTAGTTTTCTCAAATGATTGCCTCGCCTGGTTCACCAACTACTTCTCTGATAGAGTTCAGTGTATCAACTCGGAGGGCCTGTTGTCCAGACTTCTGGCAGTCTCTATGGGGGGTAGCACAGGGTTCAATTCTCGGGCAGACTGTTTTTTCTGTATTTTTCAACGATGTCGCTCTTGCTGCTGGTGATACCCTGATCCACCTCTACGCAGACAACACCATTCTGTATACATCTGGCCCTTCTTTGGACACTGTGTTAACAAACCTCCAAACGAGCTTCAATGCCATACAACACTCCTTCCGTGGCCTCCAACTGCACTTAAATGCTAGTAAAACTAAATGCATGCTTTTCAACTGATCACTGCCCGCACCCGCCCGCCCGCCCGACTAGCATCACTACTCTGGACGGTTCTGACTTCGAATATGTGGACAACTACAAATACCTAGGTGTCTGGTTAGACTTCCAGACTCACTTTAAGCGTCTCCAATACAAAATTAAATCTAGAATCAGCTTCCATTTTCGCAACAAAGCCTCCTTCACTCACGCCGCCAAACATACCCTCGTAAAACTGACTATCCTAACGATACTCGACTTCGGCAATGTCATTTACAAAACTGCCTCCAACACTCTACTCAGTAAACTGGATGCAGTCTGTCACAGTTCCATCCGTTTTGTCACCAAACCCCATACACCACCCACCACTGTGACCTGTATGCTCTCGTCGGCTGGCCCTCACTACATATTCGTCGCCAGACCCACTGGCTCCAGGTCATTAATAAGTCTTTGCTAGGTAAAGCCCCGCCTTATCTCAGCTCACTGGTCACGATAACAACACCCAACCGTAGGACGCGCTCCAGCAGGTATATCTCCCCCCCCCAAAAAAGATATAGATGTACTATTGTAAAGTGGTTGTTCCACTGGATATCATAAGGTGAATGCACCAATTTGTAAGTCGCTCTGGATAAGAGCGTCTGCTAAATGACATAAATGTAAATATAAAATCTCACTGGTCACCCCCAAAGCCAACACCATACTTTGGGCGCCTTACCTTCCAGTTCTCTGCTGCCAATGACTGGAACGAATTGCAAAAATCGCTAAAGTTGGAGACTTATGTCTCCCTCACTAACTTTAAACATCAGCTATCTGAGCAGCTAACCAATCGCTGCAGCTGTACACAGCCCACCTGTAAATAGCCCATCCAATCTACCTACCTCATCCCCATATTGTTTTTATTTACTTTTCTGCTTTTTGCACACCAGTATTTCTACTTGCACATCATCATCTTTACATCTATCACACCAGTGTTAATTTGCTAAATTGTAATTACTTCGCTACTATGGTCTATTTATTGCCTTACCATTTGCACACACTGTATATAGACTTTTTTCTATTGTGTTATTGACTGTACGTTTGTTTATTCCATGTGTAACTCTGTGTTGTTGTTTGTGTCGCACTGCTTTGCTTTATCTTGGCCAGGTCGCAGTTGTAAACGAGAACTTGTTCTCAACTGGTCTACCTGGATAAATAAAGGTGAAATATATATATTTTTAAATACCCTAAAGAGGGCTGTTAAGGCTACTGTAGACCTTCATTGCAAAACAATGTGTTTCAATCAATTATTTGGTGACATGTGAATATATTTACTATAGATTTATCTAAAAGGGTAACTTTTTAACTTTTCACAATTTTTATGTTTATGAAATTCACTGAGGAGGATGGTCCTCCCCTTCCTCTTCTGAGGAGCCTCCACTGGTGCACATTCTAAAATAAATGAGCTAGGTGGGTAGCTAATTAAGTCTGTCATTGTAGCAAAGTATTAATAAACAAAAAAGCAGATCTCTTAAAAGTTTTCATCATTTTTGTTCTATTATATATACAATAGGCCATAATCTTGGCCCAATAGGCCTGGCATATTCCAACATTCAAGGAGCTTTCCGTTTTGATTTGGTTATTTTGCCTAAAAACCTTTAGGCCTACCTATCCCTGCCCAGCCTGGCAAGAGTGGCCAAAAGGATGTTTAGCATCCCCAGTGGCTTTGCAAGCACGGCGAGGATATTGTCCACTGCTGGCCTGCTCTCCAGGCACCATTGCATGTGCCAGATGCCACAGACTCTGGCCAAACTCATGTTCCTAAAAATGAATTCAAAGGTACTGAGGCACTGAGCCTAATAAGGCATTTTTTATTTAATTTGTATTTAATTCTTTAATTTAAGTCACAGCCTATTACGTGCGATGATGATTTATAATGATTTAATTGTATAATGATTTAATACAATGAAATGTTGTTTAAATGCTGAGCGGTTAATGTTCCTGACTCCCTACCAGCCTAGTGTGTCATACTCACAAATGCTTCACAGTGTATTTCTTTGTAGGCTCTAGCCTTGAAATAATTGTAATAATATAGCCTAAATAATTCATTTTCCCTGGCTCCCTGTCTGGCTCCTGACCTATTTAGAGTGTTTATATGCTGTTTGACGTGACATGTAGCCTATTTGAAATGATGAGTGCTTCTTACATTCACCTTTTCATGTTTATTAAAATACTTTTCATTCAAATCATATGGTTTGTTTTCAATACTTCAAAACCAAATGGTAGGTCCAAGTAGTCACAATAATAGAAGGGTGTTGGTTAAATTGTGATTTTAATGAATGGCATGAATTTGGAGAGGCAGTTTTTTTCCTGTGAGTGCAGAGTGGTTTTTAGTGGAGCTGTAGGAAAGGATGTGGAGCACCGGAGCGGTGCGCACCGCTCCATAAGCGATGAGCGGGATTGCCGACTGCTCAACTCTGCTCAAATACTTTGTAAGGAGTTGGACCTGTGGCAGAAGTTGAACCTGTGGGCGAAAGGTATCCAGTCTGAATCCTAGGCTTGGCAGAGGAAAAAAACTGGAGAAATTGATCTGACAAGTGGAGGGCTGTTGGGTTCACATTCTCAAAACATTCTACAAACTATGCTGATATTCTTTTGTCTATTATTTCAATGATTTATTGAATTATATTCTACATCAAAATATATTTTGGTTCATTGAAGAAGAACCTGTAGGGTTCTATATAGAACTTTGAGGGGTTCCATATATGAAGCAAGCGACAGAACCCTTTATGTTTCTATAAGGAACCTTTTTTTGTAAGAGTGCAGGGCAACAATCTCTCCCTCAATGTCAACAAGACCAAGGAGCTGATCATGGAGTACCCATCCACATCGACAGGGCTGTAGTGGAGTGGGTCGAGATCTTCAAGTTCCTCAATATCCAAAGGACTTAAAATGGTCCACACACATGCACAGAGTTATGAAGAATGAGCAACAGCGCATCTTCCTCCTGCGGACAGCAAAGTACATCACCGGGGCTGAGCTCCCTGCCATCCAGGAACTCTACATCACGCAGTTTGAAAAGAAGGCCTGGAAAATTATTAAAGACCCCAGCCACCCAAGCCATAGACGGTTCTCTCTACTTCCGCATAACAAGCAGTACTGGAGCAAGAAGTCTGACAACAACAGGCTCTTCAACAGCTTCTATCCCCAAGCCATAAGACTGCTAAATAGCTAACAAAATGTCTACACGGACTATCTGCATTGACCCTTTTATTTTATTTTTTCACTCACTATGCACACACAGAGGACAGTACACACATACACACAGACACCCACAGACATACACACACACACAAAATTCATTGGCTCATACGCACACACATTCATACTGTCTCTACACGTGCACGCACACTCACATACAATCATCATATGCTGTGGCTACTCTGTTTATCATACATCCTGATGCCTAGTCACCTTACACCTACAGTACACATATCTAACCCTACCACTCCAGTATCCCTTTGCATCGTAAATATGGTATTGGCACTGACCTTGGAACTGACCCTATATATAGCTTACTTACCTTCTCCTGTTCTTCTTATTTCTATTTCTAGTGTGCTTTTGTCCTAAATTATTTTATTTTATAGTACTACGGGTATTGATTACTGCATTGTTGGGAAAGAGCTTGTAAGAAAGGCATTTCACTGTACTGTATCAGAGTGGGGAGTGCTAGGCATTTCACTGCACTGTATCAGAGTGGGGGGTGCTAGGCATTGGGGAGAAAAAAATGTAGGGCATCACCCTTGACAGGGTGTGCCAGCGTTTCCACCCCAAGTGGTTCTTTTATCACCATGAGGGGGGTGATAAACGAATATGATATACAGTACCAGTCAAAGGTTTGGACACACCTACTCGTTCAAGGGTTTTTCTTTATTTTTTACTATTTTCAACATTGTAGAATAATAGTGAAGACATCAAAACTATGAAATAACACATATGGAATCATGTAGTAACTAAAAAAAGTGTTAAACAAATCAAAATATATTTTTCTTCAAAGTAGCCATCTTTGCCTTGATGACAGCTTTGCAGTCTTGGCATTCTCTCAACCAGCTTCACCTGAAATGCTTTTCCAACAGTTCCCACATATGCTGAGCACTTTATGGTTGCTTTTCCTTCACTCTGTGGTCCAAATCATCCCAAACCATCTCAACTGGGTTGAGGTCTGGGGATTGTGGAGGGTAGGTCATCTGATGCAGCATTCCATCAATCTCCTTCTTGGTCAAATAGCCCTTACACAGCCTGGAGGTGTGTGAGTCATTGTTCTGTTGAAAAATAAATGATAGTCCCACTAAGCGCAAACCAGATGGGATGGCGTATTGCTGCAGAATGCTGTGGTAGCCTTGTTGGTTAAGTGTGCCTTGAGTTGTAAATAAACCACCGACAGTGTCACCAGCAAAGCACACCCACACCATCACACTTCCTACTCCATGCTTCATGGTGGGAACCACATATGCGGAGATCATCCAGAAATGGTCAGAGAGGGCACTTCCTGTAAGGAATCTTCTCAGGTTTTTGCCTGCCATATGAGTTCTGTTATACTCACAGACAACATTCAAACAGTTGTAGAAACTTTAGGGTGTTTTCTATCCAAATCTAACAATTACATGCATATTCTAGTTTCTGGGCAGTAGTAATAACCACATTAAATCGGGTACGTTTAACTGACCTGAACGCACGAACAAAATGGAGCTATTTGAATATAACTATGTATTATTTGGAACCAAAACAACATTTGTTGTTGAAGTAGAAGTTCTGGGAGTGCATTCTGATGAAGAACAGCAAAGGTAATCCAATTTTTCTAATAGTAATTCTGAGTTTAGTGAGCCCCAAACTTGGTGGGTGTCAAAATAGCTAGCCGTGATGGCCGAGCTATGTACTCAGAATATTGCAAAATGTGCTTTCGCCGAAAAACTATTTTAAAATCTGATACCGCGATTGCATAAAGGAGTTCTGAATCTATAATTCTTAAAATAATTGTTATGTATTCTGTCAACGTTTATCATGAGTAATTTAGTAAATTCACTGGAAGTTTTCGGTGGTTATGCTAGTTCTGAACATCACATGCTAATGTAAAAAGCTGGTTTTGGATATAAATATTAACTTGATTGAACAAAACATGCATGTATTGTATAACATAATGTCCTAGGAGTGTCATCTGATGAAGATCATCAAAGGTTAGTGCTGCATTTAGCTGTGGTTTGGGTTCATGTGACATATATGCTTGCTTGGAAAATGGCTGTGTGATTATTTGTGTCTATGTACTCTCCTAACATAATCTAATGTTTTGCTTTCGCTGTAAAGCCTTTTTGAAATCGGACAATGTGGTTAGATTAACGAGAGTCTTATCTTTAAAATGGTGTAAAATAGTTGATTGTTTGAGAAAATTGAATAGTGGTATTTTAGTTGGTTTTGAATTTCGCGCCGTGCGATGCCATTGGCTGTTGGCTAGGGGTTCCGCAAGCGGAACGGGGTTCCGCTACCGGAACGTCTGTCCTCAACAGGTTAACCTCTCTAGGGTAGGGGGCAGTATTTGCACGGCCGGATAAAAAACGTACCCGATTTAACCTGTTGGGGATAGGGGGCAGTATTTGCACGGCCGGATAAAAAACGTACCCGATTTAATCTGGTTACTACTCCTGCCCAGTAACTAGAATATGCATATAATTATTGGCTTTGGATAGAAAACACCCTAAAGTTTCTAAAACTGTTTGAATGGTGTCTGTGAGTATAACAGAACTCATATGGCAGGCAAAAACCTGAGAAGATTCCTTACAGAAAGTGGCCTGTCTGACCATTCCTTGAGCTTCTTGACTCTGTTTATTGAAGACTGAGGATCTTTGCTTTAATGTGACACTTCCTACAGCTCCCATAGGCTCTCAGAAGGCGGGAAAAAGCTGAATGATGTAATTCCAGCCCCAGGCTGAAACACATTAGCGCTTTTGGCAAGTGCTCTATCAGAGGACAATGGGCTTAGGCGCGTGCACGAGGCGACACTCATGTTTTTATTTTCGTTCGTCTCTGAACCTAAACACAGATTCCCGGTCAGAATATTATCGCTTTTTTACGAGAAAAATGGCATAAAAATTGATTTTAAACAGCGGTTGACATGCTTCAAAGTACGGTAATGGAATATTTAGAATTTTTTTGTCACGAAATGCGTCGTGCGCGTAACCCTTATTTACCCTTTCGGATAGTGTCTTGAACGCACGAACAAAACGCCGCTATTTGGATATAACTATGGATTATTTGGGACCAAACCAACATTTGTTATTGAAGTAGAAGTCCTGGGAGTGCATTCTGACGAAGAACACCAAAGGTAATAACATTTTTCTTATAGTAAATCTGACTTTGGTGAGTGCTAAACTTGCTGGGTGTCTAAATAGCTAGCCTGTGATGGCCGGGCTATCTACTCAGAAAATTGCAAAATGTGCTTTCACCAAAAAGCTATTTTAAAATCGGACATATCGAGTGCATAGAGGAGTTCTGTATCTATAATTCTTAAAATAATTGTAATGCTTTTTGTGAACGTTTATCGTGAGTAATTTAGTAAATGTTTAGTAAATTCACCTGAAGTTTGCGGGGTATGCTAGTTCTGAACGTCACATGCTAATGTTAAAAAGCTGGTTTTTGATATAAATATGAACTTGATTGAACAAAACATGCATGTATTGTATAACATAATGTCCTAGGTGTGTCATCTGATGAAGATCATCAAAGGTTTGTGCTGCATTTAGCTGTGGTTTGGGTTTATGTGACATTATATGCTAGCTTGAAAAATGGGTGTTTGATTATTTCTGGCTGGGTACTCTGCTGACATAATCTAATGTTTTGCTTTCGTTGTAAAGCCTTTTTGAAATCGGACAGTGTGTTTAGATTAACGAGAGTCTTGTCTTTAAAATGGTGTAAAATAGTAATATGTTTGAGAAATTGAAGTTTTAGCATTTGTAAGGTATTTGAATAAAGCGCCACAGGATTCCACTGGCTGTTACGTAGGTGGGACGATTTCGTCCCGCCGACCCTAGAGAGGTTAATCTGGTTATTACTACTGCCCAGAAACTAGAATATGCATATAATTATTGGCTTTGGATAGAAAACACCCTAAAGTTTCTAAAACTGTTTGAATGGTGTCTGTGAGTATAACAGAACTCATATGGCAGGCAAAAACCTGAGAAGATTCCTTACCGGAAGTGGCCTGTCTGACCATGTCTTGGGCTTCTACACTCTCTTTATTGAAAACGGAGGATCTTTGCTGTAACGTGACACTTCCTACGGCTCCCATAGGCTCTCAGAAGGCGGCAAACCGCTGAATGATGTCTTTGCAGGCCCTGGCTGAAAAACAGTAGCACATTTGGATAATGGTCGATCAGAGAACAATGAGACTGAGGCGCGTGCACGAGGCGACACCATGTTTTTATTTTTTCATCTTTGAACTTAAACAGGGTTTCCCGGTCGGAATATTATCGCTTTTTTACGAGAAAAATCGCATAAAAATTTATTTTAAACAGCGGTTGACATGCTTCGAAGTATGGTAATGGAATATTTAGAATTTTTTTGTCACGAAACGCGTCGGGCGCGTCACCCTTCGTCACCCTTCGGATAGTGTCTTGAACGCACGAACAAAACAGAGGATATTTGAACATAACTATGGATTATTTTGAACCAAACCAACATTTGTTATTGAAGTAGAAGTCCTGGGAGTGCATTCTGACGAAGAACAGCAAAGGTAATCAAATTTTTCTTATAGTAAATCGGAGTTTGGTGAGGGCCAAACTTGGTGGGTGTCAAATTAGCTAGCCGTGATGGCTGGGCTATCTACTCAGAATATTGCAAAATGTGCTTTTGCGCGAAAAGCTATTTTAAAATCGGACATAGCGATTGCATAAAGGAGTTCTGTATCTATAATTCTTAAAATAATTGTTATGTTTTTGTGAACGTTTATCATGAGTAATTTAGTAAATTCACCGGAAGTTTGCGGTGGGTATGCTAGTTCTGAACGTCACATGCTAATGTAAAAAGCTGGTTTTTGATATAAATATGAACTTGATTGAACAAAACATGCATGTATTGTATAACATAATGTCCTAGGATTGTCATCTGATGAAGATCATCAAAGGTTAGTGCTGCATTTAGCTGTGGTTTGGGTTTTTGTGACATTATATGCTAGCTTGAAAAATGGGTGTCTGATTATTTCTGGCTGGGTACTCTGCTGACATAATCTAATGTTTTGCTTTCGTTGTAAAGCCTTTTTGAAATCGGACAGTGTGGTTAGATTAACGAGAGTCTTGTCTTTAAAATGGTGTAAAATAGTCATATGTTTGAGAAATTGAAGTAATAGCATTTCTAAGGTATTTGAATAACGCGCCACAGGATTCCACCGGCTGTTGAGTAGGTGGGACGATTTCGTCCTACATACCCTAGAGAGGTTAAGAATTTTCTCCTGTACTTCCAAACCTAAGTCAGTCACATTAACTATTGCATTACAGCCATTAAAATCACCTAAGTTCTCGGTGCCCTTCTTGAATCTATAACGTTGGTACTCATCAGGAGTTAACCTGTTAGGGCTAGGGGGCAGTATTGACACGGCTGGATAAAAAAACATACCCGATTTAATCTGGTTACCACTCCTACCCAGTAACTAGAATATGCATATACTTATTACATATGGATGGAAAACACCCTAAATTTTCTAAAACTGTTTGAATGGTGTCTGTGAGTATAACAGAACTCATTTGGCAGGCAAAACCCTGAGACATTTTCTGACAGGAAGTGGATACCTGATGTGTTGTATTACCTTTAAACCTATCCCATTGAAAAACACAGGGGCTGAGGAATATTTTGGCACTTCCTATTGCTTCCACTAGATGTCACCAGCCTTTACAAAGTGTTTTGAGTCTTCTGGAGGGAGATCTGACCGAACAAGAGCCATGGAACGATGATGGCCCATTAGACACCTGGCGCGCGAGTTCATGTTGGGTACCCTCGTTCCAATACGTTATAAAAGAGTATGCATTCGTCCACCTTGAATATTATTCATGTTCTGGTTAAAAAAGGCCCTAATGATTTATGCTATACAACGTTTGACATGTTTGAACGAACGTAAATATATTTTTTCCCCTCGTTCATGACGAGAAGTCCGGCTGGCTTAGATCATGTGCTAACAAGACGGAGATTTTTGGACATAAATGATGAGCTTTTTTGAACAAAACTACATTCGTTATGGACCTGTGATACCTGGAAGTGACATCTGATGAAGAGAATCAAAGGTAATGGATTATTTACATAGTATTTTCGATTTTAGATCTCCCCAACAT
Source organism: Salmo salar (assembly GCF_965601325.2). NCBI lineage: Eukaryota > Metazoa > Chordata > Actinopteri > Salmoniformes > Salmonidae > Salmo > Salmo salar. The sequence goes on along the minus strand of NC_138310.1, from coordinate 18,398,947 downwards.
GACGTCTAGTCTGTATCGCAACGCGTATTTTTCTGGGCGCAGTGCTCAGATTATTGCAAAGTGTGATTTCCCAGTAAGGTTATTTTTAAATCTGGCAAGTTGATTGCGTTCAAGAGATGTAAATCTATAATTCTTTAAATGACAATATAATATTTTACCAATGTTTTCTAATTTTAATTATTTAATTTGTGACGCTGACTTGACTGCCGGTTATTGGAGGGAAACGATTTCCTCAACATCAATGCCATAGTAAAACGCTGTTTTTGGATATAAATATGAACTTGATAGAACTAAAAATGCATGCATTGTCTAACATAATGTCCTAGGAGTGTCATCTGATGGAGATTGTAAAAGGTTAGTGCATCATTTTAGCTGGTTTTATGGTTTTGGTGACCCTGTCTTTGAATTGACAAAACATTACACACAACTCTTGTAAATGTACAAGAGTTGTGTAGAGGTTAATGTGAACCGAGGTGGGTTGGCTGAGTACTTAACCTCTATGGGCTAGGTGGGACGCTAGCGTGCCACCCGTGGTGCACTCCATCAACAGCAGGTGCATTTCAAGAGCGGCAAATTTGAATCCAAATAAATGTCAAAATTCAAATTTGTCAAAAATACAACTATTTTACACCATTTGAAAGATAAACATCTCCTTAATCTAACCACGTTTTACGATTTCAAAAAGGTTTTACGGCGAAAGCATAAATTTAGAGTATGTTAGGACAGTACATTTACAAGAGTTGTGTGTAATGTTTTGTCAAGTCAAAGACAGGGTCACCAAAACCATAAAACCAGCTAAAATGATGCACTAACCTTTTACAATCTCCATCAGATGACACTCCTAGGACATTATGTTAGACAATGCATGCATTTTTAGTTCTATCAAGTTCATATTTATATCCAAAAACAGCGTTTTACTATGGCATTGATGTTGAGGAAATCGTTTCCCTCCAATAACCGGCAGTCAAGTCAGCGTCACAAATTAAATAATTAAAATTAGAAAACATTGGTAAAATATTATATTGTCATTTAACCTGTTAGGGCTAGGGGGCAGTATTGACACGGCTGGATAAAAAAACATACCCGATTTAATCTGGTTACCACTCCTACCCAGTAACTAGAATATGCATATACTTATTACATATGGATAGAAAACACCCTAAATGTTCTAAAACTGTTTGAATGGTGTCTGTGAGTATAACAGAACTCATTTGGCAGGCAAAACCCTGAGACATTTTCTGACAGGAAGTGGATACCTGATGTGTTGTATTACCTTTAAACCTATCCCATTGAAAAACACAGGGGCTGAGGAATATTTTGGCACTTCCTATTGCTTCCACTAGATGTCACCAGCCTTTACAAAGTGTTTTGAGTCTTCTGGAGGGAGATCTGACCGAACAAGAGCCATGGAACGATGATGGCCCATTAGACACCTGGCGCGCGAGTTCATGTTGGGTACCCTCGTTCCAATACGTTATAAAAGAGTATGCATTCGTCCACCTTGAATATTATTCATGTTCTGGTTAAAAAAGGCCCTAATGATTTATGCTATACAACGTTTGACATGTTTGAACGAACGTAAATATATTTTTTCCCCTCGTTCATGACGAGAAGTCCGGCTGGCTTAGATCATGTGCTAACAAGACGGAGATTTTTGGACATAAATGATGAGCTTTTTTGAACAAAACTACATTTGTTATGGACCTGTGATACCTGGAAGTGACATCTGATTAAGAGAATCAAAGGTAATGGATTATTTACATAGTATTTTCGATTTTAGATCTCCCCAACATGACGTCTAGTCTGTATCGCAACGCGTATTTTTCTGGGCGCAGTGCTCAGATTATTGCAAAGTGTGATTTCCCAGTAAGGTTATTTTTAAATCTGGCAAGTTGATTGCGTTCAAGAGATGTAAATCTATAATTCTTTAAATCTGGCCTACCCAATCCCTGTACAGTTGTCTGCTTCCCAAGGAAATTGTTTAATGTTTACCTTAAATCCTACCTTCTTTGACTCCTATTCTGTAAGTTTCTCATCCTTGATGGTCAGAATTTTATATTGTTTGTCTTTTACTTCTTATCAATGACAACGGCGTCATATAATTAGTACCGGAAGGTGGTGGATCTGGATGTATCAGAAAGATACCAAGACAATGATGCCAGCTCAGAGTCCCTAATCTTCCCAAAAACTGCCAACCCTCTCCTGCCCTTAGTCGGTCTGCTTGGTACCACCCCATACTCACACTTCTAGGAGCACCCACAGTGATGAACGGTCAGGATAGGGAATCTTCGTTATTAAGGAGGTAACCCCCGGACCCTGTTGGTACTTGGTTCTTCTCCTAACTCTGTGTGTGATCAGCAGTGTTTGTATGTGTACATACCTTTTTGCAGTGGGTAATGTGGACCCAAGTGACTCTCTCAGCTATTCTAATGGCAAAGGCAGTGGTTAACAGAACCTGGTATGGGCCTTCCCAACAGGGCTGCTTCCAGTCTTTTCTCCTCAGGGACTGGATCCACACCCCGTCTCCTGGTTGGATTGAGTGAATCACCTTCTCCTGTAATTCACCTGTTGGACACAAAATCTTGGACATACGGGTTTGGTTAACAAACAGTCTTCTCATGTGCTCTGCTAGTGTATCTTCAACTTCTATGTCTACCTGTTCTGGTCTCTCTAACTCTGGCATTTTATATGGTCTACCTGATTAGCTAAAATGTCATCCATTATTTAAAGAAATAGATCCTAGTAAACCAACTGTAGGGATAATATCTTGACCTAAGTTTTTAGCTACCATAATCGTGTCCGCCAAGTAAGTTGAGAATGCTTCTACCCATTTGCTATATTTATCTTATCATTTTTTAAGTAGTTCGTTATCCCATAGGCCATAAAGTTTTTCCTAACCTGCTCTATCACCTGCTCTACCATCCTTCCTCCCTGTTGACACATGGCTCTGCCCATGTGTCAATATTGCCGCATATCTAAACAGTGACTTAGGCTGATACTATCGGTTCCTTTATTATGAGCCTCACACTTACAAATAGCTAACTTTTCTGGCAAAGGTACAGCATCTAGTAGATTCAAAATCAACTAGGCATGTGTAATAGGTTTCCCAGAGGTAGTTACCATGCCTCTGTAGCAGAAACCTCAACTACCTGTACTGGCCCCCCACTCTAAATCACTCCTTATAGTAGCTGAGTATATATAACATCCTTCAGCCATAACTCAGGGCTGCTTTCTTTAAAAAAAAATGGAGAATTGCATTATGCTTGGGACCATAACATGGAGGGTACAGCTTCTAACCTGTGTATAATTTAACTACGCTAGTCTCCACTCAGTAACTGTTATCTAACCATTCTGTGTCACTTCTATCTTCTCCTCCTCCTGGCCCCACTCCTTTCTTCCTACTACTCCCAAACCATCAAGGTCTCTGCAGTGCGGGGGAGCCCTTCTCCATCTGCCCTTCCTTCTATCTGTCTGTCGCTCTTTCTCATAACAGTCAGTGTCAAATATTGGTTCTGTTTCCACCTATTGACTAACTGTCTCACTGTCTTCCTGTTTGCACTCATGGATTTTAGAAAAATCAACGTGTCTATGGTAGTAATCTCTAAGAATATTACATAGTCTTCCCTGTGGCTCAGTTGGTAGCGCATGGTGTGTGCAACGCCAGGGTTGTGGGTTTGATTCCCATGGGGGGCCAGTACAAATATTTTTATTTTTTTAAATGCATGAAATGAATGTATTCACTACTGTAAGTCGCTCTGGATAAGAGCGTCTGCTAAAAATGACAAAAAAACCAAAAACAATACATAGTTAAGTAAGTTTATCTCGATACTCTCAATGATCCTGGATCACCACAGATGTCATATATCCCTGTCCTGTTGGCTTAGAATATGTCCTAAATACTTAACCTAAGTCTACCATTATTAAACTTATTCTTGCTAACTTTATAATCTTATTCAACAACAAAATATAATAATACTATTATATCAATTTCACAGCCTTGTTGTGTTAAATTTCTTACACTGCATACAACAACAGCTGACTACCTAAGGGAAAATAAAACTTAGCTAGATAATATATAAAAATACCACTACTGGTCAAAAGATATTCAAATAACATAATCAGATTAAAATCACTAATCTGAACAACTCCACAAAGAAAGATTATTGTACCCTTATGGTCATAGGAAAATAGACTTAAGGAAGCCTACCCTTAGTCCAAGGCTATGCCCTTTCTGTCTTCTCATTGGTTCAAATTACAAATATGTCTAAGAACTTTAAACTCCATCATAATTATGAATTACACAAATTACCTTAAGATCAGTATTACAAATGACCTTAAATACATTATCCAAATGGCCTTCCCATGAGGCTGATCAGACCACACAGGAGAGCCATGATAAAGGTCAAAAGTCATACCACCCTTTCAAAGAAGTGTTTCTTACTTTATTAGACAAATTAGATAAAAACCGTCAAACATTTTCTACATGTTGTATCCCAGGTTCCCAGAACATTCCCTTATCAAAATAATTCACATGTGTAATTAAAACTCAGAAAATAAAACTTCTAAAATTCCATGTGTGTATACCCCTTTAACCTGTTAGGGACAGACGTTCCGCTAGCGAAACGCCTCACCAATATCGCGAAGTACAAATACCTTAAAAATGCTATAACTTCAATTTCTCAAACATATGACTATTTTACACCATTTTAAAGACAAGACTCTCACCTTGCCCAGGGAGGTTAACCATTTAAGTTATCCTATTTGCACAAAATCACTGTCCTACAGCACAGCACCTATTTCACAGCACCTATTTTCTATCCCTGTTAAAACCTCTTGGGGCTAGGGGGCAGTATTGAGAATTTTGAAAAAAATATGTGCCCATTTTTAACTGCCTCCTACACCAACTCAGAAGCTAGAATATGCATATTGTTGTTCAGGTTTGGATAGAAAACACTCTGAATTTTCTAAAACTGTTTGAATGGTGTCTGTAAGTATAACAGAACTCATATGGCAGTCAAAACCCTGAGACAAATTCTGACAGGAAGTGGATACCTGATGTGTTGAATTACCTTTAAGCCTATGCCATTGAAACACACAGGGGCTTATTAATTGTTGAGCACTTCCTATGGCTTCCACTAGATGTCACCAGTCTTTAGAAAGTGTTTTGAGTCTTATACTGTGAGAACTGAACGAACAAGAGCCTTGGAACGGTGGTGGCCGATTAGACTCTGGCGCGCGAGTTCATGTTGGGTACTCTCGTTCCAAAACGTTTTAAAAGAGAATGCAAACGTCCGCCTTGAATATTATTCATGTTCTGGTTAAAAAAGGCACTAATGATTTATGCTATACAACGTTTGACATGTTTGAACGAACGTAAATATTTTTTTCCCCCTCGTTCATGACGAGAAGTCCGGCTGGCATAGATCATGTGCTAACAACACGGAGCTTTTTGGACATAAATTATGAGCTTTTTCGAACAAAACTACATTTGTTATGGACCTGGGATTCCTGGAAGTGACATCTGATGAAGAGAATCAAAGGTAATCGATTATTTACATAGTCTTTTCGATTTTAGATCTCTCCAACATGGCGGTTAGTCTGTATCGCAAAGCGTATTTTTCTGGGCGCAGTGCTCAGATTATTGCAAAGTTTGATTTCCCAGTAAGGTTATTTTTAAATCTGGCAATCCGGTTGCGTTCAAGAGATGTAAATCTATAATTCTTTGAATGACAATATAATATTTTACCAATGTTTTCGAATAGTAATTATTTAATTTGTTGTGCTGCTTGACTGGCGGTTATTGGAGGGAAACGATTTCCTCAACATCAACGCCATAGTAAAACGCTGTTTTTGGATATAAATATGAACTTGATAGAACAAAAAATGCATGCATTGTCTAACATAATGTCCTAGGAGTGTCATCTGATGGAGATTGTCAAAGGTTAGTGCATCATTTTAGCTGGTTTTCTGCTTTTGGTGACGCCTGTCTTTGAATAGACAAAACATTACACACAGCTATTGTCAATGTACTCTCCTAACATAATCTAACTTTTTGCTTTTGCCGTAAAGCCTTTTTGAAATCGGACAACGTGGTTAGATTAAGGAGATGTTTATCTTTCAAAGGGTGTAAGATAGTTGTATGTTTGAGAAATTTGAATTATGACATTTAATTGTTTTCAAATTTGGCGCTCTTGATATTTCACCTGTTTGTTGATTGGGTGTACCAGGGGTGGGACGCTTGCGGGGGTGGGACGCTTGCTTCCCACATAGCCCATAGAGGTTAACCTCTATGGGCTAGGTGGGACGCTTGCGTCCCACCTACGTAACAGCCACTTGCAGCCTGTGGCGCGATTTTCAAAACTTTAAAAATCCTATTACTTCAATTTCTCAAACATATGACTATTTTACAGCTATTTAAAGACAAGACTCTCGTTAATCTAACCACACTGTCCGATTTCAAAAAGGCTTTACAACGAAAGCAAAACATTAGATTATGTCAGCAGAGTACCAAGCCAGAAATAATCAGACACCCATTTTTCAAGCCAGCATATAATGTCACCAAAACCCAGAAGACAGCTAAATGCAGCACTCACCTTTGATGATCTTCATCAGATGACAACCCTAGGACATTATGTTATACAATACATGCATGTTTTGTTCAATCAAGTTCATATTTATATCAAAAACCAGCTTTTTACATTAGCATGTGACGTTCAGAACTAGCATACCCCACGCAAACTTCCGGGGAATTCGCTAACATTTTACTAAATTACTCACGATAAACGTTCACAAAAAGCATAACAATTATTTTAAGAATTATAGATACAGACCTCCTCTATGCACTCGATATGTCCGATTTTAAAATAGCTTTTTGGTGAAAGCACATTTTGCAATATTCTAAGTACATAGCCCAGGCATCACGGGCTCGCTATTTAGACACCCGGCAAGTTTAGCACTCACCATAATCATATTTACTATTATAAAAGTTTGATTACCTTTTGTTGTCTTCGTCAGAATGCACACCCAGGACTGCTACTTCAATAACAAATGTTGGTTTGGTCCAAAATAATCCATCGTTATATCCGAATAGCGGCGTTTTGTTTGTGCGTTCCAGACACTATCCGAAATGGTAAAGAAGTGTCGCGCGCATGGCGCAATTCGTGACAATAAAATTCTAAATATTCCATTACCGTACTTCGAAGCATGTCAACCGCTGTTTAAAATCCATTTTTATGCCATTTTTCTCGTAGAAAAGCGATAATATTCCGACCGGGAATGTCCATGTTTAGGCAAACAGACGAAAGAAAATAAAGCATTCGGTCGACTCGGGCATGCGCCTAAGCCCATAGTACTCTGATCGGCCACTTGCCAAAAGCGATAATGTGTTTCAGCCAGAGGCTGCCTCGATATCGTTCAGCTTTTTCCCGGGCTCTGAGAGCCTATGGGAGCCGTAGGAAGTGTCACGTTAGAGCAAAGATCCTCAGTCTTCAATAAAAAGAGCCAAGATGAAACACAACTTATCAGACAGGCCACTTCCTGCATGGAATCTTCTCAGGTTTTGGCCTGCCATTTGAGTTCTGTTATACTCACAGACACCATTCAAACAGTTTTAGAAACTTTAGGGTGTTTTCTATCCAAAGCCAATAGTTATATGCATATTCTAGTTACTGGGCAGGAGTAGTAACCAGATTAAATCGGGTACGTTTTTTATCCGGCCGTGTCAATACTGCCCCCTAGCCCTAACAGGTTAATTTAAACTTGTTAAAATTAAACCCTAGAAATGAAATGACTAATGTTAGAGGACATATATAAGTTGATTGTCATAAAATATGGTGTCTGTAGCTCTATCGATCTCTGAGTAATTAGGAAACTAAAAGTGTTACTTTCCTCCCAGTTCTCCCCTACTTTCTATCTACGATGATCATCATTTTTGGTTTGTACAAAATGTCCATGTCAAATTGCATTATTTAATAGCCCACACAACTGTTTGTGATTGGTTTATTTCAGTTGTATCTAAACACATTAATGATGAGTATCTGTCAACGTTTGTATGCTTAGTTTAGCACATGTTGACACATAGACCTGGTCAACAACTAATGTTGACGATGTGTCATGATGATCTGCTGTAAACATTGGGTAAGGTAATAATGACAGCAGCAGAGCTGTATTTTCCTTCTGTCTGTGAATGAGAGCAAAGACCTGTAAGCCTATATGTCTGACATGTGGACTGGTTGCAGCCATGGGGTCATCATTCATGGTCACAAATTGACATTCCTCCAATTATTTCCAACCCACTCTGAATATATGTTTAATTCGTCCAGGCATGTCAGGGGCACAGTCGCTGGAGCTGGTGCAAGGCAGACAGGTTATGAATGATGGGCCAATAATCACCACCCCTGACTGTCAATTAAAAGACAGCCACTTATCCTATGTGCAGGCAAGGTAATTCCATAGTCCATACCAGTGGTCACCAACCGGTCGATTGCGATCGGTTTGGCGATCGATTTCTAGTCGATCGCCAAACATTTCTGTAAAAGGTGGTGTTCCCATTTTTAACCATTTCATGTGTCTGAAGGTACAAACTAGCCCTGGAGAGAAAATCAGGTGCTCTATAGACCTACCGCTGGCCAATGGTATGGCTCAGACTACAGTGTCTGCCGTAATATAGCAGGCATAAATAAAAGCTACAGCAAAGTTAATACTGTGAGATTTCAAAATGGGATCAGCGTCACAATTGCAGATTTTAGAGAAACAACAAATGTCGGTACATATAAGTGTCTTATATCGGCTGAAAGCTTAAATTCTTGTTAATATAACTGCACCCTCCAATTTACAGTAGCTATTACTGCGTAAAAATGCCATGCTTTTGTTTGCGGAGAGCTCCTAACAAAAAAATCCCTTTTTTCACCGTGATAGGTTTGCTAAATTCACTACTGAAGGTGAAATGTGTACTTACATTCTGAAATCTTGCTCTGATTTATCATCCAAAGGGTCCCAGAGATAGCATGAAGTGTTGTTTTGTTAGATAAAATAATTTTTCAAATCCTTAAAAGGTCCATATACCATGCACGATCAATTTTGTATTTCCACTCGTTCAATTTGCAAAGAAAAGAATCTGTGAAAATCTCACCTTAAACGTTGTTTCAACAAGTCAAATCATGTTCATATGTATTCCTCAGAGATCCTAGAATGTAACAAGACTTCACTATATCATTAGGGGTGTAGTATATCCTATAAGACACCATATTTGGTCAGAGAGCGACGCCTTCATGGCACGTAGATGACACAGGCGGTCTTCACTTGAACGACTCTAACGTTGTCAAATAAGCACCAATCGGGGCCAAACAAAGCTAGCTAGATAGCCAATGAGCTGGACGTTACGGGAGTTACGGAAACCCTGTGTCTATTGCAAAATGTAGGTGCTAACCTTTTGCGACAGCATGCCTTTTCCCTTTGGACAAAAATTATAAGAATTTTCAGAGTTATGAAGTTATGAAAACTGGTTGTTTTGCAAATGTTGAACTTATAATATGGCTACTAATACTGGAAACGCTAAATCAAAGTCCAAGTATACAGATTTGACAATATTCTTGCAGAAAAATTTAATATGAATGCAACTGTCTCCTTCACGATTTGCCCAAATGTACCTTGGTGACTTCACACTAAATGTCATGGAGAACGCACATACTCCACGTTATCCATCTGAAACTTTGCACATACACTGCTGCCATCTTGTGGTCACCATCGGAATTACAACCAGAGTGATGACTAGAACTGGGACCTTTCTCTTGCATTTCAAAGATGGTGGTAGAAAAAAAAGGTTGTTTTTTTCTTTGTATTTTCTTCTACCAGATCTATTGTGTTATATTCTCCTACATTCAATTCACATTTCCACGAACTTCAAAGTGTTTCCTTTCAAATGGTACCAAGAATGGGCATATCCTTGCTTTAGGGCCTGAGCTACAGGCAGTTAGATTTGATATGTCATTTTAGGCGGAAATTGAAACAAAGGGGGCTATCCCGAAGAAGTTTTAAAACATGACTAGAGACTGTCAACTAATACAGCATAGAGCTTCGGTTTTTATGAGTGAGTTCATGTTTAAGTTCTTACTCAGCACCACTGTCAACACTTTTTATTCAACACTTTTATAAGACATAAAGTGCACATTTTTCCTTCTTCGTGCTACAACCAGCACTGCAGCTGTAATGAATGAGTGGGAAAGCGTATTGATAGGCTTCCATTGTTTTTATAAGCGGCTTGGGTCTTTATTTTATATCGAGGAATTTCACTTTCTCTGTTCATAGGAGTAACAATATGAATTTATGCATGAGGCAGAAATAATGCGGAGCGACTCAAGTTTCGCCATCAACTGGAAGACGGTGTCCCTTTTTGGTCAGTCTCAGCGGAGGAAAGAGTGAGAGGAGGGACGTTGAGAAGCGGACCCTCAGTCGGCTGCTCTCTCCCTCTGCTGAGACTGACCATCAGATGCAGGTAAAATCAGCCCAATAAAAAGGAAATTATTTAAATGTATACACACTCAGCTGTGCCTCATAAGTAATACAACAACTGATCTATTAACGGTGAGGTCATATAGCCAGGTTTCCTCCAGACGTGACGCTTGGCATTTAGGCCAAAGAGTTCAATCTTGGTTTTATCAGACCAGAGAATCTTCTTTCTCATGGTCTGAGAGTCCTTAAGTTGCCTTTTAGCAAACTCCAAGTGGCCTGTCATGTGCCTTATACTGAGGAGTGGCTTCTGTCTGGCCATTCTACCATAAATGCCTGATTGGTGGAGTGCCTACCCATACCATAACCCCACGCCACCATGGGGCAATCAGCAAACCACTTGCCCACACGACGCCATACACGCTGTCTGCCATCTGCCCGGTACAGTTGAAACCAGGATTCATCCTTGTAGAGCACACTTCTCCAGTCTGCCAGTGGCCATCGAAGGTGTGCATTTGCCCACTGAAGTCGGTTACGATGCCGAACTGCAGTCAGGTCAAGACCCAGGTGAGGACAACGAGCACTCAGATGAGCTTCCTTGAGACTGTTTATGACAGTTTGTGCCGAAATTCTGTGCTTGTGCAAACCCACAGTGTCTTCAGCTGTCCAGGTGGCAGATGAAGAAGCCAGATGTGGAGGTCCTGGATTGGTATGGTTACATGTGATCTGCAGTTGTGAGGCCGGTTGGACTTAATGCCATATTCTCTAAAATGACGTTGGAGGCGGCTTATGGTAGAGAAATTAACATTCAATTCTCTGGCAACAACTCTGGTGGACATTTCTGCAGTCAGCATGTCAATTGCACGCTCCCTCAAAACTTGAGACATCTGTGGCATTATGTTGTGTGACAAAACTGCACATTTTAGAGTGGCCTTTTATTGTCCTCAGCATAAGGTGCACCTGTGTAATGATCATGCTGTTTAATCAGCTTCTTGATATGCCACACCTGTCAGGCGGATGGATTATCTTGGCAAAGTGGAAATTCTCATTAAACAGGGATGTTAACAAATTTGTGCACAACATTTTAGAGGAATAAGCTTTTCTTTTTTCGATCAGTGTAAATCAATTTGAATCCCACTGTAACACAATAGAATGTGTAAGAAATCCAAGGGGGATAAATACTTGATACCCAATGTATACATCACTGCTTTGTGCTCACCAGCGCAATGGTGCTTTCTGTCTCTTTCTCACTCATTCTCTCTTTCTCTCGCCTGCTCTCTCATTACAGGAATAATATCCGCCTGTGTTGCTGGGGTGTTAGTACAAAAGTTGATCTAAAAATATGTTAATGCTTCCTCCTTTGGATCATCACATCTTGCCACGAGGTCGCTCTTTATTTTGAGCCCCCAAAACATTCTCATCCTCTATGTTTTTGGTGAGAAAAAAAGTGTCTTTATGAGAGTAATTCATCACCTTTATGAATGTGGTCTTCCAGAGAGGCTGAGTGTTTTTGAAAATAATTATGTCTTAAAAATAAAAAAGGTAGGGATGGCTGTGCAGGCGGGTCCATGGGGAGTCGTTTGTGGTCCTACTGTAACTGTGCAGTGCTGCCGTGGCGTAATAAAACACAAGGTTTTTTAGGGGTTTCAAAGTGGCTTTCCTGCTCTCGACTCTGTCAGCCATAAATTGAGAATAAACACAGCCGTGTACGAGGCGCCCATAAATGCCTTCATAATTCATACCCTTGGGGCACCTCAGGTATATTAAGTTGTTTTTACGATGTACGTTATCACATGAATAATAGTTTACCCCCATGGTGCTGGATTCTCCTTCCTTAGTTAATAGCTTGATCCGGACATTATTGTACAATAAAGTGACGAGTAACATATTCGAGATGATTAGTTTCTCATGGGGCATTTCTGTGGTAGAGGTGTTCACATAATGGCATTTTTTTGGTGGGAGCAGATTGTATATCTTTGACCTGTACAGTTTAGCATTTTCTTGATTACGCTTGCATTTTTTGTTTTTTATATCTTTTCCATTTGGTACATGTATAAAAACACGTTCATAGTGTATTTCATAGGAGAAATTCCATTGTCTACGAGCAGTGCTTCCATCTCTAGCTTTATTCTGACTTATTGTTAATGTCTCATAGAACTAAGTGTGGCAGAAAGACTGACACATGACAAAGGCTAAGACAATACCAACATGAGGCCTACGCAGCTCTCTGGATTTGATGCTCATATGCCAACGGAAAAGAAAGTTGTAAAATACATAATACACCTCAGAAAAGAGGATCCAAGAGAGCTGGATGCCAGATTTCTGATCAAAGCACCGTTTGAAGTTAGTACAGTAGGTTCATGGTGGGTGTGTGTGCGTCTGTGTGAGTGAGCGATTGTGTGTTTTTGTGGGTACCTGCCTGTGTCTGTGTCAGTGCATAGTTTTGTACAAACAAATATACAAGCATACGGAAATACAATAAATCTATAGCCGTAGTATTTAGTTCACATAATGTTGATCAGTTTACAAACCATTCCTCATCTCAAAACCCTAACTAAGATGTACTATTCAACTTAAACCTATGGCATTTCTTTCAGTCTAGTCAATATAAAGTGTCTTCAGCTTGTCCCCAGCCTTTTCACTCTTGAAATGCTTAAAGAATTATGAGGAATCCAATAGTTCACCCACACAGTCCTTGAAAAGAGGAACAAGTACCCTCTGTAGTGCTTGTGTTTAATAGCCCCAGAGAGCATATTGCCCCCTACCTCTCAGAGAGAATTCTCTTGAGTCAAGTGACTTTGATGAGTAGCCCCCTGAGCTTGACGGTTCTCTGGCATGGGAATGCAAGGCAGAGGCCCTTGTGAGGTGAGGTGAGGAGAGGGATTTATGAGAGGAATTGTTCCCGTGCTTTCTTCCGGTGTGCACCAAAGACCGTGAGCCTCCCAATGTGCGGCAGACAGAACAATACCACCGGTCCCCTTGTGAAAGTGACAAACGAGCTGCTCTGGAGCTCGTATGCATGTGGCTTGTCTGATGTTTTAATCCCTCAAGGAGAAAGGCAGGAACACTGGAAACACCTCCATTCCCAACAGGCAGCCATCCCTCGACAGCAAAACATGAATGAGTATATGAATCCAAAATAGTAGTATATGTTTTTTCACTCTCATATACAAGTAGTAAAGCTTCTCCGATATAAAAGACGAAGTTGGGATAGCCAGATAATGTGACCTTGATGCTATTGAAACATATTGGGTAGTAATTATTGAATAACAGACACCCTTTGTCACAGACTAGATGGTGAAACAAATAGATGTGACTCTTTGTTGCGTTGCATAGTCTACTATAGAAGATATAGCATGGATTCAATCAAATAGCATTCCTTTCTTAGAGGAAAAAGCCAGGATAAGTTGTTGCATGGGAGAGCTCTCTGGGAGAAGAGATGAATGATAAACTGCTTGCATAGCCTGAGGATTACATGATTTCATGATTCACGCAGTTCTTTATCATGAAGAGAAAACTAACCCAGCCAACTGAAAGTCAAGCTCTCTCCCTTAATGAAGAGTTGAGAAGGATAAGTGAAGTGTATCAAGGATACACAAAACAAACAAAATATTCAATCTGTCCAGGGAAATCTCTTTAGAAACAATCTTCAATAAAAGCTTGCCCAATGCGAATTCAAACTCCCTTTTTATGGCATCTCTATTGCGGAGTGAACAGAGAACACGCTGCTGAGATCCCACTCAGTAAACACGTGCATCATTATCCATTCATCGGGGTGTATTGTTTGTTTACTGTGGCCCCATTTCCAGAGACCCAGAGAGCTGGGCTGGTGGACTGGGGAGCAACAGAACAATGGCCTTTCTTCTCCACCCGCTTGGGCCTCAGAAATGCTCACCACTCAGCCGGCACACAGCCTTTCACTGGGGCTTTGGCCGTCCGTGAGTGACAGTTGAATCACAGAGAAGTTTTCCCAAGTACAGGAGCCGAGGAGGGCATGAGAGAGTGCTGTTGTATGGAGGGCCAGGCCCAGCTGCAGTGCTGGGAGGTCTGCCCTATTGTCTGGCAGACATAAAGAGCAGGAGGAGCAGGGGACCAGGCTTTACAACTCTGGTGTACTAGCTACATGCAGAGGACACTCGCTAAAGACGTAATTGACGCATCAACAGATAAGCGTCAATGGGATTCTCCTTGTATATGTGAGACAAAGACACTCACACACAAACAAGCAAACACATGCATACTCATATGCATGCATGCACAAAATGATGTGAATACATACAGACACCAAAAGGTCATGGGGACAAATTCTATCTGTTTTCTTGATAACTTTTGGGCAGTTTATGTTGTAATATTTCCTAGTGTGTAAAACTGTAAAATCAACATGCAATTGCAAGAGCTTCCTTCTCCCATATTCGCAGGCCTGTGCTTATATTGGATGAAAGCTGCAGGAAAATGATGGTGAGATCATGACGAGTTGTCTATTTGTTGTCTTATTATTGTTTCTGCTCCACAATTACTCGGGTGATGCATGCAGTGTGTATCCAACGGCCCGCTTTTTGACCTGAATGTACACACAATGGATCAGCTCCCTCCTAATAGCGTGTGCCGGTGCCTGTGGCCTTTACAACGCGTACAGAATAAAGTTCAGGTGTCAGTAGTTCAACTGATTTATAATGGGGAACAGGCGGTGATTAAGTGCTGATGTCGCAGGATTCCTCAACACTCATTTGGGGGAATCAAGCAGCTTGTATCCAAACAAGAATAATGTGCTGCTGGGTTGTTGTAACCTTTCTCATGTTCATGTTCCCTCCAATCATCTGCCACTGCTCCTTTGCTCTTTATTTATAGCCATGCTCCTTTGCTAAATGTGTGTGCCTCTTGTGAATGTTCATGTGCAAGTGTATACAGCACAAGAATCCTCTCCTTGTATGTTTCTATACAGTGTGCAGTATGTTTTCAGTGTGTGTTGAGTGCACTGGTATGTGTGGGACATGATGAGCAATAGAGCATGCTTTAGCTTAGGCCTAATTGTTCCTTTGTCTCTGTTAAACAATGGAACAATTGATTGGAGCGTAAGCGGGTTGACCCTGTTTCACACTGACTGAGTGCTGTGAATTGAATGGAGGCATTAGGTTAGACCGGGGGAGGGGCAGGGGTCAAAGATCCCAGGGGTCCTAACTACTCCTTACCGGCTAAGCCACTCTAGGGGTGTCCTTTCACCTGCCTGTCTGTATTTGTGCTCACTCCCAAAGTGTATCTTACAGCCGTGTGCTGTAGACCATGCACTGATCTAGATTTAAATCACAACTCCAGCAACACAAACCATTTTCAGAATAGCCTATTGATGAACCACCGCTCTGCAAAAGACATGAACCTACATTTCCTTGGATTATTAGCCATTTTTTCTGATTTGAAATAAATCTTATCAGCATTAGGCGTGTGTGTGTGTGTGTGTGTGTTTGTGTGTGTGTGTGTGTGTGTGTGTGTGTGTGTGTGTGTGTGTGTGTGTGTGTGTGTGTGTGTGTGTGTGTGTGTGTGTGTGTGTGTGTATGTGTGTGTGTGTGCGCGTGTGCGCGTTCGTGTGCGTGTGTGTGTGTGTGCCCGTGCGTGTGTGTGTGTGTGCCCGTGCATGTGTGCATTCATGCATGTTATCCTACCTCCTTGTCCCCACACAACCAGGCGGCAGAGATGACGGGCCTACACACCCGCTGCAGAAACTATTCAATTATTCCCGTTATGTGTACTCTACAAAGAATTCATCACATGCTGTTTCAGGAAGTTTTCACATCGCTAGGTGAATCAAAATGCCAGCGACACCCATCCCCGGCCCAGGATGTCATCTGTGAATAAACAGGATGTCAGTCTGGCTGCGCTCCCGCTGCCTGCAGACAGCCTCTGTCAGCGTCAGCCCAGGAAATGCCACCTTTCTGCTGACAGCTGCCTGTGCAGCGCCTGCACCCGCCAGCACGCCCGCGCCCAAAGGGAGAGCCATTCAGCCAGGCAGGCAGGAAGCTCCCAGGCAGGCAGCCCAGCTCCCATCCCACTCCATGCTAAGCGCTGTTCCCCAACCTGCCGCGCTCCGCCAGGCACCACGCTGCCACCCTGACAGCACTTCAGTGTGTATCTAAATAGAGCAGGAGACCGGCTTGTCCCAGGGAACCTTCTACATTCCATTCCATTCAGAGAGGATTTGTCACTTGGGTGAGAGGATAATGAAGAAATATTTTTCCTCTGGTTTAGGCAGTCCTTTCCTTTCCTCACATCCACAGACATGGTAATGGCTGGATTGGATTAAATGAGCTCCCCTCCTTGAGCTCACCTCCTTGTCTGTCTGTCTGTCAGAGTGAGGGATGTTGAGCTTTGCATAACATTTGTGTTTTTTATAATAAGTTGCTCTGCTTTCAGATAAGGGTGATGAGAGTTCAGGTCAGGAAAAACACCCGTTAGAGGATGTCCCCAGAAATTGCAGGTTTACCTTCTCAGCAATGTCAAATATTTGTCAAACTTTCAGTACAGTATTTCACAAAGTTCCCTGGTGAATTGTTAAAATACCTTTTTTGTACTGTAGTAAAGTGTCACTCATATAGTAAATTGATGAGTAAGTTATGTAATTTGATTTAGATGTAGTGACCCTTTAAGGTAGCGTGGGGGTCCAGTCACAGTGCAGTGAGTCTGCCTAGCCCATAGCCTAGGAGGTTTGTAGGTGTATAAGGGCCCCGGTACAGATGTAGGATCTTAATTTGATCACCCTGTTGCATGAGAACTTTCCTGCAATGCAGGAAATGTAAAACTTGTAGTGAATTTGAGGTTTAAAAAGGCTTCTATAGTTTGTAATTTTCACGTCGAAATTTCTGTCTTGATTTTCCCTTTCAAAAAATCTATCAACCTCTACAAAAATGTCCATTAATTATAATCCACATAATAATTTGTATTTCCTGTTATTTTCCTGCTGTAGCAAGCTGGCTCAAATTAAGATCCTACATCTGTGCATGTTTGTGTGAGTGTCTTCCCATTGGAGGGTTGCTTGCACTAATTGGTCTTAATTGTTGGTAATACCCCCGCGTCGCTCTCCTTTAGGTCAACCTCACGTGCGGCCGAGGAGAGGCCTTTTTTTTATTGATGTGACAAGGCTAAATTGAGAACCTTTGGCAGAGTGTCAAAGCCTAATTAATGACTCTAATTTCATCTCTCCACACGTCCTCAGCCATCGAGTGAATGTGATTACAGAGAGCCGTCTTCACATTAGCCTGGCCTCCTCATGCTAATTAGTCGCTAGCCCTAAGATGGAGAGGGCCTCGGGGTGCGAGAGAAGGGGCTAAAGCTGCCCTCAATGGACACATAATGACCAGAGGAAACAGAATGGCAATCTGGCCGCATCTCATTTTCATAATATATTATGCTCAAGACCTATGTGAGTGGCTCAGACTGGGCTTGATCGTGCAGGACACATGGGCCTGGAGCCCTACTGAGAGCACCAACAATAGACTGACCCCTTGTGCTCTCCTCTTAACCACGCTGGAGTATACAGACAGTAGCTTCGTTTGTTACATCCATTTTTCTTTCTTTTTTCCCCCCAGGGTTCAATATGTTACGGTCATTTCTGTATCAGGGACTTACAAATTATAGTCCTTCCTCTTTTGTGGACCGTTCCATTCAGTAGTATGTCTGCAACTTTTCCGGTCTTTACGCAACTACCATGTGCACTATATTCAGACTAGCACAGATCAGTCTTTCTATTTATAGTCCTACTTGTCCACCATTACATAGTGGGACTCCATGCAGGACTGTTCAGCCCTCCCTGGGGTTGATTTAAAGGATCTCTGTGCAGCAGTGGCATGTTCAGTAGAACTTCAGGCTGTAATCAATGTGTGAAACTCCAGCTTGAGTTGATTGCATAAATCTCGAACTTGTACTCCACTCTGTGTGTAGAACTTCCAGCTGCAGTAGCTGCAGGGACCTACACACAGGCGGCTCCCATTTCAGAATATGTTTTATACATAGTTTTGGACCAACCAGTAGTGTTCTAGGATGTCGTGTGAATAGAGATTTCATGTTAATTTGAAGGTTGCCTGCCATTAATATTGTGCATCAGACACATGTAGTGGTAGAAAATTATGTTTCAGGCGTTTCTGTTAAATTTTGATCCTGCATCACCATTTCAAAGAAGAAAATGGTTAATATTAAGAGAAGGCCTTCACTTACGCTGGTGAAATTCGGCAGTAATATTGCATATTAAACTTTATAGGGCCCACTATTTCTATATAGCCTGTCATGTGTTTTAAAGATCGGCCTCTTTCTATTAAAGCCTTTATCACAGAGCTTTATGTGAGTGTGAAGGTACATCTGGGCAACACATTGGCAGGGCACCCTCTGCAGAGACTGATTCTAACGCCCAACAGTGGTACACCGCAGCCCCAGCTTGGCAGTCTCTCTGATGGGAAAGCTGGGTGGGGACCAGCCTGGAAGACAGGCGCTGTCCAGGACACCCAGAACTCTGCCAAAGCCAGAGTATAGTAATAAAGAAGACCAGTGACCTAATACTTATAAAGGGAAGTAGCTCTTGTTACCTGCATTGCAGCAGTCTGTGTTGTATTTATTCAAAAGATGGTGTTACTGACATTCAACTGTATGCCTCTAGAGTCTCATCCTCTCTGTTATGTTGCAATGAATACTGCGCCCTGTCTGGAGACATGAAAGTACTTTTTCCAAGGTCAATGTTCTCCCTAAATGTTCTAAATTCCTAAAAACATATTTTATTGTTCTTAAAAGAACAGTCCCTCTGTAACAGACATAGGCATCCATTAACACACAGTAAACATTTGGTTATGAGGCTGTTCTGTTATTTCTGCATGATAGTTGCCAGGCCTCAGATTTTCTTCTCTTGTAATTACTGGATAAACGAACCAGTGGGTTCACATCACACATTAACATAAAACAAAGCAGCCAAAATCATTATCTGCCACTTGAATTCTAACATTTCAACGGCATTTCTTCCAATATCTGATACTCAGCCTTGGCTACACCATTAGATGTCAGTCCGCTTCTTGCCTCTATTTGTTTACCTTCGTTAGCACTGAATATTCTATGGAACGGATGTAAAATACAACAGAGAAACACACTCCATTATACCCTTGTCGTACACCTACACACTTGTATACAAACGCATACACACACACACTCACACTTTCTCTCGCTGTCTCTCACTTACACAGGAACCAAAACACACATGTAAACTCTCATGAATACACACGCACACCCACACGCACGCGCACACGCACACGCACAGGCACAGGCACACACACACACACACACACACACACACACACACACACACACACACACACACACACACACACACACACATACATTAGCTGATCCATATAAAATCACACATATGGTGTTGATTGTTTTGGGTAGAACTGCCGGAGAGAGCTGTAAGTGCGAGAGTAGCCAGGTGTGCTCACCAGACATCTGTGAGTATGTCGGCCAATTAACATTTCAACTCAGACTCCTGAAACAGTTTTAGGGCACAATGCTAACCATCACTGATGAGAATGCAAAAGCCCTGACTAGAGAGCGAGATTGTGAGGCTGATAGTATTATTTCCTGATCAATGTATTTCTATAGTAAAGCTACATATCAATGGGACCTGTATGTATGGTCAAATCTGTTGAGCTTACATAACATAATGGGCATTATTCTCAAAAGGTCAAGTCCCTAATTAAATGTATATGTATAGAACTAAAATAGTGTAAACCTTCTTGATATTTTCAGGTTGAAGTTCCTCATACCTTTATTTTATATTACAATTATTATTATTTTTTGTCCTTTTTTTCGATGGGTGGGTGGGGGGTTACATGTGCAATATACAAATTCATCTAATTTAATATTCAGTTCATTTCGTATTTACCTTTGAGCTGCCACTAAACAACAACAATAAAGGAAAAAAGGTATTGATCATTATGATCATATTAGAGTAACAAAATCAGTTGTAATACATTTAGTATGTAAAGGAAAAGAAACAAAAAGAAGTGAGCCAACATCCCATCCCATTTCCCCAAAACCACCCATCCAACATGTCTCCATCCAACCACCCACCTCCCGTCCCACACCCTGAAACCATGTCTTCCACCCATTCCCACCCCCCTAGCAACTACGGTTGCTTGTCAGGACTGGGCCTTCCCCAAACTGTTGCCACAAAGTTGGAAGCACAGAATTGTCTAGAATGTCATTGTATGCTGTAGCGTTAAGATTTATCTTCACTGGAACTAAGGGGCCTAGCCCGAACCATGAAAAACAGCACCAGACCATTATTCCTCCTCCACTAAACTTTACAGTTAAAACTATGCATTCGGGCAGGTAGCGTTCTCCTGGCATCCGCCAAACCCAGATTCGTTTATTGGATTGTCAGATGGTGAAGCGGGATTCATCACTCCAGAGAATGCGTTTCCACTGTTCCAGAGTCCAATGGCAACGCGCTTTATACCCCTCCAGCCGACGACTGGCATTGCACATGGTGATTTTAGGCTTGTGTGCGGCTCCTCGACCATGGAAACTAATTTCATGAAGCTCCCGACGAACAGTTATTGTGCTGACAATGCTTCCATCGGCAGTTTGGAACTCGGGAGTGAGTGTTGCAATCGAGGACAGATGATTTTTATGCGCTACGCGCTTCAGCACTCGGCGATCCCATTCTGTGAGCTTGTGTGGATTATTACTTCACAGCTGAGTCATTGTTGCTTCCACTTTTTTTGTTACATCATCTTTGAAATGCAAGGGAAAGGCCACAATGTATTATTCCAATTTAGGCACAATTTAGATGTTGGCCACTAGATGGCAGCAGTGTATGTGCAACGTTTTAGACTGATCCAATGATCCATTGCATTACTGTTCAAAATGTTGTATCAAGTCTGCCCAAATGTTATTGATACATTTTCACGTTCATAACTGTGCACTCTCCTCAAACAATAGCACGGTATTGTTTCACTGTAATAGCTACTGTATATTGGACAGTGCAGTTAGATTAACAAAAATGTAAGCTTTCTTCCCATATCAGATATGTCTATGTCCTGGGAATTTTCTTGTTACTTACAATATCATGCTAATCACATTGGCGCACGTTGCCGTAACCCTCCCACGGGGGGGACACCGATCCTGTAGAGGTTTTAAAATCGCTTTGCTCTTCAGTATGGGCCATTCTACTGCCAATGTTTGTCTATGGAGATTGTATGGCTGTGTGCTCGATTTTATACACGTCAGCAACGGGTGTGGCTGAAATGGCGG
The DNA here is from genome assembly GCF_965601325.2 of Salmo salar. NCBI lineage: Eukaryota > Metazoa > Chordata > Actinopteri > Salmoniformes > Salmonidae > Salmo > Salmo salar. The sequence continues at coordinate 18,377,218 of NC_138310.1, read as the reverse complement.
AATCCGCTAATTTACTTTTGGCCATGTAATGTATGTACAGTATGGGTTGGGCTTTATAAGTTGTTTATTTATATGCATTGAGTTTAACTGAGATGATTCTTTACAGAGTCAAGTGTATTTGTCCAGGTCTTGGTTGCTCATTGACTAGCACCATTCATTCTCTCTGTCGATATTTCTAATGTTATACTTTCTAATAGTAATTGTATCCACTGGCAAATTGGAAGAGAGTGGGGATTGCCATCTAAGAGCCAACATGTTTTTTTTGCAGCAGTGCTGCCTGCCAGCATTAATTGTCTCTGATTGATTGAGAGATTCAAGGAGCTATCATCATTAAGTAAGATAATAGATACAACACATTGAATATTTACATTCATGCACTTCAAAATGAATTTTGTAATTTTGTCGCAGAAGAATTTAACTGCAGGGCACTCCCACATATGAAGGAATGTGCCTACCTGATTTAGGGACAAAGTGAACAGTTGGGAGATGGGGCCAATTTCATTGTAAAACATTTCCTTGGTGTTAAATATAGTCTGTGAACTAACTTAAAATGTGTAAGTCGACGATTTGGGTTGCGGGATGCCAAGGTCATATTTTTTTATATTCTGTTCCAGTTAAAGGGTTGTTGAGATTCACTTAGATTGGTGAACCATATCTTTTCAATTGCTAGCTCAGAATATGAGCTTTCCAAAAGTTCTTTATACATTTTAGAGATCAGTCATCTCGGATAATTTATCTATAAATCCCATAATTGAATGGTTCGGTAATTGGGTTCCCCATTGGACTCCATAGGCCAGCATAGCTGACCTAAGTTGGAGATATAGAAAAAAAGGAGTTGTCTGGTAATGTGTGTGTCTTTCAAATCTTGGAACGTTCTCAACCCATTACTGTCCATGATATTGGTAAGGTTATGGATTCCACATTTGAACCAGTGTGGGGATGCAGTAGGCTGCCCTCCAGACCACAAGGCATTATTGTGAAAGATTGGACTATGGACATGCCATTTTCATTCCCAGTTAAATCGTTTTTAATTGTTGCACCAAATAGAGATTATGTTAGCAATAATAGGACCAAAGCGTAGTTTACATTGTTTAAGAGATATATCAGTGAATACCACCTCTTCCAGGGCAAAAGGAGACACCATCTTTATTTCTATACTCAGCCAATTGGAGGAATAATCATGTCTAAAGCAATTTAGGATGGGCCAAAATTGTCATGCCTGGAAATACAATTTACATTTGGTACCGATCGTCCCGCCACATCTTTCCCTATTTATTTTTCTTTTCATTTTAATTTTGTATTTTTTTAGGGGGTAGATCAGCTTTAACAGCGCAGGTAGATTGTAGATTCCATCAATGTAATTGTCTGCATCATTTCCAATCCCCCAGAAATGTTATATCTTTCCCTCTTTGTAAATGTGTTACTTTTATCCAGGATAGCTTACCTTGCCATATCCATTTTGAAACCGCACTATGGATTTTATCCCAATGACCAGAAGGGGGAGACATGGGAAGCATTGAACTCCAGAAATATAGCCGTGGCAGTATATTCATTTTTACAATAGATATTCTGCCGGTTAAAGCAATAAGATGTTAGTCTGTCTACTGAGGTCGGTTTGAATGGATGTGAGCGTTCTGTTAAAATTTCTGGCAATGGTTTAATCCAAGGAAGGAAATATATCTGATCCCAAATATTTAAAATGGGAAAATTGGGATTCTATAAGTAGAGATGGAGTCCTCCATCGGGGACTGGAGAGGCAGTGGGACTGATTTGGTTCCATACATTTTATAATTTGAGATTAAGCTGAATTTATCTATGGTCTTCAATGTGTTTGGGAGCGATTGAGTTACATTGCCTAGATAAAGTAAAATATCACCAAAGTATAATAATATGAAGTGATCAGTAGATTTTAGGAAAATTGGTGTTATTTCTTTTGATTGATGAATTGCCTGGGCCAGGGATAATAAAAATAGCAAATGAAAAATGTAATCACCTTCTCTGCTGCTTCTAGTGATTCTGAATGGAACAGAGCAGATATTGCCTGTTATAACTATAGTTGAGGAATTGGCATAGTGTGTCACGTCCTGACCAGTAAAGAGGTTATTTGTTATTGTAGTTTGGTCAGGACGTGGCAGGGGGTGTTTGTTTTCTGTGTTTCGTTTTTTTTGGTTAATGTTCTATTTTAGTTTATTTCTATGTCTGTGTCTAGTTATTCTATTTCTATGTTTAGTTTATTGGGTTGACCTTCAATTGGAGGCAGCTGTTCCTCGTTGCCTCTAATTGAAGGTCCTATTTCGTAGGGGTGTTTTTTTCTTGGGTTTTTGTGGGTAGTTGTTCCGTATTGTGTAGGTGTGTGCCACACAGGACTGTTTCTTCGTCGTTGTTTTGATTAAGTTTTGGTTTTTCTTCATAATAAAAGAAGATGAGTTTACACATTCCCGCTGCGCCTTGGTCCCATCAGTACGACGAACATGACATAGTGTATTTAAATCATAGTAGCCCTTTCCTGCAGTCAAATAACCAAGTTGCCCCATGGGTGGAATGTTATTAGTATTTTTCATAATTTCATAACTCATAAACATTACTTTTTTTTAAATCAAAAAAATCTGGTGTTTCTATATGTCAAATGGTTTTGTTATATTTCAGTCTTCTGTGATGTATATAAAGTGTAATATTGGAATGCAAACTCAAAATGTAATACATTTCAACTCTATATCTGACATGGTACAGGCGTTCTTTTTTTAAGTCCATAGCCATATGTGTGAGGTGTATATCTTTGTTTCAAAGTAGATTTGTTTAAGACTACCAAGAAACACCAAGAGTTAGCCCACTGCAGTAAAATGTTAATGAAAGTTGAGCCAATTCCCATATGTTCCAAGACATACCAGAGGTATGACCATTCTAGTCAATCAAAAGCTTTTTCTGCATCGAGAGATAAAACAGCCCAAGGAGATGATGTTTCTGATTATGCATTTAAGATATGTAATAGTCGATTGAGGCTATCCGAGGATAGACGGGGTTTTTTTAACAAACCCTCTTCGGTTTGTGTGGGCCAAGTCTCGAGACAGGACAGCACAACACTTAGAAAAACAGTTTAACATCTGTGTTTATCAAAGATAGGGGGCGATAGTGAGAACACTGGGTGGCATCCTTACCTTTCTTTAATAAAAGCAAAATTAGTGCTGTATTCACATCTCAAATGAACATTTGTGAATGGCTTTATTAATCATTTTGAGCAATAGTGGACCTAATTGATTTCAAAATGTTAAACAGAGCTAAAGGGGAACACCGTCCCATCCAGGTGATTTACCTTTATTCATGCTATCCTATGCCCTTCTGAGTTTATTGAGAGAGATTTGGGCTACCAGCGAGGAGGCTTCCTCTGTTGAGAGAAAAGGAGTTCCTAATTATTTTAGAAAGGACTGAAGGCTTCAACATGCTTCAGTACGACTGGCGGCTAGCCAATGTCGGCTAGGCGAATCAAACAAGTGTGCTTGCATACTCCCATAAGACATTAGCTTGAGAAACTAGAAGAAAGCGGAATTAGTACTGTTTGTCCATTTTGAGATGGCGTAGCCAGTATACACTTCCTCGAAATAGTCAAAATTAATTTAAGATAACTCAAAAATCGAACTAAGATGTTTGGTGCAGTATTTCTAAATAAAAAAATTGCATGACAACGAGTCATCTCTCGTTGAATGACAACAAAGACTTTATTGAAGCATCCCTACTGTTGACTAATCACCGACGAAGGGGCGGAGACTTCGGCAACCGACTTTGGTTTGCCTCAAGAAACATTTGTGTGTGCCCAAACAACCGAGAAAAAAAACTTACCGAAGTCCAAAATGAACAAAATCGTCACATAATGTCGTCATAATATATGCACGAACTCTTCCGAACTGTTTCGGTTGGGAACCATGCGGATGCCTTTTACAATCAGAGATGAAATTCCTCATATTATTAGTTTCAGCTGAACGGGCGGTCACTGGTGCCATGAGAAAATTGGACACATATTGCCCCAGCTGAGAGGGGAAAGCTTCCCACGAAACAGATGTTTTATGATTACCAACTGCAATCAACGGTCTCTTGGTTAGAGAAGCTTGTTTTGTTGCTATTAATAAAGTAAACTTTTCTGGTCCACACTGAGTAGGTGTTACTATGTTGGTTTACTGTTGAATGTTAACGGGTTGGTTGACATAGCGTGTACAGCAACCCGGGTCACATATGGTAGCCCCACCAGCCTGTTGACATACTATAACTCGGAGCCAACATGGTGGATACTAAGTGACCAGTTTTACACCAGTCAGGGGCTTAAAGGTTGGTCCAAACCGTGCCTTTATTGTGAGAGTTCAGGGCAGATCTTCAACTATCTGTGGCCAAGTAAATTCCCCTAAAAAACATTAGCTCATATAAAAGCCGATCGGCCCTGGTCTGAATGGTTATGTGAGCAGGCCTCGCATGACCCTCATTTCTGCAATTCCAGTAATGGTTCTAGACTGGATCTGCCACACTAGCACAGAATCCCTGGATTGCTGAAAGGAAGGGACTGCATATGTAGAGACAGATTTGATCCCATGACGATACATCTACAGTAGATAGATGACAGAACATCCCAATATGAGGCTTTAGTCGAGCAATGCAAAATAGGTTAGTGCTTTTAATGGTGTAATACAAAACTCACAGACGTGAAGGAACAAATTTGTAAGGATGACATAAGTTATAATTAATTTTTTATATTTCTTACAGAACTGAAGACTACATCGAAGGGTTAGGATCTGTACAAGAAGGTGCAGGAAAACAGTAAGTCCTCAGTCAATAACCATACATCATTGGAGACCAGTGGCTGGTACAGTAGTAGTAGTAGTAGTAGTAGTAGTAGTAGTAGTAGTAGTAGTAGTAGTAGTAGTAGTAGTAGGCAGTAGTGTTTGAGGGATGAAGGTGGAAGGAACCGTATGACTGCATATTCTCACTCGTAAACTCATCTTTTTTTCTTCCCCATGAGTAAAATATCTGGCTTGTGATAGTGTATACAAAAGGGAAAATTAAACATTTGTAGCCAGTTGAGTGTTGTTTCATGTAACAGATTTTGGAAGTAAATGGTTGCACAATTTAAACAGAAGCCCACAATTAGAGCTTATGATAATTATGGTATTTACTGTAACACAAATATAAATAGCTGGCCTTTTCTCTTGGTTGGACATGACATGGTGCCTACACATATCATGCAACATTGTGTCTGATTAAAGATACACTTGAAAATAGCTTTATATTGGCTTTTAGTGCATCAACTCCTTTTGAGAGAAACATCGTTTTGACCAATTGCAATTCAAAATTCCCAGTTGTGTTGAACAGTGTAAGCTGAGTTGAGGTAAGAGGTTGGGATGCCAGTGTGTACTGTATGTCACAGCAGGATTTAGCCAGCAAAACCATCTTCATTGATATCAAGTTCTTATGTAAATGAGGTATAGAATTGTTGTTTTTGTAAGATAAATGCAAATCGTAAGATCACAATATTTCAAAACAAAACTAGCTTTCATTGGCTGTTTCATTTCAACCTATTGTATGATATCATATGCCAGATCTGTGTATGTGCGTGTGTGTAAACATGTAATTGTTGATTTATTCAACAGCAGTTAAGACCACAAACCCACACAGACACATGCACCAGACACACACATTTACTCCTATACCCTTGATCCAAAATAGTCTCTGTTGGTTCAAAACATGTGTATCTATCTGATGTTACTGGGAGAAATAGGTCTGGATATGTTGGGGCCAATTGAAGATAAAATGGAGTGTAAGGCACATTGCAGTCTTAGGATATCTTAGCCTGTGTTTAATCTCAGATTTCCCATCATTTTACAATCCTTCTCAATGTTTCCTAACAGTGACTCCTGTACAACAACATAAATATTGTGCTGGAAAAAATGAATTTCCAAAATTAAGCAGTTTTTTTTCTTTTCCCCAAGTTTCATTCTGTAAACACTGAAAAATGCAAATCAAGTCTCTTCAGTTCTCAACAAAACAACAACAACAACAACAACAACAACAGAATAACAACAACGGTTCCTTCTGCAAGGCTTTGCAGCCTCACTATGCAAATATTCTAAAATGGGCTCAGAGTAAAAGTAAGAGCCTTTTTCCTTTACCTTAATTTTACTAGTCCATTCAATGTCTCTGTCAAAGGTCTGTGTTTAGGTTCCGAGTGGACAGAGTCGAGAGGGGGGGCGGTCGGGTCAGGGGAGAGGCTGGTCAGGGTGTTTGCTTAAAGGGTTGGGGACATCAGAGGAAGCTAAAGGGCAGTCTGTGAGGGAGGTGAGGGGGCGTCAGAACAGGCTGGTCAGGGTGGTCTGCGATGGGCTCCTGCACTCGTGAACATCCATGCTGCCAGACACAGAGGTTAACACGGAGGTGACGGTGGGCATGGTGGGGTTGGTCAGGTCCGTCAGGGTCGTGGGTGTGCTGGAGGGGCTCATTGAGGCCTCTGAGGCGGGGCCAGAGGGTGTGCCCCCCTGCAGGGTGGAGCCGTCTGAGGTCTTGTCCACACCCGTGTTCTCCTGTCTCATCAGGTTCCGCCGGAACTTGGCCCGAGCATTCTGGAACCAGACCTGTGTACCACAGCAAGGCAACATCGTTGCGACTGTTAGTGATGGAACCGTGGGGAAAAGACAGAGGGAAGGTTTCAACTGGAATAACAGGCATGAAAAATAGAACGCATCAAAGCAAAATGACTGCTTTGTTTTCTGGGAGCGTTAATTAAAGCGGAGCGATTTTTACAGAATTTTTGTTCAGAAACCTTTTTGTCTCATTTTTTTCTTCAGTCCCCTAGATAATTTGCTGTCGTCTTTGTGGAAATCAAGCACTCTCTGTTATGCTTCCCCGCTCCCCATAATAAACAGTACAGACTGTTTTTACTACTCCCACTCCTTACAATTCCTATCTGGAAATTTAAATAGAAAATTGTCCCTTTGTTACTCGTTTAATTTTAACATCCCATTATTCAATTGTATTGCCATCATAATACAGAAGAACATTTTTTATTTTTTCATTTGTGTATAGTTTTTCTCATTTTGTTGAATATGAGGAACAATACAGTATAGGTGTGTGTCTAACCTGTAGGACACGCTTGGTGAGGCCAGTCTTCTGGGCTAGCTGCTTCAGGTCCTTGGCATCTGGGTTGTGGTTGATGGCAAAGTAGGACTTCATGGTCCTCAGCTGGTGGTGTTTGAAGGAGGTCCGCATGCGCTTGGTCTTCTGACTGGAGCTGTAAGAGTCCCTGTCCATAGAGTCTCCGTCGTTCTCATTACAGCTGAGTGCTGGAGGACACCACACACACACACACACACACACACACACACACACACACACACACACACACACACACACACACACACACACACACACACACACACACACACACATACACACACACAGATTAGATGTTGGTTAGTCCACCTGAATATGGTGTTTCATTCACAAACAAGTGGATAAGTTAAACATGACCATGTTATGTATTTTTCTACATTATGTATGGAATTGATACATTAATAAAATCAGCAACATGCTGGCTTATATGCAGCCCAGCAGTGAGTGTAGCTGGCTTTTAATGCCATGTTTTAAAATTGGTTTAGTAATGAAACGTTGGGTAGAGAGCGTGGCGAGGAATACAAACATGAAAATCATAGGTATAATTGAACAGTGATTGTAAATTCAACCACAGCCTTACTATTGAACAGCGATGTCTAATAAGGCCCTTACACCACCCAGTACCATTATCAAAATATGATATTATATTTGTAACATATTTGATGTATTTGTGATATTTGTATATGTCAGTGTTAACATGAACATTGACTTCTAACAATGACACATTTTTAGGGCGATAGCCAGTGTTACATTCACATACATTAAGCAGCACTCAATATATGGTGTCATAGGCGGGTCGTGTAAGATATCAACCAATTAAAATATGTGCATGTGAATGACTTTCTGGCTAGTATTGGCAGGAGTGTCTTTACACGTAGAGGTCTTACGCTGTGAAATACGCATTGGCAGTTTGCGAAATAAAAATGCCATGAATTGAGTTGAAATAATAAGCACATAAAACGGGTAAAATAAAATACAAAAATAGTCGAATTAATATAGGTTGATACTACTACAACTAGTACTAGGCCTACTACTACTACTACTAATAATAATAATAATAATAATAACCCTAATTGTGTGATGGCTGTTGTCATATTAATTGTCATATGCTATATTCTGCCCTAGATAATCGAATCGTGGACGCAAAAACATGACACATTTCCATGACAGTATTTCCTTGGCAAATGCTTAAGTGTTGCTATCTATTCATAACAGTTCAGACATATTCAATGCTGCATACAATAAATATTAGTCATTCAAATTTCTCAGAATAACACTTCAGACAATAAACCACAAACACCATACATACATAAAAAGTATTTCTCGTTCGCAAATTCTCAAACGCTATTGATAGGCTGATGAGTACCTTTCTGATAACAGCTGGAAATAATGTATAGGTTTGCTTCTGCAGACCACAACACATTCAGAAACGTATTGGATGTTTATTAAAGCACAACGTCGATTTCGTTTGTGAAAGATTGTTAGGTGACTTTAGTCAATAGCCTACTTTAAATACGTTGTTTATTAATCAAATACAGTAGGGTTGATCTGTATAGCAGTCAGTGGCCCAATCCGTAGACAGTAGAGGGCAGTAGAGACCCCACCCCCTCCCCTTCTCGCTTAGATGTTGTGAGACATGCTACTTGGGTTTACTGGATGAAAAAGTATGGTGACTCAATCAGATGATGAACCATGTGGAAAATCTTCATATGACCAAGTGAATGATGACACACGGGCTAGTGATGCGTAGGCCTAAATAGAAAAGTGATTTTATATACGCCTATTTGAATAGCCTGTAGGATAATATCCTGAAGGTAGATCGATTCACCTTGCCCTTTGTCAATGTTTTATTCTACGATTGACTTATTTGATGAAAGCTGGATGGAATGCACCTGAAAACAGTTTAATAACACAATAACTGACGGCAATGTTTCATTCCCAAGACACAAATGTCGATACAAGAAGACAAGGATGCTTATTGAAGGGGCCTTCTTGATGATAGAAATTATTTTGCTGTTGCAACAACTGCTCATTGGCCACAATCACTACTGGATAACTCATCAAGTCTCATTGATCTCTTGTAGTGCACACCCATCCTGGCCCCGTCCCAGACCAACCGGTCCCCGAGTGCGCAACGGGGCGAGAAGGGGAACTTTAGACGTCTATAGAGCCTGACAAGTGGAAAATAGCTAAGGCGAAAGCCGGAACTTCAAAAACATTTTTCAGAGGACAGGAGGAAAAATGTTATGGATAAAACTGTCCTGCTACACACTGTTGAATTGCAATTGAATTGTAGAGAGAGGGATTTCGGATGAATAATCGGCAGCAATTTGGTAAACCACCATGTTATAATTTCGTCTGAGAAATGATGTCAAATGTTTTGAATATTAGGCCTAAATGAACTCAAATGTGTCCAACGACAGTGTAGCCTACAATGATGGTCACATTTGGTATTTAGTTTCTCCAGAGCACAAATAAGATATGCAATATTACAACCCTTTAGGCTACGATACTTTTCTGACATTAACAAAATCGGAACGTCCATGGAGGTAAAGAACATGAACATTAAAAAACAACTTTGTATAGTAAAATCAAATAATTGGCTACGTGTCTTCTGCTATAGGCCCCATGTGCCTTTTAGGCCTAAGAAATAATAGCCTATAGCTTAAATCAATGAACAGAAAGAAGTCATTGAAATATTGGTTTGAAAATATTGGTTGCAAAAACAAAAATATCATAACATCATTTGATTATGATAGCCTATTTTAATCGTTGGAGATTAACTGATGCAATGAAGAGGGCGAAATGTTTTGCACCTCTCTATTTGAATGAGAAAGAACTGTCACGATTGAGATAACAAACACATTAGCCTAAAAGCATGCAACATCTATATAAAATTGTCGTTGCATCGAATGCAGATTATATATTATTGAGAACAACTAAGTTACTCTATTTAAATGATTACCATGCTTAAAATCATTCGGATAAAAACTCGCCTGCACTTTTAAATCCCACCCTTTAATGATTGTTGGCCTGCGTTGTTAATAGCAGGCCTTGGCAATATTTATAAATTGCAGAGTGATGTAATTTTGTCATACGCAATGAAAACTTTTTGATTAGGGGGAGTGGCCATTGAGTCAATATGGCGTTGTTCTGAAAAGGCTTATATTAAATGGAAACGTTATCACTGTAGTCTTACCGGCATTGTAGGCTGCTAAATCTGCTCCTGGTCCGGGACTTTTCCTTTTCCTGGGCCGCCCTTTCTGCACACTCCCCACACCGTTGAAGTAGGATAGTCCCAAAGCGTTGGCAGGTCCCAGTCCTTTGTGAGAGGCTACATCCGCATGATTGAAATGTGTCTGATATTCCCCCTGTATGAGATTTTCAAAGTGCAGCCGACAGTACACCAGACTGTCTTTCATGCCAAAGTGGTCCCCAGTCGTTAGCATCTTGTTGCAGGATGTGCAGGTGAAACAGTTCAAGTGGTACACCAAGTCCCTGGCCCGCATCACCATCTCTGAAGCCGAGATCCCGAGGTGGCATCGGGCACATCTCTGGACCGAAAACCTTCTGCAGAGAAGACAGAACCTAGTCAGTGCATGGACACATTTTGATTAGATGTGAATGAGGCTTAACCATGTCAATTAGTAGCACATACAGTACATTGGCAGCTATGTAAGCCTACTCCAAGTCCCGCTTTGAAACAGAATTATGTACGGTACTTTGAAACTTTCACACAGGCCAGATGTAATGCGTTTTGCGCAAGGGCCCTTTTAATGTTTTGTCGAAGCTCTGTAGTATGGCCACGCTATAGACTACATTAAAGCCTATTATATGGTGTTGTAATACCCAAATTAAATATCATGTGGCCAGGGGTGACTGCTTTTAGGGGAAATCTGACTTCAAACGTTTGCTATTCTTCATAACCACCAAACACTTTTACATTTGGCGGAGTTTATGGAGTTACCTGTAATAATCTTCCTTGCAGTAGATGCTTCCGTCTTTACTGAAGCAGGTGAGCTCGGACTCCAGGTTGAGTTTACACTCGCAGCACTTGAGACAGCGCATGTGCCATTGTTTGTCTACGGCGAGCAGATAGTAGCGGTCAGCAATCTTCCCGCCGCAGCCCGCGCACAGAGCCACCCTGTCACTGTTCATGCACTGCATGTTCTAAAAGACAACCAAACAAACACAAACTTAAAACACAGACCAACCACATGTCATCAAAGACCCATATCGAAATAGTATTTAATTTCCCGGCCGAAGATATGCTCCTTTTTTTATATCAGACCTTCTTTTAAATATTATGTTTTGCATGAACATATTGTAATATCTGACTGAGGGCATTGCAATGCATAGTACAGGGATATTTAGTTAGTCTAGAAATGAAGGAACATTTTTTTCCACACCAATTAAAATATGCAAGTTTATAGGCCTATAGCTAGGCTAACTGTATCCTATTCTAGACCAAAGCATATCTTGTTCTAAACATTTTTGGGCATTTAAAAGTGAAACATTAATCCATAAACAACAACAAAGCACATGTTATGTAGCCAGTATTCCTCGAAATAAAACGGCTTACTCGCACCAAGATTTACGATTTCAGAAATCCCAATCAAATCAAAACACACTTACAAACACAGACACTTCATTCTTTTTAGGCCTATTCTCTAAAATGGTTTACCTCTTTTAAAAAGTTTCATGAAAATGATCATTTCTTAAAAACACTTTTGGGACAATTATTATTATGGGGGGGAGGGGGGGGATGCTAAAACGTTCACCTCACCTAATGTAATTTGTCTTAAAACTTTGATTTGGCTAAAACCACATAACAAGACAAGGAAATGCATCACAATACGAATACATTATCACATATAGCCAAACAGATCAAAGACCAAACCACTTCTACCCACCCATTAGGCCTAGGCAAAAAATATAGGCAACAAAGTGAATGCCAATGTTATAGGAAGAAGACCCCCCCCCCCCCCCCCCCATTTGTTACTATTCTAACGAATTCATTTGTAATTTAACTGAAGTTACATTTTATCAAACAAGATTTGAACACATGCACGTTTTAGTCTAAAGGTAAAACATTTCTCTATGAATTGTACCCTTATTTGTAATTGCATAATCAGTAGCATATAGGCCGCATACTCTTTTGCACAACGAATTGATGAATGTGTAATGTTGTACAATTTCAAAAGTAGAAAATGACGAAACATTCATATCATTATGATTTCGTTTAAATCCACAACATATCTAACACCAGAACAATGTCATGCTTAAAAACACTTGAGTGTGCATAGTAAAAACATCACTGATATTTGCTATTAACAGATTAGCATATGCCTATGAATTCATTAGCCTATTATTATTAGATTACGCTAAATTGTTTTGTGATACAGATTCAAAATAATTCCACAATCATACATACATTGTTTAAGACATATTCAAAAGAATAACAATACACTCCAAAAGTAAGTTATTTCTTAGTCCAACAAGTTTTAATAGCCTATCTCAAGTCTTTTTTAATATCCCAAGTATGATTTTATAGTGCACTGCTCGTGCATTTTGGGCATCAACGTTTCGCTGCTCATTATGATATTTGTACACAACTGCTCGCTATACTCTCGATTGCAATCGTCCCTCAGCGTGTGGTTGTTCAGTTGCCTACCGTTTCAGATTCTCCCATGTCTATGGCCGAACTGATAGCTGCGGATTCGCTCTTTCCTCTCCGCTCCATTTCTTCCACAACACCGTGCATGTCGCCTCCAGGGAGTCCGTGGAAAAGCATCGTTGCCGCAGAGGGGATGATATTATACGTGTTTTCCTCAGATCTGCAACCAAAGATTTCCATAAGACGCAAACCTAGCCCGTGCATTGGCAGTCAGATTATTTCCCTTCTTGGTGTGACATGTAAGAATTCCGGGTCAGAAAAAAATGTGAGGCAAAAATGGACACGTGTTCTCCACACTATCATCTGCCAATGGAAATCATCATCCGAATCTCTGCATCTCTCTCTCATAGGCTATAATTCATTAATTAAAGTGACGGAATCCGTCGTTTTACTAATGCTAATTAATTATATGCAGCATACCAATATATTATTCCATTATCATGCGAGAAGAAATGCTATTTGCTAAATAATTCCTAAGGAATTAAAAACATACCAACTATCGAAGCCCGGTTGCATGGGTCTGCTACTGGTCCCTCCTATTTCTTCAGGCGAATTTGGATTAAAACATTTTGCAGGGCATTAGTAAACGAATGAATTAGTCCTTCGCCGACCAATACTAACTCGATCAATGGACACTGTCGCTACTTTTATTGGAATCATCTACTCCTGCATCACTGTAACACTAAAATGATTTCCACACGAATCGAAGGAATAGAAAAAAATCAAGAACACAACAGCGTCTGAGATTGTAGGCGCGTGCATCTCCATGTAGCTGCGTCCTCTTCAGTTTGTCACATAACTAAAATACACTGTCCAAGTTGGTGTTAGAACAGCATTGATGTTATGGAAATCTACATGTAGCCTATGCTTTTTAACAAAACAAAAGCTATAACTCGTTAGCAATTGGAATTGTTGTTGCTTTTGAATCCTGTTGGAGGTCTGAGAGAAGCTGTTTTCCTTTAGTAATTTTTTTCTCTTTGCCAGGAAAGATGCATGTGAGTAATCGAGAAGGAGGAGTCGACTAAGACTATACATTAAGACTCAAGCAGGCAGCCCCTATCACTGTTCAGCGATCTCTGGCCTTGAGATACACTCCGCGCCTTTTCTACAGGGACCATTACGTCACGTTCCACGATTTATGTTCATTGGTTCTTCAACATCGTCGAATTCTTATTTTACTGCTGTGGAAGAAGTATGCAGAGTATTCTTTCGTTGGCTGCCCATGTCATGCTGTTTGGACGCATCCTTTCTGTGACTACTTTGATTAGATGTCTGGATACCTTTAGTTTAGAGCTTATCTAGTCTAAAACAAAATGGAAAGAAGAAGAAGAAGAAGAACGGGAATATTGATTTGACAGTGTTGCAAAGATTTGAGTGTGGTTAAAGGTGATTTGTTGAACCATTGTCACATGACGTTCATGCATATCTCTCAATGCAATTAAATTAAATTATCTCTCTCTCTCAATTCAATTCTCTCTCTCCCTCTCTCTCTCTCTCTCTCTCTCTCTCTCTGACCCACCCTGACCCATTTATTATATCTTTATATCTTTATATTTCATAACATTTAACAAATTACAGCTTACATGATCTCCTGCATGACTTTCTCTGTTGGACCATCTGTTTAGAGCATGTCACACTGGCGTCTGAGACACCATGACTTTATTCCATCATAGGGACTCAATGCATCCTGCGTCATGGGAACCGCAGGAAGCACCAGACAACTAGTTACACAATACGCTGACAATAAGTCATTAATACTTATTCAGTCACTCCCGTTTCAGCTCCTGACCGACATTTGAGACAGAAACATGCAAGTCACATGCAAGTTACATGTTGTCAATTGTGTTCCTTCAAATATAGGCCTGCCAAGCACACCAAAATGAAAGACAAATGCTTGCGATAAAGTGCACAGGTTGTATATTGTAGTGTTAGAAGACGTTCAATGAACAATGAAATAAATAATAGTCATTTGAAATGAAGGTTCCATCACGGTGATGTTGTATAGATTTAAATGTTGTGTTCGATTTGTTTAATCTATATCCTCCCTCCTCTCCCCTGTAACTATTCCCCAGGTCGTTGTTTTAAAATGAGAATGTGTTCTCAGTAAACCTACTGGTAAAATAAGGGTTCAATAAAAATACTATCATGTTACAAATACCAGCAACATAAGCCTTTAATAAGGGCAAATTGATATCACAAATTAAGGCCCGTATTGAATCGGTTTAATCCATACAAAATAAATCAAATCAACAACAAGTTCTCACAATAGGCCTCCAACTCAGAGGCATTTTTCTTCAGTCATTTAAAAACAACAATTTGTCCGTGTCAACCGCATGCACTCCAAAATGTGTGACATAAAGTGAACAAAATCCACCTCGTGCAGCGCGAGTCATTTAGGTTAAATGAAGAATCTCCCAAATTGAAGATGTGTCTGTTCTAAGGACACACACTTCAATATGAATGATTTCAATGGTACTCCCGTTTAGACTCAAGACTTCCCTTCTCATTTCCTCCAGTTGCAAACCAGTGTTGCGTGGTGGGTGACGCTGCTGTCCCTGGCCGTAGTCAGCCTCTACTCCGGATGCGCTCTTCTAATTAGCTATGTGATCTTAATTGGGAGGGGAGTTTGGACCTCGTCATCAGAAGAGGACTTGCCTTGTTCAGGAAAATAATGGGCGACAGAAAATCCCTGAGATGTGTGTGAGAAAATGACATCACAGCCATAGAATTGTGTTTCTTAAAACAAGGATAGTGTCAAGACCTTGGCACACTGTTCCGCTTTGAAACCATCACATTTTATAGAATAGCCTATTCTTCATCGATGGCAAAGGAAACGACAAGAAATTAAATAGCAGGGCACCAACTTTTGCCCTTATTTGTTCGATTTCTGTCTCAGATTTAAACAATGGAAAATCCCCACCTATAATAGCTTGTATGAAGAGTGTCCAGAATCCACTTAGCAGAAAACTTGATCTTTCTAGCACTCCCGACTTTTATGGGGAAAACAATAGTCTTTATATATTTTTTTCCACGCTTTATGTTTCAACTTTTAACAGCTACAATATAGCCGGCTAAAAGACGTCAAAACAGCAATAATGACATAGGCCTAATAATCATGATTATGATAATGTCATTAATCATAATATTATAGTAATACAAATATTGTTACCCATAGGCTAATTAATGATGATCAAATTATCACTACACTATTTCACAATTAGCCTACACGTTTGCCTCATTTTTATTTACCTTTCCCCCCATATCTCTAGTTAGTTGCAGTTGCATATAGGGAGAAACCCTTGTGGTGACGCGGGTCTTAAAAGTAGCATAGCCCATAATAGCCCATAATAACCCATAGCCCATAATACCTGTTCCTTCCAAGCACAGAAAGCCTGCGTTGATTTTAACGTTTTATAGTACAAATATGAAGAGGCATGTTGAGCTCATAAATCCTTATGCAAATCAACCCCTGTGTAATACCCTTAATTGAATACATGCATATTTATCATCTGCGTTCCCTGTCTGGTATAATGCTGCTGTCTTATACATTACACATTGTCGCACCGGGCATGTCTGCGGGCGTGTATGAAATGTGATATTGCGATTATGTTTATTTTCAAGCTCAAATCGTCTCAATAATAAGTCTTATTTTTAATAAATGGGACTTGACTTCGCCAGGTCTGCCAACTGTTCTCTCTCGTGCTCAAAAAACAACTTACAATCTTGCCGATTTCTTATGAACATTTAGGACGTTATCTTGCTCTGTTGTTTCGCCATCAGACATACTGATTTTAACCTTCCTCCTCATGCGTCTGTGCTGTTGAAGTCAAAGTCAATAAGGCTGGTTCAGTCGTTGACTATGGAACCAATACACCAGAGCATATAGCCCTCTTTTGTCTAAAGATTGCTGTGTCGGCAAATCCCCTGGTGACAATTATTTCAAGGCATCATCAAATTGACAACACTCCACGCACATTTCTTCTCATTTGGTTGGGCCTACACTGGATTCGTGACATACTAGAATATAATATGCTGCTACGAATCACTTCCAACAAACTCCCAGTTTAGTAAACCGACCATCATCAATCTTTGATATAATATGAAATGGCACGGAAACGCTGTTTATCGTGTTGTAAGTGTGAATACACGCCTCATAGTGGAACATTTCCGCTGCTGCTATACAAGCTTTGGAGGAGTGGGCTAATATGGGACTCGATTTCATGATATCAAACGATTTCATTGATGTAATGAAATACACTTTTATGTTTCATCTTCTTCTCCCTTGCATGTTCATTTTGTCACTCTCCACCTGCTAGTAATCTAACTACCAACTTCAAAATGTCCAAATAGCTCTTTCTAAAGAGGTGATTTATTGCCAAGTTTGGATAAATTCAATTGAAATTAGCCTACAGTTAATTCCAAATGGGGGTATACTTTTGAAATTATGTGAAATTCATGAAATTCCTGCTTGGCTAAGATCCACATTGATTGTTCGCAACCTACTAATTGGCACCAATGATGAGTGGAATTTTGTGCTAATGATGGTTCATAGGACTAGGTTGGTGGTTCCACATTGTTTCTGAAAAAGTTACAATTATTTTGGCCCCTAAATTGTATTTCCGAGGGTACTGGCAGAGAGTGGCATGGTTGGCTACTAGTCTGTCATTATAAAAATACATTAAAAAGCAGTGTTTTGTTTTGCTTTTCTGAATGTGTGTGTGTTTTTTTGTATTTTTTTGTACATGAAATATGTCAGTAGACTAACGTTACAATTTCACAAATGGTGATAATAATAATAATCATAGCAATCATAAAATAATATTTTTAATTGATATTCAATGAAATAATGAATCATATTATTACAAATGTTGATTAATTCATACATGAATTATCATGCAGGGCTTATTTGATACTACACAAGGAAAAATTCACTTAAAGATGAATGCACATAGCTGCTCCTTCAGAGGTCTGGGACACGAAAATGAACGCCCTGCGCCAGGGTAGTTGACTGAGAATTGCAGCAAGTGCACCTTGACAAACACTTCCTAGTTTCAGTATCCCTTCACGAAAAGTGTTGGAGAAAACATGAGAGAGTTAGTTATGTTTAACACAATTCTAACGGGGAAAAGATGCGTGAAACTGGCACGTCAAGTTCAATTACATATTATCTCCCACCAACACCATATAACCGAACAATAAATAGCCCCATTACAGAGCAATACACACTTTATTTTCTAATATACTTACAGTATAGCCAAGAGCATCCAATTAACTAAAGCATTATTAAAGTAGTTAGTTCAGGGTGGACTTTGTTTTTAAGAAGTTAAAACTAACTTTGACACTTGGTTGAAAGACCATAGGGAGGGGTGTTCTACTCTGAATGCTGAGGCAGCTTCACAGATTACTCCTTGTCTCATAATGATTTCCAAATGGGCAGCCATCAATAACACAATCTGCATTTTGTGAAAAACATCTCCCTTGTAAGGCTCTGGTATCTTTTTGATCTCTGTCTATTTTAATTGTATAAAGGTATTAAGAAAGACAGCATCAGTCCAGAGCTAATGGGATGCTGCTGGATGTGGGGAGGGGGTTATCTACTCTCACAGGAGAAGACTACTGTAATTAAGAAATGGAACAAAGCACAGGAGACTAAAAACACATGAAAGGGAAAAAGAATCACCTAAACCTAATCAAGACGCACGCACACACACACACACACACACACACACACACACACACACACACACACACACACACACACACACACACACACACACACACACACACACACACACACACACACACACACACACACACACGCGCACACACACACACACACACGCACACACACACACACACACACTCACGCGCGCGCGCGCACGCACGCACGCACGCACACATATTTTACTTGAATGTTTCACATGTCGTCACTTTAGGCATAATAACTTGACCAAAGTACAAGAATTGTGTGAAAGTTCAGTCAAGTAATATACTTATTTCTGTGTTATAAATATATTATCAATGGAGGCTGAATTACTTATGACTGTGATGTGCCTGTGTGTGATTACAAGGAAAGCATTCAATGACCAAAGAAATCTGTGCTCCTGTCCCTGTCTTTTAATGACCCATAGAAACTAGTTGTTCTGTCCCTGTCTTTTAATGACCCATAGAAACTAGTTGTTCTGTCCCTGTCTTTTAATGACCCATAGAAACTAGTTGTTCTGTCCCTGTCTTTTAATGACCCATAGAAACTAGTTGTTCTGTCCCTGTCTTTTAATGACCCATAGAAACTAGTTGTTCTGTCCCTGTCTTTTAATGACCCATAGAAACTAGTTGTTCTGTCCCTGTCTTTTAATGACCCATAGAAACTAGTTGTTCTGTCCCTGTCTTTTAATGACCCATAGAAACTAGTTGTTCTGTCCCTGTCTTTTAATGACCCATATAAACTAGTTGTTCTGTCCCTGTCTTTTAATGACCCATAAAAACTAGTGGTTCTGTCACTGTCTGTTAATGACCCATAGAAACTAGTTGTTCTGTCCCGGTTTTTTAATGACCCATAGAAACGAGTTGTTCTGTCCCTGTCTGTTAATGACCCATAGAAACTAGTTGTTCTGTCCCTGTCTTTTAATGACCCATAGAAACTAGTTGTTCTGTCCCTGTCTTTTAATGACACATAGAAACGAGTTGTTCTGTCCCTGTCTTTTAATGACCCATAGAAACTAGTTGTTCTGTCCCTGTCTTTTCATGACCCATAGAAATGAGTGGCTCTGTCACTGTCTGTTAATGACCCATAGAAACTAGTTGTTCTGTCCCTGTCTTTTAATGACCCATAGAAACTAGTGGCTCTGTCCCTGTCTTTTAATGACCCATAGAAACTAGTTGTTCTGTCCCTGTCTGTTAATGACCCATATAAACTAGTTGTTCTGTCCCTGTCTTTTAATGACCCATAGAAACTATTGGTTCTGTCCCTGTCTGTTAATGACCCATAGAAACTAGTTGTTCTGTCCCTGTCTGTTAATGACCCATAGAAACTAGTTGTTCTGTCCCTGTCTGTTAATGACCCATAGAAACTAGTTGTTCTGTCCCTGTCTTTTAATGACCCATAGAAACTAGTGGCTCTGTCCCTGTCTTTTAATGACCCATAGAAACTAGTTGTTCTGTCCCTGTCTGTTAATGACCCATATAAACTAGTTGTTCTGTCCCTGTCTTTTAATGACCCATAGAAACTATTGGTTCTGTCCCTGTCTGTTAATGACCCATAGAAACTAGTTGTTCTGTCCCTGTCTGTTAATGACCCATAGAAACTAGTTGTTCTGTCCCTGTCTGTTAATGACCCATAGAAACTAGTTGTTCTGTCCCTGTCTTTTAATGACCCATAGAAACTAGTTGTTCTGTCCCTGTCTTTTAATGACCCATAGAAACTAGTTGTTCTGTCCCTGTCTTTTAATGACCCATAGAAACTAGTTGTTCTGTCCCTGTCTTTTAATGACCCATAAAAACTAGTGGTTCTGTCACTGTCTGTTAATGACCCATAGAAACTAGTTGTTCTGTCCCGGTTTTTTAATGACCCATAGAAACGAGTTGTTCTGTCCCTGTCTTTTAATGACCCATAGAAACTAGTTGTTCTGTCCCTGTCTTTTAATGACACATAGAAACGAGTTGTTCTGTCCCTGTCTTTTAATGACCCATAGAAACTAGTTGTTCTGTCCCTGTCTTTTCATGACCCATAGAAATGAGTGGCTCTGTCACTGTCTGTTAATGACCCATATAAACAAGTTGTTCTGTCCCTGTCTTTTAATGACCCATAGAAACTAGTTGTTCTGTCCCTGTCTGTTAATGACCCATAGAAACTAGTTGTTCTGTCCCTGTCTTTTAATGACCCATAGAAACTAGTTGTTCTGTCCCTGTCTTTTAATGACCCATAGAAACTAGTTGTTCTGTCCCTGTCTGTTAATGACCCATAGAAACTAGTTGTTCTGTCCCTGTCTGTTAATGACCCATAGAAACTAGTGGTTCTGTCCCTGTCTTTTAATGACAGTGGTTCTGTCCCTGTCTTTTAATGACCCATAGAAACTAGTTGTTCTGTCCCTGTCTGTTAATGACCCATATAAACTAGTTGTTCTGTCCCTGTCTTTTAATGACCCATAGAAACTATTGGTTCTGTCCCTGTCTGTTAATGACCCATAGAAACTAGTTGTTCTGTCCCTGTCTGTTAATGACCCATAGAAACTAGTTGTTCTGTCCCTGTCTGTTAATGACCCATAGAAACTAGTTGTTCTGTCCCTGTCTTTTAATGACCCATAGAAACTAGTTGTTCTGTCCCTGTCTTTTAATGACCCATAGAAACTAGTTGTTCTGTCCCTGTCTTTTAATGACCCATAGAAACTAGTTGTTCTGTCCCTGTCTTTTAATGACCCATAAAAACTAGTGGTTCTGTCACTGTCTGTTAATGACCCATAGAAACTAGTTGTTCTGTCCCGGTTTTTTAATGACCCATAGAAACGAGTTGTTCTGTCCCTGTCTTTTAATGACCCATAGAAACTAGTTGTTCTGTCCCTGTCTTTTAATGACACATAGAAACGAGTTGTTCTGTCCCTGTCTTTTAATGACCCATAGAAACTATTTGTTCTGTCCCTGTCTTTTCATGACCCATAGAAATGAGTGGCTCTGTCACTGTCTGTTAATGACCCATATAAACTAGTTGTTCTGTCCCTGTCTTTTAATGACCCATAGAAACTAGTTGTTCTGTCCCTGTCTGTTAATGACCCATAGAAACTAGTTGTTCTGTCCCTGTCTTTTAATGACCCATAGAAACTAGTTGTTCTGTCCCTGTCTTTTAATGACCCATAGAAACTAGTTGTTCTGTCCCTGTCTGTTAATGACCCATAGAAACTAGTTGTTCTGTCCCTGTCTGTTAATGACCCATAGAAACTAGTGGTTCTGTCCCTGTCTTTTAATGACCCATATAAACTATTGGTTCTGTCCCTGTCTGTTAATGACCCATAAAAACTATTGGTTCTGTCCCTGTCTTTTAATGACCCATAGAAACTATTGGTTCTGTCCCTGTCTGTTAATGACCCATAGAAACTAGTTGTTCTGTCCCTGTCTGTTAATGACCCATAGAAACTAGTTGTTCTGTCCCTGTCTTTTAATGACCCATAGAAACTAGTTGTTCTGTCCCTTTCTGTTAATGACCCATAGAAACTAGTGGTTCTGTCCCTGTCTTTTAATGACCCATATAAACTAGTTGTTCTGTCCCTGTCTGTTAATGACCCATAGAAACTAGTTGTTCTGTCCCTGTCTGTTAATGACCCATAGAAACTAGTTGTTCTGTCCCTGTCTTGTAATGACCCATAGAAACTAGTGGTTCTGTCCCTGTCTTTTAATGACCCATAGAAACTAGTTGTTCTGTCCCTTTCTTTTAATGACCCAAAGAAACTAGTTGTTCTGTCCCTGTCTTTTAGTGACCCATAGAAACTAGTGGTTCTGTCACTGTCTGTTAATGACCCATAGAAACTAGTTGTTCTGTCCCTGTCTTTTAATGACCCATAGAAACTAGTTGTTCTGTCCCTGTCTTTTAATGACACATAGAAACTAGTTGTTCTGTCCCAGTCTGTTAATGACCCATAGAAACTAGTGGTTCTGTCCCTGTCTTTTAATGACCCATATAAACTAGTTGTTCTGTCCCTGTCTTTTAATGACCCATAGAAACGAGTTGTTCTGTCCCTGTATTTTAATGACCCATAGAAACTAGTTGTTCTGTCCCTGTCTGTTAATGACCCATAGAAACTAGTTGTTCCGTCTTTTAATGACCCATAGAAACTAGTTGCTCTGTCCCTGTCTTTTAATGACCCATAGAATCTAGTTGTTCTGTCCCTGTCTGTTAATGACCCATAGAAACTAGTTGTTCTGTCCATGTCTTTTAATGACCCATAGAAACTAGTTGTTCTGTCCCTGTCTGTTAATGACCCATAGAATCTAGTTGTTCTGTCCCTGTCTTTTAATGACCCATAGAAACTAGTTGTTCTGTCCCTTTCTGTTAATGACCCATAGAAACTAGTTGTTCTGTCCCTGTCTGTTAATGACCCATAGAAACTAGTGGTTCTGTCCCTGTCTGTTAATGACCCATATAAACTAGTTGTTCTGTCCCTGTCTGTTAATGACCCATAGAAACTAGTTATTCTGTCCCTTTCTGTTAATGACCCATAGAAACTAGTTGTTCTGTCCCTTTCTGTTAATGACCCATAGAAACGAGTTATTCTGTCCCTTTCTGTTAATGACCCATAGAAACTAGTTGTTCTGTCCCTTTCTGTTAATGACCCATAGAAACTAGTGGTTCTGTCACTGTCTGTTAATGACCCATAGAAACTAGTTGTTCTGTCCCTGTCTTTTAATGACCCATAGAAACTAGTTGTTCTGTCCATGTCTTTTAATGACACATAGAAACTAGTTGTTCTGTCCCAGTCTGTTAATGACCCATAGAAACTAGTGGTTCTGTCCCTGTCTTTTAATGACCTATATAAACTAGTTGTTCTGTCCCTGTCTTTTAATGACCCATAGAAACGAGTTGTTCTGTCCCTGTATTTTAATGACCCATAGAAACTAGTTGTTCTGTCCCTGTCTGTTAATGACCCATAGAAACTAGTTGTTCCGTCTTTTAATGACCCATAGAAACTAGTTGCTCTGTCCCTGTCTTTTAATGACCCATAGAATCTAGTTGTTCTGTCCCTGTCTGTTAATGACCCATAGAAACTAGTTGTTCTGTCCATGTCTTTTAATGACCCATAGAAACTAGTTGTTCTGTCCCTGTCTGTTAATGACCCATAGAATCTAGTTGTTCTGTCCCTGTCTTTTAATGACCCATAGAAACTAGTTGTTCTGTCCCTTTCTGTTAATGACCCATAGAAACTAGTTGTTCTGTCCCTGTCTGTTAATGACCCATAGAAACTAGTGGTTCTGTCCCTGTCTGTTAATGACCCATATAAACTAGTTGTTCTGTCCCTGTCTGTTAATGACCCATAGAAACTAGTTATTCTGTCCCTTTCTGTTAATGACCCATAGAAACTAGTTGTTCTGTCCCTTTCTGTTAATGACCCATAGAAACTAGTTATTCTGTCCCTTTCTGTTAATGACCCATAGAAACTAGTTGTTCTGTCCCTTTCTGTTAATGACCCATAGAAACTAGTTGTTCTGTCCCTTTCTGTTAATGACCCATAGAAACTAGTTAATCTGTCCCTGTCTGTTAATGACCCATAGAAACTAGTTGTTCTGTCCCTGTCTTTTAATGACCCATAGAAACTAGTTTTTCTGTCCCTGTCTGTTAATGACCCATAGAAACTAGTTGTTCTGTCCCTGTCTTTTAATGACCCATAGAAACTAGTTGTTCTGTCCCTTTCTGTTAATGACCCATAGAAACTAGTTGTTCTGTCCCTTTCTGTTAATGACCCATAGAAACTAGTTGTTCTGTCTCTGTTTTTTAATGACCCATAGAAACTAGTTGTTCTGTCCCTTTCTGTTAATTACCCATAGAAACTAGTGGTTCTGTCTCTGTTTTTTAATGACCCATAGAAACTAGTTGTTCTGTCCCTTTCTGTTAATGACCCATAGAAACTAGTTGTTCTGTCCCTGTCTTTTAATGACCCATAGAAACCAGTGGTTCTGTCCCTGTCTTTTAATGACCCATAGAAATGAGTGGTTCTGTCTGTGGCAGCAGCAATAAGGCCGGGTACAGAAGGAAACCAGAAAGGAGCACAGCACAGGAAGAAAGCCATGAAACACACCAGGTCTGACTTACATCAGGTCAGTCAGCCTCAGCCCTGCCTGGACTCTGAATTCATTAGTCTACAAGAAAGAGAAAATTCAGTACAATATTAGACAGAGAAACTCGAGTGTTGTCTGGTCCCCAGTGTGTTATCAGGACCATTAAATATTTCAGTCTTCATTTGAGTATGGTGTTAGGATCAGTGCAGCTTCTCAGTCTAAACTCCAGCTCAGTATTGGGCCAAAACACTCTCTCAGTCTAAACTCCAGTTCAGTACGGGCCAAAACACTCTCTCAGTCTAAACTCCAGTTCAGTACGGGCCAAAACACTCTCTGTCTAAACTCCAGTTCAGTACGGGCCAAAACACTCTCTCAGTCTACACTCCAGTTCAGTACGGGCCAAAACACTCTCTCAGTCTAAACTCCAGTTTCAGTACGGGCCAAAACACTCTCTGTCTAAACTCCAGTTCAGTACGGGCCAAAACACTCTCTCAGTCTAAACTCCAGTTCAGTATGGGCCAAATCACTCTCTCAGTCTAAACTCCAGTTCAGTACGGGCCAAAACACTCTCTCAGTCTAAACTCCAGTTCAGTATGGGCCAAATCACTCAGTCTAAACTCCAGTTCAGTATGGGCCAAATCACTCTTTCAGTCTAAACTGCAAGGCTTTATTAGGGCTTGTCCAACATCTCCGCTCAATCGCTCTGAAGATATACCTTCAGACCCCCCCCCCCCCCCACCCCCCCCCCCCCCCCCCCCCCCCCTTCAAATAAGCCATTTTCAAAGACAACACAACATATCAACATCAGAGGGATTTCTGTTTGCACTTTTATTACTGGCGCTAACAAATGCAGGGTAGACAGACAGACATACAGTATTACTTGAAATGGACTGATGGACAGACAAACAGGGTTAACTACGTAACAGAGAGAGATAGAGACGGGTTTTGTTTCAATCATTATAAGATGTTGTGCTCTTGCGATGCCTCCAGAGCATGGCTCTGGCTCTCTTTAAGGTCCTGTGTTTAAAGAAGCATTAAATAATCTCTCAGTGGGAGGAAGTTAAAAAGACTTCCACTGGTAGCGCCCTGACCAAAGGCTAGGCTGCCTGAGCTCAGACACAGTCCTGCATTGGATCTCTGAGCATCCATGGGAATTTTACATACACTATATATACAAAAGTATGTGAACACCCCTTCAAATTAGTGGATTTGGCTATTTCAGCCATACCCGTTGCTGACAGGTATATAAAATTGAGCAAACAGCCATGCATTCTCCATAGACAAACATAGGCAGTAGAATGGCCCGTACTGAAGAGCTCAGTGACTTTGAATGTGGCACCACTGTAGGATGCCACCTTTCCAGCAAGTCAGTTCGTCAAATTTCTGTCCTGCTAGAGCTGGACCAGGTCAACTGTAAGTGCTGTTATTCTGAAGTGGAAACGACTAAGAGCAACAACGGCTCAGCCGCGAAGTGGTAGGGCACACAAGCTCACAGAACGGGACCGGCGAGTGCTGAAAACGTGTAGTGAGTAAAAATTGTCTGTCCTCGGTTGCAACACTCACTACAGAGTTCCAAACTGCCTCAGGAAGCAACTTCAGCACAATAACTGTTCATCGGGAGCTTCATGAAATGGGTTTCTATGGCCGAGCAACTGCACACAAACCTAAGATCACCATGGTCAATGCCAAGCGGCGCCTGGAGTGGTGTAAAGTTTGCTGCCATTGGACTCTGGAGCAGTGAAAAAGCGTTCTCTGGAGTGATGAATCACTCTTCACCATCTAGCAGTCCGACAGACAAAACTGTGTTTGGCGGATGCCAGGAGAAGGCTACCTGCCCCAATGCATAGTGCCAACTGTAAAGTTTTGTGGAGGAGGAATAATGGTTTTTCATGGTTCGGGCTAGGCCTCTTAGTTCCAGTGAAGAGAAATCTTAACGCTACAGCATACAACGACAATCTCAATGATTCTGTGCTTCCAACTTTGTGGCAACAGTTTGGGGGAAGGCCCTTTCCTGTTTCAGCATGACAATGCCCCTGTGCACAAAGTGAGGTCCACACAGAAATGTTTTGTCGAGATCGGTGTGGAAGAACTTGACTGGCCTGCACAGAGCCCTGACCTCAAGCCCATCAAACACCTTTGAGATGAATTGGAACGCCGATAGCAAGCCAGGCCTAATCGCCCAACATCAGTGCCCGACCTTACTATTGCTCTTTTGGCTGAAAGGAAGCAAGTCCCCGCAGTAATGTTCCAACATCTAGTGGAAAGCCGTCCCAGAAGAGTGGAGGCTGTTATAGCAGCAAACGGGGGGGGGGGGGGGGGGGGGGGGGGGAGGGGACCAACTCCATATTAATGCCCATGATTTTTGGAATGAGATGTTCGACGAGCACGTGTCCACATACATTTGGTCATGTAGTGTACGTATATAGCCTAACATGCATCATGGCTTATGTTCAATGGGCTTTTGCATTAGATTGAAGACAACAACATGCAGTACGCTACTGACATACAGTATGGTACTTTTAACTTCATCCACATAGTGGATACAGTAATAGTGACATCATGCAAACAAGCACCAAACAGAGTGGTCGATTTGGTGACTTTCTTGTCTCCATATCATGTGAATAATAACTTATAATACTCAGTGAGTATCATGAGTGTGTCCACTGCTCCTGTCGTACTCCATGCTCCCGTCACAGCTTCCAGCACAGCCCCGTTAGTCAGACCCAAACAGTGGTGACACAAAAGAACCCCAATCCACCACAGGAGCCCTTCTTTGGAGAGCAATTCGAGAACTTACATGCCTCTTATTTGTTGTTGGGTCAAAGGTTAAATTGCTGACCCTCCCCTCCATTCCCCCTCTCCCTACCTCCCTCCCCCCTCTGCGGTAAAGCTGTACTCAGAGTCCTATATTTACATGGATTAGAGTCCATTCACGGTGAAGAAAAGAGCTGGTTCACAGTCAAACCCCGAGGAGCAACCTTTGCTGCCCGAGTGGCCACATTATTCACTGCCAGACAATGACCATATTGTGGTCATGCGGAAAAGGAGGGGGGAGGAGAAAGGAGAAAGTCCCCTTTGCCATGGCAAAGTCCTCTGCTTGTGCCACGGAGCGGGGACGGCGAAGCCCAATCCGCTTTTCCAAGCAGAGCAAACAAAGCCTGCCCACTGTGAATGAGATGAAGATGTCAAAAGCTTTTAGGCAGGGGGGTGAGAGAGGTTTAGAGGATAAACCAACAAAACAAATGAAAAGGTCTTTTCTAAAATGGGTAAATCCCACTAAGTCTACATTTCCACTTCAGCTTTACTTTCTGTCTTAACCCTTTCCCCCACCCCCGCCATGTAACTCTTCTCCTTACTAAATTGTAGAACAAGCAAGTCCTCCAGGAAGGTCATTACCAGATCCTGGCTTCACAAATGCACACCATCACTGCAGGGGGTATGATGTCTAAATGGTCAGGTTAATACACTTGTTTTCTTTCATCTTTGCAGCCTTATAGCACTGCTGTCATTCATAATGCACTTGCTATTTGACAGTCCAGTTTAAAACACTGCTGTCCTCCCTAGCGCTGATGCAGAACCCTTACGAAAGCAATTATGCTTGCGGAGATCACAGGGTAATCAAATCATATTGGAAGATTTTGGTTTATCCTGTGAGTCAACTGGCCTTGCGTTTGCAGGGTAGCATATATATACCTGTATGGAAGCAGGAAGTATTTGAGGCCAACAGCCTGAGGCGCTGTGTGGAGTGAATGACATAAAGAAGCCTGGTATACAGCCGCAGCCAATTCACATGTAAATTCCCCAGCCTGGCACTGACTCTGATTAACTCCCTGTGAGTTCATAGTTCCCCTGTTAACAAAGATTTAGCCTCTTTTCAATGAAGCGGTACATTAAGAGGGAGAAAGGAAGGAAAGAGAACTAGTGGTGAACCGTACAGTAAAGCCTCTTGGGGACAAAATGCAGTCTCTGTATTCTGCAGCTAATCCGCCTAGCAGATGCTGGACAGGGCCTGGTGCTCCTTCAAGGAGAGGATGGTGGGGAGAGAAAAGAGGGAAGGGATAAAATAAATCATGCCATCGGCCGCCCACAGGTTCCCCAAAAAGTCCATAACAGAACTGATTGAGTGACGTGAGACTGAGACGTCATTGGGATGTGTCTGGTAGAACATATAGACCACATGAATGAAGATGCCTTATAATGCTCAACACTGTTTTAGTCCATATCCACTGACATAAAGGTAAAGCGCATTCTAAAGGTTTGCTCTAGGTTGAAAAAAAGGAAAAGTGCACTGAACTACTATTGGGCACTATATAGGCTGGATAGCTAAATGAGTTCTTGTGTTGGTCTGTTGAGTGAGGCTATGTATGATGAGGGTGGGTAAGAGTGGTTTTGGTGGGTCGCAGTGTATAAATATGAATGTGTGTGTGTGTGTGTGTGTGTGTGTGTGGAGTTGACTCGTACAGGATGGTTGCTGTGCCAGCCCAGCCTTAGCGGCAGCCCCCTAAATGGCACTGCTCTGCTGGTGTGAAAGCAGGAGAATAGCCTTTGTCAAGGTGTACTCACATCAATTCTCACCCATCTCCCCTGGCACAGGGGTGTTAAATTATATGCTCCAGAGGACTTCACATTCACATTTTACAAGACTCAGGTTATTAGGCAAACAGGCTCTGCATATGTTCCCCACTATGCCAGTTTTCACAGTCAAGGATTTCAACCTTTATTTCCACCTCCCCCCACCTCCCCACTCCCCGTCTCCAGTCCCCACTGTCTCCCTCTAACAAGGAGAGAGACTGTGAGCCTATGGAGGGTGTGATCACAGTGAGGTTAGCATAGGTTTAGACTCCAGGCAGAGTAGCTCTGTGTCCTTGCCCCGTCTATTGCCAGTACACCTCCCCCTCTCTCTCTCTCTCTTCCCCCTCACCTCTCTACCACCTTTCATTTGTAGTTTTAGTTTAGATTGCTATTTTTTTTACATCAAGGTAAAAACGGTTTTCTGATGACCATTTGTTCCTGAAGAGGAGACAAATTACAAATGTGGGCTTCCCCTTTGTACTTGAAATCGCTTTTTCATAACCAAAACGGTGCTGATGAAAAGAGTGGGGAACATCAAAGGGGTTCGCCCTCCGACTGAAAGGTTAGAAGTGTAACGTAGAACACAGATCAGCTCGGACTCTTTCTAGTCCCATTCTCATTATAACTGCTCATTTTAATCAGATCCACCATCAATTAGTGTGACTTTTCCCTTCGTTTGAAGGTGTAAAGTTGGACCTCAAGGACGCAGCAGAACTTTCCCTGGCTGTGTTGGAACAGTGTAGTGGTAGTAGTGTAATGCTGCTGTGTGAGTTAAGTGAAGGGCTGCTTCTCGACTCGCCAGCCAAACTCTGGTTGTGTTTTACTGCAGCCACAGAGGAAGTGGTTAATTCTTGGACAGTCAGGGTTCAAGCCTGTAAGAGCCAATTTAAAATGTGGTCGGAGGTGCCGTATGGATGGTGTGACACAATTATCAAGCCTCCGGAGGCACACAGAGGCCAAATTGAGCTCCGTACCGCATTGCCGTGCGCCTCTCAAATGTTGTAACAATGCGGAGTACTCCGTATAGCTCTGCATTGACATGATTGGTTGACGGTAGGTGAGGGCGGGAGGTCCTGTATAAACACAAACTCACTTCCTCGTCAACAGCTCTGCGCTGCTCGGCAAAGTGCAACAAGTATGAATGCCCTGACTTCTGCAGTGGCCATATCACCGTAAATGCTGCACGGCCAATGCAGACGTCAGATTGACCATGCAGCACCTTTAATGGTCAGCAGCGGAAGCAGGCCTGCAACATGGAGAGAGGACAAAGCCAGGGAGGGGGAGTGAGTTTTATGAACAGGGCGAGATCTGAGACATGGGGGTACAGAGGTAGTGTGGGGGGGGGGGGGGCATCCGAGACTCTGAAGGAGTGAGGATGAGAAAGTAAGGGTAGAGGGGGACACAACAGAATGATAGACGATGCTAGACACCATGTCTATCTACTCCACAGAGTAGCACTGTGAAGAGGGGAGAGGGGAGTGAGAGAGCAGTGTGACCAGTTGAGACCAGACGAGGAAAGGGATAGATGGGGAGAGTGTTATGGTGGAGTGGAGGGAGTGATAGATTACAATTTGAGGACTAAAATGAGGTGAGAGAGGACAGGTGGCTGAGTGAGGAGGGAAATGAGTGAGAGAAAGGGTGGAACAGAACATACTACAGTATAGACTAGTGGCTAATCTTCAAAAACCTGAGGGGTAGGGGTATAACCCATCCTGGCTGTCCACCCTGGAGTTGATTACTTACTGTGTGACATTATGGTGTATGGGGTGGATGTAACCACACATGATGACAAGTGCATAAGGCAAGTGTTCACTACAATGAACCAACACAACCTGACATTCATTGACGATAAATGCCATCAACTTAGTGGGCCTTCACATATGATTGGAATTGCACCTCTCCAATGTCAATGCCATCCTGAATCTCCCAGTCTGCCCTGGAGTTGCCGTTCATATTTACTTGGTGACATCGTGGTGTACGGGGAGGATGCAACCACATACTGTATGATGACAAGCTCATAAGGCAGGTGTTCACCACATTGAACCAACACACCTCTCCAGTGCCATCCTGAATCTCCTAGACCTCTCCTTGATAGGCCCACTCCACCATCAGTACCCCCTCTGGCAGTTACTACAGACAGAGACACCATGGAACTGGACTGCCACATGTCAGGAGGCCATTCAACAGTCTACATGCCATCTGGAAAGTGTTGGCGTGCTTTGCCCTCATATGTACCTATTTTGCTACCACCCATGTGACACCTGTACTGGACTCGCATGTGAAGAATGAGCTCTAATGCTGTGGTGACCCATGCATTGGTCTGGGAAACAGTGCAGTAATCCTAACATCCCTTTAAGGACATATGCCATCTATGGCAAACAAGAGGCCCCTTAGGATGGTCAAACTTAAACGAAGATGCTGTATGTCGTCATGTATGGTGGCCGGGGATTGACGGTGAAATAGTGGCTCTTGTGCACCATGCTTGAATAGCTCCACCTCCTCTGCAATCCCTTTACTGTCCATCAATGCCCAGTGATCATCTTCAAATGTGTATGTGTGTGGAGCTGTTCTTTGTTCGTCATAACCAACATTTCACAGTCGTGGTCTATGACCTACACTCATGCAACCTCTTGGTAACCTGAGGTCACTCTTACAATATCCTTATCTTCTGCTGGGCATGCCCCAGACCGTATTGACAGCCAAATACCCACAGTAAATATTGGCCAACTAATCATCATACCCGACTTCCAAAGGAATATGTAGGATGTGACCACAGCTCAATTAGATGTTGGACAGATCTAAGCGCAGGTCTGTTTGTGACAGCGCTTTCACAGACACTCCTTCACAACCAGACAACCAACCATTCCACTACTGGAGTATCCCCAGCTTCATTCAGACTAAGATAACATTCCAGTTAGACAATGGGTCTCGTTGGTGTGCAAGCTGCATCTTCTGATTGCCTGTATTCAGTGGCAATTTTAGCATATAAATCTTGGTGGGACAAACTCCCCCCAAATATTTGTTCAATGCATGCCAGCAAAGCCACCAAACAACACAACAATAAACAATACATGAATTGCACTATAACGGCGACAAGCGGTGCCCACAAACTGTTAGGGCCTACATAAAGCTGTCCCAACAGCAGAGCTTTATATTCAGCACCATGGAGTGGATCCTTACCACTGTTACAACTGGCTATCAGCGGAGCCTTGTCTGGCAGCGAAATAATTCATTCTGCCTTGTTTACTGCCTTTTAAAAAGACATACTGTAGCTGATATGGCTGACCATATCTCCCTGGCATATTACATAATTTATGCATTAGCATATAATACATTTTTGGACTCACCTTGTTGTGTCCTTCATTGGCAAATTTTGTCATCGAAGAAAAATATTTACAATTCAGAGTTGGATGACCGTTCAAAACGTATTTTCCCAGTCTGACTTCCCAGTTGCAATGCTTGCGGTTAGCTCACTGTTGAATTTGTGATTTCCAACTTGTTGTGTAATGTTTATGTCCAATGGCCATTGAGCACTGATACATTTCTTCTATCATTTATCTTCATTATTTCTCTTCATATGACAAGGATTAAAAAGGATTTGCCAGTAGATTGTCTACTTGGTTTATGATGATGACTGTTAGCTAAGATTTTGAAAGTAAGATCAGTCCAATCAAAGCTATTGTAGATGTAATGTGATTCGACATTATTTTATCTGTGGCCAATGACCTTGAGCCTTCTTGGAAGGGCACTTCTAATGTAACTCTATGGCAGCACCCAAAGGGCTCACATTCTTGATGTCTACCCTTACTGAAAGCGGGGGAAATAGTGTCCTCATGAGTGACAGAACACTGAGCCAATCATGGTGCAATGCTGAGCCAATCACGGTGCAATGCTCCTATTTTCTGCTGGCCTGTTCCACTACCACAGAAAGCTCTGAGTTAGGCTGAAACACCTGCATTTTGGAGCTGCCCGTTTGTCTGTGACTTTATTAACTCAATGATATATATATATACATATATATATATTTTACATTTTTTGCAAACTGATATGTGACATGTATTAATGTCAAAATAACATGCAGAACAGGCCCTCCCCACCAAAAAAATGTATATATATATATATATATATATATATATATATATATATATATATATATATATATACACATTTTGTATTTCATTTTTTAGCCCCACCTGCCCTGAATGACGGGTCATCACTGCCTGTATTGTAGAAATGGAAACTGGTCACCACACAGCCCTGAATACCATGCCGGACATACAGGAAGGATATTGCCCAGTTAGCTGTGCAACCTGCTCAGGGCTAGAGCTGGGACGATAAACGGAAACTGATCAACACCGACCATACCGATCACTCATCGCAGGCATTTTGGTGATATCATTCATTGCAAGAAGTAGCATATACTAGATAAATGTGAAGTTTGAAATTAAATCAGTTTGATAATATGGGTGATTGTTAATGGGACAATTGATGGCTACAACCATCAAAATAGTAGTAGTAGGTTATAGGATAATAAAAACAACTGTGGTCTACATTAATTAATGTTTCATTCTATTTATCGGTATCACATCAATTCAGGCAATTTATTGCAATATGGATATTTTTCCCATGTCGCACAGCTCTAGTAGGCCCCAGAACTACAACCACGACTGGCTACTTTGTGTCCTCACCCTGTTTGGACACATTCATGTTTTGGTCACCTCAGACTTTGAATCAACCTTACACACTTGGGGAAAAGAGGGAAAAGGTTAGAGCTGTACATATATGCTAGAGTAGTTGACTGTTATATTACATGTTGTTTTCCTGTAACTTGGTTACGCTACTATGTGCTTGTGTTATGAAAATACGAACACACATTGAAAAGCTAGTTGGCTTCAGCTATTCAAACACAACGGAGCCATGGCAGTGCCACTCATAGTCCTAGTTATACCTAGAGCCGTATAACACAATGCAAAATAAATCAGGGCAATTTATATGCATGCGAATTTGTTTGAGTGTAATTATGTTGGCCATATTGGATTCAGAATAACATTTTTTCACACCAAATCAGTCTATATGGGCATGATGGTTCAGAAAGAAATCCCCAAAATTACCTACAAAATTCATATTTGACCTCGATCAAATGTTATTTTGCAGCCATATTGGATTTTGGACGCCATATTGGATTTGAGGTAAAGTCCAGGGTGGCCCCAAAGATAATTTGTGGTGGCCCCCTGGCTAAATTGCAAGAGCAGGGGCTAAAGATACCCGAAAACAAGTCTAAGCCCACTTGTTTTCCTCAGAGTCATTTACAATAGCCACAACATCAAAATATATGTATAACTGTATGTATTTTTGTCAGGCAGGACCATACAGCACTGAATGAGAGCAAATTTTACATGGAAATTCGTCTATTAATCAGCTGCCAAAAAGTAAAGCTTACATTCATCATAAATATTTATAGTTGATCTATCCACCTGTTGCAGGGATCCCCAATTACATTCAGCCGTGGCCCGATTTTTCCTTTTGTGGATGGTTGGGGGGCCAGAACATAGTTATAAATCATTTGTACACTGTAAATTCTCCGCAAGAATCCAAAACAGATATACAGTAGTATTTGACAAAAACAGAATAATTTCAAACCTTGATTACATTGGGATACGATCACATATGCCTCTCTATTTATGCGTGGGAATACTTGGGAAAATATTTCCTACATCAAAATAACTTTGAGCTGATTTCCTTGTGATTTTATAGTCTATGTCCAGCAACGAAAATTATATAAAAAAATACAATAATTTGCTCAGATAACTTGGGTGGCAAATAAAATCCCCCGTGGGCCGAATTTGGACCTCGGGCCGCCAATTGGGGAACACTGGCCTATTGTATCTTGTGTTTAGAAGTCTACATTTCCTAGATCCATTAATAAGATATCCTACCGCTGTTTGTTTGTGTATGTAGGGCAGACAATTGACTACTTGTATTCCACATTTTTGCAAGTTTATGTGGCCCATGCCCCCTCCAGCCAGGCATTATTCTGCACTGTTTGAGTTTAGGGGGCGTGTCACAATATCTATCAATTGAACCACTTTTGCAGTAAAACATTTCTACACAACCATCCATTTCATAAATGTGAGACATTAGAGATGTGAAAAAACATGGTTGTGTTGTGTTCTACCTCGGGTGGGGGTATCTAAAAAATGTGGAGGCATTGCCACTAGCCTAAGAGGGGAATGAGAGGAGAGGAGCAATGGGTTTGAACTGAAGGAGTTAACATTCAGCAGCAGTACTAATCTCCTCCGGCCAGGGGACTTGGGGCGACATCCCGTTAGAGTGGAATGCGAATCTGTGTGATTCTGAATCTGACCAGGACTGGCACAACTAGCTCTCTCACATAACACAGTCAGAAAGCATGCCTCGGTCTCTCACTCTTCTGAACGTATCTAATCCTGCCCCTGAATACTCTATTAAATCAACTTTCAACCCCATCACACAGGAGGAGATGATAATCAAGTCTTTCTATTGAATCTTCCATTTAAAAGAGCAATTCTACCTGAAAATCTACAATCTGCTATTTTAATCTTGATCATTACAAACTGTCAGCATGACGAATAGTACACAGAGACAGTTCTCCTTTGGAAATTACACTGTCGGATTGTACTTGTCTTACCACTTGTCTGACCGTTATAGCGAGAGTGAATGCACAAAGATTGCAAAGGGATTTTTATGTTTAATTATGTTTGTTTCTTCTAACTAGAAATTGATGTTTTTCAGCTCTCAGCATTAAGATAGTACCTGATTCCCAGGGGCTCTTTGTGAATGTTTCTCTGCCTGTACAGCCCATAGAGAATGTTATGTAGTAAGCTGTGTTCCATCAGAGGAATAACACTGCCCTACCATTACGTGTGTGTGTTTGTGTGTGTGTTGGTGTGCGTGCCTGCGTGCGTACGTGCGTTTGTGTGTGCTTGTGTGTGTGTGTGTGTGTTTGGCTTGGGTATGGCAGATGTCTGCAACACTGCTCAGCAAGGAGTTGAGGGCTCCATTTCAAAGGCCTGTTTGCTGGCAAGCCTTAATAGGAAGTGATCTTAAAGTGTTCCTTTAAACATGTCAGAGGCTAATGCTTTAATTTGCTCTGGGTATTGCTCTGTCTAATGAGATTTAACATGGGCTCCCAACTGTACTGCTTAACTCATCCTTTAGAACCACAGATATCATTTCTATTTATGTAGATTCAGATATTTTGTCCATGTTAATTTGTTGCAGCATAGATTTATCTATTGCCAAGTCACAGGGTTGATTTCTTTCATGATGGGTATGAAAGTGCTACATCCGTGTCTGTTTGTGTGTGTGAGCATGAATCTGTGTATGTGTGTCCCTGTGTGTGTGTGTGTGTGTGTGTGTGCCCTGTGTGTGTGGTGTGTGTGTGTGTGTGTGTGTGTGTGTGTGTGTGTGTGTGTGTGTGTGTGTGTGTGTGTGTGTGTGTGTGTGTGTGTGTGTGTGTGTGTGTGGGTGTGTGGGTGGGTGTGTGTGAGTGGTGTGGGTGACTGAGTTAGTGAGTGAGTGAGTGAGTGAGTGTGTGTTTGTGTTTGCGCGTGCATGCGTGCCCTAGCTGTGTATTTGAACCATGTGTAGACCGTGGGTGTACAGACAGTGATGGATTGTCAGTGTCAGTAGGCCTCTCTTGTCTTCATCTGTGGAGTCCACACTGTGGCCCAGGTCATCCAGGGGCTCAAAGGATAGCAGTGGATCACTGGGAGATCCCTCTATCCCTCCCTGCGGCCGGTGGCTTACTGAAGACACACTAACTCACTGACTTCCGCTCTGCAGGATGGAAGAAGAGCGATATAAAGTCCTGTTCTCTGATTTGACAGATCCCAGGTCTGTCTGTCTGTCTGTTGGTCAATGACTCGGATTGTGCCTTGCTGTGTCCCGCACCAGAAGGTAGTGCTGATATTTTCAAGAGGATCATTTAATGAGTAATTACATATTTTACAGGAATGATTGATCGTTTAAGCATTTAGCTGTTTTCCTCTTACACTTCTCAGTAGCTGAACCAAGACTGAATTGTATTGATGCATGACTTTATACACGGCTGTATGAATGAAATGAGGACTGTAAAGACTAATTTCTAAGAGAAAAGGCTCAGCTTTAAACAGGACCATTGTTAACACATATAGCTCAGAGAGATACTGTAATAATGTGAGACGCTCTGACTGTGTATTTTCTCAAACGTCCTGCCCTCTTGGTGACATAGAACATAGACACTGGACAGGAGTGGTCAGGGTTTTTTCCTCAACAATTTCTCATAAAAAATGTTTTGTAATTGCAAGTTTGTAAGAAGGGAATAAAATGTACATTTTGAGAGGGTGAGAAAGTCAACATGCTCTTAAATAAAACCATGGCACTCCAAATAAAACGTCTCCAGCTAATAAAGGTTCCTATACGATGAGAGCGTCTGCCTGTTTCTGTCTGTCTGTCTGTCTGTCTGTCTGTCTGTCTGTCTGCCAGCCTGTCTGTCTGTCCCCATGCAGCTAATCTCCAGACTGGTTCCGATCCTATCAACTGGTAGATGGAGAGGGGCGGATGCTGGGATTAAGTTGTAAGACTGGCTTTATTGGCGAGCTCGGTTTAAACTCCATGAAATGGAGCAATGGGATTATGAAGTCCATCGCTAAATCCAAAGTACTCCTCATTGGCTTTTATTGTCCTTGGATTCCCAGCAAACCAAAATTGGTTCTGTGACAGTTCGGCAAATGTTCTCATAACACAAAAATTGTCCAGTTGTGTTAATGATTATGCAATGTTTGTATAAAACATTCACCTAACATAGCATGAACATTCCCAGAACACATTTAATATTTTCTGGAAAGGTTCACAGAATG
This sequence comes from Salmo salar, assembly GCF_965601325.2. Classification (NCBI taxonomy): domain Eukaryota; kingdom Metazoa; phylum Chordata; class Actinopteri; order Salmoniformes; family Salmonidae; genus Salmo; species Salmo salar. The sequence continues at coordinate 18,339,184 of NC_138310.1, read as the reverse complement.
CTTCGTTATGTTGTGGGAACAGTCTGGTGGTAACATTGTAGGGAAATCACATAATACACTGAGTGTACAAAACATTAAGAACACCTTACTAATATTGCCCTCAGAGCAGCCTCAATTCGTTGGGGCATGGACTCTATAAGGTGTCGAAAGCGTTCCACAGGGATGCTGGCCCATGTTGACTCCATTGCCTCCCCACAGTTGTGTCAAATTGTCTGGATGTTCTTTGGGTGGTGGATCATTCTTGAAACACAATAAACTGTTGCGCATGAAAAACCTAGCAGCGTTGCAGTTCTTGACAAAAACCGGTCCGCCTGGCACCTACTACCATACCCCATTCAAAGGAACTTAAATATTTCATTCACCTTCTGGATGGCACACATACACGATCCATGTCTGAATTGTCTCAAGGCTTAACAATCCTTCTTTAACCTGTCTCCTCCCCTTCATCTACACTGATTGAAGTGGATTTAACAACTATGCGCACTTCCGCATAGCACGGTGCTCTCCACGCCAAACGCTCCCCATAATAAGCACGAGGAGTTGGCTCAGGTCTATTGCCTGACTTACCCCAACTCCCCGTGTGCCCCCCCCCCCCAAAAAATAAATTCTGGGGCTGCCTCTCAGGTTCCTGTAGCTCCCTTAACTTGTCCTCCCCAGAATCTACGTTCCGACTCCCATGTCCATCCTTCTCCCCGATGCTCCAATCCACGCTGCTTGCTCTTCTTGTGGTGGGTGGTTCTGTAACGGCTGTCAAATGGAGTAGACCAAGGTGCAGCGTGGTTAGTGCTCATCATGTATTTATTTAATCTGACCACTGAAACAAGAAACGACAGCCAAACAGTTCTGTCAGGTAAGTAATACAAAACAGAAATTAACCACCCACAAAACCCAAAGGAAAACAGGCTACCTAAGTATGGCTCCCAATCAGCGACAATGATGTACAGCTGTCCCTGATTGAGAGCTATACCAGGCCAAAACAAAGAAATACAAAACATAGAAAAAAGGACATAGAATGCCCACCCTAGTCACACCCTGGCCTAACCAAAATAGAGAATTAAACCCTCTCTATGGCCAGGGCGTGACAATAGTTTGGATCATAATTTAAGGATTTCAGAACAATGGAAAATCCACTAAATACATTAGGATCCTGGTGACGCAGCAGACTAAGTAGCCTCCAGGCCTTGAAGACAGCACATCGCAGGTTAAATCTACTTGATTATAATTTAAAAAAAAGATATATCTATGTTTGGACAATACCCGAACAAAATATATTCATATAATGATGCAAGAAGATGGAAATGCCATTTCATAATGTTATATTCCACATTAATATTATCAGTCTTCAGAACTACTTCCATTATCATTGAAGTACGTTTTTAGAACCCTTTTGGATCGATATGTCATAACCTTACCGAATAACTTTATAAGACTCTCACAGGAATGGTTCTTGTTTGTTGTTATAGGTGTTAGTAGTATTATCTCCGTTAACGTTACCTGAACATTCCAGCAATGTGTTTTTAGAACAACTTCTACTGCTCCAACGTTGTGTTGCTGAAATATGCTCAGGGAACGTTATTACAACCATGATGTCATAATGTCACACTTGAACTTTATGAGACCGTTGTAGGGATATTCCCTGCTTGTTGTTGTGGGTGTTTTCAATAACATTTCCATCAACATTAGCAGAACGTTTTGATAATGTTTCCTCGGAACCACATCTATTGTTCTAAGAACATTGGCAGAACATTGTGCTGTTACATTCCCTGCCAACCGAATGAGAACCTTAGGGGAATGTTCTGTGGTAGTTTTTACAGATGTTGTGAGCGAGATATTAATGAATGTTAGGAGAACATTCCAAGGATATTTCATTCCCAACATTTTCTTGGAGATACATATTTGGTGATCAAAACATTATTTCAATGTTTGTGTAACATTATCATCCTCATGTTACATAAAACCCTAACTAGGAGTTAATAGGAATCTTAGCTAATGTTCTGGGAATGTTCCTGGTTTACTGGGTTGGTTGTGTTCTTTACTTGTTCATTTGTTAACAGTAGACAGTAAAGTGGTAGCTACTGTGTGTGGTACAGCACTTGAGGCAGAGCACTGTGGCAGCAGGTAGGTATAGCTTACAACATCTGTCCACCTATCTCTTGTTACAAATGACAATGTTCTTTATTCTTTACACAATTGGCCCAGGGTCGTCTGGGTTTGGCCGGAGTAGGCCATCATTGTAAATAAGAATTTGTTCTTAACTGACTTGCCTAGCTAAATTTAAAAATGTACATTTAAGCATGGGCTAAGCCGGACTAGTTTCTAGAAGGAGTTTGCTGTAAACCAGAGCTGCATGTTGACAGCATTCTCTATAAAGTATCGGTGCTATTTGACTCATCAAAACATAGTCAAACCCATACAGTCCCTGCGGTGGAAACACATTACCATGTCCAGCATTGGTTCTTTACTCACTGTATCATGGGGTGTGAGTGATCCGTGCCGTTAGATGACACACATCATATCTTGCTCCTGCACTTCTCACAGCAGGTATAGAACCAACCTCTTTTCTCCCCCCTTCGTCAAATTGAAATATTGTGATTATTCTCCAGGTTGGGTGAGGCCCGGCTGTAATCGCCAGACAAATGATGTGTAGAAGCAATAAAAAGGAGGTCCCAAGGGAACTATTAGAGCAGGCCCAGTGACACAGGCCATGAGGAATACGGGCTGAGGATGTGTCTATGGAGAGTGATCTGAGCTACAGCAAAGCTCTGCCTAAGAGCCATAGATCTGCAGTGCTTAAAGGGGATTTGACTAAACAAATGGCAGCATATGGTAGATGAGAGAGGATATGAGAGGAGAGGGGAGTGGAGGAGAGGGGCATTGTTTTCAGAGGGGGTCCCGTGTCTCTCCTCCCCTCTTCAATCTTTCATTATGTTGTCACACTCCGGGTGCATGCTTCCCACAACACTTTAATTAGCCTCCCTGAGTTTAATTGCATGTGCATGTCTGCGAGCGTGGTTCTGTGTGTAAAAATATGCCTGTTTGTTTTGCAGACCTGTATATATTACTATGTGCGAGGGAACGTGTTGTTGTGGTTGTGGAGCCTTCAACGCGTTGTTTTGACCGTAGCGCGTTCGTTCCTTGCTCTAGATGTGCCTCCCTCTGTGTTATGAAGCTGCCTCTGTGACATCAGGAGCGAGAACGGAGGCTTTCTCACTACAATATTTCTGGATATCACGCCATCGTCTGGTGGTTGAAGCCCGAACATAGACACAAATAAGACAACAATCAAAGGAGCTCTGAAAGTCTTCCCCGTCTTTTCTCCACTTTTTTTCAAGTAAGAGAGTGAGCAGGACAGAAGCCCGGAGCAAACAGGAGTATCAAACCATGGCTCTGTGTCTCAGTCCGTGCGTGTTTGGAGCAGGGAAGAGCAGAGGAGCAGAGAAGAGGACAGGAGAGGGGGCTGGCTTCATCGCTTCCCTTCTCTGGCCTAATCAACAAAACAGCCTCAGCTGCCCCTTTGGATCCCCTGCCAGGGTCCCTATCATCTTCTGATCAAATATTAATATGTGATACTCAGCTTGCTCACTAATCCTAAGCCAATTAATATTATCTGTCAATTATTTACAGATCCTGAGGTGCGGAGGCAGTTCCCTGAGGACTACATCGGGCAGGTTCAGAATGTATAATTGACTTCCTCTTTCAACCCCGCCACCCTTTATTCTGTCTTCCTCTCCCCTCTTTCATTTACTTTTCTTTTTCCTTTTTATGCCTTCCTTCCTTTTTTGTTTGTCTCTGTTAAGTCTAAATGGTTGTCTCTGCAGTGTTTCAGTCTGAAGACATGCAGGCAGGAATTGGCCTGACATTAGCATTGCTGTTATCTGACATCACTGTGCAGATCTCTGACTCTGTCATCCAGTCAGTAGGGGAGAGTGGGGTAAGTTGAGCAATTTTCTACATTCAGCATCATTCCATCAAAGCAAATATAGTATTATTTCTAACGAAGATATCAACATATATTTCAGGATGTTGTGTATCCCTGGAAATAATCAGAATTCATGTAAGCATTACAGTTTTGAAAACATAAATTGTCCAAAAATAGTGATCTCTTGGCACAACTTACCCTGGGTATGGGGTAAATTGAGCAGCGGGACAGGGTAAGTAAAGCCGCCCACACATTTCTGTGCTGACTTAAATATTAGCACTTTTATAACCATGTCTATCTCTATCTTTACAAAACAATTCAAAACAATCACAACTAACAAACACTTTGTGATTTTTAAAACTTTTATTGACATAGGCCAGGCTCTGTTGTTACCTCATATCCAAGCGATAATGCCTTGCATTTCTCCTGGGAAGAAAACATACCGTTCTGAATATAACTACTGTTCCCTGAAGGAGGGAACGAGGTATAACATACTATGGGGAGTCAACGACCAATACTATTCAACTGAAGCAAATTGAAATCCCACCCAACGAGCCAATGGATGCCAAGCCCGCCCTCGGAAGCCTCGTCTTTCTGGCTATAATACCGGGACTCGCATCCATTTCCTCAATTCAGTACCTCTCTTCAGCGAGCCCAAACCCCCTGATGGCATGGGGCCAAAATATGTTATACCTTGTTCCCACCTTCAGGGAACAGTAGTTATATTCAGAACTGTACGTTCCCTTTCAGACGGTCACTCGGTATAACATACTACGGGGGCATACTGTACAAACACGCCACAAGCCAGCTCAGAGGGTACCATACTAGGAGGCCCATGGCAGGGTAAACACACGCAGGTTCTACCGGCTCCAAAAAAGGAATACTGATGGCACCATTTTCCCTAATACTTACCCAAGAAGCCTGAACTGTCCAAGACCCCTTGTGAAAGACGCAAGTATGGCCTTCTGTCAATTGAGAACAGTTGACTAAATCAGTGTTTCTCAATTCTCTCCTCAGCTTTTCCAGAGCTAGCACATCTAATTTAACTCGTCAATTAAAAAAATGGAGTTTTTACAACATAATATGCATAACCAGAATAAAAAGCCCTGTACGGTTCTTCAAAAGGATCTACAAAGAACCTTTGAGATTAAGGAAGGTGCTTTATACAATGCAGTATTCAGACCCCTTTACTTTTTCCACATTTTGTTACGTTACGGCCTTATTCTTAAATTGATTAAATTAGACTTTTTTTCATCAATCTACACACAATATCCCATAATGAAAAAATGAAAACAGGTTTTTAGATTTTTTTGCAAATGTATTAAAAATAAAAAACAGAAATACCTTATTTACATAAGTATTCAGACCCTTTGCTATGAGACTCAAAATTGAGCTCAGGTGCAACCTGTTTCCATTGATAATCCTTGAGATGTTTCTACAACTTGATTGGAGTCCACCTGTGGTAAATTCAATTGATTGGACATGATTTGGAAAGGCACACACCTGTCTATATAAGATCTCACAGTTGACAGAGAAAAAAACCAACCCATGAGATTGAAGGAATTGTCCATAGAGCTCTGAGACAGGATTATGTTGAGGCACAGATCTGGGGAAGGGTACTGAAAAAACTCTGCAGCATTGAAGATCCCCAAAAACACACTGGCCTCCATTATTCTTAAATGGAAGAAGATTGGAACTACCAAGACTCTTCCTAGAGCTGTGGAAAAGGTCAAGGGGTCTGAATACTTTCCGAATGCACTGTATGACCATTCAACATAAAAGTTGTATAAAGACGATAGAAAACTGTACTATGTAGCCCCAAGTGTTGTAACCATAGCGGATCCCTTTTTTGGTGCTAAAGTATATAGAACCTTTTATTAATGGTTATTTATAGAACCTTAGGAAAGGGTTCTTTATAGCACCATGAAGGTTCCATTTTGGTTCCGTTTAGAAACTTCAAAAAAAGGTTTTATATAGCAGCAAAAAGGGGTCCTTATTTGGCACTATATAGAACAACATTTTTTGTGTGTGTAGTGGTTTGTCATCCATTGTTATAATACCATCCATTGTTATTACAATGAGCATATATTTTTTTTACCCTTTCTGATGCTACATTATTTTATCTGTCAAATGTAGACTCAGAGTGCCATTTGTTGTAGCATGTGATTACACACGCGTGTAATATGTTATATTATTTATTCAAACAGGCCTGTTATGATCCAGGCCAGAGGTGTGGTTTTAACCCCCGAGGCAGGCTGACTGCTCTCTGCTCCTGTAATCAGCCAGGACTGTTTGTCGCTGCCTGGCTATGTTTTCGTCTCCTACTATCACTCTCATATGACGTCTGAGAGAGAAGACTTAGTCTTTTTCATTCTCAGAAGTCTTTGTTCCATACAGTAGTCTGCCTCCGACTGGTGTGCTTGTGTAGCTCTCTGAGTGAAGGGATCGAGGGAGGGGAAGGAGGGAGGAGGAAGGGGGGCTGGGGCACTAAAACTGGCATCTTGGAGGGAATAATGATGGCCGGCCTTTTGGATCCCTTGAGCCACAAAGCTAGCACTTCTCCTTCTAAAGATGGAGAGAAGAAAGGGGAGAGAAGAAAGACAGCGGATGAAACGGGAGCCAGTCCTGACAGTGTATTTGTGCTGCTACTAAACTCCTACCACCTCCCATAATGCACTCTGACCTGACAGGCCCTCTAATTGGCTGGCTTGCTAAACAGTCAGTAAATGTCTAAACTTTAATCCTTCGACTCTCTTTTAACATTTCAAATCCACAAGGGGTTTGCCTTCCATTCGTTGTGTAATGCATTAGTTCTCATGAAGCTGTAACTAGCTATTCTATATCAGATTCTGTACGTATTATGTCTTCAGCAATTGTGTGCCCAAAGAGTTAAAGATAAGCTGTTCTTGCCACAGTGTTCCTATGTTCTGAATGCGAGAAGAAAGATGGCTCCTTCTCATTAGTGTGGTCTTCACAGCTCAGATCTCACCGTTCGTTTGTGTGAGGGGTTTAATCTGATATGTAAATACGGTGTTTGATCCAAAGTGATGGTCTAACGAGCTAAATCTTCTTCTTTTCTCTGCCTTTTTCGCACTCGTAATTAAAACAAAGCCTGTTTGCTCTTCTCTCAGCTCACTATCACTCTCTCTTTCTCTCTCCCTCTCTCTCCCCCCTCTCTCTCCCTCTCCCATTTGAAACAAACACAGCTCAGTCTGATTTACACTTTGAATCCTTTATATTGTACAGCTGCTACATATTCTGTCAGACCTATCGCTATGAAGTACTTTTGTCGTATTTGAAATGCGATATTTGAAACTGGCTCTATTGAAGTCAACGTGATGCGGGCTGTTTTAACTGTTAGGCAAAGGGACGGCAGTGGTGTGTACTGGGGACTATTCAAATGACTGACCTCTAAATGACAGACAGAGCAAACTGTGCTATGAATAAACAGGGCTTTTAAGCAGTGTTGGATGCTGTGCTTTGTTAGGGTGGGATAATCATGCTCATATCATACTGTTTGGTAAAGGCCTAGTGTTTTTTCTGAGTGTCAGTAGTGTTGAGTTGATGATGAACTCCCATTAGCCCAGAGAGCCTTGTTGCTTAATTGTACTGCAGTAAGTTCCATCACAGACCTTTCTCTCCTGTCAAGGTAAAGATGGAGGGGAGATACTTCACTTGAAAGCTCAGTGAACAAGATTTGTTTTTGGTGTGATACACAACTAACAATTTGTGGACATGACTCTGTTGACTCAATGCCTTTTCATAATTTCACAATTAATGAAATTAAATGAAATACTTACTTACAAGTCCATAACCAACAATGCAGTTTCAAGAAAAAAAATAAGTGTTAAGAAAGTATTTACTAAATGAACTGAAGTAAACAATAAATATACTGTATATGAATAAAAATGAAAAATAGAAAAACATAGAAAAATAACAAATAATTATAGAGCGGGGGGGCACTTCAAATAGTCCGGGTAGCCATTTGGATTTGGTTAGCTGTTTTCGAGTCTTATGGCTTGGAGGTAGAAGCTGTTAAGAAGCCTTTTGGACCTAGACTTGGCGCTCCAGTACAGTCTATGGCTAGGGTGGCTGAAGTCTTTGGCAATTTATAGGACCTTCCTCTGACACTGCCTGGTATAGAGATTCTGGATGGCAGGAAGCTTGGCCCCAGTGATGTATTGGGCCGTATGCTCTACCCTCTGTAGTGCCTTGCAGTCAGTTGCCATACCAGGCGGTGATGCAACCAGTCAGGATGCTCTCGATGGTGCAGCTGTAGAACCTTTTGAGGTTCTGTGGACCAATGCCAAATCTTTTCAGTCTCCTGAGGGGGAATAGGCATTGTCGTGCCCTCTTCACGACTGTCTTGGTGTGTTTTGACCATGACAGTTCATTGGTGATGTGGACACCAATGAACTTGAAGCTCTCAACCTGCTCCACTACATCCCCATCGATTAAAATGGGGGCGTGCTCAGCCCTCCCTTTCCTATAGTCCACGATCATGTCTTTTGTCTTGATCACATTTTGGAGAGGTTGGTCAGGCCTACTACGGTCAGTGATCAGGCCTACTACTGTTGTGTCGTCGGCAAAGTCGTGCTTGGCCGTGTAGTCATGGGTGAACAGGGAGTACAGGAGGGGACTGAGTTCGCACCCTTGAGGGGCCCGCGTGTTGAGGACCAGCGTGGCAGATATTTTGTTACCTACTCTTACCAACAGGGGCGGCACGTCAGGATGTCCAGGATCCAGTTGAAGAGGGAGGTGTTTAGTCCCAGGGTCCTTAGCTTAGTAATGAGCTTAGAGGGCACTATGGTGTTGAACGCTGAGCTGTAGACAATGAACAGTATTCTCACGTAGGTGTTCCTTTTGTCCAGGTGGGAAAGGGCAGTGTGGAGTGCAGTAGAGATTGCGTCATCTGTGGATCTGTTGGGGCGGTATGCAAATTGTAATGGGTCTAGGGTTTCTGGGATAATGGTGTTGATGTGAGACATGACCAGCCTTTCAAAGCACTTCATGGCTACAGACGTGAATGCTATGGGCCGGTAGTCATTTAAACAGATTACCTTGGTGTTCTTGGGAACAGGGACTAAGGTGGTCTGCTTGAAACATGTTGGTATCACAGATTCGGTCGGGGATAAGTTAAAAATGTCAGTGAAGACACTTGCCAGTTGGTCAGCGCATGCTCGGAGTACATGTCCTGGTAATCCGTCTCGCCCTGCGGCCTTGTGAATGTTGACCTGTTTAAAGGTCTTACTCACATTGGCTATGGACAGCGTGATCTCACAGTTATCTGGAACAGCTGGTGCTCTCATGCATCCTTCAGTGTTGCTTGCTTCGAAGTGAGCATCGAAATTATTTAGGTCATCTGGTTGGCTCGTGTTACTGGGCAGCTTGCGGCTGTGCTTCCCTTTCTTGTCTGTAATAGTTTGCAAGCCCTGCCACATCTGACGAGCGTCGGAGCCGGTGTAGTAGGTACAATCTTAGTCCTGTATTGATGCTTTGCCTGTTTGATGGTTCGTCAGGGAGCATAGCGGGATTTATTACTAGCGTCGGGGTTAGAGTCCAGCTCCTTGAAAGCGACAGCTTTACCCATTAGCTCAGTTTGGATGTTGCCTGTAATCCATGGCTTCTGGTTGGGGTATGTACATATGGACACTGTGGGGACGACGTCATCAATGCACTTATTGATGAAGCCAGTGACTGATGTGGTGTACTCCTCAATGCCATCAGAAGAATCCTGGAACATATCCCATTCTGTGCTAGCAAAACAGTCCTGTAGCTTAGCATCTGCATCATCTGACCACTTCTGTATTGAGTGAGTCACGGGTACTTCCTGCTTTAGAACCTGTCTGGGAACGTGGGACGCAAGCGTCCCACCCCTGGTACACCCTATCAACAGCAGGTGAAATATCAAGGGCGCCAAATTTGAAAACAATTAAATGTCATAATTCAAATTTCTCAAACATACAACTATCTTACACCCTTTGAAAGATAAACATCTCCTTAATCTAACCCCGTTGTCCGATTTCAAAAAGGCTTTACGGCGAAAGCATAAAGTTAGATTATGTTAGGACAGTATATTGAAAATAGCTGTGTGTAATGTTTTGTCAATGCAAAGACAGGCGTCACCAAAAGCAGAAAACCAGCTAAAATTATGCACTAACTTTTGACAATCTTCATCAGATGACACTCCTAGGACATTATGTTAGACAATACATGCATTTTTTGTTCTATCAAGTTCATATTTATATCCAAAAACAACGTTTTACTATGGCGTTGATGTTGAGGAAATATTTTCCCTCCAATACCGCCGGTCAATCAGCACAACAAATTAAATAATTACTATTCGAAAACATTGGTAAAATATTATATTGTCATTCAAAGAATTATAGATTAACATCTCTTGAACGCAACCGCATTGCCAGATTTAAAAATAACTTTACTGGGAAATCACACTTTGCAATAATCTGAGTACTGCGCCCAGAAAAATAGGCTTTGCGATACAGACTAAGCGCCATGTTGGAGAGATCTAAAATCAGAAATACTATGTAAATAATCCCTTACCTTTGATTATCTTCATCAGAAGGCACTTCCAGGTATCCCAGGTCCATAACAAATGTAGTTTTGTTCGAAAAAGCTCATAATTTATGTCCAAAAAGCTCCGTGTTGTTAGCGCGTCCTGTAGGCTACTCAAAAACATGAACGACGCCTGCCGGACTTGTCTTCATCAAAGAAGGAAAAAAATATTTACGTTCGTTCAAACATGTCAAACGTTGAATAGCATAAATCATTAGGGCCTTTTTCAATCAGAACTTCAATAATATTCAAGGCGGACGATTGCATTCTCTTTTAAAACGTATTGGAACGAGAGTACCCAAACATGCACTCGCGCGCCAGAGTCGTATCGGCCATCCGCTTATGACCAACGTTCCAAGTCTCTTGTTCGGTCAGTTTTCACAGTAGAAGACTCAAACCACTTTGTAAAGACTGGTGACATCTAGTGGATGGCGTAGGAAGTGCTCAATGATTAATACGTCCCTGTGTGTTTCAATGGCATAGGCTTAAAAGTAATTCAACACATCAGGTATCCACTTCCTGTCAGAATTTGTCACAGGGTTTTGACTGCCATATGAGTTCTGTTATACTTACAGACACCATTCAAACAGTTTTAGAAAATTCAGAGTGTTTTCTATCCAAATCTGTTAATAATATGCATATCCTAGCTTCTGAGTTGGTGTAGGAGGCAGTTAAAAATGGGCATATATTTTTTTCAAAATTCTCAATACTGCCCCCTATCCCCAACAGGTTCGTTTTTGCTTGTAAGCAGGAATCAGGAGGATAGTGTTATGGTCAGATTTGCCAAATGGATGGTGAGGGAGAGCTTTGTATGCATATCTGTGTGTGGCGTAAAGGTGGTCTAGAGTTTTTTTCCCCTCTGGTTGTAGATGTAACATACTGGTAGGAATGAGGTAAAATGTATTTAAGTTTCCTGTATTAATGTCCCCGGCCACTAGGAGTGCCGTCTCTGGATGAGCATTTTCTTGTTTGCTTATGGCTTTATACAGCTCGTTGAGTGCGGACTTAGTGTCAGCATTGGTTTGTGGTGGTAAATAGATGGCTATGAAAAATATAGATGAAAACTATCTTGGTAAATAGTGTGGTCTATAGCTTATCATGAGATATTCTACCTCAGGCTAGCAAAACCTTCATTAATATTAGATTTCATGCACCAGCTGTTATTTACAAATAGACATAGACCGCCAACCCTAGTCTTACCGGAGGCAGCTGTTCTGTCTTGCCGATGAACGGAAAACCCAGCCAGCTGTATGTTATCCATGTCGTCATTAATCCATGACTCTATGAAACATAAGATACAGATACATAAGATATTACAGTTTTTAATGTCCTGGTGGCAGGATAGTCTTGATCGGAGCTCATCCAGTTTATTCTCCAGTGAGTGCACGTTGGCTAATAGGACTGATAGTAGAGGCGGGTTACCCACTCGCTGTTGGATTCTTACAAGGCACCCCGACCTACGACCCCTATATCTCTATCTCTTCTTCATGCGAATGACAGGGATTTGGGCCTTGTCCGGTGTCTGAAGTAAATCCTTTGCGTCCGACTCGTTAAAGAAAAAACCTTTGTCCAGTACGAGTTGAGTAATCGCTGTTCTGATATCCAGAAGCTCTTTTTGGTCATAAGAGACGGTGGCAGAAACATTATGTACAAAATAACTTACAAATAACGCACAATAGCACAATTGGTTAGGAGCCCGTAAAACGGCAGCCATCTCCTCCGGCGCCAATTATTAATTAATTTGTCTGCAGTAAAGTTACCTTGATGAAAGAAGAGGGAACACATATGCTGCAGGGAGCGCTACTGAAGGAACAGTCTGGCAACAGCAGAGAGCAGAGAGATGGAAGAAAACCCAGCAGATAGAGAGGAGAGGAGAGGGGGGAGAGATAGAGAGAGGGGGGGGGGGTAGGATCTATGTAGCTGTTTCATGCAAGGTGTGAGAGAGAAACCAAAACCCCAGTGCTCCAATGCTCAACATTCAGGATCAGGTTTCCCTTGCCCTTTTCTGGAAAGGGGGCAGAGAAGAAGAGATGAGATGGAAGAAGAATGGAGATTTGCTGGGTATTAAAGAGCTCAGGACTGGTGTAGAATACCACCTGAGTTTTTGGCAAGGCCGCCGTGGGGTCCTGAGAGGGCTACCCCATCAGCTGCCCTTCTTCACGTCTGTTTGCCAGGAGCTGTCGATAAGTCTCACATGCACTCAGCTTAAAGGGGAAGAGAAGAAAAGAGTGAAATAGGACTCTTCCTGTCCGTTAACATTGCCAGAGGCTTCGTTAAGAGAACCTGTGAAATCAGTTTAATAGGCTGACATCACCCCTGGGCCTCAGTGACCTGCCCCTCTAGTAGAGACATGCCTCCTCTCCTCTCCTCTAATTTTGACACTGAGAGATAGGAGTGTGATGTGTTGCTTCATCCATGTTTCAATAGAAGGGTTAATCTCCATCCCCTTGATGGTGATCCCAGGTATGTCCCTCCCCTCTTGTGTCCTATTTTCTTATATTATTTAAAACAATTTAACTAGGCAAGTGAGTTAAGGACTAATTCTTATTTACAAGGATGGCCTACCCCAGGTGACACTGGGCCAATTGTGCCCTATGGGACTCCCAATCAAGGCTGGATGTGATACAGCCTGAGTCAAACCAGGGACTATAGTGTCACGTCTTGGACTGAGATGCAGTGGCTTAGAGCCCTGCGCCACTCGGGAGATCGTTGGCCCATTGGTCTGATGCCATTATAACAGACTAAAAGAAAAGGACTGCTCAGATTCAAATCTGTTTTACACACTCATTTTTGCACATAGATCAATGAGCTACTGAAGCACCAGTATGTTTCTGCTTAGAAATAGAAGAGCAGTATAATGGGAGGACTTTCCTGACTCCACTTGAATCCGCCTGACATTTCTGAATAGTATAGTGTGATCTCCTGCTAGGGACGGCTGCTGAAAGGGAGATCGCTTGTGCACACCTTATTTATTCTCTTTCTCCTCTTTAGACGTTAATTAAAGCATGGAACGTGACGTTAATGTGCATACCGGCTGTTTGAACCAAGGTTCACAGGTCAGCCATTTTAATAGAGAAGTTCAAGCCTTTCTCAAAGGGATTGCAGCCCAACGCCTCCATTAATGCAGAGCAGGAATGTTGCCATAAAAAAGGACTTCCTCATTTAAGGCGTCCCTTAGAGCCTTGAGGAGCGTTACAATTAGATCCCTACACAAGTTCCCCTCATTTTGAATGGTCGGACATATTTCATCTTGTGTTATGAATAATGTGACTGACAGGAGGAAATCACAGTTGTTGTAATGTAATTGTGTGTGTGTGAATGTGTGCTTGCACATGTATACTTTGGATAGGGTTTCTGTTATATGGCTGTTTCTGTGGGTTTTTTTTCCTGGATATTGTACTGCACATGATTGTGTGTGAATGTGGAATCAATTTAGTTACTGGATGTTGTACATGATTGTGTGTGAGTCTCTGTTCTGTATCTGTGTCCATGCTGACACTGACTGTGCTGCTAGTGGTGCTGCTGCTGCTGCCCATGGCTGTAGGCAGGCCTTGGGGGAGAGCATGGTCTATCCTGCTGGGGATGAAAGCAGGAGGCATCTGGCTCCAGTCGAGCCTCCAAAAACTCAAAGTACCCTAAGATCCCCCTCCTAGTTTAAGCCAAACAAGCTGGACTAATCCCAAGTATCAGGGGATGCTCTGTCAAAACTAGCAGCAGGGCCCTAAGGCAAGTCCGCCCGGTGAGCAGTGAAGGGCTGGGTAGAGAGAGAGGCCCATACATTAACATAATTCCTCTCGGTAGTGAGCTGGTGAGCTGCTGGACTGAGCATAGGGGCACACTAACACACTAGGGGTTTGGGCTGAGCGAGGGGGGCTAGGGGGGTCTAGGGGGCATGAAATAAAGAGGGGCATGCTGTAGTGTAGACCAACTTGCTGATGGGATAGCAGATCTGTGTCTGTCTGGCTGACTCTTGCTCCTCTGACTTATTTGTAGCTGCTTATACATGTGCAATAGCAGCCTCCGAAATAAGGTTGATTCTTGCTTGGTTTCTATCATGCTCTGATCTGATTATGTAGGCCTATGCCATGGGCCTGTAACTTCACCTACCTTCATGTCTCAGCAGTGTATCTATTTTGGAGTGGCTCTTCCTGTATGTGTAGTTGGTATTGCTACACTCTTAGAAAAGGGTTGTTTGGCACCCCCATAGGATAACTCATTTTGGTTCCAGGTAGAACCCGATTGGGTTCCATGTAGAACCCACTGTAGAAAGGGTTCTACATGGAACCCAAAAGGGTTGTACCTGCAACCAAAAAGGGTTCTTCAAAGTGTTCTCCTATGGGGACAGCCAAATAACCCTTTCATTTCTAAGAGTCTAGCTACAACAAGAGGAAGGCTAGCTTTTAAGTGGGTCATCAGTAGAGATAAGCTACTTAATATGCTACATGCAATTGATTTCCATGTAGCATACCTGTATTTGCACATATTTGAATACCTCTATTGATTTCCTATTCAATAATTGACATGGATGCGCTACCTCTTGAACATTTGAATTTTCTTAACCAGTGAATGTGATTTTCTGGTTCATGGTCTGGCTTGTTTGTTCACCCACAGTCACCTCTTAACATTCTAATATAGGAATGTAGTGAAACAGTGTTTCTCTTTGTCAATATAGTGAGTCATTTAATTCTGCATTTGCACAAATACTCAGTGAAACAAAACCAATGAAGTGGCAGTATGTGTAAAAAGCATGAGCTGGCGTACACCCAGAGAAAATTATTTTGTGTTGAGGTGCTGACTAACAGTGAATAAAATGTAAGCTATAAAAACAAAGAAAGAGAGTCGCTCACTCTGCGTATATATAAATTCACAGTCATTTATTGGGTAAAATACTAACGTTTCGGCTTCACTGTGGCTTTTTCAGGGTCTGAAGAAGACACAGTGATTCGGAAACGTTGGTGTTTTACCCAATAAATGACTGGGAGTTTATATATACACTACCAGTCAAAAGTTTGGACATACTTACTCATTCAAAGGTTTTTCTGAATTGTTTTACTATTTCGTACATTGTAGAATAGTGAAGACATCAAAACTATGAAATAACACATATGTAATCATGTAGTAACCAAAAAAAGTGTTAAACAAATCAAAATATATTTTATATTTTAGATTGTTCAAAGAGGCCACCCTTTGCCTTGATGACAGCTTTGCACACTCTTGGCATTCTCTCAACCAGCATCACCTGGAATACTTTTCTAACAGTCTTGAAGGAGTTCCCACATATGCTGAGCACTTCTTGGCTGCTTTTCCTTTACTCTGCGGTCCAACTCATCCCAAACCATCTCAATTGGGTTGAGGTCAGGTGATTGTGGAGCCCAGGTCATCTGATGCAGCACTCCATCACTCTCCTTCTTGGTCAAATAGCCCTTACACAGCCCTTACACAGGAGGTGTGTTGGGTCATTGTCCTGTTGAAAAACAAATTATAGTCCCACTAAGTGCAAACCAGATGGGATGGTGTATCGCTGCAGAATGCTATTGTAGCCATGCTGGTTAAGAGCGCCTTCTAAATAAATCACTGACAGTGTCACCAGCAAAGCACCCCCACACCATCACACCACCTCCTCCATGCTTCACGGTGGGAACCACACATACGGAGATCATACGTTCACCTACTCTGCATCTCAGAAAGACATGGCGGTTGAAACCAAAAATCTCAAATTTGGACTCCTCAGACCGAAGTACAGATTTCCACCAGTCTAATGTCCAACACTCGTGTTTCTTGGCCCAAGCAAGTCTCTTATTATTATTGGTGTCCTTTAGTAATGGTTTCTTTGCAGCAATTCGACCATGAAGGCCTGATTCACGCAGTTTCCTCTGACAGTTGATGTTGAGATGTGTCTGTTACTTGAACTCTGTGATGCATTTATTTGGGCTGCAATTTCTGAGGCTGGTAACTCTAGTGAACTTATTCTCTGCAGCAGAGTTAACTCTGGGTCTTTCCTTCTTGTGGCAGTCCTCATGAGAGCCAGTTTCATCATAGCACTTGATGGTTTTTGCGTCTGCACTTGAAGAAACGTTCAAAGTTATTGAAATGTTCCGCATTGATTGACCTTCATGTCTTAAAGTAATGATGGACATGCATTTCTCTTTGCTTATTTGGGCTGTTTTTGCCATAATATGTACTTGGTCTTTTACCAAATAGGGCTATCTTCTGTATACCACCTCTATCTTGTCTCAACACAACTGATTGGCTCAAACGCATTAAGGAAAGAAATTCCACAAATGAACTTTTAACAAGGCACACCTGTTAATTGAAATGCATTCTAGATGACTACCTCATGAAACTGGTTGAGAGAATGCCAAGAGTGTGCAAAGCTGTCAAGGCAAAGAGTGGCTACTTTGAAGAATCTCAAATACAAAATATATTTTGATTTGTTTAACACTTTTTTGGTTCCTACATGATTCCATAGGTGTTATTTCATAGTTTTGATGTCTTCACTATTATTCTACAATGTAGAAAATAGTACACATTTAAAAAAACACTTGAATATGTAGGTGTCCAAACTTGACTGGTGCTGTATATAGATGACCTCTAGTGGAACCATAATGGGAATAGTCCAGGCCATGTCATAATGAATATCAACATCACTATTATCACTAGCCTTTATTAAAGCACTTTATCACCTAGCACACTCATTCTAATACTGAGCTTGAGGAGGTTGTCCAAATAGTAGTAGTAATAGCAGTAACACTTATAGTAGGGATGGCAGTACATATTGTTGACGTAGTGGTGGCAGTAATAGTCATAGTACGATTTGCAATAGCAGTGGTTATTGTGGTAGTGGTTATTGTGGTAGTGGTTATTGTGGTAGTGGTAGTGGAGGTGATGACTGTGGTAGTGATAGTGGTTTATTGGTTCCCCATTAGCTTCTGACGAAGCAGCAACTCTTCTTCCTGGGGTCCTCACAAAACACAAAACATGACAGGTAGCAATACACTGATAGACAAGGAGAGTTACACAGATTTAAAACACAACCATATACAAACAATAAGAATAGTACCAACAATACAACAAACAATAAGAATAGTACCAACAATACAACAAACAATAAGAATAGTACCAACAATACAACAAACAATAAGAATAGTACCAACAATACAACAACATAAATGATCTGTGTGTTAGCGTGTCTATGTGTGTGTGTTTGTGTGTATGTCCCGTCACAGTCCCCGCCGTTCCATGAAATGTTGTTTCATCTTTTTATTAAGGTAATTTAGCTGTTTAGCTGCGATCACGGCTCTTTATAATACTGTGTGTTGCTGTGAATTCATTTTGGACTTGGGGACTGTAAAGTGGTGGTGACGATAGTGGTGGTGATGGTAGTGGTAGTGATAGTGGTGGTGATGGTAGTGATAATGGTGGTGATGGTAGTGATAGTGGTGGTGATGGCAGTGATAATGGTGGTAATGGTAGTGGTAGTGATAGTGGTGGTGATGATAGTGGTAATGGTAGTGGTGGTGATGGTAGTGGTAGTGGTGGTAATGGTAGTGATAATGGTGGTGATGATAGTGGTAGTGATAGTGAGGTGATGATAGTGGTAGTGATAGTGGTGGTGATGTTAGTGATAATGGTGGTGATAAATATAGTAGTGATAGTGATATGCTTATCCAAAAGGTGGTTGAAACAGCGAATCACTTCCCCTCTGCCGCCAGCCCTGCTAGTCCTGCTGGGATTGTGTTTGGAGCGGATCCAGTTGATTATCTTTTCAGCCCACTGTCACTCATAGGGAGGCAGGTTTCTGGGCCCAATTATCTTTGATAAACCGGCCATGGAGGCTGGATGTGATCAATGAGGCCGATGCCAGCGTCGATACGCTCCGAGTCAGGCCTATTGATCAACTGACGCGCATAGACAGGCGTTGTGAGCTGTATAATGTCAGCAGGGATGGAGGTGGGGGGGGTGGTGGAGGAGCAGGGAGGCATGGTGTAGTGCGAGGACCTCAGGTGTGCAGCGTCAGGGGGAAGAGAAGAGGTGACAGTGTGCTGTGCCAGGAGCCCCAGGGGAGTGGGGAGCGGGATCAGGACCTGCCCTGACTCCCAGCAGCACACGGCATGGCAGCAGGGTGACGAGCAGCCTGGCCTGGCAGCCCCTCCCACCACCACCCCCGCCATCCCCACCTCCACAACCGCAATTAAAAGTCTGGCTCAGTCACAGGCTGGAGCGCAATAAAACACAGCACACAACAACCCTCTCACCTTACGCCCAGGGACTGGGGAAGCACACACACACACACACACACACACACACACACACACACACACACACACACACACACACACACACACACACACACACACACACACACACACACACACACACACATTCACACACATGCACACACACGCACACACACACACAAATGAGCACTCTTTCTTGTTCAGATAGACATATTCTCCCAGCACAGCTATACATAAATACATGCTCACACAAGAACACCCCCACCCTCCCTCCCCCATCTCTAAATCTGTTTTCCATTCTCTGAGCTAGTTTCCTAAGCTGTGGCGTCGTCTCAATAATGATGGATGATTATTGCTCTCAGATTGCTTGATGATATATGCACTGGTTAAAACTAAAGGCCCAATCGTTTCACTTAAGTAACCTTTCTCTACATCATTTTGAGTGTGAAACTAATAATGTGTGTTTCATGTGACAGACTGGAAATGAAAGGATGTTTTACATGCTGAGACACAGCTATTCTATGTCTTCAGAAAGAGGTTGGTGTTCTATATGTCTCTAAACAGAAGAAGCATGGGCTGGGCTTCATAACATATACTGTAAACATTGAATAATGCAGCCATTCATGTAATTGGTTGATAAGATGTCCCCTGCTTACCAATCCAAGAAAAATTGAAATTGAAACAATTCTTTATTTTTATCAGCCTGGTAAGGACATTTGAAAGATTTATGTAGATACACATATTGGTCCCGCAGGTTTGCGTGTGTGTGTGTGCGTGTTCATGCATTTGCATCTGTGTGTTTTAGAGATAGAGAAACTGACCTTGATTTATCAAGCTTGCACATGTGTATAGTTTGTGTGCAACCATTTCATTGGGTGTGCAATCATTTTAGCAGCAAGAAAGCTGAAGCAGCAAAAAAACATTACTTATTTTAATCATCAATAAGTGTTTTCCATATTATCATTGAATTAGTTTAATAATATTTATAATCTTTATGATAATTATTTTGCATAAATTTGAATATAATTTATTAATTCACACATCCATTCAACAGGTAAACCGAAATATATATGCCTTTTTAGAAATATGTGTTTGCATATGTCTGTAGTTGATTAGGTTCTTTCTCTAAAATATTAGAAATCTGTCAGTTTAGCATAATTTTAACATTATGTCATTTGATAAACTTTAACATTATGTCATAACGTCATTTAACAGACGGGCTTATCCAGAGAGACTTACAGTTAGTGCATTCATCTTCAGATAGCTAGCAGAGAAATCCACATATCACAGTCATAGTAAGTCCATTTTTTCTCAATAAAGTAGCTATCCGCAAAGTCAGAGCTAGTAAGGAGGAAAAGAGTCATGTGCGAGTGTTAGTTCACAAAAGGCTTTTTTTCCATTTTTTTTTCCAATAAATTTGAATGAACATAGAGTAAGTACTAATTTTGTTCATATTGATAGATGAGGCCTGTTGAGAGGGAGGGTGCTATAGGAAGAAGAGAAAGGGGGGAGACAGACTAGAGAAGATAGAGTACGGGTTAGGGGCAATGGAATGATAGCGAGAGAGAGAGAGAGAGAGAGAGAGATAGGAAAAGAGAGAGAGAGAGAGATGGGGAAAGAGAGAGAGCGAGAGAGATGGAGAGACTGAGAGATGGGGAAAGAGAAATGTATTTTACCTAATTTCTCCCTGGCTGGGGCAGACATTAAACTAAGTGAAAATCTCTCATCCTCTTCAAGAAACAGAAGTCCCTACTAGCACTCATGCAAATGCTACACATACACAAAAACAGATCTGAAATGAATCTCTCTTCTTCCAGTTTTTGCTGAAGGCAGTCCCCCCCAGCTTGAGTCTTGCTTCTTCTGGCATCAGAAAAATTAATTAGCTGTTTGTCATCCCAAGTTGAACTGGGGGAATTGGTGCAAGAGACACACAGCAGACAAACTACACAATGGATGGGAGTGGCTGACAGGCAGGCGGGCAGCTGGTGGCAGGCAGAGCAGAGGGGGGTGGGAGGTACAGTCACACTGCAGGTGTTACCAGGAAGATCCTCCCCTCATCAGCCCTGCCTGCAGCAGAACAGCCCAACCTGAACACTGAACACTGCCTGGCTGCTGCAGCCCTTGTCTGGAAAGTAGAACAGTGCAGAGGCAGCTCATTGTGCTGGTAAGATGGCGTGGAGGGACACATGTTAATTATTATTACAGAGGGACAGGTGCTACTGTTCTATTGAGCTCCAGGAAGACAATCCACCGTGGCCATGGCACGTCCTTTCCCTCAGGGTAGGATAGAGCCGGAGAAGAGAATTCGCTGCCAGCAAGTGATAGCGGGGTGGGCCAGTGTCTATATATAACATATTGAGTGACACTGTCAATAAGATATTGCAGTCAGTGACAACACTGTCTGTCATGACCTGCTGAGGACACTGAGGACAGGAATGATCTGCTCATCTGAGAGCTACAGTATTGAGTGCCACAAGACCCGTACGAAAGACCCTTCAAAGCACTCAGTATAAGTCCAGGCAAGAGTCTAAGAATAGGTGCCCTCTGTAGATGCTAGACCACAGGCCAGTGTCTCTCAACATGTAGGATTATGCTGACCTGTCACTTAGATTGTTAGCTGACATTGCTTTATGCTGTTCTCAAGAGTCAGTTCTAATGCAAGAAGTGCTCCAAGGATGAGCACCATAGCTTGCAAGTCCCTGGTAATGAAAATTGTTGAGAGACTGTGCAAGGTATCTGTCCATACCCTGGTTACAAGGCTGGTGCAATGCTCATTCTCACAGTGGCTGGTGTGTTGTGTTGCTTGAGGCTGGTGGTGTATTGTCCTGTGTGTGTAGTTTTGTTATGTGTGTCTAGTCCCCAGGCAGACCCATGGCTCCAGGGGAACAGCTGAAGCTGGGGTTGGGTTGGTTGGGGCAAGACACCCAGGCCCCTGGGCTCCCTCTCTTTCACCGTTCCCCATATGGTCCTACAGCGCCTTCCAGCTCCCCAGGGGCCTGTTAGCGCCGCACCACACAGCCCCAGCTCTGTCCCCTTCCCCCCACCCCTCACCCTCTCTCACCCCTGCGCTGGGGCCCACTCTCTCTCACCCCCGTCCTTCTCTTTTGTGTTTCTCCTCTTTTTCTGATTCTCAAGATCACCCCGGATTATGTTTAGAAATGAACCAGATCAATCTCTATTCTCTCCTTCTGTTCTCACTCTGAATGCTGTTGCGTCCCTCCTCCCTCCTCCTCTCCGCTCCACCTCTTTCTCCTCACTTCCTCCACCCTTTAATTGATGTGTCTTTTCGGGCCTCTCCCTGCCTGCCCTCATCTGTGTCTTATTTCTCCGGGCTGTGCCCTGTTATATGGTGTGGCGTAGTTAATACATGGATTTATGGGTCCCATTAGATGTATGAATGATCTCCTTTTTCCGTTCCACAGGAAACTCTTCAGACTCGGAGCCCTGTGTGTTTCCCGTCCCTCCGTCCGTCCGTCTGCAGCAGACAGGTAGAGTGATCAGGTCTGGTTTATATGTGTCACTCCCTCTCAGAGAGCCCAGTCCCCTGAACTTCATGGAGGCTCCTGTCTCTTTAAGAGTGATTTAGGCTCCCCAGGCTGGGGATAATGTTGCGCTGTCCCCTCTCTGGACCCGTCCCTTTAAAACTCACCACACTTTATCTCCACCAGCACAGTCCCAAGTGTCATTGAATCAGCTGTCACTACCTCTTAGGGATTACCTGTGATTTATATAGGAACCGAGAACACTATTTCACACAAGTAATCAAACAGATCATAAAATGTCAGTTGGGGATTTTTGCTGTTTGGTTACATTATGTCAAGAGTTGGAGTTATAGGCAGAGTAATAGCAATGGCTTTGACATGTGTGTCTACATTTATTGTGCACAGATTTTCTTCAGCTCACAAATATGATGTGATTCTGCACCTGAGCTGATGTCCGTGTCTCTTTACGACACATCCTGAATGTACCCAATACTGTATAGCATCCACTGAGATGGTATATATACATTTATTTATTGCTTAGGGAAGAGTTCGCTCATACAACAAAATTGTTTGTTCTGCATGAGCGCACTCAAATACCTTCTCCCCAAAATCACACTATTAGATCTTAAAGTTGTTGTTTTGGGGAGCAGTTTTTTCTGATAACGCTGAAAACATTTTGAGGACTGTTAGCCTCATACTTCATACTTCATATGTGAAATCCACGGTCAGTGTGAAAAACATTAGGAACTCCTTCCTGATATTGATTTGAACCCCCTCTTGCCCTCAGAACAGCCTCAATTCGTCAGGGCATGGACTCTACAAGGTGACTAAAGTGTTCCACAAGGATGCTGGCCCATGTCGACTCCAATGCTTCCCACAGTTGTGTCAAGTTGGCTGTATTTCCTTTGGGTGGTGAACCATTTTTGATACAAACGGGGAACTGCTCAGCGTGAAAAACTCAGCAGCGTTGCAGTTCTTGACCCACTCAAACCGGTGCGCTTGGCACCGAATACCATACCCCATTCAAAGACACTTAAATATTTTTTCTTGCCCATTCACCCTCTGAATAGCACACATACACAATCCATGTCTCACTTGTCTCAAAGCCTCAAAATCCTTCTTTAACCTGTCTCCTCCCCCTTCATCTACACTGATTGAAGTGGACTGAACAAGTGATATCAATAAGGGATCATAGATTTCACATGGATTCACCTGGTCAGTCTATGTCACGGAAAGAGCAGTTCCTAATGTTTTGTACACTCAGTGTAAGTGTATTATTATCAAATTAATTTACTATTTTGAATACAAAGAAAAACGTTCTACGATTTACAATAGTAGTCCACATATTGAGTGCTAGCGCCCTCTATTGATCAGACAGGAATGGTATGATAACTGGTCTACATGGTATTAAAAGCATGTTGGAACATAACGTCTCATATCTGTAATCTATCACATACTCTGAGACATATTTCATTAGATCTAGAAAGTACTGTGACAGTGTCTACATGGGTAAGGACCATGTGTTATAAGAAGGCTGTGGTCTGCATCTAAAAGGTTGTCAGCTGTGTGTGGTAAGAAAGGATAGTACAGTTCTGGAGTCTGTATTGACTTGGTGTGTAGAAGTCATCATATGCTGGGTATTATAAGGCCTTGTATGGCGTAGCAGGGCTGTCATATATGCTGGGGTCTACCAGGGCTGTCATATATGCTGGGGTCTACCAGGGCTATCATATATGCTGGGGTCTACCAGGGCTGTCATATATGCTGGGGTCTACCAGGGCTGTCATATATGCTGGGGTCTACCAGGGCTATCATATATGCTGGGGTCTACCAGGGCTGTCATATATGCTAGGGTCTACCAGGGCTGTCATATATGCTAGGGTCTACCAGGGCTGTCATATATGCTGGGGTCTACCAGGGCTGTCATATATGCTGGGGTCTACCAGGGCTGTCATATATGCTGGGGTCTACCAGGGCTGTCATATATGCTGGGGTCTACCAGGGCTGTCATATATGCTGGGGTCTACCAGGGCTGTCATACAGTTTGCTGCAGTCAGTCTGGTTTCGGCCGGGTGTGTTATGTCATATGTTTGGAGTCAGCTCTGTGTTGTGTTCCATGTCTGCATGGCCTTAGCGGCGGAAGTCCATTGCCCTGGAAATCCTCCTGCTCTGCCACTTTGAAACTCAATCTCTCAGGGTGCCTTGTTGTGTCTTTAAAGTGGTATATCCTCCCTGCACTCACGCTGTCATCGAGTGGCTCTCTCTCTCCTCTCTCCCTCTCTCTGTTTCCAGCTCCCCTCTTCTCTCTGTTCCATGTGTGTGCAGGGCTCCAGTCAAGCATGCAGCTGGCCGTCTCTCCTCCGCCCAGCTCTCCACTCCTCTGGGGTAAGACTCTGCAGGGGGGTGGGGCTCTGGATCCAGCTGAAAGAAAGGCAGCCAGATCAAGGACAAGAAATACTGGTGGATCCCCCCACCCCTTACTCCCCTCTCTCCTCGTCCCCTCTCTCTCTCTCTCTCTCTCTCTCTCTCTCTCTCTCTCTCTCTCTCTCTCTCTCTCTCTCTCTCTCTCTCTCTCTCTCTCTCTCTCTCTCTCTCTCTCTCTCACTCTCTGCTTCCCTGCATCTCTTGTCTCTCTCTCTCAGCTGGTCCACTGCTATTTCTTGCTGGCGACTGTTTGTCCTAGCTATTTTCAGATGCTCTGTCTGCAGAGAAATGAGAAGTGTCTGTTTCATGTCGAGGGTAGGCTGCATGTTTATTGCGGACAGAGCCTGCCTGTGTTAAGAAATAAGCAACTTCAGTAAATCATCACCAGGTATCACGATATTCCTCTACCCAGGAAAGGCAGTCACTGTGGCGGATGGTATTTTCAGTCTAAGTTTCAGTCTTGGTTCCTTCTAGTAAATCGTGTATGAGTAAAGGAGCGGTTGAGCTTTGTCTCTGTCCACTGGGCACACACTGGTTGAATCAACGTTGTTTCAAAATTGTCAATTTAAATACAATGACTTAACCTGAATAACATAATCATCAGAACTATGTATACGTTTTAATTGCATTGAAAATTCCACATAGAAATATAAAAATTATTTATCATCCTGTACTCAAATATTGTCTGGTTGAAATTGTGTGGAATTTCATATTTGATTAGACATTTTATTTGACCTTGTTTCAATGTTGATATTAAAATGATATCTTTAAATCAACGTCATGTCATCGACCCAAATGAAGAGGTATATTGAAATAACATTTTAAGCCACAATTCCTGCCTGAAAAGTGACTCCTACTGGTATAGATGGGGTAATGCACTTCAGTGAGAACAAGTCTACCTTTCCAGATGCCTACCTCTATATACGCTGCTTAGTATTGGAAACAGGCTGTGTTGGTTTCAGCTGAGCTATCATGTCAACACATTTAGACATTGATCAGCTTCCAAACTCATTTGTGTAGACTCCCTAAATAACATTGAATAGCTGAAAGTAACTCCTCCAGTGGCATGTATTCATGGATGCCAAAGGAAGCCAAGCTTCCCCCAAAAATGTACCAAGACAAAAATAAAACAAAAACATATCAAATCATTTATGCTTCGTCTCTCTGTGATTCAGAATCTTCCTTCAATTCGCAAGAAGCTGAACATATCTCACCGGAGATAGCATCAGTGGGAGCGAAACAGTGCCCCTTTGTCTCTGTATGTTTAAACCATCTATCTGAGGCTGTCTGGTCAAAAAGACTATGATAATGTTGCAGCTCGCAGCATTGATTGCAAGGGAAGCAAGCGAGCACTTGGCCTCCCTTGATAAAAAAATTGACAATAAAAGCCAATCAGCGTTGAGATAAATTGAGCGAGCTTTACTGTTAACGGTCCTGGCGCACCAAAAAAATCCAAACGTCATTTGAAAGAAAGCAACTTGAATTGTTGCATCTCGATGTGTTGTTGTCCTCCGGTGGCTAGCTAGCTAGCCAGCTAAAATTGTCCCTTTCCTAAATTAGACATGGATGGAGATAGGGATTTGGACTTGTGGTTTTATTAATTCTCCGTACTGGCCAATAACTATAACGCCAATTCTGATCCAACCATTAATTTATACATTGTGCCCCTGGCCTGAGAGGACGGAAGTTCAATATGTAGCTAAATGTAGAAAGCTAATGTTAACTAGCTAACGTTGCCCATGAAAGGAAGTTAGGCTACAACAAAAACTGAAAGCGTGTATTGTATGACAGAGTGAGAGACCGTTTCGTCAAAATAAAAGAGAGGAGGATGGCATTGGTGCTTCTCTACAAGCAGGATGAGTCAACAGGTTTTTCCTACATACTCACACACACGCACACACACACACACTGTAAGGGGTGCGTAACTGGTGACAGGGAAGTCAAAGGCAGGAGAGCAGAACTTGGTGAATAACCGGGGCAGTTTAATATATAAAACTAACGGCATACAAAATAACAAACACATGGGTACAAAACCCGTAGCGCACCAGTAACACATAGCACAAGTACTTACAATAAACAATTCCCGACAAGGACATGGGGGAAACAGAGGGAAAATATACAACATGTAATTAGGGAATTGAAACCAGGTGAGTGTGAACACAAGACAAAACAAATGGAACATGAAAAATGGATCGGCGATGGCTAGAAGACCGGTGACGTCGACCGCCGAATACCGCCCGAACAAGGAGAGGAACCGACTTTGGCAGAAGTCGTGACACACACATGCACACACACACACACACACACAGAAATCAGTACCATGGAGAGCCACATCATATTTAGCTTACGTTGATTGTACTAAGTTGTTTTTGGTATCTTTTAGTCACTGTATTCAGACTAAGCAGAGGTGATTTGATGATGTTAAAGTGGTGCTGGAATAGTGAAGGCAGCTCCTGTTTTCTTTGCGACTTGCGGTAACTCTCTGTGGTTCTAAATCAATAGTTGTTTAGTAGTCCGAAAATGTCTGTAGGTCATGTAACTGTTTGTTACATGCAATATGCTTTGTGGACTTCATAGGACAGAGGTTGCTCTCTGGTTTTGGGATGAAACAAAGGTGTGGTTGAATTTATTCTGCCACTGTGTCTTCTAATTGTCTCGGCCTTTAGGTCTATATATCACGGTGTCAAGGCATATGAACTAACAGGTTATAGAGCAAACAACGCAATTATCACAACACATAGGTTGTAATATGGCTTTATTTCCTGGTTTGGCTTCCCCAGTGATTTTACCCAAACACCACTACTGGACTCCTGTAACTTTTCTGACACAAGCTGTATGTGAAATTAGATTGTATTTAAGTTGAAGTTTTACCCTCATTTTAAGATGGTTGAAATGAGATGAAAACTGTACTGGTTGATGACTTAGATTCCACGTCACAATAGGTTGACAAATGACATTGAAACAACGTTGATTTAACCAGTGTGGGTCCAGTGGATGGGTGCAATGCTTCATGTGGTACTGAGCCATGTGCTACTGCCTCACGCATGAACATAATTCTTCTTATTCATTTTCTATTTCACTCACTCTGTTCTTCCATTCATTCTTTTTCACACTTTTCACCCTCAGCCTGTACTCTCTACTCCTCTCTTGCACCATTCCATTTGCAAGGTGTGATATTGCTTTAATTGAGCAGAAACGTGAAAAGATCAGACATATCTCGGGGGATTAGAGGAAAGCTTGGAGTTTGTGCGACTGGCAGCCTGTGTTTGGAGCAAGAGGTCTGCTGGGAATTAATGTAGTTAGTGTGACCTTTGACCTGGCGGGCTGTTGATGTGGAAGGCAGCCAAGGGGGGTCCAACAGAACTCTTTTGTTAATCTCATTCAGGGCTCCCTGTGAAGCCCGGGCAGCAGGGGGAAGCTGGCAGGTCAGACCTGTGGAATGCCAGAGCTTTTTTCCCCTGTGCTTTGGAAACAGAGGTGGGCCCTGAACCAGCAAGACTCCTTTAGCAGGAGCTCCTCCACTCAGCTCGATCGACACTGACAGTTTCCTGGCTTAGGCTTGCCAACTGGCAGAGCAGTGAAGCAGGGGGACGAATGTGCTCCGTCAGGGCTGCAGAGGCCACAGCCATCAGGACAGCACCTCTAACACACCGCTATGCTACTGGAGGTTCACCGAGGCTCCAGAGATAGAGGCCCGCTGGCTGACTATAGTAACCATCTCCAGGCCCCCTGCAGCCCCTATCTTCTTCAACTCCACACTCAAACCTCACTCACCCGCATGCAGAGCTTATGATAGTACTAGTCATCGGGATGTTGAGTCAGTTGGAGACCGAGAAATATTGCTTCCTTACCATAGAACATGACAGAGCCCTGGCCTGGTGGTGTGAGAAGAAGAAGAAAATAAATGAACAGGATAACTGATCATACTTTGGGTTTTTGGCTTCCTTTACCAAATGTCTGTCTCCCTTTTAGGTGCAGCTGTGGGGTTTAGGGAAACCCTGACTGCAGACTACCCTCAGCCCTCTGCACCCCTCTGCCCCCTCTCCCTCACACTCCTCACATTCAGGAAATGAACCACTCAGCAACTGGGTGGGATTAGATTAGTTTACCTCTCCATTGGCTATAATGGCAACCGGCTGGAGACTAAGTGGTCATCTGTGGGACGCAGGGAGATAGAAAGGACACACCTTGTTTGATGAACACTCTAGCTACTCAAACCCAAATGGTTTGTGATTACACGCCTGACTGCACCACTGTCTGTTCTCTTGCACGCACACACACACACACACACACACACACACACACACACACACACACACACACACACACACACACACACACACACGCGATACATTTGGATATCTTAAATTCTATAACTTTATGTACAGCAGCTCTTACAAACAACGCTATGAGAGAGATTGATGTGTGCCAACAATGTGTTCCTTACAAAAGCTAGAGTGAAGTAAACAGGATGTACAGCAGGCATTGCTGCTCCTGGTCTCTGCTGCTCCCACAGTGCCAGTGCCAGTCAGCTGAGTGTGCTGCTCCTGGTCTCTGCTGCTCCCACAGTGCCAGTGCCAGTCAGCTGAGTGTGCTGCTCCGTGGCAATGGGGAAGTACCTGCCGGCCCTCACAATGGAGCTGCTGGGATTACAGGCCCTCCTCTGGAGAGTAGCTTGGCGGGGCGGCAGCCACAGTCTGTTTGGCACAGCAGACACCCCCCCCCCCCATACCCCTACACTCCCAACCCCTCTCACTCTGGCTGGCGTGGCTCTCTCCCAAACCCCAGACACACACACAACCCACCTGGGCCTGACTGGATGTATACACACACACCTCCTGCTCCACCACTCACTCTCCTTCTCTTCTCCCCACACTCCCTCTCTCTCTTTATCTATCTCTCTTTTTCCTTCCCTCTTCCCCCTCCTCTCTCTCTCTCCCTCTTTACTCTAGGCTGGTGCCCATGGACCAGTTTGCAGTTCTTCCTCCAATCTGCTCGTCGTTAGTGAGGGCAATTCTGGCATGTGGGCCCAGCTCTGTGATTTACCTGCAGTCCCTGTGTTTAACTCGCCCCATATGGGGAACAATGGCCCATAAAGATTCCTAAATGAGACTGGGGCTATTAGGGCAGGCCAGACCCCGGCCTGGCTCACTTTCATAGTGAAGGCAGAATAGAACCACTACCCTAGCTTTCATTTGGGCTAAACAGTGTCCTAGTGATGCTGTCTGTGTACAGTGTGAAGGAACATTCCATGTGACGGTTAGGTAAAGCACATTATTACAGTACTGTTGATGATGGTAGGATGTATGGTGTTGCCTACTTGCTGAGTGGAATGTGTGACGCTGAGCTGTGGTTGGCTCTGCTCTCAGCTCTGACAGATGGAGTTGTCCGTTGGATTCTGTCTGCAGTCTACTAGGCTATAGAACCATGGTGATTCATTGTACACACCTGGGTAGATGTGGTTCTACATTGGTCTTTTTATTACCCCCCCCCCCCACCGATACACACGTTGTGTACATTTGGTGATTTTAAATCCTCAAATTTAATTTCATGTTGCAAAAATCAAACATTTAGCAATGTTTGGGAAAGGATCACCAGTGTTAATGGCATCCAAGTCTGGCAAGCCAGCACTGTTCTGACTTACTTATCAGCTATTCATCTGTAGGTGTCGATTATTGTTGTTAGTTACATTAGCCAGACAGAGTAAAAAGAAGAAGAGATACAGTAGGTTCTCTCTTTCTTTCTCTCTCTCTCTCTCTCTCTCTCTCCCTCTCCCTCTCTCTCTCTCTCTCTCTCCCCTCTTTCTCTCCCTCTCTCTCTCTCTCTCTCTCTCTCTCTCTCTCCCCCCCCCTCTCTCTCTCTCTCTCCCCTGCCTTTCTCTCTCCCCCCTCTCTCTTTCTTTCCCTCTGTGTCCACTGTGTTGTGTCTGACTGAGGAAACAGGCCTTTATTACGGCCAGTAAATCCTGTGTGATTCTTCCTATAGCAGACTTCCTCCTTGGGAGTACATGGCTTTATGAAGGAGGGACGAGAAGCGAGCACCACGGGATGTTCACACTAAATAAACGTATATGTTTATACACAGCCGCTGAGTGGAGGAGCCAGTGGGGCGTGTAACAGTGTTAGGGGACCGCCCCTCGGGGGTTTATGACCAATGGGGCTGTAAAGATGTCATGCCCAACAACCGAGTGGACATCTTGTGGAGAGAGGGGTAAGAGGATCCTGCCTGAAATGTAAAAATGTCATCATGTGAAATGCAGCGGGAATCAGTGGGGATTCTATCTGCTCCTTGTCTTTTACTGGCTTCTGTAACAGCCTGGCCCCCTGCCGGATATCACAGCTAAACCTCTGACCTTAGCGTGTCCCTCAGTCTGCCCTGTGCCGGCCTGGGAAGAAGCGGTGGCCATGACACCTCCAGTTCTGCCCCCTTCTGCAAGCCAGCGCGGTGTTTCCTTTGTTTAACCCCTGACCTGAGAAAACAACACGTTTTCCAGAGTTCTGAGGCGGCCAAGGGGGAGGGGAAGTGTTTGGTTACAAATTAAATATGTGCGTGTCATCAGCCATAAATCGGTAGTCCCTCTAGCAGCGGTGCTACTGAAACGCCATGTGGTACCAGGGCTTTGACCATAAAGTTTTAAAGCCTCGCCTCCATCACCGCCTTTCAAAGGAGATCTGGCTGACGACTCGACACAGGGCAGGATGGATCCCAGCTGTCAGTAAAGAGGAGAGGAGAAAAGTAGAGAGGAGAAAAGAGGAGATGAGAGAGGAGGAGAGATGAGAGGGACATGTAAGAGCAGTGACATGGGACGGTGTACCAGCCTCAGCAGGCCTAGTGTACCAGCACGTAACGTAGTTCCTCCAACATGGACATGACCGTCTCTCTTCACTTTCTTTGCTGTTGTGACCGACGGACAGACGGACACACAGACTGTCATTCAGTAAGTCTATAATCCTGGGGATTTGAGCCCGGTAACGGTGTCGACAGTTAGACGACATGGACTGTTCCGCTCCAAAGTATGTGATAAGTGATCCTTATGTCATTTAATCTGAACGAGAATCATTCTTCAGTTATAACTCCTCTTTAGTCAAGAGATGAGTTTAAGGCATTGTTATTTGCCTAAACAACCACCCACACAATATGAACGTATTGCATAATAAGTATACGTACATATATGCCAATAATTGTGTGTGTGTCTGTGTGTTTATAGTTGGAGTATGTGTGTTGCTGCTGAGTGATGTGGGCCAGGTGTGAGTTGTCCCGCGAGACAGTGACAACGTGATGTGTTGGTGTGAGCATGGAGACCCTGAGGGAAACAAGGCCAGTCAGTCATTCCTGTGATGTGATAGTACTGCAGTGGGAAAGTCCCCTCTGGGACCTGGGGGGCGTTCCAAACTGATACAGACAGACATCACACCACTTAGGAAAGATACTGGAGCACTAGCATGGTAAATCTGCTTAGTGCTAACACAGAGCTACACTTGCTCCTTGGATTTCTACTGTTCAGCTACTAAAACTTTATTTGTCGTACATTGTTTTCATGGATACGTCTGTGTCAATTGCCTTTTTTCCCAAAGCAACTTTGAAAATCCTGAAACACATGAAAAACTCTTTGAATAGCTACTGATTTACAGACTCTTGGTAGCTCTTATAAATCTCTTGTCAAGTTTCTTGTCCTCTTTTGTCATGTAAAACGTGCAATCTCATCCTCAGCTCTGTTTACAAATCTTGCCCATATCTTTATAGAACACATCCTTTTAGAATTCCACGCTCCAGAGGTTTCCTCCTTCAAATATGTGTGCTGGATGAAAGTCCAAACAGGATTAGGCTGTAATCCCTCTCAATTGTTTGTGTCTCTTGGCCACTGGGAGGACCAACTCCTTAGGCAGACTCTTTTGGTCCTGCTCTGACTGAGAGAGGCTGAGAGGGAGAGAGGGAGGGAGGGAGAGAGGGAGAAGAAGGCAAGCAGGAAATGAGAAAAGGAGGACTAGAGAGAGGGAGAGAGAGAGAGACAGAGAAAGAGAGAGAGAGAGAGAGAGAGAGAGAGAGAGACTGGGCTGTCTGTGGCTGCTGGCTGGTAATGAGAGCAAGTAATAAAGTGGATGCATTCATGGACAACTGAAGCCAGCAATTAAGGAGAGAGGTAGCTAGCTAGCTTCAGTCAGCCACTCCGGATCTTTTAAATGTAAATACGGCCGCTTCCCTCAAAGTGCTCTGTGAGATATATTCCAGATGAAATCCCCATTCGCTAATGAGAGAGCTGTGATATTTCTCCATGAAGTAGAGGCACTTGCTTCTCCGCAGACAGTCAGAACCACACCAGGTCTCCTGTTGAAATGTTTTAATCAGGATGAAGGAACAGGGATTATGATATAACAGTGGTGGGGAGACAAACTCTTTCTCTCTGTTTCCCATATTAACACAGCCCTGTTTGATCTGAGCTGAGATCCACACTACTGTGACTCTTTTAATTAAGTATAGACTCCACGTTCTACATAGTAATAGCAAGAGCCAACATGTCACTAAGCGCCCTATATTAAATAATAAAAGAGTAGCACCACGACAATGAAAAGTAAGTCACAGTTTTTAAAGGCACAGAAGAAATAATAAGATAGCATTTTAAGTATATCTCTTGACAGAAAGCAAATTATGGTAATTTTGAAAGCAAAGATTTGCTATTCTGTAGCATTTGGTGTTTGCTGTAAGATCTTCTCTTACTGCCAGTAAATTGCTGTAGCCTTGATCAGATGATACGTACAGGCTGTCAGACGGGCTGCTTCCTTCTGCTGCTGCTTCATCCCCAGCTATGTGCCTGCCTGCCTGGGTTTTTAAGTCTCCTCCACGCCTCTCACCATCCTCACAACACTATCTAAGCAGAGGGTCAGGTCAGTACACAACGCTGCTTCTGATAAGATAGTCATGAAGCCAGCATCATTCTGCTGCCCACTAACAAACAACAGCTTGACTCGCAATATTGTTGTCTTGTTTGTTTGTAAGGAGGAAGAGACTCACTTGGCAGCACACCAATTCAAATGAGCTGTTTATGATACTGTGAGTGCAGTAAGAATATGAATAGGAATGAACATGGGATATGTGTTTGAGGGCTGCCCCGCGGCCTGGAGAGGATGCTTTTTCTACCATTTTCAGAACTGTTAATGATTTCACTATGGCCCAGGGAGGAAGTGCCAATTAATGTTAAAAAAAAAATGCATTAGCATTTTGCATTACATCCAATTAGCACCATTTAAGGGGTCACTTCTGACATGCGTTGGCTAAGTAAGTGCTGTAGTTTCTTGTGGATCTCCTCCTTGGTCAGGGCACTGATACATTTGGCTGGAGGGAAGTGAACACGTCTATCTTACGTCATTTTAGGAAAACCATCCAAAGTTAATTTATAACAGAGCACTAAATACATGTATAACACTAGTTACATGGAAAGCTTACAATTTCTTTCTCTGAAATTAGATCTAATTCCGATGCAGACAGAGCTTGATAGAACTGCAGCTGTGAGGAGAATTTCGTCTCCACCTTGGATGAAGTTAAAGCCTTTATCCCTCTGCCTGCCTTTCTGACAGAGGTGGTTTGTTCCAGCTCTGCGCCGTGTGGAGTGATGCAAGCTCAGTGTGTATCAGTGCAACAGCGTGCGGGTCCCGGCGGACAGCACGAAGGCTCAGTGGAGCCCGTGGCAGGAGGTGTAGGAGGCAAGGCAGCGCAGCGCTACACTACAGCATGCTGCCTGCTCTGCTCCTGAGCCTCTGAAGGGTTACAGTTACACCCCAGTGTGTTGCTGCTGTTGACTGATGCCACCGACACGGCTAACCCTGACACCACTCACACAGATAGCAATGGCAGAGACACTGCTCACCTATCAGCAGTGACACAATTATCCTTTAGTGGGGTGGTCAGGCCCACTGACAGTTTGAAGACTGCTACTCTGTAACGCCCTGGCCATAGAGAGGGGTTTTTGTTCTTTATTTTGGTTAGGCCAGGGTGTTACATTGGGTGGGCATTCTATGTTCATTTTCTATGTTGTCTGTTTCATTGATTTTGGCCATGTGGCTTCCAATCAGGCACAGCTGTTGTTGGTTGTTGCTGATTGGGAGTCACACATAAGTGCCTGTTTTTCCGTTGGGGTTTTGTGGGTAATTGTTTCTGTTACGTATTGCACCTGACAGTACTGTTTGGCTGTCAGTTTTCTCGTTTTTGTGTATAGTGTTCTTTCGTCCATTAAAATCATGATGAACACTAACTCCGCTGCGCCTTGGTCTACTCTCTCTCCCGACAGCCGTTACATACTCTCTGTCAGTGATACTTCATTTATGTAATTTATGTTATTCATCACTATAGCCTTTATGAAATGGGCCTCTGTCTGTAACAGGAAATATTTTTATTTTGTGCCAGGTTTGATTGGAAGATGTTCCCTTGGTTATTCAGGTCTATGGTGTATATTGTCCCTCTTCCTTTAATTATAACTGGTTATGTCCATCCTGACTCCACCCAACAATTACCCCTTGCGATCCCACTTGGTTCCATAGATATTTATGTCTTGAGGAGATCCTGCCTTTGTCTTGTCTAGCAGGGCTCCAGACAGGACCAGGCCATAGGTAGTCACCCGTTCCTTGTGCAGGTCAGTGTGCCCTGGTGGCCCTGTGGTGTGAGCGGTTTAGCCTCAATGCTGGCTGCGCTAATGCTAGCAGACAGGAAGCAGTTGTTGGCTCCCTCCAGGTCAGAGCCGGGTTCATCTGATGACCCAGCGCTATTGGGTCGAAGGGCTGAGGGGCTGAGGGGCGAACAGAACAGCATGCCTGTCTGCCCCCAAAGGCCAGCGTGTCTCCTAGGGTTTTGTTGCATGATGGGATACTGCTTTAGAGGAATGCTGCTGCGGGTGTGCCCCCTCCCGTTGCCTGGGCAGCCGAGCGAGGAGGGATATAAAAGCTCCATTGGGGAGGGGGGCGGGGGGTGTGAAGGGGAGGGGATGTCTCAGTGGGCTGAGCAGGGGGCAGTGGGCACGTCACATGGCTGATGGCTGATTTACCAGTCCAGTGGAGAGGTGAGGCCTCGCAGGCCACCTCGCTCTGTCTGCTGCCTATCCATCTCCCTGCCTACACACACGGGTGCACATGAACACACACACACATACACACACATAACAGATTGTCCTCAGCCACACACACCCCAATGATGTCTTACACCTTCCCTACCTTCACTCTGCCAATGTCTTTTTTAGAGGCACTTCTCACTACCTATACCTTTATAACCGTATTGAACCTCATTGTGGTTACCTTTCCCTGTACTGCAGTTGGACCATTCCCCTGGGGAACCACCTGCATTGATCTCTTCAATTCAAGTTTGGCCTTTCATTTTTGTCCTTCCCTCAGAACAAGCAACTTGGTATTTATGTTCTTGCAACCAGGTTGTTTATTTTTTCTTCCCCATGCCACTTTTTCATCCGGAGCCATTTACTGTCAGTAAGGAGACCACTCTCTCCCTCTTTTTCTTCCTGCTTACTTACTGCATCATTCAAACACACATCTTTGTTGTTTCCGCGGTATTATGATAGAAAATGTGCAACACCATTTCTTTCAGACATGCTCATGTGACAGGCTAGCGGCTAGAAAGTGCTTCCTTCCTCAGAGAGAGCAAGACCATCAATGCAGAGGAGCTCTCTCAAGCACTCCCTCTCTTACAAACAGAATAGAAGACCCATGTCAATAATATTGCGACGCGGGGCATAAAAGTAACCCGCTTGCCGTTCTCTTTTAACCTGTTAATGTGTATTGATTTGTGCTCTTAGAGTCCGGGCTGAATGGGCGAACTGCTTTAGAGCTCCTCTCCGTCAGAGTAGCAGCTCTGACCGTGCAGTAGGAACCTCTTCTAAAGCCACATCTCTGCTTGCTGTTTGGTTTCTCAAGTTTATAAGGTGTCAGGATGAGAGCACGAGTCCTCATGTAATCAAGCAATACAGCTACAAGCTGTTTAGTTGAGGGATTAGCTCGTTCTCTCTGTTAAACACACCGTTATTTGTTCAAGAGCGTTTCGAGCCTTGCCCAGTCAAACAATCAGTTTATCACCGTACTGTAAGTGTGCCTTGCAAAGTGTACTCGCAGAATAAACAGAAGCATTTGTGGAGTTGCTATGTGCAGCTTCATACAACCATTTGTGAAGACTTGTTTAGCCTTGTGTTTCATACAATGATTCTTATAATGCAGCCTTTTAGGGGAGAGTGGTGTAAGTTGAGCCATTTTTACATTCACCATCACTCCGTTAAGGGAAATATAGTGTTCTTTCTAACAAAGATATCTGCATGTATTGCATGATGTTGTTTATCCCTCGGGATAATCATAATTCATGTAAAGACTTTAAATTGCTCAACCTGCTATTGGCTCAACCACTGGCTCAACTTACCCCATGGCCATTGGCTCAACATACCCCAAGGCAAACATTTTGACTATATTAGCCCACACAGCTACAAAGAAGCACTTTCATGCTAGGTTTAGAACCTCATATTGATGCTTACAATGCATTCGGGAAGTATTCAGATCCTTTGACTTTTTCCACATTTTGTTACTTTACAGCCTTATTCTAAAATGTATTTAAAACAAATTCTCATCAATCTAGAAACAATACCCCATAATAACAAAGCAAAAACAGGTTTTCAGAATTTTTTGCACATAAGTACATTTACATAAGTATTCAGACCCTTTACTTTGTTGAAGCACCTTTGGCAGCAATTGCAGCATAAAGTCTTCTTGGGTATGATGCTACAAGCTTGGCACACCTGTATTTGGGGAGTTTCTCCCATTCGTCTCTGCAGATCCTCTCAAGCTCTGTCAGGTTGGATGGGGAGCTATTTTCAGGTTTTTCCAGAGATGTTCGATCAGATTCAAGTCCAGGCTCTGGTTGGGCCACTCAAGGACATTTAGAGACTTGTCCTAAAGCCACTCCTGCATTTTCTTGGCTGTGTGCTTAGGGTCATTGTCCTATTGGAAGGTGAACCTTCACACGAGTCTGAGGTCCTGAGTGCACTGGAGCAGGTTTCATCAAGGATCTCTCTGTACTTTGCTCCATTCACCTTTCCCTGAATCCTGACTAGTCTCCCAGTTCCTGCAGCTGAAAAACATCCCCACAGCATGATGCTGCCACCACCATGCTTCACCATAGGGATGGTGCCAGTAGGGATGGTTTCCTCCAGAAGTGACGGTTGGCATTCAAGCCAAAGAGTTTAATCTTCGTTTCATCAGACCAGAAAATCTTTGTCTGAGAGTCCTTTGGGTGCCTTTTGACTAACTTGAAGCGGGCTGTCATCTGCCTTTTACTAAGGATTGGCTTCGGTCTGGCCACTCTACCATAAAGTCCTGAGTGATGGAGTGCTGCAGAGATGGTTGTGCTTCTGGAAGGTTCTCCCATTTCCACAGAGGAACTCTGGAGCTCTGTCAGAGTGACCGTCAGGTTTTTTTCATTTAAGAATGATGGAGGCCACTGTGTTCTTGGGGACCTTCAGTGCTGCAGACATATGCTGGTACCCTTCCCAAGATCTGTGCCTCGACACAATCCTGTCTCTGAGCTCTATGGACAATTCCTTCGACGTCATGGCTTGGTTTTGGCTCTGACATACACTGTTAACTGTGGGACCTTATAAAAGACAGGTGTGTGCCTTTCCAAATCATGTCCAGTCAATTTAATTTACCACAGGTGGACTCCAATGAAGTTGTAGAAACATCTCAAGGATGGTCAATGGACACAAGACGCACCTGAGCTACATTTGAGTCTCATAGCAAAGGGTCTGAATACTTATATAATTTTTATTTAATTTTTTTTATACATTTGCAAAATTTTCTTAAAACCTGTTTTCACTTTGTTATTATGGGGTATTGTGTGTAGATTAATTAGATGTTTATTTATTTAATCAATTTTAGAATAAGGCTGTAACTTAACAAAATGTGGAAAAAGTCAAGGATCTGAATACTTTCCAAATGCACTGTAAAGAGACCCCAACCCATGTATAGAACAATCTTAAAATGCTCAACTTTGGTTTAGATACAATAAATTAATTTGACTTGATGTGAATCTTTTTTTCTTTTACCTAACTTGCTTACCACCTTTTCCATGTGGTTTCTTCCTACACAGACTCCATGAAACGATGACTTCTTCCTAAATATTTAGTCACTTTTTATTCATTTTGTGTATGGTTTCCTAGAAACAAGGGTGTCTCATCTTGCCCCTTTTGCTCGACTTACCCCACTCTCCCCTACAGTCTTCCACAGAGTCGTGTAGCCTTACTGTACTGTACAATAGTTCTAGTCAGACTCACAATAAGGGTATTTTCCTTCAGCTTTACTGCAGCTGTAAACCCAGTCCCCTTTATCGCTCCTCTCCGCTACACTCTTCCAAAAGTTCCTCAGCTGTCCCCATTGACGAACCCTTTTGGGTTCTGTGAAGAACTGTTTTTGGTTCCATGTAGAACCCCTTGGGGAAAGGGTTCTACATGGAACCCAATAGGGTTCTACCTGGAACCAAAAGGGTTCGACCTTGAACCAAAAAGGGTTCTTCAAAGGGTTATCTTATGGGGACAGCTGATAACACTTTTAGGTTCTAGATAGCACCTTTTTTACGAAGAGTGTACTGTGAGCACTGCATATGTTTTGGGTTTAGCATCTGATTCCAAGATGTCTTAAAAAAGACCATTTCGAGAAAAGAGAACACTCGTCTCTTTCTCTCTGTCAACATGTAAGTGTTAAGCGAAGCCGAGTGCTAGCTGGGATTCCTGTCTGGTATCCTGTCTGACATGAAAGCCCGCTCGCTGGAACTGGGGAGCTCACAGAGGAGCAATTCCCGCCGGACCTCCCTCCGGCAGATGGAACGAAAGGAACAAGAGCACCTTGAAGGATGGGAGTGTTGCTGCCGCTGCCGTGCCGAGCAGCCCCCCCCCCCCCCCCCCCCCCCCCAGATGAAACGAGAACAGGGCTGTCTCAAATCTCTGGCAATCTGGGAATCTGAGCGACGTGGAGAGAGCACCTGGCTTTTCAAGGGAAACAACCATTTCATATGTGACAGAACGGATGTCAGATAGAATCACTCTAATAGTGAGATAATCCCACAGTCATCATTCAGAAAGCCATGTCTTCAGGGCATCTTGGCGGGAGAAAGAGGATCTGCTTCATTAAATTTAGTCGATAGATGTCAGCGAAAGAAGCTGCTGCATTTTTACTCATTGCTGAAATGAAACAGAGATGCGTTATACTCTCATTTTCATTTGGAAAATGCTGCCACTTAAGATTTGAATTTAGATTTAACACTTTCAATTTGTGAAGACTTATTGACAAATTCAAGGAGAAATGTTCTGATGATAAAGTATGAATTGGGTCTATAATCAACCTGTATTACACTACTATGTACAGAACAGTCCATGGAGAGGGCGTGGGGCCACAGAGAGAGAGAGTTCTTAACCACGACTGCATGAAACGGTGTGTTGTTCCTGTCGTGTCACTCAAAGGAGCTCAGTGGAGTTTTGTTGCTTAGCCAGCCACCTTCCCTGACCTGTCACTCATATGTCTGACAGCTGCTGGGTAGACCCCCCCCCCCTCCCTCACCCTTCCCGGTCCACCCACTCCCCCTCCCTGTCCCCCAGCATGATGCAGACCAGGCTCATTTTCATGTGTCAGGGCCCCCCGTTGGCGTGACAGCTCCCTGTCCGCCTGTCTCATTAGAACAGCTTGGCCTGGGAGCAGGGAGCGCTAGCCGCTACGCTCCAGCCCCGGCCTCAGAGATCAGCCCTGCTCACCAAGGTGCTAACACAATCAGCCCATTAGGCTTACTACACATCATCAGTCTAGGTCCAGATCCATATATCACTCACACACTATGCTATCTATGCTCTTCGGGAAAAAACGAGAACCTTTTGAAGAACCCTTTTACGGTTCCAGGTAGAACCCTATTTTATAAGAGTGTACACACGTCATTCCATACAGCTTCTATACATTCTATACACAACTTGTCCACACACATATCTTCACTGTGCTGCAAACACATTTCACTTAGCAATTCATTTGATACATTGTTTTTGTTCTACAAGGGGATCAGCAAATCCCCACGTTTTCCCTCATGGGAGAGCTTGAGATGGAAAGAGCTCAGATGTTTACTATTCTTATCTACATACACACATATCAAATATGTCCTTGAAAATAAAAAAAAATACATACCAAAAGCTACCATTTCAGCTTTTGAGTTCTGTATTGTTTGTCCTTGAATGTTAATTGTGAAACGTGAAAAAGCATCCGCTAGTGTTGGCTGTGTTGAATGTTTTTGATGTGAGACCTAGATGTGAGACGTGGATAGTTAAATTATAATTGTGAGAGGAATTACTATCATTATATTTTGGAGGCTTTGTATTCCAAGCTTAATGAACATAACATCCCCATCTCAGAAGATCGGGGATTTTGTAAGTTTATAATGAAATGTGAAAAGCCTTTTAATATTTATGACGATGTAAGACCCGGGGCAAGATGTATACAAGTTCCCCTTATGGGTGGGAAGTTGATCAGATGCATGCCTCATTTGGTTCAGTTTCTGATAGTGGGACTCATTGTAAATACAGCTCTGTGGCGGGGCATGGGGCTGAAAACTGCGGTCCATGGCAGGGTTGCAAGTTACAGTCTGGTGTATTATATTGGTGTTTGCATTAGTTTCTAGATGCAGCTGTCAGAGATATGAGTGACAGGTCAGGGATGCAACTATGAGGCCCAATTACTAATTTTACTCATTGCTGAAATCAAACAGAGATGCGTTATACTATCATTTTAATTTGGAACATTCTGCCACTTAAGAGTTGAATTTAGATTTAGCACTTTCAATTTGTAAAGATTTATCGACAAATTCAAGGAGAAATGTTCTGACATAGACTGACCAGATGAATCCAGGTGAAAGCTATGATCCATCAGTGTAGATGAAGGGGAGGAGACAGGTTAAAGAAATGATTTGAATCCTTGAGACAATTGAGACATTGACTATGTATGTGTGCCATTCAGAGGGTGAATGGGCAAGACAAAATATTTAAGTGCCTTTGAACAGAGTATGGTAGTAGGTGCCAGGTGCACCAGTTTGTGTCAAGAACTGCAACGTAGCTGGGTTTTTCACGCTCAACAGTTTCCCATGTGTATCAAGAACGGTCCAGCACCCAAAGGACATCCAGCCAACTTGACACAACGGTGGAAAGCATTGGAGTCAACATGGGCCAGCATCCCTGTGAAATGCTTTCGACACCTTATAGAGTCCATGCCCCAACGAATTGAGGCTGTTCTGAGGACAAAATAGTGTGCAGCTAAATAGTAGGAAGGTGTTCTTAATGTTTTGTACACAGTGTATTTAGGGCAATATTTTGAAAAAAATGTATGTGCCTTTTGTATAAGGTCAGCAAGGTTTCCTATTC
Organism: Salmo salar; assembly: GCF_965601325.2. Classification (NCBI taxonomy): domain Eukaryota; kingdom Metazoa; phylum Chordata; class Actinopteri; order Salmoniformes; family Salmonidae; genus Salmo; species Salmo salar. Next base: position 18,297,127 of record NC_138310.1, on the reverse strand, counting down.
ATTGTTTTTGCGATCAACTTTCAATGCTAATTATTTGAGTAAGTTTCATTGATTTTGTGATGTAGGTGTGTGTGGTTGGATGGAATGGAAGCATTGGAAGTGGGATGTGTGGACGTGGGCCATGGACAGGTAACATTGTCTGGGTGTGATACTGGTCCCACTTTTCCCCAACAACTCAGACTGCCAGGTTGACTAGGTTGACTTGACTGTGTGTTCAGTCAGCCCACATGAAAAAATTGTAAACTTAACCCTAATTGCTCAAGTAAATTGCTCTGGATTAGAGTGTCTACTAAATGATTAAAATGTAAACATAATTACAAATCATTTGTATACTACAAATTGACTGCAAGAAGCCCAAACAGATAATGTTTGACTAGAACATAATAATTTCGAACCTTGCTTACATTTGTATACAGTCACGCGTCTCTCTACTATGCGTGGGATTACTTGTGAACAGATTTCTTAAATTAAAATCAGTTGGAGCTGATTTCCTGGTGTTTTTACAGTCTATTATGTCTAACAATTGGGAAACCCTGCAATAGTAATTACTGCCAACATTACTGTTGTATTTACTATAGTGTTTTTGTTGTATTATCTTTGACATAGAAGTGGGGCTTCTCTCCTTAAGGAAACCTACTGGACAAATACTAAAAGCATATAACAAACTCCAACCTGTAGATAGGTAGAACTGGAGTCTGAAAAGGATAGTTCAGTGCTTTTGCACTTTTTGATAACCTGTAGACGAAGGGACATCTGGTAGGGACATCTCAAGGCTTTGTGCCCTCTTCTATCCCTTTTCTCAGGTACAAGTGGGAGAGGTGGTGGATTAAAACAAACTTTAATGGATTACAAATGTAAAGAAGATAATAAAATAAAATAGAGGAGGGCTAGAGGGTACAAACCCGGTTTAGGGTAAAGGTTAAAGTGTAGGGTTGGGAATATTATACAAACCTGGTTTAGGGTAAGGGGTTTGGGTTATGGGAGGTAAATTATTTGATTCAAAATAGAAAGTAAGGGATGAAAACAACAGGAGGATTACGCACAGGTCTTCTCCAGAGCAGCAACATGCCGTCTACATGGTGGTCTGGATCTTAGGTAAGTATTCAGGTAAGTAGTTAGGTAGGTGTTCATGTTAAAAGGTCGCTCAGGGTAAGTATGCATGTTTTAAAAGGCCACCGCAGGTAAGTATACATGTTTACAAAGGCATGCATTATTAAAAGACTATATTTTAAAGGCCGCTCAGGGTAATTATGCATGTTTTTAAAAGTCCTCTCAAAGTTTTAAAAAGAGGATAATGTATGTATTTGTTTTAAAATGTAAAACATTCTTAAAAGCTGTTCTTAAAAACTGTTCTTAACCCTCTGTACTTCCCTATAGGTGGGTTGAAATGAGTGTGGATAGTATAAATGTATATAATGTCAACCTCCAGCATTAGTTATGTAAAAAATAAATCACGTTACAGTGCAGTAAAACAGGGGTTTAGGTTGTTAAAATGTCAGCTTCTATTGCAGTGCCCCACCATCCTTGACAGGTGAGTTTAAAATGGTATAAGTGTTTAAAGTAGGTCCAGGGGTTAAAAACCAAGCGTTAAAATATCAACAGGCTATTTGACCAAGATGGAGAGTGATGGAGTGCTGCATCAGATGACCTGGTCTCACAATCACCCCAACCTCAAACCAATTGAGATGGTTTGGAATGAGTTGGACCGCAGAGCGATGGAAAAGCAGCCAACAAGTGCTCAGCATATGTGGGAACTTCTTCAAAATGGTTGGAAAAGCATTCTTCATGAAGCTGGTTGAGAGAATGCCAAGAGTGTGCAAAGCTGTCATCAAGACAAGGATGGTTACTTTGAAGAATCTCAAATATTTAATATATTTTGATTTGTTTAACACTTTTTTGGTTACTACATGATTCCATATGTTATTTTATAGTTTTGATGTCTTCACTATTATTCTACAATGTTGAAAATAGTAAAATAATAAAAATAATCCCTTGAATGAGTAGGTGTGCCCAAACTTTTGACTAGCACTGTATGTCTTTTTTTCTTTTTTTAAATATATGCAGAAATATGGTGAAATGTGCCGAGAAATCTACCCACATTTCTGATTCTTGAATGTACTTTCATCCTAATGTTCTGTATTTTACATTTAAACTCTTAAAAGTGTCATATGGGTGTTCCCTGAAGTCTACTGATTGCAATGATGTATAATATAATATGGCGTATTGTGTCAATTTCGAGTAACGTGACAGGACACCTGCCCTGTACTTAGTTACATGGAACTAAAATCTAATTGGAACTCTACCCTTTTGATTGGCGAGTATGGGACAAGATACCATTTCTTAATTAATATGGAAGCACTATTTTGGATATGTTATATATCGTTCTAATCCACAGATGTCACACAATACTGTGAGATCATTAGGAGTGTGCTGATATGTTTTCAGCTGAATCAAAAATATCAACAAAAATCTATGATTCAGACAGCATTTCGGGCTCGTTTTTTGTCATATTTTCAAAGGCATCTTTAAATAACATAAATGATTAATCAGATTGTATTATCCACACCCCCTCAAACATTTTAAAACATCATTACGCTTAATCTACCGATTATTGAATAAGTTATGTTCAATAGAAAATTACAAAACAGCAACTTGAGGGCACCTTTTGACTACTTTTCTGCATACATTTTAAAGGATACATATATCTATCATACTTGGGACATTTTCGTGTGTTTTCCACACCAACTTAAGTATGTTGAGCCATCATTAGGCTGTATGTAACAATTATTTATGGAGATAAGGCCATGTGAATGCTGTCCAACAATAACCGTTAGTTAGTTGGTGGCCATTTTGGAAAACTGGTCCTTCAGACTATAATGGGATGAATCTGCAATGGCACTGTAGCTAGACATCTTTATTTGGACCTTTAGTTGCTTTTTGTTGAGGGTGAATGGTGTCATCCCAAAGGTATTTGGTTAAAATGGGTTATCCATCTCCCCGCTGGACATAATTCATTCCAATGGGATTTTACCTAGAGAGACGTGTACAGTCATGGCCAAAAGTTTTGAAAATGACACAAATATAAATTTTCACAAAGTCTGCTGCCTCAGTTTGTATGATGGCAATTTGCATATACTCCAGAATGTTATGAAGAGTGATCAGATGAATTACAATTAACTGCAAAGTCCCTCTTTGCCATGCAAATTAACTGAATCCCCCAAAAACATTTCCACTGCATTTCAGCCCTGCCACAAAAGGACCAGCTAACATCATGTCAGTGATTCTCTCGGTAACCTGTTGGGGCTAGGGGGCAGTATTTGCACGGCCAGATAAAAAACGTACCCGATTTAAACTGGTTACTACTCTTGCATATTATTAGTATATTTGGATAGAAAACACTCTAAAGTTTCTAAAACTGTTTGAATGGTGTCTGTGAGTATAACAGAACTCATATGGCAGGCCAAATCCTGAGAAGATTCCATACAGGAAGTGCACTGTCTGACAATTTATTGTCCTTCTGTAGCGTCTCTATCAAAAATACAGCATCTGTGTTGTAACGTGACATTTTCTAAGGCTTCCATTGGCTCTCAGAAGGCGCCAGAAAGTGGAACGAGAGGTCTGCAGTCTCTGGGCTAAGTACAGCAGCTCTGTTTGTTACTGGCCTGCCTGGGGACAGTGACACTGGAGATGCGCGGTCACGAGAAGTCGCCATGTTTTTCTTTCAGCCTTTGAATGAATACAACGTCGCCCGGTTGGAATATTATCGCTATTTTACGAGAAAAATCGCATAAAAAAAGATTTTAAACAGCGTTTGACATTCTTCGAAGTACGGTAATGGAATATTTTGAATTTTTTTGTCACGAAATGCGCTCGCGCGTCACCCTTCGGATTGCGACCTGAACGCACAAACAAAACGGAGCTATTTCAATATAACTATGGATTATTTGGAACCAAAACAACATTTGTTGTTGAAGTAGAAGTCCTGGGAGTGCATTCTGACGAAGAACAGCAAAGGTAATCAAATTTTTCTTATATTAAATCTGAGTTTGGTGAGGGCCAAACTTGGTGGGTGTCAAATTAGCTAGCCGTGATGGCCGGGCTATGTACTCAGAATATTGCAAAATGTGCTTTCGCCGAAAAGCTATTTTAAAATCTGACATAGCATTTGCATAAAGGAGTTCTGTATCTATAATTCTTAAAATAATTGTTTTTGTCAACGTTATTCATGAGTAATTTAATAAATTCACCGGAAGTTTTTGGTGGGTATGCTAGTTCTGAACATCACATGCTAATGTAAAAAGCTGGTTTTTGATATAAATATGAACTTGATTGAACAAAACATGCATGTATTGTATAACATAATGTCCTAGGAGTGTCATCTGATGAAGATCATCAAAGGTTAGTGCTGCATTTAGCTGTGGTTTTGGTTTTTGTGACATACATGCTTGCTTTGAAAATGGCTGTGTGATTATTTTTGGCAGGGTACTCTCCTGACATAATCTAATGTTTTGCTTTCGCTGTGAAGCCTTTTTGAAATCGGACAATGTGGTTAGATTAACGAGAGTCTTATCTTTCAAATGGTGTAAAATAGTCCTATGTTTGAGAACTTTGAATTATGACATTTTGTGGTTTTAAATTTGGTGCTCTGATTTGTCACTGGCTGTTGAATAGTGTGGGACGATTTCGTCCCACGTACCCTAGAGAGGTTAACACAGGTGTGAGTGTTGACGAGGACAAGGCTGGAGATCATTCTGTCATGCTGATTGAGTTTGAATAACAGACTGGAAGCTTCAAAAGGAGGGTGGTGCTTGGAATCATTGTTCTTCCTCTGTCAACAATGGTTACCTGCAAGGAAACACGTGCCGTCATCATTGCTTTGCACAAAAAGGGCTTCACAGGCAAGGTATTGCTGCCAGTAAGATTGCATCTAAATCAACCATTTATCGGATCATCAAGAACTTCAAGGAGAGCGGTTCAATTGTTGTGAAGAAGGCTTCAAGGCGCCCAAGAAAGTCCAGCAAGCGCCAGGACCATCTCCTAAAGTTGATTCAGCTGCAGGATCGGGGCACCACCAGTACAGAGCTTGCTCAGGAATGACAGCAGGCAGGTGTGAGTGCATCTACACGCACAGTGAGGCGAAAACCTTTGGAGGATGGCCTGGTGTCAAGAAAGGCAGCAAAGAAGCCACTTCTCTCCAGGAAAAACATCAGGGACAGACTGATATTCTGCAAAAGGTACAGGGATTGGACTGCTGAGGACTGGGGTAAAGTCATTTTCTCCGATTGTTTGGGGCATCCAGAAAAAAGCTTGTCCGGAGAAGACAAGGTGAGCGGTACCATTGGTCCTGTGTCATGCCAACAGTTAAGCATCCTGAGACCATTCATGTGTGGGGTTGCTTCTCAGCCAAGGGAGTGGGCTCACTCACAATGTTGCCTAAGAACACAGCCATGAATAAAGAATGGTACCAACACATCCTCCGAGAGCAACTTCTCCCAACCATCCAGGAACAGTTTGGTGATAAACAATGCCTTTTCCAGTATGATGGAGCACCTTGCCATAAGGAAAAAGTGATAACTAAGTGGCTCGGGGAACAAAACATTGATATTTTGGGTCCATGGCCAGGAAACTCCCCAGACCTTAATCCCATTGAGAACTTGTGGTCAATCCTCAAGAGGTGGGTGGACAAACAAAAACCCACAAATTCTGACAATCTCCAAGCTTTGATTATGCAAGAATGGGCTGTCATCAGTCAGGATGTGGCCCAGAAGTTAATTGACAGCATGCCAGGGCGGATTGCAGAGGTCTTGAAAAAGAAGGGTCAACACTGCAAATATTGACTCTTTGCATCAACTTCATATAATTGTCAATAAAAGCCTTTGACACTTATGAAATGCTTGTAATTATACTTCAGTATTCCATAGTAACATCTGACAAAAATATTTAAAGACACTGAAGCAGCAAACTTTGTGAAAATTAATATTTGTGTCATTCTCAAAACTTTTGGCCATGACTGTACAGTGCAGTTTTGTTTTCACATTTCTTGAAACATACATAGTATGTAATATCATATTATGTATCATTGTATTCAGCTGCCACGCCCTGACCATAGAGCCCTTGGTTCTCTATGGTTTAGTAGGTCAGGGCGTGACTGGGGGTGATCTAGTATGTCTATTTCTATGTTGGTGCTAATATGGTTCCCAATTAGAGGCAGCTGTTTATCGTTGCCTCTGATCGGGGATCATATTTAGGTAGTTATTTCCCCACCTGTGTTTTGTGGGATATTGATTGTTTGTTAGTGTGTTTGGGCACTACGTAAGTTTTGTTATTTTGTTTTGTTAGTTTCACTTAAATATGTGGAACTGTACTCACGCTGCACCTTGGTCCGCTCATTTCCAAGATCGTGACAGAGTATACCACCAAACCAGGACCAAGCAGTGTGTTCACCAGGTAAAGGAGTTTTGGACATGGGAAGAAGTGATGGGTGGATGCGAAACCCTTCCTTGGCAGCAGACGGAAGGTAATAATGGAGGACAGCGACGACACCAGGGTTCGTGGCCACAGAAAGCCCAAGGACAACCCCAAGATTTTTTTGGGGGGGGGGCACAAGGGGTGGCCGGTCGAGCCAAGGAGAGTGCCAAAGCCCGAATGGCAAACTCTGGAGGAGCGTGTCGTCAGACCACGGCCACAGGAAACCCCAATATTTTTTGGGGGGGGGGGCACATGGAGCTGGTGGCTGAGCCGCGGGAAGAGCCAGAGACTGTCAGGAAGGTAATGGAGAAGTTGGGAGAGAGAGAGATGTTGTGCAAGTGTGTTCTGCTCAACATTCGAACAGAAGTTCGAGTTAGTAGTCTTGTGAAACCTGTGCCGGCTCCACGCATCTGGCCTCCAGTGCGCCTCCCTGATCCGGTACGTCCTGTGCCTGCTCCTTGCACTCGCCCTGAAGAGCGCATCACCAGTCCGGTGCAACCTGTGCCGGCCCCACGCATCAGGCCTCCAGTGCGCCTCCCCAGTCCGGTACGTCCTGAGCCTGCTCCTCGCACTCGCCCTGAAGTGCGTGTCCCCAGTCCAGTACGTCCTGTGTCTATTCCCCGCACTCGCCCTGAAGTGCGTGTCACCAGTCCGGTGCCACCTGTACCAGCTCCACGCACTAGGCCTCCAGTGCGCATTCACAGTCCGGAACCTCCTGCGACGGTCCACGGTCCCGGAACCTCCAGCGACGGTCAACGGTCCGGAACCTCCAGCGATGGTCAACGGTCCGGAGCTTCCATGCAAGGTGTCCAGTCCAGCTCCAAGGCCGGAGCCTTCTGCGCCAGTGCCCAGTCCAGGCACGGCGTCCAGTCCAGCTCCAGGGCGGGAGCCTTCCTCTGCGCCAGTGGCCAGTCCAGGCACGGTGTCCAGGCCCGCTCCATGGCAGGAGCCTTCCTCTGCGCCGATGCCCAGTCCAGGCACGGCGTCCAGTCCCGCTCCATGGCCGGAGCCTTCTTCTGCACCGGTGCCCAGTCCAGGCATGGCGTCCAACCCAGCTCCATGGCCGGAGCCCTCCTTTGCGCCGGTGCCCAGTCCAGGCACGGCGTTCAGCCTGGCGCGATGGCCGGATCCGGGGTCTGGGCGGGGGCTACGACCTGCACCGGAGCCACCACCGACACTAATCATCCCCCCTACCCTCCCCATTTGTCTTCAGGTTTTGCGGCCAGAGTCTGCACCTTTGGGGGGGTACTGTCACGCCCTGACCATAGAGAGCCCTTGGTTCTCTATGGTGTAGTAGGTCAGGGCGTGACTAGAGGGTGATCTAGTATGTCTATTTCTATGTTGGTGCTAATATGGTTCCCAATTAGAGGCAGCTGTTTATCGTTGCCTCTGATTGGAGATCATATTTATGTAGTTATTTCCCCACATGTGTTTTGTGGGATATTGATTGTTTGTTAGTGTGTTTGGGCACTCCTTCCTCACGGTCTTTGTAAGTTTTGTTATTTTGTTTTGTTAGTTTCACTTAAATAAATATGTGGAACTATACTCACGCTGCGCCTTGGTCTGTTAATTTCCAAGATCGTGACATCAGCAGACTTCAGAGAACACTTGCATAACTCTTTTAGATTGTTTACATTTGCAATATTGTAAGTTGGCATGAAAAGATGTACAAAAAACAGTGACTTGGGGCACTTTTTTCCACTTTTCTACTTACATTTTAAAGGATACATATAAATGGCATTTTGGGCCAATTTATTGTGGTCTCCAGACCCCCTCAAACATTTTAAGCCATCATTGGGCTGTTTGTACCTATTATTTATGGAGATATGACCATGTGAAGCCTGCCCAATATGGCCATGTTACTGATTGGAGGGGTAATTTAAGAAATCTTTAATGACACTATAGCTAAAAACACTTCTAAGGACATGCCCTAGCTGTGTGTGAAATTTGGTGGCTTCATCACAAAGTCATTCATTTTTTCCCTTAGCCACTGGACTATAGTAAATACTACAGTAATCCATAGTAAACTGTAGTGTTCTTTCATGTGGGAGTGTACAGGGCTGCCAGTGGCTCTAATTGTACGATAAAGCTGAAAAGTTGAAATTTCTACCACCTACGGTTCCCTGGAGGATGATGTGAATGTTAAGTACATCCTACAATCCAGGAACCATCATGAAAATGCAATCAGAAAGCTATGATCAGGGGCTGGGGAGGGGTGGAGAGATTGGTGGGTTGAGGAGCGGAGAGAGTGGTGGTGGTGATGGTGGGTTGAGTCAGTCACTGTGGCAGGCGGCTGTGCTGGCCTCATTTCCCCTGCCAGCAGGTGTCCTCTCTGGGTATAATAGGTTTTACATGTGTTTATTAACACATGGCACCGTGGCACTGCTGCCTGGCCCTGTCACTGAAGCTGGAGATGTGAGAGAGCTGGAGCTGACGATGGACGCTCACAGCCATTTCAAACTGGTCTTTCTCATTCTCTGTTTCTTTCTATGTCTATCTCTCTTCCTCTGTCTGTCTGTCTGTCTGTCTGTCTGTCTGTCTGTCTGTCTGTCTGTCTGTCTGTCTGTCTGTCTGTCTGTCTGTCTGTCTGTCTGTCTGTCTGTCTGTCTGTCTGTCTGTCTGTCTGTCTGTCTGTCTGTCTCCGTCTCTCTTCCCCGTCTCTCTCCCCCTCTCTCTCTATCCCCCTCTCTCACTGTCACTCTCCCATCCATGACTGGGTGACTGTAATGTTCGCTGAGCCAGTCCTGTAGTGGAGAGGCCAGTAATGTTCTCTGAGCCAGCCCTGTAGTGGAGAGGCCAGGTGCAGACAAAGGAAAGTCCTCCTGGAGAAGGAAAGAGAAAGGAACCCTCCTGACTCAGAGAAAGCGAGAGTGGCCGGTACAGTAGATGGAATGGGAGAATAGGACATGTATGGAGTTAACAGCTTGCTGTGTGGGCCTACTAATGCCTTTAAAACCCTCTCATGAAACCTGTAATTAACAGGGCTGTGATAATCAGGAATGAAGCGGAGAAGGGCTAATTGGGGCCGACGTGCTCTGTCATTAGAGCAATAGTCACACATTGAGATTTTATGAATGAATGATTTAGCCAGGTTTTTACGGGGCTTCATTACATTCTAGGAGCTACCAGCAGTTTATTTGCATGCGTTTATATAAAGGAGACAATATGTTTCTGGTCATTTTTATTGTCTAAACAGCAGATTTTCTCTCCAGGCCTCCTGACTAGCCCTGTGTTAATTGGGGATGTCCAAGGCGAGGGAGTCGAGGGAAAGGAGGGGGGTATCCAATTATTTCTCCAGTTCTTTTTTGCCCCAAACCATTTTTGCCAATGTGCTGCCTAGCACTGCCTATCTTGCGAGGAACGTGGAGCTGCATCGCTTCAGTGAGAGTGAGAGAGCTTGGATGTGCTCTAATTTTACCATTTGGCTGTTAGAATCCGTTTGACCCGTGATTGATGCAGGATCAGCCCTGAAGTCCACAGTGAGATCCACACGGATAAATACAGTCTGTTTCTTAACATTATGATTGCTCGCTTTATAAAATATAATCTCGTTCTCGTTCTCAGTCTCCCATTCCCTCTCTCTCTTGCTCTCGCTCAGTTATAACAGACAATGTGTGATGTTGTTTATTGTTGTTTACAGTAAACAATTGCCTTCAGAGAACTTTACGGTTTCCTCAAAGTAATTTGGTGACTTGCGGTTAAGACTCAATTTCATTGTAAAGAGGGAGTCCATTGTTGAAACACTCATTCTGAAGGTGTAGCAGCTAGCTGAACATCCCCAGTAGTGTATTAGTGGTGATGGTCAGCCTGCTCAGAGCAGTGTGGGGATGAGTGTGTGTGTTGCACCTCTGCTCTCTGACTGCTGTATAGGGGAGCCACTGCTGAGAGGGGAAAGGCCCCTCCAATGATTTCTCTGTCTGGAAGTCCAGTAACTGTCACTGATGCCTGCACTCCCTGCCCTCCTCCCCCTTCTCTTCTCCTCCCCTCCTCCTCTCTCATCACCTCGTTTGTCATGGCACGCTGCATCGCACCGCTGTCCTCCATAAACCCACTTCAAAGGGCCGTCAGGTGGATCGAGTTCCGCCCGTGTCCTCCCTGCTCCTCTAGCCAATGATAGAGTCAGATAGGAGCCTCAGCCTTAACCCTAAACCTGTAATCAGAATCACATTGGCTCATTGATCTCTGGAGGACAGGCTGTAAGCCGGTGGGCAGGCTTATGCATTGTGGTTGTAAAAGTGGGCACACCAAAGGACTTCCACCGGGATGACTCAGTATCCTCCTACAGCAGGTCCGAGGACATGTTCGTGTGCGTGTGCATGCGTGTGCATGTGTGTGTGCACGTGTGTGTGTGTAATAGGCCCTTTATTACGACCGCCTTACAGTATATATCTGGTGCTATGCTATAAACAGTCAAGATATTTCCATCAAAATTCGAACACGGTTTTCCAATAGTCCATTGACCATAAAGCAGGAACGGTGTCTGACAGTAAAGAGTTGTACAGTATGTTTCCTGTGGCCCTGAGGAAAATCACCACCTCCCTCTGGAGCTTTTTTGTGTTGTCACTCTGTCAGTAATATCTTCAAAGTCTGCCTAATGGTCTGGTCTCCACTTCCCTGCTACCTCTCTACTCCCCTCCTCTAGAGCCCCCACTACTCCCCCCTCTACCCCTTTACACCCAGGCCTTCCACCCTCCAACAAAACTACAGGATCCCCTTCTCTCTCCTCTCTGCAGAGCACCACACCATTCAACACCACACACGGTAATGGACAGAGCATCTTCATTCATACCTCTCGGGTCTATTCTTGTAATTGCGGAGCTTGTTTTTCTGTATAGGCTACGGCTCTCAGTGGTCAACGTCTTCCATCAGTCGTCTCTTATCAGACCCAATTATGACTTTCATCTTGGCTCTGTCATTTAGCAGAGTGGCCACTGCTATTTACACTTCCCTTGTGTTTCAGCTGTACTCAGGTCTTCACTCCCCACCCGTCCTCCCTGTGACATCTCTCTCCTCTGAGTGTTGCGTCTCCTGCGGTATTCAGGGGGACTTTGCCGTTTGCGCCTCTCTCTGTTGGTTTTAGCTGCGTATCTGTGCCAGCTATAGTAGCCTCTTAATGATCAGATCAAAGCCAGTGGAAAGGTGCTAAGTGTCTGGGAGCTGCAGCAGCCAGGGCCAACCTTTGATCCAGCAGTCCCGCAGCTACCTGACTGACTGCCCTGCTCTAAATTAAATATGGACTATAGGGGGGAGATCTCTCTTTGAATTATTTTTTGTTTGGTAAAATGTTCCATTTCTCCTTCCATTGTATTGTTTGGTTTTAGACAGATAGGCCAGGCTTTTTGTTTTGATGAGAGCTCTGACAATGGGAAGCTTAGAGGAAGCGGTGGTGCGCCGCTCATAGGATACCAGTGACTCCTGCTGCAGTACCTGTAAAGGTCTCTTCTCTCATTGGACAACAGATATAGGCTCATTATGTGTTACCCGTAATAAGGCCTTCGCTGTGCCCTTTACACTGTTTGATGTACCATTTGTTTGATGATTTATCTGATCTTGGCGTAAACAAACACCAACCCTCCTCCTGTATTCCAGTCCTCAGTCATTACTTGCATCCGGCCATATAGAGACTCAGTCAACACTGTCCTCATGTAGTCAGACACGATCCAGCACTGGCCTGACACCTCTGTCTTGCATTAGACCAGAGCTTGTTTATTAGTGAGGCAGGCAGGCTGGGCTGAAACAGTTGAGGTCTTGTGTCACCAGATGTTTTATGGGGCAGCAGTACTGTGGAGGCAGTAAGAGGGACTGAGAGGCCTGGCCGGCGGAGGCTTGGGCTGGGGCTGGAGATGAGACTGGGGATAGAGCTGGAGATGAGGCTGAAGCAGAGGCTGGGTCTGCAGTGAAGGCCAGAGTGACAGCTGGAGAGGAGACTGGGCTGTTGTAAGGCTGGTGCTGGGGCAGGAGAGGAGACTGGGGCTGTTGAAAGGCTGGTGCTGGGGTTGGAGAGGAGACTGGGGTTGTTGAAAGGCTGGTGCTGGATAGGAGACTGTGGCTGTTGAAAGGCTGGTGCTGGAGAGGAGACTGGGGCGGTTGAAAGGCTGATGCTGGTGCTGGAGAGGAGACTGGGGCGGTTGAAAGGCTGGTGCTGGAGCAGGAGACTGTGGCTGTTGAAAGGCTGGTGCTGGGGCTGGAGAGGAGACTGGGGCTTTTGAAAGGCTGGTGCTGGAGAGGAGACTGGGCCTGTTGTAAGGCTGGTGCTGGAGAGGAGACTGGGCCTGTTGTAAGGCTGGTGCTGGGGAGGGAGAGGAGACTGTGGCTGTTGAAAGGCTGATGCTGGTGCTGGAGAGGAGACTGGGGCTGTTGAAAGGCTGGTGCTTGGGGCTGGAGAGGAGACTGGGGCTGTTGAAAGGCTGGTGCTGGAGAGGAGACTGGGGCTGTTGAAGGGCTGATGCTGGTGCTGGAGAGGAAACTGGGGCTGTTGAAAGGCTGGTGCTGGAGAGGAGACTGGGGCTGTTGAAAGGCTGGTGCTTGGGGCTGGAGAGAAGACTGGGGCTGTTGAAAGGCTGGTGCTTGGGGCTGGAGAGGAGACTGGGGCTGTTGAAAGGCTGGTGCTGGGTCTGTAGCAGGAGACGCTGGAGCAGAGACTGGGGCTGGGCGATCTGCCTGTCAGGTGCTTTGGTCTGGGTGCCCTTTTATGGGTCTGGCCACTAATGAAAGCGGGGTTGTCGGATCACTGTGGAACATCAGAGGCCACTCCACCCTGGGGTACCCCCACCACGATGTCCACCCCACATCCGCCCATGCATACGCAGGAATGTCATAAAGCTTTAAAAGACTTCCCCTCCTTCATTATTTACTTCCGCCTCTGCTCTGCTCGCCTCCTTGCCTCTCATTTTTATCACGCGATCCTGGATTGATTTGCTTAAATTTGTTGTCATGTTTCAGGTGTTTAGTGGCAGTTGGCCACTCGGTCTCTCTCTCTCTTTCTCTCTGTTGAAGGTAAGAGAGAGTTATTGTTGTGAGGCAGTGTTGGTCAGATGAAGTGTTGGATGTGTGTCCGGATGACCCCCTTGAGAAGGGTTTCTGTCCATTAGGAGTGAGTGTGAGAGCCGGGTGGCTGAGGCAAGAATGAAAGAAGAGGCAGTCAGTCCTCAGCTCTCTTCCACAGTCACATATGGGATAGATAAAGGGGGTGTTTCTGTGGTGAGCTGTGATGTTGACACTTCAGAGGCCTGCTGGTGTAAAGTTGCTACAGAGAGGATCCTGACCCTCTCCGATCCCTAAAGAAGCCCCCGTCTCTTTCCACCCCTACGCCCTTCTGCCCCTCCTCCCTTCTCCTAGCCTGTTCTCACTTCCTGCAGCCCTAGAGAGATGACCCTCCTCTCATGGTTTCCTGTATCCCTCTGCCCATACCTCTCTCTCTCTCTCTCTCTCCTCTCTCTCTCTCTCTCTCTCTCTCTCTCTCTCTCTCTCTCTCTCTCTCTCTCTCTCTCTCTCTCTCTCTCCTCTCTCTCTCTCTCTCTCTCTCTCTCTCTCTCTCTCTCTCTCTCTCTCTCTCTCTCTCTCTCTCTCTCTCTCTCTCTCTCTCTCTCTCTCTCTCTCTCTCTCTCTCTCTCTCTCTCTCTCTGTATGTGTCTCTCACTCTCTCTCTCTCTCTCTCTCTCTCTCTCTCTCTCTCTCTCTGAACTCCTGCATGTCTCTCTGAACTCCTGCATGCCTCCCAGCTCCCTAACTTTTCAGCACCACGTACCACAGAAGCTTAGCTTCAATGTAAATCAGCTGGCCAAGATATGCCTCCTGAACCAGGTGCATACACTTAGCTGGATCACTCACTGGTGTTAAAGGAAAGGAGGCACGTGGGGTTTAACAGTGTGTGTGTGTGTTTGCTGTCTGTTTCCTTGTTGGAGCACAGTAACAAAGTCAGAGACCCCCACCAGGCATTCAGACAATCTGATTGGATTACGGCCTTTAGCCTTCTTGCAGCATGTTTTAGTCACAGTAAAACATGCATGACTGATAGGAGACGGAGGAAAACAACAAAAAGGGAGAAAAAATATAGGGAAAAAGAGCATCCCCCCAGCCCTTTTAGCATGCCCTGAATTACACTTGGCTAAAAAGAGACTGTGCAGTGTAAGAGTGTAACAGTGTAGAATAATACCCTTGTTTACTTTCTGGGCTGTTGTGGTGTTAAACAGCAGGCTGTAAGTGGGGATGTGACTTAATGTCAGGCTAGCGGGGAGCAGTGCAGCTGATCTGGAGGAAGCCAGCCCCATGTCTGTCAGGGAGAGGAGAGGTGGGGAGGATGGAGGGGAGATGGGTGGGAGAGATGAGGAGGGGGTGCTGTCTTGATGGATACAGGCAGGGCAGAGAGAGAAGAAGAAAGTGAAGGGAGCGTAGGCTAACAGGAAGCAAATGTATGGGGGAGAACAAGAGACAGTATGATTATACAACTCTATGGATGGCAGATATTATCTCTATAGCATTGTCATGTGTCCATAAACAGATGATGATGACAGGATTCCTGTGATGAAAGGAGCTATTTCATAATGTGGTTAAACTGTCTAGTGTATCACTGAAAGCCTCCCATTTTCTACAGGATTGATTTCATTTCAGTTCTCTGCATCCTCTTTTCTCTTCTCTTTGCTCTTACTGCTCATGCCTGTCTAACCTACTTCTGTCCACTTCTCCCCCCCATCCTCTGCCCCGTCATTGGCCTGTGTAAGTGTGCTAAGGGGGCACAGTGGTCGCTCTGTGGAGGGGGCATCTCGGCAGTCAGTCGACAGTTCAGGGCGGTCATGCGCGAACAGGCAGAGCACTTGTGGTCATTATCAGAGCAAAGTCTCAATGCTGCCGCACCAATTAGTTTTGACCCAGAAGGATTATCTGGAGGCACCACTCCATCCAAGGCTGGGGATAGGCACCACTCCATCCAGGGCTGGGGATAGGCACCACTCCATCCAGGGCTGGGGATAGGCACCACTCCATCCAGGGCTGGGGATAGGCACCACTTCATCCAGGGCTGGGGATAGGCACCACTCCATCCAGGGCTGGGGATAGGCACCACTCCATCCAGGGTTAGGGATAGGCACAACTCCATCCAAGGTTGGGGATAGGCACCACTCCATCCAGGGCTGGGGATGGGCACCACTCCATCCAGGGTTAGGGATAGGCACAACTCCATCCAGGCCTGGGGATAGGCACCACTCCATCCAGGGCTAGGGATAGGCACCACTCCATCCAGGGCTGGAGATAGGCACCACTCCACCCAGGGCTAGAGATAGGCACCACTTCATCCAGGGCTGGGGATAGGCACCACTCCATCCAGGGCTAGGGATAGGCACCACTCCATCCAGGGCTGGGGATAGGCACCACTTCATCCAGGGCTGGGGATAGGCACAACTTCATCCAGGGCCTGGGATAGTCACCACTCCATCCAGGGCTAGGGATAGGCACCACTTCATCCAGGGCTGGGATAGGCACCACTCCATCCAGGGCTGGGGATAGGCACCACTCCACCCAGGGCTAGAAATAGGCACCACTTCATCCAGGGCTGGGGATAGGCACCACTCCATCCAGGGCTGGGGATGGGCACCACTCCATCCAGGGCTGGGGATAGGCACCACTTCATCCAGGGCTGGGGATAGGCACAACTTCATCCAGGGCCTGGGATAGTCACCACTCCATCCAGGGCTGGGGATAGGCACCACTCCATCCAGGGCTGGGGGAAGGCACCACTCCATCCAGGGCTAGAGATAGGCATAACTCCACCCAGGGCTGGGGATAGGCACCACTCCATCCAGGGCTGCTCAGATATGGTCGGACACACTCAAGGAAGTACCCTCTCTTACACGCATACAAACACACACATACACACACATACACACACATGCACACACATACATACACCACTGCAACTCTCCAGTCACTATGACTTTTTCTCTCCCCTTACAAAGACCAGGTGTTCTTAATGTTTTGTATACTCAGTGTGTATATATATATATATACACTACATATATATACACTACATGACCAAAAGTATGTGGACACCTGCAGCGGATTTACACCACTCCAGCCGACGCTTGGCATTGCGCATGGTGATCTTAGGCTTGTGTGCGGCTGCTCGGCCATGGAAACTCATTTCATGAAGCACCCAAAAAACAGTTATTATGTTGACGTTGCTTTCGGTGGCAGTTTGAAACTCTGTAGTGAGTGTTGCAACCAAGGATAGATTATTTTGATGCGCTACGCGCTTCAGCACTCTGCGGTCCTGCTCTGTGAGCTTGTGTGGCCTACAACTTCATGGCGGAGCCGTTGTTGCTCCTAGACGTTTCCACTTCACAATACCAGCACTTACAGTTGACCGGGGCAGATCTAGCAGGGCAGAAATTTGACGAGCTGACTTGTTGGAAAGGTGGCATACTATGACGGTGACAGATTGAAAGTCACTGAGCTCTTCAGTAAGGCCATTCTGCTGCTAATGTTTGTCTATGGAGATTGCATGGCGGTGTGCTCGATTTTATACACTTGTCAGCAACGGGTGTGGCTGAAATATACAAATCCACTCATTTGAAGGGGTGTCCACATACTTTTGTATATATAGTTTATATACAGTATATATGTGTGTGTGTATATGTTCACAATAGTCAGACACGTGGTTTCACATGTACATTTTACACAGTATTTTTCCCTCGTGAAAACAATTATTCCCCACATATGAAATTCAGGGACCAACAAGGATCAACGCTGCATAGCTTTAGAGGCAAACCAGCAGTGGATGCAGGGTGCTATGTTGCTGGAATGCGCCAAAACAGCAACTGGAAAAAAGGCAGCAAAAGCAAAGGCCAGGGTAACATAACCAAAGATAGGGATAAATTGCAGGAAAGAGGGAAGTGTTTAATTTAATTGGGCTATCATTTTTTTTAAATCACTGAAAAATTGTTGTTTTTGTTTCCAATACTAAGAATTTTGTTCTCGACTTCAAAAGATTTGCTTGATATTAATGGCCCAAAAGTAACTCAGTCACTGGAGGACTGTACCATATAACACTATTACTATATTAAAGGTGCTTAAAGCAGCAATCCTTCATTTAAACATTATCCAAGTGTCTCCCTGCCACAGTTTCAGTAAAAAGCTCAGGGATGGGACTCGAGAAATGCAGCCACTCTCCAATCCATAGACTGCGCTATTGATGCGAGGACTCACCATCCATGATGTTAAAATGATAGTTTTAAACATGTTTTTTAGGTTATAAAGTGGTTGTTTACATTTACTTTGTGTACAAACATTGGAGCATAAGCTTATATTTTGGGTTCTGATGGGGTACGACAGCTGAACTAAGCTGATGGGGCATTTATAAGTTATATTCTTCAAGAATCAATGGGTACATATCATACCTTTAAAAGTCCAAAAATGGATTTACGGTGGCCCCATTAACAGGCAGTGACCTTCATACAGCAGAACTATGTCACCAATTGAAATGTTATCCATTAAGTTGCCCCACCCCCCCAAAAGAAATCTGTCCACTGTTTCACAAATGTCCAGCAAAATCGTTCCCTTATCCCGCATTTGGGCTTTTTAGATGTGGTCACACCCTAATTCCACCGGTGGAAACATTACTTCTGCAATCACGTTAAAAATGTTCACTTATGAAACTGCAAATGTGATGAACGTTTTTCACATGTGAAAATGTGGAGTTTTCTTACATGTGGACCTGCAAATTAGATTTTCATATGTGATTGATTTTCATGCGATTGATTGTCACATGCTAACTTGCAGTCCCACACGTGAACGTGAGATTTTCAAATTAATGTTTTTAACATGTGAAACTGCATATTCGATTTTCACGTGAAACATTTTTACACGTGAAACTGCAAATTTCACATGTGAAACCTCAATTCACATGTGAGGTGAAAACATGTTATTTTCCTCATGTGAAAAGGTGATGTTAACATGTGAACAATAAATTAAACTCAACATGTGAAAACAGCTATTTCACATGTGGAACTGCAAATTTGACTTTTTTGTTGTTGTAAGGGCAGCCTCTCTTTCCAGCCGCTGTGACTCTATCTACCCTCTCTATCCAGTCACTGTGACTCTCATTCTCTCCCCTCTCTGACTCTATCCAGCCTCTGTGACTCTCTTTCTCTCTACCCTCTCTGACTCGCTCTACCTTCTCTGACTCTATCCAGCCACTATGACTTTCTCTCTACCCTCTCTGACTCTCTCTACCCTCTCTGACTCTATCCAGCCACTGTGACTCTCCATCTAGCCGGCCAGGCCCAGGCTCCTCTCCTCTCGGATTTGTTAAGGTAATGATGTAATCTGCAGCCATTAGGGACAGCAGGCTTTAGTGTTTAATGTGTGGCCAGCTGGTCCAGCTGCCAGCTTACACATTAAACGGCACCTCTTCCACTTCCCCTGCCTTTGAGTAATGAGGTGCATTTAAACCATGCTTTACCTGAGCTGCATGACTGATACCTCAACATGGCCAGGTTCAAATGAACAACTTATATGTTTTTCTCCTCTGATTCCATAGATGCTGTTGGTCTTGCCTGCCACACACACCACACACACACACACACACACACACACACACACACACACACACACACACACACACACACACACACACACACACACACACACACACACACACACACACACACACACACACACACACATACACATACACGCACACGCACACGCACACACACACACACAGGGTGTGGTGGGCTGGGACAGTTAGTCAGGGCAGGCGTGCACCTGACAGTGTAGTGTGACTTTGTGTAATGAAGACATGATGCGTGCCATGTCACATCACACTCAGACACCACAACAGACAGGCCCTAGTGACGCCCCGGCCTACTCTCAAATCCACCTCAGTAAACAAGCACCAAACAAGCCAGGTTGTAGAGGCATCCTCAGGCTAAATGTCCATTCAGACAACATTCAGTTTGACGAGAACCAGGCAGGCCCAGATGTTTGCACGTTTGCAGGTTTCTTTATAATTGTTTTGTGACTTTATGAAGGTCTGCATGTTTCACTTTAAAAAGAACACATTCAATATGCTGTATATCCACTTGCACTATTTTCTATAGATAATCATCACAGCGAAAATAAAGGTAAACCTGTTAAATCTTATACGACATAATTGTTTACTTTTTAAAATTTAACCTTCATTTAACTTGTCAAGTCAGTTAAGAACAAATTTTTATTTACAATGATGGCCTGCCCCGGCCAAACCCTCCCCTAATGACGCTGAGCCAATTGTGCGCCGCCCTATGGGACACCCAATCACGCCGATTGTGATACAGCCCGGGATCGAACCAGGTTCTGTAGTGACGCCTCTAGCACTGAGGTTCAGTGCCATAGACCGCTGCGCCACATAACTAAACCCTCATAAATACACAGGGCAGATCAGAGGATCTGCAATGTCCTGCCATCGATGTTCACTGGCATTGGTGACAATCATCAATCATCTGCCTAGTGCCCGGCAAACGCCTTAATGCTGACTTCAATATTTTCATGTCCAAAGCTAATCTAAAGCTAATCTTAAACTAATCTCAAAGATGAACCCTTTGAGGTGGTAGACACTGTATATATTGACTTATTACTATAGGTTTATAAAGAAAGATTTTGAAGGCAGTTACATAATACATTATTTATTGATATATGTATTTATTTATTCATTCATTCATTCATTCATTTTGTTGTCAGGAAACCATAGATCTGCATACATATTTAAGCACTCATTTTGTAACCACAAATATTTTTTTTATAAAAAATGCATTAACTCAATATTAGGTCGTGAGCTAATGTATCTTTTACACTCCTCTCCCGCTCACTCATCTCCTTGCTTGTAGCTGGGGAGATGACCACTAGATTGATTTCATGCATGCGTGGCATAGAGATGTCATTAAAAGATCTGATTTGAATATTCAGTTGGCTGTTTTAATTGAAGAAAACAAGTGTTCACACATGGCGGGGCTGGCGGTGTTGTGGACTGCCTGGGGCCCTGTCCCGGAGTGCAGCGGCCCATCTGAGCACGGCCCAGCGGAGCCCGCCCTGCACGCTGCCAACCACTACACTACAATACACCCTGCCTGGTTTTAATGCCCGCAGGGCTCCACGCACACAGAAGAGAGGAGATCACACTACATTAGATAGATGAGAGGAGAGGAGAGGAGAGGAGAGGAGAGGAGAGGAGAGGAGAGGAGAGGAGAGGAGAGGAGAGGAGAGGAGAGGAGAGGAGAGGAGAGGAGAGGAGAGGAGAGGAGAGGATTTGTCAACACTAGAGTATACTCATCTCTGGAGCGAAGGAGATGGATGCAGAGACAAGCAGCTACTAACCATCTCTCCACCAGTTTACTGGGCTGATCTCTGAGGATGTATCGTATAGCCCTTTGGTTGGAAGACAAAATTACAAAATTACACCTGTTTCTTTGTCATTTTATTTGATAACTGAAGTGGCTATGCTGAGAGGGTTTGCCTCTAGTCAGGGCAGGTTGTAGTGGAATCTAGTGGGGAATGAGATGCTGCTGGCATATTGTTACCCCTTGCCTCTCAACCCTCACCCCTCACCCCTCATACTCTGACCCTCTCACCCAGAGTAGGCAGGCACCTCCTGTCCTGCCCATATCACCCACTGCTCATCCACATTAATTGGATATAAAAAATGTGCTGAATTAACAGATCAATGAGCGTGGAATTGAATACTTTGGCAAGGAGGAAGCTTCCTCCTGCCGTTGCCGTGACAGCACCTCCACCTGCCTCCCCCTACCTCCCCCAGTTTCCTCCTACCTCCTCCTACCTGCCCCTGCCTCCCCCTGCCTCCCACTACCTCCCCCTGCCTCCCTCTACACCCTGCCTCCCACTACTTCGCCCCTGCCTCCCTCTACCTCCCCCTGCCTCCCTCTACCTCCCCCTGCCTCCCACTACTTCGCCCCTGCCTCCCACTACCTCCCCCTGCCTCCCTCTACCTCCCTCTGGCTCCACCTGTCTCCCCCTGCCTCCCACTACTTCGCCCCTGCCTCCCTCTACCTCCCCCTGCCTCCCTCTACCTCCCCCTGCCTCCCTCTACCTCCCTCTGGCTCCACCTGTCTCCCCCTGCCTCCCACTACTTCGCCCCTGCCTCCCTCTACCTCCCCCTGCCTCCCTCTACCTCCCCCTGCCTCCCACTACTTCGCCCCTGCCTCCCACTACCTCCCCCTGCCTCCCTCTACCTCCCTCTGGCTCTACCTGTCTCCCCCTGCCTCCCACTACTTCGCCCCTGCCTCCCTCTACCTCCCCCTGTCTCCCCATGCCTCCCACTACTTCGCCCCTGCCTCTGTTACAGATATGCATCCAGGACATTTGAGTAGATTGCATTTCATTAGTTTGATTTGAGCGGACAGCACTAAGCTGCTGAGGGCTCTGTGCTGACAGCTAATTACACGAATCAGCCTTGTCCACTGATATAGAACAATGGGCTGGGATGAGCCCCTCTGCCTCGCCTCCCCTCGCCAGCGGGACTCAGTCACTGGCTGCCTCCCTGCAATACCATGTTCGCAGTTGTGTTTCTAAATATTACCACACTATGTAAACTATTGCTTGTGTTAAAGTCTTTATAATGCCTAATTGCATGCCAGTGACTTCCTCCAATGAAAAATGTATTTACTTGGAAAGATGGAAAAGGAGCAGGAGAGATAGTGGGGGTAACATGCAGATATCGTCCTACCCTACAGCAGCTTCTGCCAGACTGTGTGTGTGTGTGTGTTTGTATGTGTGTTTGTGTGTGCGTGTGTGCGAGCACAGTTCTGTCCGCCTCTATATATCCTTCCATCTTTAAATCATCAACATTAAAACATCCCGCTTACTCACGTGAACAGTTTCCCCCTTAAAAGAGAATTAAATGGATTAGTGCAAACGTCAGTAAATTTAGCAGTGCATTACCCCTGCTTCATTCAAACAGCACATCACAGTGGGACCATTGGATTAGCCCAGTCCCTGGTCCCTCTCTGCTCAGCAGACTCTTTTGAAAGAGTTTAATCATTACAGAGTTTACGTTTTTCTTTCTAATTGTTTCTACTTGAGAGTAAAAGGAAAAGATGGATTCTTGGTGGAATCTTCTGTACTTGATTTAACACTGCCGCTAGCGTAGCATTTTCCACAGCGTTTAAGAAATATATTACTTTCAACAGTGTTATCTTGTGATCAAGCCATCAACGTTTTGTGATTATTGGTGTCGTAAAAATGTTAGCTAACGGGTTAGCAATTAGCATGTTTGACATTTCAGTGGAAATACTACTACTATCAGCTTTTCAAAGTGTTTACTAGCTAGCCTTCCGGTTAAAAAATATATTACTTTCCTGAAATCCGTTGGTTATATTTCAAAAGTAAAACATTGGATATTAAATGATGTGTGGTCTGTCGCGCAGTTGAATTTTACAATATACAGCGTGTCCCACAAAATGATATGTTACTTTTTTTACTTTCAAAACAGATCTTAACCTACATAAATTGCAATGAAAATCGGTGGTCAGCTAGCTAGAAGGGAGTCTTTAGCTGCAAAACGTACCATTATTTCCCAGTCGATTTAAATGTTGAGCTCGAGGTGATTTAATCCTCTAACTGCTAGAGACTGTCCGAAGTTAGGGGGTGTCCGATGTTGGGGGAAAATCTAAATTAGCTATAAACTAGCAGTGCTCTATTCCTCTGGTGAAAGCTGTGTACAGTAAACACAACACAACTTCAAAACCACTTGCAATTAATTCTGTCTTGTTTGCTAGCATCCCTGTGGCCTTTGGCCAAGTGCACTGACACACATTCTTTTCCGAGCGAGTCTCCACATCTCCGCTTTTTGTACCATTTTCAGGTCAGGCCTTTAGGTCATTTCCCCCTGCAGATACTACCAGTTTGTTTCCTGGTTCCATGATGGAAAGTAATGATTGAGAGGACTGTCCTGCAGCATGGGGGTGTGTCTATGTCTCTGCATGTGACAGTGTCAGGTCTGCTCAGTGACAGGGCCTGCGGTGGGACTGTGTCTGCCCTGCCAGTGGAGAGTGTGGTGCCCAAGACAGCCCTGTGGTCCGGGGGGTCACTGAGGTGGCCCCGTGTTGAGTGACAGGGCACTGGTTTGTTAGTGAGATTTGTCCTGCTCTGGATCTCCTGTCGAGGTTGCTATGGCCAATGCGTCAGTTTGCAACCCGTTCACGTTCGACCATAGCTGACAGGTGAGCTGCAGAGTGGCGGCCAGACCTCCTAATTGTACCCCCAGTCCTTTTATTTCTGGGGGTGCATAGAAGATGGCTGGATGGCCGGGACCTGGTGCTGTTACTGTAGATGGCCCGGTGTGGCCTGGCGGCCAGGCCCAGAGCAGGGCTCCTCAGCTGGGGAGGTAAACCAACGTGAGGGCCTGTCTCTCTCACGGCTGGTTCTCTGGTTCTCTGTTCTGCGTGGTGGTTATGGAACAGACAGTCTGCCCCATGGAACATGTTGACAGGCTGTAATCAGATCAGTGCTTACACTATTTCTGCTCTATGAAACACAAAGTCATTCTTACGTACTGCACGTACAGAGAGACACACACATCAACACATGCTCACATGTGACATGCACGCCAACACGCTTGCATGCACATATACACAGACGCACTCACTCACTCACACACACTCACACACTAAATCAGGTTACTTTGAAAAAAGTCCAGGGAAGGGTTAAACATGTACGTTGTGTTACTAGCTCCTAACAATGCAGTAAAAAGTCAAAAATAAATACATAATAAATAAATACATAATCTTGAAATGTCGGAACAAATCCAAATAACAACCCAAATAGCACTGGAACAGTAATCCAAATGCAATCTATACGTATATACACAGGATGAATTCACTCAAGATAATAATAAGAATGATAGGTACAGCAGTAGATATAGAGTGAGCTACGTCAGGAATACTGTATAAAAAGAAATATACAGTGTGTAAACAGTGTAACTAAAATGCAATGTACGGTACAGTAGTAGAAAAAATAGAATGACCTATGTCGAGAATAAAAATGCACAGTACATAACCACGTGGTAAAATGAATAGAATTGCAGGAATTTAGCTTCCAGACCAGAGTCCAGAATATAAATATATATGCATGTCAATGGTGTGCATAAACCATATGGACAGTATGTAAATAGAAAACATGTGTACAGCAGTAGTTAAATAGGATGAGCCATGACTAGAATACAGTATATATATATATATATATACAGTGCATTCAGAAAGTATTCAGACCCCCTTGACTTTTTCCACATTTTGTTATGTTACAGCCTTATTCTAAAATGTATTACATCGGTTTTTTTCAAAATCAATCTACACTCGATACCCCATAATGACAAAGCAAAAACGGGTTTTTAGACATTTTTGCTAAATTATTACAAATTAAAAACGGAAATATTACATTTACATAAGTATTCAGACCCTTTACTCAGTACTTTGCTGAAGCACCTTTAGCAGTGATTACAGACTCAAGTCTTCTTAGGTATGATGCTACGAGCTTGGCACACCTGCATTTGGGGAGTTTCTCCCATTCTTCTCTGCAGATTCTCTCCACTTCTGTTTGGTTGGATGGGGAGCGTCGCTGCACAGCTATTTTCAGGTCTCTCCAGAGATGTTCGATCGGTTTCAAGTCCGGGGTCTGGCTGGGCCACTTAAAGGACATTCAGAGACTTGTCCCAAAGCCACTCCTGTGTTGTCTTGAACGTGTGCTTAGGGTCATTGTTCTGTTAGAAGGTAAACCTTTGCCCCCAATCTGAGGTCCTGAGCGCTCTGGAGCAGGTTTTCATCAAGGATCTCTCTGTACTTTGCTCTGTTCATCTTCCCCTCGATCTTGACTAGTTTCCCAGTCCCTGCCGCTGAAAAACATCCCAACAGCATGATGCTGCCTCCATCATGCTTCACCGTAGGGAAGATGCCAGGTTTCCTCCAGACGTGACGCTTGGCATTCAGGCCAAAGAGTTCAGTCTTGGTCATCTCCCTGACCAAGGCCCTTCTCCCCCGATTGCTCAGTTTGGCCGAGCGTCCAGCTCTAGGAAGAGTCTTGGTAGTTCCAAACTTCTTCCATTGTGTTCTTGGGGACCTTCAATGCTGCAGACATTTTTTGGTAACCTTCATCAGATCTGTGCCTTGACACAATCCTGTCTCAGAGCTCTACGGAAAATTCCTTCGACCTCATTATAAATATATATATATTTATGAAGTGGGTAAAACAGTATGCAAACATTATAAAAGTGACCAGTGTTCAATGACTCTATGTACATATGGCAGCAGTCTCTAAGGTGCAGGGCAGGATACTGGGCGGAGGATGGCTAGTGATGGCTTGTTTAACAGTCTGATGGCCTGAAGATAGAAGCTGTTTATCAGTGTCTTGGTCCCAGCGCTGATGCACCTGTACTGTCTCTGCCTTCTAGATGTTAGTGTGGTGAACAGGCCGCGACTTGAGTGGCTGAGGTCCTTGATGATCTTCTTGGCCTTCCTATGACACCGGGTGCTGGAGATGTCCTGGAGGGAAGGCAGCGTGCCCTTGGTGATGCATTGGGCTGCCCACACCAGCCACTGGAGAGCCCTGCAGTTGCGGACTAAGCAGTTGCCGTATCAGGCGGCGATACAGCCTAACAGAATGCTCTCGATTGTGCATCTGTAGAAGTTCATGAGGGGGCCAAGCCAAATTTCTTCCACCTCCTGTTGAAGAGGTGCTGTTGGGCCTTCTTCACCATGCTGTCAGTGTGGAGGGACCATTTCAGGTCCTCAGTGATGTGCACTCCGAGGAACATGAAACTTTAGCCCCTCTCCACTGCGGCTCTGCCATTGTCTTAGGAGAATTCAAGGCTTTCAACGTAGGGGGATGTGTAATTGTTAAAAGATTCCACGCTTTGAATTCCCCCAAAGTATTATGTATATAAATACATTGAAGGCAATGTAATGTATGCTGTGGGAGAGGAGAGGAGAGGAGAGGAGAGGAGAGGAGAGGAGAGGAGAGGAGAGGAGAGGAGAGGAGAGGAGAGGAGAGGAGAGGAGAGGAGAGGCGAGGCGAGGAGAGGAGAGGAGAGGGGAGGGGAGGGGAGTCGTGCCATTTCCTGGCACATGAAGTCCTTGGTGCCAGCTGTGCAGGGCTGGTGCTGTTTCCTGGGGGCAGATGCCTGCAGTGCAGCCTCCGTGATCCCGGCTCTGTTCCTGCACCAGCCCCAGCAGTCTGCTTCATACCCCAGGGGGGGCCACACACACACATTTATCCGCACATAGTCTCTCACACTAATGTACAGTACACACACACACACACATTCACACTCTCACATACAGACGCATGCACGTATGAACAAACGCACACATGCGCACACAAACACGCACACACACACACACCTACCTAGTGGGCTCTGGAGCCTAATTAGGCAGACTGGAAACCCACAGTAGAAAGAATCACCAATCTCACTTTACACTGAGAGTGTAAATGTCCACAGCTTCAAACACACAGACTGTACTGTACACAGACAGACATACATACATACATACATACATTCTAGAGAGGAACTGGGAGGTAAAGAGAGAGCTGGCTGAAGACACAGAGAGAGAGAGAGAGAGAGAGAGAGAGAGAGAGACAGAGAGAGAGAGAGAGAGAGAGAGAGAGAGAGAGAAAGAGAGAAAATGAATGAGAGAGAAAGAAGATCCAGGCAGTTGTATGAGGTAGTACGACTGTCACTCCTCTCTTCCTTTTCCTGCCTTCTCTCCACTCTTTATGTTACTGACACCACACTGTCACCCAGAGGCCAAAGTCAGTACTGCACCCATAATCATGTAAGAGAACAGTAAAATACATTATTTTTGTCACATGCACCGAATACAACAGGTTAACACTTTACCGTGAAATCTTTACTTACGAGCCCTTTCCCAACAATACAGAGTTAAAAATGAAGAAAATTGGCTAAATAAAAAAAGGAAATAGTGACACAATAAAATAACGAGGTAGTTGAGGTAATTGAGGTAATATGTACATGTAGGTAGAGGTAAAAGTGACTGGGCAATCAGGATAAATAATAAACAGAGTAGCACCAGTGTGTGTGTGTGTGTGTGTGTGTGTGTGTGTGTGTGTGTGTGTGTGTGTGTGTGTGTGCAGTGCTTAATTTGTAAATCGGGAGGTGCCCGGAGGGGTGACCTGGGGAGCTCTGAGGTATCGGAACGGATGATTTTAAAATCACCTTTATAATAAAGCATTGCATGCATATCATAGCATTTGCGTAGTGGCATAGAGCAGTAGAGACATTTACACATGGGGAACATTTTAGTAGCATAGGGTCCGGGAAAAAAATTTGCCTTTTTATAAACGCATTTCATGGAGACTTTGGCAGAATGTTTTTTTTTTATATTGCAACAATGAGCGAAATGACAATCTACTTTGACACAGACAAACTGATAATCTAAGATAAATAAAAACGACCTTGAGTCCGTCAATAGAATAGTCCTAGGTGTGTGGAGACATATTGTCGGCTACAATATGAGGAGGAAATTATAGTCCTAAACATTCTTTCCAGTTTCACTGACTCCCCCAATGATGCACAGCTATCTCACCGGTGATGGCTGAAGTGTTCGTGCCAACAGCCTATATCTCGCTCTTGTTTTACTTTGCAAAACAATATTTGGAAGTTGATCAAATATTTTGTTAGCCTACAGCAGACAGATTAGAGTATTTTCTTTTCAGCAGTAGCCATTTGGTTTCCAACCTGTTTTCCCGCGATTGTATTTGAAATATTTTCCGTAAATCCTGTTTTGTCTAAATGCAGTTCACTGACAGATTTTCCACGCGTTCCCTACTGTAGGCTGTGTCTTGTTATTGAGCTACACACAATCCACAGCTAGGCAATTTGTTAAAAGAAGCTATTGATACTCTGTAGCAAAATTATGGCAAATTTAATGGTGTAGTAATCTATTCTGAATTGTTTCATTTATTTCTGAACAGACAACAGTTAACTTTGGCAAATGTATTTCAATGTATCAAGGGTGCTGCAGCTCCTCCAGAACCCTTCGCGTGGCTATGATTCTATAAGGAAATAAATGATTAAGTGCAACGCTGGAGAGATGAGAGTTGCAGACTCGTGTCTATCAGAGCAGAGAGATCATAGAAAGTGAATCTCATTCTAGTTCTGTGAGAGATACAGGCGCGCTACTCACACAGCCATGGCCACACATTGGTCTTAAAACATAAGTTACAATGTTACGCAAACCATAAGCCAGGGCCGTCCCAACCCGAATCAACTGTTAGGAATATCAGGCCCAGGCTGAAAATCATCTTTTTCACAATTAAGGAAGAGGCAACTCGAATGAACTTTGATCGCTTTCATTTGAATTTTTACATTGCAAAAAGTGACAATTATTTTTCATGCCATAGAACGAAACTTTCCAAAACAGACAGGAGCCAAAAATTGAGCACTGTGTGTGTGTGTGTGTAGCTTCAATATGCATGTGTGTGTGTGTGTTTTGTGTGTGTAAGGTTATGTAGTGTGTGTGTGTGTGTGTGTGTGTGTGTGTGTGTGTGTGTGTGTGTGTGTGTGTGTGTGTGTGTGTGTGTGTGTAGCTTCAATATGCATGTGTGTGTGAGTTTGTGTGTGTGTGTGTGTGTGTGTGTGTGTGTGTGTGTGTGTGTGTGTGTGTGTGTGTGTGTGTGTGTGTGTGTGTGTGTGTGTGTGTGTGTGAGTGTGTGTGTGTTAGATTGTCAGTGTAGTATGTGTGAGTGTGTGGGTAAAGTCCAGTGAGTGTGCATAGAGCCAGTGCAAAAAAAAGGGGGTCAATGAAAATAGTCCGGGTAGCCTTTCTCAATGCAAATTGTCCAGGTAGCCTTTCGATCAGCTGTTCAGCAGTCTAATGGCTTGGGGGTAGAAACTGTTCAGCAGTCTAATGGCTCGGGGGTAGAAGCTGTTCAGGAGCCTTTTGGTCCCAGACTTGGTGCTCCGGTACCGCTTGTCTTGCGGTAGCAGAAAGAGCCTTCTATGACATGGGTGGCTGGAGACTTTGACAATTTTTAGGGCCTTCCTCTGACACCGTCTGGTATAGAGCTCCTGGATGGAAGGGAGCCTGACCTCAGTGATGTACTGTGCTGTACGCATTACCCTCTGTAGCACCTTGCAGTCGGATGCCAAGCAGTTGCCATACCAAGCGGTAATGCAACAAGTCAACATGCTCACATTGCTGCAGCTGTAGAACTTTTTGAGGATCTGAGGGCCCATGCCAAATCTTTTCAGCCTCCTGAGGGGGAAGAGGCATTGTCGTGCCCTCTTCACGACTGTGTTGGTGTGTTTGGACCATGATAGGTGCTTATTGATGTGGACAAGGAACTTGAAGCTCTCGACCCACTCCGCTCTGTCGATATATTTGTATTTATGATGGATCCCCATTAGCTGCCGTCTGGTATGATGGTGTTGATGTGAGCCATGACCTTCCTTTCAAGCATTTCATGGCTACAGATGTCATTTAGACAGGATACGTTTCTCGGGAACAGGGAGTATGGTGGTCTGCCTGAAAGATGAATGTATTACAGACTCGGTCAGGGAAAGTTTAAAAATGTCAGTGAAGACACTTGCCAGCTGGTCAGCATAGAAGACATTGAGCTTGTCTGGTAGGCTCACGTCTCTGGGCTGCTCACAGCTGGGTTTCCCTCAGTAATACGTGATAGTTTGCAAGCCCTGCCACATCCGACGAGCGTCAGTGTAGTTCGATCTTAGTCCTGTATTGATGCTTTGCCTAGCTAATGGTTCGTCAGAGGGCGTAGCGAGATTTCTTATAAGCGTCCGGATTAGTGTCCCGCTCCTTGAAAGCGGCAGCTCTAACCTTTAGCTCAGTGCAGATGGTGCATGTAATCCATGGCTTCTGGTTGCGATATATACGCAGGGGCGCAACTTTGGTTTTAGAAGTGGGTGGGACATAATAATTTACATTTGAAATTTAAACTTTTCAGTCAGATAAACACTCCAAACCTGACCACCCGGAGGCGTCCGCATGTATAACATTCCAATGATAAAACTGGGGGGGAGAAAAACGTAATTTTAGAATGTGGGGAGAACATGTCCCTGTATGTAGACACTTATTAATGAAGCCAGTGACTGATGTGGTAAACTCCTCAATGCCATCAGATTAATCCTGCAACATGTTCCAATCTGTGCTAATGAAACAGTTCTGTAGCTTAGCATCCACTTCATCGGACCACTTCCATACTGTGTTTGTCACTGCTACTTCCTGTTAATTTCTTATGGGAAGGTGGGACGGTACCGTCCCACCTGACCAACCTCCGGTGAAATTGCAGCGCGTGAAATTCAAACGACAGTATTATAAATATTTAACTTTCATAAAATCACAAGTGTAATACATCAAAATAAAGCTTAACTTCTTGTTAATCCAGCCGCTGTGTCAGATTTCAAAAAGGCTTTACGGCAAAGCACATAATGCGATTATCTGAGGACATACAAACACAAGAAAAACATATTTCAACCAGGCAGGTGCGACACGAAAGTCAGAAATAGCGATATAAAAAATGCCTTACCTTTGATGATCTTCTTCTGTTGGAACTCCAAAAGTTCCCAGTTACATCACAAATGGTCCTTTTGTTTGATAATGTCCTTCTTTATATCCATAAAAACTCAGTTTAACTGGTGCGCTTCAGTCAATAATCCACCCAGTTTCCCTCCATCAAAATACATACAAAATTAATCCCAAACGTTGCTAATAAACTTTTCCAAACAAGTCAAACAACGTTTATAATCAAACCTTAGGTACCCTAATACGTAAATAAACGATACAATTTAAGACGGAGAATCGTTATTGTCTTTACCGGAGAAAAATACCAAAGAATGCGCTCTCTTCCTCGTGCTTGGAAACACTACAGCCAAAATGGGAGCCACCTAGAAAAACTACAATTTCTGGCTCATTTTTCCAAAAACCAGCCAGAAGCTCTTTCTAAAGACTGTTGACATCTAGTGGAAGCCCTAGGAACTGCAATCTGGGAGGACTTGGCCTCATAATAAAAGCGATAGTTATTGAAAATAGTGGTAGGCTGAAATTCTTTTTGGGGGGGATGGTTTCTCCTCGGGGTTTCGCCTGCCATATCAGTTCTGTTATACTCACAGACATAATTTTAACAGTTTTAGTGTTTTCCATAAATTAAATGCATATCCTAGCTTCTGGGCCTGAGTAACAGGCAGTTTACTTTGGACACGCTTTTCATCCAGACGTCAAAATACTACCCTGTACCCAAGAGAGGTTAAAGTTTTTGCTTGTAAGCAGGAATCAGGAGGATAGAGTTATGGTCAGATTTGCCAAATGGGGAGTGAGGGTTAGCTTTCTGTTCCTCTCTGTGTGTTGAGTAAAGGTGAT
The DNA here is from genome assembly GCF_965601325.2 of Salmo salar. NCBI lineage: Eukaryota > Metazoa > Chordata > Actinopteri > Salmoniformes > Salmonidae > Salmo > Salmo salar. The sequence goes on along the minus strand of NC_138310.1, from coordinate 18,265,286 downwards.
CTAGAGTTGACATGCTGGTAGAAATGAGGAAAGATGGATTTCAGTTTACCCGCATTAAAAACCTCTTAAGGATCAGACCCTTTTTAAAAATGTTCACCTAAAATGACATACCCATTTCGAACTACCTGTAGCTCAGGACCTGAAGCAAGCATATGCATATTCTTGATACCATTTGAAAGGAAACACTTTGAAGTTTGTGGAAATCTGAAATTAGTTCTGGAGAAAATAACACATTAGATCTGGTAAAAGATAATACAAAGAAAAAAACATTTTTTTTTCTCTTTTATCCATCATCTTTGAAATGCAAGAGAAAGGCCATAATGTACTATTCCAGGTTAGGCGCAATTTAACCACTAGATGGCAGCAGTGTATGTCAAAGTTTTAAACTAATTCAATGAACCATTGCATTTCTGTTAAAAATGTTGTATCAAGACTGCCCAAATATGCCTAATTGGTTTATTAATACATTTTCAAGTTCATAACTGTGCACTCTCCTCAAACAATAGCATGGTATTCTTTCACTGTAATAGCTACTGTAAATTGGACAGTGCAGTTAGATTAACAAGAATTTAAGCTTTCTGCCCATATCAGATATGTCTATGTCCTGGGAAATGTTCTTGCTACTTACAACCTCATGCTAATCACATTAGCCTATGTTGCCTCAACCGTCCCGTGATGGACACACCGATCCCGTAGAGGTTAAAATCACCGGCCACTAGGAGCGCCGCCTCTGGGTGAGCATTTTCTTGTTTGCTTATGGCCCTATACAACTTGTTGAGTGTGGTCTTAGTGCCAGCATTACTTTATGGTGGTAAGTAGACAACAACAAAATATATAGATGAGAACTCTCTTGGTAAATAGTATGGTCTACAGCTTATCATGAGGTACTCTAACTCAGGTGTACAGAACCTAAAGTCTTCCTTAATATTAGAGATTGTGCACCAGCTGTTGTTAACAAAGAGACATCTTTACCCCCCTTTACCCAACGCTGCCGTTTTGTCCTGCCGATTTATAGAAAAAACATCTAGATTTATATTTACCATGTCCTTGCTCAGCCACGACTGAGAAACATAGGATATTACAGTTCTTCAGATCAAGTTGATAGGATACTCTTGAAAGGAGCTCATCCCGTTTATTCTCCAGTGATTGCACGCTCGTCAATAGAAGGGAGGGTAGAGGCGGTTTATCCACTCGCCAGGTATCCCACATGCCGGCCTCTATAGCACTGCCTCTTCCTTTTTCAAGAATCAGGAATTTGGTCCTGGTCCAGAATGTATGCCCTTCACCGCCAACTCATTCAAGTTGAAATCCTCATCCAATCTGAGGTTAGTGATCGCTGTTCTGATGTCCAGAAGCTCTTTTCGGTCATAGGAAACAATGGCGAAAACATTAAGTACAGAAAATACCACAATCAGTCAGTAGCCTGTAAAACAGCTACTATTCCCTCCAGTGCTATTTTATCAGTCTACAAATAGTCTAATTCCTCTGAGAATGTTGTTTGAAATACATAATGTGTTTTCACTCTGTTTTCTTTGTAGTACCTCCCCCTTCATTGTGAAGTTGTGCAGGTACATTAACATGCGCCTTTGAAGGATAAATAAATAACCGTCAAGGATAAAATCAGACTTGAGGTGCTGATGTTTGGAACCGAGTCACATAGTTGCTGTGCTACTGACATATTATGATACTCTGCTGTATGGACTCACTGGGCTACTGTATATTATGATACTCTGCTGTATGGACTCACTGGGCTGATGTATATTATGATACTCTGCCGTATGGACTCACTGGGCTGCTGTATATTATGATACTCTGCCGTATGGACTCACTGGGCTGCTGTATATTATGATACTCTGCCGTATGGACTCACTGGGCTGCTGTATATTATGATACTCTGCCGTATGGACTCACTGGGCTGCTGTATATTATGATACTCTGCTGTATGGACTCACTGGGCTGCTGTATATTATGATACTCTGCTGTATGGACTCACTGGGCTGCTGTATATTATGATACTCTGCCGTATGGACTCACTGGGCTGCTGTATATTATGATACTCTGCTGTATGGACTCACTGGGCTGCTGTATATTATGATACTCTGCCGTATGGACTCACTGGGCTGCTGTATATTATGATACTCTGCTGTATGGACTCACTTGGCTGCTGTATATTATGAAGTCACAGTACTGCTGACATGTTGTTAAGAATACTGTGTGTGGACTGATAGGGCTGTAGACTCACTATGCTAGCTTGGGGTGTACTGCAGCGGGCTGGCTGTTTCTGGCTGACTGTAGCCGGCTGGCTGTATCTGGCAAACTGTTTGTATCTGGCTCAGTATAGTGGGTGCTTGGGCACGTGTGTGCCCAGCTGGGGCAGCCCTGCTCAGACTATAGTGATTTCCGATAGGTCTCCTCCTCAGCTGTTCATGGTCTGTGGCTCCTCCTCTCCTCTCCCCTCCTCCTCCTCCTCCTTCACTCAATCAATCGACTGGCACGGCTGCCCGGCTCCCACAACACACTGCTAGGGAAAAGCAGATTACTGTAGAAGTGTGTGAACGTGTGTGTGAATATCTGGGAGAAGACACCATCACTGGGTCTGGGTTTATTTGTGTGTCGGCTTGATCGCTATGGTGAATCCCTATACTCTATAGAGGGAAAGACCAGAGCCATGTATAAGAAATAATTACATTTTTACATTTTAGTCATTTAGCAGACGCTCTTATCCAGAGCGACTTACAGTAGTGAACGCATACATTTCATTTCATTTTTTTTTTCATTTTTTTTTTTTCTTCTCCGTACTGGCCCCCCATGGGAATCAAACCCACAACCCTGGCATTGCAAACACCATGCTCTACCAACTGAGCCACAGGGAAGACTAACAAAGAGTATATGGGTATTTTTATAAACTAGGCTACCAGTGATGATTTCCTATGCTGGACAGCTTGTTACATCTGTTGATAACATTGATAGTAATCTTTAAAAAAAAATGTATTTCCTTACATTAAGATATAATGGGAGAACCTAGCTTTATTCAATAAAATTCACGAGTTGATTTAAAACATATATTTAACCCTTTCTCATGGTTGGTGTCTTGACGGATTTGTCCAAAATGGTGTGACATAAAACATTCCTTTTCTGTCCTTAAATTTATGGCAGTGTAAGTTGCTGTTATATCATATATTAAGCATTACTCGGTTAAATTAGACATTGAACTAGAACCCTGTAAGATTCCTGGATCTATCTGTCGTACAGTCTTTTATATAGAGATCTCAGAAATACAGTGTAACTATTTAATGCCTCCTTATGTCATGGGCACACAAATCCCCCCCCAAATTATGCTATTGCAAAATCGAATGCTTCTAACCGAAAGTCACCTTACCTTGATACTTAAAACCTAAATCAATACTGTCATTAACGTGGTTCTTCAATAATTATGTATAATACTTGTTAGATGAGTTTAATTACGCCGTGATATTTTCAAACATTATCATCAGGAAGGAATTTTCTGACAGTCAAGTGACAAACAGCTGCAATAACAGTCAAAGTGCTGGAATAAAGGCGTTCCCGAGAATGTCCAGAAAATGTGGGTTTCTCGCTCGTGACGCCGGTGAAGACCGTTGTGCCTGGATCCATGCTGGATCTAATGTCTAGTGAATTGATGTTGATCATCTGTTATTGTCTGCTTGATTTACCACAGGGTCTCGTTAGATTTAACAGTGAAAGCATCAAGTCAAATCAAATGTTATTTGTCACATGCACCGAATACAACAGGTGTAGACCTTACAGTGAAATGCAAGTTGAAGTGAAGTTAAGAAGAAAATGTCAAGTAAAAAATAGATAAGTAAATAAATAAATAAATTTAAAAAATAAATAAAACAATAACAAATAATTGAACAGCAGCAGTAAAATAGCAACAGCGAGGCTGTATATAGGGGGTACCAGTACAGAGTTAATGTGCGAGGGCAGCGGTTAGTCGAGGTAATTGAGGTAGTATGTACATGTAAATAGAGTTAAAGTGACTATGCATAGATAATAAACAGCGAGTTGCAGCAGTTAAAAGAGGGTCTGGGTAGCCCTTTGATTAGCTGTTCAGGAGTCTTATGGCTTGGGGGTAGAAGCTGTTAAGAAGCCTCTTGGACCTAGACTTGGCGCTCTGGTACAGCTTGCCATGCGGTAGCAGAGAGAACAGTCTATGACTAGGGTGGCTGGAGTCTTTGACAATTTTTAGGGCCTTCCTCTGACACCGCCTGCTATAGATATCCTGGATGGCGGGAAGCTTGGCCCCAGTGATGTACCAGGCCGTACGCACTACCGTGTGTAGTGTCTTGAGGTTGAAGGCTGAGCGATTGCCAACCAGGCAGTGATGCAAGCAGTCAGGATGCTCTTGATGGTGCAGCTGTAGAAACTTTTGAGTATCTGAGGACCCATGCCAAATCTTTTCAGTCTCCTGAGGGGGAATAGGCTTTGTAGTGCCCTCTTTTTGACTGTCTTAGTGTGTTTGGACCATGAAAGTTTGTTGGTGATGTGGAAACCGAGAAACTTGAAGTTCTCAACCTGCTCCACTGCAGCCCCATTGATGAGAATGGGAGCGTGCTCGGGCCTCCTTTTCCTGTAGTCCACAATCATCTCCTTTGTCTTGATCACGATGAGGGAGAGGTTGTAGTCCTGGCACAACACTTCCAGGTCTTTGACCTCCTCCCAATAGGCTGTCTCAGCGTTGTAGGTGATCAGGCCTACCACTGTTCTGTCATCGGCAAACTTGATGATGGTGTTGGCATCGTGCCTTGAAATGCAGTCATGAGTGAACAGGGAGTACAGGATGGGACTGAGCCCACACCCCTGAGGGGACCCCGTGTTGAGGATCAGCGTGGCGGATGTGTTGTTACCTACTCTTACCACATGGGGGCGGCCTGTCAGGAAGTCCAGGATCCAGTTCCAGCCTTTCGAAGAACTTCATGGCTACAGCTGTGAGTGCTACGGGTCAGTAGTTATTTAGGCAGGTTACCTTAGTATTCTTGAGCACAAAGACTATGGTGGTCTGTTTGGTATTACAGACTCAGTCAGGGACAGGCTGAAAATGTCAGTGAAGACTCTTGCCGGTAGGTCAGCGCATGCTCGGAGTAGACATCCTGGTAATCCGCCTGGCACAGTGGCCTTGTGAATGTTGACCTGTCTAAAGGTCTTACTCACATCGGCTACGGAGAGCGTGATCACAGTCATCCGGAGCTCTAATGCATGCTTCAATGTTACTTGCCTCGAAGCGAGCATATAAGTAAGTTAGCTTGTCTGGTAGGCTCGTGTCACTGTGCTTCCCTTTGTAGTCTGTAATGGTTTGCAGGCCCTGCCACATCCGACGCGCGTCGGAGCCGGTGTTGTACGATTCAATCTTAGTCCTTTTGTGACGCTTTGCCTGTTTGATGGTTTGTCGGAGGGCATAGCAGGATTTATTTTAAGCTTCCGGGTTAGAGTCTGGCTCCTTGAAAGCGATAGCTCTACCCTTTAGCTCAGTGAGATGTTGCCTGTAATCCATGGCTTCTGGTTGGGGTATGTACGTACGGACACAATGGGGATGATGCCATCGGATGATGCACTTATTGATGAAGCCAGTGACTGATGTGGTGTAGTCCTCAATGACATCGGAAGAATCCCGGAACATAATCCAGTCTGTGCTAGCAAAACAGTCCTGTAGCTTTGCATCTGCTTATTATTGACCGAGTCACTGGTGCTTCCTGCTTTAGTTTTTGCTTGTAAGCAGGAATCAGGAGGATAGAATTATAGTCAGATTTGCCAAATGGAAGTCGAGAGAGAGCTTAGTACGCTTCTCTGTGTGTGGAGTAAAGGTGGTCTAGAGTTTTTTTCCCCTCTGGTTGCACATTTAACATGTTCGTAGAAATTAAGTAAAACGGATTTGAGTTTTTCTGCATTGAAGTCCCTGGCCAGTAGGAGCGCCGGCTCTAGATGAGTGTTTTCCTGTTTACTTATGGCCGTATACAGCTCATTGAGTGCGGTCTTTGTGCAAGCATGGTAAATAGTGTGGTCTACAGCTTATCATGAGCTATTCTACCTCAGGCGAGCAAAACCTTGATACTTCCTTAGGTTTCGTGCACCAGCTGTTGTTTACAAATATACATAGACCGGCACCCCTTTTGTCTTACCAGAAGCCGCTGTTCTATCCTGCCAAAAAAGCTTAAAACCCGCCAGCTGTATGTTATTCATGTCGCCGTTCAGCCACGACTCAGTGAAACATAAGATGTTACAGTTTTTAATGTCCCGTTGGTAGGATATACATAATCGTAGTTTGTCAATTTTATTTTTGATTGATTGTACGTTGGCTAATAGGACCGATGGTAAAGGTAGATTACCCTCTCGGCAACGGATCCTAACAAGCCACCCGGATCTTCGTCCACGATACCTCTGTCTCTTTTTCCTGCGAATGATGGGGATGAGGGTCTTGTCGGGTGTCTGAAGTAAATCCTTCCCGTCTGACTCGTTGAAGAAAAAGTTTTCCTCCATTATGGGGTGAGTAATCGTTGTCCTGATATCTAGAAGCTCTTTTTGGTCATAAGACAGGGTGGCAGAAACATTATGTTCAAAATAACTTACAAATAATGTGAAAAAGCATATACAATAGCACAATTGGTTACGGGATCGTAAAACGGCAGCCATCTCCTTCGGCGCCATTGTAGGTAATGAGTGCATGCTTTCATATGTTTTTGTGCCTCAGATTGGACACAGAGTCTACTGTGAGCAATTGCGTAGGATAGACTATTGAGCAACACCCAACACTATTCCTATTAATTATTCTGGATATAATGATCTGGTAATGAAATAACATGACACATTTAAAAAAAAAATCCATGTTACACCTGCAATTTTAAACAATACAAGGGGCTTGAAGTAGCCCTACTTGAACTTGAATTTGGAGCTCAGAAATGTAAGTACTGGAATAGGCATACCTTGAAAATCAGACATTTCCTCAATTTGGTGCTTATAATTATTGTAGCCAATTTATAAGTTCTCCACATGCGGTTATTATGAGGCCTGTAAAATCTAATGCTGTCTTCAACTTGGCTTTCCATACAAATCCTTCCATTATAAAAGGAACCTGTTTTTTGGTCGCTTACTCATTCTAAAAACAGCGATGGTGAGATTCAAATGGTGAGATTAATGCTACCGCTGTTCATGGCTCTATTATGTGTGCCTTTGTCGGACACAAAGGCTAGGAGAAAAATCACCATGCATGCATCCAATTTCTTTAGTCAGGCAAGTCCACATTATTCTCACATATTTTAGAATGTAATAATAACTTGAATATCAATGCATTGGCAAGGCCAAAGAAAGGCATTATTCTTAAAGTGGTAATGGCCTATTTTTTTGTTGCTTTCTGTGTGTTTTTGGGAGGGGGGGTCCTTGAAAATTACAATGAAGTGTTTGAAAAAGACCCTGAAAGTCCTTGAATTTCACTTGGCAATGTCTGTATAAACCCTGCTTAAAGGATGTATAGTCCTGGGCCTATGATGTTGTATAGGTGGAGTTACGGACCAATTTAAATATATTGCTCTCAGTACACATGTGGAACTTCATAAAAATCACTTTTATTTTTGTATCAGACCATTTATAAATGTTGATCGCAATGTCACACATTGGCCCCATTATTTATAGAAAGACCCATATAATATACTTGCATACGTGAGAGACAATTTCCCAGGTTACATGGCCACCAGCGCCCAAGAACGGCACTGGAAGGAATAGTCACATTTTTACGAGCTCCTGGCCAATTGTGCTAGTTTGTGTGTCTTAACTTTTTTACATCATGTTTCCTATGACCGGAAAGAGCTTCTGGACGTCAGAACAACGATCACTAATCTCGTTTTGTATGAGGATTTTTACTTCAATAAGCAGGTGGCACATGGCATACTGCTCTTCCTGGACCAGGCCCAAATCTATAGATCACCTTTAATCCACACACAGAGAGGAACAGAAATCTAACCCTTGCCCTCCACTTGGAAAATCTGACCATAACTCTATCCTCCTGATTCCTGCTTACAAGCAAAAACTCAAAGAGGAAGTACCAGTGACGAGCTCAATACAGAAGTGGTCCAATGAAGCGGATGCTAAACTTCAGGACTGTTTCACTAGCACAGACTGGAATATGCTCTGGGATTCATACCACATCAGTCACCGGCTTCATTAATAAGTGCATAGATGACATCATCCCACACAGTGACAGTATGTACATATCCCAACCAGAAGCCATGGATTACATGCAACATGCACACTGAGCTAAAGGCTAGAGCTCCCGCTTTCAAGGAGCGGGATACTAATCCGGACTAATATAAAAAATCTCACTGCGACCACAAAGCAATCAAACAGGCAAAGGGTCAATACAGGACTAAGATCCAATCCTACTACGCTGGCTCTGATACTCGTCGTTTGTGGCAAGGCGTACAAACTATCAGGGATTACAAAGTGAAACCCAGCAGTTGCCCAATGACACAAGCCTACCAGACTAACTAAATGCCTTCAATGCTCACTTCGAGGCAAGCAACACTGAACCATGCATGAGAGCACCAGCTGTTTTGAATGACTGTGTGATCACGCTCTCCATGGTCGATGTGAGTAAGACCTTTAAACAGGTTAACATTCACATGGCCGCAGGGCCAGAGGTACTCAGAGCACGCGTTGACCAGCTGGTAAGTGCCTTTACTGACATTTTCAACCTTTCCCTGACCCAGTCTGTAATACCTACAGTACATGTTTCAAGCAGACCACCATAGTCTCTGTGCCCAAGAACGCCAAGGTAATCTGTCTAAATGACTATTGCCCTGTAGCACTCACATCTGTAGCCATGAAATGCTTTGAAAGGCTGGTCATAGCTCACATCAAAACCGTCATCCCAGGCACCCTCACCAATTTGTAATCTCTATTGCACTCCAAAATGCCCTTTACTATCTGGACAAAACAAACACCTACGCGAGAATGCTGTTCATTGACTACAGCTCAGCATACAATACGAAAGTGCTTTCCAAGCTCATCACTAAGCTAAGGACCCTGGGACTGAACACCTCCCTCTGCAACTAGATGCTGGACTTCCTGATAGGCTACCCACAGGTGATGAGGGTAGGCAATGATAGGGACGAGGTTCGAGACCATGCAGTGTGGTGCCAGGAAAACAACCTCTCCCTCAACATCAGCAAGACAAAGGAGCTGATCGTGGACTACAGGAAACGGAGGGCCGAGCATGCCCCCATTCACATTGACGACGCTGTCGTGGAGAAGGTTGAGAGCTTCAAATTCTTCAGTGTCAACATCACTAAGGATCTATCATGGTCCAAACACACCAGCACAGTTGTGAAGAGGGCCCGACAATGCCTCTTCACCCACAGTAGGCTGAAAATATCTGGCATGGGCCCTCAGATCCTCAAAACATTCTACACCTGCAACATTGGGAGTATCTTGACTGGCTGCATCACCGCTTGGTATGGGAACTGTTTGGCATCCGACCGTAAGTCGCTACAGAGGGTAGTGCGTACGGCCCAGTACAGGCCTGGGGCTGAGATCTCTGCCATCCAGGACCTCTTTACCAGGCGGTGTCAGAGAAAGGTCCTACAAATTGTCAAGGACTCCAACCACCCAAGTCATAGACAGCTTCTACCCCCAAGCCATAAAACTGCTGAATAGTTAATCAAATTGCATTTACACTCTTTTTTTGCAATGACTCTATGCACACGCACTGGACTCATACCACACACACACACACACACACACACACACACACACACACACACACACACACACACACACACACACACACACACACACACACACACACACACACACACACAGACTTGATACACTCATGCTCACACACAGAACACACACACACACACATGCATATTGATGGCAAACACACATACTCACACATAGACACACGTTCACACTCTTCACACACACTGTTGCTACTCTGTTTATTAACTATCCTGATTGGCCAGTCACTTTTACCCCTACCTACGTGTACATATTACCTCAATTACCTCAACTACCTCGTACCACTGCACATTGACTCGGGACCGATACTCCTTGTATTTCTATTTTTGATTTAGCTCTGCATTGTTGGGAATGGGTTCATAGGTAATCATTTCACAGTAAAGTCTACACCTGTTGTATTCGGGGCATGTGACAAATAAGACTTTATTTGATTTAAGGTCCTTGACAGAAAGTTCCAAAATCGTGCCAAATAGTGGTTTTAAGAGATTCATTCACAAAATGTCTTGAGCAACTACAGTAGAGTGGGTCTAAGAGGTTATTAAGTTATGTTGTATTTAAACTCATATGTGCACATGAGATATGTGGGAGGGAGGGTGGTTTTTGTCCTCTTACTTTGCTTTGTTGTTTTTCTAATTTATGTATTTTTACATTTCTTAAGGACTCTTGGAAGACTAGCCCTTGGGCTAAAAGCGATCCTAATAAAACATCGAAATCAAAAAAAGAATCAAGGTATACAACGAGGGGGAGTGTGTGTGTTTCTGTGTGTGTCCACACACTCAAGGGAGCTGGTCAGCTGTTCAGTTCTGTGCTGGAGATTACAGTGCTTAATCAGGAAACCAGATCAGCTGCACCTGATGCCAGTCTCAACCCCCTTTACACCCAATTAGCCCCATTACTGAGCTCTGTGCTCTGAGAGGTACTGAGCTCTGTGCTCTGAGAGGTACTGAGCTCTGTGCTCTGAGAGGGCCTGCTGCTTGCGCCAGGGGACCCAAGGTATAAATACCCCATACCGGTAAGCACCGGTTCACACAACTGCAGCCACATACCTCACACACAGATAAACACACACAGGCACATCACATTGTCAAGGTATTTTCTTCCTCTGTCTTTGGTCATGGCTGTGGCTTGCATTTGGGGGGTGCAGACAGGGAGGTGCAGAAAGGCAGGTGCAGACAGGGGAGTGCAGCGAGGGAGGTGCAGACAGGGAGGTGCAGGCAGCCTGACAGCCAGGTGAGATCTTTATTCCAGCTCCCACTCTGACAGAACTGAGCTCTGAGCAGCATCCTGTAACCACCCACACACAGACTAGACAGCACACCAACCTCCTGCTCCCCTACACCTCCAGCTCCTTCAAATCTGGGAGTCTTCAGTGTGCTCACCCTATAGAGCCAAGCTGATAGGCATGTAACAGGCTCTCACAGTCCTAATGTGTGGAGATCACATGAGGTGTCATATCTGTCGTCTGGGTGCTATACAGAAACCGCTGCAGGCAGCGACAGCAGCTCTGTCCCTCTCCTTCCCCTCTCCCTGTCTGTCAGCCTGCCGTGGAGAGCCCACTCAGCTCAGCTGTCCCTTTGCTCTCTGACGTGTCTGGAGATTAATTAAACACCTGCACCCAGGCATCACAGCCACATCACCCATCAGCCCTGCCCAAATCTACCTCCATCCCTACTTAGAAGGGATGTGTGTGTGTGAGTGTGTGTCTGTGTGTGTGTGTGTGTGTGTAGATGTATGTGTGTCCTCCTGGGTAAATTACGCTCCGGTAGCGCGATCTGCCACAGTAGACGTCAAACCCAGCAGCGGTAGCAGCAGCAGCGTCCAGAGTGGGTGATGACAGTGGGGGTTTATCTGGGATTTAGTTTGATTGTTTTGCCATCATTGTTGTCATTATAGAGTTGGCATCGCTGCATTGCTCTGACCACTCTTATCATTACTATCTTACCTCACAGTGCTCCAGGAGTTGTCAATTTTCTAGCGCTTCTCAAGAATTTCTCCTGCTGTCAGGCGGCTGAAGGATTTTCTTCTCTTCTCCCGTTTTTCCTTTTCTTCTTTGTTCTTTTCATTTCTTCACCAGCCTTAAAGGATGTGTGTGTGAGTGTGTGTAAGGGGGGGGGGGGTGGGTCAGTGAAGCAGGCAGCTTGCAGACAGAAGCCTCGGTGAGGAGGGACTTGCTCAGCTCGGCTATGGGCCTTAATTGAGACATACTGTCAGAGTGACAAACACATTTGCATGGAGTGGGTTTCTGTTTGGGCTGCATGCGTCTCGGCCCGCGCTCCTCGCCACGCTGCTCTGCGCTCTGTTAATCAGCTCCCCACACACACACACACACACACACACACACACACACACACACACACACACACACACACACACACACACACACACATGAGACATCCTGAGACATCTCCCCTCCCAAACCTGACAGATTCTACATAGCCATGAGGCAGGTGGAGAGAGAGAGAGAGAGAGAGAGAGAGAGAGAGAGAGAGCGCTCAGGCCTCCCTTTAGTAGTTTCTCCAAGTCTTTATTTCATCCGGTGTTCCTTTTTCTCCCTCCTTTTCCTTTTCTCCTCCTCTGAGTTTGCGTGTGTGAGTTTGTCTGTTTCCAGAAGTTTAAAGCTTACACTGTTATTATCCTGTAGATGCCACCAATCTATGACGTAGTTCAATCATCCAAGAACCATAAACATTTTCTTTTGGACGATAACAATGACCAACATCTTAGTTTGTTGTCATACTGTATAAATCCAGGGCCTTGTGTTAAAGGCTGAATGCTGAAACACTCTTGTGTCTCTTCGTTCCTCATAAGGAAGATATGAATAATGCAGTGGAGTTGGACCACGGTCAGTCCCTCTCCTTTGTCGGCATGGTGGAGAGTGATTTACTGACCCAAAGCCACCCTGGAGCATAGATGCATTACCTCTTGTTTATAGAAGCTGATTTGATTATTCCCATAGTTAATGGGTGCCCATAGTCATTTCTTTATTCCTGTACACTTTATGGACCTGGCTTGGCAGAAAATGCATTTTAATGAATATAAAAGGCAAAAATCTAACAGGCATTTTGTTCTGGGAGCTCTTAAGGTATATGGATTATAAATGAGGGCGGGAACAGACCTGCTGTGGTTTCAATATGTATGAATCCTTTCATGTTCAGAGCACTGGCTCTTTGTCTGCCTCAGCAGGTGAGAGGAGAGGAGGAAGGATGGAACACTTTCAGAGGAACAGGCAGGGAGAGATAGAAGGAGGGAGGGGATAGACGTGCCTTTTCTCATTTGGTGAAAAATCCGCCCTCTCTCCTCCGTCAAATATCTGCCCTGCTAGAGCTACCCCACTTAACTTTAAGTACTGTTATTGTGAAGTGGCAAAGTCTAGGAGCAACAACGGCTCAGCTGTGAAGTGGTAGGCCACGCAAGCACACAGAATAGGACCACTGAGTGCTGAAGCGCGTAGCGTATAAAAATCATCTGTCCTCGGTTGCAACACTCACTACAGACTTCCAAACTGCCTCTGTAAGCAATGTCAGCACAATAACTGTTCGTCGGGAGCTTAATGAAATGGGTTTCCATGGCTGAGTAGCCTCACACAAGCCTAAGATCACCATGCACAATGCCAAGCGTCAGCTGGAGTGGTGTAAAGCTCGCCACCATTGGACTCTGGAGCAGTGGAAATGCGTTCTCTGGAGTGATGAATCACGCTTCACCATCTAGCAGTCTGACGGACAGATCTGGATTTGGCGGATGCCAGGAGAACGCTACCTGCCCGAATGCATTGTGCCAGCTGTAAAATTTGGTGGAGAAGGAATAACGGTCTGGGGCTGTTTTCAATGGTTCGGGCTAGGCCCCTTTGTTCCAGTGAAGGGAAATCTTAACGCTACAGCATACAATGATATTCTAGACGATTCTGTGCTTCCAACTTTGTGGCAACAGTTTGGGGAAGGCCCTTTCCTGTTTCATCATGACAATGCCTTCATGCACAAAGCCAGGTCCATACAGAAATGGTTTGTTGAGATTGGTGTGGAAGAACTTGACTGGCCTGCATAGAGCACTGACCTCAACCGAACACCTTTGGGATGAATTGGAACGCCAACTGTGAGCGAGGACTAATAGCCCAACATCAGTGCCCAACATCACTAATGCTCTTATGACTGAATGGAAGAAAGTGTCCACAACAATGTTCTAACATCTAGTGGAAAGCCTTCCCAGAAGAGTGGAGGCTGTTATAGCAGCAAAGGGGGAACCAACTCCATATTAATGTCCATGATTTCGGAATGCGATGTTTGATGGGCAGGTGTCCACATACTTTTGATCATGTAGTGTATGAACCCAATAAAAATAAAAGCGGAATTAAAACAATGATTGTGCCATTATACAATACATAGCCTAATAGCCTACAGCATATTAGGCTATGCACAGCAGAAATACATAAAACATGTAAGATGTATTTGGTACAGTGGAGTAATTGCCTTTGAATGTGGACTGTATTATTATGCATACTGATGGACTGTTTACCTTGTGCTATACTCCAAACATTCAGTGAGTCTGGGAGAGAACATATAGTCCTAAGAGATGCTGTTGGTTCATTGATTGTGCAGGGTGGCTTAAAAAAAATGTGCCTACAATTATAGTGAATTTGTATTTTGAATAGCCTAGCAATAGGGCATTTTTTATATTTTCATAGTTAATAGGCTGTCAACAGTTTAATGAAATATGTTTCATTGTGAAAACATGTTACTATCAATGTTCCCAAACAGATTTCACTTGGTTTCCCGAATGAAGCACTGGGTAGCTGCGGGAACATGGTTGGAGAGCCCATGTCATACGGAGTTTGCGCAGAATATCATATGTGGTGGAGTGAGAGGCTGCATCCTCCTCAAACAGTGATTGATGCATGAAGTGAAATAAGTGTTCTCATACGACCAGACATTTCAGTTGCCACTAGATGGTTGCCACTAGAAAGAAGAGGATCCCAGCTGTTGCTATATTTAGGCATATTTCTCAGCTGCTCCCTATAAAATCGGAGTAGACTACTTGCATGATTTAAACTGCCGGAAAGCGGCCTCTATTCACTATTCCAGTGCATATGGACAACACTTGTTTTTTCCCTGCCCATGTTCCTACCCATTTCATAACGGGCCATTCTAAATCGAGATACTTTTGACATATCAGTAAAGACAAAAAAAAATGGAGAATAGTCGGATGGGTGAAAATATGATCACTTGAGAGAACAGGATGTGCACCCTGTGGCAAAGAACAGAGTGCAAGGTTTTTCAAATAGTCAACAGCCTATAGTCGCATCCTGCAGCTCATATACGTTTACATTTCTAAGACATTCTAAGGTTTGTATCATTCACAACTACATTTGCCCAATAACTCTAAATCTAGCATATAGGCTAAGATCTATTTCCAATTAGGCACATTCATATGCGCGCTTGCTCCGGAATGGGAAAATATCCTTTCTATTTTATTCAGCTACGTTCAATTATATTATTCTTATAATAAAATCATATAATGAAAAATAATGGCACGGGACTTATTAACTTATCTTGTCTGCTAAATGAACTGGCCTACAGCCTATGGCATGGAGCATAGCCAGACAACATACAGCAGGCCAACTGATATTGGGTTCTTCTTAGGGCCTTAGGCAGGATCAGACAGCCAGCTACGCCATCAGATTGACGTCGGCACGCCGCTAACGTTCCGTCAAAAACAACATCTGACACAAAGCATGTAGCAGTTACAGAACGGCCAGGAACAGCCCTGGTTCTTCTGAAATACATTTTCTTCATATCATAATGTTTGTTTAGCCCTGCTTAAATTAAATAATGGATTTATTGTGATGGTGTATATTAAATAGATTTATTCAACTATTTTGAATGTAGATGTTCCAGAGGCACACATCAGAGGCTTTTATGCCTGGAGGTCTGGAGATGCGAAACATGGTTATGTAAATGAACGGTCAATTACCGCGAGACCGGCAGTTATTTGCATGACAACAACCTGCGGCCACAATTTCATGACCACCACAGCCCTAGCAAAGCTCTGGTCAGTGTGGTCAATAATTTAACAGGTTTCTGAATACAATATACTGTATCAAGAATCTGACTTGACCTGACTTGAGTTTTAATACACTTACAGTCATAACACACGCATGTAAGACACACACACACACACACACACACACACACACACACACACACACACACACACACACACACACACACACACACACACACACATACATACATACATACACTGCAGTGGAGCAGTGGGCAGTGGGCTGCAGTGGAGCAGGTTGAGAGCTTCAAGTTCCTTGGTGTCCACATCACCAACAAACTAATATGGTCTAAGCACACCAAGACAGTCGTGAAGACGGCTAGACAAAACCTATTCCCTCTCAGGAGACTGGAAAGATTTGGCGTTGGTTCTCAGATCCTCAAAAGGGTCTACAGCTGCACCATCGAGAGCATCCTGACTGGTTGCATCACTGCCTGGTACGGCAACTGCTCGGTCTCCGACCGCAAGGCACTACAGAGGGTAGTGCGTACGGCCCAGTACATCACTGGGGCCAAGCTTCCTGCCATCCAGGACCTCTATAGCAGGTGATGTCAGAGGAAGGCCCTAAAAATTGTCAAAGACTCCAGCCACCCTAGTCATAGACTGTTCTCTCTGCTACCGCACGGCAAGCGGTACCGGAGCGCCAAGTCTAGGTCCAAGAGGCTTCTAACAGCTTCTACCCCAGTGGCTTTTTTTTACAGTTACACTAGGGAAGGTGGAAGTATTCACACCCTGACAGGCTGATTCCACGACTGGCCCTCCAGCCTCAGCTCAATTAAACACACTTTCATTTCTCCTTCTGCATGTGTCTCTGCTACTCTTCCTCCCTCCCTGCCTGTCTCCTTACCTGTCTTCCTCCCTGCCTGCCTGTCTCCTTCCCTGTCTTCCTCCCTGCCTGCCTGTCACCTTCCCTGTCTTCCTCCCTGCCTGCCTGTCACCTTCCCTGTCTTCCTCCCTGCCTGCCTGTCTCCTTCCCTGTCTTCCTCCCTGCCTGCCTGTCTCCTTACCTGTCTTCCTCCCTGCCTGCCTGTCTCCTTCCCTGTCTTCCTCCCTGCCTGCCTGTCACCTTCCCTGTCTTCCTCCCTGCCTGCCTGTCACCTTCCCTGTCTTCCTCCCTGCCTGCCTACTTTCCACTCTCCCTGCATGTCTCGCTTCCTCTCTGCCTGTCTCCCTCCCTCCCACTCTCTCACGCTCTCTCTCATTCCTTCCACTCTCCTTGCTTCCTTCCCCCTCCCTTCCACTCTCCCTCCCTTTGTCTCACCCTGCCTTTCTCACTCTTTCCCACCCTCCCTCCTTCTCTTCCTCTCCCTCAGCTCCAGTCGGTCATTAATGAAGTGGTGTGCCCCATCTATCGCGCCCATGCCATGCCACGCCACACCACTGCCTTTGTTTGCTGGCACCGAGCCATTTGGCTGGGCACTGTCAGCTCCTCTTCTCTCCTTTTGCCTAATTAGCTCTGTTGTTCTCTTCCTCCCAAGTTCCCCCCATTTCAAGTTCAGACAAACAGCATCAGGCTTTGATCTCCCCCTCCACCTTCCAACCACCCCTCCAGCCTCAGGCCCAGGGCCCAGCATGGCCCACATGTGACCTCTGGTGTTGACCTCAGTGTTGAGGCTGTGACCTCCCTGACCTCTGGTTTGTCCACCACTGGGGCTGGTCTGGTGCTACAGCCTATCACCACGAGACACTCTGCCTGCCACACTGATCTCTGCCTCTGAGCTGTGAGGAAGATGTGGGTTTGAGAGGACCTTAGAATAATGTGGATGACGTTTTGGGCGATGTAGATTGTTATGTACCCTTCAAGCACTTTAGGGCGATTGGGATGCAATGTTGGAGGTGTGGTTAGGCAGTGCATAGGGTGTGAGGGGTTCTGTGATGGTAGAGAGTGTGTATGAGGTGTGTGTGTTGCTGGATCTGATCATGAGTTATTGGGGGATGTTCTCCTCTCCTCTCTCCTGCAGGTCTAATTACAGTAATGAGTTATGTCTCTCTCTCTCTATCAGGCCTACCCTCGGGTACATATTAGCATTCCATTCACATAGCGCTACACCAACGCTAACAGTTATGAAATACTCATCAGCAGAGTAAATATACAGCCAAGTCTCCACACAAAACTTAGTCCTCTTAAACCCCTGCTTCCATGAGAAAAATACCCTGCAGTCAAGTGATTCAGGCTGAACTCGGAAGAATCCGGAAGTATTGGAGGTACATCTGCTTTCAATTCTAATAGACACTTTAAGGTGAGAAGGGGACAGGGTTTTTCACAGAACAGACAGTATGCAATTGAGTCATTATTCGGCTGTATCATTCATGCCCACTCGTCCAATTTAGTATCCAAGAGTCTGCCTGACAGCTAGATATCTAATTATGTTCCATAGTGACCTGTAACTATTATCCTTGGAGGGAAGACTACTGTGTCGTGTGTGTGTGTGTGTGTGTGTGTGCGTGTGTGTGTGTGCGTGTGTGTGTGTGCGCGTGTGTGTGCGTGCGTGTGTGTGTGTGTGGTGTCGTGTCGTGTCTGTGTGTGAGTGTGGAGCTTCAGAAATGCAGACAGTCTGCATGGTTCCAGAGACAGGGCGAGCTGCACTCTGGGCCACAGCTTTATTCATGAGAGCTGGGGAGGATGTGAGGTTTATCCATTTAAATTGATCTGATGAGCAAACTCCAAAATGTGGAATAAACAGATCCATACTTACTGTATTTTCCTTTCCTTCTGTCCCCCTCCTCCTCAGTACAGAGCTGTAGCTTGCTCTTGCTCTCTAGTGGTGAGAAAGGGACATTTCTGCTCATGAATAAACAGCCTCAGCAGACCAGTACCATAGATAAGAGTTGAAAATCAGTCTTTTGGACACAGACCAAATGGGATTTCACTGAGTAATTGAGCACAATGATCTGAATTTACAGCTATACTCCTCAATTAAAGACATCGTAATGCTATGATTCTGGAAATGCTTGATTTCTAAAACACATAATATTGTACACCTGTTATTACAGACTGAAAAGTAAAATGCTCAAATAATGGGCCAATTATGAGTGTCAACACAGGAAGTAATTACCTTATCAAGTGATCCATAATTCACCCAGTGTCTGCCAGAGCAGAGACATACCTTTGTGTACTAAAGGGGAGGCACACCTGGCTAAATTAGTCACTAATGTTTGGCAGGGTTTGGTTTAGTTGTTGTACAGCCAATCAGCTGTAAGCCTGCTGCTACATCAATGCAGAGCAGCGTTTCCCATACAAGGCTGTCACAGCGGGCTGACAAGCCTCAGAAACACACCTCTAATCTTAGCCTGCCTTTATTCTCCTCCTCAACCACGTGTGCATAATGCAGAGAGAATGACATCCTGTGCAAATATAAAAAATCCTTCCAGCTTATTCCTACATCTTCTTTTCTCTATAGCTCTTTACATCCCTGCTTCCCCCTCTATCTCTTTTTTCTCCATCACACTCTTTCCCCCTTCTCTCTCTCTAGTTCTCTCCCTCCCTCCCGTTTGCTCCACTGCATTGTCTCCTCAGAAGCCCTGGCAGCGGTATCATCTCCATCTCTTAGTGTCAATTAAAAGTGAAATATTTGCATTTGTCAACGTATCATTTGTGGCCGGAGTGATGCGCTGCTGATTTGTCAGAGATTCCTGACACGTGGGAAAGAGCAGGAGTCGGCTGTCTTCCTCATTAGAGCGAGAGCTGGCACCATGATGGCTGACACCGCCGCGTGGAGCGCTTCCCGCCGCGCGCCGCCTCCTCCTGACATGATACTTACCCAGGAACAGCCCTCGTCTGTCAGGGCTGTCACACGCCAGCGTTGGGGGAGCGGGCCCCTGCACACCACGCAACCATCTCTCAGGGCTCGGGAGGAGAAGAGAGGGGGAGGGGAGAACAGTGGGCTCATCTGGGTGCAGGAATGTTTTTGTTTACTGTACAGTACATCTTTATTTCCCAACCACTCACTTCCTCCCTCTTCCCGCATACTTACTGTTGTATGAGTACCCCTTGAGGAAAAATGCATGTTTTTAGACAAGAAAAATAATCTGTTTTCACAAATTGTGTAGCGTTCACTGTAAATTGTTTTCATCAGGCTTCACTAAGCTAAAAACATTGTGTAGAAATTGTTTTGGACTCTGTGAAGATGTTCTGGTATATCTACTGTAAGGTATTCGATACGAAAAAGGTTAACGTGAAAATCGGTTAACCCAGAACTAAAATCTTGCGTAATTAGTCAGATGCTAAGTTCTGTGTCCATACATGAGACAAAAGATGGAATGAGGATCAGAATCAGAACAAAGGGCTCCGCCCTCTCTCTTTGCAAGTTACAGGCAAGTCTATGGGTCAAATGTCCCCACCCCTTCCAAAATTCAAAAGATGCTAACACCTGCAAAATCGTGATTTGTCCAAACAACCAAACTTGCGTTGCTGATCTCACGCATCCCTTTGTATCATGACATATACAGTTGAAGTTGGAAGTTTACACACACTTAGGTTGGAGTCATTAAAACTCGTTTTTCAACCACTCCACAAATTTCTTGTTAACAAACTATAGTTTTGACAAGTCGGTTAAGACATCTACTTTGTGCATGAAACAAGTCATTTTTCCAACAACTGTTTAAAGAAAGATTATTTCACTTATAATTCACTGTGTCACAATTCCAGTGGGTCAGAAGTCTACATACACTAAGTTGACTGTGCCTTTAAACAGCATGGAAAATTCCAGAAAATTATGCCATGGCTTTAGAAGCTTCTGATAGGCTAATTGACATCATTTGAGTCAATTGGAGGTGGACCTGTGGATGTATTTCAAGGCCTACCTTCAAACTCAGTGCCTCTTTGCTTGACATCATGGGAACATCAAAATAAATCAGCCAAGACCTCAGAAAATAAATTGTAGACCTCTACAAGTCTGGTTCATCCTTGGGAGCAATTTCCAAATGCCTGAAGGTACCACCTTCATCTGGACAAACAATAGTACGCAAGTATAAATACCATGGGACCACACCGCCGTCACACAGCTCAGGAAGGAGACACGTTCTGTCTCCTAGAGATGAACGTGATTTGGTGCGAAAAGTGCAAATCAATCCCAGAACAACAGCAAAGGACCTTGTGAAGATGCTGGAGGAAACAGGTACAAAAGTGTCTATATCCAAAGTAAAACGAGTCCTATATCGACATAACCTGAAAGGCGGCTCAGCAAGGAAGAAGCCACTGCTCCAAAACCACCACAAAAAAGCCAGACTGCGGTTGCAACTGCACATGGGACAAAGATTGTACTTTTTGGAGAAATGTCCTCTGGTCTGATGAAACAAAAATAGAACTGTTTGGCCATACTGACCATCGTTATGTTTGGAGGAAAAAGGGGGAGGTTTGCAAGCCGAAGAACCCCATCCCAACCGTGAAGCACGAGGGTGGCAGCATCATGTTGTGGGGGTGCTTTGCTGCAGGAGGGACTGGTGCACTTCCCAAAATAGATGGCATCATTAGGAGGGAAATTATGTGGATATATTGAAGCAACATCTCAAGACATTAGTCAGGAAGTTAAAGCTTGGTCGCTAATGGGTCTTCCAAATCGACAATGACCCCAAGCATACTTCCAAAGTTGTGGGAAAATGGCTTAAGGGCAAAAAAGTCAAGCTATTGGAGTATCCATCACAAAGCCCTGACCTCAGAAAATGTGTGGGCAGAACTGAAAAAGTGTGTGCAAGCAAGGAGGCCTACAGACCTGACTCAGTACCACCAGCTCTGTCAGGAGGAATGGGCCAAAATTCACGCAACTTATTGTGGGAAGCTTGTGGAAGGCTACCCAAAACGTTTAACTCAAGTTAAACTATTTAAAGGCAATGCTACCAAATACTTATTGAGTGTATGTAAACTTCTGACCCACTGGGAATGTGATGAAACTAATAAAAGCTGAAATAAATCATTCTCTCTACTATTATTTTTACATTTCACATTCTTAAAATAAAGTGGTGATCCTAACTGACCCAAGAGTTTAATTGTATTTGGCTAAGGTGTATGTAAACTTCCGACTTCGACTGTATACTGTACCATTTTTGTTTACATAGCTTGTCTGTTCACAAGAGGTTATGTTAAGATAAAGTAAAGTAAATATGTTTTATATTGTACAGTAGATCACATCATATCTAGGTAAGTATATTTTCTACCCTGTTTTATTGTTGGGAGGGGTATACGGGATTAGACCTGCCGAGTGTGTGTGTGTTCGTGCGTGTGTGTGTAAATTCCAGCCCAGCATTCCTGCCTCCTCCGACCCCCACACTGTGGATCAGGGAGGAAGCCAGCCAGTGTTCCATCCCTCTCTAGTTCTGTTCATTAGGGAGAGAAGCACTGACCACCACTGCACTGCTCTGAGGGTGGGAGTCTGACAAAGACACAAAGGAATTCACCATTTAATCTTCAAAGAGGCCAGGGAGTGAGGAAGGAGGGATGGGGGTGCAGAGTGAGAGAGTGAGAGAAAGAGGAAGAGAGAAAAGACTGTGAAGTTAAAGGATTATCTATAAACTGAATTATATTAAGGCTGAATGATATTCAGCCACCATAAATATTCCCACTTTATCACATCATCGTAACCTAAGCACCTTTGTCAGCAACACTATTTACTCTAATAAAAAGCATGGGCTGAAGCACACCCCCCAAAACGTGGTAGAGGTGTTGACTAATGGCGAGTAAACTGTATTCTTTAGAAAAAAATAGAGTTGCACACTGTATATACAAGCTCCCAGTGTTGGGTAAACCACCAGCGTTTCGGCGTCACTGTGTTTTCTTCAGGGTGCCACAGTGATGCCGAAACGCTGGTGGTTTACCAAATAAATTACTGGGAGCTTGTATATACAGTGTGCGACTCTCTTTGTGTATTTTTTCTAGCAAACTGCAATACGGTATATCACATGAGGTTGGTGGCACATTATTTGGGGAGGACGGGCTCGTGGTAATGGCTGGAGTGGAATGAGTGGAATGGTATCGAATACATCAAACACATGGTTTCCGTTCAGCCGTCCTCCCCTCAGCAGCCTCCTGTGCCATATATGCAGCAAAACTAGTTCTTCCCAAATATCTCTTCTTAGCTCAACACTCCCTCCTGTGGGTTTCTCTCTCTTGGTGTTGAAGTGCTTGTATTGTTCAGGGTTCCCCTCTATGTCTGGCCCTTATCCTGGCTGTGACCCTCTGTGCCAGCCCCACTCCTGGGGAGGGACAGTAAGAGCTTTGGTTTTTTATACTCCAGAAGGATGAGTGAAATCATTCTAGTGTCCTTCCCTCAGTTGTTCTCATATTATCTCAGCAGAGAAGATTTCATTTTGAATTCTCATCTTGGACCGGATGGGTCCCTCTGTTTCAATATCACAGGCCAGTTCACATTCCCTTGGATCAGTGAGCTAATAACATAACTGGAATCATACAGTATTCTTACAGGATGAGAGAGAGAGAGCATTTATCTTTCATGTCTAATATAAGGGGACAATTTCCAGCCCGTAGGTGTGTTATGTTATGAGAAGAAACAGAAATCGTCTGGTGAGATACTGTATTTCTATTCAGTTTATTTTTCAATTATATGCGGGCGTTGCAAACATAAACTCCTTCCTTCCCTTGTGATACGCAGACAGAACGCTCCTACAGCACTGTGGGAGGAGATCCCTTCAGAAGCATTGTGAAAGACACTGAATTGCAAATTCTATTGAACAAACAGATAGTCAAACACTTACAGGGTAACTGTGTTGACTTGTTATCATTTGTCAGATACAATTCTTACCGCATTTTATCTAGTTACAAACAAAACCCTGCACAGTAAGTCCAGTCATTCATTTCATGGTGTTGTTTTAATTATCATTTTCTTTTGCATCAGTTTAACTGTTGACATCCAATAGAAACTTTAGAGTTTTGAATAAATCACATTATTTACAATTGCATCATGTTACAGTGTTGCTACCCAATCACATTTTCCAGAATAATCACAGAATACTCCCTATACATACCAGTGTAGCCTACCCAGCATACCTTACTGTTCTTTACACTGTAGTTGGTACTGCTTGAGTAGAGGTGCGTCCAGTGTAAGCGCCTACCATACTATTCAGAACTAAAATACAGATCAGTCCAATCTATCCCCTGTTGTAGATGCGAATCCAGATTTTACCCGAGTCAATGGGGTCAATTCAGTTTTCAATTGACAATTCACTTGGCAATGTTCACTTTGTGAATTGACTATAATTGATCCCAACCCTGTAATGTACTCTGTATAATCCAACACTGGAGCAGAGCTAACATCAGTGTATAGTCAGTACATGTCTTCCTGGATCGTACTGTATCACCTAGCCCTGCAGGAATGGGAGGGGGAGGACCGACAGAGCTCAAACAGAAACCTGCTCTGTCTATTTGTTGGTCTGTCATACTGCTCTACAGCATTCCACACAGACATCAACACAATAATCACAGTGAGTTTTTCTCTGAGACAATACATAGTTCCATCCAGTCAACTATATTGTAAATTGGACCATACAAAAAAATCAACATATAGATAGATACCATATCCAATGTAGAATGTACAAGAGTCAAATGTTGGGTTTGTCAGCATTCCATCCATTCTGTAAGGAAGGCACATACAAACTCATTCATAAAGTAATGTGGAAGTCAATTCATGACAGATAATTATCTTTCAATGACTTGCCTTTAGTATGGGGTTGCATAAACTTCATTTCAAGCTAATTAGATGTTACTTTCATTCAGCTTAGTTACAGTATATGCATGTGGTACATCATCCATAGTTACAGAGAAGAACTAGAGCACAATATCTAGCTTCAGCACCTTCGGTGGACAGTGAAAACGTCCATTGATCACTTGGCTGGTTAAGTAGTGGCTCCTGTGAGGATAGATTAAGAGAGACAGTGTCGGAGAGACAGACAGTGTAGGTTTGGGTAAAGGTATCCTGTCTGAATACTGTGGCATCAGAGTTTGAGATGGCTGATAGCATTAAAGTGGTCTCAATCCACTTTCGATGAGTTCGAGTTTTAGGAGCACCTCATACATTTGCACAAGACAATGACATGAACAAAAAACACATATCATAG
Organism: Salmo salar; assembly: GCF_965601325.2. NCBI lineage: Eukaryota > Metazoa > Chordata > Actinopteri > Salmoniformes > Salmonidae > Salmo > Salmo salar. The sequence goes on along the minus strand of NC_138310.1, from coordinate 18,240,398 downwards.
ATTCAGAAATAAGACAATTACAGTATTTACACGGAGTCGGAAAGAACATTATTGGTATAGTGTGTTGCCTGTGAACTGTTAACTGCACATCCAGAGAAAAATACAAGGTTTTACCATCAAAATGGTCATTAGAATGAACTCACACATAATCAATGTGGGGTACAGAATGTACACTGGAAGCTATTGTATAGAGAGACACTGGAGTCCAGTATGGTTCATCACTCCAGGGAGGGGACTAGCTGATTAGACTCAACCCGACAGCAGTGCTCAAGTCTTGGGGAGACGAGAGCTCTTTCATCCTCTATCCTGCCCTTCTCTGCGGCTCAGACAGACCACGTCACCTCTTTCTATAAAGAGATTAGTTCCGGGTTTAATCACCCCCAACCCCATGACCCAGCAGCAGCAGTGTGGCGGTGGCACCACTGTCAGGGCATATGTCCACACCACTGGTGACCTTTCACACCCTGGACACCTCTTAGTGAGTCTGACCAGTCCTCGCCTGTGTCTGGTTATGTGTCTGAGCCAGGGAGGCTAGGTGTCCGACCTGTAGCCGAGTGAAGGTAGTGTGTGTTGCTGTTGTGTGTGGGGCTCATATGAGCCTCTCCTCGGGGGGCACCTTGAGTACGCTGCCCATCTCCAGCCGTGCCCCTGCCACCTCCTGGGCGCTGGGGCTGTAGGTGCCCTCCGACTGGCGCTTCTTGCGCGCGGTCAGCACCATGAACACCAGGGCCACCACAGCCAGCAGCACACACAGGCTGGCCAGAGGGATGGCCACCACCAGCCAGGGCATGCGCTGCCTCTGCTCCTGTCTCTACAGAGGGGCGAGAGCAGGACATTTAACTATTATTTATTATTACCTTGTTATTACTTATTTGTACCTTATTACTCAGATTAGACGTACTTATTTGTACCTTATTACTCAGATTAGACGAACTGCAGTTTAAATTGTTTTAATACATCAGCCTCTTTGATCCAATCTGGTCTGTGTATAAGCTTTTGATACTCAACTTACATTATCACTACATAGTCTACTGTAACAAATGTACAGACAGTATGTCGTTACGAGCAGACTTACATTGCTTTCACACTGTGTGCCGCTGAAGCCCGGCACACACACACACTGGAAGCTGCTGAGTCGGTCCAGGCAGGTAGCACCGTTGAGACAGGGTCTGGACTCACACTCATCTATCTCTGCCTCACACCTGGGAGAGAACACCAGGGGGGGTCAAAACAACACTGGCACCCCAGCAGGACGACAGCTCTCTGTACATACAATAGGATCCTTTTACAGTCCCACTGACATGCTCAGCTTTTAAACTGTAGACTTATAGGGCCGGGCTACCGGACACAGGTTAAGCCTAGTCCATTTAGCATGCTTTTTAGTCCTTCTTAGTCCAATAAAATGTTAGTCTCCGGGAACGCGGCCCATGTATTTTCTATGGAAAATTGGATAGGTTAGTGATCTCACCAGTCTCCAGTGTAGCCAGGTTTGCAGGTGCAGTTGGTACCCCAGATCCCATCCGTGCAGACCCCACCGTTGTCACACTGCGTCTCTTCATCACACTGCTGTGGAGGGAATCTCCATCTGTAGGATACACAAAATACAGTCATTACAACGTCTATACATACTGAATACGTAGACTCACACACACAGTGATTTTTGAACAAGAACATGCCCTGGTCATAGTTTGTGGTACTCACTGGCAGCGGCGGCCGGTGTATCCAGGGGGGCAGACACACTGGTAGGTGCCCGTCCCGTCTAGGCAGGAACCCCCGTTCAAACAGCTGTGCTCCAGGCAGTCATCCACCTCCTCCTCACAGTCCCTGCCCCCCCATCCTTTGTGACACTCACACCGGTAGTTTGCCAGCAGGTCTGTGCAGGTGCCGTGGGCACAGGGGCCTGAGGCACACTCGTCTGTGTCCTTCTGGCAGAACTCTCCCTCCCAGCCCGGGGCACAGCTGCAGTTGAACAGATTCCAGAGGTCCTGGCAGGTGCCCTGGTTGAGGCAAGGCTGGGACTGACACACATCAGCACCAACACAGCCCATCTTGTTCTCCTGCCCCCCCTGTCTGATAAACCGGACTGCCTGGGGGGCATCTTGGTCGTCCAACAGAGGTAGGTAGACTCCTCCCACCCTCACCTCTCCCAGACAGCCTGTGTAGTTCTCTGCCAGCCACACGGTGGTGTTGTTGAGGAAGTTGAGGTGCCCGGCTGTGCCCATGGTGCTGCCAGCCCTGCGCCCGTCCACAGTGAGGCGCCAGCGGGACACAGGCTGCAGGGGGTCTGTCATTGCCAGGTGGAGGTGGTGCCAGGTCCCGTCTGAGATGGGCAGGTCGCTGGTGAAGGCCTGTAGCTCCAGGCTGTTGCCGCTCAGTAGTTTGACCAGCAGGGAGGAGTTGAGCAAACCCAGACAGAAGACCTCTGCTCCGTTAGTGGCCCGCAGCAGCACGCCATTCTCCTCCCGAGTACGTATATCCATGGAGACACTGGTCACCATGGCAACCAGCGAGCCATTAGCGGTGAACTGCAGAGCGTTGCTCTCAAAGGTGGCGTTAGTGAGGCCTGGTGGAACAGCAGTATATTAATAAGGCAACTCAATATTGAATACAGTGACACACCTTTTGGTAAGGTGTTTGCTATTTTGTTTGTGTGTGTGTGTCTGTGCCGAGAAAGATACCGTAGTAGAGAGAAAGGGAGAGAGATAATGTATACGATCCAAAAAGTCCACTCACACTCGTAACCGTCAACTAGATCCACACACTGGCTGCCCACGACACAGGGGTCGCTGACACACCACACGCGTGTATCACATCGCCTGCCAGAGAAGTTCATGGGACAGGTGCACTCAAAGTCATTCCAGGTGACTGTGCACGTTCCTCCATTCTTACAGGGACCAGCCTGAGGAGGACATAGATATTAGTGTCTGTTACAAAGAGTGAACTAAAAAGTCTTTGTCAGAACCCTAACCTGAGAAATCTAGACAGCTCTTGTGCCAGTTTCCTTAAACAGTTCATAGGTCTACAGTTACAGCAAAACATCTCTAGTGTAAAGGTGTTATTGACGTTACCTTGCATGCCTCATCACTGACACAGCCATCCAACACGTTCTCAGCTTTTTTTGGGAAGTAGCACTGGAACGCTTTGTGGGTGTGGCACTCCTCCTCTGGGAGGTTAAGGTACAGGTGCATATGGTCCAGAGTGATGTCCTGTAAGCAGCCTTTGAAGTGACCTCCCCAGGGGGCAGTGGACTCCCCCGGTGGCAGACCCCCCATGTACACCACGTCCCCCCGCTCCATCCTCACCCCCCCCAGGGATAACTGTGTCCCACCCTGACTGAACCCGACCTGACCCTGGCGTACCACCACAGTGACCAGCTCCCTCTGTCCCCTGGTGATGTAGGTACCGTTAGAGAACAGGGTGGTGGGGGGGCTGTTGAAGACCAGGGTTCCCTCCCGCAGGTACAGGGTGAGGTAGGCCCTCCTCCCTCTCCGCAGCTGGAGGAGCAGGCCGCTAGGCTTCAGAGAGCGCAGGAAGAAGGAGATGTTGAAGTTCTCCCCGTCCGTTTGGTTGATGTTGAAGGCAGCATAGCTCACAGTGTCTTCATTACTGAATGTCCATGAGGGGTATTCTGAGGCACGCAACAAAAAGCAATACTTTCAGTGTGAACAACAAAACCTGTACAAACCTGTGTAGTTGAAGGGAACTGGCTGTAAGTTGAGGAGACACACGTAACCCCCTTTAAATTACAATACATTGTCAGCGCCTGATGTCTGCAGTTGACATAATTTGAAAAGCAATATTTGAAAACGTGTAAAATGGGAAGTAAAGTCATGTCTTAAAAGGTATAACAGTTCTTACCTTCTTCACACAGGGAGCCGTGATAGGATCGATCACACTCACAGCTGAAGCTAGTCCACAGGTCAATACAATGCCCACGATGATGGCAGGGGTCAGGATGACACCAGTCGGTCTTGTTGCAGCCCAGCTCCATGTCTTGGACGTGCTCTGGAGAGATATCCTGAGGCAGTAGCAGCTGGTGGTCAACCTGTAGATCCTCCATGCAGCCAATGAAACCCTTCCTACTCTCTGTGTTGTCCAGATACTTCTGGGGGGCCCCACCCACATAGACCTGGGGGAATGATCCAGGTTGGAAGAAGATCAATTGGTTGTGTCCTTCGTCCTCCACTGTGCATCCCCCGTCATTGTCACAGCCTGGTCCTTTCACCATCAGCACCAGCTTCTCATCCATGGTCACTTTGGCCTCATGCCAGTCTCCGTCATTGACAGGGAGATGATAGGTGGCCTGTAGCTCCTTCCCTGATCCAGCTCTAGCATGGATATGGCCCCCCACAATCTCCAGGGACACAAAGTAGTGCTCAGCCCCTCTGTAGAACAGCAGCATTTCAGGCAGGGTGGTCCTGAAGCGCAGCTGAACGTGGATCCCATAGTGGTGTTGGTGGTGCTGGGGGTCAGTCCCTCTACTGGTCTTGTTAGCTGTAGGAGGGAGCTGGATGAGGACATACCCCTCTGTGTTGAAGGAGAAGGTGGTGGGAATGCTGCAGTGCTTCCCAGTGAAGCCAGGGGGACAGAGGCAGGTGTGGCCATGCTCTTGTTCATCCCCATCTTCCCCACCGTGCTGTTCTTGGCTTAGGATGGGCACACACGTGGCTCCGTTCTCACACAGGTGTTCCCTGCAGCCAATCAGACGGACGTCACAGTTATGGCCACCCCATGGCTCCTCCCCTGGACCTGCCTTCACACAGTTGCAGGTGTAGGAGTTGGCGGCGTCCTTGCAGGACCCGCCGTTCTGACAGGGCTCGCTCTCACACTCGTCAATGTCTACCTCGCAGTGCACACCTGGAATGACAACATAACACACCATTCGTTTTTCATGTTCGACATGTATTTGGCTTAGGGGTATGGTTATGTCTTTCTCTGCCACACAGAACTGTCCCCCAGCCACACAGTGAGATTCAACAGGAGCCTATGGGTCTCCCTAACCAAACCAATAAGTTCATCAGTCTCCCTAACCAAACCAATAAGTTCATCAGTCTCCCTAACCAAACCAATAAGTTCATCAGTCTCCCTAACCAAACCAATAGGTTCATCAGAGTCTCCCTAACCAAACCAATAAGTTAATCAGTCTCCCTAACCAAACCAATAAGTTAATCAGTCTCCCTAACCAAACCAATAAGTTCATCAGAGTCTCCCTAACCAAACCAATAAGTTCATCAGTCTCCCTAACCAAACCAATAAGTTCATCAGTCTCCCTAAACAAACCAATAAGTTAATCAGTCTCCCTAAACAAACCAATAAGTTAATCAGTCTCCCTAACCAAACCAATAAGTTAATCAGTCTCCCTAACCAAACCAATAAGTTCATTAGAGTCTGTCTAACCAAACCAAATAAGTTAATCAGATATGGAAGTATATTGGCAAGCATGCGGCTCTCCAGGAAGCACTTGACTAGACTATGCCTTTTGAGGAAATGACGGATGAAAGTTAAAATATCGGTACGGATGTGAGCCCAGTTACTACTTCTCTCTGTGTCACAGTCAAATTGTATTAAAAAACAAATGCTTTGAAGTATGTTGCTAGATTATTCACGGTATATAGTAAATCAATGGGACTACAATACGCTTAGTAAGCAATGAAAGTTTACACATCAGCAAAATCCTCTAAAACTCCTCTCTCCACAAGTTAAAAACAAGAGCATCTCCTTCTGCCCTCCTCCAGCCCTCTACCTCCCACACATAAACACAGCCTGTCCTAGCAGCCCTTCTCTCCACAGTAAGTTTTAAGTGTTACCTGTCAGTCCCCATGGCTCACACCATACAGCTAGTAACAGAAGTAGCAGTAGCCTCCTCATTCTCCCAGAGCCGTAAACACACACATATAGCCAAACAGGTCCCACAGATGAGATCAAACTTGTGCACCCTCTCTCTCACACATGCACACACACATGTACACACAGTCCGTACACTTGTACCAGGCAGGCAGAAGTGATTACTCGAGCCCAGCCCTCCCTACTTCCCTCCCTCATGCCTGCATACAGCCTCCCCTCGGCAGCCAGGCCCAGCCAGGGCTCTAAGCCTACCACCCAGCTGGCTCCTGTCACTGCTGACAACAGGAATGTTGGGCTGCAGTCACTCCTGATCGATGTTATGGATGCCGGCTAGTGGCAGACGACATTCTAATCACAGGAGATGGGCTTCTGAGCAGAGGGGCTGTACTGAGCTGGACTATACTGGACTAACCTCAGTATGAAATAGGTTGAAATGGGGGGGGGGGGGGGGGGTCAAAGGTGGCTGGGTTGAGGGGGGGGGGGGGCTCAATTTAATTAGCTTAACCAGTTTCTGAGTACTCTATCTGTACGTGCGAAGAGAACTCACAGAGAATATGTAGTCATATGATCTTGTTGTTTCACCTATGTGTTATTCCCCTCTATTTTGACGGGTGCCTGGTTACAGTATACGGAAGTCTGCTTACTGTGCAAATAGCCTAGGACTAGGAGTATCGCAATACATTATGTTTTAATTGATAACAGGTTTTGTTTTTGTGATGAGAGGGTCTTTCAAGCTTGCTTTTATTAATTAGTCGTTCATAGGGCTTAAGCAGCTTTGTGGTAATCTCTCTCTCCCCCTGGTAAACTAGAGGAAAGACCCCTGTTAAATACCCAGCCAGGACTACCAACATATGGCACCAGGTTTTATGGTCTTTGTTGTTCTTCTACTGCCATGCCCCTCCGTACGGACACCTACCCTCTCCGTCAAAGCTGCTGTACACGGAGGCTCACCCAAAGAACTGGAGATATACTCTGTTTCATCTTCAGTTGTTATTCGTAGATAATAACTCTGTTATTCAGCGATAATATATCTGTTATTGAGAGTTATTCATGGGTGGTTTTCCAGCCCACCTTTACTTTTCCTTTGCTTTTCCTTATCTCTGTTTTGACTGATGTCTAATGTCCAAGCAGACCAGTACAGGCAGGAATGATCAGCAGGGGCAGGATTAAGCTATTATTGTTTTGCTCACTGCTAGGCAAGTGAATCCAAAGAGATATACTGTATATCACTGCATGGGATTTATTTATTCTCTCTATTGTATCTTCTGATATACAGTGTATTAAGAGAAAGTCAGGGTTCTTGCACATAAAGAGCTGTGTTATATTACACAGTGAAATAGACAGACAGTCTTACCTGTGAACCCAGGTGGACAGTCACACTGGTATGAGTTGACCAGGTCCTCACAGCTCCCTCCGTTCTGACATGGAGCAGACTCACACTCGTCTATATTCTCTTCACAGATCTCACCTGCAAGAGACAGGACACATTACGTACTTACTCAATTACTTACCCTCAGGTCAAATTAACATCGACTGCAATTTCAGAGGATTCCTATTCAATCAGATCCTATACTTAAAGGGGGGTGGGAGGTCACCAAGTATGCATTTCAGTGTTTTGCCTTACCAGCAAACCCAGGCTGGCAGTGGCAGAGGAACCCAGCTGCTTCCTCGTAGTTGAACTCCCTGTCATCCAGTCCAGACAGCACCCCGTGGTGCAGCAGCTCTGAGTGCTGAAAACACTCTCCTCCATTCTCACAGGGCTGCAGCTCACACTCATCAATATCCACCTGACAGTTCTTCCCTTCATAACCTGCAACACGCACACCATTATTTTAAACAGTTCTTCCCTTCATAAGCTGCAACACACACACCATTATTTTAACAGGGGGAAAAAAAGTTATTTGTTTCTAGCCATTTTGAGCCTGTAATCGAACCTACAAATGCTGATGCTCCAGATACTCAGCTAGTCTAAAGGCCAGTTTTATTGCTTCTTTAATCAGGACAACAGTTTTCAGCTGTGCTAACATAATTGCAAAAGGGTTTTCTAATGATAAATGAGCCTTTTAAAATGATAAACTTGGAATAGCTTACACAACGTGACGGTTGCTGATAATGGGCCTCTGTACGCGGCACACCTATGTAGATATTCCATTAAAAATCTGCCGTTTCCAGCTACAATCGTCATTTACAACATTAACAATGTCGACACTGTATTTCTGATCAATTTGATGTTATTTTAATGGACAAAAAATGTGTTTTTCTTTCAAAAACAAGGAATTTTTAAGTGACCCAAATTTTTGGAACAGTTGTGTATATTATGTGCTCTCCATCCTCTGTATTGAGGATCATCTTTGTTTTCCTATTGCTCATGGCCCTGCAGCTGCACCAGTCATACACTAGATGGCATCGTGGTGTAACACCACGGTTAGTACTACACTTATACAGGTCTCTCAATAGGTCTCTCGCTATGTCTCATACCACTCCCCCTTCTTTGCCTCTAAACCACAGGCTTGTATCATACCTTTGACCCTTTATCTCTGTGATTTACGTCTGGGAAACTCCACGAACCAAGTCTTACCAAGAAAAGGGTTTGCCTGCCTGTAAAAGGCTACATGGAAGCGCCTGCAGCTTTTCTTTTCAGCATATTCCTGACACCTAGGATGTTCCCACTCTCTCTCTGTTTTTATGTCAGACAGCAGATCAAATATTCTTGTACAACAATCACTGCGTGTCAGAGGAGGCTGGTGGGATGAGCTATAGGAATACGGGCTCATTGTAATGGCTGAAATGGAATGAATGGAACAGGGTCAAACATGAGGTTTCTATATTTTGTTTGTTGTGTTTGACACCGCTTCATTAATTCCATTCCAGTCTTTACAGTAAGCCCAACCTCCTATAGCTCCTCCCACCAGCCTCCTCTGCTGCATGTGTAATACTTCCTGTGGTGCAGAGAAGGCTTGGCAGATATGACAGACAGCTGACTGTTACCCCCTCATTTGGTGAGAAGTGTGTGTGTGTGTGTGTGTGTGTGTGTGTGTGTGTGTGTGTGTGTGTGTGTGTGTGTGTGTGTGTGTGTGTGTGTGTGTGTGTGTGTGTGTGTGTGTCTGTGTGTGTGTGTGTGTGTGTGTACCTGTCCAGCAGAGACAGTCGTATTGGTTGACCCCGTCTAGGCAGGTGGCTCCATTCTGGCAAGGGTCCGAAGCACACTCTGGGATGTCCACCTCACATTGTTCTCCTGTGAAGCCTGTCCCGTTGCAGTCACACTCATAGCTGAGTGAGGAGGAGGAGACTTAGAGAGGCTCCTTATATCCTGATTATTTCAGTGAGACTGGGACATCTTTGAAGCATGAAAACGCACTGGGACCTCAGTGCAGCCAGTAGAAACGTTAAACAGTCTTAACTGTGAGGTTTCTAACATCGAATCATTTCTGATCTACAGGCATTGTTTCTTAAGGAAAGTGGAATTCTACCTTCACACATTTTTTGTTGTTGTTGTGGGGCAGTCCCACTCTTGACGTTTTTGTTTTATTGGATAGGACAGAGGTAGAGAGGAAAGATAGAGGAGAGAGGGTGGTGAACTAGCACTGGGCCGGATTCAAATAAGCTTAGACCACTAGACCACTAGACCACCTATGTGGTATTTTTTGATTAACAAATGTAATTGGTTCAATCCAACGTATCTCTGTATTAACAAGATACACCACCCAGGTCTGATGAAGCTCTCTGTCAGGTTTTCCCCACTTCCCAACCTCATGATTAATTACCATCCAAATAAGTGGTGTAATCCTTATCCTCGCCCTATTAAACTTTACTGTCGGGAAGGAATCCCTCGGCTGACATACTGCTCACCGACACATTGGGGTTAAGCAGCTGATTCAGCCAATGAGAGGAGAGAGAGTTGGAGACACCTTACCTGTTCACCAGGTCTGTACAGTTGCCCTCGTTGAGACACGGACCGCTGGCACACTCATCAATGTCCAGCTCACAGTCACGGCCCTCGTACCCGGACACACACTCACAGGTGTACAGGCCCACACGGTCGTGGCAGGTGGCTCCATGCTGGCAGGGCTGCTCCTCACACTCATCGATCTCCACTTCACAGTTCACCCCTGCCACACAACACAGACACCGCTTCATATGATGGGTTTCACTATGAGAACATCTACAGAGCTTAGAGAGAAACATTGAACATGGTGCATTAAAACTTTGTCGTTTCTATATGAGGTTGGCAAAGTAGTGAACTCTGAACTAAAGACACTGAGTTAAAGAGAGAGGGTAATTCCCTCACACTCTAAAGACAGCAGGATACGTTGCACTGACCCGAACAGAGAGACTGTCTCACCTTTGAACCCTAGCAGACAGTTGCACTCATAGCGGTCCACCTCATTGACACAGGTCCCATTGTTCTCGCACGGCCGCGACACACACTCGTTAATGTCCAGGTCGCAGTGGTAGCCTTGGAAACCAGGCACACAAAAGCACTGGTATCCGTTGTCGTCGTCTTTACAGATGGCTCCGTTCTGACAGGGGAGTGACTTACAGTCATCTATGTTCTCCTCACAGTCCCTCCCCTGGAAGCCCGGGACGCACTGGCACTGGTACCCATCCCATGTGTCAACACAGGTGGCACCGTTGTGGCACGGCTCCTCAGAGCAGTCCCTCGCCTGGCAGTAATCTCCTCCATAGCCAGGAGGACAGTGGCATGTGTAGCCGTCCACCCTGTCCACACAATGGGACCTGACACCCTTACATGGGTTGCTCTCACACTTGATGTTGATGTTAAGTGTGCAGTTGGTCCCTGCGAAGTCGTCGGGGCAGTGGCAGGTGTAGACCCCTGTGCCCAGTGTGCTGGTACAGTTGGCGCACGGCGCATCGTGGACACAGGGGTCATACAGCTCTCTACAGTCCTTGCCCATATAGTGGACTGGCCATCTGGGGCAGAGACACGTGTAGTTGCCCATTTGTTCGAGACACGTACCACCATTCTGACACGGGGACGACAGACACTTGTCTGCTGCTGCTGTGCACAGTATACCTGTAGGCAAGAAAGAAAATAAACTCAGTATTTGTACAGCACTTTGAGATATCAGCTGATGTACGAAGGGCTATATAAATACATTTGATTTGATTTGATATTTATCATGAATGAGAAAGCTCAAAATATGTAAGCAATCTCCAACTTTAACTTCATGAAACTGTGGTGAGATAATCGCTGGTGAAGTATTACCAGTCCATTACCCTGGTGAAGTTTTACCAGTATATTACCCTGGTGAAGTATTACCAGTCCATTACCCTGGTGAAGTATTACCAGTCTATTACCCTGGTAGTGTATTACCAGTCCATTACCCTGGTGAAGTATTACCAGTCCATTACCCTGGTGAAGTATTACCAGTCAATTACCCTGGTGAAGTATTACCAGTCCATTACCCTGGTGAAGTATTACCAGTCTATTACCCTGGTAATGTATTACCAGTCCATTACCCTGGTGAAGTATTACCAGTCCATTACCCTGGTGAAGTATTACCAGTCCATTACCCTGGTGAAGTATTACCAGTCCATTACCCTGGTAATGTATTACCAGTCCATTAACCTGGTGAAGTATTACCAGTCCATTAGCCTGGTGAAGTATTACCAGTGAGATTACCAACTATTTCCTACGAGCTCATACACCAGATACCTTAGACCTCTCCCTTTGTCTCTGCTTTTGAGGCACTTACAGAGCACTTTCTTAATGAAAAGTTTTTAAAAAACACTTCCCTCTCTCTCTAGTCTGGACTTAAAGTGAACACAGCAGATGGGGTTTGGAGTAAACGTATTACACACTCACTGTGTGAGCAGTTGTCACCTGAGGCTTCATCAATGAAAGTTCCTTATACCCTGAACACTACTAATCTAACCTGGACTTGACCCCATGGGTCTTCTTAATACACACCGCATCAGGTAGTTTAATAATCACAGACTGTTTGACACTGGTTCGATTTTCTGCTATAGTTGTTGATGAAGTAGCAAACACTTTCCTTTATGGAATATTCCTTTTGTCATAAGTAGAAATAATAAGCGTACAGTGTTAAAATATTTGAATATGAGGGGGATAAAACAGTGGAATGCTTTCATACTTGAATACATGTTCCTATTACGTTTATGGAATGTGTATGTTGTCTTAAATCCTGATTTGATTAGATTGCTAAAACTCGACTTAATGAGCACAGATATATAGCTTCTGAGTTATTCAATATACTAGTATAGTTTATACTGTATTTAACAAAGAGTGTTAGCAGGGATTTGTATTATATGTTTACTTGTATGTTGTTTCCTTACTTGACTCACTCACAGCTTATCTTAAAGGGAAGGTCACATTGTCCCTCTATCCACTGTAGCACCTACTGTACCTATTACTGCCATGCCCCCGGCCCTTTAACACCTATATAACCCTCCTGTCACACCCCTAATACCTCCACCTCCACCTCATACCTGTTTCCCTAATATAATGTGACCACCCATAGTGCTCGGGAGCTGTAGGGTGGGAAGGCTTTTGATCCAGTTCAGCACTCGATTCAATGAATCAACTGATCATTACCTAGATTCGTTGAATCAGGTGTCCGATTATTGGCAGAAGCCAGCACACTCTGGCTGTTGCTCTCCATGACAAGTGTTAATGACCACTGATCATTCATTTCCACTCAATAGATCTACAGTATTGGTTGCTGTGTGTCACAATCTACTTGTTGTGAGCCACAGTCTTCTTCCCCTGCTATAATATCTAGTGTATGTTCCAAACACCATATCTGTTCTTCACTAATGCCCTGACACCCCCAGATACACTGGAACATCCTTTGCAACCTGCAGTTTCATCAGTTTCCTCCTACTGTCAACCCATCAACCCACAAGCTTCCCTTAACTCATGGTGTAAAGGACCAGGTTTCCTGTTCCCTTTATATTAGTGTTAAATATGGATACATGTAAACACTCTCATCCTCCACACCATCATAATACATAGGATTTATACAGTATTGTGATTTCCAAGACCCAGAGACACTTCAGTCCAGACATGGTATCTACCTACACTGTTTATATGCACTGTGCTGTATACCCACTATAATGCACTGTGAACGCTAACAGCTGGTACTACCTGAACCCCATGTCAGATTAGGTAGCAGTGTGGTGATTGGCTGAGACAGTGGGGGTCTCTGACTGGTCTATCCTGCTGCAGCCAGACCATTCATCCCTGAAACATTCCACTGCGCTGATGTCACTGCTGCCTCCTGTGCCATGAAACCGTATGTCAGAGCATCCCTCTAACAGTGTGGAAGAAAGCAGGTAGATAAGAGTTGATTAATAGTTGTTCTGCTGGATGTTTGTCCATATAAGGATTATTTGTTTCCTCTGCCCTATCATAGCAGTTACCAAAACTAAAGTTACCCAAACATAATCTTTACATATACTCCAAGTCAAATGTCAGTTGAGACCCACACTTTGGGGTATTATGGACCTGTGGTGGCATGTCATGACTCATGTGAAATCACCACAGGGGACTGTCAGTCATACCATGCCAGTGTTGTGCTTTGTCCAAAATTGTATTCATACTCAAAGGCTAAACTGCGGTGACTCATTTGGCTTTAAAAAGCGCACATTCTGACATGTTTAGTCATAGTTATCCTGTGATGTTAGTCAGAGATGTAAATGTCTGTGTTTCATGTGGGTTTAACGTTGAAGGAGCCATATTGATAGTATAGTATATCCAGGATTTTCTATCAACAATTGTTGGTCCAATATTGCAGTTGTTTTTTTCCATCAGCCATGCAATCTAAAAGTACTGTGTTCATTTCCACAGTTCTCAGAACACTTGGCCCTCCGTTCAAAGTTAAGACAAAAAGCTGTGCGGCCAGACTCTTAGCCCGTCACCATGGTGATGGGAAACAATGGCCCCTGCATGTGATCCGCCCTAGCCACCCCGTCCTGTCAGTCTGTCCAATTTAACGAGGTTCAGACACTTCCCACAGGGCCGCGGGAAAAATGGGTCAACGCGTCATTAGGTGGGTTTCAAAATATCCCACACCCAAACATACTGTACCCCACGACACCACACCCCACACTCCCCACTGTTTTCTTCTCTTTACAAGTGTTAACTGCTCTTCTCATAGGTTATCAGGGAATAATATCACAAGCCATTTATCTCACTATGATAGTTCATTATCATCTATGAATGACTTCATGATAAGTGCTCAAGCCAATTATATATACTGTATTTATTTATTTATTTATCTTGCTCCTCTGCACCCCATTAGTTCTATTTCTACTTTGCGCTTTCTCCCACTGCAAATCTACCATTCCAGTGTTTTACTTGCTATATTGTATTTACTTTGCCACCATGGCCTTTTTTGCCTTTACCTCCCTTATCTCACCTCATTTGCTCACTTTGTATATAGACTTATTTTTCTACTATATTATTGACTGTAGGTTTGTTTTACTCCATGTGTAACTCTGTGTTGTATGTGTCAAACTGCTTTGCTTTATCTTGGCCAGGTCGCAATTGTAAATGAGAACTTGTTCTCAACTTGCCTACCTGGTTAAATAAAGGTGAAATAAGAAATAAATAAATAAAAAATATTATTGTCCTACATAGTAATAGATTATCAATTACAGTGACATATCATACGTTTCCATTGTTTTTGTTATGTATGATATGTAACAAATGTTTGATTGGTGCCTACCTAATTTCTAAATAGGACCAGCCATATCATTAAATAATATAACTTATTATGAATAACTTATTGAAGGGGTACTGCACTCAGAGATGTTCAGATTATCACCAGCTACAACAACCTGTCTGCCAGCTGGCTCCTACCACTTGTCCTCCTGTAACATCCTCCCACCTTGCTAATGCCCTATTAGAGCTCTGTCCACATCTCCCCTACACACACACACACACACACACACACACACACACACACACACACACACACACACACACACACACACACACACACACACACACACACACACACACACACACACACACACACACACACACACACACACACACACACACACACACACACACACACACACACACACACACACACACACACACACACATTTTCACATTACCACTTTCCACATTAATACTCACACATACAAGTGCACACACAGGTTTTCTTTTCCCTTTATAACCTACATTGATACACCTAGACAGTGAGTCCTACCCAGTTTGAACGTCATCATGATGAGCAGCAAAGGTTTTTGGTACTTTGAATGAAACCTCCCAAACTCCATGGCGGTGATGGGACCCACTGTGTCACACAACATCCAGCCTGAGAACTGCTGCCTGTCACTCCTCCACAGGGTCCCCTCCCAGCATACTGGTCCAGCCGATCAGCTCTCTGCTCTGATAGAAGTTAGCTGGAAGTGTGCTGCAGGATCTCCATGCTTGGTCAGTAGTCAGTACTGAGCTCTCTGGGGACAGAGTTTGTCTGGCTGCAGTAAGGCCGAGTAATCTCCCATGCAGAGAGCGGCCAGGAAAACATGGCTTGGATTCACTGACATGGACTGTCTGTCTCTCTAGCGCCCTCTCTTTCTACTACATCCCTCCTTCCTCTATCCCTCTCACTTATTAATGTTGATTTTCATCTTTCTCTTCATTCCTCTCTCCTACTTGATTTTATTTAACTTTCTGAAACAATATCTAAATAGTTATATATCAGTGGGTACCAACAACAAATGCACATGCTGATATGTGTCAAAAATAGACCATGAAACTGAACTCACTTTAACAAGAGTTTTCTCTCAAATGTATTTGAGTTCTCTCTCTTATAAACATTTTAAGCCAGACCTTGATGTCACTCAACAGTCCCAGGAGTGGTGGTGAGAGGTCCAGTCCAGGTTTAATGAGTATACGCAGGGTCCATCAATGGCTAGCCAGGTCCTTTGTGAGTGGGGGGGGGGGGGCTTATCCTGGAGCACTCTAACACCAAGCGGGACAGCGGAGCCCCCCGTGGCAGCTGGGTCACCTCTCCGCCCTCCACCCCCCAGAAAAGAGTCCTGAGCCCGGGCCTGGCTTAACCACAGCATGCTGGGATTGGAATGACACAGAGTTTAATTAAACACTTGGCATCTGTTCAGGCCAGAGATAAGTCTATCTCCATCTACCCACACAGCCACACAAACCCTACCTGCAGTCTGTGAGCCTGAGAGTGGCCGAGTGACAGACAGGGTCAGTGCTGAGCTGAGCACCTCTCAACATTCCTGCTCGGCAGGACCACAGTTGCAATTTTCATTAAGCACCAAGACAAAAGAGAGAGAAGGACCTAAAGGCTGCCGCAGTTAGTCAGATGTTCGGCCAACTCAATAGCGAGCACAGGCAGATGAAGAAAACAAGAGAAGATAATTAAAGTACTCTAATATATATTTGATCTGTTAGAATGGATGTCCTATAGTGGAAACAATTACAAGATCACTTCACTGATCATCCATTTTGATCTTTGAAAAATGATGTGTCTTTATAGTTGTTATGGTAATTGGAGCGTTTGAATATTTTCTTTTACATTGCTCATGTTACTTGTTTTTAATCTTCAGCTACCTTCAGAGAGATAAAGGAGATGCTTTATCTATCTAAGAGGATGTATGTTATTGTAGGACCCTGAACAGATTTAAAGCTGTGTCTGGGTGGGTCGTCCTCAGACATAGGCACAACCCCAGACAGACTACTGTTTGTTGTAAGTGATCAACGGTCTGTGGGCAGACATGATTGATGAGGTTATCTTCTTCACTAGTGTGAGTAAAAAGACTGTAATTTTTATGGAACTGGTGAAATCCCGGGAAACATGTTCATAATAATTATATGAAGTTGATTAGGTTATTATTCAAAGTCTATGGAAATTGGTCATACATAGGGTCAACATGTTGTTATGGATTAACATAAAAAGCTAATTATCCGACTGATAAGTCCGGAGTTTATTAGTGTTTAGCTTGCAAAAATCAGACCAAATAAACTCGTGAAACAATATCTACTACAGAGAAGTGATGTACTATGGAAAAGCTATGACAACAAATCCGGGGCGCTCCAGGAATGGAGGATTGCGATGATAAGGGTAGTTATCCTACGCCACAAAACAAAAATAATACTACCCAGATTAGTGCTAACAGCACAACAAATCTGTCTGCCCACTATGGAGTTTCCAGCTTACCAGTGACATACCATACGGTGGGGCCAGTGATCTAGGAGAGGCTTTAAGAGCCTTTAAGCTAAGTAGTCCGTGGGCAAACAAACATGACCATTAGACCATGATTAAAACACACACATGCCATGTGACATGACATGCCATGCCATGACATCCCCTCTGTGCCTTTGCGATTACTATTGTGACAGGAAGCCCATTGAACCACACACTTTACAGCAGCATTGTATGGAAATGTGGTGAACCAATGACGGCTTCCTCTCTATCTAGAGGCTGGACCTTCACATGGGTGGCACTGGCACTATAATAAAAGGAATCTACAGGTAGGTAGGCCTGTGTCTGGATGCTGGCTTGCAGCTACAACGAGCAGGGTTGAACGGTGGGTCGTTTACAGGGGTGTGGGGCGATGAGGAGCAGCTAATGCTAAGTCTGTCATTGGCAGATAATAGGGGTTTATGGCAGTCTTTCTCAGCATACTGAATGTGCATCTATTAACACCTTTTCTACCGCTACCACTGAGACGGAATCAAAGCATGCATGAGTGAGCCTTAGTGACAGAGCGATGGCCTCTCTGGGGCTGGGATTTCACAGGCCAAATGTAATCTGACACAGCCCACCTTTCTTAGAGATGGGGGGGACCCGCAGGATTTATGAGACTTCTTATAAAGGCCCAGACTGGAGCTTTATCTGCCTGCTCCAACACACACACTCTGCACTGTCCTCCCTAAAGCGCACACGTGCATGCATGCACACACACACGCACACACATGGAAGTACCAGTGACGCGCTCAATATGAAAGTGGTCAGATGAAGCACAAGCGAAGCTATAAGACGGTTTTGCTACTAAGGGAAAGGGGGATACCTAGTCAGTTGTACAACTGAATGCATTCAACTGAAATGCAGACTGAGATATGTTCCGGGATTTATCCAGGACAGTCATGGGCATCATCAGTAAGTGCATAGACGACATCATCCCCACAGTGTCTATACGAATGTATCCAAACCAAAAACCATGGACTACAGGCAAAATGCTCGCTGGGCTAAAAGCTAGAGCTAAAGCTTACAAGGAACGGGACTCAGACATGGACGCATACAAGAAAGCCCTCCGCTACGACCGACGACGAGACATCAAACATGCAAAATGACAAATTAGGAGGAAGGTGGAATCCTATTACATCGACTCCGACGTTCATCATATGTAGCAGGGCTTGCAGACAATGACGGATTACAAAGGGAAACCCAGCCATGAGTTGAGCAGCGATGCAGATCTCCTAAACGAGCTAAATGCCTTTAATGCTCGCTTCGAAGAATATCTTCTATGGGCTAGGTCACACAGCCAGTGAAATATCAGGGCGGCAAATTCAAAAACAACAAAATGTCATAATTCAACTTTCTCAAACATACAACTATTTTACACTATTTTAAAGATAAACTTCTCGTTAATCTAACCACATTGTCCGATTTCAAAAAGGCTTTACAGCGAAAGCAAAACATAAGATTATGTTAGGAGAGTACATAGACAAAAATAATCACACAGCCATTTTCCAAGCAAGGACATGTGTCAATAAAACCCAAAACACAGCTAAATGAAGCACTAAGCACTAATCTTCATCAGATGACACTCCTAGGACACTATGTTACACAATACATGTATGTTTTGTTCGATAAAGTTCATATTTATATCCAAAAACAGCATTTTACATTGACGCGTGATGTTCAGAAAATGTATTCCCACCAAAACGTCCGGTGAATGTGCAATTCAATTTACAAAAATACTCATCATAAACGTTGACAAAATAGATAACAATTATTTTAAGAATTATAGATAGACTACCCCTGGATGCAACCGCTGTGTCAGGTTTTAAAATAGCTTTACGGAGAAAGCACATTTTTCAATATTCTGAGTACATAGCTCAGCCATCACGGTGAGCTATTCAGACACCAGCCAAGTTCGGGGCAACCTAAACTCAGAATTAGTATTAGAAATATTCTCTTACCTTTGCTGATCTTCGTCAGAATGCACTCCCAGGACTGCTACTTCCACAAGAAATTGTTCTAAATAATCCATATTTATGTACAAATACCTCCGTTTTGTTCGTGCGTACAGATCACTTATCCAAAGGCATAACGCGCGAGCGCGGAACGAGAGACGAAAAGTCAAAATGTTCCATTACCGTACTTAGAAGCATGTCAAACGCTGTTTAAAATCAATCTTTATGGTATTTTTAACGTAAAATTGCGATAATATTCCAACCGGACAATAGCATATTCATTCAAGAAGAAAAAGAAGGAGGGGCTCGCTCGCAGGACCGAGCATATCCAATCCCTTTGTTGCCAGGCAGACCACTCAGTAACTGAGCTCCTATGTATTATCTGCCCAGTGACAGGAAAATGCTCAAACCACTTTCTGAAGGCTTTAGACAGCCAATGGAAGCCAATGGAAGTGCAACGTCACCCCATAGACACTGTAGCTTCGATAGAGAATCAAAAGAAGAACTCCAATTCTCAGACTTTCCACTTCCTGCTTTGGATTTTTCTCAGTTTTTTACCTGCCATATGAGTTCTGTTACATTCACAGACATCATTCAAACAGTTTTAGAAACTTCAGAGTGGTTTCTATCCAAATCTACTAATAATATGCATATTCTAGTTTCTGGGCCAGAGTAGTAACCTGTTTAAATTGGGTACGTTTTTCAAATACTGCTCCCTAGCCCAGACAGGTTAAAAAACTATGCCTTCCGTGAAAGCCCCTGTTTCTCCAGATTATGTAACCTCTCTCCTTGTCCCAGTCTGTAATCTTAACATGTTTCAAGCTGACCACCATTGTCCCTGTTCCCAAGAGCTCCATGGCAACCTGCCTAAATGACTATTGCTCTTTAGCTCTTACATCTGTACTTATGAAGTGCTTGGAAAGGCTGGTTAGAACACACATCAACACCATCATCACAGACACCCTAGACCCACTCCAATTTGCATACTTCCCTAACAGATCCACCCATGACACAATCTCAATTGTGCTTCACACTACCCTCTCCCACCTGGACAAGAGGGGAAATAACTATGTGAGAATGCTATTCATAGACTACAGCTCAGCGTGCAACAGCATAGCGCCCTCCAAGCTCATCACCAAGCCAGGGACCCTGGGACTGTACCCCTCCCTCTGCAACTGCATCCTGGACTTCCTCGAGTGTGTGCTTAGTCCCCTCCTGTACTCCCTGTTCACCCACAATTGCGTGACCAAGTTCGCTGACGACACAATGGTGGAATGCCTGATCACCGACGGCGATGAGTCAGCCTACAAGCAGGAGGTCAGAGACTTAGCATTGTGGTGCCAGGACAATAACCTCTCCCTCAACTTCAGTAAGACCAAGGAGCTGATCGTCGACTACAGGAGAAAGAGGGGAGAGCACGCCCCCATCCACATCGACAGGGCTGTAGTGGAGTGGGTCGAGAGCTTCAAGTTTCTTGGCACCACATCACTAAGGACTTAACATGGTCGACACACATCCGCACAGTCATGATGAGGGCACAGAAGCACCTCTTCACCTTCAGGAGGCTAAAAAGATTTAGCATGGGCCCCAGGATCCTCAAAACGTTTTACAGCTGCACCATCGAGAGCATATTGGCTGGCTGCATCCCTACAGTGCATAAACAAAGCTATGAGGTTGAAGGAATTGTCCGTAGAGCTCCGAGACAGGATTACGTCTGGGGAAGGGTACCAAAACATTTCTGCAGCATTGAATGAATCGAAGAAAACAGTGGTCTCCATCATTCTTAAATGGAAGAAGTTTGGAACCACCACGACTCTTCGTTGAGCTGGCCACCCGGCCAAACTGAGCAAACGAGGGAGAAGGGCCTTGGTCAGGGAGGTGACCAAGAACCCGATGGTCACTCTGACAGAGCTTCATAGTTCTTCTGTGGAGATGGGAGAACCTTCCAGAAGGACAACCATCTCTGCAGCACTCCATCAATCAGGCCTTTATGGTAAAGTGGCCAGACGGAAGCCACTCCTCAGTAAAAGGCACATGACAGCCCGCTTGGAGTTTGCCAAAAGGCACCTCAAGGACTCTCAGACCATGAGAAACAAGATTCTCTGGTCTGATGAAACCAAGATTGAACTCTTTGGCCTGAATGCCAAGCATCACGTATGGAAGAAACCGGGCACCGTCCCTATGGTGAAGCATGGTGGTGGCAGCATCATGCTGTGGGGATGTTTTTCAGGGGCAGGGACTGAGAGACTAGTCAGGATCGAGGGAAAGATGAACGGAGCAAAGTACAGAGAGATCCTTGATGAAAACCTGCTCCAGAGCACTCAGGACCTCAGACTGGGTGCAAAGGTGCAACTTCCAACAGGACAGCGACCCTAAGCACACAGCCAAGACAATGCAGGAGTGGCTTTGGGACAAGTCTCTGAATGTCCTTGGTGGCCCAGCCAAAGCCCGCACTTGAACCTGATCGAACATCTCTGGAGAGACCTAAAAATAGCTGTGCAGCGACGCTCCCCATCCAAACAGACAGAGCTTGAGGGGATCTGTGGAGAAGAATGGGGGAAACTCCCCAAATACAGGTGTGCCAAGCTTGTAGCGTCATACCTAAGAAGACTCGAAGCTGCAATCGCTGCCAAAGGTGCTTCAACAAAGTACTGAGTAAAGGGTCTAAATACTTATGTAAATGTGATATTTCAGTTGTTTATTGTTAATACATTTGCAAACCTTTTTTAAAAACTGTTTTTGGTTTGTCATTATGGGGTATTGTATGTAGATTGATGAGGGGAAAAAACAACTTCATCCATTTTAGAATAAGGCTGTAACATAACAAAATGTGGAAAAAGTCAAGGGGTCTGAATACTTTCTGAGCGTACTGTAGTTCCATTCTTGTTTATGTACTTTATTCCCCTCTATTCGGCGCATGTGACAATTGCAATTTGATTTGTTGGAGACGCAAAACCTTAGCGAACCTGCTGAACTTCAATTCAAGCCTGACCCTAAACTATTTGACATGCCTTGTGACCCACAGATCTACTGGGCTGACAGTTTTGACTAGCATTTTAAATCTGGGAACAGCAGAAGACTGGAGGGCATTCAGAATCCATTGGACAGATAATCCACTAGTACCTTTGTTGCCTCATATTCATCGGACTGCGTCCACAGCACTGAAGAAATTGTCTTTTTTCTGCATTAAAACCAACTTTCCATTGTCTCCTAAGTCACTGCAGTAGTTGCAGTGCTGCCACCTCACAGAGTAATGAGCCTCTGATACAGTATAAGTGCAGCGTTGCAGTTCACTCACCGCCACTACCAGGGCTTTAGCCAAGGACCTGTCCTGGGAGTCCCTGCTGTAATCGGATTCTAAGTAGTACAATCTTCTTAAAGAGCAGCGCTGCTGCAGTATTCCATTGAAGGGGAAAAGGAGTCCTCTGTCAATTAGTAGCAAGCACCAGCTAGTATCCTCATCAAAACTTCATAATTCATCTGTTGCCTCTAAATTCCTATTGACTAAATGTATTGTAATTTATGTTCAATATAACAGCCTATTGGGCTGTCTTTTTAGCATCATTGTTTGTTTGGTGTAAATTATGTTTTTTTGATATGGTTGTCACAAAGGCTTTCAATCTACTGAAACATTCAGTCCAGCAGCAATATCCAATATACCTGAGAGCATGGCTAAATCTTAGCCATAGCTTAGCATGAAAACGTTTACTGATTAGTAGAACAGTTTAATTAAATGCCACCAGTCATATTGTCCCTTTAATGTTGAAGCAGATTGTAGGGCTCCTCTCTTATGACCTTCTGTCTGGGGTAATCTTTATGAGAGGCTAATAAGCAGGAGCGAGGCCCTGAACCCACACAAACATCCCACTTCAACCCCTTCTCTCCCGGACCTGGCCATCGTGCTAACCCCCTCAGATGCTGAAGTAATGAAAGGATTCATCCAGGATAAGGGGATTTGAGCAAACTTCCTGTCACAATATTTTGAAGGAAAAGCTAATGGCAAAAATATTGCAGTCCATTTAGCTTTTACGATTGTGTTTGTCTGTAAGCTTACCTAAGACATTACCGGGAATTCATTCACTGAGGTGGCATGCAGACAGAGACACACAGGCATGCTGTTCTGTTTCAGGGCAACTCTGGCAAAGGTCAGGGAATATGTGGCAGTCTGTAT
Organism: Salmo salar; assembly: GCF_965601325.2. Classification (NCBI taxonomy): domain Eukaryota; kingdom Metazoa; phylum Chordata; class Actinopteri; order Salmoniformes; family Salmonidae; genus Salmo; species Salmo salar. The sequence continues at coordinate 18,217,218 of NC_138310.1, read as the reverse complement.
GTATGAACAGTCAATGCTAGGCTAGGGTACAAATTAACATGAAACAACCAATTACTATACAGTACCAGTCAAAAGTTTGGACACATCTACTCATTCAAGGGTTTTTATAAATGTTTTACTATTTTCTCCATTGTAGAATAATAGAAAATACATCAAAACTATGAAATAACACATATGGAATCATGTAGAAACCAAAAAAGTGTTAAACAAATACATTTTATATTTGAGATGCTAGCAGCCCTAGAGTTACCAGCCTCAGAAATTGCAGCCCAAATAAATGCTTCTTAGAGTTAAAGTAACAGACAGATCTCAACAACAACTGTTCAGAGGAGACTGCGTGAATCTGGCCTTCATGGTTGAATTGCTGCAAACAAATCCCTATTAAAGGACACCAATAAGAAGAGACTTGCTTGGGCCAAGAAACACGAGCAATGGACATTAGACTGGTGGAAATCTGTCCACTGGTCTGATGAGTCCAAATTTGCAATTTTATGTTTTAACCGCCGTGTCATTGTGAGACGCATAGTAGGTGAATGGATGATCTCCGCATGTGTGGTTCCCACCGTGAGGCATGGAGGAGGAGGTGTGATGGTGTGGGAGTGCTTTGCTGGTGACACTGTCAGTGATTTATTTAGAATTCAAGGCACACTTCACCAGCATGGCAACCACAGCATTCTGCAGTGGTAGCTACCATTTGTTTTTCAACAGAACAATGATGCAACACACCTCCAGGCTGTGTAAGGGCTATTTGACCAAGGAGAGTGATGGTGCTGCATCAGATGACCTGACCTCCACAATCGGCCGACCTCAGCCCAATTGAGATGTTTTGGAATGAGTTGGACTGCAGAGTGAAGGAAAAGCAGCCAACAAGTGCTCAGTATATGTGGGAACTCCTTCAAGACTGTTGGAAGAGCATTCGTCAGGAAGCTGGTTGAGAGAATGCCAAGACTGTTCAAAGCTGTCAACAAGGCAAAGGGTGGCTACTTTGAAGAATCAAAAATATATTTTGATTTGTTTAACACTTTTTTGGTTACTACATAATTCCATATGTGCTCTTTCATTGTTTTGATGTCTTTACTATTATGTAGAAAATAGTACAAATAAAGAAAAACCCTTGAATGAGTAGGTGTCCAAACTTTTGACTGGTACTGTAAAAGTCTTTATTCACAATGAACAAAACATTTGAAGAAACTATGTACAAATTCATACATGCTTTGATTTTCATTATGTACATTAGTCAAAGCAATAATTCAAATAGAAAATACAATGCAAAACAATCGTATTTCAATCACCCTGAGAAAATCATTCAACTTGACATGCTGACATAGTACAGCACAACTTCGTGGTATGAAAGCCCAGGGATCCTGCACTGAGGACAAAGCAACTTGACAACAAGGAGCACACATCTATTCAAGAAGACCCTAAGCTGTAAACACCTAAAATATAATACCTGTCAAACATTGAGCGTATCTCAATGTCCTACAAAAATCCAGGCCAGACTGATGGGCCAGTTGTTGGGCCAATAGTTAATTAGGAGGCTAGCGAGGGGTCCAGGTATTTCAGCGCCCCTCCTACTAGGTGTAGACTACCTGTGACCAGGACAGAGACCTGGGCTGCCTTTCTCAGTGGTTCTGCTTTTGCCATGACACTGGGCTGTACTGGGAGATAGGGGCTCCCTGCAGTAGCCAGCACAGTGTCCCTTCCCTGGCTGATCCACTGGAGGGCGCTGAGGATGCAAGGGAAGACCAGGGTGTTGGTCCTGGTCTTGGCCAGCAAGGGGAGCCTGTCCTTTATCAGCAGCTCAGACTCAGACCCCTGCTTAGTCTCTGTCCCACTCAGGCTCTGCCAGCTGATCTGGTTGTCAAGGCAACGGGTCAGCATGTTCTCCACAGACACATTGAAATTCTGCTGATCTGAAAAAGAGCAGAGCAAACAAAGAAAGTGAAGGACTGCACACACACCTCTCATACATTTCTCACAGCTGGACAATGAATGTGGTAGCATTTTTTTACACAGCCAAGAAAACTTAGGAAAAATATTCCAACTTATGTAGTCATATGTTTCATATTCGTTGTGGTAATTATGTACCATTAAATTGCATTTTTTTTGCAGCTGTCTGTTAAAACCCCAAACACAGAAGAAAACTCACCTGCATTGTTTTCTGTAATAGTTTCAGTAATGTTGGGACAAAACACAGCAAAATCAAACTGGCATGGCTGCAAGGACAACAAAGGGAGAAGATGTTAGATATTTATTCTATTTCAGGGTTTGATCTGTTTGTGCTTCTTTAGGTGCTGTTCAAAAGTTAGATTCCGGTCAGAGCTACAGAATAGAGCAGCAGACAGCAGTATCTGTGTATCTGATCCCAGACCTGTAGTACTCACCTCCAGGAGTTTGAGCATGGCAGCAGAGTCCCTCTCTCCTGTGGTGTTGAACAGCAGTACTCTGATCACAGGGCCCCTGTCACACACACACAGTGAGTAGGCCTACTCAGAGATGTTGTCTATCAAAGAATGACATAGTCAAATCTGACCGTGAAATGAATGGACTGTGAATTTTACACAAAATGTAGTATCGAATCTATATGAGTGTCAAATGATTTGAGTGTCAAATCTCACATAAATTCTGAGCTGGTGTGTGCTGATGTTTGCGTGCATGCTACTATTTCTCACAGTCATATAGGCCTACAGTTTTCTACAATCATTTGACCAACTAAGGCCACTGTAGAGAAGTCTGTGGGCCCCCTAAAGCCCAGGCAGGGACTAACCTGTTGCTACTCTCTTCCTGCTGGATCTCCTGGCTGAACCAGTGTACACAGGCCTGCATGCTGCCTGTGGTGTGAGCTCCGTCCAGGTAGTAGGTGACAGGACCATGCCTCAGAGTCTGAGTTCTTCCAGGCCACTCTGTCGCTTCCAGGCCTGGAGACAGAGGGGGGAGATGAGTGGAGAAGTAAGGGAAGGGTGAGACAGATAATTTTTCATGTTGTGCTTTCAGGCACAGTTATTTATTTATCTGGATGTTTCATGGGTGAGAGTATGCTACCGACCTTTGACCATGATGGGGCTGGGCTTAAAGGCTGTTGCCTGGGAGACCAGCCTGGTCTCCACTACCGGGGCAGCAAGCTGATCATCTGAAAGTAAGTAGATTCCCACAGTAACTTACTGAACCTCATCACGATTGGAATGTGTTCTGTTTTCTTGAGCAATATCTTCCTATACTAGCTAGAATAACATTGTCATTCTTTGTGAGTTATAATATAACACACATACACACACACACACACCAGACTGTCTGTAGCGCTGTAGCCAGGTCTTGCTGAGCTGCAGGGCGAGTGAGGCGTTGCAACGCTGCTGTTGTCCAGCCAGGCCCAGACTCAGATGGCCAGCCCCAGACTCATACTGCTCCAGATCTGGACAAACCCACAGAGGACACTACACAACACAGAGGGGGTCAAAAAAGCATCTGAAATATGAGCACGTTCAAACAAACACATAGCAAATCCATCCACATCCAGGAGGAGAAAAGGCCCCAGTCACTCACCCTTATCTCTTTGGCTCTGCCCTGTAGAACAGTCATGGGCCTATCTGGCTGCTTGACAGTGAACACTGGCACCCCTGGCTGGGGAGGAATAATACTTATTCAACTACATTCACCCCCTGCAGACAGGCCATAGATAGTAAGTACTGTACAAAGTGTATATAGTAGGTTGATCTCAACAACACAACATGCATTACTCTCACCTTAAATATGCCTGCTTTCTGCCAGGCGATCTCCTCTATGGTGTCTCCTAGTATACTTGTGTGATCAATTCCTAAGGAGGATATCCCACAAACCCACGGCTTCCTGTACATCAAATGTCAGAAAGAAAAAGAAGTGATAACAGATCTGTAACTAATCAATCGTATGTTTGACTTTGATAGTACATCCTCTATGATATGCAGCAAAGTTACCTAATGATGTTCGTACAGTCATAGGCCCCTCCAATCCCAACCTCAATAACAGCTAAATCAACCTGTTGTATAAAGAGATACTGCTCAGAATGGTTTACTTTCATCCTTGATTTGGTAATTAGTACATTTGTAACCTAACTGTACATGTGACAGGGTATGCGAATGTTACCCTCTCCTGTAGGAAGACATGGAACGCCAGGATGGTGAGGAAGCTGAAATAGGCCGGCATGCTAACTCCATGGGAGTCCTGAGGATCAGTGCAGTGACACAGTCATAACAGGGAAGGGTCAGAGTTTCTTTGAGTCTGGTAGGCTACATCAGTGTTCATTCTTCAACACTACACTCTCAGAAAAAAAGGGTATGGTTAGGGTACATTATTGTTCCCTGGGGTACAAAAAGATCAAAATACGCATAATGTACCTTCAGAGGTGCACATACAGTATGAACCGTTCGGTACATTTTAGGGTACATGTGCAAATAATCTAGTATAATGGTACATTTTTGTACCTAATATTTTGAATATGGAAGTGTTGTACCAAAAGTGTTGTACCAGAAGTGTTGTACCAGCTTAAGCGGTCCAAAGAGATTGATCGGGATCTTAAGCACTTACAAATTCATAACAAATTGTACAAATTGACATTTGTAACAGATCATACTAATTGCAGGAAACATATATACAACATATATACAACATATATATAGTACATACATAGAAATAAACAATTACATTAATCCGATTGATATTTGACCATTCATTTCTGCAAAACGTGCAGTGTTGATGGAGTTGTTGTCGCTTGCTAATGTTAGCCAACTAGTTATCTTATTCGATCCCCAAACACCATGCTAGATCCGAGTGGGCCAGTTGGTTTTGCATGGCCCGGGTACACTTAGAAAGCTGGCTATCTTATTTTATCATCTACTAGCAACATAAAATGACACATCTCCTTGGGCACTTTAGCACCTACTACTTACACGATTCGCCTCCATCAACGATTCCTTTCTTGACGTAAAAGCCGCAATGTATTGTTGGTATATGAGTTTTTTTGGTGAATGCTGAATGTGGTTTTATTTGGCCCCCAAAGTTTACAGAGAAAAAAAATGTTTTTTTTTATTAATTGTTATTATTGTTAGATATAATAGACTGTAAAAACACCAGGAAATCAGCTCCAAGTTATTTTAATTTAAGAAATCTGTTCCCAAGTAATCCCACGCATAGTAGAGAGACACTTGATCATATACAAATGTATGAAAGGTTTGGAATTATTATGTTTTAGTCAAACATTATACAGTATCTGTTTGGGCTTCTTGCAGTCAATTTATTTATAATTATTTTTAAATTTTAGTCCTTTAGTAGACACTCTTATCCAGAGCGACGTAGATGAGCAATTAGGATTAAAATATTTTATTTTCAGCTGTTTGAAGCTGGTATGCAAAACAGAAAGTAAAAGACGTAACAAAAAAAACTTAAGAACCAAAGCATGGAAATAGCGCACATAGAAAAAAATCTAGACCTGCTTTCAGATCTATAACACATTTCTATGTGAATTTGGTCGAGTCGCCCAAAAAGTTACACATTGCAGCTTTAAAAGGAACGGCTTTGTCACTGCGATGGTACCCTAAAAAGGCAAATTTGGCTATTTTTTGGTACAAACTGCAAGGGTACACTTATGTACAGTTGAAGTCGGAAGTTTACATACACTTAGGTTGGAGTCATTAAACCTTGTTTTTCAATCCCTCCACTTTCTTATTAACAAACTATATTAATCTTATTAACAAACTATAGTTTGACACAAGTCATTTTTCCAACAATTGTTTACAGACAGATTATTTCACTTATAATTCACTGTATCACAATTCCAGTGGGTCAGAAGTTTACATACACTAAGTTGACTGTGCCTTTAAACAGCTTGGAAAATTCCAGAAAATTATGTAATGGCGTTAGAAGCTTCTGATAGGCCAATTGACATAATTTTTGTCAATTGGAGGTGGACCTGTGGATGTATTTCAAGGTCTACCTTCAAACTCAGTGCCTCTTTGCTTGACATCATGGGAAAATCAAAATAAATCAGCCAAGACCCCAGAAGGAAATTGTAGACCTCCACAAGTCTGGTTCATCCTTGGGAGCAATTCCCAAACACCTGAAGGTACCATGTTCATCTGTACAAACAATTGTACGCAAGTATAAACACCATGGGACCACGCAGCCGTCATACCACTCAGGAAGGAGACGAGTTCTGTCTCCTAGAGATGAACGTGCGAAAATTGGCCATAATGACCATCGTTATGTTTGGAGGAAAAAGGGGGACGCTTGCAAGCCGAAGAACACCATCCCAACCGTGAAGCACGGGGGTGGCAGCATCATGTTGTGGGAGCAAAATAGAAAATTTGTGGGCATAACTGAAAAAGTGTATGCGAGCAAGGAGGCCTACGAACCTGACTCAGTTACACCAGCTCTGTCAGGAGGAATGGGCCAAAATTCACCCAACTTATTGTGGGTAGGTTGTGGAAGGCTACCCGAAACGTTTGACCCAAGTAAAACAATGTAAACGCAATGCTACCAAATACTAATTGAGTGTATGTAAACTTCTGACCCACTGGGAATGTGATGAAAGAAATAAAAGCTGAAATAAATCATTCTCTCTACTATTATTCTGACATTTCACATTCTTAAAATAAAGTGGTGATCCTAACTGACCTAAGACAGGGAATGTTTTACTAGGATTAAATGTCAGGAATTGTGAAAACTGAGTTTAAATGTATTTGGCTAAGGTGTATGTAAACTTCCGACTTCAGCTCTACCTGCTGTATAACTAATGTTACAATGGATGCACCTTACAGGATACAACTACAGTGACAAGCGTTTGTACCCCTTTAAGTACAATTCGTTACCTTTTTTCTCAAAGTGTATATGAAGACATACTGTACCTTTGTATCATCTAACTGGGCAAACACCTCCCAGAAGTATTTGGTGAAGAGCTCTTTGCTGATTGGTTGTCCATTGATGCGTATTCTCTCTCTGACCTGTACCAGGTGTGGTGAGCTGTAAGGAACAGATGACATTCATAATGTTCACAGTAGGAGAGCCACCACATCTCTGACTGTATGTTAGGTGACATAATATTGTGTGTGTGATAAGAATGTTCACATAGCATTGTACAAGCAAGCCAACAGGTCATATTTTGGCCATATTTTCCCAATACTACGGTTAAGCTTTCTTCATAATTTGAGCACTTCAAAAGCAGGCACACTTGTAACAACACAGGTTAATAATTAATTGGGCAAAGACCTAACAAGTCAAAGTTCAGTATAGGGATACCAGTGTTTCTCCATGCGCAAAAACCCAGACACTACACTTCCTGATGCAACAGGTTAAAAAAACTACAAAAGAAACATAAGCTTGAACGCACATACTGAGGGAGAACACACCAACCCCTGTCTTCTTCCGTTATATACTATACCTGTAAAACCCAGTCCGAAAGCCATAGTCCCTGAGGATTCTCTCAGTAAAGGCACATGTTGATCCCTGAAAGAGCAGAAAGAGAGAGTAATCAAGTCTTACATTAATTCTATTGTATTTCATGTATTATTGTACTTCAAACACATGTCAAAATAATATTTTAGAAAAGCCTTGTAATTTTTACACCAAAACAATACCATGTTTACCTTGCCCTTGGTGCCTGTCACATGGATTATATTGAGGAGGTCCAGCTTGTCTACCTAAAAAACATCCAGCCGTGGAGTAGTGAGAGCGGACCCTATCTCTCATAAGTCAACGGGCCAAGAGAGGCAGTCAACAGATCAAGTAACAGGAGTCGCCAGTGAGGAAATAGAGATTAGCATGTAATGATGCTCAGAATATATATATATATATATATATATATATATATATATATATATATATATATATACTGCTCAAAAAAATAAAGGGAACACTTAAACAACACATCCTAGATCTGAATGAAAGAAATAATCTTATTAAATACTTTTTTCTTTACATAGTTGAATGAGCTGACAACAAAATCACACAAAAATAATCAATGGAAATCCAATTTATCAACCCATGGAGGTCTGGATTTGGAGTCACACTCAAAATTAAAGTGGAAAACCACACTACAGGCTGATCCAACTTTGATGTAATGTCCTTAAAACAAGTCCAAATGAGGCTCAGTAGTGTGTGTGGCCTCCACGTGCCTGTATGACCTCCCTACAACGCCTGGGCATGCTGCTGATGAGGTGGCGGATGGTCTCCTGAGGGATCTCCTCCCAGACCTGGACTAAAGCATCCGCCAACTCCTGGACAGTCTCTGGTGCAACGTGGCGTTGGTGGATGGAGCGAGACATGATGTCCCAGATGTGCTCAATTGGATTCAGGTCTGGGGAACGGGCGGGCCAGTCCATAGCATCAATGCCTTCCTCTTGCAGGAACTGCTGACACACTCCAGCCACATGAGGTCTAGCATTGTCTTGCATTAGGAGGAACCCAGGGCCAACCGCACCAGCATATGGTCTAACAAGGGGTCTGAGGATCTCATCTCGCTACCTAATGGCAGTCAGGCTACCTCTGGCGAGCACATGGAGGGCTATGCGGCCCCCAAAAGAAATGCCACCCCACACCATGACTGACCCACCGCCAAACCGGTCATGCTGGAGGATGTTGCAGGCAGCAGAACATTCTCCACGGCATCTCCAGACTGTCACGTCTGTCACATGTGCTCAGTGTGAACCTGCTTTCATCTGTGAAGAGCACAGGGCGCCAGTGGCGAATTTGCCAATCTTGGTGTTCTCTGGCAAATGCCAAACGTCCTGCACGGTGTTGGGCTGTAAGCACAACCCCCACCTGTGGACGTCGGGCCCTCATACCACCCTCATGGAGTCTGTTTCTGACCGTTTGAACAGACACATGCACATTTGTGGCCTGCTGGAGGTCATTTTGCAGGGCTCTGGCAGTGCTTCTCCTGCTCCTCCTTGCACAAAGGCGGAGGTAGCGGTCCTGCTGCTGGGTTGTTGCCCTCCTACGGCCTCCTCCACGTCTCCTGTTGTACTGGCCTGTCTCCTGGTAGCACCTCCATGCTCTGGACACTACGCTGACAGACACAGCAAACCTTCTTGCCACAGCTCGCATTGATGTGCCATCCTGGATGAGCTGCACTACCTGAGCCACTTGTGTGGGTTGTAGACTCCGTCTCATGCTACCACTAGAGTGAAAGCACCGCCAGCATTCAAAAGTGACCAAAACATCAGCCAGGAAGCATAGGAACTGAGAAGTGGTCTGTGGTCCCCACCTGCAGAACCACTCCTTTATTGGGGGTGTCTTGCTAATTGCCTATAATTTCCACCTGTTGTCTATTCCATTTGCACAACAGCATGTGACATTTATTGTCAATCAGTGTTGCTTCCTAAGTGGACAGTTTGATTTCACAGAAGTGTGATTGACTTGGAGTTACATTGTGTTGTTTAAGTGTTCCCTTTATTTTTTTGAGCAGTGTATATATATTTGAGAGTGTGCAGATTGTGTGATGGCAGTCTACATGCTGGTTTCAGTGTGTCTGTTGGTCACTCACTGTGAGGCCTGTACGATGGAGGAAACCCCGCATGGCCTGGAGCTGCAGCTCAGGTTGATCACTCCGCTCCCTCCGCACCTGATCCAACACACTCACATTGGTCTGCAAGGTGTTCAGAGCACACACTGCTTCCTGCACGCACACACGCACACAATTTTGTTTTATTATCCTTGTGGGGACACAAAAATGTATTCCAATTCAAAATCCTATTTTCCCCAATTCTTAACTCTAAACCTAAACCTTAGCCCTAAACCCTTAACCCAAAACCCTTAACCTAACCTAAGCCTAACCTTAATCCTAAACCCAACCTTAATCCTAAACCCCTAACCCTAACTGTAACCCCAACCCTAAACCTAACCCATAAGCCTAAAATAGCCTTTTTCCTTGTGGGGACTGGTGAAATGTCCCCACTTGTCTGAATGTTCCTTGCTTTACTATCCGTGTGAGGACTCCAGGTCCACGCGAGGATAACAAAACCAAACCACACACACATGCATGCACAAACACATACACACCAATAAGTACATATTGTTATTTGATAGCATATTCATAAGATTTGAAAGAAATGACAAAGAAAGGACGAAGTGGTCTATCAGATAATGACAGAATGTCTCACAACATGTCACTCTAATGTGTTCTAATGCAGCAGCTAAGGAACTGTAGCAGCCAATCATAACCAGATACAACTGGCATGCAGTGAATGTCAACAACCTATTCATTGTGTACAATAATTTACCGAACTGGCAACTAAAAAGTGACCGATATGAATCAATAATCAATTGTCTACTTCTAAAATCTGTTACCTTTCACACAATAAATCTGTGTCCGATATTTCTTTCACAAAATATAGAATACGCACATAAAAACTTTTAGTTCTCCTCAAGGCGACAGATATTTCCATGGTGTTATGTCTGCAGCTGTATGATAAGGCAATCTGCTACATCAAATCCCAGTAGAAGCTAAACTTGAAGCCATGAAGTAGACGACTGCTATAGTCCCTGCAACATTGTGAGTGTAACTGGCATGCCACTTGGGCCCGAGACATCAATACCAAACTGGAGTGGCCAGGTTCTCGTCTATTTCAGCATGCAGCATGCCAATTGTTGACATACGATTTACAGCCTCATAAAGTGTGATGTCAAAGGGGCTTACAGAAAGCGCGCCTTCAGTCACCCAGGCTATATTGTAGAAAAGTAAGTAAGATACAATCCACGTACCTCATAATCCATTATGAGAAGCCCAGTAGATGAGGTTGAGAAGTGTAGTCCTGCCTGGTCCTTAGTGTGCAGTAAGAATGACAGTATGACTAGAGAGTAGCGAACCATGACAGACTTGATTAGGAAACTTGCAGTCAGCAGGAGCACGAGGCATTATGCAATGCTGTGGTAGTCTCTGCCAAGTCAATTATTGGTGAATTTATTGATTGATTTGTTTTGTAAGGTGATGATTATCCCACAAAGCTTGATAGAACTAAGTATTCAAACACACCAGGTTGACCATCACATTTGAGACGTTCAAGTTTGAATTACCATTTTCTTTTCAGGACAACCAGGGCTACAAGTAGAATACAAAACAATTTGACATAAATATTTGTCTTCATGAGTTGTATTGGCAAATGCCAATAATAAAATGAATTCAGCCAAAGCAAAAACCTGATGTTTTTATTTACAGTGGGCTCCAAAAGTATTGGGACAGTGACACATGTTTGGTTGTTTTGGCTCTGTACTCCAGGACTTTGAAATGATACAACGACTATGAGGTTAAAGTACAGACTGTGATATTTAATTGGAGGGTATTTTTATCCATATCGGGTTAACTGTTTAAAAATTACAGCACTCTTTGAATGTAGTCCCCCCATTTTAGGGGACCAAAAGTATTGAGACAAATTCCCTTGTATGTGTATTAAAGTAGTAAAAAGTTAAATATTTAGTCTCATTCATAGCACGCAATGACTACATCAAGCTTGTGACTACACATTTGTTGGATGCATTTGTTGTTTGTTGTTAATTCACAAAATAATCTCAAACACAACCAAAACAAACAGCAAATGCATCCAACAAATGTGTAGTCACAAGCTTGACATTGTCACTCATTGTCCATGTTCGTGAGTCTTAGCTTTTCATAGATAGATTTTAAGTTTGTAGCGCAAACCATGAGGACTCTACAGACATTTTTTTTTTTTAAAAGCCCCGGACCGGGGCCTTCAGGATCCGCCCTTGTCCCCATTAATCAGACTAATGGCTGTTACCAACGGATGCAGAAGAAATAGACAAATCCAAAGGTACATCCAGATGTCTGTAGCTCAAACACAATGTTTAAAAGGGTTTTAAAGTCCAAAACGCACCAGTGGTAAGGTGGAACTCACTGGGTAAACACATCTCTCTAAGATTTCACACATTTGAAAACCTTTTTGAAACCACCATTAATAAAACAACAGCAACTGTCTGTTGTTGTGACACTCCGCCCGCCTGCTTCATGTGTGCCTGCTTGGTTAACACCCTGCCCTAAATCCTGGTGATATGTTACACAAGCAACATGCTACAGTTGCAACATCGTCAGTTAAATATATGATGTAAATTATAGGTTAGTTTTATTTGCAGCTAAGAATGCTTTTTACATTGGTACTCATTGGTGGGGTTAGAAAATGGCACTTCAATAGCTGTACGGTAATAGAACCTGCAATTTGAGTCTGTGTGAAAGGGGTGACGCAAAATTACGCAGTTTGTATTGCTAGAAACTTGTTTCTTTGATGCGCTACGTATAGGCAAATGGAAAATAATATGTCTTTATGAAAGGCGATGTTTTATGTTTTGCTCAACTACAGAGATAATACAGGCTACTCCTGTTACAGTACTGTATCGTGGAAAAGACTAGCTAATGCCCACCGCATATGGCTAAAGCAGTCATTACAGAGATAATTGATATTTACATAGAAGACATTTTTAAGGAAGCCATGTGTTTAACTGTAATTCGAAAAAAATATGCTGTGATTACATCTGAAAAATGACATCAATTGAAGCCATATTGCTTCCATTTTATACAGCCTTTTGTTCCCCCCAAAAAAACATTTCCAAAAGTTACATAAATTATTGTACCCCTAAATGATTAACAAGAATCAGGTTGATTGTAAACATGGCACCGACACTCAGACATATTTCATACCATCATCTGGGTCGCAAATATTTACCATCTGTAACATGCACCGCAAATACTACAGTCTAAGTATATAGTATGTGCAAAATAAGGACACATAGAAGAGAGCTTGTAATGGGACCAATGTAATAATGCATTTCAAGTGTTACGACTTTCAATGTATAGTAAAGTACCAGTCAAAAGTTTGGACACACCTACTCATTCAAGGGTTTTTCTTTATTTTTACTATTTTCTACATTGTAGAATAATAGTGAAGACTTTAAAACTATGAAATAACGCATATGGAATCATGTAGTAACCAAAAATGTGTTAAAAATATCAAAATATATTTTAGATTCTTCAAAGTAGCCACCCTTTACCTTGATGACAGCTTTGCACACTCTTGGCATTCTCTCAACCAGCTTCACCTGGAATGCTTTTCCAACAGTCTTGAAGGGGTTTCTACATATGCTAAGCACTTGCTGGCTGCTTTTCCTATACTCTGCGGTCCATCTCTTCCCAAACCATCTCAATTGGGTTGAGGTTGGGTGATTGTGGAGATCAGGTCATCTGATACAGCACTCCATCACTCTCCTTCTTGGTCAAATAGACTTACACAGCCTGGAGGTATGTTGGGTCATTGTCCTGTTGAAAAAAAAATGATAGTCCCACTAAGCGCAAACCAGATGGGATGGGATGGTTAAGTGTGCCTTGAATTCTAAATAAATCACTGACAGTCTAACCAGCAAAGCACCCCCACATCATCACACCTCCTCCTCCATGCTTTATGGTGGGAACTGATTCATGCAGTCTCCTCTGAACAGTTGATGTTGAGATGTGTCTGTTACTTGAACTCTGTGAAGCGTTTATTTGGGCTGCAATTTCTGAGGCTAGTAACTCATCCTCTGTGTTACGCACGCCTCTAGAAAGAGGGAACGCAACACCCTGCTACAACTCAACTCTCCTTGTTGTGAATAAGGTAGGGAAGTGTAGGTGTGAACAAGTATGACGAATAGGCAGAGAATACCGTTAACAGGGAATTTATTCCTTCACGTGGTAAGGTTTGGGAAAAAGGGGCTGGACGGAACCAAAGCAAAGAAAGTAAATATCAAAGCCCCCTCTCCTACCTTACCTGACTACCCACTACTTACCTATCTAGCACCACCTGGTGCACTAACCAAAATACAGGGGATGGTCCGCCCAGGTCTTTCCTGGTGTGCATAGACAGTAAACTACTACGGGTATATGTATGCCCGCGGGCCTCTTGCCTAAACACTCCCTAGGTGCCTTCCCCTTCCCCCCTGGGAACAAATGAAACAGAATTACACAAATGTAAGTCAATAATCAAAACACTGCATCCTATTGACACACACAACCAATCAGCTCCCTCAGCAACAACGGACACAGTACATACCAAAATTCTTGGAAACAACCAACATGCTATAACCCTCAGCCATTAGCCTTGTCTCTCAGCAATCATCTCCCTTCTGAGCAACAGAACTGGGGCTTATATAGCTTCAGAAGAAGTTAGTAATTGGAGACAGCTGCGTCCTGATGAGGGGGCGGGGTCAGCTCTCCAAACAATCAATGTTGATTGCCCAATCAGCTGCTCGTTGAGAACTTCAGGAATCCATCTCCTGAAATACATACATGATAATACACAAACCACAACAGAAACTGGGGAACGTAACACTCTGCAAATCAAATCAAATACAATTTTATTGGTCACATACACGTGTTTAGCAGATGTTATTGCGAGTGTAGCGAAACACTTGTGCTTCTAGTTCCGACAGTGCAGCAACATCTAACAAGTAATATCTATCAATTTCACAACAAATACCTAATACACAAAAATCCAAGTAAAGAAATATATGGATGAGCAATGTCAGAGCGGTATAGGCTAAGATGCAGAGTAGTGAATACAGACATTTTTACATTTTAGTCATTTAGCAGACGCTCTTATCCAGAGCGTCTTACAGTAGTGAATGCATACATTTCATTTCATGCATTTTTTTTTGTTGTACTGGCCTCCCATGGGAATCGAACCCTGGCGTTGCACACACCATGCTGGCGTTGAAAACACCATGCTCTACCAACTGAGCCACATGTACATATGAGATGAGTAATGCAAGATATTATTAAAGTGAAATTACTAAAGTGACTAGTGTTCCATTTATTAAAGTGGCCAATGATTGCAAGTCTGTATGTAGGCAGCAGCCTCTCTGTGTTAGTGATGACTGTTTAACAGTCTGATGGCCTTGAGATAGAAGCTGTTTTTCAGTCTCTCGGTCCCAGCTTTGATGCACGTGTACTGACCTCGCCTTCTGGATGATAGTGGGTTAACAGGCAATGGCTCAGGTGGTTGTTGTCATTGATTATCTTTTTGGCCTTCATGTGACATCGGGTGCTGTAAGTGTCCTGCAGAGGTAACTCTGGGTCTTCCTTTCCTGTGGCGGTCCTCATAAGAGCCAGTTTCATCATAGCGCTTGATGGTTTTTGCGACTGCACTTGAAGAAACGTTGAACGTTCTTGAAATGTTCCGCATTGACTGACCTTCATGTCTTAAAGTAATGATGGACTGTTGTTTCTCTTTGCTTATTTGAGCTGTTCTTGCCATAATATGGACTTGGCCTTTTACCAAATAGGCTATCTTCTGTATACCATCCCTAACTTGTCACAACACAACTGATTGGCTCAAACGCATTAAGAAGGAAAGAAATTCCACAAATTAACTTTAACAAGGCACATCTGTTAATTGAAATGCATTCCAGGTGACTACCACATGAAGCTGGTTGAGAGAATGCCAAGAGTGTTCAAAGATGTCAACTAGGCAAAGGATGGTTACTTTGAAGAATCTCAAATATAAAATATATTTTGATTTGTTTAACAATTTTTTGGTTACTACATGATTCCATATGTCTTATTTCATAGTGTTGATGTCTTCACTATTATTCTACAATGTAGAAAATAGTAAAAATAAAGAAAAACCCTTGAATGAGTAGGTGTGTCCAAACTTCTGACTGGTACTGTACAGTATGTCAGGCGATGAATGATCAAACCAATAAGAATTCATAATAAAATTATCTTTTGTCTTATTTGAAGGGGTTGGTGTGTCACGTCCTGGCCAGTATAAGGGTTAATTGTCATTGTAGTTTGGTCAGGACGTGGCAGAGGGTATTTGGTTTATGTGGTTCGGGGGGTTGTGTTTGTTATAGGGGATTTGATTTATGTATTCCGGGGTTTTTGGGCACTGTTCCTTGTTTATGTATTTCTATGTTGATCTAGCTGGTTGTATGTCTATGTTTGGTTAATTGGGGTTGGGACTCTCAATTGAAGGCAGGTGTTGTCTATTTGCCTTTGATTGAGAGTCCCATATAGTAGGGTGTGTTTGTCTTTTGTGGGAGATTGTTTGTGAGCACTGCTTGTTGAGCCTGCCACATTGTTGTTAGTCGTGAGTATTGTTTTGTTTTTTCTGTGGATGCTTTACGTATTTTTTTCATTAAAAGAATGAGTATCCATATACCTGCTGCATTTTGGTCTTCCCTGCAACACCATGACATAATTCGTGACATGGTGAATCTAGCTTCATGTGTTTGTGTTTTATTTAGATGGGTGAGAAACCTTATGTTGTTGGGTTGTGTGTGACAGGAAGTGTTAAATATCTCCTGTGTTTTTTTAAGATGTGGAGTGGCATAGGAAATTACCCCTCATGGCGCATATACCCAGAACCCTCATAAGTTAGATAATAGTCTGGATTCCAATGCTTTAATGAGAGTGTTGGAATGCAGCAAACCAACATCAGGAAACAGGTTTCCTCATTAGTGGCTGTTTCTTCATACCATAGTAATAGGAGTCAGACATGTGTGGTTCTCCAAGTCCAACACGATCATACAAACCAAGACCAATAGTATCACACCTTAAGTTCACTTTTTTTCAAGTGAAACATTTCTGAATGTTGGAAAAGTTGGGAGTGCAACACAATCATATAGAAACATATTTACTGAAACAGTCTTATCAGCAGGTAACAAAATAATTGTAACGCCCTGGCCATAGAGAGGGGTTTTTGTTCTTTATTTTGGTTAGGCCAGGGTGTTACATTGGGTGGGCGTTCTATGTTCCTTTTTCAATGTTTTGGTATTTCTTTGTTTTGGGCCGTGTGTGTGGCTCCCAATCAGGCACAGCTGAAGCTCGCTGTTGCTGATTGGGAGTCACACATAAGGAGCATGTTTTTCCTTTGGGTTTTGTGGGTAATTGTTTCTGTTTTTAGTATTTTCCTAGCAGCACTGTTTGCTGTCGTTTTGTTCATTTTTGTAGTGTTCTCTTGTTTTTTGAATTAAAATTCTAATGATGAACACATCCTCTGCTGCACCTTGGTCCCCTCTTCCAGACAGCCGTTACAAATTGCAGTAAATCAATGTAATTGTCTGCATAATTTCCTATATTCCTTTTTCCTCCTATTTTCCCCTAACCCTACCACCCCTCCCCTAATTGGAGTAAACTAATAGACAACACCTAGGCTTCTCTTTCCAGCTTATACATACGTTTTACGGACACAGTCAATTTTACAATAGTTATATTTTGTTTATTTTTAGTCCCACCCTTCAGATCCACTTAAACTTCCATCTATATCTGAACACCATCCAGTTTTGATTTCTATTGCCATATATTTTACAGCTGTGATGTTTCACATACGTTCTGAACCTTTCTATTCTCATAGTTTCTACAGATTGTAAATTAGAGTTAAACATTTTTGCTTGAAGTATTATTATATTATTGATCAATTGACTGACTGACTTTTTAAAATCACCCAGCAGTGCTATTTGCAGAGTTAGCTCCAGGTAAATGTTGCAATGCTTCAGCCGTTGTGATTCTGTCTCTTCGCAGCAAAATCTGCAGAGCTGCGATGGTTGTATCCCCCATATGTGACTCGTTTCAGGAAACTGGGCGCATGTCACACATCTCTACTTCACAGGAGAGGCAATTGAATGTAAACTTTTTTTGTTGTCCAAATGTGTTTTTTTGGGGGGGGGGGGCAGAAATGGCTTCTGGAACATGTGAACTTTAATGTGCTTTAATAACAAACTTGTATTCCATCTGTAAATGTGAATACAATTGTTTAATTATGAGCCTAGTTGGTTTAGCCAAGACAGGATCCTTCCTGCTAGCCATGATTGGCTGAGATACAGTAATGGATGGGCTAGACATGCCGGTAGATGTGTTTGGATTGGTCTGCTATGTAGCATGCTTCTGTTTATAACGTGAGCTGGTCAGAATGTGTTGATAGTTCTTTCTATTGAGCCATTTTTGAAAGATTTAACGTTAGCCATCAAGAACTACAAAAGTTGTGTTTTCTCAACAACATTGATTGCCTGAATTTAGCAGGCGCTATCGACAGATCAGTTGGAAAAAGTGATGCGCTACTTTCTGCACACGCAATGGTCAGTGTGAACCAGAGTGACTTAACAACGCTGTCCAAACAAGATATAGCTACAAACAGTCTGCCGTGAAGCGTTCATCCATGTATATGGGGAAGAGTCTAGCTACATTTTCAGATATTATAGTTTAACATTTTGTTAGAAAGTTTTCATTGCAAGTTTCTCTCTGCTACCACACAGCAAGCGGTACCGGAGTGCCAAGTCTTGGTCCAAGTGGCTTCTAAACAGCTTCTACCCACAAGCCATAAGACTCCTGAACATCTAGTCAAATGGCAACCCAGACTATTTGCATTGCCCCCCCCCTCTCCTCTCCATACCATTGCCACTCTCTGTGGTCATCTTTGCATAGTCACTTTAATTAACTCTACCTACATGTACAGTGAGGGAAAAAAGTATTTGATCCCTCTGCTGATTTTGTACGTTTGCCCTCTGACAAAGAAATGATCAATCTATCATTTTAATGGTAGGTTTATTTGAACAGTGAGACACAGGATAACAACAAAAAAATCCAGAAACACGCATGTCAAAAATGTTATACAATTATTTGCATTTTAATGAGGGAAATAAGTATTTGACCCCTCTGCAAAACATGACTTAGTACTTGGTGGCAAAACCCTTGTTGGCAATAACAGAGGTCAGACGTTTCTTGTAGTTGGCTACCAGGTTTGCACACATCTCAGGAGGGATTTTGTCCCACTCCTCTTTGCAGATATTCTCCAAGTCATTAAGGTTTCGAGGCTGACGTTTGGCAACTCGAACCTTCAGCTCCCTCCACCCACAGAACAGAAGCAGATTAACTGCCAAAAGCCTTTCCATCGTCCTCACCTCGATTGCATTGTATAAAGTTATTTTTAAATGTATAAATTAAAAAATCTTGCGTATCTTAATTCATTTCCACAATTAACGAATAATATGCATAATAATGTAGGCAGTTCATATGAAGGATTGTTACCTATAACCAGGATTGTTACCTATAACCAGGATTGGCATTACAAAAATACATTTTTTGGTACGCAATTACTATATCAGCAAACAATTATTGTGATTGATCCTGTATTGTCCCTAACATCATTACCCCATAGCATAGCTACACACACACACACTCCCACACACACATACCCTACCCTTCCCCCACAAACAACCACAAGTTCAGATGTTCAACAGGTGTTCCATCCCCGAGCCCAACTCAAGAAAAGACTTGATGTGAGAATGCATATTCAGTTGTAGCTGTTTGAGAAGGCATGCAAAATTGAGCACGAATGAAGAGATTTGATTACCCATTGTCAAGTCTTAGCTGATGAAGCTCAGAACCACCCCCTTCCTCTGAAACACACACATGCTGGTTCCCCGTTGTGACCATTTCCCCAAGCACCTCTGTGCAGTCAGAACTTTTGATTATTTTGTGCCACCAGGGCCACAATAATTTGCCCCCTCTCTGATTGTTCGAGTGTGACCCCCCCCCCCCTCCCCATGGGTTACTGCAGCTAGTATTTCCAGCACTGCCACTACCTGGGTGGAATTCCGACCGCCAAGGTGCAAGGTCATCAAGGTTCTTGTTAGCAGCTTTGAGAAATTCCTTGTATATTATGCTCACCCATCCGGGGGCTTTGGCTTTGTTGGACCTACCCTGCCAGGCAGGCAGGCTCAGACTCTTGAGGGGGCAGTGCTGAGAGCTTCAAGTTCCTTGGTGTCCACATCACCAACAAACTAACATGTTCCAAGTACACCATGACAGTCGTGAAGCGGGCACGACAAAACCTAGGAGACTGAAAAGATTTGGCAAAAATCTCTGATGCTGGAGACTCATATCTCCCTCACTAACTTTAAGCACCAGCTGTCAGAGCAGCTCACAGATCACTGCACCTGTACATAGCCCACCTGTAAACAGCCCATCTATCTACCTACCTCATCCCTATACTTTATTTATTTATCTTGCTCCTTTGCACCCCAGTATCCCTACTTGCATTCATCTTCTGCACATCTACCATTCCAGTGTTTAATTGCTATTTTGTAATTACTTCGCCACCATGGCCTATTTATTGCCTTAACTCCCTTATCCTACCTCATTTGCACTCACTGTATATAGACTTTTTGTTTTCTGTTGTTCTACTGTATTATTGACTGTATGTTTTGTTTATTCCATGTGTAACTCTGTTGTTGTATGTGTCAAATTGCTATGCTTTATCTTGGCCAGGTTGCAGTTGCAAATGATAACTTGTTCTCAACTAGCCTACCTGGTTAAATAAAGGTGAAATAAATAAAACTCCTGAGTCAAATGGCTACCCAGACTACTCGTATTGCCACCCCCTCTCTCCACACCACTGCCACTCTCTGTTGTCATCTATGCATAGTCACTTTAATTAACTCTACCTACATGTACATACTACCTTAAATAACCAGTGCCCCCGCACATTGACTCTGTGTCGGCACCCCCCTGTATATATATTGTTCTTTTTTACTGCTGCTCTTTAATTACTTGTTACTTTTATCTCTTATTCTTATCCGTATTTTTTTAAACTGCACCGTTGGTTAGGGGTTCGTATGTAAGCATTTCACTGTAAGGTCTACACCTGTTGTATTTGGAGCATGTGACTAATAGAATTTGATTTGATTTGTTTTAGTGGGTCTCTGACCGCATTCATCTTTCTGTTTTTGCTGCGTATAGGCTACTTACAGTAGGCCCATAAAACAGATAAGGACTTCTCCTTAGTGTTTGGGTCGCTCAGGTGGGTGTCTAGGGTATAGGGCTGGGGACCATTCCATCATGATAAGACAATAAATAAATCAACTATATTTATAATTTATTTTAAAATGTATATCCCATATCTGCACAAAATTGAAAGCACTCTCTGTCACAACTCCTGCTCACAGACACACATGGGCTCTGACATTTGCAACCCTTTCCCTTTTTTACTCACTTAACTCCACACCTTTCCAAACACAAAAACACACACCCAAACTTCCATCACAATACACCTTCACATACTGTACCAACATACTGTGCCTTCTACTGTATGTCCTCAGTTTGCTGTGTATTTATCTCTACCATGTTGATTCCTACCTAATTTCAGGCTTTCAGAGAGGCAGGAGATAGCAAAGGTGATCTTGTACAAAGGTTTCTGTAGCTTTATTCAGGGAACGTTCTGAGGTTAGGATAACAAAACAGTCATTTTATAGTTCTTGCTTACTTACGCACATGCATTTACACACAAACTGTTGGTGACCTGCATCCCCCATTGACTTCCCACACTGTTTATCACTATCTAGCTCAGCCTGTTCCTTTCCCTCAAGGTTAGGAACCCCTTGAAGTTTCTACTCCCTTTACCATCTGGCTCCTGCCCTCTTGGTCCCATTAAATACTCACACACATTTCTTTCCCTCTACAGCCTCTACTAGATTTGCTGGGACTAATCGGACTAATCGATCACTACATTGATCATTACATTGATTATTCATTAACCATGCTGTATGACTAATAATTCATCATGGTTTATTGATTCATTTACCTTTATTAGATCATTCTCTTATCAGATACACATTGTGCAAGTTATAGTCAAATACTTGTATTATAAATAAGAATAGATTATATTTCAAAACACTTCTACATTAATGTGGATGCTACCATGATTATTGATAATCCTGAATGAATCGTGAATAATGATGAGTAAGAAAGTTACAGAGGGTCAAAGACCATACCCCCAAGATATGCTTACCTCCTCTGTTATTTGTACAGTAGTAGTGAGAGGTTAACATGTCTTGGGGATATGATCTTTCACCCTCTGTAACTTTCTCATTGATCCTTGTTCACAATTCATTCAGTATCATCCATAATCATGGTAGGATCCACATGAATGTAGAAGTGTTTAGAAACATAATCTAGTCTTATTTATAGTAAAACTGACTCCCAAATGACAATACATTATTTACCATTAATTTCTACTGGGCACAAAATAATCTGAAACACAACCAAAACGACCTGCAAATGCATCCAACAAGTTTGTAGAGTTGCGTGCTAGGAATATGGGCCCAAATACTAAACTTTTGACTACTTTAATTATAAGAATCTTTAGAGGTGTCAATAATTTTGAACCCTACCTTTTGGCGAACAGAAAATATTACTTGTTAAACAAAATCTCTTCCTCTGAGCAATTGTACTAGTTAAAAATTATAATTATATTTTGGGATGGCAGGTAGCCTAGTGGTTGGAATGCTGGGCCAGTAACTGAAAGGTTGCTAGATCGAATTCCCTGAGCTGACAAGGTAAAAATCTGTCGTTCTGCCCCTGAACAAGTTAACCCACTGTTCCTAGGCTGTCATTGTAAATAAAAATGTGTTCTTAACTGACCTGCCTAGTTAAATAAAAATATTTTTGTGCATACAATACAGCTAAATATTTGTATTATTTATGTTAAACCGTCAATATTGCTCATGTTTATCAAGGGTTCCAATATTATTGGACACCATTGTATGTGGCACGCATGTATGCATGCTTGTGCCTGTTGACTTGCATGCCTGAGGGCTTTCAAGGCTTTGGGCAGGTACAGTGTGATTCATATAATATAAGTTAAGGTGCAGTATAATGATACTTACTTGATGTTACTTGCCTGGAGTACAAAAACTGGCAGACCTACTTACAGGCCTAAATCATTTCCATTCAGAAAAGGTTCCTTTGTAATTGTAGGTTCAAACCCTTTGTCC
Organism: Salmo salar; assembly: GCF_965601325.2. Taxonomy (NCBI): domain Eukaryota; kingdom Metazoa; phylum Chordata; class Actinopteri; order Salmoniformes; family Salmonidae; genus Salmo; species Salmo salar. The sequence goes on along the minus strand of NC_138310.1, from coordinate 18,194,442 downwards.
CTCTAGGTATGTCTCATAATTAAACCAGACTAGTAAATAGGATGACAATTAAAAAACATCCCACCACAGGGCACAACGATCCGCCTACTTTATGCAAATCAGTCTATAGGGCCATGTAAACGTGGCCAGCCTCAGATAACCCCACTTTAGCTTATGTTATATAACTGACCTGTCTGTCATGGATAAACCATGGATATGAAATCAGCTGCTTTGAAAACTGTCATCATGAGACGTGTTGTGAGGCAAGCAAATATGTGGTAACTGAACCAAACATTATGACCTTACACAGGATTTTTACCAGCCATCTAATGAGACCTGGGTGCTATTGGAGTGCTCTGTTTGTCTGCATTTGATTCAAGCATATTAAGCTCATTCAACTGAACACAAACATAGTAGGATGATGGAACGGAATGAACAGGGTTAGAACAGTTTACCATCATGCCAATTGGCAAATGTGTTGGTATGTATAATTAAGTGATAATGCCAGAGAAGCCAGTGTTAATAAGATATAAACTCAGCAAAAAAAGAAACGTCCTCTCACTGTCAACTGTGTTTATTTTCAGCAAACGTAACATGTGTAAATAACCGTATGAACATAAGATTCAACAACTGAGACATAAACTGAACAAGTTCCACAGACATGTGATTAACAGAAATGGAATAATGTGTCCCTGAACAAAGGGGGGGTGTCAAAATCAAAAGTAACAGTCAGTATCTGGTGTGGCCACCAGCTGCATTAAGTACTGCAGTGCATCTCATCCTCATGGACTGCATCAGATTTGCCAGATCTTGCTGTGAGGTGTCACCCCACTCATCCACCAAGGCACCTGCAAGGAAATCACGCACAGAACGAGCAGTATGGCTGGTGGCATTGTCATGCTGGAGGGTCATGTCTGGATGAGCCTGCAGGAATGGTACCACATGAGGGAGGAGGATGTATTCCCTGTAACGCACAGTGTTGAGATTGCCTGCAATGACAACAATCTCAGTCCGATGATGCTGTGACACACCGCCACAGACCATGACGGACCCTCCACCTTCAAATTGATCCCGCTCCAGAGTACAGGCCTCGGTGTAACGCTCATTCCTTCAACGATAAACGTGAATCCAACCATCACCCCTGATGAGACAAAACCGCAACTTGTCAGTGAAGAGCACTTTTTGCCAGTCCTGTCTGGTCCAGCGACGGTGGGTTTGTGCCCATAGGCGACGTTGCTGCCGGTGATGTCTGGTGAGGACCTGCCTTAAAACAGGCCTACAAGCCCTCAGTCCAGCCTCTCTCAGCCTATTGCGGACAGTCTGAGCACTGATGGAGGGATTGTGCGTTCCTGGTGTAACTCGGGCAGTTGTTGCCATCCTGTACCTGTCCCGCAGGTGTGATGTTTGGATGTACCGATCCTGTGCAGGTGTTGTTACACATGGTCTGCCACTGCGAGGATGATCAGCTGTCTGTCCTTTCTCCCTGTAGCGCTGTCTTAGGCGTCTCACATTGCAATTTATTGCCCTGGCCACATCTGCAGTCCTCATGCCTCCTTGCAGCATGCCTAAGGCACATTCACGCAGATGAGCAGGGACCCTGGGCATCTTTCTTTTGGTGTTTTTCAGAGTCAGTAGAAAGGCCTCTTTAGTGTCCTAAGTTTTCATAACTGTGACCTTAATTGACTAACATCTGTAAGCTGTTAGTGTCTTAACGACCGTTCCACAGGTGCATGTTCATTAATTGTTTATGGTTCATTGAGCAAGCATGGGAAACAGTGTTTAAACCCTTTACAATGAAGATCTGTGAAGTTATTTGTACTTTTATGAATTATCTTTGAAAGACAGGGTCCTGAAAAAAGAATGTTTCTTTTATTGCTGAGATTATTAGGATATATTAGGCGTTGTTTTTATGAATTTATTCATACTATTTCATCCTTCCACAAGATATTGTCCCATAACAAATCTTGGATTGCTATCCAAGCCGGCTACTTTTTCGTTATATTGGTTTGGTTGCCAGAGACGTGACCCAGTTGTTCATTATTTTTGTTCACGCATCTATGGACGCGACCCAGTTGTTCATTCTTTTTGTTCTGCATCTATGGACGCGACCTAGTTGTTCATTCTTTTTGTTCTGCATCTATGGACGCGACCCAGTTGTTCATTCTAAATGTTCCATTGCCATATTGGCTGGCAACGTTCTTATCCCTTGCTTGCTAGCTAGCAAACGATGGCTAACTTACGGTCAAGTCAAACAGTGCAGCCAGAATAACAACAAAGTAGCTGCATTTGCATATGTTTAAGCTTTTTTCTAGTGACATTTATTTGAAAACATTCATAGAAAATGTGCTCTCTCGTCAGGACACTGTTGTTCAGAGGAGCTAGACAACAACACAACACAAAACTGCAAACTAGTTGCACATCGTTTCGTTTGACCTTTTTTCAATTGACATTTCTTTGTATATAAAGTCGGAAGTTTACATACAAATTAGCCAAATACATTTAAACTCAGTTTTTCACAATTCCTGACATTTAATCCAAGTAAATATTTCCTGTCTTAGGTCAGTTAGGATCACCACTTTATTTTAAGAATGTGAAGTGTCAGAATAATAGTAGAGAGAAGGATATTTCAGCTTTTATTTCTTTCATCACGTTCCCAGTGGGTCCGAAGTTTACATACACTAAATTAGTATTTGGTAGCATTGCCTTTAAATTGTTTAACTTGGGTCAAACTTTTTGGGTAGCCTTCCACAAGCTTCCCACAATAAGTTGGGTGAATTTTGGCCCATTCCTCCTGGCAGAGCTGGTGTAACTGAGTTAGGTTTGTAGGCCTCCTTGCTCACACAAGCTTTTTCAGTTCTGCCCACAAATGTTCTATTGAATTGAGGTCAGGTCTCCGTGATGGCCACTCCAATACCTTGACTTTGTTGTCCTTAAGCCATTTTGCCACAACTTTGAAAGTTTGCTTGGGGTCACTGTCCATTTGGAAGACCCATTTACAACCAAGTTTAAACTTCCTAACTGATGTCTTGAGATGTTGCGTCAAAATATCCACATAATTTTCCATCCTCACGATGCCATAAATTGTGTGACGTGCACCAGTCCCTCCTGCAGCAAAGCACCCCCACAACATGATGCTGCCACCCCCATGCTTCACGGTTGGGATGGTGTTCTTTGGCTTGCAAGCCTCCCCCTTTTTCCTCTAAACATAACGATGGTCATTATAGCCAAACAGTTCTATTTTTGTTTCATCAGACCAGAGGACATTTCTACAAAAAGTATGATCTTTGTCTTCATGTGCAGTTGCAAACCATAGTCTGGCTTTTTTTATGGCGGTTTTGGAGCAGTGGCTTCTTCTTTGCTGGGGGGCCTTTCAGGTTATGTCGACATAGGACTTGTTTTACTGTGGATATAGATACTTTTGTACCTGTTTCCTCCAGCATCTTCAAATGGTCCTTTGCTGTTGTTCAGGGATTGATTAGCACTCTAGGAGACAGATCTCGTCTCCTTCCTGAGTGGTATGACGGCTGCGTGATCCCATTGTGTTTATACTTGCGTACTATTGTTTGTACAGATGAACGTGTTACCTTCAGACGTTTGGAAATTTCTCCCAAGGATCAACCAGACTTGTGGAGGTCTACAATTTTTTTCTGAGGTCTTGGCTGATTTCTGTTGATTTTCCCATGATGTCAAGCAAAGAGGCACTGAGTTTGAAGGTAGGCCTTGATATACATCCACAGGTACACTCCAATTGACTCAAATGATGTCAATTAGCCTTTCCGAAGCTTCTAATGCCATGACATCATTTTCTGGAATTTTCCAAGCTGTTTAAAGGCACAGTCAACTTAGTGCATGTCAACTTCTGACCCACTGGAATTGTGATACAGTGAATTATAAGTGAAATAATCTGTCTGTAAACAATTGTTGGAAAAATTACTTGTGTCATGCACAAAGTAGATGTCCTAATCAACTTGCCAAAACTTTCGTTTGTTAACAAGACATTTGTGGAGTGGTTGAAAAACAAGTTTTAATGAATCAAACTAAGTTTATGTAAACTTCCGACTTCAACTGTATAGCTGATTCATGATTTCGACTGTCTGAGAAACGCTGCCTGCCTGTCTGTCTCATTCCGACTCCCGACACGTCCATTATTATGAGATTGCTGGAGATCGAATTTTAATATTGAAACAATGTTGCAAATGTTGGAGACAGACAGCAAGGTTTATACAAATCTCCACTGTTGAAAACTAAATGTTAGTCTAAAAGAAATGTGAGATAATGTCGAGATGCTTTTTATGGTGAAGATCAATTTTATAAATTGCCTGGCTGGGCTGAGACAGTTGATAGCGCAGTCAGATGGAACAGAGTAAATAGGCATTTTAACATCATAGATTTAGCCGGTGGTAACTTGTGGAATAGACACTGGCTGGAATGTGATTTTAACCAGTCAGCATTCAGGATTAGACCCACCCCGTTGTATAATGGTTAATAAACCAGGGTGGTGCCTAGATTGAGCAATGGTAAAAGAGCCTCTTAATCTGTTTGTTATGTAGGGATTAGAAGAAATAAAGAGCACAAGGCATGATTCCATCAGGAACTCGTTATTGGTTTGATCAAAAACTGTGTTCAATGTCTTTGTCTTGTCTGTCATCAAATAATAATAGAAATAATTAGGAGAGGCAAAATAAAGGACATTCACTAAGCATCATTAACCTTCTCAGAACATATTTTTATTGTCTCACTATTGTGTTTCAGCGGTGGAATCAACAGCCATGTCTCTGGTCTCTCAGTATCATAGTGGACATAGTGGAAGAGCAGGTCCCTCCCTGAGTGTCACCAAAATGCAAAATGCTTCAGATAGTTACAGGGAGGAGAGAGGGTGTCTCCTACATACAGTTTTAGATGATCCAGCTGAACTATATAAGTGCTTTCTTGGTCTCAACATATAGAGACAAGGAGGTAAAGAAGACAGACCACAACCGCTACATAATGTACAGGTGAGTGCTTGGATAATACAGTTAGAGAATAATGCATCTATTATTACTATGAGCATCCCTCTTACGGTCAACATCCAATAATGGAATTAATTAAATTAGGTTTATAATGGAATTATACACAGAATTAAAACATTATTAATCTTTATTTTTTGGTGTTCTTCAGCTGAATGAGTCTTACCATACCTACTTTTGTCTTGCAGGTCTTAACACATAAAAAGCAATATGGCAGGTCAGTATTTGCCTCGTTCTACTCTGGTCTATATTCAAGAAAGATGTCTATGGTGACCATGTAATTCTGAAATTCTGAAAAAAATAACTCAAAAATATTGCTGAATAAATAAATATAAATATATTAATTCAAAATATGTCCCTATATTTAGCTAACTATCCTTAAAAAAAGAGAAAAAGTTGCATCTAAATTGGCATATTTTATTAGGTGCAAGCTTTGAGCAGGAGTTTCTGGATACCCACAATGCATACAGGAGAAAGCATGGCACCCCCAAACTGACCCTGAGCAGAGACCTGTGCAACTCTGCTCAGGAATGGGCTGACCACTTGGTAGCAATCAATACCATGCAGCACAGCAACACGAACAATGGAGAGAACCTCTACTACACATGGAGCTCTGCCCCCAATACTCTAACGGGTGGGTTACAATAATTCACATTGACACTGTCAAATTGTGTTTTAGAATTTGACGGCTCATGGGTCTTTGATACTGGTACTCTCGCCGTAGATGTGCTAATACTCATTCTAATTACAGTGTGTATTTGCCATGTCAAGTAGGACGGGTCCTTACATTTGTACCTGACTGCATGTTTTAGGGAAGGAGGCTGTCGACAACTGGTACAGCGAGATTAAAGACTACAACTTCAGCAAACCTGGATTCGCCTCAAACACTAGTACACTGCTATTACACATCTTCTGGAAAATGTGTGGTTTGAGATCATGTGTTCAGAACGCAAATTATGTCGAACTTAAACAGAAAGCTTTCAACCATATTGGATTTAACAAAGCCAAGACACAGAGAGGCCGCTTTAATCATAACCTTATGTATTGTGGCATTTCTCCAATAGGCCATTTCACCCAGGTGGTGTGGAAGGAGAGTACTGAGGTGGGGGTGGGCCTGGGGATTAATGGCGAGACTGTCTTTGTGGTAGGCCAGTACAACACAGCAGGAAACATGAACATGGAGGGATACTTTATAGATAACGTCCTCCCTGAAGGTAACTGAATGTCTATTCAAAATCAATGATCTACTCCTGAATTGATAACTAAGCCAGTCATGTTCTGTTACAGTAACTGTAGTGTCATGGGGTACAGTGTTGGTATACAGTACATGCTGCTCTTGCACGTTACCCCAGTTTACTAACCCCTCATGTCAGCAGGCTCATGCTTCACCATTCTCTGCTGTCTCTTTCCAGTGTAATAAAAGGCTGTGCATTGTTAGGTGGTGGCGAGAAGAACAACTTTGGTTCAGACACATCTACCCAACCACCTCGCTCCGAGGCAACATGCACTGTGCTATAGGAGCCATAATGATCAGCCTTCTCCTGTCTGCATGTCGACGGACCCTCATCGTTGGTCAAATTGGTCTGCAGCTGCTTCACTCCGTAACAGGCTTACCAATCGACACAAACCATTCCCAATCACCTTCACTGTAAGAAAGACGTACAGTTTCATGTATTTTAAATGAAAAATAAAGGTTTGCTTTTGCTTCACAAGACATCCGTGTTGAATTGTAACGTTGTCATAAGCTAAACATACAATATTCACTGTTGAGACCGTTGGAGTTTGTTCATTCAAAACCTAGATGACAGTCACTAGGCAACAGGGACGATCTGCTCCTCAGATAAACGGGGTGCAAAACCCTACATCTAACATATTCAAATGATCCAGCATGCTCATACTCATGGTCTGTTCTGCTTTCAATGAGCCATATCTGGGACACTTGTATAGTCAAGCTAATGAAAGAGGAGGATTGTTAACAGACATTTTCTACTGCTTCAGGTACACAGAGAAAATAAGTCAATATTAAACAAAGTCCAACACAATGGCATTCCTACATGCTCTTTAAATTTCTCATCGTGATTTTTAACAAACCTAGGATTTGTTTTTGTTGAATCCATACCCCATACAAGAATGCCAGTGTGCTGGGATGTCTTTTTCCAATAATCCATAAACAGCCATGGTTTCCAATACAGCCAGAAGATGGCAGTAGATGGTTGGTATGTAATTGCTCTCTGGGAGTGTTGGGAGTGGGTGTGGAATAAGGGATGGGTTTGGAGTCGGACACACAATGGACTGCTTAGCAGCTGCCTCCAGTGGCAGGCCTCTGAAAGAGATCATCAAACCAAGTGAGTATATGTTTGTAAGCTATCCCAGAGATTTTTGTCTTATGGGAGAATGTAGTTGTGTCCAATATGCTTCAAAGAACACTATAAATGGTAGGCAATATTTAAATCATTGATTGATTGATTCAAATCTATGTCACTACCACCGAGCTCATTTAAACCATTTGGAGATAATCTCTGCCCTTAGAAAAGAGAAAAAAACGCCACAGAGAAAAATGCATTTCATTGGGAGACTACATTAATTTGATTAAAGAGTGACTTGAAAGAGCGCACATGCAATTTATTTATTAATGAATGGACTGTTCCAGTATTGATCTCTCGCTCTGGCACAACCTATTGTACCATGCATCAAGATATGAGGCTTTTTCTGAGTGCCCTCTAGTGGGCCAGTATTTATTTAAAGAGGTCATGAAAATATGTATTTTCATTGTCTTTGGGAAAGAAAGCATCCACTCGAATCTCAAAATCCTGGATGCAGCAGTATTGCATTAGCACCCTCTAGAAGGTTATAAATCCAGATTGATCCAGTGTACCGGCTCATCCTCAATCACACCCATTACCTTCCATCTCAGCCACCATCCCACTCAGTCAGTCCGCCAGTGGCAGTGATAGCCCACTACATAACCAGCATAGTATATTGTCTGTAATGTGATGTTTTGGTAAGCCTGTTTTGGTAAGTGTCATAGTGGAGGGCTGGACTTCCCCGGGCCACAGCTGACTATGTTCTCTGAGTACGTATCATCATCGTCAGTAAGCTCAGTGGATGTGCTGCATAGTCTGGAGTTGAATGTCCGGCAGCATTAGCATCAGCTGTGCTTCCTGACTGACTGTTCTCCCATGGGACCAGCTATGGAGACAGATAAAGAAGCACAGTTAAAGGCAAGCATGCATGGCCAATCTCTGGAAAATCAATGGAAGAAGGATGCATTCCCTCTGCGTCTGGGAAATGTTCCATTATTCATAATGCAGCCTAGCCTACTCCCCCACCATTGAAGGAGTGCCCTCCCTCCCTCCTCCCTCTCTCTTACAATAATGAAACTCCCCCATTCACTCACAGATTGTTACGCTTTATTAAGGACAGATATGCTATTACAGTTTACTACACTTAGAGATAGGGATCAGACATCTATTTATTGTAACAGCATCTCAGAGTGAATGTAAATACTGAGGAGAGTTGTGGCTGAATCACTGGGGTCCCTCAGTAGACATACTGTACAGTACCACTGCCTCACATCAGATGGCGTCACTCCTACGCGACGATCGTCCCTCAACCGACCAGTGCAGACATGAGACAAAGGTGCAGTACATGATAACTGTGAGACACAGCTGTTCCTGTCCAACACCTGCCCTGTAATAATAGTCCCACCCCCCCATTCCACCCACAATTCTAGTGTATAGTGCAGGCCAGGGCAGACGACCACTGATTTTTGCGGGTAGACTACTAAATGTCACCCAAATAACTGTTGGGAGAACCCTCTCGTAGCAAGTAACCATCTGTCTGTACCAATATGCTGGCTAGCTCTTGAAGCTGGGCAGGACTGGGCGTGGCAAGTGCTTTACAATCTTTTAGATATATGTTCACTGTCAAACTGTAGCAAATCAGCATCCATTTATAAATTGCCTTGTGTGTATGTGTTCTACACTGGTAGAAAACGGTCAGGACGCAGTGCTTGGATAGCAACATGACATTCCGACTGAAACTATTATAGGCTATCTAGCATTTGCATTCTGCCGGGGAGTCTTTTTTTTTTGCATGGTCATGGTCTCTTTGTTATGATGATCAATTACAAGAGCAAACAATGTGGATGTGGAGCTCTGTCTACCTCTTTCTCACACTACCCTGAGAATAATGTAGTAATAAAGATATAACACGGATTCTGTTATATCTAGAGTGTTCTAATCCAGTTGCTTTGGGTGTAGCATAATGTACCACTGCAACACTATCTGGCAGTACACAGAGAGGATAGGGTGCAATACTGCAGAGGGTGGGGAGATGCAGGAAAGATGCAGAGTCAGGACAAGGCAATTTAACCATCAACCTTCTGGGGAGCTCTAGTCTAGTGGGACAGCCAGACTGTATGTTGCTGTGAGCAGATAATGAGGTATCATTATGGCCAAATTTGAGAAAATTGCTACCTAAGTCCACAAAGAGGCCAGCAAATACCATCCCTTCGACTCGGAGGGGCTTTTATGCGGATGTACAGTAGACACACTCAGCTTGTTGTCAGCCTCACATCAAATGACATCACACCACACAGGGTACAGTCAGATTCTATTCCCCTCCAAACAGATGAATAATGAATTTACTGCAGCGCAGTAGCAACTGCAGAGGGATAAAAATGGGTTGGATGAAAAGGAAATGTCACTCCCGCAGTCCTGTCTTGAGGCTGTCTATTGTTGGATAGGCCCATCCCTTTTCTGTCTGCTACGTTTACCTGAGATTGAAGCTAAGGCTAAGATACAGGCTAGGTTGAGACAGAACTAAAATAGGGATGATATGTGTGACAGACAGAGGATGGTATGGGAGAAGTATTGTGTGAAACCATAATGAGCTGCTACCACTGTGTAGAATGTTATTCATGGAAATGCCTTTGTGACTGATTACTTGGGTCTCTCCTCTTCTACTGTCAGCCCCAACAAAGAAAGCCCCACCATTTTCCCCTTGTTACTATTAACACACCCAGCTGACTGTGCCCTGTCCTCTGTGACTGTGGCTACTACAGGGTATGAAGAATGGAGGGGGCCATGAAACTATAGTTGAAAGTACACTGTGGTTGAGATTCGGGTTAAATGTTGGTCATTTTTTTCACCAGCCCAACTGAACAGTGCCTGCAGTCATAGGCATATGTCTATTACTCTGCATGTATGTACTATGTTCTACATTGTAGAATGACAGTGAAGACATCAAAACTACGAAATAACACATATGGAATAATGCAGTAACCAAAACTTGTTTTAAAAAATCTAAATATATTTTATATTTCAGATTCTTCAAATTAGCCACCCTTTGCCTTGATGACAGCTTTGCACACTCTTGGCACAGGTAGCCTAGTGGTTAGAGCATTGGGCCGGTAATCGATGCTAGAGCGAATCCCCGAGCTGACAAAATAAAAAATGTGTCATTCTGCTCCTGAACAAGGCAGTTCTGTTCCTAGGCCGTCATTGTAAATAAGAATTTGTTCTTAACTGACTTGCCTAGTTAAATAAAGATAAAATAAAACAATTATCTCAACCAGCTTCATGAGGAATGCTTTTCAAACATTCTTGAAGGAGTTCCCACATACGCTGAGCATTTGTTGGCTGCTTTTCCTTCACTCCGCGGTCCAACTCATCCCAAACCATCTCAAGGCTTAATCTACATGAAAATGCATGTGATGCATACAGTGGTAAGAGCTGTAAGTGGGCCTTTATCATCAAACTAGGTCCTCTATCAAGGTTTGCTCAATGGATATCGTTCATAACTAACAAAGAAAAAGGGTGTCTCTCCTCTGTCCTCCAATGCACAGCTCTGTGCCCATGCAGTTGATGAGTGCTGGCGTCATGGACGCATTCTCCCCCTGGCACACAGTTTAACTATTAATAAGCCCCCTGCCCTAATTCCAGCACTGACTCAGCCATGCATTGCTCCCTCCCAAGCCCACTATCGCTCTCCTGTTGCTGCACCCCTCCCAGTTCTGTTCATCCTTCCAGTCTCCCTGGGGTGTTGAGATCGATAGTGTATGCTAAACTGGATTTGAGCTGTTTCATTGCACCATGTACCTGTTGTTTTATATTATATAATTGAGACTTTGCCCATACAATGATTTATACAATTTAACATGGCATCTTAAACATTTTACTGGACTGTCTGTCACTTTATGACTAGACTATCTTGTGAACAGTAATACATACTAAGGAGCCAGATACTTTGGTTCACAGGTCAGTCTGCCATTGGCATTTGCATAGAGACACATTATATTATCAGACATGGATTAATTCCAAATAATAGGCTATGTAAATGCAGGATTTATTCTATCTTTATGTATGATAATCCTGTGATGAAGTTCTCACTGTGGTCTTTAAGGAAAAGGAGCAGCAGCCAAGATGTCTGTGTGTCGCACCTGACACAGCCCAGGCAGCCATGTTTAACAATGCGCAAAAAGGGAGTCGCCCATAATCAGAAATATGTAACAACAATAACACTGAGAATTGGGGATATAAATTACTGGGTAACTATAATCTCATCGAATGTTTCCTGCCTGGTGCCACAGGCCGTTACATTTAGATTATTATATTAGATAACAAAATAACTGACATCTGTTCGATGATATATTAGATCCCTTTCTTGACAGAACACATATAATATTTAGTTGGATACATTTTCTATAACAAAATGTACATCTTAAGACGAAATAGCTGCCTTCTACCACCACGAAGCAAAATAATAATGCCAGGAATGGTTACAAAGTAACAATGAGCCACGTGGACTTGGAATAAATTGGTGAGGTATTTCGTAGTTTTACCATTTAATGTGAAAACGTTTCACGTATTTTTTAGGAGTTAACGGATGCCTCTCTTAATCATGTAATCTGTGCGGTTTATTGGACAAAATATAGTTAGAAATTACAGTTTAAAAGGAGATAAGATTTTCGCCGGCATAAAGGAAGTAGGACAAATCTTCAAGATGATGTGAGAATCACACGTTTGCGTTCAGTTTGAATGACAGAAAGAACAGGCCAACGAAAATCATTCTTTATGAATATGATTGGTGTAGAAGTGTGTCAATAACTGGGTCTGATAAGCATTAGCCAATAAATGTTTCAGATTTGGTGACATGGAATTTAAGGGGAGGGTACAAAGTTCTTGTTATATAGTGAGGGAGCACATTCTTTCAGCGCAGTCTAAGAAAGGATAGAACTGGTTTTTATTCGCATAAGAGTTGTTCTACAGTCAAAGTAAAAATGAGGGAAATTGTGCATCTTCAGGCTGGACAGTGTGGAAACCAGATCGGAGCTAAGGTTTGTACAATTATTTTTTTAAATGAATTTTGTGCAACTCGTGCGATAAATAGGGTACGTAAAATCGCCGGTTCTTTGTATGAGTGTCCAGTTAACCACACCCAAAGAACTGTATTGTTAATGAAAATTACTGTTAATTATGTTCATAACCTATTGATTGGTTTGTTTGTTGTGTAAAAGTGAAAAGAGCTTTGGTGTTATTTATGCATTTCTGTATATTTTTATTCGACCGGTTTTATTTGGTCTCGAAATAATCTTGACACTGTACTGGCGAGTAAGTCAATATACATGAGAATGAGTATTAAGAAATTGCATTTTTTTTTTTTACATTTGTTTTAAAGATATCAAAATGATCGATTTAAATATGAATATACGTGGGCCTATGGATTACCATAATTACCCGACCTACTGCAATGCGCAAAATGGGAAGTAGTTCAGATGCCAAATAACATGGCCATATTACAAATAGTCGCTTCAGTAGTGAATACAATTCGGTTGTCTTAATATACATAAGGATTCTTACCCCCCCAAAAAAGGAAAGAATTGGACATTTGTTCAACGATACATTATGGCCTACACTTTTTTTCGATTCATTGAGCGCGTGCCCCGCCCGTTTTTCTGGCGGATGTGGGCTATGTTTCAGCAAGTGACGTATCTGAGAATTTCAAAACCATAACTGATGGGGTTCAGCCAATCGGAGGTCATGCCGCGCGCGCGGAGTTGTATAGGAGGGAGGTATTCATTCCAGATGTCTAACTCTTAAACGTATGTAGGCCTATTTAACGTTCAATGCAATAAAGTAGATTTGATCCAATGAGGTGATCAAATGAGAATATTGAACCGATGTAATAATGGCATAGGCCTACCAGTGTAATGCTATTTATTGTTTACATGCATTTGATGAATGGATCCCACTTTGAATGGCATATTAGCTTACCTAATATTGTGTGCTGTAGACTTAAACCTAAACCTCCTGTTGCAGTTCTGGGAGGTGATCAGTGACGAGCATGGCATTGACCCAACTGGTACATACCATGGGGACAGTGACCTCCAGCTAGATAGAATTAATGTGTACTACAATGAAGCTTCAGGTAAGCCTTGTTTGTCTAATTTATTACCACATTCATTACATTCTATTATACTTCTCAATTTATTACGTGTGTGGTTCTGACATTTACCTTTCTTTGCCTCATGGTTGTCTAGGTGGTAAATACGTGCCCCGCGCTGTGCTTGTCGACTTGGAGCCAGGGACCATGGACTCTGTGAGATCCGGACCCTTCGGCCAGATCTTCAGACCTGACAACTTTGTGTTCGGTAGGTCCCTTTGCTTCGTATTTTACTTTATGAATATGATACAAGATACTGTAGATGATGTCACCAAAGAAAGGAGAGATGATTTACACATCTCTTATTTTGCAGGCCAGAGTGGTGCTGGAAACAACTGGGCCAAGGGCCACTACACAGAGGGAGCTGAGCTGGTGGACTCAGTCCTGGATGTTGTGAGGAAAGAGGCAGAGAGCTGTGACTGTCTGCAGGGCTTCCAGCTCACCCACTCCCTGGGAGGTGGAACTGGCTCTGGCATGGGCACCCTGCTCATCAGCAAGATCCGTGAAGAGTACCCCGACCGCATCATGAACACCTTCAGCGTGGTGCCCTCACCCAAAGTATCAGACACTGTTGTGGAGCCCTACAATGCCACCCTGTCAGTCCACCAGCTAGTGGAGAACACTGACGAGACCTTCTGTATTGACAACGAGGCTCTCTACGACATCTGCTTCCGTACCCTGAAACTCACTACTCCCTCCTACGGTGACCTCAACCACCTGGTGTCGGCCACAATGAGCGGCGTCACAACCTGCCTGCGGTTCCCAGGACAGCTGAATGCTGACCTCCGCAAGCTGGCCGTCAACATGGTGCCATTCCCCCGTCTCCACTTCTTCATGCCTGGCTTTGCCCCCCTCACAAGCAGGGGAAGCCAGCAGTACCGCTCCCTCACTGTTCCCGAGCTCACCCAGCAGATGTTCGATGCCAAGAACATGATGGCCGCCTGCGACCCCCGCCACGGACGCTACCTTACAGTGGCTGCCATCTTCCGCGGACGAATGTCCATGAAGGAGGTAGACGAGCAGATGCTGAACGTGCAGAACAAGAACAGCAGCTACTTCGTTGAATGGATCCCCAACAATGTCAAGACCGCCGTCTGCGACATTCCCCCCCGTGGCCTCAAGATGGCCGCCACCTTCATTGGCAACAGCACAGCAATCCAGGAGCTCTTCAAGCGTATCTCCGAGCAGTTCACAGCCATGTTCAGGCGTAAGGCTTTCCTACATTGGTACACAGGAGAGGGTATGGATGAGATGGAGTTCACTGAGGCAGAGAGCAACATGAACGACCTGGTCTCTGAGTACCAGCAGTACCAGGATGCCACCGCTGAGGAGGAGGGAGAGTTTGAGGAGGAGGGAGAAGAGGAGCTGGCCTAAGTGTTTGTGTAATTGTGCTCTTCCGAGCTGTATTCACTGACATGTCAGTCTCAACCTTTCCAGTGTTCCATTATCTGTCCGTTATGTTTTGTCATCTCTGCTATTACTGTCATTTCTTGTCTGTACAGAAACATGTCAATAAAATTTCTTATGTTTAAAGTGCTGTTTCCCTTGATTCAATGATTACTATTTTTCAATAAATAAAATACCCAATAATACACTTCTGCCATCCACCAGTTATTTAACTAAGCATACTGTTTTTTTTTGTGGTGACAACCTCTACATGGCAACAATATGCATCATAAATTGGGTGGTTTGAGCCGTAAGTGCTGATTGGCTGACAGCCGTGGTATATCGGACCATAAACCACTGGTGTGATAAAACGTTTATTTTTACTGCTCTAATCACGTTTATAATAGCAATAAGGCACCTCAGGTTTGTGGTGTATAGCCAATATACAACGGCTAAGGGCTGTTCTTATGCACGACGCAACGCGTCGTGCATAAGAACAGCCCTTAGCCATGGTATATTGGCCATATACCACACCCCCACATGGCCTTATTGCTTAAACATAACATCGTTTTATATATAAATGTAGAGCTGCTGGTGCATTTATGAAACCCCATAATTGACATTCCTGTAGGTTTTCTGTACACCGTAAGATGAGTGGCTACAGTGTTCCTGAGCACAGTCATGTGCTTGTTCTCTGAGCCACCGCTCAAAGATTTGTTTAGGCATGCCTCTGAAATCTTAGCGAGCTAAGCTTATGGCATGTCTGTTTTAAATGTTTGGAATTTTAGTCATGCGAGCTATGATTTAGTCTAACAACATGCACTGTAAAACTAATAACCCTGCTAGTTATCTAAAGACTTCTATCCTATGTAATCTTAACACCAAATTGCCAAACAGTGATATTGCGTAGTCCCTATTTAGTTCCTTGTATGTCTATTTTCATGTTGGCACACACAAGCATAAGCATACATGCATCATAATGAAGTTTATTGTTCATTTGGCTGACAAATGTGTACATGACTAACAATGTCTGTACAGTCATTCTGTAGCCATAGGTTGAATTTGACATTCCAAAGAAGAAGAAAAAAATTCAGCTGCATTTGGCATTTTCAGTTTTGTATATCCTAATGCGGACACCTGATATGCAGAGTGAAAAGCTCATCTCTCCTGAATAGAATTATGATTCTGTTGTAAACTCGCTGGCTGGTTAATACTGTGAGCCTATTGTATGTTTGTTGATCCCTGAAACTGTTATATGTCAACGTTTACATAGCAAAGTTCAGTACCTGCCTGTCAGGCAATATTATCCCTGTCTGTGACGTGTTCATCCTGCCCAGCAACACCTCGTGATAGCTATTAAAATATTCTTCCACCCTCTGGCACATTACAGTTTTTTTTTATCACTTTGGTACTACTTTTACAAGTACCCAGCCAGTCTTACTTTCAAAACCTTTCATTGTGCATTCATTTTGTATGTAGACATCTTTGTGAGACTGGTTGGATGTACTGCCAAATTCTCTAAAACAACGTTTTATGGTAGAGAAATTAACATTCAATTCTCTGGCAACAGCTCTGGTGGACATTCCTGCAGTCAGCATGCCAATTGCACGATCCCTCAAAACTTGATACATCTGTGGTATTATGTTGTGTGACAAAACTGCACGTTTTAAAGTGCCATTTTATTGTCCACAGCTCAAGCTGCACCTGTGTAGTGATCGTGCTGTTTAATCAGCTTCTTGATATGCCACACCTGTCAAGTGGCAAAGGGGAAATGCTCACTAATAGGGATGTAAGAAATAAGCTTTTTGTGCGTATGTAAAATTGTCCGATTTTTTATTTCAGCTCATGAAACATGGCACCAACACTTTACATGTTGCGTTTATATTTTTGTTCAGTCTATAATGAGTACATTGGTGTAATAACCAAAACACAACATAATATCTTCTACATTTTGTTATTTTAATGACCAATAGCAAAAAAATGTAAGATACATGTTTTTTTAATCATTTGAATGTAGTATGCTACAGTACTGTAATTATAGTACATTATACCTTTTTTACATTAGGCGATACACTTGCACTACCCATAAAAATCTACTGAACATCACATTTCCATTATTTTTTATCCCATTTGTGGTCAAAGGTTTGATCATTGAATTAATCTTTCACAAGCATTGATGCAAAAAACATATTGTTCAGATATCATTACAACATAGGTGTACTGTAATCAAATGAAATAAATGAAAGACAGAATGTTTAACAGGCACTAGTTTGAATCAAGACTGTCTTGAGCATTTGGCAATAGCTTATCATCAACATTGCAGTAAATGTCCTCATTGTTCATGCACCTGGGGAAAAAACTTTTGGCATGGTCGAATCCAAGCCTGGCAGATCTGGATTGAAATCATTGCAAACCTCATCCACGGCCTGAAGGAGGGTGGTACGCTCATGGAGATGGAAATCATACATCTTCCACCTGTATTGTAATTGTTTATTGTATTTTACAGTATTGTAGTTATGCATTGTACTGGTCCTGTACGTGGCTCAGTTCATAACAGCATGATACTAGCAACACCAGAGTTGTGGGTTTGATTCCCACTGAATTCACATACCCAAATGTGTGGACTGTTACATAAATGGTATATATTACGGTATTACAGTACTGTATTGGCCAATGCAATTAAAGCAGTGTGAACCCCCACACAGTCAGCTTAAGTAATAGTAAAATGTCTTTTAACAAAAGAGAAGAGAATCATATCAAAAGTAATGTGAGCATTGCATTGTGAAAGGGAATTCCTTTATATGAACATGTATTGCAAAACTCCCTGTTCACCCATGACTGCATGGCCATGCACTCCTCCAACTCGATCATCAAGTTTGCAGACGACACAACAGTAGTAGGCTTGATCACCAACAACGATGAGATAGCTTATATGGAGGAGGTGAGGGCACTCGGAGTGTGGTGTCAAAAATCCACCTCTCACTCAACGTCAACAAAACAAAAGAGATGGTTGTAGACTTCAGGAAACAGCAGAGGGAGAACCCCCCTATCCACATCGACAGGACAGCAGTGGAGAAGGTGGAAAGTTTTAAGTTCCTCGGCGTACATATCACGGACAAACTGAAATGGTCCACCCACACAGATAGTGTGGTGAAGAAGGCCCAACAGCGTCTCTTCAACCTAAGGAGGCTGAAGAAATTTGGCTTGTCACCTAAAACCCTCACAAACTGTTACAGATGCACAATTGAGAGCATCCTGTCGGGCTGTATCACCGCCTGGTATGGCAACTGCACTGCCCACAACTGCAGGGCTCTCCAGAGGGTGGTGCGGTCTGCACAACGCATCACCGGGGGCAAACTGCCCTGCAGGACACCTACAGCACCCAATGTCACAGGAAGGCCAAAAAGATCATCAAGGACAACAACCACCCGAGCCACTGCCTGTTCACCTCACTACCATCCAGTAGGCGAGGTCAGTACAGGTGCATCAAAGCTGGGACCGAGAGACTGAAAAATAGCTTCTATCTCAAGGCCATCCAGACTGTTAAACTGCCATCACTAACACAGAGAGGCTGCTACCTACAGTGGCTTGCAAAAGTATTCACCCCCCTTGGCATTTTTCCTATTTTTTTGCTGTAACATCTGCTTCCAACTCACACTCTCAAACACATAGATCCCTTGCACGCAGCTCACTTTCCAGCCCACTTTCCAGCTCACACTCTCAAACACATAGATCCCCTGAACGCAGCTCACTCTCCAGATCCTAATCACCTGAATTCTGATCACCTGTTCACACACCTGCATGTCAATATCACACACTATTTAGTTCAATTCTTTGTACCCCATCATTGTGAGGTATTGTTTGTTTTGTGACACACTTCTATTCGGAGCGCTGTTTTTTCCCGTATTTTAATCCTCCCGTGTATGATAGTTTTGGCTGCCTCACTAACGACTCCTTTTGTCTATTCCCTGCCTGTACCTATCGGATTTCCTGTTATCAACCTATTGCCTGATCTCCTGGACGACATTACTAGCCTTTTCCCTGCTTGTTGCCTTTTTGGACCCCATGTGTATGACCTTCTGCCTGCCCCTGGACCCAGCTACCTGCCTCCTCCTGTGGCGATTTACAATAAACACCAACTGCACCCTGTGCTTGAAACCAGCTCTCTGTCTCCCATCATGTTCATTATAGTTGCCTTACAACTTGGAATTAAAATAGATTTTTGGGGGGGTTGTATCATTTGATTTACACAACATGCTTACCACTTTGAAGATGCAAAATATTTTTTTATTGTGAAACAAGCAAGAAATAAGACATTCATGAAAATACAAGTGTCATACATGATTCCTTAGCTTAGAATCTTGGTAATCGAACTGCATTGTCAGATTTCAAAAAGGCTTTACGGCGAAACCATAGCATTCGATTGTCTGAGGACAGCGCCTCACATTAGCATATTTTCCAAACCAGCACAGGCATCACGAAATAACAAATAGCGATAAAATAAATCACTTACTTTTGAAGATCTTCCTCTGTTTGCAATCCCAAGGGTCCCAGCTACACAATGAATGGTCGTTTTGTTCGATAAAGTCCTTCTTTATATTTTGAATTTGGCGTGCTCCGATTTCACCGGATGTTGTCGAATATGATCCCACTAGCGGGATCTCCGCACTAAGTTAAACTTCTTATCGATGGTGGCAGTATTGAGTTGCTTGGATGACTGATGTGCCCAGAGTAAACTGCCTCCTACTCACTCCCAGAAACTAAGATATGCATATTATTAGTAGATGTGGATAGAAAACACTCTGAAGTTTCTAAAACTGTTTGAATGATGTCTGTGAGTATAACAGAACTCATATGGCAGGCAAAACCCTGAGAAAAAAAATCCAACCAGGAAGTGATTTGTAGTTCTATCTAATCCCTCTTCAAACTACAGTGTCTGTGGGGTCATTTTGCACTTCCTAAGGCTTCCATTGGCTGTCAACAGCCTTTAGAAACTTGTTTCATGCGTTTCCTGTTACTGGGCAGAGAATAGGAGCTCAGTCTATCAGTGGACTGCCTGGGAGCAGTGAGTTGTTTACTGCGCGCTCACGCTGGGGCGCCGCTCATTCTTTTTCTTCTGTAATGAATACACTATTGTCCGGTTCAAATATTATCGACGTTTTATTTTAAAAAGACCCTAAGGATTGATTGTAAACATTGTTTGACATGTTTCCACGATCGGTAATGGAACTATTTGACTTTTTGTCTCTTACTTTACGCTCACGCGTTATGCCTTTGGATAGTGATCTGTACGCACGAACAAAACGGAGGTATTTGGACATAAACATGGAGTATTTCGAACAAAAATAACATTTCTTGTGGAAGTAGGAGTCCTGGTAGTGCATTCCGACCAAGATCATCAAAGGTAAGGGAATATTTATAATACTAATTCTGAGTTTAGTTGACTCCAGAACTTTGCTGGTATCTGTATAGCTTGCTTTGATGGTTGAGCTCTGTTCTCAGAATATTGACAAATGTGCTTTCGCCGAAAAGCTATTTCAAAATCTGACACAGCGGTTGCATTAAGGAGTAGTATATCTATAATTATTTCAATAACTGTTGTAAATTTTATCAACATTTATGATGAGTATTTTTGTAAATTGATGTGCTCATTCACCGGCAGTTTTGGTGGGAATACATTTTCTGAACATCACGCGCCAATGTAAAATGGGGTTTATGGATATAAATATGAACTTTATCGAACAAACCATACATGTATTTTGTAACATTGAGTCCTGGGAGTGTCATCTGATAAAGATCATCAAAGGTTAGTAATTTATTTTTGCTGACTTTCTGGTTTTTGTGATGCCTCTGCTTGCTTGGAAAATGGCTGTGTGGTTTTTCTTGTTTAGGTGCTGTCCTAACATAATCTAATGTTTTGCTTTCGCCGTAAAGCCTTCTTGAAATCGGACACTGTGGTTAGATTAACTTCTCTAGGGCCAGTGGGACGATTTCGTCCCACCTACGTAACAGCCAGTGGAATCCCGTGGCGCGTTATTCAAATACCTTAGAAATGCTATTACTTCAATTTCTCAAACATATGACTATTTTACACCATTTTAAAGACAAGACTCTCGTTAATCTAACCACACTGTCCGATTTCAAAAAGGCTTTACAAAGAAAGCAAAACATTAGATTATGTCAGCAGAGTACCCAGCCAGAAATAATCAGACACCCATTTTTCAAGCTAGCATATAATGTCACATAAACCCAAATCACAGCTAAATGCAGCACTAACCTTTGATGATCTTCATCAGATGACAATCTTAGGACATTATGTTATACAATACATGCATGTTTTGTTCAATCAAGTTCATATTTATATCAAAAACCAGCTTTTTACATTAGCATGTGACGTTCAGAACTAGCATACCAAGTTATAATATTAAAAACAAGTTATTTTATTTTTTAATTCATGTGTGATTTATTATCTCACATGGATTTGTGATTTAAGAACACCATCCCAACCATGAAGCACGGGAGTGGCAGCATCATGTTGTGGGGGTGCTTTGCTGCAGGAGGGACTGGTGCACTTCACAAAATAGATGGCATCATGATGATGGAAAATGATGTGGATATATTGAAGGAACATCTCAACACATCAGTCAGGAAGTTTAAGCTTGGTTGCAAATGGGTCTTCCAAATGGACAATGACACCAAGCATACTTTCAAAGTTGTGGCAAAATGGCTTAAGGACAACAAAGTCAAGGTATTGGATTGGCCATCACAAAGCCCTGACCTCAATCTTATAGAAAATGTGTGGGCAGAACTGAAAAAGTGTGTGCGAACAAGGAGGCCTACAAACCTGACACAATTACACCAGCTCTGTCAGGAGGAATGGACCAAATTCACCCAACGTATTGTGCGAAGCTTGTGGAAGGCTACCCGAAACGTTTGACCCAAGTTAAACAGTTTAAAGGCAATGCTACCAAATACTAATTGGGTGTATGTAAATTTATGACCCACTGGGAATGTGATGAAAGAAATAAAAGCTGAAATAAATCATTCTCTCTACTATTATTCTGACATTTAACTTTCTTAATATAAAGTGGTGATCCTAACTGACCTAAGACAGGGAATTTTTACTAGCATTAAATGTCAGGAATTGTGAAAAACCTGAGTTTAAATGTATTTGGCTAAGGTGTATTTAAACTTCCGACTTCAACTGTATTTATACATATGTATTCTTATCC
The DNA here is from genome assembly GCF_965601325.2 of Salmo salar. NCBI lineage: Eukaryota > Metazoa > Chordata > Actinopteri > Salmoniformes > Salmonidae > Salmo > Salmo salar. The sequence continues at coordinate 18,172,394 of NC_138310.1, read as the reverse complement.
CATCCCTTTACTTAGATTTGTGTGTATGAGGTAGTTGTTGTGGAATTGTTAGATTACTTGTTAGATATTGCTAGAACTAGAAGCACAAGAATTTCCCTACACTCGCAATAACATCTACTGACCATGTGTATGTGACCATTAAAATTTTATTTTATTTGAATGTGAAACGTATTTCTAGATGAAACAGTGACTGTATGATTTTGTGTATTGTACATAGTCAATTGAAAATGTGCTTAGAGTTTTGAAACAAATGCTTTTTTGATGATCTGTTTTGAGTTTTGTACTAATGGACCCCATACTTGTGAAAAAAGCTATTACTAAGATAATGTTTATTACCATTATGATTCAGAGGTTTTAAGTTACTCATACATGATACACATGATGTGAATGTATGTATGCTGTGCATTGTTGATGTTATTGTTAAAAAAAAAAATGTTATTGCACCACTCGATGGTTTAAAATAGGGGATAGCGGGTCATTGAGATGCGTTTGGAAACGAGAGGCTTTGGGGAAATATTTATTCACAAAGCAGACTTTTAGAGCTATCTGATTGTGGTCACCAGGTGGGGGTGTTGTTTAAGCTATTTTTTGTTTCCACAGGAAATAGGATAGGATGCTGGTGACCAATAGCAATAGAGTCCAGCAGCACACATTCTTCACCTGGGCCTCCAAGTCCTGCTTCTGCCCAAAGCAGCTCACAAAGCCTGTCTACCAACAACAGTAAACATAACTAGATCCGAGGAGTTAGAATGCCAGATTCACAACAACAGTACAACGTAACCGCATTGTAAACTGTATCCTAGTCTTACTATGCCAGTGAAGAACCTTGACCAGTGAACTTACCCATCCACCCTTGTCCCTAATCTCTGGACAGATGACCCTCTCCACATAACCCCCCACACACTCCTTAAACTGAGACACGATTCCGTCCATGCCACTCTCGTGGCAGTGCAGGGCCATCTGGCCAGCCAGCACATACACAGACAGCACAGCGCTCCAGGCCAGGTCTCGCCTCCGCCCTCCGGGGATTGGTGGGTGCAAAGTGCTCGTCTAGGATGGCGGTGAGCATGGGGCAGGCTGAGATCTCAGTCACATCCTGGAAGAAGTGTGGCCAGCCCATGAAGAAGATGGGGAACCTAATGAGCAGCTGGTCCCCAGCATGGCGCCATGCTGCTGCTGTGGCTGTATGAGGTGGCCCTACGTGGCCATCGGGCCCTGCGGTCACATAGTTGATGTAGTCATCAGATAGGCCTCTCGTACCAGGGGGTCAGGCCTGTTTATACCACTCCTGCTTAATAGCCCCTCTGACTGATCCCTCGCCTCTGGCTGACTGACTCCCTGTTGCAAATCACAAAGCTGTGACTTGCAAAAAAGCATTGGTCCGGTCACAGATAAACAGTCCCTATGCCAAGTAGCCCTCAGCCATCCTCTCAGTAATGGCAATCCCTAGTACAGGGTTAGATATCCAGGCACCCTTGAAATTACTAAGAAATTATCAACAACTGCACTGCACATGCTGACCAACACAGTGGGTAAAAACAGTGGGTAAAAAACATGTAGCTACCAAAATAAGTGGAATGTTTTTCAGTTATTATTAGCTAAATCTGTGCAAATCTCTAACTCCCTAATTTGTTAGACTAATGTCATATTATACATATTGTAAAATATTTGATTATACCATATCCTCAAATGTCAACTAGTACAGCAAATGTGCCCATGTCCAATAAACAACACTAGCAATCATCAGATAAAGCATTTACAACTCACCCCTTCCTTTCCACCAAAACACAAGTGGTACCAAGACATACACACACCAACAAAAAAAGAAAAAATAGGAACAGCTGACGGAATAACAGCTGGACCAGAGCAGTTTGTAGTTCGATAGGAGTAGGTCACCACCCGCTCGGCTCGCTGCTGCCTTTAACCAGGCTAAATTTAGAGGCCTTGTTGGAAAATGACACTGAGCTCCTACCTCATATGCACAATCATCAACCCTCTGACACACAGCCCCGTTCTAACACAAGCCGAGTTAAATATAGATCATAGAGAGTATGTGGCTCAGTGTAGAAACAGGTTAGCGTTAACAGTCTGTGAGTTCCTGTAGACCGGTGAAGACAGACAGAAGGGGCAGGCCATAATAAATTAAAGTAACCAGTTGATAGGTTTCATCTTTCACTGAGCTATTGCCTTTGAAACCCATTCAGAGATGTTTATTTGGGGATTCTGCCCTCATCAAAACCAGAGATCATACTGTGATGTTGTGCTGCTTTACAAAGACGTCCCATTATACCGTTTTAGCTCTGGAATATGTATCCTGGAAGCTTGTCATTGATGTTTGATTGCGCTATCTTAATTTAGAGATCTGTGATCAATATCTGCAACACACGCACGTGCGCACACACACACACACACACACACACACACACACACACACACACACACACACACACACACACACACACACACACACACACACACACACACACACACACACACACACACACACACACACACACACACACACACACACACAGTATTACAATAAACATACATGCACAATCCCACTCTTTCTCATACAGACATAGTATAGAATGTGCTTCTTCCCGTCTGTCAGTAATCTGTGTGATGCTAGTCAGGGGAATGTGGTGAGGAGGCATAGGCTTTAGGAGCTTGGTGCTGCTAAAGGCTTTGCACTATTGACCATTGTTTTCGTCCAATGGGAGTCTGCCAATCTACCCATCCATTCCTCCACCTAGGGATATAGGAACAATGGTGCCCAGTGAAGTGCAAGGCAATATTCACATGCAAGCACTGGGACTTCCACTAGGGTACAGTGGTGTGTCGCTGAACAGATTTTATGCTTGTGAGTTGCAGTCAGTATTTGTTTGAACTGAAAATTATGGTTTTGGAATACTGTAGGTTTGTTATTTATGATTGAAATAACAGAGATCAGGAAATGGTTTACTTTGTACTCTGTGCCCTGCAGCTCTGTCTATACAACCTGTGCACAGTATGGCCTAGGCACCAGAGATATGGAAACAATCATTTATCTTTAACACATTGTCAAGCAATTTGGGTTTCTAGACATTTCTAGTGATTATGCACATTGCAGTCAAGTGATTGTCTGTTGTTTTAAGGAGACGAAAAGCAGGGTGTTCTTATTGCTACAGTGTATGGTTTAATGACACACTCGTTAAATGTTTGTGTGTGGATCTACACTGGCATGTGAGTGTTAACTATCTATTTACACTTTAATCTGATGGAGCACTCGGGGACCAATCAAATGCACTCAACATGACATTTACTACTGTTTACTCCACTGATTAATAATCTACGACAAAGACATGCTCAAGTGGCACCAGTAGTAGCGTTGTGTGTTTGCCCATCTGGTACATACATTGGGAATGTGCATGCAGAAGTAGATATGGAAAACCCCAAGAACCCTCATCCACCCCCATAGATAGATGCGAGAGAGAGAGAAAGAGAGCTGAATTGCGGGTGCAACATATTTTCTGAATATCAAAATGAGAAAATGTTATAACATTACAGTGAGTGTGTAACATGGCTACCCTCTCCTCATAGAGGAGTCAGGGTGCAGGGGAAGTGATATCGTTGATAGTACCTGCTATCAAGGCTCTCATATGTTCATGTGGCAACATCTGCAGGGGGGAACTTTCTGTCTAGAGTTTTACTGTAGGCTACGGGGCCCTTTGAAGTTGGTTCAGTCGCAGACAGGGAAAGTAAAGTGTTTAACCAGATGACACAAAACAGTTTCATCTGACAAGCTGATTACAAGAGAACTGCTTCCCAACGCCAGCTTTAGTCGGAAGCTGAAGTAGTTGAGAGTATGTGAGTATGTTACTTACTGCAGTTTCTTTGTCCTTGGTGAAACAAGGATTTTTACTGTTTAGTCTTTCTCATACAGTACATCTTACACCTGATTGAGTGTAAAAACTGTCTCCTCCTTTTCCAAAAGTTGTACAGGATATTGTGGAAACACCCTGCAAGGTATGCCCTTTAGATGGTAGATTCCTCTTGTGAAGTCTGCAGAAACACAAACTGTTTTTGCCCTATTCATTGGGACAATATACTTAATCCATCCTGTCTGTCTGTTATCTTTAAATCCATAAGTACGTATATCAGTATTCAGGAAGTTTTTTTATCAATATCTACGGAGAACTTGAAACAATATTTTTTACCTTTTCTATAAAAACACTGCTCAATATAAAGCTGCAAGGTGACTGAGAAAGGTAAAATGAGACACACAAATGAAAAAACACCCCCTGTATACCTTTATCCACCCACCCCCACTCAAACAACCACACAACTGATGCTGATCTTCCCGCCTCTATTGTGTGAGCCTCCAATCACCCACACAGAGGGGGGGCTTGGCGGAAAGATGAGGAAATTGCTCTGAATTTGCCGGTAATTGAAAACACCTATACCACCCTGTGTCCCTATCTCTACCTGACCTCAAACATCCACACCCCTCTACCTCCCCTGTTACTGCCTTTTATTCCCAAGCAGTCTTAATGGCTCCCATACCCCAACCTGTCCTCTGTCTCCCACCGGACTGAATTGATGCAAACGATTGGGGCCCATTTAGTGTCTGGAGGAGAGGTGACCCATTTGTGCTGTGAGCCCTGCTGTCTCCCACCCCAACTACATTCCCCCAATTGCAGGTATTGATGCTCCGCCATTGTTTCCCCCACTGCCCAGGGGGTAGAGTGGTTTGGAGGAAATTGGGGGACCCCTCAGGCGTAGATGGCGTTTATTGATTTCTGCCTTCCCTTCCTATGTTTCTTTTCAGATACCAAGCCAAATCTGAGGAGGTGTTTGCAGTTAAGTGGCATCATTCTGGGTTCTGTACTGTAGATGCAGAAGCCATATTTTCTTCATGCTGGGACGATGACAATAGAGAGATGAATGTGTCTCTGAATGGTTGTCTGTCTGTGATCGCTGTCTGACTGGGTCTCTGTGCTTCTGAAGTTAACTTCCACATTCTTCTCATTTGTCTTCATAAAGGTATTTATATAAAAAAAAAATGCACCTTTATTTAACCAGGTAAGCTAGTTGAGAACAAGTTCTCATTTACAACTGCGACCTGGCCAAGATAAAGCAAAGCAGTGCGACACAAGCAACAACACAGAGTTACACATGGAAAAAACAAGCGTACAGTCAGTAACACAATAGAAAAAAAGAAAGTATATATACAGTGTGTGCAAATGGCGTGAGGAGGTAAGGCAATAAATAGGCCATAGTAGCGAAGAATTACAATTTAGCAGATTAACACTGGAGTGATAAATGAGCAGATGATGACGTGCAAGTAGAGATACTGGTTTGCAAAAGAGCAGAAAAGTAAATAAAAACAATATGGGGATGAGGTAGGTAGATTGGGTGGGCTATTTGCAGATGGGCTATGTACAGCTGCAGCAATCGGTTAGCTGCTCAGACAGTTGATGTTTAAAGTTAGTGAGGGAAATATAAGTCTCCAGCTTCATCAATTTTTGCAATTCATTCCAGTCATTGGCAGCAGAAAACTGGAAGGAAAGGTGGGCAAAGGGGGTGTTGGCTTTGGGGATGACCAGTGAGATATTGTAAGGGGTGCGTACTGGCGGCAGAGAAGTCAGGCGCAGGATAGCAAAACTGCCTTACAACGGCGCAGTTTAATAAATAAAACCACCGTAAACAGTACAAATAAATCAATAGGTAAAACCCGTCACACTCCAGCATAACGTGCACAAGCACTACAATAAACAATTCCGGACAAGGACATGGGGGGGGGGGACAGAGGGTTAAATACACAACATGTAATGATGGAATTGAAACCAGGTGTATGGGAAGCCAAGACAAAACAAATGGAAAATGAAAGGTGGATTGGCGATGGCTAGAAGGCCGGTGACGTCGACCGCCGAACGTCGCCCGAACAAGGAGAGGGACCGGCTTCGGAGGAAGTCGTGACAGATATACCTGCTGGAGCGCTTGGTGGGTGTTGTTATCGTGACCGATGAGCTGAGATAAGGAAGAGCTTTACCTAGCATAGACTTATAGATGACCTGGAGCCAGTGGGTCTGGCGACGATATGTAGTGAGGGCCAGCCGACTAGAGCATACAGGTCGCAGTGGTGGGTGGTATAAGGGTGTGCTGGTGATCATTATACAAGTTAAACACTGACTATAGCAAACATTAGGAACACCTTCCTAATATTGAGTTGCACCCCCCCCCTTTTGCCCTCAGAACAGTCTCAATTCATTGGGGCATGGACTCTACAAGGTGTCTAAAGCGTTCCACAGGGATGCTGGCCCATTTTGACTCCAAAACTTCCACCAGTTGTGTCAAGTTAGCTGGATGTCTTTTGGGTGGTGGACCATTCTTGATATACACAGGAAACGGTAGAGCATGGAAAACCCAGCAGCATTGCAGTTCTTGACACAAACCGTTGTGCCTGGCACCTACTAACATACCCCTTTCAAAGCACTTAAATCTTTTGTCTTTCCCATTCACCTTCTGAATGGCACACATACACAATCCATGTCTCAGTTGTCTCCTCCCCTTCATCTAAACTGTTTGAAGTGGATTTAACAAGTGACATCAATAAGAGATCATAGCTTTCACCTGGTCAGTCTATTTCATGGAAAAAGCAGGTGTGCTTAATGTCTTGTATACTCAGTGTTTAATATTGGTGATGTCAGTGGAGGCTGCTGAGGGGAGGACGGCTCATAATAATGTCTGGAATGGAGTCCATGGAATGACATCAACCACATAAAAACCATGTTTCATGTGTTTGATACTACTCCATTAACTCCATTCCAGCCATTATTATTAGCCGTCCCACCCTCAGCAGCCTCCACTGGGTGATGTATGTATCTCAGTTATGTTGAGTTCTATGGGGGACGGTAAATTATATGGATAAAATACAGTGTTGAGGTCAAGGTCAGGTTAAGGTAGAGTGGGTGCTGAGCTTCCTAAAGTGGACAACTTTTATCCAAGTGTTCTCTATCTATTAGCCTGCATTAGCAGTTAGATCCATTGGACCAACCAGCTCTAAACCTCTCCTTCAACTCCTAAACCATTCCAAACCTGGATGAATTTAGCAAGCTATTAAAATGTAAAACAATCTCTATCAATGTGCTAGGACCTGGGCATACAGAAATAGAGCTGAGAGGATGTTCTGTTCATTGTTGTGAAGGAGGGGTGAGAGTTGACTCTCCTGTGGAATATGAGCTGCCTCTCCATACCAATAACTCCCTCTCACTGTCAGACCTGTGACATGATGAGAGCTCACCCACTGGAATATGTTTCAGTCTCAACTAGCATTCTCTGCCTGCTCTTCACCGCATTAACATGTTCACACACACACACACACACACACACACACACACACACACACACACACACACACACACACACACACACACACACACACACACACACACACACACACACACACACACACACACACACACACACGCACACACACACACAGTCAAGGACCAGGGGGATATGTGTGAGTATGTGCTATCTGTATTTGAGATAATGAGATAAAAATTCTAATTGTGTAAGACAAAGAACTAGCAGAGTGCTGCATTAGTAGATGCTTACAAAAACACCAAAGTAATTAACACATGAATTTAGATTAGGTTTTTATTTTTCATTTTTCACAGTTACTCTCAGTTTCTCACCTCCATATTTTTGTGCATTCCCACTTGAACTACTGCTTGCTTTTTGCCCTTTAATCCTTCCTATCGATCATATAAGCCAGAGGTTCCCAAACATTCAACATCCAGCTGCGTACCCCCTCTAGCACGAGAGTCAGCGCATTCTCAAATGTTGTTTTTTGCCATCATTGTAAGCCTGCCACACACACCCTATACGATACATTTATTACACATAAGAATGTGTCTGAGTTTTTGTCACAACCCGGCTCGTGGGAAGTGACAAAGATCTCTTATTGGACGAGGGCACACATAATAATATAATAATACTCAATAATTTTGCTCTTTATTTAGCCATCTTACATATAAAACCTTATTTGTACATCAAAAATTGTGACTAACTCACCACAGGTTAATGAGAAGGGTGTGCTGAAGGATTCACATAACTCTGCAATGTTGGGTTGTATTGGAGAGAGTCTCAGTCTTAAATCATTTACCACACACAGTCTGTGCCTGTATTTAGTTTTCATGTTAGTGAGTGCCGAGAATGCACTCTCACATAGATACGTGGTTGCAAAGGGCATCAGTGTCTTAACAGCCCAATTTGCTGAGGCAGGATACTCTGAGCGCATCCTTATCCAGAAATTGACAGTGGCTTCAATTTTCACAGAACCGCTTGTTGCAATTTCGATGAGGCTTTCTTGTTCAGATATCGGTAAATGGACTGGAGGCAGGGCATGAAAGGGATAACGAATCCAGTTGTTTGTGTTGTCCGTTTCGGGAAAGTATCTGCGTAATTCAGATGCTTCGCTATATCACATTGTCCGTAAGCTTGAGTTCATTTGCACACAAAAAAATCATACAATGATGGAAAGACCTGTGTGTTGTCCTTGTTAATGCAGACAGAGAAGAGCTCCAACTTCTTAATCATAGCCTCAATTATGTCCCGCCCATTGAAAAGAAAACTTTAAGCTTGTCTATCAATGCAAAAATCGTGTCAATACTTTGCCCCTTGATAACCAGCGCACTTTTCTATGTTGTAAAACCGTTACATGGTCGATGCCCATATCATTGCATGATGCAGAAATTCACAGGAGTTCAGGGGCCTTGCTTTAACAAAGTTAACCATTTTCACTGTAGTCCAAAACATCTTTCAAGCTGTCAGGCATTCCCTTGGCAGCAAGAGCCTCTCGGTGGATGCTGCAGTGTACCCAAGTGGCATCGGGAGCAACTGCGTGCATGCACGTTACCACTCCACTATGTCTTCCTGTCATGGCTTTTGCTCCATCAGTACAGATACCAACACATCTTCACCACCAAAGTCCAATTGATGTCACAAAGCTGTCCAGTACTTTAAAAATATCCTCTCCTGTTGTCCTGGTTTCTAGTGGTTTGCAGAAGAGGATGTCTTCCTTTAAATTTCTTTGGGATAGGGGGCAGTATTTTGACGTCTGGATGAAAAGCGTGCCCAAAGTAAACTGCCTGTTACTCAGGCCCAGAAGCTAGGATATGCATATAATTGGTAGATTTGGATAGAAAACACTCTAAAGTTTCTAAATAATGTCTGTGAGTATAACAGAACTGATATGGCAGGCGAAACCCCAAGGACAAACCATCCCAAAAAAGAAAAATTCAGCTTACCACTATTTTCAATGGCTATCACTTTAATTATTAGGCCAAGTCCTCCCAGATTGCAGTTCCTAGGGTTTCCACTAGATGTCAACAATCTTTAGAAAGAGTTTCAGGCTGGTTTTTGGAAAAATAAGCCAGAAATTGTAGTTTTTCTAGGTGGCTCCCATTTTGGCTGTAGTGTTTCCAAACGCGTGGAAGAAAGTGCATTCTTTGGTATTTTTCTCTGGTAAAGACAATAACGATTCTCCATCTTAAATTTTATCATTTATTTGCATATTAGGATACCTAAGGTTTGATTATAAACGTTGTTTGACTTGTTTGGAAAAGATTATTAGTAACGTTTGGGATTCATTTTGTATGCATTTTGATGGAGGGAAACTGGGTGGATTATTGACTGAAGCGCACCAGCTAAACTGAGTTTTTATGGATATAAAGAAGGACATTATCGAACAAAAGGACCATTTGTGATGTAACTGGGACCTTTTGGAGTGCCAACAGAAGAAGATCATCAAAGGTAAGGCTTTTATTATATCACTATTTCTGACTTTCGTGTCGCACCTGCCTGGTTGAAATATGTTTTCAATGGTTTTGTATGCGGGATGCTGTCCTCAGATAATCGCATGGTTTGCTTTCGCCGTAAAGCCTTTTTGAAATCTGACATGGCGGCTGGATTAACAAGAAGGTAAGCTTTATTTTGATGTATTACACTTGTGATTTTATGAAAGTTAAATATTTATAATACTGTCGTTTGAATTTTGCGCTCTGCAATTTCACCAGATGTTGTCGAGGTGTCCCGCTAGCGGCACGCCTTTCCCAAACAGGTTTAAATTGACCCTGCATAAACGTAACGGACATATACAATCAGGTGTAATGCATAGCTGGCTTGTATGTGAAGCAGTAATTCTTTCAAAACATCTCCTGCCATGTCACTGATGCATCGTGAAACAGTGTTGTTCGATGATGACATTGTCTCTATAGTTTTTTGGGCCTTTTCTCCCAGCATTGTCCCAGCCATATCCGCAGCAGCAGGAAGAATTAAGCCCTCCACAATAGTATGGGGCTTGCCTGTCCTAGCCACTCGGTAGCTCACCATATAAGACGCTTCTAGCCCCATGTTATTAATGGTATCTGTTGCTTTAATTCATGTGTTACTACTCGAAAGTCGTCATAAATCTCACTCAAAAAAGTCCCGTGGCTTATTAACACACTGTGGCTGAGGAAAGGAAAGGCACTGTTCCCAATATAAGTGAACCCCAAACCCAACCTCCCTGTCTGTTGTTAGGTGCTTTCCCGGGTAAGGGGGCAGTAGCTCTTCGGCTGCATCAGATTCTCAACTGTCAGTGTCCATGCTAGCTGGGCTAGCAACAAATGTAGAATTACTGATGCTAGCATTAGGTGTGCTCGTGGAATCACAACAGCTTGTGTCGTCGACAGGTGCAGGTGTAGTAATGCTGGTAGTAGCAGTACTACCATTAGAGCTGATATGTGTCTTTATTAACCATTTATCAATTTTTGAGCAAACGGAATGAGCAGCAGCAACGTTTGGCTACATACGGACCGTTAGTGGAATTCCCGCGAGAGAGTAACGGTTCATGTGATTGGATGTTAATTATTTGACTAGGCTACCTGTATTTGACATTGTGTTACTATTTTGCTGAACACGAGACGGTTTGTTAAATTTTTTGGGGGGCAGTGAAACGAGGCTACTCAGGCGAGAAAAAAACATCACCCAAATCTATAGCCCCGTTGGAAAATCTAAATGGACTGCTTGAAAATGTGAATCACATTTTTATTTGGCGTACCCCCGACAGCATTGCACATGCCCCTGGGGGTACCCCCAGTGTGGGAATAGTCAATATAGGGCATCACATTACAATGCATAACAAAGAAGGTTTAGCCTAGTTCCAAGTCTATCACCAGAGTTAGATTATTGTTAGTGAGGGAATTCAATGGCTATTTAAAGTTTAGCTGCTCTCAACTCCAACCTACAGGTACTGTAGCCTCCCTGACACTGCCACAGAACTAGTAGCCAGGGAGCATGTAGCTCAGCTCACAGGGAGTATAAAGACCACATTCACTTTGTATTTACTTTATGGCTCGCTCCCATGGGGCATGTCCACAGCCTAAAGGCATATTAAGAACTATGTGTATGAGACAAGCAGCATCCGTTTACACTTTACACTTTGACAGTTTGAGCTACTCTGAGACAGGGCCGGCTCCGGGCATAAGCAACATAAGCAGTCGCTTAGGGCCCCCGGCTGCTAGGGTAAAAGAAACTCAGTCGGGGTCTCAACTTACTGACGAGAGTAGTAGAATACACAAGGTGCACATTCAAAATTTGGTTATGCACCATCAGTTTCTCTCTTGTTTTGTCTGTCACTGACAGTCACCCAATTAGCTATGTCAGCTAACGATTTGTAGATTGGTAAATTAGTCTAACCAGTTATCTAAACTTCTAGCATTCATGGCCGAATACCGACCGGGCATGCAGGGCACGTGCCCAGGGATCCTGACCTCCAGGGGGCCCCATTGATTGTATTAGTCACTCTCACTCAGATATCATTAACATGGCATAAGTCATGGCAAAATGTGTATAATTGCTGGAAATTCTCTTTAAACCTGCTAAAATCTCTTTCCACCCCATGTAAAAATGGGTAGAGTTGCTGGAAATCAGCTTTAAAACTGCAAAAATGTCTCTCTGCCCAATGGCAAAAGGAGTAGAATTGCATGAAATGTGTTATAAAACTGCAAAAATTGCTCTTTGCCCCATGTCAAATGAGTAGAATTGCATGAAATGTGTTATAACATTGTTACATTTTCTCTCCGCCGCGTCGCAAAATGTGTAGAATTGCAGAAAACTTGATTTAAAACTGCAACATTATCTCTATGTACAGTAGCATGGTCAAGTTTGTAGAATTGAAGGAAATTAACTTTAATACTTACATTTTTCTCTCGATCAATGAGGGGGCCACTAAAAGATTTGTCCATGTCATGCCTGCTCCCGCTCCTCCTCTCTGGCACTCGAGGGCGCCAGGCTGCCTGTCACAATCATCTGCGCTCATTGGACTCACCTGGACTCCTTCACGTCTGTTGATTGCCCCTCCTATTTCTGTCTGTTCCTCTGTTAGAACCCAGTGTCAGCATTATTGTCCGTATTCTGTTCCTGTCCATGTTTCATTAAATGTTCACAATGTTCACTACTTGCTTCTCGTCTCCAGCTTCTGTCCTTACAGTCCGCTTGGTGGGGGGGGTCCCCCCCAACCCCTCTCGCTTAGGTTCCCCACATGGCTAGAGCTGGCCCTGATCTGTTGATATACAAGCTGTGCAAACACACGGAGCCGAATTGTGCTGTGGGGGTTCTGAGAATGGAGATCAGTGGCTGTTGCCAACAGGTCTGGACCTGTTAGTGTGGAACCAGTTACATTTTTGTCTAAACTGAGTAAAGGGTAAATCAAATCAAGTCAAATCTAATTTTATTTGTCACATGCGCCGAATACCACATGTGTAGACCTTACAGTGAAATGCTTACTTACAAGCTCTTAACCAACAATGCGGTTTTAAGAGATAAGAATAACAAATTATTAAAGAGCAGCAGTAAATAACAATAGCGGGGCTATATACAGGGGGTACCAGTACGGAGTCAATGTGTGGGGGCACTGGTGTCGAGGTAATTTAAATAATACGTGCATGTAGGTAGACTTATTAACCTGTCTGGGCTAGGGGGCAGTATTTTCACGGCCGGATAAAAAACGTACCCGATTTAAACTGGTTACTACTCTTTCCCAGAAACGAGAATATGCATATTATTAGTAGATTTGGATAGAAAACACTCTGAAGTTTCTAAAACTGTTTGAATGGTGTCTGTGAGTATAACAGAACTCATATGGCAGGCAAAAACCTGAGAAAATTCCAAGCAGGAAGTGGCCTGTCTGCGATTTTGTAGTTCTCCCTTTGCTTCTCTATCAAAACTACAGTGCCCGTGGGGTTATGTAGCACTTTCTAAGGCTTCCATTGGCTCTCTAAAGCGTTCAGAAAGCGGATTGACGCGTCTCCTGTCTCCGGGCAGAGTACAGGAGCACAGTTTGTCAGTGGACTGCCTGGTGGCTAAGAGATTGGAAATGCGTGTTCACGAGACCTCGCCATTTTTTCTCTTCCTTTTTCAATGAATACAGCATTGTCCGGTTTGGAATATTATCGCTATTTTATGAAAAAAATACCATACAAATTGATTTTAAACAGCGTTTGACATGCTGTTTAACCTGTTGGGGATAGGGGGCAGTATTTGCTCGGCCGGATAAAAAACGTACCGATTTAATCTGGTTACTACTCCTGCCCAGTAACTAGAATATGCATATAATTATTTGATTTGGATAGAAAACACCCTAAAGTTTCTAAAACTGTTTGAATGGTGTCTGTGAGTATAACAGAACTCATATGGCAGGCCAAAACCTGAGAAGATTCCAAACAGGAAGCGCCCTCTCTGACCATTTCTTGGCCTTCTTTGTCATCTCTATCCAAAACAAAGGATCTCTGCTGTAACGTGACATTTTCTAAGGCTCCCATAGGCTCTCAGAAGGCGCCAGAACGTTGAATGATGACTCTGCAGTTACTGGCTGAAAAACAGTAGCGCATTTGGTAAGTGGTCAATCTGAGAACAATGAGACGGGGTGCGCGCGTGCACATGAAGAGTCCATTTTACTTTCTCAGTCTTTGAACGAAAACAACGACTCCCGGTCAGAATATTATCGCTATTTTATGAGAAAAATCGCATAAAAATTGATTTTAAACAGCGTTTGACATGCTTCGAAGTACGGTAATGGAATATTTTTTAAAAAATTGTCACGAAACGCGCCGGGCGCGTCACCCTTCGTTACCCTTCGGATAGTGTCTTGAACGCACGAACAAAACGCCGCTATTTGGATATAACTATGTATTATTTGGAACCAAACCAACATTTGTTGTTTAAGTAGAAGTCCTGGGAGTGCATTCTGACGAAGAACAGCAAAGGTAATCCAATTTTTCTTATAGTAAATCTGAGTTTGGTGAGTACCAAACTTGTGCTTTCACCGAAAAGCTATTTTAAAATCGGACACCGCGATTGCATAAAGGAGTTCTGTATCTATAATTCTTAAAATAATTGTTATGTTTTTTGTGAACGTTTATCGTGAGTAATTTAGTAAATTCACTGGAAGTTTGCGGGGGGTATGCTAGTTCTGAACGTCACATGCTAATGTAAAAAGCTGGTTTTTGATATAAATATGAACTTGATTGAACAAAACATGCATGTATTGTATAACATAATGTCCTAGGTGTGTCATCTGATGAAGATCATCAAAGGTTAGTGCTGCATTTAGCTGTGGTTTGGGTTTATGTGACATATGCAAGCTTGAAAAATGGGTGTCTGATTATTTCTGGCTGGGTACTCTCCTGACATAATCTAATGTTTTGCTTTCGTTGTAAAGCCTTTTTGAAATCGGACAGTGTGGTTAGATTTCGTCCCACCGACCCTAGAGAGGTTAATGCAGGGAAACTTGAATCAGTTTTACCTCATTTCTATCAGCATGTTAAATGTGCGACCAGAGGAAAATAAATCTAGACCACCTTTACTCCACACACAGAGATGCATACAAAGCTCTATCTCGCCCTCCACTTGGCAAATCTGACCATAATTCTATCCTCCTGATTCCTGCTTACAAGCAAAAATTAAAGCTGGAGGCACCAGTGACTCGGTCTATAAAAAAGTGGTCAGATGAAGCAGATCCTAAATTACAGGTCTGTTTTTCGAGCACAGACTGGATTATGTTCCAGGATTCTTTCGATGGCATTGAGGATTACACTACATTAGTAACTTGCTTTATCAATAAGTTCATTGAGGATGTCGACCCAACAGTGACTTTACGTACATACCCCTACCAGAAGCCATGGATTACAGGCAACATTCGCACTGAGCTAAAGGGTAAAGCTGCTGCTTTCAAGGAGCGGGACTCTAACCCGGAAGCTTATAAGAAATTCCACTATGCCCTCCGACGAACCATCAAACAGGCAAAGCATCAATACAGGACTAAGATCGAATCGGGGGGGGGGGGGGGGGGGGGGGCAGATAACCGGATGTTTGTGCCTAATGCCGTCTGCTCCACGGTCCTGGAGTGGGCCCACTCCTCCAGGCTTGCCTGCCACCCGGGCTCCTGTCGAACCCTGGCTTTTGTGCGACAACACTTTTGGTGGCCTGCCATAGTTCCTGACGTCTCCGCATTCGTCGCCTCTTGCACGGTCTGTGCACAGAACAAGACTCCTCGGCAAACTCCAGCTGGTCTCCTCCAACCTCACCCATCCCTCTACCTCGCCGTTCCTGGTCTCACATCTCCCTGGACTTTGTCACGGGTCTCCCCCCGTCTGATGGCAACACCACCATCCTGACTGTTATGTATCGGTTTTTCAAAGCCGCCCACTTCATTCCTCTACCCAAGCTACCCTCTGCCAAAGAGACGGCCCAGCTCATGGTGCAGCACATCTCCTGGAGCCATGGACTGCAATTTCACATGGTCTCCGACCGGGGTCCTCAGTTCTCATCCCAGTTCTAGAAGGCTCTCTGCACCCTCATTGGGTCATTGGCCAGCCTGTCTTCTGGGTTCCACCCCCAGTCCAACGGCCAGTCGGAGCGAGCCAACAAAGACCTTGAGACTACTCTGTGCTGCCTGGTCTCCACCAACCCCACCACCTGGAGCTAGCAGCTTGTGTGGATCAAATACGCCCTCAACACCCTTCCCTGCTCTCCCATCACCTTTTGAGTGTTCCCTGGGGTATCAGCCCCTGCTCTTCCCCGAGCAGGAAGAAGAGGTCGGCATACCTTCGGCCCAGATGTTTGTCTGTGGCTGTCGTTGTACCTGGATGAGAGCCCAGTTGGCCTCCTCAAGACCACCTCCAGGTATCGACGACAAGTGGATCGCAACTGGACCCCTGCTCCCCGGAATTGTCTCGGGCAGAAGGTATGGCTGTCCACCCGGGATCCGCCCCTCCGGGTTGAATCCCGCAAACTCTCCCCCCGGTTTATCGGCCCTTTTCCCATCTCCAAGGTTATTAGCCTCTCTGCTGTTTGTCTTCTGTTGCCCCGTACCCTCCGTATACATCCCACCTTTCATGTGTCCAGAGTTAAACCCATGTCTCACAGCCCTTTGTCTCCTGTTTCCAGGCCTACCCCTCTCCCCCGTCTCATCGAAGGCCAACCGGCATACACGGTGAGGCATCTCCTGAAGGTTTGACCTTGGGGCAGGGGGTTCCAGTACCTGGTTGACTGAGAGGGTTATGGCCCAAATTCACAAGCAGCTCGCGGCATTATAGCCTACCTAGCAGACATTAACATTGGCTGCACAGTGTTGCAACCTCTCTGGGATATGTGGGACGCTAGTGTCCCACCTCGACAACAGCCAGTGAAATTGCAGGGCGCCAAATTCAAAACAACAGAAATCTCAAAATTAAAATTCCTCAAACATACAAGTATTATACACCATTTTAACCTCTCTAGGACCGGCGGGACGAATTCGTCCCACCTACGTAACAGCCAGTTGAATCCTGTGGCGCGATTTTCAAATACCTTAGAAATGCTATTACTTCAATTTCTCAAACATATGACTATTTGACAGCTATTTAAAGACAAGACTCTCGTTAATCTAACCACACTGTCCGATTTCAAAAAGGCTTTACAACGAAAGCAAAACATTAGATTATGTCAGCAGAGTACCCAGCCAGAAATAATCAGACACCCATTTTTCAAGCTAGCATATAATGTCACAAAAACCCAGAAGACAGCTAAATGCAGCACTAACCTTTGATGATCTTCATCAGATCACACACCTAGGGCATTATGTTATACAATACATGCATGTTTTGTTCAATCAAGTTCATATTTATATCAAAAACCAGCTTTTTACATTAGCATGTGACGTTCAGAACTAGCATACCCCCGCAAACTTCCGGCGAATTTACTAACAATTTACTAAATTACTCACGATAAACGTTCACAAAAAGCATAACAATTATTTTAAGAATTATAGATACAGCACTCGATATGTCCGATTTTAAAATAGCTTTTCGGTGAAAGCACATTTTGCAATATTCTCAGTAGATAGCCCGGCATCACAGGGCTAGCTATTTAGACACCCAGCAAGTTTAGCCTTCACCAAAATCAGATTTACTATTAGAAAAGTTTAATTACCTTTCCTGTTCTTCGTCAGAATGCACTCCCAGGACTTCTACTTCAATAACAAATGTTGGTTTGGTCCAAAATAATCCATAGTTATGTTCCAACAGCGGCGTTTTGTTCGTGCGTTCTAGACACTATCTGAATGGTAAATAAGGGTCACGCGCAAGGCGCATTTCGTGACAAAAGATGTCTAAATATTTCATTACCGTACTTCGAAGCATGTCAACCGCTGTTTAAAATCAATTTTTATGCCATTTTTCTCGTAAAAAAGCGATAATATTCCGACCGGGAATCTGCAATTAGGTAAACAGCCGAATGAAAATATATCACTGGGTCGACTCGGGCACGCGCCTAATTCCTTTGTCCTCTGATCGGCCACTTGGCAAAGGCGATTATGTGTTTCAGCCTGGGGCTGCCTCGACATCGTTCAGCTTTTTCCCGGGCTCTGAGAGCCTATTGGAGCCGTAGGAAGTGTCACGTTACAGCTAAGATCCTGACTCTTCAATAAACAGAGGCAAGAACAACAACACCTTGTCAGGCAGGCCACTTCCTGCATGAAATCTTCTCAGGTTTTTGCCTGCCATATGAGTTCTGTTATACTCACAGACACCATTCAAACAGTTTTAGAAACTTTAGGGTGTTTTCTATCCAAAGCCAATAATTATATGCATATTCTAGTTACTGGGCAGGAGTAGTAACCAGATTAAATCGGGTACGTTTTTTATCCGGCCGTGCAAATACTGCCCCCTATCCCCAACAGGTTAAAGATATACTTCTTGTTAATCCAGCCACAGTGTCTGATTTCAAAAAGGCTTTATGGCAAAAGCATACCATACGATTATGTTAGGTCAGCGTCTAGTCACAAAAAAACATACAGCCATTTTCCAGCCAAAGAGAAGAGTCACAAAAAGCAGAAATAGAGATAAAATGAATCACTAACCTTTGATGATCTTCATCAGATGGCACTCATAGGACTTCATGTTACACAATACATGTATGTTTTGTTCGATAAGGCCTCCTGCATGTCTCCCCAGCCTAGTGAGTCCTGTGCCTGCTCCCAGAGCCAGGCCTCCTGCATGTCTCCCCAGCCTGGTGAGTCCTGTGCCTGCTCCCAGAGCCAGGCCTCCTGCATGTCTCCCCAGCCTGGTGAGTCCTGTGCCTGACCCCTGTCCGGAGCTGCCAGAGTCGCCCTCCAGTCCAGAGCTGCCGGAGTTGCCCTCCAGTCCGGAGCTGCCGGAGTCGCCCTCCAGTCCGGAGCTGCCGGAGTCGCACCTCCAGTCCGGAGCTGCCGGAGTCGCCCTCCAGTCCGGAGCTGCCAGAATCGCCCTCCAGTCCGGGGTCAGCTGCGAGGGTCCCCGCTCCAGAGGCGCCACCTAAGTGGGCCGTGCCAGAGGTGGCGCGGGGTCTGCGTCCCTCACCGGAGCCGCCACCACGGAGAAAAGCCCACCCAGACCCTCCCCTATAAGTTCAGGTTTTGCGGCCGGAGTCCGCACCTTTGGGGGGGGGGGGGGGGGTACTGTCACGCCCTGACCATAGAGAGGGTTTTATTCTCTATTTTGGTTAGGCCAGGGTGTGACTAGGGTGGGCATTCTATGTTCCTTTTTCTATGTTCTTTATTTCCTATGTTTTGGCCGGGTATGGTTCTCAATCAGGGACAGCTGTCTATCGTTGTCTCTGATTGGGAACCATACTTAGGTAGCCCTTTTCCCTCCTTGTGTTGTGGGAGGTTGACTTTGTTTAGGGCACATAGCCTTTAGCTTCAGGGTTTGTTGGGTAGTGTTATTGTTTTGTTCGGCGTCTTTCTAAATAAAGAATATGTACGCTCACCACGCTGCACCTTGGTCCTCACCTTTCAACCAACGTGACATCATAAACATTGATAAAAGATACAAGTGTTATGCATAGGATTATAGATAAACTTCTCCTTAATGCAAACGCTGTGTCAGATTTTAAAAATCTTTACGTTGAAAGCACACCATGCGATAATCTGAGTACAGCGCTCAGCCACCAAAACAAGCCATACAGATACCCACCATGTTGTGGAGTCAACAAAAGTCAGAAATAGTGTTGTAAATATTCACTTACCTTTGATGATCTTCATCGGAATGCACTCCCAGGAATCCCAGTTCGACAATAAACGTTTGTTTTGTTCGATAAAGTTCATCTTTATGGCCAAATACCTCCTTTTTGTTCGCGCGTTTAGTTCACTATTCCAAATGCACAAGGCGCGGGCACTAAGTCCAGACGAAAAGTCAAAAACGTTCCATTACAGTTTGTAGAAACATGTCAAACGATGTATAGAATCAATCTTTAGGATGTTTTTATCATACATCTTCAATAATATTCCAACCGGACAATTCCTTTGTCTTTAGAAATTAAAGGGAACGGAGTTCGTGCTCACGGCCGCGCGCGTGACTAAACTAAAGGCTTTCAGCCAGACCACTGGTTCAAACAGCTTTTATTTGCTCCCCTTTTACAATAGAAGCCTGAAACAATGTTCTAAAGACTGTTGACATCTAGTGGAAGCCTTAGGAAGTGCAATCTGACTAAATTTACACTGTATATTGGATAGGCAATCACTTGAAAATTTACAAACCTCAGCTTTCCCACTTCCTGGTTGGATTTTTCTCTGGTTTTTGCCTGCCACATGAGTTCTGTTATACTCACAGACATCATTCAAACAGTTTTAGAAACTTCAGAGTGTTTTCTATCCAAATATAATAATATGCATATCTTAGCTTCTGGGCCTGAGCAGCAGGCAGTTTACTCTGGGCACCTTATTCATCCAAGCTACTCAATACTGCCCCGTTCCCAAGGAAGTTAAGATAAATCCTATGCAGCCTTGTTTACAAGTTTGAACACTGGAATGTGAGATTTCATCTACACCTTAATAAGGCTGATAGAAATCCTCATTATTTTGTTTATTGATTTTCAATTTGAGCATCATTATTTCTATATAGCCTACATTTTCTCCTTCTAAGCTTCTAACATGAGTGGGACGGGTATGGCTTTGTGACCCTAGCTATGTTTCCATTAATATGTCCAGTGATTTTATCAGGTTTCAGGTATGACCCAGATGCAGACAGTGTCAACGAAACAAAAGTTTATTTCTAATACAGGGGCAGGCAAACGACAGGCAAAGGGTCAAATGTATTGGTTGGGTTGGATGTACAGGATAAATGTGGGATTATAAAATGAAAGACTTGACCTAAAAACCACAAGGAGACTACATTTACAAAAATTACCCCACAAACACAAAACAAGGGTTGGTCTGGTGTTGGATATTCTATTGCTAAATGTTTCTTTCCTCTGTGGTGAGAGTATTTTGTTCCTGAGTGCAGTTGGTGAGAGGGATTTAGTTCTGCAGAGGAATGTTGCTGTAGTGCCTCCCTCTCTTTCATCCCTCTCTCTCTCCTCTAATCATTCTCTCCATCGCTTACTCAGCCTTTGCTTGACTCCTTTCGTGATGGTCCACTTCACTTAGCTCATAAACAATGCCCCAGCCCCCTCCACACCTTCATATTTCTCCCTCCTATGAACACTAACCGGGCTCTGCTGCCTTTCTACCTCCAAGTCATACTGGACCTTTTGCCAGCACAATTATAATTAGTTGAGGAGCTGCAGCACAGCAAGATATTCCCCTAATACGTCTTCATCCGAGCCGTGTGTGAGGTTATATTGAGACTGTTAAAATGATAATGTGCTCATTATACACTTATTCAAACAAAGTGGGATTTTATCCTGAGTATGATTCCCGCTATGTTCTAGACAGGGTTGTCTAAATTTAGCTATCATAATAACATAACTGGGCAGAATGTAAGTGAGACAGACATGTGATTTTACCAAGTTAAAACATGCAGTTTGTGGAGTGTGCACACAAGCTGAACATATTAGTTCCAACCAATGGCTACCTCACTGGTTTGTTACTGCACTATTGGACATTACCCTCTAATGGTGGGGGTATTTGAATTTAATTTAGGAAAATACTTTTCCGTTTGGTGCAGTGACACAGACCCATGGGTATCAGCCACCAACCACGGCTGAGCTTCATTTCAGTACCTCTCAATGAAACCGTTTCTAATTGTCCCTGCAATGCTTATCAACACTGCCAATCCCAACTAGAGCGGAAAGACGGACCAATTTTCCCATTACTACAGGAGCAGAAAATGGAGGGGAGCTGAGGGGACGGGGGAGCCTGGCCTCTCAGGAGAGCACTGCAGATGGCTTCATCTCTAAGTTCAAAAACACAGACAGGAGGGATGGGGTGAGGGGTACTCATTTGGCTTGTACACACACACACACACCCATATACACACGTGCACTCTCTCTTACTCACACACACACACACACACACCACACACACACACCACACACACACACACACACACACACACACACACACACTGACAACTCACAATCAATTTGCTTTTACCTCCTTTCTGTAGCCAGACACTGCTACTGTACACAGTCCCACAGCACAAAGTGGAGGGGAAGATTCTTACTGAGATCACAGCCATTTTCTTCCGGTGTAAACACTCCAATCAATCAATCAATCAATCAATCAAACAAATGTATTTATAAAGCACTTTTTACATCGGCAGATGACACAAAGTGCTATATAGAAACCCAGCATAAAACCCCAAACTGCCAGCAAGGCAGATGTAGAAGCACAGACCATGACCATGGCAGTCAGATGAGACTGGACAGACAGTCTGCCTTCCCTCTCTTCATCACTATATCACTGGGTCATTTCACCTTTCCAAAGCCTTTCATGTTTGGATTTTCACTCAGAATGTGGAAATTTACTTTGGAGTTTCCAGGTGATCTAGAACTGGTTTTCAGACTGCAGAGGAATGCAAAAGCAACCGTGGTTGAATGGTTATGACAACAAGCGGCCTCATGATAAAATCATTTGGACTTAGATTCACGTGGAGGTTCTCCAGTACATTGGGATTGAGATTCATTTGTTTACTTGCTTACATGAAGGAATGTTTATTCAGAGACGTACAGTATACTGTGAGATCACTGTACGAACAACAACAGGGTAAAGTGGATTTGTGTGTGTGTGTGTGTGTGTGTGTGTGTGTGTGTGTGTGTGTGTGTGTGTGTGTGTGTGTGTGTGTGTGTGTGTGTGTGTGTGTGTGTGTGTGTGTGTGTGTGTGTGTGGAAGGAGAGACTGCCATGACTAACTCCCCTGTCTAGTATCAGTGCAGACATCTCCAAGTCTACTGCAGAGTGTCTACAGTCTGGCTCCATACGGCTTATCAGAGTTCCTCATTGACTTACACAATAATAGAGCCCCCCCACACACACACACACACACACACACACACACACACACACACACACACACACACACACACACACACACACACACACACACACACACACACACACACACACACACACACACACACACACACACACACACAATCACACACATACACCCACACACAAACACCCACCCACACAATCACAAGTATCATTATCCACCGAGAACATTTTGTATTTTGGGGGCTAATCGAATCAACTTAAAAGGAGAGTATTATTTCAACTTAATCGCCCTAATAGCTTTTTGATTATGTCAAGCCCACTGAAGTACATAAACATGCAACTTTAAGATAAAAGGCTCTTGTCTGTAACATACTAACTTCATATACATTATACAATCAATTCACACACATAGGTCTCTCTCTGCAGTCACTGAGGTCATGAACAGTAGAGAATAAGCAAATAGACAGAGATAAGAAACCAAGATGGTGGAGTAACTGTTGGAGTATTTATATACTTTTATTTATTTAGGGGAGCCCAATTGAGACCAGTGTCTCATTTGCAATGGTGCCCTGAGGACAAAAATGACATCAATAAAACAACAAAAGATAAAAAGAAACTATAAGACAGCTATAAATACATTACATCAGGTTATTACAACAAGTTATAATAATAATTCGAAACAATTGCACATTTTAGTGAACTCCTTTAACAACAGAGTTTTAAACGGCCCTATCGGGAATCCATTTGTAATTAGGGAATCCATTTGTAATTAGGGAACTCAGTTGTAATTAGGGAACCCAGTTGTAATTAGTTTTGTAAGGTATTCCATAACTGTGGTGCGTTAAAACAAAAGGGGATTTACCAAAGTTTGTGGAGACAAGCGGGACCTCAAGTTAGTAGTAGTAAGTGTGGGATACACAAGGTATACACCGTCCAACGACATGCTTACTTGCAGGTTCCTTCTTGACAAAGTATTGTTTATTTTTTTATTCAACTTTTATTTATTCAAGGGAGCCCAACTGAGACCAGGGTCTCATTCTCAATGGTGCCCTGAGAACAAACAATTCACAAAATCATCATGATAATTCAATAAAACAGCAAAAAAAGAAACGACAAGCTACAGCAATTACATTTCAACAACACAAATCTATTATTACAATCAACTAAAACACTCGCAAACCTCAGCGAATTCATTCCTTATCAGCATAATAAACTGCCCTATTGGCATCAGAGATTCAAGATGTAAAGAGGTTATTTAACAATCCCAAACATGGGGGGGTTAAAACTAAAGACTGATAAGAAATAATAAAATATAAGAACACAAACATAAAGTAAATATTTTAGCATAAGTATAATACAGGAAGGCACCATTTGTAGTCCAATATTTACATGTGTATTGGGGAAGAGGGGGATTGGGGGGCAAGTGCTAAAATTGTGCAGTATTTAGCAATCATAATAAGAGTCTGGTAGCAGCAGTTGTGATGTGTGTGTGTGTAGCATAAATGTATGTGAGTGTGTTTGGATGTGTGTGTGTGTGTGTGTGTGTGTGGGTGTGGGTGTGGGGGGGGGGGGGGGGCGTGTGCGTGTGCGTGTGCGTGTGTGCGTGTGTGTGTGTGTGTTGGGTGTGAGTGAGTGCATGTGTGCTAAGGTGCAGAGAATCAGAGCAGGTGGTCAGTCCAGTTCAAGTGTTCAGCAGTCTGATGGCTTGTAGATAGAAACTGTCTCTGAGCCTGTTGGTATTAGACCTCATGCTCCGATACTGTCTGCCCGATGGTAAGAGAGTGAACAGCTCGTGGCTGGGGTGTGTGGGGTCCTTAATGATGCTGCGGGCCTTCCTCAGGCATGGTTTGGAATAGATGTCCTGGATGGGTGGAAGCACGGTCCCAGTGATGTACTCGTACATCTTATGTCCTGCTATGTCTCTTAACCTTGACTGGGAATAGAGAATTCAGTTCAACAGCAGTTTGGGATGGCTCATACAGGGACACTGCGATGACAAACCACAAACTGACTTCATTAGTGGAGAAACACGTATATAGTGTTGACTTGCTTGCCTTGTGCCTGACACACACCCGCATCCCAGACACACACACATCACCCCCCCCCCCCCCACTCCACACACACACACACACACACACACACACACACACACACACACACACACACACACACACACACACACACACACACACACACACACACACACACACACACACACACACACACACACACACACACACACACACACACCCTGCCATGCCATGCCCCCTATTGTCGATGTGTTCAGGTGTGTGGGTGCTGATAAGGGGTGGAGGTGCCCCATGGTTCAGTGAGGTGGGTGTCCATGGGGGTTGGCTGGGGAGAGCTCTGCCCTTGGCCCTGTGCTGGCATTTCCAAGGTGGGGAGGCAGCATGGAGGAGGGTAGGCAGACGTGGCTTATCATCCCAGAGACCAAGGCACAGACACTCAGCAGAGCCATGGGGAGTTGGCCTCCCGACCCACTGCACCAGCACTGAGCATCACCACCCTGCTTCACACAGACCTTTCCCCAAACCATGAGCGCTGTCTGGCTGGGGGCCCTGTCAGTGTCACACACTCACAGGAAAACCACAGTCCCACACTCTGAGGTTGAGACGGGCTCCTGAATCAGACCTGCACACCTCTAACCCCAGTCTGAAATGATATCTCTCTTGAAATGCCATAGCACACGACCACATTCAGTGACATTTCAGCTGCTGTGCTACTTCTGATCAGCATCATCCTCTCCTGCTTATGTACAATACATGGCTTCAGACAGGCAGGTACAAAACCTTCATGCACAGACTAAATGTGAGTGTAATGGTGGTTTGATACTGTGACTGTAAGAAGGGCAACATTTTGTCCTTTGATAATCAGACATATTTTGATGCTCACAGGCACCCCATAGCAGAGGTTGATTCATGTATAAAGACTCATGAGTTTACTTTATTTTCTATATGGAGGCTTTTCCGGTAGCAGGCAGATATTCCTATGCCATCCGTGGTGATTATGTGATTGCTTAGGGTACATGCAAACCTGTGATATAGCAGGGGTCAAGCCCCATAAGCTGGGGGGTCTGGGACCATGCTGAGTTCAGTCCCAGCGTGGCAGTGCTCAGACCGCCTTCCCCTGGAAGGCTTGAGCTCTTATTTTTAGGACTTCAATTAGAGAGCTTGGCTGGGATGGTGTGAGTTAACTTTAATGGGCAATTAAGGATTGTGTGCCTTGAAAGCATGCCCTTTTGAGGAGTGGGAGAAAGGCATTCATTACACATGGTTGTAAATGTAGACAGCAGGACACAGTAGTGCTGCTGGTGTAGAGAAGAATAAAACATCTGTAAGTTATTATCAAAAACAGCAGTGATACACTGACCAGCTGGCAAGTGTCTTCACTGACATTTTCAACCTGTACTTGACCCAGTCTTTAATACCTACATGTTTCAAGCAGACCACCATAGTCCCTGTGCCCAAGAACGCCAAGGTAACCTGTCTAAATGACTAACGCCCCGTAACACTCTCATCTGTAGCCATGAAATGCTTTGAAAGGCTGGTCACGGCTCACATCAACATCCCCATCCAAGACACCCTGGGCCCACTCCAATTCACATACTGCCCCAACAGATCCACAGATGACGCAATCTCTATTGCACTCCACACTGCCTTTTCCCAACCTGGACAAGAGGAATACCTATGTGAGTATGCTGTTCATTGACAACAGCTCGGCCAGCCTTCAACACCATAGTGCCCTCCAAGCTCATCACTAAGCTAAGGACCTTGGGACTGAACACCTTCCGCTGGAACTGGATCCTGGACTTCCTGACGGGCCGCCACCAGGTGGTGAGGGTAGGCAACAACACATCCGCCACGCTAACCCTCAACACGGGGGGCCCATCAGGGGTGCGTGCTTAGTCCCCTCCTGTACTCCCTGTTCCCCCTCGACTGTGTGGCCACGCATGACTCCAACACTATCATTAAGTTTGCCAACGACATGACGGTGGTAGGCCTGAACACCAACAATGGTGAGACAGCCTAAAAGGAGGAGGTCAGGAAACCAAGGGCCGACTACAGGGCTGTAGTGGAGCAGGACGAGAGCTTCAAGTTCCTCGGTGTCCACATCACTAAGGGTCGATCATGGTCCACACACACCAACACAGTCATATAGAGGGCCTGCCTCCTCCCCCTCAGGAGGCACGGCATGGGCCATTCAGATCCTCAAAGAGTTCTACAGCTACACCATTGAGAGCATCTTGACTGGCTGCAGCACCGCTTGGTATGGCAATTGCTTGGCATCCGACCGCAAGACGCTACAGAGTGTGGTGCGTACAACACAGTACATCACTGGGGACTAGCTCCCTGCCATCCAGGACCTCTATACCAGGCGGTGTCAGAGGAAGGCCCTAAAAATTGTCAAAGACTCCAGCCACCCAAGTCATAGACTGTTCTCTCTGCTACAGCACAGCAAGCAGTACGGATGCACCAAGTCTGGAACCAGCAGGACTCTGAGCAGCTTCTACCACCAAGCCATAAGACTGATAAATAGTTAGTTAAATAGTTAACCAAATAGCTACCCGCATTGACCCGTTTTGCAACTTTTTACGCTTCTGCTGCTTTTTATTATTTGTCGCTTTATTCCTAGTTGTATCTACCTCAATTACCTCGTACCTCTGCACATCGACTCGGTACTGGTACCCCGTGTATATAGCCAGGTTATCGTTACTCATTGTGTATTTATTATTACTTTTATTATTACATGTTTTACTTTTCTATTATTTCTCTACTTTCTTTCTCACTGCATGGTAGGGAAGCGCCCGTAAGTAAGCATTTCACTGTTAGTCTACACCTGTTGTTTGCGAAGCATCTGACAAACACAACTGGATTTGATTTGATTTCACTGACACTCTAGACAGCAATGGAAAAACAAAAACTTGAAGGTAGTGAATGCAAGGCCAAGGGAGTCACAATAGCTGGAGCTCAACCCAACCACACTACCAGAATACATTTTTGTATTCAAAACTCTGACAGAACTTCATACACTCAGTTCCTTGGGGATAAAAATAGACTGACAAGAGAGAATGATATACGATCTCAGTCATTCATCTAAATTGGACAAATGTCCTTTAATGAAGCCCACATGTCGGAGCTGTGAAAGACCTCCACAACAGGACTGAATGGAGAGGAAGCCAGCGCTGTGTGAAAGAGAGAGAAGTAGGGCGAGAGAGAAGGAGAGGGTGTTGCATCTGCTGCTCATTAACAGAGCGCTAATGAACGCACGTGTGTTCCACCTGGTTCCAGTGAGAGGGGGTTGGAACACACACTAACTAAACCTACCGACGAGGGCTTTCACAACACTTCTTCTGGGCAATAATCAAACTGTCTCAAGATGGAGAGACTGGTGCTGTGGAGTTGGATGAAGATGCCTGCAGAAGCTGATCTGTGGTCATTTTTGCATTTCTCCTCCCACTGGTTAAAGTTAGGATTAGGGGAGGGTAATCTAATCCTAGATCTGTCGACAGATCCTGAGGAACAGCCTCAGATTGGGCGTAGTAAGAGCTTCTGGAGCTTAGCAGTGGGGGACAGGAAGACACGGATGTAAGTAAATAAGATCGACACTATGCTGGGTGGGGTTGGTCTGTAGATGTAGACTACTTCACTACTAGATGATCAGCATCCCACACTAAGTTCCATTTACAAACAGGTCACAGCCCATTTTAGAGCAGCATCTGTCCCCTGCCTCTCAGGTGAGAATAACGTTAGTCCCCCTGGGGGTCTCCAGTCTGTCTTGTTTTGTATCGATACAACACTCTGTAGGCTTACCCTAACATAGGCCACACCTGGGATAATCAACACCACACCAGACTGTCTGGCGTTTCAACCATTAATATGTGAATAGGATTAGAAATAGTGTGTATAGGGTGTTGTGTGGTACTGTATGTCAAATAACTTGTATGTACTGCTCCCTTCATCCCCCCCCCCACCTCCTCCCTCCACCGTCCTCTGCCTCTGTCAACCATGCCCCAACACACCATTTCTCAACCATGTCAAACAATGACAGGCCATGGTAATGACAGCTGAACACATGCTTGCTCTTCATTTTATCGAATTGGCAGCATTACGCTTCGCTCAGAATCTTAAGTGGTTGATAATTTAATATGCAAATGACTCTCTTGTGAGTCTGTATGCATTTGAATGAAAAGCCTGTTTCCAAGGGAGGAGGTTGCAGGTTGTGGGGATGTAGAGGAGAGAGAGTCCGGATAGACAGGAGAGCAGGGTGAACTTGAATCATGATCTAAATGCGACAGAAAGGTGGGGATACAAGATATCATGGGTATTTTTTCAAAGGGACAAACTAGATATACCAAGTTGTCCCAGGGGTTAGCTAGATTTACCTAGGCACTCTAATTTTAACATCTGAACCGTACAGTAGAGAGCATGGTAGTTACTGAGCAGAACATGCAGCTATGTTTAGCTTCTGCTCTTCGAGTCAAACAGGAGCCATGGGGTGGGGTCTGGGGGCATTTGAGAGGGGCCGGTGTCACTGTGAGACCCTGAGAGGGAGCAAACACAAACATCAGCCTGCACAAACATGACAGCACAACCTGCATCATGCATGTACACACACACACACACACACACACACACACACACACACACACACACACACACACACACACACACCACACACACACACACACACACACACACACACCCCCCCCCCCCTTATCAAATGTACACACACATATACAAATCCTCTATCTACAGTCCTTGGCAAAACATTTGCTTGTACATCCATTCTGTTGTAGACGTGTGATGGGAGTAAGGTGAGTGTGTTATTGGGGGGGTGGGGGGGTGGATTGCAGGCGGTGTTAAGTCAAGCAGGAACTCTCAATGTTGCTAATTTATTTACAAATTTAATTAGATGGATAGAGCCCTCACAGATATAAGAAAGAGAGGAGAGATGTTGCCTGCGTTACAGCACTTTAATTATGGTACCAGGCTCCAGATCCCTGTGCGCTGCTGTCTGGGGAACCAGTTAATTAAAATCCTCATTATTTTACTTTTAATTAGTTCCCCCCTCTTTTGTTTCCTTTCACCATATGGCCGTGTTCCGTGGTCAAATTAACGTAATTGAGCTAATAAAGCCGATCAGTTTAATTATTCAAAGCATTCTGATTGGCCAGGGAACTTTTCTCTTCTCTCTCTCTTTTTCTTTCTCCCTCTGTTTCTCCTCTCTTCCTATCCCTCTGACATTCCTCTGTGAGGCTCATAGTTGTAAAGTCGTTTTCTTTGTCTTAAGCCTGTTCTCTACCCAGCTTGTTCAAGACAGTGAGTTATTGCTGAGGAAATGATTGTCTTCGAAAATATTTTTCTGTTGAATTCATGCCTCATTCAGGAACATAATACCTTTATAGGCCTAATAATAATGATTTCTGCAGAAGTCAACATCTTTCCAGGGGACACTAAGTGCAATGCACATTCTCTTGATGTTGAGATACTTATCACTAGTTATCTAGTGTTGAAGGAGGAACGCATAAATAGTTTTAGCAGACAGGACAGTTTTATGGTCGCAAGAAGGATTCTTAGCATAGTTACAATTCCTTAGGCGACAGTATCAAATAGATAGACGTAAATGTAAAAAAAAAAGTAAAAGATGTATTTTACTGGAAACCTGTTACCGTTAATATTATGTACATGTAACTGCCAAAATAAAGGAAACACCAACATAGTGTGTCATAATAGGGCGTTCGGCCACCATGACCAAGAACAGCTTCAAAGCACCTTGCAATAGATTGTCTGGAACTCTATTGGAGGGATGTGACACCATTATTCCATGAAAAATTCTATAATTTAGAGTTTTGTTGATGGTGGTGGAAAACACAGTCTCAGGCACCGCTCCAGAATCTCCCATAAGTGTTCAATTGGGTTGAGATCTGGTGACTGAGACGGCCATGTCATATGGCCCTCAAACTCAACTCTGGATCTCGAAGCCAGTTCCAGTGCTTTTTTTCCATTGTTCCCCTCTAATCAGGAACTGATTTAGACCTGGGACACCAGGTGGGTGCAATACATTATCAGGTAGAACAGAAAACCAGCAGGTTCCGGACCTTACAGGGTAAGAGTTGAATAACCCTGGAACATCGTTTACATCGTTTTCATGCTCATCAAACCATTCAGTAACCATTCGTGCCCTGTGGATGGGGGCATTGTCATCCTATGGGGGCATAGCCATGGTAACCAAAATAATGGCCTGCCCAGCATTTTTACACATGACCCTAAGCATGATGGGATGATAATTGCTTAATTAACTCAGGAACCACACTTGTGTGAAAGCACCTGCATTCAATATACTTTGTATCCCTCATTTACTCAAGTGTTTCCATTATTTTGGCAGTTACCTGTATGTTTGTGTAGGCGAACACATAGACATAACCTCAGCTCGCATGCCTGTCTATCAACACAGACCCCCTTTCAGCACAGTCTCTGGCTCTGTTCCTGACAGTGACCACATGCACATACCTCTCTAACATACTGTACACCCACTGGAACAGATCTAACATCACACTGCTTGAGCCCAGAGGATTTCAGTGAAGGGCTGTCTGTCTCTCTTAATTCCAGTTTATTGTCAGATTGCTCCAAACCCTCTCGTTGGCTTCTCAAAAGATCACGAGACAGAGATGATCTTCCTGCAAGTCCTGCTGGCACAGAGACAGTGGATCATCATCATAACACAGAGACACAGAGACTCCATCTTGGATCTGTATCAGAGTGGCTGGGCTGAAGAACACCACTCAGACCCTCTCTTCCTCTAAAAAAAAATATACTGTCTCATTTCTGTCTCTTCACACAACGCGAAGCGTAGAAGCTATGGCAATTACACTCATTTGCATGTGTTAATATGATTAATTAGTGAGTATAAACACTTTCTTATGACAGAAACTACATACTGAGCCATACACCTGCAAAGTCTCTACTAAAAGACAACGCCTCATGGCAGAGGCTTTTTATGAGACCTGCTAATTGGCATCTGAAAATGCTGGGCTAATTAGAGATATGCAGATGAGGCCTGATTGGTTTGAATGCGAAGTGTAACTTGTGGTGCGGTGGGATTCAGATTGTGCAGAGGTTTTATTTTCTCACTATATAGATATGAAGATAATTGTAATTGTGATAATTTGCATACGTTAATGAATTTGCGTGATGCTTTTCAATCAAACGTGGAATAAATAATTGATGCAGGATCAGCACCTACCATGACAAGTGGGACTTCTGAAATAGCTAAGCACATTAAGGTGTAATTTTTATGGCTGCCACGCTCCTAGCAAAGGTGTGAAAGTACAGAGCTCATTTAAAGCACAGCAGATGCTATCGACTGCTTCACTGTAGCTTGGGTTTTCTTAAAGCCTTAAAGGAAAACTCCACCCAAAAACTCACTTTTGGTATTTGTTTCATTAGTCCATTGTTGACATAGTGCCAACATGTTATGCTTGTCAGCGCTAAAGTTTTCAAGATATGTAACTTTCAAAATACAGAAATCATCCCAAAACGCAGCATCACATGATGCTAAATGCATCAAATTTGGATGATTTCTGTATTTTGAAAGTTACACATCTTGAAAACTTGACAAGCAAAACACTTTGGGACTATGTCAACAATGAACTAATGAAACAAATACCAAAATATCGTTTTGGGGTGGAACTTTCCTTTAATTCCTCAAGTCTACAAACCTATGTCTGACTATATATGCAACATGTAAAACTGGACATGAATATGTACATTACAAGGAAGTTCAAGCAACTTAACCAATGCAGAGCCTAACAGAGAACAAAGACCAGCAAAGGGTGATTGGAAAAGCTTTGGCTTGTGTCTTTTAATTGCAAAATGGTAAACAGTAAAAGTATCAGATTGTTGTCATGTTTTTTTTCTACATGCTGGCTGGATGCAAAGGAGCCCCTCCCTTTAATTAGGCTGGCTCCCAGATTAGTCTTTATTAAAGTCAGCCACGGGATATGGCCAAAGTTCAGCCTCCCAGGAGCTGCAGCAGGCAGCAAGCACAGCAGCACAGACACACCACTCATGTTTAATTGCTTCTGTAAACGGTCTAATTCCATTCCTCAGGGTAATCAGGCATGTTTTCACCATACAGGGCTGGAGGGAGCAATGCAGGAACAGTCAGGGAGGAAATGTAACACCAACCAGGTGGTAGCCTACCATATAATACCATGAGACTCATGTCATGTAACCAACCAACTGCACATAGACTTCAATTACTTCAGTTCACCTCGTTACAGTAAAATGTTTTAATAGCATTTTTTTCTCCATTTGATAATTTCACATATTGAACAGGCATCCAAAATTAAATTGAATGCAACATTTATTAAGGAAATAGAACTCTACTGGGAAACACACAATAACATTATAAAAAAAAGAATGTACATTTATCTTCTTCCTTCACTTCAGCCAGATTCATATGATGGTCTAAACATCACTGAGTAACAGATGACAGGCCATTGAGAGGGATTGTGAGTTCATCATCTAAGTGATGGGATATCCCTGACAATAACAACAAAAGCAATGCCACTGTTAGTGATAGCGTTTTAGTTATGTCCATGAGAAAGCTTATTTTTGTCTACTTTAATCTTACTATAGATCCTAGACAGGGTCCAGACTATTACCTTACTCATTGCAAGATTTGTCCAAAAGCACCAAAGTTCTGGATATGCACACAGTTGGGTGTCCTTTACTTACAACACGTAGCCTCAGTCCTGAAATAGTTCATGTGGTCCATATTGTCTTTGAAGAACAGACCAGCACTGCACCACACACGACTCACCATCACTGTGTATCTGTACACTCTCTCAAGCATGGATATACACAACACATCTGAAATAGATACTGCAAGCAAAAAGAAACTCCTGGTCAAAGAGACAGGGTGGTGGTTGGTGATCGGGAGCAGGGTGAGCAGGGATGGACGGTCCTCTGGAGACGAGGGAAGCATGAAGGGAAGGATGAAGGCACACCGCAACGCTCTAAGCACTCAGCACACCTACAGACAAGAGCAGGGGGGGGGGGGGAATAGAACGTTAGTGACTAGACATACAGCATGTCTGTAGGTCTCCTATCATGATGGTAGTGTGTGTGAAATACGTATGAAAGTGTGAAAGGCCTCATGGTCCTGGTCCCTCTTTCACCTTCTGGTCAGGCAACACAGGGTTGCTCTGCAGTGGGGGCAGGTGGCTGCTGAGCAGTGCACCCCCTGGCCGGTCGTGCTCACAGAAGATGGTGCCGTTGACATAGTGGAAGCGGTCGCCTGGCACCAGTCTGTTTCTACAGGTGGCACATGTGAAACACTAGGGACAAAAGACAGACACAGGAGTTAGAATCCTCATCCCAAATGTGCCACTCAAGTCCAGGCCTAATCTCTTGTGAACAGACTACGCAAGATTTTAGTTCTGGGTTAACCAAGGTTAGTCCAGGCCTAACTAGCGTCATAAGCAAACGCTAAACTCTAACATCAGGTACAAGGTAACTTTAGGTCAGTGTATAGCACTTATTTCCATGGGTTTCACACAAACAACTGTTACACATTCACTGATGACGACATAACTAACAACAGTGAGACCTTAACTGCCAGGGGGTCTTACCTTGAGATGATACACATTGCCCTGTGCCCTCATCACCATCTCATTAGCTGGGATGGACTGGCCACAGGTGCTGCATGCCCCACTGTGCCCGAACAACCTGCAGACCCAAAGCAGAGCCAGATCAGTCTCAGTGCCCTAGCCTGGGAGATAAAGTCTACATCCTCCCCTTCCTGTTATGTCCCCAGAGCCAGATCAGTCTCAGTGCCCTAGCCTGGGAGATAAAGTCTACATCCTCCCCTTCCTGTTATGTCCCCAGAGCCAGATCAGTCTCAGTGCTCTAGCCAGGGAGATAAAGTCTACATCCTCCCCTTCCTGTTATTTCCTCTCCCCAGAGCCAGATCAGTCTCAGTGCTCTAGCCTGGGAGATAAAGTCTACATCCTCCCCTTCCTGTTATGTCCTCTCCCCAGAGCCCAATTAGGATCTCACCTGATATAGTCGCTCCTACACAGGATCATGCCTCCTTTACTGTAGCAGGTGGTGCCAATGTCGCCCAGGTGTGCATGGCAGCAGGAGCAATTGAGGCAGCGTGTGTGCCAGTAGCGCTCCATGGAGAAGAGCAGGAAGCGGTCAGCGATCTTTCCCCCGCATCCAGCACAAGACCTGGGGGGTGATGCCACACCACCTCCCACCTGACTGTTCACCATGCTGGGCCCTCAGGAGCTCCTGTTAAATAAAAACTATGTTGACACTTCAGCTACATGGGAAAGGTACTGTAGCATGCTGTTACAATGACCTCATTGACAACGTCTCCCTCATCCACTATAGTTTTGATTTTGTCTATGGTTTTGTTAACAACTTCATTACACTGTTCATCAGCAGTTGTCTAAGACAGTTGAAGTGTTCAAAAACAAACAGCCACACAACAACCAATATGATGCATAGCCTAATGCCTCACTCACTCTATCAAAAACTGACCTGACAGCAGTGAGCCCCAAAACAACTACTACTGGAAGGGGTCAGGTTATCCAGAAGTCCTAACAGGTGACCACTAAAGCAAGCATGCATGGGCAACATAAAGAATTTTAACTAAGTACAGTGTTTGGTCAACATGCTCATGTCTCACTACTGTACACCTTCATACAAAGGAATTCCCCACACCCTTACTTTCTGTATGTTCGATAGTTCAAGAACATGTAGGAATCTCTTACAGGACAAGCCAGGTAAGCTGTAAATGTAGGTTTTAATGATGATGCCCATATTAGTTGTTGGGGGCAGTTTTTTTTATTCCAAATACCAAGCAATACCAAGGTATACCTAGAACGTGTTAATTTGCCTCCATCACAACTCCCCAGAAACATTGGAGGTCCACAAATAATCTGTTCACTGATTGAACAAAATAGGCTAAATTATTCTAAAAACAATAATAGAACATTTATAACACGTTTTATGACAATCCACGAAAATAACACCCATTTAACCTGTAATTTGAAAGGTATCACAATGAAAAAATACTTCAGTGTGATAATGTAGTCTAAGCATCCAGGTTTCTGCAAAGAAAATTCACGTTTAGTTTATTCAAATTGGATGAAATATTTGGGGAAAACAACTGTGATTTATATTCCACAAGACAAGGGAGCTTTATATATTCATACAGAACACTTTCCTATGTGTATAGTCCTGGTTCCGAATAGTATAATTTTTTATATAGGAAATCATACAGTGAAACACAGAAGAGTGCGAATGATGCCCTTGCATGAAAACAGAATAGCAGTCTTAAAACAGGAGGCTCTTGGTTGAACTTCGAACCAGCATGCAACAAAGAATCAAGATGCGGTAAAGATAGCCTGTATATAATACAAATGCATATGAACATTACGGTTAGCTCTGTTTTGGTCATGAAAAATAGGCTAATTTGCACACCACAGCGAACAGAGAGATGCTCACCTTGATGTGCGTTCCAGATAATTCCCGACGTGAAGAAGTTCAGTTGTAAAAAACAATAATAATACAAATAAATCCAATGGATGACAGCGGATAGTCTTTCAACAATAGCTAATCCAGACTGTGACAATCTAACGCTTCTCTGATATCCATATCAAACAAATAAAGCGAAACATTTGCGAAACTGGTTATTTAAAACGAATTGAAGCAATGTCAAAAAGGAAAAAGCGCACGTTGTCAAAGATGCAATTTGATACAATGGAACTAAATTCGTTTTAAAGAGATGGCATAAACCATATTTTTTTTCATCAATTAGATTTATTATCCGACTCTCAACTATACTAGCGTCTTTGACAGCTACACTATTTACTGAATTGCACAAGCGGGTAGGCTATTTAATTCGCTTTATGGTGACGTTTTGAACATGCAGTGTGCGCAGCCAGTCAACTGTCAGGGGTGGGGTTACTGTCAAAATGATGTATGTGTTTGTAGCTGCCCAATGTACATTCATATTCTCATTAGATTGAACTAAACTATAACTGTTTTCAAATATGACAATCCTTTCCACAATTCATATGTGCAATTTAAACACACACGCTGTCATGAACCACTTCCACTTCCATGCATGATGTAGTCTATTCAGAATCCTACAAATTAGATATTCAATAGACATTTACATTTTTGTTAAGAAAAGTTAGGGGAGGATGTGGCAATACATTTATTTGAATATAGGCTAATATTGTTTAGGCTAAATTATGTATACCATATTTCTCTTAATAAATGAAGAATTGGGGGTAAACAATAATGCCTGGAAAATATATATTTTTCCAAATAAGACTGAATCTTAGTATTATAAGAGTTGTTAAATTGAGCTGGAGCCAGGCTCCTGCACATTGGGTCTAAGGGAAAGCCCTAGTCGTAACCCTAACCCTAGCTTCATGTCCACACCCCGGCTCAACCCTAACCCTAGCCATAACCCTAACCGTGACCATAAACATAACGTGGGGGCAGTGGTACAGCTGTTACAGTTAACTTTTGCTTCGAGTTCAATTCAGAATCAAAATGTGCATTTATGAATTTAAGTATATTTCTGCACTGCTTCCTAAGTGCCAGTAGAGGACAGTGTTCTCTTGTGCTGTAGGCCTACTGTCTCCTCATCACTGGACACTGAACAGCTAGAACTTCAGTGTACTGGAAAACAGTGGTCTGCAGAAAACGTCCACCCAGTGTAGGTTTTCCTTTAAATATATATATATGTATATATACATACAGTGGGGGGAAAAAGTATTTGATCCCCTGCTGATTTTGTACATTTGCCCACTTACAAAGAAATTATCAGTCTATAATTTTAATGGTAGGTTTATAGGAACAGTGAGAGACAGAATAACAACAAAAAAATCCAGAAAAACGCATGTCAAAAATTTTATAAAATGATTTCCATTTTAATGAGGGAAATAAGTATTTGACCCCTCATGACTTAGTACTTGGTGGCAAAACCCTTGTTGGCAATCACAGAGGTCAGACGTTTCTTGTAGTTGGCCACCAGGTTTGCACACATCTCTGGAGGGATTTTGTCCCACTCCTCTTTGCAGATCTTCTCCAAGTCATTAAGGTTTCGAGGCTGACGTTTGGCAACTCGAACCTTCAGCTCCCTCCACAGATTTTCTATGGGATTAAGGTCTGGAGACTGGCTAGGCCACTCCAGGACCTTAATGTGCTTCTTCTTGAGCCACTCCTTTGTTGCCTTGGCCGTGTGTTTTGGGTCATTGTTATGCTGGAATACCCATCCACGACCCATTTTCAATGCCCTGGCTGAGGGAAGGAGGTTCTCACCCAAGATTTGACAGTACATGGCCCCGTCAAATGATGCGGTGAAGTTGTCCTGTCACCTTAGCAGAAAAACACCCCCAAAGCATAATGTTTCCACCTCCATGTTTGACGGTGGAGATGGTGTTCTTGGGGTCATAGGCAGCATTCCTCCTCCTCCAAACACGGCGAGTTGAGTTGATGCCAAAGAGCTCCATTTTGGTCTCATCTGACCACAACACTTCTACCAGTTGTCCTCTGAATCATTCAGATGTTCATTGGCAAACTTCAGACGGGCATGTATATGTATTCTTGAGCAGGGGGACCTTGCGGGCGCTGCAGGATTTCAGTCCTTCACGGCGTAGTGTGTTACCAATTGTATTCTTGGTGACTATGGTCCCAGCTGCCTTGAGATCATTGACAAGATCCTCCCGTGTAGTTCTGGGCTGATTCCTCACCGTTCTCATGATCATTGCAACCCCACGAGGTGAGATCTTGCCTGGAGCCCCAGGCCGAGGGATATTGACAGTTCTTTTGTGTTTCTTCCATTTGCGAATAATCGCACCAACTGTTGTCACCTTCTCACCAAGCTGCTTGGCGATGGTCTTGTAGCCCATTCCAGCCTTGTGTAAGTCTACAATCTTGTCCCTGACATCATTGGAGAGCTCTTTGGTCTTGGCCATGGTGGAGAGTTTGGAATCTGATTGATTGATTGCTTCTGTGGACATGTGTCTTTTTTACAGGTAACAAGCTGCGGTTAGGAGCACTCCCTTTAAGAGTGTGCTCCTAATCTCAGCTCATTACCTGTATAAAAGACACCTGGGAGCCAGAAATCTTTCTGATTGAGAGGGGGTCAAATACTTATTTCCCTCATTAAAATGCAAATCAATTTATAACATTTTTGACATGCGTTTTTCTGGATATTTTTGTTGTTGTTCTGTCTCTCACTGTTCAAATAAACCTACCATTAAAATTATAGACTGATCCTTTCTTTATCAGTGGGCAAACATACAAAATCAACAGGGGATCAAATACTTTTTCCCTCACTGTGTGTATATATATATATATATATATAGTACCAGTCAAAAGTTTGGACCCGCCTACTCATTCTAGGGGTTTTCTTTATTTTTACTATTTTCTACAGTAATAGTGAAGACTTCAAAACTATGAAATAACACATATGGAATCATGTAGTAACCAAAAAAGTGTTAAACAAATCAAAATATATTTTAGATTTTAGATTCTTCAAAGTAGCCACCCCTTGACTTGATGACAGCTTTGCACACTCTTGGCATTCTCTCAAGGAGCTTCACCTGGAATGCTTTTACAATATTCTTGAAGTAGTTCCCACATATGCTGAGCACTTGTTAGCTGCTTTTCTTTCACTCTGCGGTCCAACTCATCCCAAACCATCTCAATTGGGTTGAGGTCGGGTGATTGTGGAGGCCAGATCATCTGATGCAGCACTCCATCACTCTCCTTCTTGGTCAAATAGCCCTTACACAGCTTGGAGGTGTGTTGGGCCATTGTCCTGTTGAAAACAAATTATAGTCCCACTAAGCGCAAATCAGATGGGATGGCGTATCGCTGCAGAATGCTGTTGTAGCAATGCTGGTTGTGTGCCTTGAATTCTAAATAAATCACTGACAGTGTCACCAGCAAAGCACCATTACATCTCCTCCTCCATGCTTCACGGTGAGAACCATACATGCAGAGATCATCCGTTCACCTACTCTGCGTCTCACAAAGACACTGCGGTTGAAACCAAAAATGTCAGACCAAAGGACAAATTTCCACTGGTCTAATGTCCATTGCTCATGTTTCTTACCCCAAGCAAGTCTCTTCTTCTTCTTGGTGTCATTTAGACTTGGTTTCTTTGCAGCAATTCGACCGTGAAGGCCTGATTCACGCAGTCTCCTCTGAACAGTTGATCTTGAGATGTGTCTGTAAATGGTCCTCTGTGAAGCATTTATTTCTGCCGCAATTTCTGAGGCTGGTAACTATTGGTCTTCCTTTCCTGTGGCGGTTCTCATAAGAGCCAGTTTCATCATAGCGCTTGATGATTTTTGCGACTGCACTTGAAGAAACTTTCAAAGTTCTTGACATTTTACAGATTGACTGACCTTCATGTCTTAAAGTAATGATGGACTGTCATTTCTTTTTGCTATTTGAGCTGTTCTTGCAATAATATGGACTTGGTCTTTTACCAAATAGGGCTATCTTCTGTATACCACCCTACCTTGTCACAACACAACTGATTGGCTCAAACACATTAAGGAAAGAAATTACACAAATTAACTTTTAACAAGGCACACCTGTCAATTGAAATGCATTCCAGGTGGTTACCTCGTGAAGCTGGTTGAGAGAATGCCAAGTGTGTGCAAAGCTGTCATCAAGGCAAAGGCTGGCTACTTTGAAGAATCTTAAATATAAAATATATTTTGATTTGTTTAACACTTTTTTGGTTACTACATGATTCCAAATGTGCTATATTATAGTTTTGATGTCTTCACTCTTATTTTACAATGTAGAAAATAGTAAAAATAAAGAAAAACCCTTGAATGAGTAGACGTGTCCAAACTTTTCACTGGTATGGCGTCTGAAATTATTAAATGTTTTTATTTTTTACAAAGGATGGCTCAAAGTAAGTTTATTTACATGTGTACATATACACCACACAAATTGTATGTGTTTTAGAAGTTAACCTTTCACTAAAATTGTATCTAATGGTCGCATGGTAATTGCTAACCGCTAATGTTAGCTAGCTCAGCGCTAGGTGCTATCTAGCCCACCATTTCGGCCTACTAGCTTGCATATGTTGTTGTTAGCTAGCTGTTCATGGGTTTTTGTTACATGCAATACACAGGCATCTTCTATAATTTGGTTGTACAATTAGCACTGTATAAATAGTGTGAATGAGATGTACTGTTGTTGCCCATACAATGCATGGGTGTCATAGCTACATACACATCTAGTGAGACAAGGCCGTGTTTACACCAGTGGAGGCTCCTCAGAGGAAGAAGGGGACAACCATCCTCCTCAGTGAATTTCATAAAAATTAAAATAGTGAAACATTTAAAAAGTTATCCTTTTTAGATAAAACTATACAATATATATTCACGTCACCAAATAATTGATTAAAACACATTGTTTTGCAAAGAAGGTCTACATTAGCCTCAACAGCACTCTGTAGGGTAGCACCATGGTGTAGCCGGAGGACCTCTAGCTTCCGTCCTCCTCTGTGTACATTTACTTTATTACAAAACCTAGGAGGCTCATGGATCTCACCCCCTTCCATAGACTTACACAGTAATTAGGAATTTTGACAACTTCTGGAGGAAATCCTCCAAACTATCAGAGCTCTTGCACCATGAACTGACATGTTGTCCATCCAATCAAATGATCAGAGAATGAGTCTAGTACAGAAATCATAAGCTACAGCTAGCTAGCACTGCAATGCATAAAATGTGGTGAGTAGGTGATTCAAAGAGAAAAACAATAGTTGAACAGTTTTGAACAAATTAATTTCTTCAAAAATGGAAGAGGAGCAAGAGAGAGAGGTAGATATATTTCATTCGTTTTTTGACTTTCACTTACTTAGTTAGAAATTGCAGCTAGCTAGTTTAGCCTACTCAAACACGTGGCTCAAACAGAGGGATGCTATGTTGGCTAGCTGACTATGACTGTCCAACACCGGAGCTCTTCCAAGTCAAGGTAAGCTTTTGGTTTTACTAATTTATTGCTAATATGGTGACAACAATGTAGTCTGAGTGTAGAGGTTATAAATTGAAGGTTTGGCTTGGAAACGTTTTTTGCCTGGTCACAGGCAGCTGATGTGTTGTGCATTGAAGTCCACAAGCAAAGGGGAAAAAGTGAGAGGAGAAGAGCATGTAGATACGAGAAGGAATACAATGAGCTGTTTGTAAGTAGTTATGAAAGTGAACTTTTTTCATGTGATCAGGGGTGTATTCATTCCACCGATTCTGTTGCAAAACGTTTCTTAAATGGAAGCAAACGGAACGAAACGGGGATAAACATACCTGAATTTGTCCAATAGCAACTCTCATTTGCAACTGTGTGCAAGGTGGTATTGAATGTGTCACTGTCTGTCACAAATCTTTCTCTAGACCTGTGTGCACCTACATTGTAAACTTTAATTCATAGGCTAGGTTGTAGCAAAAGAAAACATTTGAGTATCATGTAGTAGCCTAAACCTATCGGTGCTACATTGAACTGGGTGAATGGAATATAAAAGACAGTATGCTGTAATAGAAATAAGGCCACGCTCATAAAAAAAAAAATCGTCCTCCCTCATCTTAAACGCACCGACCGCCACTGGTTTATACAGGAGACAAAGAGTGAAACTCTCAGATGCCCTTTTTACATACAATAGCAATGTCCTGCACCAGTGTCCTGGCCACCAAAACAACATACATTTAACCTTGTGCTTATATCCATTGCAGGTTCTTGTGCCAGATGAGTAGAATGAAAGCAGATGTTGAATTCCACCCACCTGGTCTAAAGTGGCTGCTATATCGCCCGCAGTTCCATTAATCACCAATTGCTGTACTTTATTGAAACACTAATTGCCTCTGTATCAGAACTGCCAAGACTGTTTTACTGAAAATAGCAGTAATCATGAGCTAGGTACACATTTTGGTTTCCTACTCTAGTCCATATGCCTGTAACTCTGTGCACTGCCAGTACCACATGCATAACTTGTGGCATATCTCGTTGATTATAATGACATTTGGGTAGATGTTTGTGATACATCCAGTGTACGGAGCCAAAGGCATGTCGAGCCAATTTCAACCAGGTGGATGGAATTCAACTAGTGTTTTCACAATAGTCCAATAATACCAATAATCTCAGTAATTTCACAAGATATCAAACATTGTTTGGGGGATCTACCATCAAGGTCAGAGTGATATATGTCAAAGGTTGGAATTCACCTTTTACATCTCTCAATCTGGGGTTGCTGGGGCTTTAAAGTAATGTTCAGTCTTGAATTGTATGAATATGCATGACTTGATGCATTTGTTTACTGTGTTCTATTGTTTTGCACAGTTGAGAGTGCTTACAGAGGATGAGAGAGACATTGGAGAGAAGTTGATGTGGACCTGATGAGCGGTGAGGAGGATAGCCTGCAAAACAGCAAATGAGTGTGGTTCGTCAAGCCACCTTATTTCTGGAGTGAGGTGTACTGCCCTTTGTCAAAAACTACAGTGGTTAGAGAGGGAACAAAGATACTTGGCGAGCCACACCACACGGATCATGTCTGGTGCCATCTGATGCTTACCTGTTTCCATCTGGTGCCATCTGGTGCTTACCTGTTTCCATCTGGTGCCATCTGGTGCTTACCTGTTTCCATCTGGTGCCATCTAGTGCTTACCTGTTTCCATCTGGTGCCATCTGGTGCTTACCTGTTTCCATCTGGTGCCATCTGGTGCTTACCTGTTTCCATCTGGTGCTTACCTGTTTCCATCTGGTGCCTACCTGTTTCCATCTGGTGCCTACCTGTTTCCATCTGGTGCCATCTGGTGCTTACGTGTCCCAGGTGGAGCTTATGGGGTGTACTTTAGTTTCAGGCCCTGCTTAGCCTAAATGCAGATACTATTACCCGCTTTCTCCTGCTCTACTGAAATGAATTATCATCCTTCAAGAAGTGATTAAGTGGATTTGTGCTTAAGTGGAACTACAACATGTTTAGTGATAGTATAGTGATGTCGTGAGGTGCTGGTTAAACCTTGACAGTGGTGCTCAAATGTTATTTCTGAAAAGGTGTAGGAACCCTGATGTGTGATAATAATAAAATATTATTTAATAATGTATTCATTCATTCATAATTCACTGTGATAAATTCATTCAATAATGAATTGTGTTTTAATATACCAGTGACAACCACAAAGGCAAGCTATCAATGACTAACATTCAGTGGGGGCGAATAAGCATGCGCAGCCTTGAACAAGGGCACGGTCATTTACTGACATTTATGGCAGAGATGTTGTGGGACATGGACTGAGATGTAATGCAACTGATGTCAA
Source organism: Salmo salar (assembly GCF_965601325.2). Classification (NCBI taxonomy): domain Eukaryota; kingdom Metazoa; phylum Chordata; class Actinopteri; order Salmoniformes; family Salmonidae; genus Salmo; species Salmo salar. The sequence goes on along the minus strand of NC_138310.1, from coordinate 18,128,245 downwards.
ACGTACACTGGAATTTCAAGATGTGTCCTGGTCCATGGGTGGACGTGTGTGGTCATTTCAGGGGATTTACTGAACCGTTTCCGGACATATACACGTCCGTGCATGTCCGTGCACAAAAGCGTTCTGTTATTGGAGATATACGGGACGTGTGCAGGGCCGTACAAGGCTGGACACTTGCCACAAATTTCCAGAAACGGTATGTTTTCAGACTTGTGCACCGGAATGTTCGAGATGTAAATGTGTCTTTGCATGCAGCGATGTATAGACATCCTTTACAGTTATACAGTATGGCTGGACAAGTTATACATTGTGTTTTAAACACCAAACACTGGTCCCAGGCTGCAGTACTGAACTGCTGGAACAGCTACATTTTGATTAAAACTGACTCATGTTAAGAGAGTGAAACTCCTCTCAGAGAAAATGCTTTGCTCAGAAAAAGGTGCTTATACGACAGTTGTCTTCTGCAGAGGATGCTATGGTTGTTTTGGGGAGTGTCTTCTGCTCTAGTAAACCTTCCCCCCAGGCCCCCACCGCCACTTCCCAGAGGCCCTGTTGATTTCCGACATATTTCCTTTTCCTATGTCACAGCCATGCTGAAACTCACATTTCACTGTGAGGCTGGACAACACCTTCCAGTCGGGTGCCCAGGCCAATGTAAACTCCACCGCAGCAGGAGGCTACAGCCAAAACAATCACTTTCACAGGGGAGAGAACTGCATACACTCACCGCCTTCATGAGTAACGCTCCTTTCACCGGATGCTCTGCTTTCATATGTTTCAGTGTAAGTCAACTACAGTACATCACAAAGCTTTTGTTTAATGTGGACTGGACCCGAAGTTGTTCTTTCACACAACCTCCTATAACCTCCTCCCCAGTCCTCATATTGCCATGGCTTTCACTGAAATACAAGAGCACCACTTTGACAGCCGTTTTGTCAAACGTTGTCCTGGGACACATGCTTTAGTGTACAATAAGTCTGAGGATGATAGTCTTTCCCTAAATTTACAACATCAAATAGCCCTACTATACAAACACTACAGACCATAGTCTTTGGGGAAACGTGGTACAGTCAGATGGGATACAGCCAATAGGAGTTATGCCTTTAGTGACGACAATGGCAGATAGTACTGCCGTCTCTATGGTGATGATAGAATGCCATGTGTGCTCTGTCGATTTTTGTCTGTCATTGGACCAGTGAACAAAATGTAAGGAGGTTGCATAGGCCTATAAAAAACGAATTGTAGCCCTATTCCCAGCCTTATCTCTAACCTAAGGCCTGCCCTAGCCTTTTGGGGGAAATTTGACACATTTTGCCACAGGGTGGAGAAATATTTGCAGTTTTGAAGCAAATTTCTTGCAATTCTACACATTTTGCCATGACTTATGCCATGTTAAAGGAAAATTCCACCCAAATCTATCTTTTGGTATTTTTTGGATTATCATATAGTCCCAAAATGTTTTGCATGTCAGCAATCAAGCTTTCAAGATATATACATTTCAATATACAGAAATACAGTCAGTATGATGCATTTTGCATCATATGAAGCAAAAGCAGCATCATATGATGCAAAATTCATCATACCGGCTGTATTTCTGTATTTTGACTAATAGAACCCATGGGGGCCCCCTAGAGGTCAGGGAACCTGAGCACGTGCCCTGTGTGCCCAGTCGGTAATTCGTTTAGATAGCTGGCTAGACTAATTTACCAATCTGAAAAATGTTAGCTGACATGGGCTAATTGACTGACTGTCAATGAATGACATAACAAAAGAAAAATTGATGATGCACAACCAAATTTGGAATGTGCACCTTGTATATGATACTGTTTTAACTCTCAACAGTAAGTTGAGACCCCAACTGAATTCCTAAAAACTTGGTCGGGGACACTCTAGCAAACTGCGGGGCCCTAAGTGGTCACTTTAGTGGCTAGGGTCGGCCCTGCTCCAACTTTGTAGTGTATGCTTGATGTGTCCAAACCTACATTTCTAAGCTGATTACATTGAGGATGTGGATAGGTGACACATTGAGATGTACTAAATACATTAAACAGTAGGCCCATGCTGTGATAACCTCAGAGTCACCATTTAGAAAACTAGCACACTAAGCCAGACAGACAGGTCTGTAAAGAGAGGTGGGATAGACAGAGGAGGTCAGGGTGGGATAGATAGACAGGGGGAGACATAGGAGATGGGGAGGAGGACAGGGTGTGGAATTTGGGAGGCTGCTGTGATGTTTGTGATCCAGAGACCAGCCTGTACATTATGTTGAAGGATATGAGGGAACATAAACCTGGCTAGAGCACTGGCCGCGGCCTCACTGGAGACCCAACTTGCCTCTTCTCCCTGGCCCTAACGCCAGAACAACAGGCTGGCTTTCAGCACTGCACCCCTCTTTGGAGTTATGTACTCCTAGCCCTAAAGTACTTCATAAAGGTAAGTGCCAGACTTACAGTGCATTCGGAAAGTATTCAGACCTCCAACATGTTTATCAATCTACACACAATACCCCATAATGACCAAAAAACTGGTTTTTAGAAATGTTTTCAAAAACATAAATACCTTATTAACATAAGTATTCAGACCCTTTGCTATGAGACTCGTAATTGAGCTCAGGTGCATCCTGTTTCCATTTATCATCCTTGACATGTTTCTACAACTTGATTGGAGTCCACCTGTGGTCAATTCAATTGATTGGACATGATTTATATAGACAGGTGTGTCTTTCCAAGGTCCCATAGTTGACAGTGCATGTCAGAGCAAAAACCAAGCCATAAGGTTGAAGGAATTGTCCAGAGACAGAATTGTGTCTAGGCACAGATCTAGTGAAGGGTACCAAAAATGGAGCAAAGTACAGAGAGATCTTTGATGAAAACCTGCTCCAGAGCGCTCAGTACCTCAGACTGTTGAGAAGGTTCACCTTCCAACAGAACAACGACCCTAAGCACACAGTTAAGACAACGCAGGAGTGGCTTTGAGACAAGTCTCAATGTCCTTGAGTGGCTAAGCCAGAGCCTGGACTTGAACATCTCTATAGAGACCTGAAAATAGCTGTGAAGCGACACTCCCCATCCAAACTCACAGAGCTTGAGAGGATCTGCAAAGAATGGGAGAAACTCCCTAAATACAGGTGTACCAAGCTTGTAGTGTCATAGCCAAGAAGACCCAAGGATGTAATTGCTGACAAAGGCACCTTAACAAAGTACTGTAAAGTTTTTTAATTGTCATTATGGGGTATTATGGGGTGTAGATTGATGAGGAAAAAAAACAAATGCAATCAATTTTAGAATAAGGCTGTAACATAAGAAAATTCTGGGTCTGAATACTTTCTGAATGCACTGTACCCCCTTCTGTGAGTCTGTACCCCCTCCTTACAGCAGCATCCCAGACCAACCACCCTATGCTGTCATCTAAATCACCATCCACCTGACACACCTATCAGAAGCACAAGACAGAGCACGTGTTGGTTTTATTTCATGTATCAGAGAATTATTGATAAGAATTCAAACAATATATAAATCTTAAATATATATAAAATCTTCCCTCCAGTATAAGAAAGTCTCCATACTATGAGTCAATAAAAACACACCCCGGAAAATGAGGTGATCTGTATAATTTGCCACTCAACAAAGAGTGAAGTCTGTACACTATACTCTGTAATATGACAAACACACACACACATAAACACTCTGTTTTCTCACCCTTTCATTCTCTCTCTCACACACACACACACACTTCACAACATGTAACATACAGGTACAATCATTGATGACGTCCTGTCCTCATTCGACCATCAACGTATCAGACAAAACACTTCATCGTACATGAATGTATGGGATTGCCCATGGTCATCGCTCATCACATCCTTACACGTTCACTGGCCTCACTAATTTACACATTATGACAAAAAGTAATATGTCCCTCATATACATGCATACAAGTTCCTTTCTTTTTCTCCCACTGTGGTTTTAGGAGGGTCTTGACAATGTTAACAAATAAAAATAATAAAAAGGGTGATAAGCAGAGGATTCAATGACATATTTCACCCACAAGTCCAACATGACATTAAGAAAGTGACATCAGGCCATCTATGGTCTGTTGTGCTCAGTGCTGTCCCTTCCTCCACTGGAACAGTTCCGTGGCTGGGTCATCAGCAGGGAAGGGGAACTGGACCTAGCCGCAGAGAGTTGCACAAAATAGCTACCCATCTCTCATGTTGGTTAACTGGGGGCAACGTGCCAGGAAGCTTAAAGTGCAAGCAATAGTTCTGCATGGTTAGGGGGAGCAGCCACCTAGCTCTCTCTCCCATAGTCTGGTGCTGGGGGAGAGGCTGCCAGCCACACTGATGTCCAGGAAGGGGCTGAAAGGCAGGGCTATCCGTGGGCAGAGGGCGTATGGAAGATGGGGAGAGACTAGCATGCCCTAGCCCTATCCAGTGTGTCGAGGCTGGGGTTGGGCATCCTCCTAATCCTGACTCAGTGCCTGAAGGTGTGGATGTCATTGTGCAGGCTGACAGAGGGCCTTGAGGGGGAGCCGTGATTGTGACAGCTCTTCTTGCAGCTGCAGCGCTGGATCCACATGACGTTGCGTGTGAAGCCCTCTCCGCCGGGACAGTGGAAGCGCAGGCGGACGGTACGGGTCAGTGAAGGGGTGCAGCATCGTCTGTCCGCACAGGAGCCGCAGCTGCGAGGTCGATAGTGCCGTGCCGTGGAGCAGCCAGCAAAGTTGATGCTGATTGGCTCCCGAGGGCGCACTGAACGCTGGCACTTCTTTTCCCTCTGGACAGTCAACAAACACACAGTTAGACAACTGAGCTACATAAACCATAAGTCATATTGCAATGGTTCTCATTAAAAATGAAATATTAATATGTTCTATGTGCTATACTTGTATGCTTCATCATTTCCCACAACATATCAGACATTGAGTGGAGCCTCATTGTACCTTGATTGCTGGGGTAAGTCGCAGGTCACATTGGCGGACTTGACACAGTCGTGTCTCTCTGACCAGCCGGCAGTCTGCGTTGTTATTAGTCACCCGACTGGAGATGCCCATCCCACAGGTAGTGGAACATTCCGTCCAATCAGTGGTCTGTGGGAAGCATCTGGCGCTTAGCGACACCTGGGACATGGGGAGGGGCACCACCTCTGTGAAAGGAGAGGACAGGCAAACATACAAGGTCAAGACTATGGGAAACATATAGGGTTACAATTATGAGAAAGTTAAGATTATGACCAAGATAGGATTATGCCTGGATAGAGACTGTGGAAGAATGAGACATTGGGATAGGTTGTTTACTGTACCTCTAAAGGTGACTCCAGTGCTGGCCTGATAGTGTGGCTGTTCCTGGAGCTGGTTGTTGATGTGGTTTGGGAGGGGTTGTGGGTTGGGCAGAGCTGCCTGTGGAGGTTCCTCTGGGTCCTCACTGATGTGGTTGTTGTCGTCACAGACCCACTCTGCACAGCAGCGGCCCAAGGGCCGTGCCAGCCTGGGCCGGGAGCAGCGCCAGTCGGGCAGGGACACCTGGTGGGGGCAGAGTGGCATGCAGCCCACCACCCCGTCCATGCAGCTGCACTGGTGCTGGCAGCTGGGCTGGAAGTCCTCTCCATGCTGGTAGACACGCCCGCTGAACTCGCAGGACCGGCCCTTGGCCTCCGCTAGGGAGAGACACAGACACATTATCAGCACAGTGGACTTTATACCACTATGGCAGTGTTACAATGATGCTGAGCATTTATCTACTTGAATTATCACATTTCTATTATAATTCTGAAATCCCCATACCCAGCTGCTACACCCATACTTCTGCATACTCCCATACTGGCCCAACCACCTCTCTCCCGCTGATGTTAGGGGTGCTCCTGGTCCTTACCTCGGCACAGGCCTCTCTCTGGGTCTCCCCCAGCCCCCAGGTGGCAGTGCAGGCCCTTGATGTGGTCACAGGGCTGGCTGGGGCTGCAGTCCTGGTTGAACTGCCTGGCACACACCTTACAGCAGCCACAGGCGTCTGTCACCCAGCTAACGCCCACTGGGCACAATGGGGGTGATGGGTCACAAGAGCACTGGGCAGGACAGTCACTCTCCACCTGAGAGAGACAGCAGTGTCAGTGTTATAGATGTGTTGGGTTCCGCAGAGCAGCAGTAGGGTAGAGGTGCAGCCTCGTCTTTACTATGACTAGTAGTACAGTAGTATACTCTCATACTGGAGTGTCTTTCTTCATTGTAACAAAAATACCAAAAAAGTTCAACTATTTTTGTAAAAAAAAATAAAATAAAAAAATCAATCATTTTGGAAAAACAGAAACACATCATCAATAAAATAATGCAAAATGTAGAGAGAACGAGAGAATGGGAAAAAAAATAAGAAAAAAAAGAGGGCAGACAGGTAAGTATGCATCTATGAAACTCACCATGACAGCAGCACTGGAGAGGAGAACGAACAGGGTAGAAACAGTCCTTCTCAAACTAACCAGAGAAAACATCCTGACAGCGTACTTTCCAAAATTACAATCAGAGGTCGTTAGATGGAGAACAGAAACCTGGTGGCTGTGACGATATACTGTCCAGAGAGGAGAGAAGTCTGTTGATCTGTCAGTTTACCTATTCATTCATCTGAACCGATCCATAGTTCTATGCGAGCGCACTAAAAGCTACACTAGTTTGGTGTTTCTTTGCTCTCCTACAGTATCAGCACAGCTCAGCTAGGGTTAGCTTCCCTTCATATAGAGCGAGATTCCCTCGGTGGTGCCTGTACTTATAGACACAGGCAGACCGCCCACACCCTGTGACATCAGCTCTCCTCTTAAGGAGTAAGGGAAAGTGTATGGAGGGGGATTCAGTGAGTGGAGTAGGAGAGAAAGAAATTGCACCGTTGCTACATTGCTATAATGAGAAAGCATGGTTATACTATGAACACAGTACTGTAGGCACTTCAGTGCACTGACATCTTACTATTTATATGTCCCTAATGCTATTGAGAAACTACAAGAAAAGCTTATTGCTGGTAAATTCACAATAAGCAAAGCTAAGTATGGAGTAAGTTCAAATAGTATTTGATTTCTTTCAAATAGGTTGAGCATTTGATTGAGCCTGCCTGAAGTGCCAGATGGGTGTGGTTTGCACTTTTGGGACTATTCTATCTGTCCCATTGTGCCAGGCAAGCTCAATCAAGTGCAGCTAAAGTATTTGAATGAACACAAACACTATTTGAACCCAGGTCTGCAGAGCTTTGGGATTCCCATACCGTGGAGTGACACTGTAGCTCCATTCCTGCATATGAGCAGTGTTTGACAATTGCGATCACCTAAGCTAAGACCGATACAGGAAACAGAAAAACAAGTGTAGGTGTCATGGGAAAAATGAGTGAGGAATCCCGCTCTGGCGTAGAATCCACTTTAATAGGGGAAGTGGTGATGCAGATAGCTGAAAAATCTGTGCGTACAATTCTTCAAACATTCTATTACCTGGCCGGGCTGGCCCCAGAAACCCCACTGAAACACACTGCCCAGGCCAGGACACGCATCCCGTGTTCCCTCCATCTCTTTCCTAATGGCCACATTCCGGGACCAAAAAAAAGTACCTTCTACAGGTTCCCATGTTCGGTAGGAAAAACTAAACATTGCCATTGTCATCCCAGAGGAATATAAATTGTTTTGCTTGAGGGCAGGAAGGCCCTGCGTTAGCCCTTGGCTCTCTCTGTTATGAAACACAGGAAACATAATTTAGCACATTTGATGAGGCCACTGAAAACCTGCAAAGCGAGAGAAAGGAGTGAGTGGGAATATAGTCTCTCACACCACAGGAGAAGGCAAAGAACATACATAGGACCTGTTTCTGTGGATCCTTGCTCTATTTGTCAGACCTGTCCTCACTTAACCAAGTTCACCTTCACAAAACCACAACGACAACACAGCTTCATCTACGAAGACAAATCCTAAAAAGCATCAAATAGGATAGAAATAATAACGGTTTAGAATTACACAGGTATTTCTTTGAATACAAAAACCGCTTCAGAAATTCAACAATTGGGAGGAATGAACCAAAATGAAAAACCAAAGATAAAAACCACCATGGATATGTTGAGAGTTGAGGCAGCAGGAATGTGTGTGTTAAGATCAGTGGGAGCAGGGGAAACCACGGAGAGCAGGTGTTGCTACCTGCCTGCCACTGATGTGGGGATGGAGGAGCACTGTGGAGAGAGGAGGAATGGAGAGAGAGAGAGAGAGAGCAGCGTGAGCCACACCCAGACACCCAGGCCACTGGGCTGAAACCACCAGGATTCTGGGAATGTTTGAGAGAGAGAGAGAGAGAGAGAGAGAGAACACCTTGTAGGGGAAGGAGGGGTGGGTGGATTAGGGCAGAAGTCTGGATTCCTGGCATTCCTGACCCACAAAGACAGGATGTGTGTGCTGGACGTGGTGCATGGGACACTGACGAAAGGGGGAGGGGGCCTGTTTGGCAGCGTCCCCCCCTGGCCCTCAGCCAGCGATTGTTTGTCAGCCGGACAAACATTTCCAAAAACAGGGGGGGGGGGTCAGGAGCCGTGATGATATATCACCGCAGTCCCTTTGCCATCTACTCAGCCTAGTCTCAACCTACACCTCAGTTATCATACAAATCAACCACGATCTGAAGATTCACTCATATGACTGCACCCTGATCTGCACCGTCCCCATTGTATGGCTGCAGTTAGCAGCTTCTCTCCTTTGGAGGCTTTTACAGCAGCTTTAGGTCTGGTCTCCTCACAGTCTGAAAATAATGGTCTGTGGACATATTGATATTGTTGGCAACTCTGATGCCAGTAAGTACCCTGCATAGTGCCAAGAAAGGCCAATGTTGATGGAAAACTCTGTATCACTGGTGAAGAAGTGGGTAAACAGGAAGTCTATCTGCACAACTCTCAGGAAGAGTTGTTCTAATGTTCTAATCTAAACAGATCTGCCCCGAACACGTAAAGCAGTGTAACTGGATGTGTGTGTGTGTGTGTGTGTGTGTGTGTGTGTGTGTGTGTTCCATATCATATAATAGCAAACAGACCATTTTATTGAAGTCAACTCCATCAGACTGGTTTACTGTAGCTATTTCCTTCACTAAAAGGCCATTTCAAAAATAAACATCTGACAAATATGTGATTTGCATTCTGAGTAACAGTATATAACAGTGGGAGCAGCCTCACATGTATTTGGGTAAACATAGACGTGGTGGAATCAGCTGTGTGTCAGTGGTACACCCTAACCCAGCCCATGATACAGCCTCTATAGGTCAGGCCACTGGATTCCTCATACTAGTGTCCTAAAAACCTTGGCTGGTACACTCAATCATAAGTAGCCCTTAAAAGCGTCCCTTCCAAAAGTGCCTGTTTGTTTGCCAAATGCCCATAAATGTATATCTATGAGAGAGAATACTAATTACACAACAAATAAATATGTTACACTTCACACATTCCTTTAAGGCAGTTGAGCAAGACAGCTGTGAAAAGGATGATGTCATGGGCTCCGGCCTTGTGGCGTATAAGTCCTCATGACTGGCGGTAGACATCTGTGCATCTTCCCTCCAGTAGGGAGACAGGTAGCCTAGTGGTTAACAGCATTGAGCCAGTAACCGAAAGGTCACCGTTTCAAATCCCCAAGCCTACTGGGTGAAAAATCTGAATGTGCCCTTGAGCAAGGCACTTAACCCTAATTGCTCCTGTAAGTCACTCTGGATAACAGCGTCTGCTAAATGACTCAAATGTAAATGCACGCTCCTCCATGAGGCCCCAGAGAAGAGCATGATAAGTAGACCCGTGCTAGCCTAACGCAGGTGTGGCTGTCCTGCACCCATTAAGACACAAATGGGCCTCATTTAACCTGGCGGCTGCCCAAACAGGAGCGCAGAGGGAACCTGTAGTCTGTGCATTCCTTCACCCAGCCTAATAGGAGTGATGAAAGCAGCCAGAGACCCCATGGGCAGAGCTCTCCACAGCACTAACCTGTCCATTGTGTGGCTGACTGACATGAGCAGGTATGCTACAGTCAGATACACGCACACACACCCTTCTCTGAGAGAAGAGAGGTATGCATGCCCAGTGTAATCAGTCGGCCTATGCTGTAAGCCGAAACTACTGCTGAATCACCTGATATTGTGAAGAGCACCCACCTACAAGGTTTTGAGTTGTGGAGTACTTGCATGACAGCCAGGGACCTTACAAATGCAATGCATAAAAAATGAACTAGAACCCCAGGACAAGACTACTAGACGGTGACAAGGGATTGATTATAATCCATTTACTGTAATAATGTCTGAATCCAGACCACCTATACAGTCCATTTCAAAATGAATCCTCTCTTTTACTGTAGCCTACCTAATCAACTGTGGCAACTAGATTACGAACATTCACAAAACACTTCTCAGAATTTAAAGCTCAAATTAAAATCAGACAAACAGATGATGGGCCACAGCAACCATACCTACTGGGGTTTCTTAAGCTGCACACTGCCTATTAAGTCAAATAAAATAAAATGTTATTCATCGCATGCTTAGTAAACAAGTGTAGACTAACAGTGAAATGCTGACTTATGAGCCCTTCCCAACAATGCAGATAGAGAAATAATAGAAAAGTAACAACACAGAATAGTAAAAGTAATAATAAAATACAGAATGAGTAACGATAACTGGCTATATAAAGTGCCTTCGGAAAGTATTCAGACCCCTTGACCTTTCCACATTTTGTTACGTTAAAGCCTTATTCTAAAATGGATTAAATAAAAACATTTCCTCAGCAATCTACACACAATAACCCATAATGACAAAGCAAAAACAGTTTAGACATTTTTGCAAATTTATAAAAATAAAAATAAAACAGAAATACCTTATCTACATAAGTAAAGTATGCACTACCCTCTGTAGCGCCTTGCGGTCGGATGCCAAGCAGTTGCCATATCAAGTGGTGATGCAGCCAGTCAAGATGCTCTCAATGGTGCAGCTGTATAACTTTTGAGGATCTGAGGGCCCATGCAACATATTCTGAGGGGGAAGACTGTGTGTGCGGACCATGATAGATCCTGAGTGATGTGGACAGCAAGGAACTGGAAGCTATCGACCCGCTCCACTACAGCCCAGTCAATGTGAATGGGGGCATGCTCGGCCCTCTCTTTCCTGTAATCCACGATCAACTCCTTTGTCTTGCTGACATTGAGGAAGAGGTTGTTTTCCTGGCACCACAATGCCTGGTCTCTGACCTCCTCCTTATAGGCTGTCTCATCATTGTTGGTGATCAGACCAACCACCGTCGTGTCGTCAGCAAACTTAATGATGGTGTCGGAGTCGTGCGTGGCCACGCAGTCATGGGTGAACAGGGAGTACAGGAGGGAACAAAGCACGCAGTGCTGAGGGGCGCCCGTGTTGAGGGTCAGTGTGGCGGATGTGTTGTTGCCTACCCTCACCACCTGGGGAGGCATGTCAGGATGTCCAGGATCCAGTTGCAGAGGGAGGTGTTCACTCTCAGGGTCCATAGCTTAGTGATGAGCTTGGAGGGCACTATGGTCTGGAACAGTGATCTGTAGTCAATGAACATTGTTCTCACATAGGTGTTGCTCTTGTTCAGGTGGGAGAGGGCAGTGTGGAGTGCAATATAAATTGCATCATCTGTGGATCTGTTGGGGCGGTATGCGAATTGGAGTGGGTCCAGGGTATCTGGGATGATGGTGTTGATGTGAGCCTTGACCAGCCTTTCAAAGCATTACATGGCTACAGATGTGAGTGCTAAGGGCCAATAGTCATTTAGGCAGGTTACCTTGGTGTTTTTGGGCACAGGGACTATGGTGGTTTGATTGAAACATGTAGGTATTAAAGAGTGGGTCAGGGAGAGGTTGAAAATGTCAGCGCATGCTCTGAGTACGGGTCCTGGTAATCTGTGTGTCCCGGCGACCTTGTGAATGTTAACCTGTTTAAAGGTCATACATCAGCTACAGAGAGTGTGATCACACAGTCGTCCGGAACAGCTGGTGCTCTCATGCATGGTTCAGTGTGGCTTGGTTCGAAATGAGCATGGAAGGTTTTTAGCTCGTCTGGTAGGTTTGGTTCACTGGACAGCTCGTGGCTGGGTTTCTCTTTGTAATCCACAATAGTTTGCCAGCCCTGCCACATCCGATGAGCATCAGAGCCGACGTAGTAGTATTTGATCTTAGTCCTGTATTGACGCTTTGCCTGTTTGATGTAAGTGTCCGGATTAGTGTCCCGCTCCTTGAAAGCGGCAGCTCTAGCCTTTAGCTCAGTGTGAATGTTGCCTGTAATCTATGGCTTCTGGTTGGGATATGCCCGTACGGTCACTGTGGGGATGACGTTGTCAATGCACTTATTAATGAAGAAGGTTGACTGATGTGGTAAACTCTTCAATGCCATCGGATAAATCCCGGAACATATTCCAGTCTGTGCTAGGGAAACAGTCCTGTAGCTTATCATGTGCATCATCGGACCACTTCCATATTGAGCGTGTCACTCCTGATTTGAGTTATGGTCAGATTGGCCAAATGGAGGGCGGAGTGGAGCTTTGTATGCGATTCTGTGTGTGGCGTAAAAGTGATTTAGAGTTGTCTCCTCTAGTTGCACAGGTTACATGCTGTTAGAAATGAGGAAAAACGGATTTCAGTTTCCCTGCATTAAAATCACCGGCCACTAGGAGCGCCACCTCTGGATGAGCATTTTCTTGTTTGCTTATGGCGCTATACAGCTCGTTGAGTGAGGCCTTACTGCCAACATCAGTTTGTGGTGTTAAATAGACAGCTATGGAAAATATAGATGAAAACCCTCTCGGTAAATAGTATGGTCTATAGCAGGGGTATTCAACTCTTACCCTACGAGGTCTGGGGCCGACTGGTTTTCTGTCCTACCTAATAATGAACTGCACACACCTGGTGTCCCAGGTCTAATTCAGTCCCTGATTAGAGGGTAACAATTAAAAAAATGCATTGGAACTGGCTTCGAGGTCCATAGTTGAATTTGAGGGGTCTACAGCTTATCAGGAGGTATTCCATCTCAGGCGAGGAGAACCTCGAGACTTCCTTAATATTAGAGATTGCGTAGCAGTTGTTGTGAACAAAGACACATACACCTCCCCCTTGAGCTTACCCGAGGCTGCCATTCAACCCTGCCAATGCATAGAAAAACCAGCTTGATGTATATTGTCCATGTCCAAGCCACAACTCAGAGAAACATAGGATATTACAGTTCTTCAGGCCCTGTTGATAGGATAATCTCGAACAGAGCTCGTCCAATTTGTTCTCCATTGATTGTACGTTCACCAATAGAACGGAGGGTAGAGGCGGATTATTTATTCGCCAAAGTAGTTTCATCAGGATGCCCGCACATCAGCCTCTCTTACGTCGTCTCTTCCTTTCCCGAGTCTTAGGGATTAGGGCCTGGTCTGGGGTGGGGTGAGCGGTTTGTCCTCCACCGCCGACTCGTTGAAGTAGAAATCTTCCAAATCAAGGTTAGTGATCGCTGATGTCCAGTTACAATCAGCGCAAAATTGGACAGAAGCCCGTAAAACTGCAGCTATCCACTGCAGCGCCATTCTACCACTAAAATGAATGGTGTATTAAACTAAGTACACAAAAAATATACAAAACGTGCATTGCAAAGTAGTGTATCCTGTTAGTGGGGAGGTGTGAGGGGGAGGGCTGTGTGGCACCATTATACAGTAGTGCCTGTGATTCAGAAGGGAAAATGTTATCGCAGAAAGCTATAAGCAGAAAGTTTCAGGATTATCCAACAAGGATGGTGACACAAACACATAAAACCTAATGTGACTGACTGAGCCACTAGGCTGAATTCAAGCCAATAAAGTGTTGCCCACCATACACTTGATCTACAAAAAAATCTAGAGCTTATGATGAAACAGCTAAGTATGTCCAGGTAAGGGAGGCAGACCTACTGGATATTCATACTCAACTACCACAGTTTAGTAGCTAGATCATTTGTTAATTCAGAAGCTTGCAGCAGGCACTAATACGCACTAACACATTATGCAGTGTTATGTCACGTAAAATGAGGCCAGTTTGTTTGCTCTGACATTCAACTTCATTCCTAATCTAAGGCTTCGTTATACCCTGGTGAGGTCTCATGAATAAAATCATACAGGAACTTTACGTTATGAAAAAATACCAGTTTCATAAAAATAAAAAAAATTCGAAACAGTGTATAAGCAAGAGGCCTTTCCCTGATAGGGTGATAGGATGCTCAGGGGTAAGGCAGTAAGAGAAAAACCTGTTGAAGACATGTTGTAACTTCATGTAGTAGTATTTGCTTTAAAAACCTTTACTTATACACAGTGAAGTAAGTAAAAGCTGGCATCAGACAGGTTTGGTTCAGTCAGTTCTTTCCTGAACTCAGCTTTGTTGTAGTAAGAGTCAGAACTTAATAAGTACTGTTAATGGGAGGACTTCATAGGAGCACCGGGAGCACCGGGCAGAGCAGCAGGAAACCTCTCCTGGGCGTCTGCTCCACTAGCGGTAGGAGAGCTAGCCTAACTTCCTGCACCCAACACTGGCCTTAACATCCTCTCCTACATTACCAACCACTGACTGACTGACTGACTGCTGCTGCTGCTGCTGCTGCTGTCATAATTAAACCAAGGACAAGGAGCGGAAATGAGCACAGCTGGAGAGTTTGAGTCTAGGGGGCACCATCAACTATTCCATAAACAAACTGACTGAACAATAGCCCTAGCCTTGTGATGTGATCCAACCCCAGGCCAACTTCTTTCAGTTGTCATTGCCAATGTACAGCGCCTTTGGAAAGTATTCAGATCCCTTGACTGTTTCCACATTTTGTTACATTACAGCCTTAATCTAAAATGTATTAAGTAATAATCAATGTACACACAATACCCCCATTATGACAAAGCGAAACAAGGTTTTCTTAAAAACAGAAATACCTTATTTACCTAAGTATTCAGACCCTTTGCTATGAGACTAGAAATTGAACTCAGGTACAACCTGTTTCCATTGATCATCCTTGAGATGTTTCTACAACTTGAAATGGAGTCCACCTGTTGTAAATTCAAATGATTGGACATGATTTGAAAAAGGCACACACCTGTCTATATAAGGTCCCTCAATTGACAGTGCATGTCAGAGTAAAAATCAAGCCATAAGGTTGAAAGAACTGTCCGTAGAGCTCAGAGACAGGATTGTGTCGAGGCGCAGATCTGGGGAAGGGTACCAAAATATGTCTGCAACATTGAAGGTCCCCAAGAACACAGGGGCCTCCATCATTCTTAAATGGAAGAAGTTTGGAACCACCAAGACTTTTCCGAGAGCTGGCCGCCCGGGCAAACTGAGCAATCGGGGGAAAAGGGCCTTGGTCAGGGAGGTGACCAAGAATCCGATGGTCACTCTGACAGAGCTCCAGAGTTCCTCTGTGGAGATGGGAGAACCTTCCAGAAGGACAACCATCTCTGCAGCACTCCACCAATCAGGTCTTTATGGTAGAGTGGCCAGATGGAAGCCACTCTTCAGTAAAAGGCACATGACAGCCCACTTGGAGTTTGCCAAAAGGCACCTAAAGGACTCAAGACCATGAGAAACAAGATTCTCTGGTCTGATGAAACCAAGATTTAACTATTTGGCCTGAATGCCAAGCATCACGTCTGGAAGAAACCTGGCACCATCCTTACAGTGAAGCATGGTGGTGGCAGCATCATGCTGTGGGGATGTTTTTCAGCAGCAGGGACTGGGAAACTAATCAGGATTGAGGGAAAGATGAACAGAGCAAAGTACAGAGTTCCTTGATGAAAACCTGCTCCAGAGCGCTCAGGACCTCAGACTGGGGCGAAGGTTCACCTTCCAACAGAACAACGACCCTAAGCACACTGCCAAGACAACGCAGGAGTGGCCCAGCCAGAGCCCAGACTTGAACTCGATCGAGCATCTCTGGAGAGACCTGGAAATAGCTGTGCAGCAATGCTCCCCATCTAACCTGACAGAGCTTGAGAGGATCTGCAGAGGAGAATGGGAGAAACTCCCCAAATACAGGTGTGCTAAGCTTGTAGCATCATACACAAGAAAATCCTACACTATAGTCGCTGCCAAACAAAGTACTGAGTAAAGGGTCTGAATACTTACGTAAAATATATATATATATATATATATTTTTTTTTACATTTGCAAACATTTCTAAAAACCTATTTTTGCTTTGTTATTATGGGGTATTGTGTGTAGATTGATGAGGAGAAAAAAACTAGTCAATTTTAGAATAAGGCTGTAAGGTAACAAAATGTGGAAAAAGTCAAGGGGCCTGAATACTTTCCAAATGCACTGTATGTGGGCTGCTGGACAGACTGTAGCCAAGGTTGTGACAGAGCTCACAAAACATGTGGAACCAAGTTTTTATTTTTTATCATAATATATATATTTTTTAAATATGTTCAAATTGAAATATTTCGAGGTTGGCAATGGCCCACTGTTGATCAAAACGGAGCCAAATTGTGAATTTCCTGAATGACTACAGCTTCCTCAATGACCTGGTGCCCTCTCATAACCACGAAGGTGGACTCCAAATCAAATATTAGTCACATACACATTGTTTTTTTAATTTTTAAGGGGTGGATCAGCATAATATTGCAGAAAGATTGTTGCTTCCATCAATGTAATTGTCTGCATCATTTCCAATCCTCCATATATTTTTGGGGTAAATAAATAAATAAATACACAAATACTTTTTTTAGAATATACCTTTATTATTCCCCGCAAACCCTACCACCCTTCCCCCAATTGGAGTAAACTAATAAACAATAGCACTTAGGCTTCTACCTTCAGTTTATACATCTTATACACATTTTACAGACAATCTATTTTACAATAGTTATGTTTTGTTTGTTTTTAGTCCTTCCTCTATTTCTGATGTCCATCCAGTTTGATTTATATTTGTTACTGTGCTATTTCACAAAATTTCTGAACCTATATACATTTTACAGACCCCGTATGTTTTACATTGGTTATCTTGTTATTAGTCCCATCCTTCAGCTCCATTCAACCCCTCCCATCTATCTCTCAAAATCATCCATTTTGGATTTCTATTTGCCATATCTTTTTCAACTGTGCTGTGATGCTTGACAAAAGTACGGAACCTCTCTATTCTCATAGCTTCTACAGATTGTTTATTTTTTATTTACATTTTTGCTAAAATAATTATATTATTGATTTATGGCTTTTCAAATCACCCAGTATTGCTATCTGCAGCGTTAGTTCTAGGCAAATGTTGCAATTCTTCAGCCATTCCTTGACCTGTGACCAAAACCGAGCTACATATGGACAATACCAAAATAAATGATCTAATGACTCTGCATCCTCACAGCAAAATCTGCAGAGCTGGAAAGATTGTATCATATAATATATATATATATATAAAAAAAAAATAAAAAAACATATTGGTTGCAAGAATTTTGTATAGTAATTTAAATTGAAAAGTTCAAAGTTTTGAATCCGGCGTTGTTTTGCATATCAATTCATAAACCAAGTGCCATGGAATGGGTACATCGAAAATCTATTCCCAACTATTTTGCAATTTATATGGCACAGCTGTCAGTTTTTCGGTCCTTAAATGAAATTGGTATATGTTTTTATTTATCACACTTTTCTTTAGCCATTTATGTTCTTTAATACAGGGCCGACATACAAGTTCCTTACTTTTTTACCCTTCTACTTCCTTCTTCCATTTGTGGTAATGCTGCAATTAGTTGGTTGTAATTTTGGGTAGAGCAGACATTTTCATATGCATGTGTGACATAACTCCACCAGTCCTATTTATGATATCATTCACTAAAATTATACCTTTTAAAATATTTATTCGAAAGATACGTTTTATTTTTATCAATTAGTATATTTGAGTTTAACCATATTTGCTGTATTATTTGTTCTGTCTTTTCAGGTGGATTAAATTGAAATTGCAACCAACTTTCTAAGGCTTGTTTAAAACAATAACAATATTTTGAAGATTATTTCCTTTTCAAACAACCGAAAGTGAGCAGGTGTAATCTAAATAAGGGGAAAAAGGCCATTCTTGAACATAGGATGAGACATTCCTACCAATTTACTAGAGAACCAGTTTGGATTTAAGTATAACTTTTGTATGACTGATGCCTTTAGTGAGAGGTCAAATGTTTTAATAATTTCTGCCCTCCGAATTCATATTCGTTACATAAATAGGCCCTTTTAAATTTTGTCTGGCTTGCCATTCCAAATAAAATAGAATCTTTTTTGTTCATATAATTTAAAAAGCAGGTGACTAGGTGTAGGCAAAACCATAACCAAATAGGTAAACTGTGATATGACTAAAGAGTTAAATCAGGGTGATTTTTCCACAAATAGACAGGTATTTTCATTTCCATGGTAGCAAGATCTTATCTATTTTTGTTAAATTACTATAAAAATATATTGGAGTGAGATCATTTCTTTCTTTTGGGATTTGTATACCGAGTATGTCCACATCTCCGTCAGATCATTTAATTGGTAAACTACACGGTAATGTAAAATTAGCATTTTTTTTGATCCAATAAGTAATATAGTACACTTACCATAATTTGGTTTTAATCCAGAGAGGATAGCAAAAGTATCTAGATCCTCTATGAGGCCGTGGAGAGATTAGAATTGTGGTTTTAAAAGAAAACATGAATCATCAGCGTACAATGACACCTTAGTTTTTAAGCCACGGATTTCTAATCCCTTAATTTTATTGTTTGATCTAATTTTAACAGCTAACATTTCGATGGCAATAATAAACAGATATGCCGATAGTGGACAACCTTGTTTTACTCCTCTAAACTTTCTGAGATGTAGCCATTATTTACTATTTTACACCTAGGGTTACTATACATAACTTTAACCCATTTTATAAGAGATTCCCCAAAATTGAAATGTTCTAGGCATTTATATTTAAACTCCAGTCGTACTTTATCAAAAGCCTTTTCAAAATCAGCTATGAAAACCAGGCCCGGTGTCCCCAATATTTCATAGTATTCTATTGTTTCCGGTACTTGTCTTATACACTGCTCAAAAAAATTAAGGGAACACTAAAATAACACATCCTAGATCTGAATGAATGAAATAATCTTATTAAATACTTTTTTCTTTACATAGTTGAATGTGCTGACAACAAAATCACAAAAATAAATCAATGGAAATCCAATTTATCAACCCATGGAGGTCTGGATTTGGAGTCACACTCAAAATTAAAGTGGAAAACCACACTACAGGCTGATCCAACTTTGATGTAATGTCCTTAAAACAAGTCAAAATGAGGCTCAGTAGTGTGTGTGGCCTCCACGTGCCTGTATGACCTCCCTACAACGCCTGGGCATGCTCCTGATGAGGTGGCGGATGGTCTCCTGAGGGATCTCCTCCCAGACCTGGACTAAAGCATCCGCCAACTCCTGGACAGTCTGTGGTGCAACATGGCGTTGGTGGATGGAGCGAGACATGATGTCCCAGATGTGCTCAATTAGATTCAGGTCTGGGGAACGGGCGGGGCCAGTCCATAGCATCAATGCCTTCCTCTTGCAGGAACTGCTGACACACTCCAGCCACATGAGGTCTAGCATTGTCTTGCATTAGGAGGAACCCAGGGCCAACCGCACCAGCATATGGTCTCACAAGGGGTCTGAGGATCTCATCTCGGTACCTAATGGCAGTCAGGCTACCTCTGGCGAGCACATGGAGGGCTGTGCGGCCTCCCAAAGAAATGCCACCCCACACCATGACAGACCCACCGCCAAACCGGTCATGCTGGAGGATGTTGCAGGCAGCAGAACGTTCTCCACAGAGTCTCCAGACTGTCACGTCTGTCACATGTGCTCAGTGTGAACCTGCTTTCATCTGTGAAGAGCACAGGGCGCCAGTGGCGAATTTGCCAATCTTGGTGTTCTCTGGCAAATGCCAAACATCCTGCACGGTGTTGGGCTGTAAGCACAACCCCCACCTGTGGACGTCGGGCCCTCATACCACCCTCATGGAGTCTGTTTCTGACCGTTTGAGCAGACACATGCACATTTGTGGCCTGCTGGAGCTCATTTTGCAGGGCTCTGGCAGTGCTCCTCCTGCTCCTCCTTGCACAAAGGCGGAGGTAGCGGTCCTGCTGCTGGGTTGTTGCCCTCCTACGGCCTCCTCCACGTCTCCTGATGTACTGGCCTGTCTCCTGGTAGCGCCTCCATGCTCTGGACACTACGCTGACAGACACAGCAAACCTTCTTGCCACAGCTCGCATTGATGTGTCATCCTGGATGAGCTGTACTACCTGAGCCACTTGTGTGGGTTGTAGACTCCGTCTCATGCTACCACTAGAGTGAAAGCACCGCCAGCATTCAAAAGTGACCAAAACATCAGCCAGGAAGCATAGGAACTGAGAAGTGGTCTGTGGTCACCATCTGCAGAACCACTCCTTTATTGGGGGTGTCTTGCTAATTGCGTATAATTTCCACCTGTTGTCTATTCCATTTGCACAACAGCATGTGAAATTTATTGTCAATCAGTGTTGCTTCCTAAGTGGACAGTTTGATTTCACAGAAGTGTGATTGACTTGGAGTTACATTGTGTTGTTTAAGTGTTCCCTTTATTTTTTTGAGCAGTATATTATCTCCAATGTATCATCCATGTAAAAAAATTCTGATTAGTCTGATAAGGATGAATAATACCTGACAATACTTTTTTAATTCTATGCGCCAAGCATTTTGCATCACAACACTGAAGTGTAAGAGGGCTCCAATTTTTGTTAAATGGACTGGATCATACACACACACACATATATATACATATACATATACATACATATACATACATATACATACACATATACATATATATACATACACATATATACACATATATACATACACACATATATACATACACATACATATACATATATATATACATATACACATATATATATATACATACACATACATATATATATACATATATATACATATATATATATACATATACACATACATATACATATACACATACATATATATACATATATACATATATATATACATATACACATATATATATATATATATATATACATACATACACATACATATATATATATATACACATACACCCCCCACTTGGGTCCTGTTTCAATAATAATGATATCAGACCCTCTTGTTGCGTGTCTGATAATCTACCATTTATATAGGAGTGGTTAAAACATGCTAATAATACTCCTCTGAGTATATCAAAAAAGGTTTTGTATATTTCCACTGGTATGCCATCCAGCCCTGGAGTATTCCCATCCTTAAAGGCTTTAATTGCGTCAATAAGTTCCTCTGTAATTTGGTCTTCACATGAGTCTTTCTGTACAGATGTTCATTTTACATTATTAGGAAAAAAATTCATACAATTAGTTTCAGTTAGTGGAGATGGAGGAGACTAAAACGAAAACATATTCTTAAAGTACATTTCTTCCTCTTTCAAAATTTCATTTGGTGAATCATGCATGACTCCATCAAGTTTTCAATAAAACATTTTTGGTAGCATTTCTATATTGAAGACTGAAAAATTATTTGGTGCATTTTCCCCCATATTCCATACAGTTCACTTTATTTTTTATAATATATTACACTGGATCTTTCTTGAATAAGTTCCTCCATTTCTTTTTGTTTTTCCTTTACCTTATTCTGTGCCTCTATGGTACCGTTTTTATTGCTATCTAACTGTACTGTTAGTCCTTCAATTTCCTTTGTTAATATGGACTCTTCTGATCTAAATTGCTTTTGTTTTATAGATGAATACTGAATTGCATGGCATCTAAAAGGCACATTTAAAAGTGTCCCATACAATAAGGGGATCTACTCTACCCATGTTATGTCTGAAAAAGTCAGTTATAAATTCTTCTGTCCTAGTCCTAAACAATTTATCATCTAGTAGGCTTTGATTAAATTTCCAATATCCTCGCCCACGTGGAAATTCTGTAAGAGTAATATATATGCCAATTACGTGATGAGCCGACCGCATTCTGTTCCCCATCAACACTTTTTAAACTTTTGGTGCCAGAGAGAATGGCATAAGAAAGATGTCAAGATGACTAGCTTGATTAAGCCTACGCCATGTATATCTCACTAGGTCAGGGTATTTAAGTCTCCATATATCCACTAATTCCAATATATACATGACATTCATGATTTCCTTAAGTGCCTGAGGGTGATAGTTTGTATTGTAGTGTGATTTCCTTTACGGTCCATAGAGGTATTTAAGACCGAATTAAAATCTCCCACCATAATAAGAGTCTAGTGTTGCTTGTAGAGTTGATTATATTAATATATATATATGAATGTATTTATTTATTTTTTTCAAAGAAGCTTGGATCATCATCATTATTTGAACTGTATAGGTTAATAAGCCATATCTGTTTATTGTCCAATAACATATTTAAAATAATCCATCTACCTTGATGATCTGTTTGGACAATTTGCACATTTGGATTAAAATTACTGTTAAATATTTCGCACCCCCAGTCCTTTTTCCACAAAACTTCATCTAAAATTGTTGAATGAGTTTCCTGTAAACAATAGATATTATATTCCTTCTCTTTTAGCCAGGTAAATACTGTTCATCTTTTCTTATTATCTGCTAAGCCATTACAGTTGTAACTGGCTATACTTATTTCACCACTTACCATAATGAGACAACTTTAAATTCTATTTATGAAAATATATGTTTGTAAACGTACCATTAAAAAGTAACATGATGATTGAGAGTCTATATAGCTGTACCATGATATTTGCATTGCTACTAAGTAAACCTCCAATTGGTCCCCACTATTCCACCCGCTAAAACCCCTCCTCATCCCAAGTTGGGTTGTCATCCCAATGCCCGGCAGACCA
This sequence comes from Salmo salar, assembly GCF_965601325.2. Taxonomy (NCBI): domain Eukaryota; kingdom Metazoa; phylum Chordata; class Actinopteri; order Salmoniformes; family Salmonidae; genus Salmo; species Salmo salar. The sequence goes on along the minus strand of NC_138310.1, from coordinate 18,105,381 downwards.
CCCCCAACCCCATAGCCCTGAACAGACTGGGATCCATCCTTCGAAAAGAGCACACAGTGCCATTTGCAGAACAGAAGTAGATCAACCGCCAAATGCATTTCCATCGCCCTCACCTCAATTTGTATTATATATAGCAATCTCAAAAAAAAATATATATATGTTTTTATACATACATACATACATACATACATACATACATACATACATACACAAATATAAATACAAATATAAATAAATATATAAAATACATACATATAAATATATATATATATATACATATATATATATATATATATATATATATATACACACACACACACATACATATATATATACACACACATTTAAAATTCTGTTTCTTAATTTCCATAATTAGCTATTAATATTTGTAGTAACGTAGGCAATTTATGCAAAGGATTTTACCTCAACAGTCTCGCCCTTACCAAAATTACATTATTGCAAGCAATTATTATATTAGCAAACAATTATTGTGAATCATCCTATATTGTCCCTAACATCTTTTACTCCTTCGCAACAGTTGTGGGATACGCACATACACACTCAACCCTTTCCCCCCACACAACCATAGGCTCACATTCTCAACAGTTGCACCAACTCAAGAAAGGTCTTGATTTACAAATGCATATACAGTTGCAGCTGTATGAGAAGGCCTGCAGGACTGTTAAAAAATGGGAAGATTCTGTACAGGAAGTGCCCCCTCTGACCATTCCTTGAGCTTCTTGACTCTGTTTATTGAAGACTGAGGATCTTTGCTGTAACGTGACACTTCCTACAGCTCCCATAGGCTCTCAGAACCCGGGAAAAAGCTAAATGATGTAATTCCAGCCACTGGCTGAAACACATTAGCACTTTTGGCAAGTGCTCTAGCAGAGGACAATGGGCTGAGGCGCGTGCACGAGTCGACCCAATGTTTTATTTTCTTTCGTCTTTGAACGTAAACACGCTTTCCAGGTCGGAATATTATCGCTTTTTTTACGAGAAAAATGGCATAAAAATTGATTTTAAACAGCGGTTGACATGCTTCGAAGTACGGTAATGGAATATTTCAATTTTTTTTGTCACGAAATGCGTCGTGCGCGTCACCCTTCTTTACCATTCAGATAGTGTCTTGAACGCACGAACAAAACAGAGGATGTTTGGACATAACTATGGATTATTTTGAACCAAACCAACATTTGTTATTGAAGTAGAAGTCCTGGGAGTGCATTCTGACGAAGACAGCAAAGGTAATAACATTTTTCTTATAGTAAATCTGACTTTGGTGAGTGCTAAACTTGCTGGGTGTCTAAATAGCTAGCCCTGTGATGCCGGGCTATCTACTGAGAATATTGCAAAATGTGCTTTCACCGAAAAGCTATTTTAAAATCGGACATAGCGAGTGCATAGAGGAGTTCTGTATCTATAATTCTTAAAATAATTGTTATGTTTTTTGTGAACGTTTATCGTGAGTAATTTAGTAAATTCACCAGATGTTTGCGGGGGGTATGCTAGTTCTGAACGTCACATGCTAATGTAAAAAGCTGGTTTTTGATATAAATATGAACTTGATTGAACAAAACATGCATGTATTGTATAACATAATGTCCTAGGGTTGTCATCTGATGAAGATCAAAGGTTAGTGCTGCATTTAGCTGTGGTTTGGGTTTATGTGACATTATATGCTAGCTTGAAAAATGGATGTCTGATTATTTCTGGCTGGGTACTCTGCTGACATAATCTAATGTTTTGCTTTCGTTGTAAAGCCTTTTTGAAATCGGACAGTGTGGTTAGATTAACGAGAGTCTTGTCTTTAAAATGGTGTAAAATAGTCATATGTTTGAGAAATTGAAGTAATAGCATTTCTAAGGTATTTGAATAACGCGCCACGGGATTCAACTGGCTGTTGAGTAGGTGGGACGATTTCGTCCCGCCGACCCTAGAGAGGTTAATCTATTTTCCTTGAAAATTGGATACAGAACTTTACGCCGTTTTGCAATTTCCTTCGGGAACTGGTCATTCATGCCAATTTTGGTCCCAGCAAGTCTTTTAACCATTAATTTATCTTTAAATGAAGCAAATATGGCAAAGATTGGGCGTTCATACCTCTGCCATCTGTCCGAAGCGGTGTACACGTTCAAGTTGGATTTTGTCGATAGTGTCGCATGGAATCTGAAGCGCTATTAGAAGGAACTCTCTAACTACAGATTCAGGAACTTCTTCTTTCTCTTGGATACCTGTAAGTACCAGATTCTCTCTCATGGATCTAGTCTGTATGTCAAGTAAGGCTTCTCTCAGAACGGTGTTCTCCTTTTTAAGTTGATTCACTTCGGTTTCAATCTTATTGACTGTCACTTTTAGCTTGTTTGTTTCCTTCTCCAATGTCGCAGCTTTTTCATCACTCATCTCGAGGCTTGCCTTCAACTCTTTTATATCCTTACTGAGTAATTCAAGTATACCCAGTTCGTCATTTATTGATTTTAACAGATCGGTTTCGACCTTTACCATTCCCGGTGGTGAAAATATAAAATCGTCTGTGTCTGTAGAAGAGTCACATTTTCGTTTTGAAATCAGTTCCCCTGTCTTACTCTCCGTCATGTTTGTGTGTTGCTTGTTTTCGTAATATTTGTCGATACATTTCTCTAGTCTTAAAATGTGTTTTGTATTTTTATCCAGATTGAAGGTTATCACCCACCAGATTGTGTAGTGCTAATAGTTAGTCTAATTGCTGATATTGAATATTACGTTTTTATCTTGAGGTGCTCTACATAACTATCTTCAGTTCGCCATTACCTGTCTCAGTCCCGCCCACTAATAGCACTATTAGTGGTGAGGTGCGGTAGCGCACACACCTAGTTAGCAGATGTTATTGCGGGTGTGGCAAAATGCTTCTGTTTCTAGCTCCAACAGTGCAGTAATATCTAACAATATACAGAGAGAATGGCACCGGAGGGGATGGCTGCTGTTTTATGGGCTCCTAACCAATTGTGCTATTTTGTGTTTTTTTTGCATTGTTTGTAACTTATTATGTACATAATGTTGATGCTACCGTCTCTTATGACCGAAGAGCTTCTGAATATCAGAACAGTGATTACACACCTTGAACAGGACCAAGATTTTTTATTTAATGTGTCTGACGCGAAGGATATAATGTTTCTCCCAGACAAGGCCCAAATCCCGTCATTCACATGAAGAAAATAAGGAAATATAGGGGGCGCAGACGAGAGAGCCTTGTGAAAACGTGCAATCACTGGAGAATAAACTGGATAAACTGGACACTTAGAAGAAATCCCGCTATGCCCTCAGACAAACCATCAAATAGGCAAAGCGTCAATACAGGACTAAGATTGAATTCTACTACACCGGCTCTGACGCTTGAAGGATGTTGAAAAGCTTTCAAACTATTATGGACTATAAAAGGGAAGCTCAGCTGCGAGCTGCCCAGTGACGCGAGCCTACAAGATGGGTTAAATGTCTTATGCTTGCTTCGAGGCAAGCAACACTGAAGCATGCATGAGAGCACCAGCTGTTCTGGACGACTGTGTGATAACGCTCTCCGAGGCCAATGTGAGAAAGACCTTTAAACAGGTCAATATTCACAAGACTGCAGGGCCAGACGGATTACCAGGACGTGTACTCCGAGCATGCGCGGACCAACTGGCAAGTGTCTTCACTGACATTTTCAACCTCTCCCTGACCATGTCTGTAATACCTACATGGTTCAAGCAGACCCCTATAGTCCCTATGCCCAAGAAAGCAAAGGTAACCTGCATAAATGACTACCGCCCCATAGCACTCATGTCAGTAGCCATGAAGTGCTTTGAAAGGCTGGTGATGGCTCACATCAACACCATTATCCCAGAAACCCTAGACCCACTACAATTCGCATATCGCCCCAACAGATCCACAGATGACGCAGTCTCAATCGCACTCCACACTTCCCTTTCCCACCTAGAAAAAAGGAACACCCATGTGAGAATGCTGTTCATTAACTACAGCTCAGCTGTTCATTGACTACAGTAGCGGGGTGAACAGGCCGTGGCTCGGGTGGTTGAGGTCCTTGATGGCCTTCCTGTGATTCATTGGGCAGACCGCACCACCCTCTTCACCACCACCCTGTGGTAAGGTGCACCTACAATCCTGATCCCCAAGGCTGCCATGAAGCTGACTTGTTAAATAATCAAATACCGAATCATGAGATAGTTGATTGTTGAATAAGGATTAGGCCTGTAGGAATTATGTAACATATATTGTTATGTTACCATGTTAGGCTACACTTTGACAAAAAAAGAAGAAAAGCAAGCAACCAGAAATATTATTATTTATCTAAAATATAAGGACAGCTCTGGATGAAAGATTTAATGTTCACAGGCCTGATGAGCGTTTTTACTTCTGGGTCTTAGTCCTGGATCTTTCAGTGTCTTTCTTCCTTTTCAAGGTTTACCATCTCCATTTGTATCTGAGTTGACGCTAGAGGATGGAGGGGATGGCTGGGACCCTGAGGGCCTGTGGCCATTGTCCTCAGAGTTCCTCCTTGACCTCTCTCGGGCTCCTAGACCTCCTTCAGCATCTCTCCCTGAGCATAGGTCAAATGTATCATCCTCTCCTTGACAGTCTGTGGAATCACATAGAGATCAGGAAAATAATCAATGAGAATAAAATGCATATATTAACACTTCTGATGTACAAATACATTTCAAAAAGTAGCAGATAAATGATACAATAACAAAACAAACATAAAATATCCAACTGTATTGATTGTGGTGTACAGCAGGTCAGCCACCAGGGGGAGACACGTCGAGGCCTGGTGACAGACGGAGTATACTTCACGAGGCGACGGCTCCATCTACTGGACGTGCCAGGTCTCGACGGGCTCTCCGGCCAGGATTAATTGGGGCTGATTGGGAGTTCATGAGTAATCAAGGGCTGATTGCTCACCAGCTGTACAAGTTCCATAAAGCTGCCAGAAGGGCAGCACACAGGAAAGAGACTGGGGGAAGAAAGGACTCCCATATAGTTGGGGTCCATTCCAGAGGTAACAGGAGTGAGTTCAGTTTTTGATCCCCACATGATACAGCAAGACCCGGAGCCCAGAAGACGGTATCCCAGAGAGGGTCTCATGGGGGAGACCTATTATTTTCTTTGGAACTAATATTTTAATAAACACCTTTGAAACTGCGCTAATCCTACTCTGATCTGTGTAAACGTTTTGACCCAACCCCCTGGTCTGCCACAAGTGGTGGAGAATGCGGGCATTCTGATAACATGGTCAGATCAGGGTTGAAGTTTACGCAGCATCAGCATAGACGAGTTGGTAGCGCAGTTCATCCGGGCCCAACAAGCCCAACAGGCAGTTCAGGAACAAATGCTGAAGGAACAGCGGCTACAAAACAGCTGCCTCATTGAGGAAATCAGGAAGCTACAAGGAGGAGCGTCTACAGAATCACATCCAAACCAGTTTTTAAATCAAGCTAACAGAAGATGACATCGAAACCTACCTCTGTACGTTTGCACGGACGGCACTAACAGGAAGGATGGCCAAGACAGAAGTGGGCCAGTCTGCTGGCCCCGTTACTCTCTGGGAATGCCAAAAGGCATATTGGGACCTGAACGATGAACAGGCGGCTAACTACAACGGACTCAAACGTGAGATACTCAGCCGCTACGGGTACAGCCTGGCCCATCGGGCTCAAATCTTCCACAACTGGAGGTTTGTAGCCGACGCATGCCCCAAGCCCAGATGAGCGACCTACTGCATGTCACCAGGGGATGGCTCCTAACCGATGTATCCACTCTCTCCATCCTAGACAAAGTGGTCCTGGATCGCTTCCTACGAGCACTACCCCACAACATGGAGGGCAGCGAGTTTATGTGTACCCCAGACCTTGAAGGGCCTCCTGGAAGCAGTGGAGACATATCAGAACACTCAGGCCCTGCTGAGTGGGAGCCAGGCCAAGTCGGCGACCCGTTCGAGGAGTCGGAAGGACAGCCCCACTGCTGTGTACCCCGAACCGACAGTCGGCAGGGCCAAAGGACAGCAAACCCCTGGAGAGACGGCTGCGGTAGGGCCGACCCGCCACCGACGACCCCAGGTAGATGGGAGACCAAAGGAGGTGTTTTGAGTATGGCGCCCAGGGGGCACATTGCCTGGAATTGCCCGGCTTGAGAGGAGTTGATGCCATCAGCAAGCCCCGGAGGCTAGGTGGTTCGCGCAGTGAACTACGTCACCTCCTGTTGGGCACACCACGAATCAACTGCACCCATGGTCCCGGTGAAGGTTGACGGACACAACACGGAAGCTCTATTAGACTCCGGAAGTATGGTTACCCTCGTAACCATGAGCCTGCTGAACCAGGAGACCGAATGTGGTAGGGAGATGTCCATTTCCTGTGTTCACGGGGACACAAAGCGGTATCCAACCGTATGGGCCAACATCGTGACGCCACAAGGGAGCTGCCAGATGAGGGTGGGTGCAATACCAGAGTTGCCGGTACCTCTCCTAGTGGAACGAGATTGTCTGCTGTTCGCGGCCCTGTGGGGGCATGAGCTGAGGAAGAAGGTACGAGCCGCCCGAAGACGACCCATCACCTGTGCGGAAGCAAACGGTTGACCAACCTGTATCTACGGGTCCGGAGTCGGAGGGGGTGCCGGAACCCAACCCCCCTGGGGAACCACGGGAGGAAGAGCCCAGCCTCACCCTCCTCGATTTTGAGGGGCCAATCGAGACACCTGCTGAGGGCCAACTGAGGGGACAATTCGGGACGGCCCAGTGGGAGGATCCTAACTTGAAAGCCGCCGCAGCCCAAGTGATAGCGGTGGATGGACAGCTACTTCCGGGGGTGACTGACTGGCGATACCCCCATTTCCAAATCAAGAATAACCTTTTGTTTCAGGGGTCGCGCCAACAGGGGGAACTTAGAGAGGTATTGTTGCTGGCCCACACCCACCTGTTGGGGGCGCACCTGGGAATGGAGAACAACTGGGAACGGATCGCCGCACGGTTCCACTGGACCGGGATGAGAAGGGCCGTGGAAGACTACTGTCGCAGCTGCCTGGAGTGTCAAATGATTACCCCAAAGGCCCACTTCCGAAACCCACTGGTCCCCCTACCGATCATTGGGGTGCCCTTTGAACGCACCACCATAGTGGGACCCCTGGTAAAAACAGCACGAGGACACCGGTAAATCCTGGTAATAGTAGACTATGCCATCCGGTATCCCAACCCCCTTATGCAGCGTGGTAGAGCACGTGGAGACGATGAGGGAGCGGATGACAGCCATATGGCCAGTCGTGAGGGAACATATGGAGAAGGCCCAACGCGCCCAAGCCTACAATCGGGGAGCCCAGCCCCGAGAATTCCAGGTGGGAGACAGGGTGTTGGTCTTAATCCCCACGGCCAAAAGTAAGTTCCTGGCAACATGGCACGGGCCATACGAGGTGATCGAGAAGCTGGGACCTGTCAATTACCGCGTACAGCAACCAGGGAGACGGAAACCAACAGATTTACCACGTGAACCTGTTGAAGTGGCACGACAGGACAGCGTTGGCCGTGTTATGGTCGGGACCCAGGACGCCAACGGTACCAGTGGTGGTCCCGAGCAATGAGGACCTTGACTCGGCCCAGAAGCAAGAGTTCGTCGATCAGAACACGGCAGTGTACTCAGAGAAGCCGGGCCGCACAACCCTCATTGAACACCACATCCGTACCCAGCCTGGGGAAACAGTACGAAAGAGGCCATATCGGATTCCGGAGGCCCGAAGGAAGGCCATGAAACAGGAAGTGGAGGCTATGCTGAGGATGGGGTCATTGAAGAGTCCCATATTGCATGGTGCAGCCCGATCGTGTTGGTGCCCAAACCGGACGGTAGCCTCCACTTCTGTAATGATTTCCGGGGTGTGAACGACATAAGCTTGTCCAATGCCTACCCCATGCCGAGGGTGGACGAGCTCGTCGACCGATTGGGAACGGCTCAGTACATCAGCACCGTTGACCTGACCAAAGGATATTGGCAGGTACCATTGGCACCCTCATCCCGGGAGAAGAGAGCGTTTGACACCAGACGGATTGTATCAATGCAGGGTGCCCCCGTTCGGTCTCCACAGAGCCCCACCCACATTCCAGCGACTGTTGAACAAAGTACTTCAACCCCACCAGCAGTACTCAGCGGCCTATCTGGATGATATCATCATCCACAGCCAAGGTTGGGCAGAGGACCTGACGCGCTCAGACAAGCCAGGTTGACCGAACCCCAAGCAATGCAAACTAGTGTTCGAGGAGGTGGAGTACCTGATCGAACGGGGGGAACTTCAAGCCCCAGGAGAGGAAGGGTCAGGCAGTATGTGACTGGCCCGTTCCACGCACCAAGGCACAGGTCAAGTCCTTCCTGGGACTGGCAGGATACTATAGCCGGTTTATCCTCAAGCTATAGCTGCAAAGTTCCCACCTCACCGATCTAACCGGGGCCTGCCTCCCGAAAACAGTGAAATGGACAGATGAGACAGAAGCGGCGTTCAGGCGCCTAAAGGTCTACATCCGATTCTCGTAACACCCAATTTCCACGTGCCGATGTTGGTCCAGATGGATGCATGTGACACGGGACTAGGGGCCGTTCTGTCCCAGGTATACAATGGGGAGGAGCACCCCATTATGTACATCAGCCGAAAGCTGATACCCAGAGAGAAAAAAATACTCTATTGTTGAGAAAGAGTGTCTAGCGGTGAAGGGGCGCTAGACACTCAAGTATTACCTGTTAGGTACCCACTTCACCCTGGTCACAGACCATGCTCCCCTGGGTCTGGATGGCCAGGGGAAGGGACACAAACGATCGGGTCACCAGGTGGTTCTTGTCCCTTCACCGCTTCTCTTTTTCTGTTGTGCACAGGTCAGGGGCGAAGCATGGTAATGCGGATGCCCTATCAAGAAGGGAGACATACGTCGCACTGATGACAGTCCCCTCCCCGACAGAGCTAAGGGGGGGGGGGGGGGGGGCGTACAGCCGGTCAGCCACCAGGGAAGACTCGTGGAGGCCTGGTGACAGACGGCGTATACATCGAGGCGACAGCGCCATCTACTGGACGTGCCAGGTCTCGACGGGCTCTCCGGCCAGGATTAATTGGGGCTGATTGGGAGTTGGTGAGTAATCAAGGTCTGATTGATCACCAGCTGTACAAGTCCCATAAAGCTGCCAGAAGGGCAGCACACAGAAAAGAGACTGGGGGAAGAAAGGACTCCTGTGTAGTTGGGGACATTTCCAGAGGTAACAGGAGTGAGTTCAGTTTTTGATCCCCACAGGACACAGCAAGACCCGGAGCCCAGAAGACAGTATCCCGGAGAGGGTCTCATGGGGGAGACCTATTCTTTTCTTTGGAACTATTATTTTAATAAACACCTTTGAAACTGAGCTAATCCTGCTCTGTCCGTGTCTGATCTGTGTAAACATTTTGACCCAACCCCCTGGTCTGCCACATGATATACTGACCACATCTGTCAAAGCTGTGTCCTGAAGAAAAATCATGGAATTGTAAGGTGCGATGGTGCTTAGAGGACATGTGAAATGAGTTTCAAATTCAAGGATGAACTTTGATTGGTTCATGCTGAGTGTGTTGGCTAGATTTGAGAGGTGAAGAGTCAGACACTTACTTGGTTGCAAAGGGTTTTGACAGCTGAGGTTGGAGCTGCTACAGAACCTGAAGGAACTGTTTGACACCAATGAGAGATGGCACTTGGACTTTGAGGCCAGTGGACCACCACCATGGCCCCGCCACATCCCATCCCATCCACAGTCCAGGCAGTGCCAAACAGCAGGACCTGCAATACACACATTTTCCTCAACAACGTTCTTTGAAATATTTATCTCTATTGGTATCACACCAACATGTATATATACACGTTTGTTACAAATGAGCTCTTCTTTGATCAACTTAATCCATTCATTGTCAGATCTACAAATCTGTAAGCCTCCTGGCCTGCATGCATATGTAGCCTAGAGCTCCAGTGTTACCTATGGACAGAGGGTGGTGATTGAGCATGGCCTTAGGGATGGGGTAGAAGCCAAAGCCATCCCACAGCTGGCAAACAGTTATGGCTTTTCTCTGTCACAGTTGGGCGGAAGGTTGTGCTTTCTCCACAGATCGTCCGAGAAGCCCGACCTATCCCAGTCAATGCCATCCCCTCCAGTCTAGAGTAAGCGCTATGAAGACAGAAGAAAATGGAAATAATTTTGGGGAAACAAACTTATATTATTCTCAAACAAAACATGGGTTGCCAGAATTACCTTATTCAAGTGCGACACTACAAATGTTTATTTTCATTGACTAAACTAAATCCTATGAAATAGCAGTTCCTCTCCTCATTACACACACCAACAGGACATTACGATAGACAAGTGTTGTCTACAAGAAGCATACATCCCAGACAGTATATTTTGAAAACATTCAGTTAAGTTGACATTCTTTAATTCATTTGTTTATGAACAGCTGTTAAAAAAAAAATATTAAAAAAAAATAAAAAAAAAGTCTTACATTCTTCCTAAAGCACGGATAATCAAGGAAGTACGTGACCACTGACCACTCTCTACATGAGATGTTGGAAAACAGAAAATAAACAGTTATAAAACTAGGCAGAAAAGCTCACTGTAATAAGAGCTATCAGGGCCCGCATCTTCAGAACCAATGCCCAGTCTCACTCTCCCGTGACTCTCCCTCATTGCTAGACATGTGGAGCCAAATCAGGGTTTTTCCCATCTCTCAACAAGCCTGATGAATAAGGACTGAGAGGCTGCAGCAAGTTTCACGCCTGTTAGTTACATGTACTCTACGCATTCCATTTCACTCAAAGAGCACTGGAGACACCCCTTTTAATGACCAGTCAGATCATAGGTCAGCCATACTTCGAGTTACAAAAGAATGCCATGGGGCAGTACTATGACAGTATGAGTGACCTTGCTGTCCAGTTTGTATGTTGAGCGATCCTGCTGGGTGTGTCGCCTCAGCACCCTCTCCCTAACACTGTGGAACACCAGAGGCTTGTTCCTGAGGAGGAAAACACTGGGGACCCTGGGTGCTGAGGGGGGGGGGGGGGGGCGTGTTTGAGCCTGGGATAGCCTCCAATGACAGGAGCTCCTGGGCCTGGGGCCTACCAGCATCCTCCTCCTCCCTCTGGGGGTCAGTGTCAGGCTTGGTCAGGACAAGGTCAATTGGGTGGACAGCTTGCTGTGCCACTAGGGAGCCCAACCCATGCTCACTTCTCAGCTGTGACGTCAACGGTGTCAGCTGGAACGGCACCCTCTTCCACACATTCTTGGACTTCTTTCTGTTCTATAAAACACACAATATAGATGAGTAAATGTAACTGGCAAACGATATAGGCATTTTCATTGACACTAATGTAATAAAGATAAATAACCTGCCACATACAATTTATGAAAGCAGTGAAAATATGGTACTCACCACTTGAGGTTTTTGAGGGCGGAAGGCAAATGAGCTCCTTGACAGCTACATGGGGAGACTTAGGCATGTGTTCAAAAAGGCAATTTGACAACAAAATCTGCATATCTGCCAAGTTTAATGCCTAAAAAGGTTGTGGTAAGCAAACAATACAATGTTCTAAAGTCTAGGGCTATAATATAAAAAAGATACAAAGTGACTGATATGACGAAAATTAAAGATAAAATCCACATCAAATACAATAAATCATGTGACCTATTTTAGGCGTGGCACTGAAGGATGTGTTGGGGATTGGGTATCCACATCAATAGGGAGCCAGAGCCCCATGATGCACTGGAGCAGCTGGCCAAATGATTGATCTGGGCTGTGCCGAGCTGAGCTGCAATAACATCCACAGACATTACACAGCATCAGCTCTACTACAATCAACATTACCCACCATGGAAAAGAATAGTCTACAAAAAAAAAATACTACTTTGGTATTCAACAAAGGGTGTAAGACAAAGTGAACAAGCCTTGCGTCTGACATTAGGCTTACCATCTGCTAGTGTAACTGTGACCAACCTTTACTCCCTTGTGTTGCTTGTCACTAGGACTATAGTCAACAGAGTTGAACCCTGGAAAGTGGAGATCTGCACTGCAAAGAAGAATGAGAGTTCTAATTGCTGCAGTGTAGACCCTTAATCGAATCTATTGTTTAAACTTTTAAACATATTCAACTAAAATGTATGACTCATCATTTTGGGGGGTGTTTTCTGTTGCAGTATACTGGATGGCCAATGGCAATATACTTACTATATTGAATTGTATTAGGCTATAAATCTGTTCTCTCTCACCTCTCCAACCTTGTGTTGTGCTCCCTCTGGTGGGCTTGTGACTGGCTGGAGGAAAGAGTTAGAGAGGCATCTGTGGCAAAATTCTCATCTTGTAGAGCAACCATCACTTTAGGGGTCTTTCGGCCTTCATTCCTCTATGATAAATTAACCACACTAAGGGTTAGAAACCTTTCCACTGATAACAGAAAGAACAGCACTCTCAATCAACTTTGACATAATGGCCCATATATGAACCTGCTCAATGCATTTTGTGGCACTGCTGTGTGTGTGTGTGTGTGTGTGTGTGTCTTTGAGAGCGAGGGATAGGGAGAAATTGAATACATGACTGACTACCCTCTACAGGGGAACTTCTGTATCTGATGTTCTGGACTTTATATGGTGTGGGATGCATTTGGCAATGTGCTGCTCCAACTCCCAGCAGCAAGGATGAGGACACATGGCCCAGAAACAGTGGGCCTCATCCAGACCCTCACTGGCAAGGCTGCCCATGGACTACACTTGAGAGAATGAGTGAGTGCAATCATTTAGTCCTGTACATGTGCTACACACTAGCTATTTCCAGTGTCCATGCTAGCATAACACATTAGCATTCCCAACATTGGTTCAATCTAAGTAGTGTGCTATTATGTAAATCAGAAGAGAGCTGATTACTTTTTTGGCGAATCCCAATTCTCATTCATTGGAAGGAAACAACTTCAAAACATGCAGAGAAGCTTACAGTAGCTATCTAGGCCAGCCACTTCTACAGTAACTCTGCGGATATATATATTTTTTTTAGCAAAAACCATCCCAGTGCAACGCATACGTAGCTCATGGGAGGGCAAGCCAGACAAGTAAATGGAATAGGCTAAGAAAAATCAATGTAGCAGCTAGCTAAACAACTTTGTTTTTTGAAAGAACGCTAGCTACCCAAGAGCTACCTTTCAGAACTTGTGTTACCAAGCAACAGCGAGAGACTAGTTCTTCTCCACCTGCTGGTCAAAGTTGTTTTTACACCAACCCCCATCCTGTCTCGGAGGATGCCCTGGACAGCTCTCCATACTCATGACACTCATTTTGGGCATATTTCTTGATTATATGGTGTTATGTAAATGGCTATCAACACCAAATTCTGATCCAGTTTTTTTGTCAATGTGTTTTTAAATGTTTTAATTGCAAGTATCAGTATTCAATTTAGCAAGTTGTTGGTTTGATTCTGGATGTCGTCACCAAAATGATCCAGAAATCGCACTAGTGCAATATCTTAACGAAATACAAGAAAAGGTCAAGTTGGAAAGGAAACAGATGTCCACGTATTCTATGCATTTTATGAATGAATATCGGTTAGCAAAAATTTGTAAAAGTTAGAAGTTCTTGAAGAAGCAAGCTCTCTTATCATTAGCACATAATACATGACCGCCTTGAAACCCTTGAAAACAAACATACAATCATACATGACAGGGGGAAAAAAAATCGAAATAATCAGCTAGAGAACAAAATTATGTTAATTTAAGGCCTAATGAAGTCAACAAATTACAGGACTAAACAGATAGAGATCATTGATTTTGATTGACTGGGGGGGGGGGGGGGGGTTGTTCTGGTGGAAACCACCTTTAATCCATTCTTAATTGAGTAAAGGTGGTTTCCAGGCAGCAACAGTCAGGTCCAACCAAAAGATCTCAACACAGCACAGGTCTCTAACCACAGTGTTCAGAGCAGTCAGACAGGACGTCCTTCTCACTCACTTGAGTTGCCTTATCTGAGACAGAGACTGAGTTCACCACATGTCTCTTCCATGTAGCCCCTTTTAGGACAGTGGAAATGATATCTCTAGAGGGCCAGTCCCTCCATCTGGACTTTAGGACTCATAAGACTTTCATCACTTCAGCTGTTGCTCATCCCAGCCAGTCAAGATCATCATCTTCATCCTCTTCGTCGCCAAACAGAGGGGCTGGGGGAGGTTGCCCCTTCAAGCTCTGAGAAAACATGGGAAAAGTATATAAAATGTGAGTTGTGTTCAGTAATTCTCTGCTGACCACAAAACACTGTTCAGAAATGAAGTAATTCAGAACAAGTTCCTGTCATAGACTTTCAACAGTAAAGAATGGCACTGAATTCGATCCCGAAACCATCTTTGTGTTACCTGATGTACTATTCACAGAGTAAGCCACGAAACAGATAAACATAGGCTTCAATGACAAACAAGGGGAACAGAAGCAGTGTGTAGACATCTGAGAGAACTGGTGTGGCCCTACAGATCCTTTCTCACCAGCTCATCATCATCCTCCTCAGTGGGTGGGGGTTTGGTTGGGGCTGTGCTCAGGAAAAATGTCTCCTTCCCATTTTCCTCTCCTACTCCCTCAGTCAGACTGAGAGAATAGTAAAACACACGAGTGAGAATGGACGGGGGGGGGGGAGAAATAGATAGATGCAGGAATTCATGCATATTAGCAAGGGACAACAGGCTTATTATGAACATAGATAAGGCTCAGTAAAATTAAACTTGGTTGAGTGTTAGTTCACTGGTCTCTCTATATGACTCACCTTGTTACTTTCCCAGGACTATCATAAAGAGGGCTTGGTGGAGGTGGAAGCTGTGTTTGAGGACCTGTGGCTTTGGAGCTAGTTCTTTTCAGTTCACCCAGGGGACCCTCAATAGTCACACTCACTTTCTTCACCTCCGGGCTACTTACATCACCTTCGGACTGAGTTTTCTGTCCTATCTCAGAGGGCAGACTCTCCTCAGGGTTTATGCAAGTGGGTTCAGAAGGCTCGGTGGTGATCTCTCCCTGTGGTTGGGGAGATGGTGGTCGTGGCTGGGTTGAGAGTGGTTTGTGCTCTGGATCTGTGTCGATGTCTGCCTCTGGCTCCACCCGAGTTGGTTTCTTCGTCTCTGGTACTGCCTCAAGGCGAGCCCTCTCCTGCACATCTCTGGGGTCTCCCTCCCTCTGCACAGAGGACTCACTAAGCTGCTCAGGATCTGTCCTCTGCTCCTCCTCTTCTTCTTCCTTCCCATTCACATGAGCATCCTGTGCTGGTCTCTCCTCTCTACGCCTCACGTCACTGTCCTCCACCTCTTCTTCTTCTTCCCTCAGATGTGATGAACTTCTCTCAGTACCGTTGAGCAGTTGCAAGGTAACACTCTGTAAAGGGACAAAGACCAACATTAATTCACCCACATCCTTTTCCGTCCATCTTCATTGTGAATAACACGTTATTGAGATAACAGTTTTGGTCATTGTCCTGAAGAGATACTGTACCTTTATGGTGTTGACGATTACTCCGAGCACAGTGCTGCCTGTGTAAGTCTCATGTAGGTCAAACTCCCCCCTCAGAGAGTGAAACACTCCATTCATTACACGCTTCACCTGCCAGGAAAACATGGCCAGGGTCAAAACATGAAATACAGTTTGATTTATTTATTTTTGTGTCGTACACCAATTAGTGCGCAGCCCGTATGGCCATATAAAACACTTTCTTTAAGTATGTGTGAACAAAACACACATATATTTTTTAATGCATAACAAAGTACAGCTTTCGTCTTGTCACATTATACACTTCTTCTCCCGAAGGCTATGAAAATAAAATTGGGCCATGTCAAACTCCCTTTCTGAAAAAGAATACTAGCCTGTGTTCATCATGTAGCCAGAAAACTTCAAGGTGAGCATTTATTAAAATGTATTTTAGACCTTTAAGTTCAGACTGACATATGGTTCAGGACTTTAGTTCTATTTTATAAAAATGTATGTTCTAAGTTTTGGTTTAAACCAAATATCTACTGCCCATTTTTCCAGGTAAGAAAGACACAGCTGTCTGAAAGAAAACATGGCTCTGTGTCCCTCTCACCTCCCCTGCAGTGTCCTGTCCTGCACTGTCCGCTTCGCCCCCTTGCTCTGCCAGCCTCCTTTCCAGCTCAGCCACTCGCCCCTCCAGCTTCTGTCTCACAGCTGACCACTGCTCCTCCAGGCCTGAATACTGAGAGAGCGAGAGAAAGAGGGCTTCATAACATTATGGCGAGAGTTAGCTGCTAATGCGATTACTAACACATAACCAGATCAATACCTTTTCTTGTAGGACCTGCTGCTCCTCGTCCTGTCCCTGCTGCTGTAACAAGCACTGCTCCTCTGAGTCCCTGGACTGCTTCAGAGCTGAGAACTGTTAGAATGGAAGAGCCAGTTAGGGTTCCGCACCACTACTCCCACAGATTAAGCTGCAGAATAAGTCATTTCACAGCCTTGTACTTATGTTGTTCCATTGTTGTAGAACAACAGTAACAAATCCCCCTTAGCCACACATAAATCGATGTATGAACTCAGGCGTCCAAAGTGGCGTCGTGAGAGAGACAGTTTTGTGTACGGTATAATATGGGTTAGGCTGTTGACCTTTTCCTGTAGCTGGGTCAGTCTCTGCTCCAGTGTGTCTCTTTGCTCTGCCAGTTCGGCCATCTCACGCCCCTGCTGCTCCTTGGCCGAGGCCAACGCCTGCTCACACTTCCCCTTCCACTCCTCCTCCAGCTCTGCTTGCAGTTGGGCTAGCTGGAACACACCACAAAAATACAGGACACGCAGTCAGGCACACACACAAAATTACTCTTCATAGACAAAAAACATATCCAAAAGGAGATTTAGCTGTGTAAATATTTGTGTTATTATTTATCACTCCCTCCCGATAGAAGATACATATACACCAGTGTTTACGGTAGGATTTATTTCAGCAGCGGTGGTGAAGTTAGTTGGGGGGGTGGGGGTGTTGTGATGGGGCTGAAAATAAAATAAGAAATCCCAGTTATAAAGCTAATTTCCTGCAATGCTACACATTTTGCCATGGGGCTGAGAGAAAATGTGTAGTTTTAAAATAATTGACCAGTGCAAATCTCTTTTAAAAAGTTAATATTCTGTTAGCTCAAACACCAAAACAATGCGGGTAGGAAAATTATTTCGCTCCTATTCTAAGTAATTACAGGTCATATTTCATAGGAATCTGGAAACACTGAACAATTACTTTAAAGCTAATTTCCTGCAATTCTACAGTTTGCCATGGTTTGTGCCGTGTTCTTACACTATCTTAGTGACTCAAACATTATAATGAAATCAATAAGGGCCCCATGCCATGACATTTTTGAAATTTTAGATTCTCCCTGTGTAAGAACATTTCCATCCAACCATTTCCTGTGGATGAATTACCTGAGGCATGAAAAAAAGTCATGACCGGGCTGATTGTAACATGAAACGCCGGTACAATTTTAGAAATGCTGACAATTTGTTGGTTCTACATGGCTGTAAAATGTATTATGCTAGAAATGGCGGTGGAAACGCCTTTATGCGCAAATATTGATATAATAACCATCAAATCAAAGTAAACTTGGGAGTCACATGATATGGTTTATGGTCCTCCCACTACGACCCAGAAAAGCCTGCAGTTTACTAGGCTACAGATGAAATAAGTTCTGATGAACTTCACAGGGTGGTGAACGTGCACGGTGATGAGCTTGATGCTCCTTTCCAATAAATATTGAGGGTCTTATTCTGGTGACATGATGATCGATGCTTAGCTTCCATTTGACAAATACAATTAATATTGCTCATATCCATAATAATCTCATAATGTAGGTAGCCTATGGTGAGCTGTTGGTTAGGCTAGAGTTTACGTGCCAAGACCAGAGTGGACCAGTTATATAACGCAACAGATTTTGTGACAAAATCCATCAGTAAAGTTGAAAATGTGATGGAAACCCATTAACTTCTATTTTTAATTCGGTGCATGGGAATTTAACGTCATCACACACAGCCTTTTATCCGCAAAAAAAAGTAATTTTGATGGAAACATCTCTAGTGGGAAAATGCAGATTTTAGAATAGTCGCATGAAAATCTGTCGCAAATTGGATAGAAACCTAGTTAAGGTCTAGTTTTTACTCTGGTGGCTGTTAGTTCTCAAAGATGATCTTATTAAAAAATATATAGGTCCATTATCTTTTCTACATACTTTATATCTGGTTTTAGTTGTTTAACTTTAAACTGAAAATGTTTTACCATCACCCAAAAAGAATAAATAATTAAATATATATATATATATATATATATATATATATCATATTTTTGGGAGTGGCGGCCATGATTTAATAGTGGAGCCCGCCGCTGCTGATTAATTTAGGGGAAACACTGTACAGTACCTGTTCTGAGGCTGCCTGGCCAGTGCTGGTCCTGGCCTTGCGGAGCTGTGTCCTCAGAATTTCCATGTCCTGCTGGCTGCTTCTCCTCAGCTCCTCCATCTCCTCATCACACCGCTGCCTCTCTGCCTGCCACTTCCTCTTCCTGTCCGACACCATCTGAGAAGAAAAAGGATGATGATACCCTTAGACACTGATCTAACGTCAGTTTTAGGTCCTTCTCCAATTCTAATGGTTAAGGTTTAGGAGTGAAGAGAGCTGAACTGAGATCTGTACGCTGATCCTAGATCTCTGCCTCTGGGCAATTTGTACCATGGATGTCTGAGAGGAAGCCCACGCACACCGACGTAAGCATTGGTGCCCAAATCTGAAAGATAAACCAACAAGAACATTTACTGTGTGCCATACTCACTCGTTCCATACTTTCTTTGTCAGCCTTCAGGTCCTGCAGCTCCTCCTCCATGTTGTTCACCCGGAGATCCATCCCTTTGCGTTTCTGCTTCTCTGTGCGGTACTGAGCCTGGCCTCTCTCTGCCGTCTCCTTCAGCTCTACACACACACAAACCCCTTTAGTGACACTTCCTCCGTCCTACACCAAGATGAACACACCCTCAAAACCCTCTCAGTGACACCTCTCTAAATAAAACACATTGTGTAACAGTAGTACCTTCCAGTTGGGTCTCTAAGGAGGAGATGCGCGTGCAGTGTGTGTCGCTGTCCTGCAGGGCAGAGGTCAGTTTGTTCTGCAGCTCTGCAGCCCTCTGCTGGTGAGACGTGGCCTCCTGCTGCAGCTGGGACACCCGCGCTGTGCACGTGGCCAGCTCCTCTGTCAGACGTACCTGAGGGACAGAGACAAGCACTGTTAGTTACCAGTGTTGTCTGGCTACACAATACACAGCCCAGAAACAGGCTGGTGTCCCAATAACCTCAGATTTGCTTATTTTCCTCATCTTCTTTCCTTTATGATCACTAATCTGACTGGAAGCAAAGCAACATGGTGGGAACTGTCCGTGTCTAGCCCTTTTTCCAGTGGTCATGAACGAAAGGCGACGAGGAAAGGAGGCCATCTCACATTTTTGGGACACGGCCATAGACAGGGAGTTGACAGTGGTGGTGATTGGCTGGACATGAGTGAGAGACAGAATTAACATGGACTCGAACAGCATGACCCTGTGGGAAGAAGATGACTGATAATGAGGAAAGGGTTGAAGAAAAATGAAATGAAAGAAAAGCTAGCGAAAAGGGGGATGGGGAAGATGACAAGTGGAGGGAGGTAGAGAGTGAGCAAACAGGCTCACCTGGCCCAAGCCCAGGTCCTGAGGCAGAGCATGCTGGAAAGAGAGAACGGTCACTACTAAAGGTCCTGAGACTAACACCGCAGGAAAAAGAGCCAGGAGCAGTGGCTGGAGGTGAGATTCTGTTAGTCCCAAGACACACCAAAGTTCACGTAAACGCCACTGAAATCCCCACAGCCATGTTAGATGTCATGAGAAGAATTCCTAGAGCCATCGCTATGGGACTAAATAATTACACCTCATACTGCCACTGGCTGGGGGAGTATAAGTGAACGTTTGTTGATCCTTGCAGGGCGGGTGATTTACCTTATCCTGCTCGGCCTGCAGCGCCCGGGCCTGGTTGTGTTCACTTGAGGACTTTAGGGAGTCATTCCTCTGCTCCATCTGCAGGTTACTCTGCTCCATGTACCTGGACGACAACAACAGGGAAATTCAGCTTGAATGGAAACATGGCTGTGCCTGAAATGGCTCCCCAACTGCTGATTCTGCTCTGGCCAAATGTAGTGCAGTATAGGAATAGGATGCCACTTCAGATATGCCCAATATCCGTCTCCTACAGCAGGTCAACGTCCGTCTCCTACAGCAGGTCAATGTCCGTCTCCTACAGCAGGTCAATGTCCGTCTCCTACAGCAGGTCAATGTCCGTCTCCTACAGCAGGTCAATGTCCGTCTCCTACAGCAGGTCAATGTCCGTCTCCTACAGCAGGTCAATGTCCGTCTTACCTCTGGTTCTGGTTGATGAGCTCCCCGATCTTGCGGTTCTGCTCCTCTATACGTGAGCTCTTCTCGTACACGTCCTTCTTTAAAGATTCATTTTCCTATAAAGACAGTTACACATTTAATGATCAATAAATATATATTTAAAGAAATTGAAAGCTTAAAATCCCCCCACCCCCAGACTATACCTGAATGATTCTTTGGATGTTGTGCATAATCATGGCAGTTTCCATAGTGACACTAGGCACAGCCAATGAGTGGCCTCCTTGCCTCTGAAGGTCATCAACCTGTCAAAACATGAGGATCGATGAGAAGTGAAAAAGTGATGTCTGATAAAACCATAGAAATACCCTTCATATTACTGCTGACCTTTGAAGCCAACTGGTCCACTTTATCTGCCACTTTGCCAACTGCAAATCGGATCTCAGTGTTATGCTGCCGAGCTTCAGCCATAAGGAAGGAAGTGACCTCGCCAGTGCCTCCCATGTATGGTACTGCCTGGCTGGGGTACATCTGGCCCATTGGTTGAAGTTGAGAGGGAGACATAGAGGACTGTGGGTAGGCGTAAGGCTGTGAAAGAACATAACGGACTGATTTAAATGACACAACAGAGAATGAAGAGAGCTTCATTAGAAAGGGAGGTTAGCCTTAAAGTCAATACAAAATAGCATGGAAATTAGTTACATTTTTGACAGTTGAACGATGAAGCCGACATGGGTCATTCTCACCTGAAAGGCATGGGCGGAACCTGACATCACAGGCTGCGGAGCAGCAGTTGTCATAGCAACAGGCATCAAGGCAGAGGGCGATGCCCCGTGAGGGTGAGAAAGCACTTGAGAAAAAAATTCATATGTACAAACTGAGAAATGTCATCCAAAGGCAACCTCCAGGGCATCAACAAACAGACACCCTGAAAAAGGAAGTTTTACAGCAATACAAGACAGTGGTCTTAAAAAAAACATGGGAGTGATGACTCCAGCAGAGGTTGTGGGAGAGCTCACCTTGCACTGGAGCTTGGGGGGCAGTGGAGCTGTGTACAGGAGAGGGAGCAGGAGGACGCTCCTTCACTCTGGGGTCCTGGAGGAAGACAGAGATTCTCTCTCGAATACTTATCTCAGCTAATATACTGTAGGTACAGCTATATGAAAATAAACCCTTCATCTCACCTCCATTTCTGAGTCACTGGAGTCTGGCTGGGAGGAGGGCCCTGCCATGAAGGGCAACATGGGCTGGCCCATCTTGGCCATGCGAGAGATCAGCTTGGCTTTGGTGGCATCTGGATTCTGGAGCAATGGGAAGATGAAGGAATAGGTTATACTTCATCAGGTCAGCTGTGCCTAGGGCTGTTGCTGTGAACAGTATTACCGCCACACCAGCAGTCATGAGTCAAGACCGCAGTAAAATTCCACGTGACCGTTGAGTCACAGTCAGGGCTCTATTGTCCCTCCATCAGGTCACTAATGGTCTGGTACTGAGGGTTCTATTGTCCCACCATCAGGTCCTAATGGTCAGGTACTCAGGGCTCGATTGTCCCACCATCAGGTCCTAATGGCCTGGTACTCAGGGCTCTATTGTTCCTCTAACCACTCTGACGTCAATGCAAATACAATCAAAAATCACATCAAACACTCATCAAAACAGTATTGTGATTTTAAAACTCACCTCACTGTGATTGATCAATTTGAAGAAAAAAGTTCAACAGCAGGTTGAAACAGTAAAACATGTTTGTTGTGGATATTGTTTCAAAGTCTAACAATGAAATGGACAGCACTTTCTAAGGTGATGATTAATTCAAAACACCCATATGCATATTACAGTTTATGCATACGAGTCCAAGCCCCCCCCAAGAAACTGAATTAAAATAATGATTTTGCTGTAATATAATACAATACATAGACTACCACATATTACGCATGGCAGAAAACATCAAACAAAACTAATTTAAATGTCTTTGATACATACTGTAATTGGTAGCCTATATTCCAAAATTAAACAAATTCAAGTAATCGTTTTTGGAGTGTGAACTGTATCATTATGCATACTGGATGGACTGGTTACCTTATGCTACTCTCCAAAATGTCTATCTGTGATTCTGGGAGAGAATGTATGGCCCTAGGCGATGCTGTTGGTTCACTGATTGTGCAGGGTGGCTTACAGTTCAAATACAAATGCACTCATTGTAGGTTATTTGAATAGCTTAGTAATAGGATAATTAATTGAGGGAACCCTTTAGGTATAACTAAACCTAGGAGATATAAATAAAATACTAATCTCTATATACATACAAACACAGTACCAGTCAAAAGTATTTTTACTATTTTCTACATTGTAGAATAATAGTGAAGACATCAAAACTATGAAATAACACATGGAATCATGAAGTAACCAAAAAATAAAAAGTGTTAAATAATTAAAATATATTTTATATTTGAGATTCTTCAAAGTAGCCACCCTTTGCCTTGATGACTGCTTTGCACACTCTTAGCATTCCCTCAACCAGCTTCATGAGGTAGTCACCTGGAATGCATTTCAATTAACAGCTGTGCCTTGTCAGAAGTTCATTTGTGGAATTTCTTTCCTTCTTAATGCGTTTGATCCAAGCAGTTGTGTTGTGACAAGGTAGGGGTGGTATACAGAAGAGGGCCCTATTTGGTAAAAGACCAAGTCCATATTATGTCAAGAACAGTTTAAATAAGCAAAGAGAAACCACAGTCCATCATTACTTTAAGACATGAAGGTCAGTCAATCCGGAAAGTGCAGTCGCAAAAACCATCAAGAGCTATGATGAAACTGGCTCTCATGAGGACCGCCACAGGAAAGGAAGACCCAGAGTTACCTCTGCTGCAGAGGATAAGTTCATTAGAGTTACCAGCCTCAGAAATTGCAGCCAAAATAAATGCTTCACAGAGTTCAAGTAACAGACACATCTCAACATGAGCTGTTCTGAGGAGACTGCGTGAATCAGACCTTCATGGTAAAATTGCGGCAAAGAAACCACTACTGAAGGACACCAATAAGAAGAGACTTGCTTGGGCCAAGAAACACAAGCAATGGACATTAGACAGGTGGAAATCTGTCCTTTGGTCTGATGAGTCCAAATTTGAGATTCAACTGGAGATGCTAAACGTGTTTATGTTCATTAACAGTCAATAACCGTGAGACCGGCAGTCTTTTGCATGACAATAACCATCTGACAAAATATTATGATCGCCACAGCCCTAGCTGTGCCTGTTTTATATAAAAGTCTAATGTGACTCAGATGAGAAAGAGAGAAAGCACTCACTGTCAACTGTTCACTGATGGAATTCGACTTTGCCCAAAGTGGTGGTTCCCTGAAAAAGAGATGGCGAAAACAATGGAAAGAGGAACAAAGACAAGAAAGAGCTGGTTGTGAGTGTGTTCAGATAAACCCATGCTTTTACCCTGGTCTCCCGGGGCTTGTAGCACGGGGCAGAGTTGGCCCTGCCGGGAGGTCCAGACCCGGGTTCTCCACACTGGGGGCAGGTGAAGAGGCAGCAGAGTCCCGAGACCCAGCACTGGCACGGTCAGACCCACTGTCTTTCGCCAACTTCACCTGGGGACACAACAGAAGGACATGATGAGACAAAGACACTCATTAAATATTACATTTTGGCTTAGAGTTACAGGAGAGTCCCATTTGCGAGATGCTGGAGGTCCTACCCGTCGTAGCTCTGCCTCAAAGATGAGTGTGCTGTCTGCTGGGATGCGGTTGGCCACTCCCTGGGAGCCATAGCCCAGACTGGGGGGGATCACCATGAGACGCCGGCCTGACTTCCTCATACCCACCATGCCCTCCTCCCAGCCCTAGCAATCAGAGAGGACAGAGGAAGCTGTGCATTCCCCATGCAAGTCTGGTATGGAATGCCCCTACTATTCTTCTTTAGAACAGAGGTGGTAGCTGTGCCTATACGACCCACATTATTCACCCATTGTACATCAATGAATCACCTTAATCACTTTTCCAGCGCCAAGTTTCAGTCGTAGCAGCTTGTCTTTGTTCAGGTTGGAGTCAAACACCTGAAACAAAAGTTGAACATTACAAGAACACTGCTGTACCACTAGCTCCCAGGGCAAAGAGGACACACAGCAATGTGCGAAGCACTAATCTCAAATGGCACAACACACACAGCCATATCTTACCTGACCGACGGCATGGTTCTGCAGGAGCCAGCCTGTGTATGTCACCTCCAGGGAGTCTCCATTCTCAACTCCCTGCCCCTCCCCTAGTGTCAGGTCCTGCACCACCACCATATCTAAGGAGGGGGCGCTGTTCACTTTTGCCAAACACACCTAAATTAAAGAAACAGCCAATTTAAATCACTTTTATACCACTGTTAAAAGAAATTCTGCACAAAGCAATTAAACATGACCTAAGCTTAGCTGTCCATCACCTCTTTACAAAAGTCTACAGCAGCTTTCTCTGTGTCAAACATCAGGGACCAGTTCTGGCGTTGGTCATCATAAAAAGTGCAGTAGTTGTTGGGCTGAACCTGCAGGAGACAACGGGAGAGAGTGAGATTCTTTTGGAGAAGCTTACTGGCTCTCTTTTCACTTGCTCAGCTTCCTCTGACAACAACAACAAAAAACTCACCGTAAAGATGAAGCCAACATGAATCTTGGCCGCAGTCACTTGTTTCTGCTGACTGATGTAAAGCAAGAGTTTGTACTACGAGAAAACAGACAGGGAACTTTTAGATCAATGGCAGCAAACTTGCATGACGACAAGCATTTTCAAAGCGATAGAATTCTCATGAAAATGGACAGTTTCCAATAAAAGCACAACTCTGGTCTCACCTCTTTTGTTGTTTGGTTACCCAGGACTGCAGCTCCCAGCTTTCCTTGTTTCTGATAATGTCCGTTAAGACTAAAAAGAAAGATGCACCGTCAGTTATGGATTAAGTCAAAACCAATGAATGGGTCTAATGATGTCACAGGATCCACGGGGTGGTATTTCTAGTCATTTGTACAGTTTAAAGATACTCACTATTTGAAAGCATGGATAGCTGTAGCCAATAGTACTGCAGGAGCACCGGGAGGGACAGCAGGTTTCTGGGCAGGAGGACCTGGAAATGAAAACATGTGGTAAACACTTCTCAGGTTCACCTGAGCATATTAATCAAACTTTGGTCACATTTCCTTGCATCGGTTAAGCTATGTTTTTACCTGGATTTGAGGTCTTCCTGGGCTGTTTAGGGGCTGTATATTGAAAAGATTCATTCCCCTGACTTGCTGCTTGGTCCAGTCCAAAAAGTGATGCCAGCTTTGCGCTGAAATAACACAGAGGAAGTGATATTTAGGTTATTTCTGTAAGCCTATTACCTGCGATCGGCCTATTGGTGTAATGAGATAGGAGGTAGGCCTAGTAGGCCTCCCTCCTAAGTTCACAAATATTTTATCAAAGATATCAATAGACCATGGTATGTTCCATAAAGACAAAAACATCTCATTGAATGAAAAGCTAAAAGTCTTGTGTTATTTTCAGCAGCTGTCCTGTTTCATGGTTAATCATTTCCTGGCTCACTGTTCCTGATTTCACCAAACACAACAAAAAAAAAAGTTAGTGAAAAAAGTTTATGTATATTGAGCAGAGAGAACAAAAGTCCCATGCCCAGTTGACACAGCTACCACACACTGTATATCAAGACCCATGCCCAAACAATAGAGAAAAGCTGCTCTTATGAGCCCTTTCGTCTGACAGACTGAGGATATCTGAATCCCAATACAACTGCCTCCAACAAGTCAGCATTCTGTAGTTAACATGAACAAGTCATTGCGGTGTTAGGTCAAGTAGCCAACTTCCACATTTAACAGGTCGTTGAATGCAAGATGACGAAAACACAATACCATTAGTGTAGGTCATTTTATCACAGCAGCTCTTACTACGACGACACACTAGAATAGCCTATATCATCATGTATTGCAAAATCTCTAACAATATCACGTTGCCATAAATGAAGGGTAAATAGAATGATCACAAGAACATTTTCCCAGTGGCTACTAGAACCAGGCAATCACAAATTAAAATAATAAAAACGCCCCATAAACTTCCTCAACTGCTACAGACAGTCCACCAGTGGCAAATTAGTCTTATGCTGTCATCAAGATAAAACATCAGGTTTTCCTTTAACTCTTCCCACCAGAGCAGGACAATACTGACCCTTGGATCTCCCTCCACAGGTAGTCATTATTACTAAGAGCAGAAGACATGGTGGACACCTTGAAGCCTGTCTGTTGCTTACGACTGGTGGTGAAGAGTAGGCTCTTTAGCCTACATGTGTAAGGCAGGCATGGGCCACCAAACACACTGCGTTTCAGTGTTCCCACCCTCAGTGATGCCCTCCACTCCTTTCCTCAATGTCTTGCTCCCCAATGCAGTCACACATCCATGGCAGATTTGACACCAATATCACTGGAAGAGCTGTGGAGCTCCGGCTCAGTCTGCAGTCCAGAGTGTGCTGAGCTGAAGGAGCAGGCAGCCCTCGCCCTACTGGCCCTAACTAGCAGCATGTGAGAGGAATTAGGAGCCACAATGCTCGCCTCCCCCCCTCCTTCTGGCCCAGACAAGCTTCATTCCACCAAATCATATTAGCTGAGGGAACTATTGCCCTACTAGCCAGGAAATGTTAGAGAGCAAAACACATAGGCCGTAGTTGGCAGTTAGTCTGCATTGTACAAGTGATTTATAGTTATCTATTTCAGAGCAGACATTACATTTACATTTTAGTCATTTAGCAGATGCTCTTATCCAGAGCGAGTTACAGTAGTGAACGCATACATTTCATTTCATACATTCCGATTAATCCAGCAACTAAAAACTGGACTCGCAGGGGGGGGGGGGGGGGGGGGGAAATCACAAACGACCCAAAGCATAGGATCTAGCAACTGAATGAGTTGCATGAGGCACCTCCTACTGTACCTTCAAATCCCGTGCAGTACTGTGTCTCTGGGTAAGAGGTGGAGGACAAAGACTGTCTCACAAGGCTCTGACTGAGGATGCGCGAGGAGTCAGGTCACCCTTCCCATCGATTATTATTTTGCAAGGCATAGATGCGGTAGAGGGTCAATCGAACTGGACCAAAACAATGGAATTGACATGAAAACACATGGGGGAAAGATCCTGAGACTCCTCATTGCCCCCCCATTAAAATGAACCTACATCAAGGCCATTGTTTGTGTATTTCACACTAATTTGAGGTGAAAATCTGAGCATAACGCTTGCCTGGATGTCAATCCAAACATGTTCATGTCATGGTTACCAATCAACTGCATTAAAGTTAACGAATTTGACAACCACCACCGATTAATGAAGGCTAGTTATGAAGCTTATATGAACCAGAGGTAGCATTTAGCAGTCACTGAAAAGAGACAACTTCTACATGTTATGCAGCGAAAACGGCCAAATATATCAAAATCGGACTTAAGTAACAACATTATGGGCCTCTTACAATACTTCAATCATGACGAAACCACGGGGGAAACAGAGGTTTGACTTAGATTGTTGACAACATGTAATCTGGATTTCGTCTCCAATGTTTATTGAAAACAAAAATATATTTGCACAATGACCACTTGTTGTCTCTCAAATACATCATTATAGTTGTTGGTTCGTTAGCTAGAGAATATTTGGCCATATTAACATTGACAGGAAATCAGTCAAAACAAGACATGGTATCAATGACAATGAAACAAAGCTGAAACGAGAAACGATTCCCCCACATGGCAATTTCTTGTCATTCTTGCTAGAAATCTGTCCAGAAAAAGAAAGGAAACTTACTCACCCTCCAGTAGGTGACAGAAAATCTCCATCCTCGTCGTCAGGGGCAAACATTATGAATGGATTTGTAGCAGTTCTGTTTTTCTCAGATAGTATGATGTGTCTTGGGGTGAGAACTATAATACTTATTGAGAAATAACGCTATGACTGCCACCGCTCACTGAACTTGGATCTCTTCCTGTTCAGATCAGCTGACATACCACCTGATCCATGGTGCTGTAAATCTTTCTGCTCCGGGGTAAATTGAGGCACTCTTTAAATTCCATTTCCGGTTGACACACAGCGGTAGCTTTTCCTTTAGGTCTGACTGCAGGTCCAGGGTCAGTTTATCCAAAATTGCTTTATTTGGGCTTGTGCAGAGAGGAAGCGGCGAGGCGGTAATTGACTCCATTAAAGCGGTAATTGAAAACGGTAATTGCCCCATTGGGCTGATCTAGAGTTATTATATACCGGAAGCTCTGGCTTATCCTACCAAAAGCACCTGAATCAATCAAAAATGACTTTAGATAAGCCCAATGGGACAATTACCGTTGCAGTATACAATGATAACCACTAGAGTGAACTGTTACTCCAATTTAAACATCCCAGTATTTGCAGGTTACCCCCCAAAAGAACAAAACTGACATTATAGACCACTTATTACGAGGGACACTGTAATTAGGATACTTATTCCATTGAGCTACATTTGCATGTGTCAACAGGCTATTTTATTTGAGAACTATTACAAAAGGATGGGGATCAAATGTATTCTGTCCCTATAATAGCATTAGCAGGGTATATCAATATGGTCCGAGTTTAATCAGATGCTCTTATCTGACTTTTGGCGATGATTGAAATAAAAGACAGATGTGGGGGGAGGATGGATCAGCACCTCTCCAGTGGGGCCGTTCAGATAGTGGCTTTCATTAGGCCTACATTGACAAATGGTTTTCCTAAAAAAGAATCTGTCATCAGGTTGAAAATTGATCTCATTTATATTACATAAACATGACCACATGTCTTGCTATTAAGGATAATTAATTTTAATACCCATGTATTACTTCCTTGCCAACTTTATTACAAGCGATAATCTCACAATATTACTGGCCTATTCCTTGATAAAGGGGTTAGTGCAATATAATTTTGGGTCTGCCAAAACAGTACCGTAAATCCATGTGATTGATCATTTGGAATAATTTGATGTTTTATTTGTTTTTGCATAACAAGTTCATCCTACACAGAACATGAATGGTGTTATGAGTTCGATTGGTGTTGTTGCTCTTTTGAAATATTTTCAAAGAAGCATTTACGTAATTGTACAAAATGGTAGGGTTAGGCAACATCATTAATATCATGGAATTGAGTAAGTATAAGTACATGTCTCACTTTGATAGTAAGCAATGAATTCATATCCATGACCAAAAGTAAAGTAGCTAGGCTACATATCAGTAAATAAATTGAAGATTTGAGCCTGAGAAATGAATATTGTCTTTGCATAGCCGTTTGTTAGAATGATATGCCACTTGGCTATTGATTTTTATACTGGATAAAAATAGATGCACCTGTTGTGCACACTGATCAGCGAAACAAGAACATTACTAGTTCCTGTACATTTCTGAAGAGGTTTTGTTAACTCAGAAATCAATTTCAGCACACGTACTAAGAAAGTAGTCATTTGAGAGACATGATCTAATGGTAAGATGTTGCATTTGTCACGCTTAAGTTTTGTGCAAACCAAGTTGAACATGTTTATTAATGTACCTATTTCCTCTCTGTCGCGTCACCACTCCAAAAGGTAAATAAAACACATACACACAGTCATATTAAATATATACATCAATCTCATTTACTCTCTTACATTATTTACATGGGATCATTTTACAACAACAATAATCCTTTAGACTTTTGAGCATTTTAAGTATCCTCACGTATTAAAAATATAAAGTTCCATATTTTTACTCAATAATATGAGTCCAATTTGTGTTGTACTAGGCAGCAGCCTGTGATTTCCTGTTCCGTTTCGCGCGACGGGTGGGGGGAAAACTGATGAACTCAAAGTGTTTGATTCTATCCATGTTGGGGAAAGGTAGTGGGCCCTTGTGTAGCCTCTTGATGAAATGGACCTCTCTCTGGTTCTCCCTCGTCTTTGAGGCTTTGATGGGTCTCCCTTTCCTGGTGAAAGCCACATACCAGCCCTCATACTTGGCATTCTGGAAGGCAGTGTAATTGTTCTCCAGAACAATCTCTGTGAAGATACAATCCCTGCTTCTTCCATTAAGCTGTTGAGAGGATGAGAGAGAGGAAAGACATCAGGTCAGAGTGCCACTACTAGAAGGCATATAGATCAAAACAACAACATCTGGATAGGTTAATTAAAGTATGTCCCTCTGAACTACATTGCTATCTATTGATTTTCAAGCTCCAAACAAAATGGAATACTTCAATGTTCTCCTGAAACACCGGAACAGACTAGTTTACAGTTATGACGTTTACTTGAGTTGTATCACCATCAAACAAATGCAAACAATGTGTACAAGACAAGCTCACATCCATTGTATCTACATTTTCAGACGGTTTCATAACAACTACAATGAAGATATCATATCAGTAGAGCCTCCTCCATTTCTAAACAATAAACTATGAACAGTGAATGTTATATACATATCTAAACCACAATAACTATATTGTTGGATTTGTCCAAAGGACAGTTACTGCCAGAAAACTACAGCCTTCATCTGTACTTATTTATTCACTAGATGAAACCAGAACCTAGTCTTTCAACACCCCAAAAAGATGGAGCGATGAAACCCTTTACTTCTCATGGCAAGCAGACAACACTGAATACATATTTTCCATTTCCATGCAGGAAGTGGAGGGTTGACTTCCGACCAACCACCAAAGGGAATGAGGAGAGTTTATCCCATGCCTTGCAACTGTAGATCTGCTACAGTTGGAAATACACGTTGGTTGTCTCCCCATCACCGACCCTATCCAGGCTAATGAATAACATTACAAACAAGTGTCATTATAACACACTGTGAGCCAAATATGTCTGCCATATGACAGGGAGAAACACTGGTTAGTAAATACATCCCTTTTATTGCAGTTTCACTATTTCAAACTATTTTTCTATTTGTTGAAAGAAAACTTCACTTAAAGAATTTACAATCACAGTTACATAACAATGACCATATAACTATGAAACAAGCAAGCTGGAATTTGTTCAACTTTGAAAGTGATGTGGATTTGACATTATACCTTTCCAACTAGTTTCCCCTTCCCGTTCATACAGAGGTAACGTCCACTCTCTGCACCTTTGATCCGAACCCGACTGCCAAAGGTGTCCGTTTCTACAAAGAGACGTGCTACCACACACATATCCATATGAAAATACAACAATGGTGTGATAAATCCAGTATGTCAATTAACAATATTTTGTACACTCCTTATATCATATTACAATTCTTATATAGAAGTGGAATGAAAATACAAAACCTTACGAAGCTAGCAATAAGCTGACCTAATTGGCCTATAAACAACTGGCATGTATTGAAGAGAGATGATCTTAACAGCCTATGATGTGAGATATTATGGGTTTTGGGTTGAGACATTAACAAGCCATTGCTATGATTAATTAAGTGTTGTTATGCATGTTTGAAGACAAAAGTAATCAGGGTGGAATACACAAATACCAATTGCATTTGTTCTATTGGTCCATTGATTTACTCCCTCTGGTTAATTAGGGCTAACAACAGGAATGTGTATTGGACCTGGACAAAAGACTTGGCCTGATTCGCCAGACGAGATTTAGATATCCCGTAGGTAGGCTAAATTACCATACAGCTCTATACAGAGGGTGGAGGCAGAATTGGGTGGGCAAGTAAGCCTAGGCTACAGACCTCTTAGACAGACAGCACATTGCAAATGCAGTCCTCGTCAAAAACTATTAATAAGCCTTGCATGCATGCGTCCGACTGGTTGAAAACAGTGTCATGGTCCTCATGAGAAGTGAACAATTTACCGTAATTGTTGCCGTCCTCAGCAGTAGCAGTGACCCTCTTGCCCTGTATCTGGACGTGCTTCCCGCTGGTCCGGCTGTATAGTTGGTAAACCCTGACCTGTCGCCGGCTAAACTGGTCCGTCACTGCGCCCTGCTCCCTCACATACTGGTTAAAATTAGGAGACGGGTGATTCTCCCCCTTTTTATGTAAAGGGAAAAAATAATCACTTATAGGATTTTCTTCTAACCTCTAATTGAAATGTTTTCTAAAACAAGAGACCACTGCTTGACTCCAGAGCTTCACTGAATAACATAATCCCAAAAATACAAAATCTGGGTTTGTAAATTATTTGGTAAAAAAAAAAACGTTATCAACTCTGGTAGGACAACATATGGCGTTGTATTAGGCCTATAATAAATGTATTCAGAGGCAAGAGGCCCACTTAAAAATAACAAGCAAATCAAGACATTTCAAATTTTACATTTATCATCAAATGCTTATTAATAATAATTTGTCTAAACTATCTGCACGGGACTTTGAAAGAGGGTTTACCTGAGCATGGCACCACAGCACGAAGAAATGAAAAGATCTGCGAAATGAAATCACAATAAATAAAACATCACCAACAATAACATGTTTTTCGATAAGGATGTTTCAAAAGGTAAATATTCTTACATGTAAATACAGCGCTGATTTATTCCATACATTCTCTTGTTATGTAATCCAATTGCAAATGTATTTCTTCACGGAGAGCAAGAGACCAACGGATCCAAAGTAATCCAACAGAGTCCCCTGGTTTCGGATATCCGCTTGACCTGTCCACTCTGTGTCCCTTGTTTGTTTAGGAGTTTTATTCCATTCACACACCAACTTTCAGATGTGAAACACCTTCTTCAACGTGTTTAGGAGAAACACATCATGGTACGCATATGAGGAAAATGGTAGGCCTATCTATACTCCAATTACAGCAGGTGTGTTGAAGTGTGAAGGTCTTCCTGAGAGTATCCAAAAAGTAAGCAACCAAAAGAGTCACCGAGATCCATCATACAAGTCCAGTGGAAAAACTATTAGGCCCTAACTATTGCCATTTGGATGTTTTTTCAAGAGAAAATATTGTTCCCCATACGTAGCGCAATGTAGCCTCAAGTAATTCCAGGTTTAAAAAGCCCTCTTACTCATAGCGCGTCTTGGCCTCTTGCTGCGCAGTGGT
This sequence comes from Salmo salar, assembly GCF_965601325.2. Taxonomy (NCBI): domain Eukaryota; kingdom Metazoa; phylum Chordata; class Actinopteri; order Salmoniformes; family Salmonidae; genus Salmo; species Salmo salar. The sequence goes on along the minus strand of NC_138310.1, from coordinate 18,071,960 downwards.
TAAATGTTGAAAGGCTGGTCCCTCCCATAAACTGGTTGTCGGAGGTTTTGGATTGTGGGTGGGCAGGGCACTGTGGCCTGTAAAGAAATAATAAAAAGGGGGCAAAAAGTTTTAATAGCACACGGGTAGGCCTACAGATGATAATGTAATTCACTTTGGGTATTAAGCACAATATTACGCAATCACGGCAAATTAACCAACATACCTTATGCATATCAGCATGTACTTTATCTGTTTTTATTTTTTTATTTTATGGAAATACACAACATTAAAAAAAATACATCCTGTTTTTCATCTCTTGCGCTCGATCGCTCTCTCTCTCTCGCTCTCTTTCTCTCTCTCACCTCTCTTTCACGACGGATGTAAATGTGAGTTATCTACTACGTTATAATGCATTTAGATCCTAATTAATCGCTGTATTTAAAAGTGAGTAGCTTAATCTCACTAGAAGGGGTGGGGCAATGAGGTGTAAAATCCATTGCTTTCTCCATTCTCTCTCGTCGAGAGGTTTACGGCTAAAACAAATCATGTTAGCAATAGTCTAGTAGCCTAATCAACATCACTAACTGATGACTGACTGATGTGACCAGGATGCTTATTTCCCGCTTGTTAAACTGGCATTAATTGAATGATGGTCTATTTTTTGTCCAAGTTTACACCAGTGTCAAAGTCGTTTTGAGATTATGGACATGTCTCTGAGAGATTGTGATAGTTGCATAATTTATTGTTTCACTGTTTTTCACACTGTGCATTCATATCCTGTATTCTTCACATAGCTCATTATAATACTGTACATTGCATTTTTGTTACAGTGTTTATACACGCCATAACTCTCTATAATATACAGTGCATTCGGAAACTATTCAGACCCCTTGACTTTTCCCCCCAAAAATTTACATTACAGCCTTATTCTAAAATGGATGACATAGTTTTTCCTAATCAATCTACATTTACATTTACATTTAAGTCATTTAGCAGATTTAAATCTACACACAATACCCCATAATTACAAAGCAAGAACAGATTTTTAGACATTTTTGAAAATGTATTAAAAATAACAAACTGAAATATTACATTTACATAAGTATTCAGACCCTTTACTCAATACTTTGTTGAAGCACCTTTGGCAGCGATTACCGCCTCGAGTCTTCTTGGATATGACGCTACAAGCTTGGCACACCTGAATTTGGGGAGTTTCTCTCATTCTTCTCTGCAGATCTTTTCAAGCTCTGTCAGGTTGGATGGGGAGTGTCGCTGCGCAGCTAATAACAGGTCTCTCCAGAGATGTTCCATCAGGTTCAAGTCCGGGCTCTGGCTGGGCCACTCAAGGACATTCAGAGACTCCTGTATTGTCTTGGCTATGTGCTTAGGGTTGTTGTCCTGTTGGAAGTTGAACCTTTGCCCCAGTCTGAAGTCCTGAGCGCTCTGGAACAGGTGTTCATCAAGGATCTCTCTGTACTTTGCTCCGTTCATCTTTCTCTCTATCCTGACTTGTCTCCCAGTCCCTGCCACTGAAAAACATCCCCACAGCATGATGCTGCCACCACCATGCTTCACCGTAGGGATGGTGCCAGGTTTCCTCCAGACGTGACGCTTGGCATTCAGGCCAAAGAGTTCAATCTTGGTTTCATCAGACCAGAGAATCTTGTTTCTCATGGTCTGAAAATCTTTAGGTGGCTTTTAGCAAAAGGGCTGTCATGTGCCTTTTACTGAGGAGTGACTTCCGTATGGCCACTCTAACATAAAGCCCTGATTGGTGGAGTGCTGCAAAGATTGTTGTCCTTCTGGAAGGTTCTCCCATCTCCATAGAGGAAGTCTGGAGCTCTGTCAGAGTGACCATCGGGTTCTTAGTCACCTCCCTGACCAAGGCCCTTCTCCCCTGTTTGGCCGGGCGGCCAGCTCTAGGGAGAGTCTTGGTGATTTCAAACTTCTTCTATTTAAGAATGATGGAGGCCACTGTGTTCTATGGGGACCTTCAATGCTGCAGAAATGTTTTGGTACCTTTCCCAAGATCCCCAGACCTTATATAGACAGGTTTGTGCCTTTCGAAATCATGTCCAATCAATTGAATTTACCACAGGTGGACTCCAATCAAGTTGTAGAAACATCTCAAGGGTGATCAATGGAAACAGGATGCACCTGAGCTCAATTTCGAGTCACATAGCAAAGGGTCTGAATACTTATGTAAATAAGGTATTTCTGTTTCTTATTAATAATACACTTGTTAAAAAATGCATCTCTGACAATTTATTCTGCCCAATGGGTGGCAGACTTTGTAGCAATGTTAATGTCACTTCTTAAAATCTGTCAGTCAGTCCATCCATCAAGTGGTGTTGCAAAGCTGTAGTCTCTGGCATAATTTGACAACAACCAATGTTTATTTTTTAGGCAGGCAGGCAAGCAAGGTAACATTCATAATTTGAGATGAAGGAAACATGCTTAAAACACATTTGTATGTATACATATAGATGCACATACAGCAATACAGAAATAAACCACAATTTCTTACGCAGCAGTAATAGACACCACATCACCTGGAAAACCTATTTGCTTCTTCAAAGAATGTTTGCCAGGCATCTGTTGATATTTGATCCTGTCTTCAGCGTAGTCTGCTTGGACAATTAAAATATACTATTTTTAAAGCATATCAAACCAGTAAACACCACTTCAAGCTTACCCACTTAGCCAGATCACTCCACCCCAACAATTGACCTTTCACACATAAAATGAGCATTTATGGTTGCTTCCATAATGTATTATTCATACCTAATTACCTATAGTCTTTCCTATTTTTATACTCTAGTACAGTGTGTGGAGTGATGTACTCTATAGTTGTTCCAACGGGGGAATAATTTGATGAATATGACCGTAGTTCAAAAGGGGTGTTACATACTGCTATACGTAGAAACATGGCAACGTGGGATGTTTAGCTCTGTGACTAGACTCCAATTATAGGAGCTAACTAGAAGAAATGTTTTTTTTTGGGGGGGGGGGGGGGGGGACTGAGGGGAGAGAGAGCTTTTGCAGTAGCTAGCCTCATCACTGTGGAATTCATCTCCAGCAGGCTGCCTTGCTTGGGTGTCAGATTTTTTGGAGGGGGAGTGGGATGTACATAGAAAAAAATGATGTGGCCTCATGAAATACAAAGTGATGGTGAGATCTGAGGCCTTGCAACCTGATCTAATTTATTCGTGTCTCCGGCTCTGGCTTTACTGGCGCTAAGGCTGTGATGGAAATAACCGGACATTCAATGAAAAGCAGGCACCTAGAGCCACCCACAGAAAAGGTATAGAATTTTTCCTGGTACAAAAAAACACTAACACTCCTTTGAACCTCATGAGAGAGAGAGAGAGAGAGGGTGACACTGCAGAAAACCATGACAGGTGGACAGAGAGATCTGACATGCTTCAATGTGAACTGATCATATATGTGATTGTAAATGTATACTACAACCTGAAAAAGTTATTCTTCATGTTATGCAATGGCTGTTTTTTTTTACCTACCTCAAATTTTACCTGCCATCACTTGACCGAAGGCTTCTTGCATAAAGTAATGGACAGCTTTAAAACATCACTATACAGTATCACTACATGTAATTATTATATTGGAGTTACTTTGTCAACACATGATTATCTTTATCCAGTATACTTCAGAGTTGCTGTACCTCCAGTAACAAGTGAAAGGACGATTGGTGGTCTCCCAACAGCTCCAACCACATCGTAAAGATCTCCGCCATAAAGAACAACTTGTCACTTTTTTCGGACCGTGCAAAAATCGAGGAGGCGATGGTTTAGAAAGTGGGTGGTCCTCTTTATGAATAATAAAAACTCAGATTGTTTCAGAGGATGAGCTTGGAGAATAGCCCTGTTGCTTCCCCCTGTGGATTTCTGCACAGCAGTTGGGCACCTTCACTCATGCCACCCAAACCCCTGCTATTAGGTCACTCAACAGTGCTCTGGTGAGAGGGCTCCATAGACTCATAGGAGGGCCCTCACCATTGCTCTGTATAATGACAGAACGTACATACTTGCCTCTTATGGAATGTTATGTCAGAGTGGACTTTTTCTAGAAATGTCACACTCAGACATGATGGGGTAAATGCTGAAAAAATAGTACAAATGTATCAACATGTAACATACGTTCCTGAAATCTAGTTAATTAATCACACTTTTTCATTTATACATTTAGAGTGCTAAAAATGTACAGATTTGCAGTTATTAGAAAGGCCTCTGACCCCTAAGTACACCCCAACCATTTGCAAGCTGACCATTTGAGTTTGCCAAATTTGACACAGCTGAGACAGGCAATAAATTTGAACTAGTTTCCACACCCCCTTTATCTGTAATGAGCCTTGGCCTACAACTCACAAACACACAATTTGAATGGGACCACACTTACTGCCAGCACAACAAAAATAGATGATATGCTGCTTCATCAGAGTAAGTGCATTTCATAGTATGGGAAGATACAGTTCTGTAAAAACACCATATCGTTTAAAAAGTATATCTATATAATACATTTTCCATATGATGTAACTAAAGTCTATCTTTGTGTAATAATGAGAACACTAGCAAGGGGACTATAGACTGGGAAGTCCCAGACCGCTGGGATGCTCAACAGGTGAAACCCGAGTTGTTGATCCACGATTAACACCCGCCAGTTGCAGACAGGGTTTGACCACTTCATCTGATGAGGCCAGAAGCTGGTAACATGTCAGGCTTCAAAACTAATAAAGTGACTCAGACAAGAGCGATTCACAGAGAGGCAATGAAAATAGCTGGACGCTGTCCAATTCCAATGGCAGGAATCAGACTGGCCTGCCGATGGCGTCAGAGCATCTGTGTTATTTTTAAGGAGCAAAATGTCACTGAGCAATGAACATGCTCAAGGCACATATGTAACAGGGTTAGGCACAAGGTCACGTTGAAGCCGTATCACTTTCTGAAGATAGTCACTGTTGTTAATGTGGCATAGATCAATTGCATATAAGGTCCAACCAGAGCTGCTGGAAAACATGTGGCGAGACATCATTTACCCCAGTACCTTTCAATCTGGTGCGGCGGCACCACACCACTTTCAAAGCAGCAGCACTGAAAACTGAAGACCTTTACCAGACAAATAAATTAGTTCACGTCATAGAAAAAAAAATTGCAACGGAAAAAAAGCAAGCCTTTCTTATTGGACAAGTTGACACAGTACCTCCCCCTATTTCAGCCCGTTTGCCTCTGTTTTGTCTAGTGAATACAACTCTGTCCCTGGCATTTCACGCGGTAACCCCCCACCCTTGCTGCGACAGGCGGATTCACTTGTCAGTCACAGTGGTCTCTTAGCTACAGCCTACAGAGCCTCATCACCCATGCCTCTCAACAACTATTTGGTTGCACCAGCAGCACCTTTGACTTGGCTTCACGCTCGTCTCCGGTCTGTGGAATCCTGGTGGAATCTGACTTTGTGGCTGTGTTATCTAATGGAAAACCCTCCTCTCCTGCCTGCCTGGTTGCAAGGTCGTCAATAGCTACCACAGCCACAAATGGCTAAACCCTGCCAATTTCTTCAATGTATCTTCTTAAAATCTGATTTTAAACCTAACCCTAACCTTAACCCTAATCTTAATCACACTGCTAACATTATGCCTAACCCTAACCTTAAATTAAGACCAAAAGCAAATTGTTGTTTTAATACATTTTTAAGATATAGCCTATTTTCACTTTGTGACTGTGGTAACTAGTGACAACACTGCTTGCCTGCCTCATAAGAGGGCAAACACAAATGTTCATGGAAAGGAATGTGTTAATAAAAACGGTTAATAAAAGCAGTTTAGTCGTCCTCTAAAACAATCTAGAATGATCCAATTTATAGCTAACTAGAAAAACTACTAAAGATAGCTTTATAGTAGCCTGGCTAGATAGCTAGCTAGCTTGCTAACCTTAGATAGCTAGGTTGATGCAATCATGCTGACAGCAGTTAACGTTCATAATTTAGATTCACTGAATAAATATGTTTGGCACAGGATGAAGAAGATGAAATTATCTGCTGCTGCTACCCAAGGCCAATGAAGTTCCTGAAAAGGTTAGTCAGACAGTTTGTTAGTCCAATAATGTTCATTTGCATATTATTTTATTTCCACTGCTGGTGATTATTCACACATGTTTGTAGCACATATTTCACTCTTCAAAGTAAAAAACCTACAAATTCCCAAGCAGAACAGTCTACACAGAGAAGAACATGTTTGTCCAACTATAACAGATGGATGGCTAAAGCAGAAAGAGAGAATTGATAGATTCTTGCACCACCATAACTTTCACAAATACAGAGACAGGCAGCCATGGCAACACCCTTTTTTGACTAGCTAGTGCATAGTGACGTCTACTGATATTAACTGGTAATGCAGGTTTGGTTAGAATAGAGTGTAATAGAATGAGCGACATTCACTTCATGAAAAGGGAGATATTTTCAATTAAATTGGTGAAAGTCAGGGCCGCAACTGGGGACAGGGGACATTCTGAAATAGCATCTTTGTCCGTCTCCGTCCCCCCCCAGTTCTATCATTGGAATGTAATATAAAACTAGGCAACGGTGTGCTTTAGGACCATCCGGACGCCTTCGAGTGGTCGGGTAGGCTGTTTGGGGTGTTTATCCGACTGGATAAAATCCCCCCCACTTCTAAAATCAAAGTTGTGAAATTAATATTTAATACATTGTAACCATTCTTTGCATAACGCTCAGCCGTGCAATGGTAGGTCCCTAAACTACAGAGTATACTTGTCCATTGAAGTTGTTGTCCCTGGCGCTTTTGATATCAGATTCAGGATGAATAATATCAAGGTTTGTGATAGTTTGAAAGGGTTTGATCCACCAGGCCAGGAGTGTTTCCAATTCACATGACTCGACAAGAAAACCCCCAGCCCTATAGTCATAGCACAGATGAAAAGGGAAGCTATCTATAATAATAATAATATATTCTCATAGCCCCAGAATAAGACCCAGAATTGTACCTGATCAGGTCATGAGATCAAGAAAAACTCCAGGCCCCAGAAAAGACATAGACCAATTTTGCCATACCACTTTGAACCTGGACCACTTCTGGGTCCAAAATTTTGAAAAAATACATTGTTAAATTTGATCAAGTTATTGTCAACACAGTATTGGCAGGAGCTGTTCCAATACCCTCACAAGAGAGAACCTTGAAGTCCCTGTATGAAAATTGCATCCATTTTTATGGAGATGCTTTGCGGTTGTCCCTCATTCACGGACAGTATTTATGGATCTTTTGGGAAACTCAGGGAAACCATGAGTCATTAAAAATCTAAATGATCAAATGTATTATTCAACAGCTTTTTGGGGGCTCAGCAGAGCAAATCTAGGACTGCTCACATCTCACGTCTCAGTGAGAAAACAATCTTTGGAGAAGAGAGACTGCAGCAACAAAAAAAGCATGCAAACAATGTGACCTTGGAACACTGGCACTAGGAAAAATAGCCATTTATTAGAAATGTGTTATGCATACAGAAACATGTGACCTCCTGCTCCCCGAGGACACACTAAGCCATTATACTGTATTTGACTGGTTTTGCGTTTCAAGATCTCACTGATTGGCATTTTTTAAATGTATTTTCTCATCAGTTGACAGCAACACTTCAGACATATGTCGTTGATGTCACTGGGCCTTGTAGTCAAAACAATAAATTGCTGAGTATATTCCCTGAGGATTTTTAGACGGGGGATTCTTTTGAAATTCACACCCGGTCTTTTTGTAGAAGAGGGATAGTATGCTCATACTAGTATACATTTAGCAGGTAGTTGATTCCTTCAGCAATTAAACATTTGAACAGAAATGCTGTTTTCAAAATAAACCGTCCTTTGTTTTAAAAAGGACTTTTTGTGCACATCCAATTATGATGAAAATATTTCATCATGGAGAGGGAGAAGGATCGACTGCTGATAATACAATTAATAAACTGCCAGTAATTGATTAACTTTGTCATTAGTTGATTGTAATACACACACCTGGTTGCCTGCTCGAGCCCCTCAGCCACAACATATCATTTGATGTTGTACATTTTAATGTTCAGGTAGTGCTAATAAACATTCCATACACAAACATTTTTTGCAAAATATAGATTATGTAGATTCTGAGTTATAGGTCCTCCTTCACCTTACTGTTGTACCTTGTGCAAATGGTAAATGTGAAACAACCAAGCAAAACATGCATCTGCTTTTTTGACATTATGACTTGTTGATACATTCCAAACAGCGGGAGCCAAATATCATGGGGGGAGTTTTGAATATTCTACCCCTGGATACAGTTTAACAAGCTGTCAGTCATCAGCAAGTGATTGCACATAAAATGTTGTGTGTCTCAACCACAGGAGGTTGGTGACACCTTAACTGCGGAGAACGGGCTCGTGGGAATGAGTTGGTAGAATGGTATCAAATACATCAAACGTTTGATGTATAGTTTCAGTACGGCGCCGACAGAGATGGCCACCTCGCTTCGCGTTCTTAGCAAACTACGCAGTATTTAGTTTTTTTATGAATTATTTCTTTCACTGTTACCCCAGAAAATCTTAAGTCTCATTACTTACAGCCGGGAGGAACTATTGGATATAAGAGCAACGTCAACTTACCAACATTACGACCAGGAATACGACTTTCCCGAAGCGGATCCTCTGTTTGGTCCACCACCCAGGACAATGGATCGGATCCCAGCAGGCGACCCAAAACAACGGGTAGACGGAGCGGTCTTCTGGTCAGGCTCCATAGACGGGCACATCGCCCACCGTTCCCGAGTATACTACTAGCCAATGTCCAGTCTCCTGACAACAAGGTAGATGAAATCCGAGCAAGGGTTACCTTCCAGAGAGACATCAGAGATTGTAACATTCTCTGTTTCACGGAAACATGGCTCACTCGAGATACATTATCAGAGTTGGTACAGCCACCTGGTTTCTTCACGCACCGTGCCGACAGAAACAAACATCTCTCTGGTAAGAAGAAGGGCGGGGGTGTATGCCTTATGATTAATGAGTCGTGGTGTGATCATAACAACATACAGGAACTCAAGTCCCTTTGTTCACCTGACCTAGAATTCCTTACAATCAAATGCCGACCGCATTATCTGCCAAGAGAATTCCCTTCGATTATAATCACAGTCGTGTACATCCCACCCAAGCAGACACCTCGACAGCCCTGAAAGAACTTCATTGGACTCTATTTAAACTGGAAACCACATATCCTGAGGCTGAATTTATTGTAGCTGGGGATTTTAACAAGGGAAATCTGAAAACAAGGCTCCCTAAATTTTATCAGCATATCGAATGCGTGACCCGGGCTGGGAAAATTCTGGATCATTGTTACTCTAACTTCCGCGACGCATACAAAGCCATCTCTCGCCCTCCTTTCGGCAAATCTGACCACGACTCCATTTTGTTGCTCCCAGCCTATAGACAGAAACTAAAACAGGAAACGCCCGTGCTCAGGTCTGTTCAACGTTGGTCCGACCAATCTGATTCCACGCTTCAAGACTGATTCGATCACGTGGACTGGGATATGTTCCGGATAGCGTCAAACAACAACATTGATGTATATGCTGATTCGGTGAGCGAGTTTATTAGCAAGTGCATCGGTGATGTTGTACCAACAGCGACTGTTAAAACCTTCCCCAACCAGAAACCGTGGATTGATGGCAGCAATCGTGCAAAACTGAAAGCGCGAACCACTGCTTTTAATCAGGGCAAGACGACCGGAAACATGACCGAATACAAACAGTGTAGCTATTCCCTCCGCAAGGCAATCAAACAAGCTAAGTGTCAGTATAGAGACAAAGTAGAGCTGCAATTCAACAGCTCAGAGACGAGAGGAATGTGGCAGGGTCTACAGTCAATCATGGACTACAAAAAGAAAACCAGCCCCGTCGCGGACCCCGATGTCTTGCTCCCAGACAAACTAAACAACTTCTTTGCTTGATTTGAGGATAATACAGTGCCACCGACACGGCCTGCTACCAAAACCTGCGGACTTTCCTTCACCGCAGTCAACGTGAGTAAAACATTTAAACGTGTTAACCCTCGCAAGGCTGCCGGCCCAGACGGCATTCCTAGCCACATCCTCAGAGCATGCGCAGACCAGCTGGCTGGTGTGTTTACGGACATATTCAATCAATCCCTATCCCAGTCTGCTGTTCCCACATGCTTCAAGAGGGCCACCATTGTTCCTGTTCCCAAGAAAGCTAAGGTAAATGAGCTAAACGACTTTCGCCTCGTAGCACTCACTTCCGTCATCATGAAGTGCTTTGAGAGACTAGTCAAGGATCATATCACCTCCACCCTACCTGACACCCTAGACCCACTCCAATTTGCTTACCGCCCCAATAGGTCCACAGACGACGCAATCGCAATCACACTGCACACTGCACACTGCCCTAACCCATCTGGACAAGAGGAATACCTATGTAAGAATGCTGTTCATCGACTACAGCTCAGTATTTAACACCATTGACCCTGGGTCTCAACCCCACCCTGTGCAACTGGGTCCTGGACTTTCTGACGGGCCGACCCCAGGTGGTGAGGGTAGGAAACAACATCTCCACCCCGCTGGTCCTCAACACTGGGGCCCCACAAGGGTGCGCTCTCAGCCCTCTCCTGTACTCCCTGTTCACCCATGAATGCGTGGCCATGCACGCCTCCAACTCAATCATCAAGTTTGTAGACGACACTACAGTAGTAGGCTTGATTACCAACAACAACGAGACGGCTTACAGGGAGGAGGTGAGGGCCCTCAGAGTGTGGTGTTAGGAAAACAACCTCACACTCAACGTCAACAAAACAAAGATCGGGGACTTCAGGAAACAGCAGAGGGAGCACCCCCTATCCACATCGACGGGACAGTAGTGGAGAAGGTGGAAAGTTCCTTGGTGTACACATCACGGACAAACTGAAATGGTCCACCCACACAGACAGTGTGGTGAAGAAGGCGCAATAGCGCCTCTTCCACCTTAGGAGGCTGAAGAAATTTGTCTTGTCACCAAAATCACTCACAAACCTTTACAGATGCACAATCGAGAGCATCCTGTCGGGCTGTATCACCGCCTGGTACGGCAACTACTTCGCCCACAACCGCAAGGCTCTCCAGAGGGTAGTGAAGTCTGCACAACGCATCACCGGGGGCAAACTACCTGCCCTCCAAGACACCTACACCACCCGATGTCACAGGAAGGCCAAAAAGATCATCAAGGACAACAACCACCCGAGCCACTGCCTGTTCACCCCGCTATCATCCAGAAGGAGAGGTCAGTACAGGTGCATCAAAAGCTGGGAACCGAGAGACTGAAAAACAGCTTCTATCTCAAAGCCATCAGACTGTTAAACAGCCATCACTAACATTGAGTGGCTGCTGCCAACATACTGACTCAAATCTCTAGCCACTTTAATAATTAAAAATTGGATGTAATAAATGTATCACCAGTCACTTTAAACAATGCCACTTTATATAATGTTTACATACCCTACATTACTCATCTCATATGTATATACTGTAATCTATACCATCTACTGCATCTTGCCTATGCCGTTCGGCCATCGCTCATCCATATATTTATATGTACATTTTCTTATTCATTCCTTTACACTTGTGTGCATAAGTTAGTTGTGAAATTGTTAGATTACTTGTTAGACATTGATGCATGGTCGGAACTAGAAGCACAAGCATTTTGCTACACTCGCATTAACATCTGCTAACCATGTGTATGTGACCAATAACATTTGATTTGATTTAATGCCATTCCATTTGCTCCGTTCCAGACATTATTATGAGTCATCCTCCCCTCAGCAGCCTCCACTGGTCTCAACAACTTTGTTTGACACTTTGCAGATAAACAATCATGCTGATGCATTTTTATGTGGAGCACGCTATGATGGTTCATGAACAAGTAGTACCACGTCACAAACATGGTTTTTACTAACGAAAATCACTTCATTCATTTATCAGACGTTTTCAAAATCTCACATTCTGCAAATATGAATGTGCAAGTGTAGGCGGATGACGGAGGTTCCCTGCCTTGCCTTTTTCCATTGGCTGCCTCGCCTCCCCTTGCCCCTTGCCCTCCAGTAGATGCGTGACTGTGGTCCCAAATCCCAGCTGGTGTGTGGAGTGGTGGAGGGCTGACTGGGTCTGGAGCAGCTGTCTGCTCCCTCCACCCCTAAGTCCTCTGATCTCTGCTCTGCAGTTCACACCTGATCACCAACGACTGCACTTCACACAGGAATTTTCCATTTTCTATTTTCTCTCACCCCGGGCCCACCCCCACCGGCAGGACAAGTGGTGCCCTACAACTCCCTGACTGGCGACGCCCAAACCAGGCTGTGACACAACGGCATGCCTGGTATTTCAGTCACACTTCCATGACTCAGTTGCCACTGGAGTTGAAGGCTATTCTCTCTCTGTTTGTTGTGACTCTAGAAGTAGACTTAAAGGCAGTAGACTTAAAATCCACTCCAAAACTATCTTTTGGTATTTGTTTCATTAGTCCACTGTTTATACAGTCCCAAAATGTTTAGCATGGCAGCAGTTAGGTTTTCAAGATATTGGACTTTCAAGAAGCAAAACGTCACCGCTACATCATCATGTGATGTGTTTTGCATCATCAGGATGATGGGGCTGGTGACACTTCTTTTATGGATATGCTTTGAGGCTTTTGAAAAGCCTTTCCATCTGAAATAATTGTCAGTGTGTTCAATGAGCAACATCCCCTCATTATCTCCTAACTCATCACCTCCAATCATCTCTTCCCAACAGGCAAAACGTGTTGAAATGGTGTCATTACAGCCAGACACTTCTAGTCGTAAACTGGTTGTAACGACATTATTTCACCAGCTCGCCCGCTGAGTTGAAGCAGTTTAATGTCACAATAGCTGAGAAAATCAGACCATATCTGAGACTGACCCCTGAGATATCCTTGTCTAGAGGTCACACGCTACTGTGAGCTGTACGTCAACCCACCAGTCACTGCCGTGAGAACCAAGCTGTCCTCGGTCAGCCATGCTGTGTCTTACCTGCCTGTGACCTCTGAGAGGGCTGCCGTTGACCCCCGTCAATCTCTCCTCACATCTCTTTACTCTGAGCCCCATGTCCCTCTCAAAGGCCTCTTCACATCCAATCTAACACTGCATCTCTGAACCCAGGGCAGGCCTGCTTCCCCTGGCTGGTCTGTAGTGCTGTGGACGAGTGCTTACAGCCTCTCAGTCAGTCCTTTATCTGTCAGTCACATATTTCACAGACATAATGACAAAGTCATACAAGGGCTGGTGACACATGGCCTTCTGAAGGTCTCTGACACATGGCCTTATGAAGGCCGCTGCCAGAGAGTGTGTTGGGGGAGTGTGTGTGTGTGGTGGTGCAGGTGTATCCTTTCATGTGTAAAGGCGGCAGTGTCAACCTTATTAGAAAAAGTTTAATTTACTTTTAAAGTCAAGCTCATTATTGCTCATCATTGGGATTTCTGCATTGGAAGTGAGGGAATACAAATTCTGTACAAGTCATTACCCGAACTGGGGCAGTTGAGGTTAACAGTCATGACAGAAACAGAAATGAGATTAAACAACGTTTTATATCAGGGGTTTATAAAAAATCATTCAAATGGCCTGCTGCTTAGATACAGATCTCAGTAGGCAGAGCAAATCAATAGCTTACGATTCCATTGACAATGCCACACTAAAGTAATGGAAGTAATTGGCTTAGCTTTGATGCAGGGGGAGGGTCAGAGGGTTACAGAGGGAGCAGCGTAACAGGAGACTTCCAAAGGCAGCACTTAAACTCTTTACAAAAACACAAGTGCAGCTCCTGTTTCCACTCACCTGCACAACCCAGCGAAGAGGCCCTCTCTCCCAGCAAGTCACTACAGGACGGGCCCTCACGTAAGCTGGAAACACAGAGGTCGCTTTCAAATCAAAAATAGACACAGAATACCATCAATGAATCTCAGAGTTCTTAGTTCATTAAGACTATTGTTACTGGAGTTTTGTATCCCTGTGTTGAATCACTGTCCATTTACTGTGCTTTGATTTTGAAAGCGATGTGTGAAGAATAATGAACAATGGAAAGTAGAACTACAGATGTAGGATCTTAATTTGATCACCCTGTTGCAGGAGAACATTCCTGCAATGCAGGAAATTTAAGGTTTTAAAAGGCTTCTAAAGTTTGTAATTTCCCCTTTTGAAATTTCTAACTTGATTTTGACTTATGAAAAATGCATCAACCCCTACAAAAATGTCCATTAATTATAATCCACAGAATGATTCACATTTCCTGTTGCTGCAGGAAGACTTTACTCTCAAATTAACATCCTACATCTGTACTACATGAAAATAAACGGTAGATTCTTAGTATTCTCACCATCTACCGCAGATGAGAATACTAATTAAATGGACATTTTTATATGACTAAGATTATAGAAATTCCTGTCTCAACAGAAACACAGATTTAGGAGCCATTAAAAACCATGAATCACGTTCCGGTTCCCCTATTAGAGATCATCCTTTATCAATAATAAAATGAAAAGCTCCTTTTCCTATCACACCATGTCATTACAATCAACCAACCAAAGAAGAATGTGCACGTAGGCCACCATAATGACTACAGAGGGGCCTAGTGGACCATTCTGTTAACGTGACAGACAGCTAACCATCCTTTCCTCTTGTTAAGGTAACAGCGTAGGTGAAGAGAGAGGACAGAGAGAGGCACTTCTTTCCAAGGTCCTGCTGGGGTTCAGATGGTAGATATCAACAGATGCAGGATGACTAGTCAACAGGCACAGAGATAAAGCCAGACATTTGAGAATGGCTATGGTTACATGTCAGTTCTGATAGCTTCTAACATTCCAGAGAAAATGTCTCCCTCACCACTCCCTCTGCCCCCCCCCCCCCCCCCCCCCCCCCTCTGGTTTGGGCTGTCAGATTGAGCTGAGGACAGAGGCGTCCACAGCAGGGGGAAACTCTGCCTGCCCATCACTGGGCCCCCCATAGTTCCCAGTGTACCCTGTCACACTCCAATTAAACCAGAAGCTGATCTGAGGGGCACTTTCTTAGACAAGCTGCAGACAGCCATTTGAAATGGGACACAGGGACCCGCCCTTGCAATGTTTGTCTTTACACTAGCTATCACTTTGACACATTTTCAGCCACAGATGAGCTATGATAAATGTCCACCCCTCCGTAACACATGTTTAGTTAAATGGCATTCAAAAGTAAAACAATTATTTTATTCTGGATATGTCAACTGCATAATTTATTATCAAAGAGAGACAGTGAAAAATCATACAGATAAATATGAATATGCATACTGACATACTACCGAAAATTATGATTATGAACGATGTGAACACATTTAATGTTTTAAAATGTAAATCTTAGGGCTAAAAACATGCGTCAGTCAAATTATTTTAAACATTCTTTAGTAGAATAGTGTCAAGTGACTTTGTCAAGACATCATGAACAGTGAGTAATGCCATTTCGACAAGGGAATAATCATTCTTCCAGCTAAAGTACAGTAGCACTGATCATGTATTCAACAGACAGCTCTTTAAGACTTTTCTGTTTACACTGTCTGAAAAGTGTCAGTTGTTGAATGTAAAACATATCATGTTACCTTATAGGCCTTATAGGCAGATAGTCTGGAAAACATGGCTTGAAATTACAATTCCATGCAGAGCCTATAAAGCTTGGGCTTGAAAGTGGGACAGACACCACTTGAAAGAACCTAAATGACAAAATTACCAAGTACTTTTGATCAAACAATGACAAATATATGACTTTGTGGAAAACATGTATTTCAAGTCTCAACAGTTTTCAAAGTCAGGAACACGGAAGAATACAGGATTATTTTTTCAAACCCACAAATCCACACCCTTTTGTACAAATTCCAATAAAGGAGGAAGCTGCCAATAATTGACATCCTGTGATGTACTGTATCCCTCACCCAACCCTCCCACCACAGATTCTGAATGCCTCAATACACAAGTGCACCTGAACTGTGAAAGGAAGATGAAATTGAAGTCTACTTTGGGGCATAAAAAAATGGGTTTATCTCCCGGGTGGAACGATGCTCTCCCAATCTGACACACAAGGAGCCGGAGCCGGAGAGTTGACCTGAATGGGAAACAGCATGGCCTTTTACAAAGACCTGTTACAAACAATTAGTCCTGACCGCCGGGTTTGATTTGGACGGTTAATTGCCGGTTCAGGCTGAGAGAGTGTGTGAGGTGGCTGGGAAGCCCGGTAGCTGTGAGGACCCTGAGGGTGAGCGATGCCCAGACAATAGCTGCTTTTATTTCACATTCAGGTTCTACAAAGTAGGTGTGCTCAAAAGGTTTAATCCCTAATTCAGAGCCCACAGGAAAAGTCATTCATATTGAAAGGTGGTACAACACTGTTTCAGGTATGCTCCCCTCCCCTGTCTTACCCCCCAACATCTCCTGCTTTCTATGTCAAAAGAAAAGAAAAAACAATTACCTAAATTATAGTGATTTCTTATAGCTTACGCAGCAGGAATTTTTGCCTTCCATTTCCAGAACAAGTGAAGGGAAACCTGATCCTGTTGGCTTGTCCTGTCTGGAGCACCTCAAAATCCTTCAGTCATGCTGTCTCAAAGACTTTCTTTTTACTGAGACCAATTTGACCAGGATCAGGACTCTAATTTCACATTTTTCATTGGTAACACTGGTGCTCTCATCATAAAACAGTTAGAAGCACACCATAAAATCTAGAAGATGTGTATTATTATCATTGATAGAAATATAGCATATTGGGCCTACAGTGCCTTGAGAAAGTATTCATACCCCTTGACTTATTCCACATTTTGTTGTGTTACAGCCTGAATTCAAAATGTATTATATTTATTTTTTATCTCAACCATCTACACACAATACCCCATAGTGACAAAGTGAAAACATGTTTTTAGAAATTTTTGCAAATTTGTTGAAAATGAAAAACAGAAATATCTAATCTACATAAGTATTCATAGCCCTGAGTCAATACATGTTAGAATCACCTTTGGCAGCAATTACAGTTGTCCCTAGATAGCAAAGTTGACGAAATCAGGGCAAAGGTTGCTTTCCAGAGAGACATCAGGGATTGTAACATGCTCTGTTTCATGGAAACATGGCTCTCTCTGAATATGTTGTCGGAGTCGGTACAGCCACCTGGATTCTCAGTACATCGCACCGGCGGGGGTGTATGTTTCATGATTAACGACTCATGGTGTAATTGTAACAACATACAGGTCCTCAAGTCCTTTTGTTCACCTGACCTAGAATTCCTCACAATCAAATGCCGACCGTATTATCTCCCAAAATAATTATCTTCGGTTATTGTCACAGCCGTGTATATCTCCCCTCAAGCCGATACCACGACGGCCCTCAAGGTACTTCACTGGACTTTATGCAAACTGGAAACCATAAATCCTGAGGCTCAATTTATTGTAGCTGGGGATTTAAACAAAGCAAATTTGATCAAAAGGCTACCTAAATTCTATCAGCATATCGACTGTAGCACTCTCGCTGGAAAAGCACTGGACCATTGTTACTCTAACTTCCGCGGTTTATACAAGGCCCTCCCCCGCCCTCCTTTCGGCAAATCTGACCATGACTCCATTTTGCTCCTCAAACAGGAAGTACCCATGCTAAGGACTATTCAACGCTGGTCTGACCAATATCGGAATCCACACTTCAAGATTGTTTTGATCACGCGGACTGGAATATGTTCCGGGAAGCCTCAGAGAATAATATCGACGTATACTCTGATTCGGTGAGTGAGTTTATAAGGAAGTGTATAGGAGATGTTGTACCCACTGTGACTATTAAAACCGACCCTAACCAGAATCCGTAGATAGATGGCAGCATTCATGCAAAACTGAAAGTCCGTACCACTGCATTTACGCATGGCAAGGCGACTGGCAATATGGAAGAATACAAACAGAGTAGCCGCAAGGCAATCAAGCAAGCTAAATATCAGTATAGCGACAAAGTGGAGTCGCAATTCAACGGCTCAGACACGAGATGTATGTGGCAGGGTCTACAGACAATCATGGACTACAAAATCCAGCCACGTCGCAGACACCGACGTCTTGCTTCCAGACAAACTAAACACCTTCTTTGCCCGCTTTGAGGACAATACAGTGCCACCGACGCGGTAGTGGTGGCAACGTGACAGCAGTGGAGAAGGTAGAAAGGTTTAAGTTCCTCTGCGTACACTACCAGTCAAAGGTTTTAGAACACCTACTCATTCAAGGATTTTTCTTTATTTTTCTACTTTCTACATTGTAGAATAATAGTGAAGACATCAAAACTATGGAATAACACATATGGAATCATGTAGTAACCAAAAAAGTGTTATTATGTTATGAGTGTGTCACGTCCTGACCATAGTAAGATGTTATTTTCTATGGTAGAGTCGGTCAGGGCATGACGGGGTGTTTTTCTATGTTTTGTATTTCTATGTTCATGTTCTAGTTTTGTATTTCTATGTTGGTTTTGTTTGGGATGATCTCCAATTAGAGGCAGCTGGTCCTCGTTGTCTCTAATTGGAGATCATACTTAAGTAGGGTTTTTTTCCACCTGGGTTTGTGGGAGATTATTTTTGAGTAGTGTATGTTTCACCTCTGCGTCACGGTTTGTTGTTTTGTTAGTTCAGTTTATTGTTTATGTATCGCATAGTTTCACAGTGAAAATAAAATGTGGAACGACACACACACGTTGCACTTTGGTCCGCTTCTCCTTTCGACAACCATGACAGAGGGGTCCTCCCCTCAGCAACCTCCTGTGGTTATGTTTCGTATGGTATTTATTAATTTGTGGGAGTCCATCATCTATTTCGCATGATATGTTAAGAATTACAATTCATATATGTTACGAATTAGCAAAACCTACAATATGGCATGAAATAGTTAAACTTATGATATGTTACGAATTTCAATTTGTTGTGGTTAGCTACAGTGGGGGGAAAAAAGTATTTGATCCCGTGCTGATTTTGTACGTTTGCCCACTTACAAAGAAATGATCAGTCTATAATTTTAATGGTAGGTTTATATGAACAGTGAGAGACAGAATAACAACAAAAAAATCCAGAAAAACGCATGTCAAGAATGTTATAAATTGATTTGCATTTTAATGAGGGAAATAAGTATTTGACCCCTCTGCAAAACATGACTTAGTACTTGGTGGCAAAACCCTTGTTGGCAATCACAGATGTCAGACGTTTCTTGTAGTTAGCCACCAAGTTTGCACACATCTCAGGAGGGATTTTGTCCCACTCCTCTTTGCAGATCTTCTCCAAGTCATTAAGGTTTCCAGGCTGACGTTTGGCAACTCGAACCTTCAGCTCCCTCCACAGATTTTCTATGGGATTAAGGTCTGGAGACTGGCTAGGCCACTCCAGGACCTTAATGTGCTTCTTCTTGAGCCACTCCTTTGTTGCCTTGGCCGTGTGTTTTGGGTCATTGTCATGCTGGAATACCCATCCACGACCCATTTTCAATGCCCTGGCAGAGGGAAGGAGATTCTCACCCAAGATTTGACAGTACATGGCCCCATCAAATGATGCGGTGAAGTTGTCCTGTCCCCTTAGCAGAAAAACACCCCCAAAGCATAATGTTTCCACCTCCATGTTTGACGGTGGAGATGGTGTTCTTGGGGTCATAGGCAGCATTCCTCCTCCTCCAAACACGGCGAGTTGAGTTGATGCCAAAGAGCTCCATTTTGGTCTCATCTGACCACAACACTTTCACCCAGTTGTCCTCTGAATCATTCAGATGTTCATTGGCAAACTTTAAACGGGCATGTATTCTTGAGCAGGGGGACCTTGCGGGCGCTGCAGGAGTTCAGTCCTTCACGGCGTAGTATGTTACCAATTGTTTTATTGGTGACTATGGTCCCAGCTGCCTTGAGATCATTGACATGATCCTCCCGTGTAGTTCTGGGCTGATTCCTCCCCGTTCTCATGCTCATTGCAACTCCACAAGGTGAGATCTTGCATGGAGCCCCAGGCCGATGGATATTGACAGTTCTTTTGTGTTTCTTCCATTTGCGAATAATCGCACCAAATGTTGTTACCTTCTCACCAAGCTGCTTGGCGATGGTCTTGTAGCCCATTCCAGCCTTGTGTAGGTCTACAATCTTGTCCCTGACATCCTTGGAGAGCTCTTTGGTCTTGGCCATGGTGGAGAGTTTGGAATCTGATTGATTGATTGCTTTTGTGGACAGGTGTCTTTTTTACAGGTAACTTGCTGCAGTTAGGAGCACTCCCTTTAAGAGTGTGCTCCTAATCTCAGCTCGTTACCTGTATAAAAGACACCTGGGAGCCAGAAATCTTTCTGATTGAGAGGGGGTCAAATACTTATTTCCCTCATTAAAATGCAAATCAATTTATAACATTTTTGACATGCGTTTTTCTCGATATTTTTGTTGTTATTCTGTTTCTCACTGTTCAAATAAACCTACCATTAAAATGTCTTTGTCAGTGGGCAAACGTACAAAATCAGCAGGGGATCAAATACTTTCCCCCCCCACTGTAGGTGGCTAATGTTAGCTAGCTGGTTAGGGTTAAGGTTAGGAGTTAGGTTAAAGGGTTAGGGGAAGGGTTAGCTAAAAGAGTTAGGGAAAGGGTTAGCTAACATGCTAAGTTGTTGCAAAGTAGCTAAAATGCCAAAGTTGTTCATGATGGAGGGTGGCATCTTAATTGGGGAGGATAGACTCGTGGTAATGGTTGGAGTGGAATTGGTGGAATGGTATAAAATGCATCCAACAAATGGTTTCCATGTGTTTGATGCCATTCCATTCGCTCCGTTCCAGCCATTATTATGAGCTGTCCTTCCCTCAGCAGCCTCCTGTGTTTTTCCCCCGATGTCACGGTTGTCGTCGGGAATGGAGGACCAAAACGCAGCAGGAATGTGGATACTCATCTTGATATTTATTTTAAATAACAAGAACACCAAAAACAACAAAACGAAATGCACGAACAACAAAACAGTCTTGTAAGGCTCACACAGGCAAAACAAGAAACAACCTCCCACAAATTACAAACACAAACACACCCTAATATATAGGACTCTCAATCAAAGGCAACTAGACAACACCTGCCTTCAATTGAGAGTCCATACCGCAATTAACTAAACATAGACACAGACTAACTAGAAAGAACATAGAAATAGACTAACATAGAGCAGTGACCAAAAAAACCCGGAATACATAAATCAACTACCCTCTACATAAATACACACACCCCGAACCACATAAACCAAATACCCTCTGCCACGTCCTGACCAAACTACAATAACAAATAACCCTTATACTAGTCAGGACGTGACACCCGAATAGTATGTATTAATTTGTGGATGTCTTATTATCCATTTCGTATGAAATGTTACAAATTACGATACAGTAGGTTACGAATTTGCAAAACGTACAATAAATTAGGAATTTGCTAAATGTATGATATGTTATGAATTCCAATTTGTTGTTGCTTACGCAGGTAGCCTAGTGGTTAGAGCATTGGGCCAATAACCGAAAGGTTGCTGGATTGAATCCTGAGCTGACAAGGTAAATCTGTCGTTCTGCCCCTGAGCAAGGCAGTTAACCCACTGATTAAGACAGCCCCCTGCACCTCTGATTCAGAGGGGTTCTGCATTTCAGCTGAATGCCTTCAACTGAAATGCAGAGACACATTTCAGTTGAAGGCATTCAGTTGTACAACTGACTAGGTATCCCCACTTTTCCTAGGTGGCTAATGCTAATGTTAGCTAGCTAGTTAAGGTTAGGTGTTAGGTTAAAGGGTTAAGGTTACGGAAGGGTTAGCCAACATGCTATGTCGTTGCAAAGTATCTAAAAAGTAGTACGTAGTTGAAAAGTTGCTGAAATGCAAAAGTTGTTTGTGATGAGATTCAAACATGCAACCATTGGGTTGCTAGACGTTCATGTTATACGCCCACCCATCCACCCTCTTTTTGTTTTTGCATCAAGTAACCTTCTGTCATCTGTAACCATACCAAACGTAACATATCATACTCATTTAAATGTGCTGGATTTACATTTACTATGTTAGGTCTAGTCTATGAGACCAGGCTGCATGTACAGGTAAAAGGGAAAGAATTTCAGAACAAAAGTGAAGCAATCCATGCAAGCCACAACTGACATGTCCTACATGGAAACCATGAACTTTCCTTACATAGAAATACTTTTTCACAAAAAATTCCAGCATGCAATAGATGGATTAGTAGACTTTAGTGATGAACCCTCTAGAAGTCCCAAAGATTCCATAGCTTGACAAGTGTGGTATGCAATAGCTCCATTAGTTCTGCTCCCTGTCTTACAGTATGCATCACTTATAAGGGACTATTCATAAAAGTGTCAGCGTAATGACATAACGTAGTTGTTATCGTTGATGAAACTACCTCTGTCTATTTGTGTTCTACTTAAATGTATTCGACTTGGCAAACTGTACAGTATAGACATGATTTCTTACACTTTGTTGATTAATTTCCGTCTCTTCATATGACTTTTCAAGTGGACGAAAAAAAAATGTTCTCCTATAGTATATCTTGTCTGCCTGTGTCCCTTGCCGATATGCTGTATGCATGTCGGCAATGTTGCATTATTCACATCCATAAGGGATCATCGTTCTCCATCACCCTGCTCCATGGAGAAAGTCACTTCAAAGGCTTGCCTTAGTCACAGGGGCAATAGAGGACTGGGACTGACAAATGCACAAGTTGTAAAACTTAACAAGGTGTGAACGCCCTCCCAGTGCCCTGGCCTTCCAATGTGCAGCAGCAGCCTATGTAAGTCCTCAGGGACCTGGTACCAGGCCCGGGGGATGGAACAGTGACAGTGTTGTTCTTAGAGAGGAAACATCAGGTTGTTTTTGGTTGGACCAGAGCTGGTCCTGCAGGAGAGAGGAGTGGCCTTGCCTGACTGGCTGGACACTCCTGATTTATCTGTGCATTTCAGAATTATGTTCCTAACCTCTTCACCTCTACGCCATTTATATTATGTTTTCCCCCCTGCTCTGTTCAGGCAATCAAACACCCGTGCGTCTCACCCATCGCCCAACTCCAGTACATGTTACCAGCTCCAGTGTCATCTACAGTTCGGCATGAACACCACACCACACACTGTCTTCGCCACACTGGAGAGCAAGTATTGGGGAGGCTTGGATAAATTATATTGTACTGCTGGACATTCTGGGACACATCAAACAGCATACTGTATATACTTTGAAACTGGTTTTAAATGATGTTATAGATTACCTATGCCAATCAAACCACACATTCATTCAGCCTTTGAAGACAGACTAGAAAGCACAGCTCCTCTTCATCAAAATGAAACCTCAGCAAACACACAACCTGAGGTCACTGACTCCCTGGGAGGTGTGACATTCTATTCCTCTCTTGAAAATCAATCTCCTTTGAAAATGAATCATTTGACATCTGCAGGCAGATGAGCAGAATCATAGGCCTAATTTGTATCGATCTGACAGCTGCCTTTAACCCAGGTCGCCATGCTATATTGATGGATGGTTAGTCTCACGATCTTTGCGTTGAAAGAAGCATGGACACCAATGAAGAAGATAGACATGGAATGTAGGTTACTGCTGGTTCCGTTGTGGTTGAATTAACCAGAGTTGGGTAATTTTCTCAAAGCATAGACCAGGGTATGCCTGTAGGTTGCCTCACACAGAATTGTGAGAGAGTAGCACCCTCTACTGGTTCAAATTAGAGAAACATTTCAAATGGCGATAAATAAAAAGACAGTAATATAGTACATATAACAAAGATTTAAGGTCATAACTTTTTCAAAAGTCTAGCATTTATATTGATCTTGATATGGAATTATTCCACTCTTTCAGGGCAGCAAAACCTGACCAATAGAGATATCAAGTACAGAGCGAACATTTTTACCAATCAAGAGTTGAAGTTTTGCATCATCGATCAAAATCTGTCAATTAGCTTGATATTCTTATTTATCACAATTTTACCTGATTCGTCAAAGAAGTTGTGATGACAACATTGTGCCACAAGAGGGTGACTTATAGTCTTCTTCCTAATGGTATTTTTCCTAATGGTATTTTAACAGGAAACATGTTTCTATTACATGTGTGTGGACCTGCAGTAGGCTAATATGATCAAAATATCAAATGGCGGCATGGTGTTGTTGTGTGTGTGTCCTTCCAGACTTCACTCTCACTCTATGGCGATCATGACCAGAGGAGACATCTGTAGCTTCAGACCAACTGCAGGGCACCATTACACCATCCTTTCAGATGTGGCTGACAATCTGCATTTAATATTACCCAGAATGCCTCTTAGAGAGAAAACAGTAATGGGGAGTGAATGGCAAAAAAGAAGAAGTCTTCCAACCACTGAAGGAACATTTATGGGTAAAAAGAAAGCATTCTTCTGGCCTTTATGACATGGTTCTGTTATCACTTCAGCTGAACAAAAGTTACATGTGACTAATGTGAATACCAACATGACGTCATCAACTCACTGTGAACATCATAGGCCTAGTAGTCCTTGTTTGGCATTTCAGTGTATTTCTAACTGTAGAGATGTAGTTTGTTGGTGGTTACTGTACACCTTAAACTAGCTGCAGGGCTAGACATGCCATTTTATAACCTGTTCTAATATGCATTCTCGTTGGATTCTCTATTACTTACCCTCTGAGTGAGTATCCAAAACAATTATATTTGGTCCCCTTTAGGACTTTCATCCTACTCAACACTGTCATTCAATCAAATAATCTCTTCTCCAGAGTAAATTCAGGTTTTTATCACTGGTGTGTTTACCACCGCTGTGGGTCTATCATGAAAACATATCAAATTATCAGGGCATGTGTTGATAGGACAATGGGTCTGGCCAAGCCCACATCTGCACTCTCCCACTCAAGCCTTTCGCTTTCCTCATGCATGGGTTCGCTGTTATTCTTATTTTTCCTGGCAACGGCTGTGGCACCAGCAACTGGCTCGTTGTCGGTCTCTGTGTGAAAAGCGACAGGGCAGCCTCATGAGTACCCAGTACCGTCAAGTCATAGCCCCGGCCGTGTTCCTGCTACTGGGAATAGCAGGGATTCTACTGGTCGTCATCCCGATTGACGACGTGAGGGAACCTCCACGATTCATGGTAATAACGTTCGTTACCCTTTCTCATGTTTACGGGTGAGAAAATGAAAGTACCTACCGTATTTGCATACACCTGTCGATGAGTGGTTTAGCCAATAATTTCACGACATAGTCTAGATAAAATGAGAGAAAATAACGTTAGGTCTGATGTGATAACAGTATTATATAATCTTACTTAATCATTGCAGGGACTGATCACTACACAGGTTGTTTAATGCACCTGTTGGTGCCAAGCTGTTATAAATATAATATTGTATGTAGACTATAGCCCTACAGCTGGCTTGTAGGACTGAAAAGATGTTGGTTATAATGTTATCAAGGCAGGCGATAATAGAGGCTAGGAAAACATAGGAGTATTTTGAGTATTTTTGCTAACAACATAAGATATAATAGCATTTAGCCTACTATAATAACATTTGTAAACAATATTCTTGGTGTTTTTGTACTATGGGGTCACCAGGGTTGGGTAGGTTACTTTTTAAATGTAATCAGTTACAGTTACTGTTACTAGTTACCATCAGTAATGTAACTCTTAGATTACCCAAACTCAGTAATGTAATATGATTACATTCAGTTACTTTAAGATTACTTTCCCCTTAACAGGTATTAGAAGAAGACAAAAATGTACAGTACCAGTCAAAAGTTTGGATGCACCTACTCATTCAAGGGTTTTTCTTTATTTTTTAATATTTTCTACATTGTAGAATAATTGTGACGACATCAAAACTATGAAATAACACATGTGGAATCATTGTTTGGGGTGGCAGGTAGCCTAGTGGTTCGAGCATTGGGCCAGTAACTGAAAGGTTGCTGGATCGAATCCCCGAGCTGACAAGGTAAAAATTTGTCGTTCCTCACTGAACAAGGCAATAACCGCACTGTTCCCCGGTAGGCCGTCATTGTAAATAAGAATTTGTTCTTAACTGACTTCCCTAGTTCAATAAAGGTTACATGTTGTAACCAAAAAATGATACATATTAAAATATATTTGAGACTCTTCAAAATAGCCACCCTTTACCTTGATGACAGTTTTGCACACTCTTTGCATTCTCTTAACCAGCTTCACCTGGTTTGTTTAACAGATTACAGTAATCTATTTTTTGTAATCCATTGCTCTCCAACTCTGGGGGTCACTGGGAAACCACCCAGAGCTACAACTCAACTGTTATTCCAAAGTTTTTATCAGGGGTCCATTCACCAACTTGCTATTCCTCACAATGTAATCCGTGTTTTTTTAAATCCACTGTTTGATTTGAATGTGGGTTTAATGTTGCTTTCCCTCTTAACACAAAGGAGCAGGTGGAACTCCTAAAGTGGTGATGATATGCATTGCCGCAGGGTTCAGAGTTCTGCATTAGTGCGTCACAATTGCAATTCATATCCAAGCTATTGTTTGTCAATTGAAGACTTATACTGAACAAAAAATATAAAAGCAACATACCCTTCATGTAATTTAAAAGCAACACACCCTTCATGTAACAAGACACCATACACACCCAAACATGCTCAATAGGTGATATGTCTCATGAGTATGCATTCCATGGAAGAACTGGGACATTTTCAGTTTCCAGGAATTGTGTACAGATCCTTTGGACATGGGGCCATGCATTATCATGTTGAAACATGAGGTGATGGCGGTGGATGAATGGCACGTCAATGGGCCTCAGGATCTCGTCACGGTATCTCTGTGCATTGAAATTGCCATTGATGAAATGCAATTCTGTTCGTTGTCCGTAGCTTATGCCTGCCCATACCATAACCCCACCGCCACCATGAGGCACTCTGTTCACAACATTGACATCAGCAAACCGCTTGCCCACACTACGTCATACACGCTGTCTGCCATCTGCCCGGTACAGTTGAAACTGGGATTGATTTTTGAAGAGCACACTTCTCAAAGCTTACCAGTGGCCATCGAAGGTGAGCATTTCCCCACTGAAGTCAGTTACGATGCTGAGCGGCAGTCAGGTATAGACTGTGGTGAGGGCGACAAGCACGCAGATGAGCTTCCCTGAGACGGTTTCTGACAGTTTGTGCAGAAATTCTTTGGTTGTGCAAATCCACAATTTCATCAGCTGTCTGGGTGGCTGGTCTGACGATTCCGCAGGTGAAGAAGCCAGATGCGGAGGTCCTGGGCTGGCGTGGTTACACGTGGTCTACGGTTGTTAGGCCGGTTGGACATACTGCCAAATTCTCTAAAACAACATTGGAGGCGTCTTATGGTAATTTAATGTTAATTTCTCTATCTGGCAAATGCTCTGGTGGATATTCCTGCAGTCAGCATGCCTATTGCACACTCCCTCAACTTGAGACATCTGTGGCATTGTGTTGTACAACCAAACTGCACATAAGGCACACCTGTGTAATGATCATGCTGTTTAATCAGTTTCTTGATATGCCACACCTATCAGGTGGATGGATTATCTTGGCAAAGCAGAAATGCTCACTAACAGGGATGTAAACAAATTTGTGCACAGAATTTGAGAGAAATAAGCTTTTTGTGCTTATGGAACATTTCTGGGATCTTTTATTTCAGCTCATGAAACATGGGACCAACACTTTACATGTTGTGTTTATATTTTTGTTCAGTGTATTTTATGCCTCATTCAGTAGAATACGATTCATTCTTGGAATCTGTAGAAACTATGCTCTCTAAAGCATCCCGAACCGGTTATATATATTCCCCATTACAAAGGAAATACAATAAACCACAAATGCAATATTATTTATACTATGGATGTGCATAATGTGGAGTTAAAAAGTTGGATTAAATTTAACGAGACAGACAGATACCGAAACTTGGAGATGAGTAAACCAGCATTTCGGCAATGCAATGCCCCTGGACTGCACACTTGTTCAGATACAGATCTGCCTGACATGCAGTAATCTTGCCTAATAAACCCAACCTCAGAGCATTCACTGGAAACCCTTTTTGAAATCAAGCCCAACTTCAAAGAGAAGCATAAAAGGAAGGGATGAAAGACCAGAAAATAAAGGGCGAAAACGAAAGATGTAGAGAGAATAAAAGATAGGCCTCTTTTATTCAGCAAATGTTCTATTGTCCCTTTTGGTTACTTTTATCCTTTCTTTCTGTCCTCATCAGTTACTTTGGTGACCTTTTGTGGCCATACTGTATTAATGAGAAACACATTTTGAAGGACCAGATGTTGGTCAGCGATACTTTGACTTTGCTGTGGGAACCTTTCACTGTGCAGGGGAAATAACACACATTTTGAAAATAAAAGCACTGAAATGTCAACAGGTGTAAGATGCTCAATAAATAAAAAAAGTACTGTAGTATTGCCAGGTAAATTCTGAAACGTGTATTGCTTATTTTCATTTAGCCTGTTACTCTGACTTTTCCAACCGTTCTGTCTGTTTCAGTATGGAGTAGTCCTGGATGCTGGCTCGTCCCACACTGCCATGTACATCTACAAGTGGCCAGCTGATAAACAAAATGGCACTGGCATTGTCACTCAGCACAGCGAGTGCCATGTCAAGGGTAAGAGCGCTTTTGCTACTACACTATTAGGTATCAACCCCTAACGCACCCACTAAAACTGAAGAGATTGCATATGTTAATGTGCCTATCCATTCCAAATCTACATGAAATGCCTTGGGTAAGGGCTAGTATTGGATTTCGAATTCAGTAGTGTCTATCAGAGCCAGAAAGGCTGCCACTCATCCGGTGTTGGAGTGTTCTGGAAACTTTCACTTCTACTTACATTTTTGTCCAAAGGAATGAGGAATGACCGGTCGGAGACATTGTTATTACACAAGTGATTTTTCACAGTAATTATTTTTGTATAATTCTGTTTAACTGAGTGGCCAGGTTCCTGTTTTTATGCCATGTACGCTGTTTGCCCTCTACATTTCTTCCTCTATCACTAAAGTTTGGTTTCAGTTGAGCAGGTTACCATAGAAACACTTGTGAAATTGTATTCCATCCATTCAGAAACATGTTCTCTTACATGAAAGAAAAAAGGTCAGGCACAAGTCAAAATTGGCAGAAGTCATGTGCACTTTGTGGTATTTATTTTCTGATTTGTATTCTATTATTTTCGATTCTATTCTTTTCCGTTGTATACCTACCCAGGAGGAGGGGTATCCAGCTATGCAGGTGAGCGAGGGGGTGCAGGACGCAGTCTGGAACCCTGTCTGGATCAGGCTTTGAAAGACATCCCCAAATCCAGACATCACCTCACCCCATTGTATCTGGGCGCCACAGCGGGTATGAGGCTTCTGAAGTGAGTGGGCAACACACCATTAAATGTACTTTCAGATCAGATACACAGTGCAATAGCATCTTCCATTCATGGATTATTTGAGCTGTCACATTAGAATGACTAATGAATGGCTTTATACTTACTGTATGTTGGATAATGAAAACATTTTGATAGGAACAGATCTAGACAATAATGTCTATTTCCTCTCTCTTTCCCACAGTATATCCAACCCCATAGAGTCAGAGAAGATACTAAAGGAAGTTGGCAACAAGCTGCATACTTATCCTTTCGACTTCAGGGGGGCGACCATCTTGAGTGGACAGGAGGAGGGTGCATATGGCTGGGTCACTGTAAACTATCTGTTAGAGAACTTTATCAAGGTGAGGCTCCAGAGTCAGCATCAGAGCCATTCAAGACAACTGAGGAATAAATGTTAAGCAGTGTTGGCAATGTTGATGAATAACAAACATTGGTTTGTTTTTATTGTTTCTCAAGGCCAACTGGCTGTCATTTAATTTCCTTTTAATTCTTTCTTTTGTCACTTAGTATGGCTTTGTGGGGCATTGGCTTAGTCCTGGCAGAGATACAGTGGGTGCTCTGGACTTCGGAGGCGCCTCCACTCAGATTACCTTTGAGACTGCAGACGTGGTGGAGGACAAGAGTAACGTCATGGAGCTGCATCTTTATGGTAGAGACTACCACCTATACACACAGAGCTTCCTGTGCTACGGCAGGGACCAGGTCTTACGCAGACTGCTGGCTCACTTGGTTAAGGTAACACACGTTCTCCTAAAACACAGTAGCATTACAAACACAGAATTATTGAGTACATCACAAACCAAAGTGCATAATGATTGTAAAAACATAGATCAATGTTAGGCTCAAATATTGTACATCACAGGAGGTTGGTGGTACCTTAATTGGGGTGAACGGGCTCGTTGTAATGGCTAGAGCGGAATCAGTGGAACGGTATCAAATACATCAAACACATGGTTTGATGCCATTCCATTTGCTCCGTTCCAGTCATTATTATGAGCCGTCCTCCCCTCAGCAGCCATCCCTGCAACTTTATAGCCATTTATCATGAGGATATGGCTACAGAGGTATGTCTTTTGTCTCCTCTGTCTCTCAGACTCAAGGTGCTGGGCGCCATGTATCACACCCCTGCTATCCAGCAGGTTTCAATGTCTCCATGAAGTTGGACAAGGTGTTTGACTCTCCATGCACGGCAGACCAAATGCCCACTCCCTACAGCCCCCAGGACCCCCTGACAGTGATTGGAACTGGGCATTACCAGCACTGCCTGGGCAACATGTCCAAGATATTCTCCTTTGACAGGTGCTCTTTCTCCAAGTGCTCCTTTGATGGAGTCTTTCAGCCCAACGTCACTGGCAGCTTCATGGTGAGCAGGATCCCCTGCATGGAATGCACTTTAGGATCAATCTATGGTTCACTGTCAGAATAGATCCCATGTTCTTTCAAATGTACACAGTATCCTAGTATTTAGTTACAATGCATTCAGAAAGTATTCAGACCCCTTGACCTTTTCCACATTTTGTTACATTCGGGGGGCTCCTGAGTGGCGCAGCATTTTAAGGCACTGATTCTTAGTGCAAGAGGCATCACTACCGTCCCTGTTTCAAATCCAGGCTGTATCACATCTGGCCGCCCTCAGGGAGTCCCATTGGGCGGCGCACAATTGGCCCAGGTTTGGCCGGGGTAGGCCATCATTGTAAATAAGAATTTGTTCTTAACTGACTTGCCTAGTTAATTAAATATAAATAAATCATTACAGCCTATTTCTAAAATTGATTAAATATTTTTTTCCCTCATCAATCTACACACAATACCACATAATGACAAAGCGAAAACAGGTTTTTATAAATGTTTACACATTAATAAAAAAAAGTAAATATTACATTTACATAAGTATTCAGACCCTTTACTCAGTACTTTGTTGAAGCACCTTTGGCAGCTATTAAAGCATCGAGTCTTCTTGGGTATGACGCTACAAGCTTGGCACACATGTATTTGGGGAGTTTCTCCCATTCTTCTCTGCAGATCCTCTCAAGCTCTGTCAGGTTGGATGGGGAGCGTTGCTGCACAGTTATTTTCAGGTCTCTCCAGAGATGTTAGATCGGGTTCAAGTCCGGGCTCTGGCTCGGCCACTGAAGGACAGTCAGAGACTTGTCCCGAATCCACTCCTGTATTGTCTTGGCTGTGTGCTTAGGGTCGCTGTCCTGTTGGAAGGTGAACCTTCGCCCCAGTCTGAGGTCCTGAGCGCTCTGGAGTAGGTTTTCATCAAGGATCTCTCTGTACTTTGCTCCGTTCATCTTTCCCTTGATCCTGACTGGTCTCCCTGTCCCTGCCGCTGAAAAACATCCCCACAGCATGATGCTGCCACCACCATGCTTCACTGTAAGGATGGTGCCAGGTTTCCTCCAGATGTGACACTTGGCATTCAGGCCAAAGTGTTCAATCTTTGTTTCATCAGACCAGAGAATCTTGTTTCGCATGGTCTGAGAGTACTTTAGGTGCCTTTTGGCAAACTCCAAGTGGGCTGTCATGTGCCTTTTACTAAGGAGTGGCTTCTATCTGGCCACTCAACCATAAAATCCTGATTGGTGGAGTGCTGTAGAGATGGTTGTCCTTCTGGAAGGTTCTCCCATCTCCACAGAGGAACTCTGGAGCTCTGTCACAGTGACCATCGGGTTCTTGGTCACCTCCCTGACCAAGGCCCTTCTCCCCCGATTCCTGGTGGTTCCAAACTTCTTCCATTTAAGAATGATGGAGGCCACTGTGTTTTTGGGACCTCCAATACTGCAGAAATGTTTTGGTAACCTTCCCTAGATCTGTGCCTTGACACAGTCCTGTCTTGGAGCTCTATGTACAATTCATGGCTTGGTTTTTGCTCTGACATGCACTGTCAACTGTGGGACGTTCTATAGACAGATGTGTGCCTTTCCAAATCATGTCCAATCATTTGAATTTACCACACAGGACATCACAAGGATGATCAATGGAAACAGGATGCACCTGTGCTCAATTTGGAGTCTCATAGCAAAGGGTCTGAATGCTTATGTAAATAATGTTTTTATTTATTTATTTGTAATACATTTGCACCAAAAAAATTACCTGTTTTTGCTTTGTCATTATGGGGTATTGTGTGTATATTGATGAGGAATTATTTTTATTTAATCCATTTTAGAATAAGGCTGTAACGTAACAGAATGTGGAAAAAGGGGACGATGTCTGAATACTTTCCGAATGCACTGTATGTACTTTGGTACAAGCTATTTAACAATAAGATGGATTGATTTCCTTTCAGGGAAGTATTTATTTGCTGACTTTTGGTCAGAACAATAGGGTTTTATGTTTTCATTCATAGGCTATGTCACTGTATGCCATCGCATGCAGACAAATCCCACAGCCTCATGAGATTAATTAGACAGGCTAATCCTCTGGGTATTGCTCTGATGTCAAGGGGCTGATTGAGCAATCTGTTTTATTTTCCTCTCCACAGGCGTTCTCTGCCTTCTTCTACACTCATGTCTTCCTGCAGCGCACCACTGGCATCACTGTAACATCCCCCACTCTACTGGAGGGAGCCACCCACACTGTCTGCAACATGAGCTATCAGGAAGTACTGTACTGCTGGGCTCAGCTGACTGACTCAGGCTATTCTTAGACAATATATCAATGTAATATACTTTCGTTGAAACAATGGTTTTCTTGCTCTAAAGCACATTCTCTTATTCTCACATTTTCTCAGAACACTTAGAAAAAAAAGGTGCTACCTAGAACCTAAAAGGGTTATTCGGCTGTCCCCATAGGAGAAACCTTTGAAGAACCCTGGTTCCAGGTAAAACGCTTTTGGTTCCAGGTAGAACCCTTTTGAGTTCCATGTAGAACCCTTTCCACAGAGGGTTTTACATGGAACCCAAAAGGGTTCTTCATGGAAACAAAAAGGGTTCTTCCTGGAACCAAAAAGGGTCCTACCTGGAACCAAAGTGTTATCCTATGGGGACAGTCGAAGAACCCTTTTGGAGCCCTTTTTTTCTAAGTGTACAGTGAATCTCGTATTACAGCAACTGAGTCAAATAGCATAAGAGGGTGGATGTTCTCCCAAATGTTGAATGCTGGGAAGAAAATATCTACTTAGGCTGTGAGAGTGAGCCTTAATTATGTTACCTGGAGGGTAGCAGGCACTGCACAGGATTATCAACTGACTGAAAGGAGATCTGATCTAATACTCAGGGAATTTAATTCCATTACCCGGCATTTTGGATGTTTTCTGAGCACTTATACAAATGTCCTGTTGATGTGTGTATCAAAGGAGGCAGGTGGGAGGAGCTATTGTAATGGCTGGAATTTTGTATTATTATTTATCGAGAGCCATTTGATTTTATGGCTCCCGAGTGGCGCAGCAGTCTAAGGCACTGCATCTCAGTACTAGCGGCATCACTACAGACACCCTGGTTGGAATCCAGGCTGTATCACAACCGGCCGTGATTGGGAGTCCCATAGGGCGGCGCACAATTGGCCCAGCATTGTCCGGGTTTAGCCCGGTGTAGGCCGTCATTGTATATAAGAAATTGTTCTTAACTGACTTGCCTAGTTAAATAAAGGTTAAATAAAAAATATTGGGGAGAGCCGTTGTGCTGTGAGGTGTTTATTCGTTTTTTTTAAACCAGGTTTGCTGTTCATTTACGCTATATGAGATGGGAGTTCCATGCAATCATGGCATGTATAATACTTTACATTTAATTTAATTTGTTGTCTGGAATGGAATCAATGGAAACAGTGTTTAACTCCTTTCCATAGATTCCATTACAGCCTTTACAAAGATCCCATCCTCTTATAGCTCCTCTCACCAGCAAGTGAACACTAAGAATTCTCTGAAATTAACATTGTCATCTTTTTCTAACCCCCCTCCACATAAACAGATGCTAGAGAAGGCCCCAGACCAGAAGGGTCGTCTACAGGATTACTGTGCAGCCTCTGTCTTTATCCAGGTCCTCATGCTCCAAGGCTATGGCTTTGATGAGCTCTCCTTCCCTCGGATCTCTTTTCAGAGAAAGGTGAGCAGCAAAGTAAACCTTATGAATGTTTGACTCTATTTCAATTAGGGATGCACGATATATCGGTGAACATATCGCAATGTCTAGTTTAACGCCAGATGTGCAAAACCTATGTCAAAGCTGACGTGCATACCTATATAACGAAGGTAAATGACGTAATGACGCCACATAAAATGTTGCGCTATACTGCAACACAGCATTCCAACCTAGCCCACAATGTCTGCTGTGTGGATCAAGCAGTCAACAAGTCAATCAGTCAACAAGTCAAGCAGTCATTTGAAAGAGTAACAACATTTCAGCGAGACAACTCAAAGGCGAAATCCATTAAAGCCAAGATAATGGAATTCAATACCCTTGACAATCAACCGTTCTGTCGTGGGTGATGTTGGCTTTCACCGACTGGTCGAGCACCGGTTAACACTACCAAGTGCGCTATTTTTCCGATGTTGCCCTACCAGAGTAACACAGTAATAGAGTCACTGCTATTAGCTTCATGACATACATACTATGGAACGCCGTTTGGGTCTGTGCGTGTCAAAAAAGATACAGTAGCACTGTCAAAGCTGTACAGAAAAGTCGGCAAACACTGGCCACGAACAATGTGTTTACAATACCGCGTTGGTAATTAAGCATAATTTGTTCGGCCGCAACTTCTGGGGTACCTAGCTAGTACCAATACAACCAGCCTGAAAACAATGACCAGTAAAAACTGCAGTCATTTTCATTATTCTTAGCAATGATTTAGAAATCCTTGTAAGTATTATCTAGGTTTCCACTTGATGTTCGAATATTGAAATTGAACTTCAGTTAATTAAGATAAATAGCTAGCCAGCTACTTAACTCTGTTGTCCAAAGCTAACGTTATAAGCAGCCAGTTAGCTTCATCTGGCTAGTGAGGCTCGACCGGACCGGGCTATGTGTTGTGAAGCTAGCCACAATAAGGATTAGGGACAATAGTGGAATTTGCGGTTTGCCTTCAAAATAAAAGTTGGCCATTGACAGTGATGCAAATGAATACAAATAGTAGAATTATGGCATACTTTCATTTTTTGGGGAAGAACATTGTTTGCATCCATGAGATAGCTAGCTTTTTTTTATGACCAGCACTGTAGATGAGCGAGACAACTTTACCAGCATCATAACATACGTATCGATGAATCGTTGTGACATGAAATACGAGTGATAGTGTAATCAATGTGTAATAACTCCGTAAAAAATGTATGAAAGCGTTAAATTATCATGTGACGTGCAGTCATATTCAGGTCCTGATTGGTCAACAAGCTGATTTGACACGTCAAATAGTGTTAAATAGTATATTTTTTGACATGCAAAGACCCAAACGGCGTTCCTTAGAAATCCTGGTTGAGAATGAAATGACTGAACAAATGAACAACGAAACAGCATAGCAAGTAAGTGAAAGAAATAGGTTTTGATTATGTTTCACTGGTAATGGGGACATACATAAATGGCAACAAAATAACTTTTTGGTCTGTGTGGTGTGTGTGTAACCTTTATTTAACCAGGCAAGTCAGTTAAGAACAAATTCTTATTTACAATGACGGCCTACCCTGGCCAAACCCGGACGACGCAGGGCCAATTGTGCACCGCCCTGTGGGACTCCCCATCACGGCCGGATGTGATACATCATGGATTCGAACCAGGGACTGTAGGGACACCTCTTGCACTGAGATGCAGTGCCTTAGACCGCTGCGTCCATGTGTGTGTGTTAACAATTTAACTGTACTGGAATGCTTAAAAGGCCGCTAAAATTTTAAATATCACTATCGGCCAAAAATGTCATATTGGTGCATCACTAATTTCAATGCAATAAAAGCTATTTCCATATAAATGTTTAATGTACCCCTTGACTACTGTATAGAATTTGGAGTTCAGTTATGGTTTGTTTTTCTTATTTTGTCCAGGCAGGAGACACCTCTATTGGCTGGGCCCTGGGTTACATGCTGAGTCTGAGCAGTCTGTTGCCAGGGGAGAGCATGGGACTGAGGAAGGCTCTGCACCCCGAGGCCTGGGCTGGTCTCATCTTCCTCTTTGTCTTCCTCATCCTCATTGTTTCTGGATATCTTCTACTGAAGACCTGCCAAAAGAAGGACAATGACAGCATCATCTAAGGTCTTCAAAGCACTATTTGGTTACTGTTCTTCCCAATCAGAATCATGCACTTATCAGTCCTAGAGTTTGTCATTCCAATGCCACATATTTTAGAGGAGGCTACAGGAGAAAAGTGTATATGTAAATTTACAAAGAGATATTTCATTTGAAGTCAGATGTATTGTTGACCATTTTATACAACATTTTGTACAAGTTTTTGACATTTGGTAATGTTCACGTGATTTAATGTCATGTACTGTAATTCCAAACCATTCTATCTCGAGTACATGTTTTATGATCAAGGAAACTGAGGATAGATTTGTAGTTGCCTATATGCAGGTATGTGAGAGGTTAAATTGAAGTGCTATATAAGCACTTCCGTTTAACCTCACATATACCAGAATATATTACAATGCTGCAATGCAAGCGAGCCATCTGAATTCATACATTGTTTTTTTGTGCGGTTGTTAGACTTTGTGTTAACTCAGGACTCTGTTGTTGTTTGTGTGTGTCATTCTTTGCTAGCATGTCATAACATTTTAAATGAGTTACATTTATTGCTTTTTCCTTGTTGATAATCTGTCATTTTGACAAACCGTTCCAAAGCAAGACTAAAAAGAAAAGGGAACCAAAATAATAAAAATCTATGAAAACCACAACCTATTATGTATTCTCTGGCTGATGTGACCTCAATTAGTAGTCATGGTGGTCATTTCAATGTTATGACATTGCGGTGACAGCTAAACATTTTGCTTTATTAAGATGTTTTTTTTTAATTGGAAAATCACTTCATAGAGTCCTTGAGACTTAGACAGTCTTCTTCATGTCCCTTTTGACTGTTCCTCATTCATGTTGTATTCTTGAAATGGTTGACTAAATCCGAGTTCCAATATGTCATTCTATGGAGAAGCGGAAATAATTGCGTTTCGAATTGTTTGTGCACATCGGCCTCTTTACTGGGTGCACTGCTTACAGGAATCGTGTGTCATTAGCTAAAAATAAAGTATCGAACTTGTAGTCATTCGTTTACGAATATATTGTATTATTAGCCCTATGTTTCTTTAATTAAACGTATGTGTAGTTATATCGTACACAATTGAAAATGTTTGCGGGCCTACCTGAGCTTGGGATATCCAATGGCGAGGATCTAAAAGAAACACTGACTAACTGCACAGAGCCTCTGAAAGCCATTGACCAGTTTCAGGTAAGCTAAGTAGCTTTAGCTAACAACAGCTAAACATGGTGATACTAGCGGATCGACAAAATGGTTCAAGCTATGCGTTGTGTTCAATATTGACGATAATTATAGTTTAATTGGGTAGTTAACGTACCGCTATCATTTAAACAACGTTAGTCCAATAGTCTTGCACTAAAATAGCCTTACGTTACCCCCACTACTATATTTCAAGTATTCTATTTGTAGGCGAATTGGCTCTAGCTGCCAAATACTCTACTAAACGTGAATCGGTTCTCAATTGCGGTATGGTTCTAGAAACATAAAGCCCTCTACTTTCATAGTCGGTTTTAACACCGTTGCAGCCAACATAATGTTTCAGTAACAACAAAGCAAAGGCAGTATAGCATGAAGATAGGTGGGTTACCTGACGTGACAAAAAACGATGTGCACACTCCAATGGGCAGAAGTCCGTGAGTAGTTGTGATTATGGATGGCCAGATAACGTTAGCTACCAACAATGAAACTGCCATGTATGGACTCGTTTCATCTTGTTCATGATACCATGGCTTGTTTTGAGGTGTTTTGACATATTTCATGTCAACGTGTAAAAATCCAATAGCTAGCTAACCAGCAACTGTAACGATGTATTTGAGAGACACGTGCTCATTGTGCAGATGTATGTAACCGATGTGAAATGGCTAACTAGTTAGCGGTGGTGCGCGCTAATAGCGTTTCAATCGGTGACGTCACTCGCACTGCAAGGGCCGCGGTTTTTGTGGCGCGATGGGTAACGATGCTTCGTCGGTGTCAGTTGTTGATGTGGTTCAGAGGGTCCCTGGTTCAAGCCCAGGTTGGGGCGAGGAGAGGGACGGAAGCTATACTATTACACAGATGTAAACTATATTTCGTCTCATATGTTTTTTTTAAATATTTTTTTTTTTACATGTGAACAATCTAAACCAGTCCCATAGTTGCAAAATTAAATATTCCTCAACTGCTTGCAGTCGACTCCCATTTCTGGGTCTCAAGCTTCGATTCCGCTAGGTATTGACTCCTACGATTCAGTATTTTTGCAATGGAGGAAACTTTGTCGTAGTCTACTACGAGAACACAAACTTGCATCTTTCACGGCAAAGAGCAAGAGAGGGCAGGGTTGCCAATTTAGCGTCTTTGTCGCTATATTTA
This sequence comes from Salmo salar, assembly GCF_965601325.2. Taxonomy (NCBI): domain Eukaryota; kingdom Metazoa; phylum Chordata; class Actinopteri; order Salmoniformes; family Salmonidae; genus Salmo; species Salmo salar. Next base: position 18,033,022 of record NC_138310.1, on the reverse strand, counting down.
GCGAGTATTCAGACCCATCTAGCGATACATTTTTAAAAAAGCGACTCTGACGTGAAAGCACGTATCGTTCTTACTCTTCAACGAGCACCCCCGTCCCAAAGCACTCACAGGCGGCCCAGGAGATGTCACCCCTCTGCGTCCAGACTGCAAATGAATTGAGCATGCGGGAAGCCGCCACTGGCTGATCCCGCCCTGGCTTACATAAAATATATATATATATAAACCTGAATTAGGGCCAGACTAGTTACCATAATTTTCTCACATTGCCATTGACAGTTTTTTTTATACTGTCTCTTCTTGGTCCATTTAGATTGTTAATGTAGATTGTATACACTTAACAAAAATAAAAATAAATGTTTTACTGTGACATGTTGTGGGCTCCTAAGTGGACCATAAGGTTTAAACCCAAACCAAATTAAGAAAACAACTAAAAAACCAAGTCACTCTGCCAGAGTGTCTCTTTTGGGTCACTTTTGCCGGTCCCAAGCCCGGAAAAGGAGGAGGGTTGGAATTGTGACATAAAAAAAACAAGAATCGACACAAGAAAGTTCATTTGTAGTTCTAAACATATTTAGGGTGTTTTTTACTCACTTTTTGTCTCTCCCACGACATTATTCCTCTCCTACAGCGTCCATTACAATTACATGCACATGGCCAATTATGCAAATTAGGTGATGTCATTTAGCGACTTTCAGGACAACCAATAGCTACTTTCCTTATTGAGGAGTTCGCAACACTGGCCAGGTCGACAAAAACTGTCTAGCCCACAGACCCCTTAAAAACCTGCCCACAAGGCCTCAAAACTTGCCCTCAAAAATATGTTTGCAGCAAAAGAGGAGTTGCCACAATGGTCCATGAAGCCCTTTTTACATAATGCTATCAAGCAAATTAATAAGGAATATAAAATGCATATTTAACGACGTAGGCTAAGAAGAAAAATTGGCAAAATTGGCATGGCAGCAACACATGACAACACAGCATGGTAGCAACACAACATGATAACAACTTGGTAGCAACACAACATGGCAGCAGCACAGCATGGTAGCAGCACAAAACAGGGTACAAACATTATTGGGCACAGACAACAGCACAAAGGGAAAGACGGTAGAGACAACAATACATCACGCAAAGCAGCCATAACTGTCAGTAAGAGTGTCCATGATTGAATGAAGAGATTTAGATAAAACTGTCCAGTTTGAGTGTTTGTTGCAGCTCGTTCCAGTTGCTAGCTGCAGCAAACTGAAAAGAGGAGCGACCCAGGGATGGATGTGTGTGCTTTGGGGACCTTTATCAGAATGTGACTGGCAGAACGGGTGTTGTTTGTGGAGAATGAGGGCTGCAGTAGATATCTCAGATAGGGGCAAGTGAGGCCTAAGAGGGTTTTATTAAATAATCAACCAGTAGCTCTTGCGACGGGTATACAGAGATGACCAGTTACAGAGGAGTATAGAGTGCAGTGATGTGTCCTATAAAGTACATTGGTGGCAAATCTGATGGCCGAATGGTAGCACCCTTACCTGCCGATCTATAAATTATGTCTCTGTAATCTAGCATGGGTAGGATGGTCATCTGAATCAGGGTTAGTTTGGCAGCTGGGGTGAAAGAGGAGCGATTACGATAGAGGAAACCAAGTCTAGATTTAACTTTAGCATGCAGCTTTGATATGGACAGTGTACCGTCTAGCCATACTCCCAACTACTTGTATGATGTGACAACCTCAAGCTCTAAACCCTCAGAGGTAGTAATCACACCTGTGGGGAGAGGGGCATTCTTCTTACCAAACCACATGACCTTTGTTTTGGAGGTGTTCAGAACAAGGTTAAAGGCAGAGAAAGCTTGTTGGACACTAAGAAAGTTGTAGAGCATTTAACAAAATCTGGGAGGGGCCAGCTGAGTATAAGACTGTAACATCTGCATATAAATGGATGAGAGCTTCCTACTGCCTGAGCTATGTTGTTGATGTAAATTGAGAAGCATGGGGCCTTGGATCGAGCCTTGGGGACAGGCAGTGGCTGAGACAGCAGATGTTCTAACTTTATACACTGCACTCTTTGAGAGAGGTAGTTAGCAAACCAGGCCAAAGACCCCTCAGAGACACCAATACTCCTATATACTTGCAGTGAAGCTGTTCAACAACTACACCACACCAGTCATCCAACAGACTCCCATTCAGAGCGACACGCAGAAGCATCCAGGGTCAACACCCTGCTCAAGGGCACGTCGACAGATCTCCCACAAGGCCAAAAAAACAGGGACGCAAACCCTCCAATAACCCCCCCCCCCCATTCCATTCCCCACCCCCAAGAAACCCCCCCCATGGCACCAAAAATCAAGAAAATGAAATAAAACAACAGTGCAAAAAAAACAAAGGACCTCAAGGACAACTAAAATCAAAACAGCAAGGCCAACTGTATATGTTTGAGTGCATGTCTGGCACTATTTACATATGTGTGGTCTTGAATGAGAGTGTGTGTATATGCATGTGTACAAACACCTGCACGGCATCAGCACGGCATCAGCACGGCATTAGCTGTAAAAGCACCAGTCTCAATGTCCACAGTGAAGAGGCGACTCCAGGATGCTGGCCTTCTAGGCAGAGTTGCAAAGAAAAAGCCCTATCTCAGACTGGCGAATAAAAAGAAAAGATTAAGATGGGCAAAATAACACAGACACTGGACAGAGGAATTCTGCCTAGAAGGCCAGCATCCCGGAGTTGCCTCATCACTGTTGATGAGACTGGTGTTTTGCGGGTAGTAAACTTAGCAAAAAAAGAAATGTCCTCTCACTGTCAACTGCTTTTATTTTCAGCAAACTTAACATGTGTAACTATTTGTATGAACATAACAAGATTCAACAACTGAAACATAAACTGAACAAGTTCCACAGACATGTGACTAACAGAAATTGAATAATGTGTCCCTGAGCAAGGGGGGGGGGGGTCAAAATCAAAAGTAACAGTCAGTATCTGGTGTGGTCACCAGTTGCATTAAGTACTGCAGTGCATCTTCTCCTCATGGACTGCACCAGATTTGCCTATTCTTGCTGTGAGATGTTACCCCACTTTTCCACCAAGGCACCTGCAAGTTCGCAGACATTTCTGGGGGGAATGGCCCAAGCCCTCACCCTCCGATCCAACAGGTCCCAGATGTGCTCAATGGGATTGAGATCCGGGTACTTCGCTGGCCATGGCAGAACACTGACATTCCTGTCTTGCAGGAAATCACGCACAGAACGAGCAGTATGGCTGGTGGCATTGTCATGCTGGAGGGTCATGTCAGGATGAGCCTGCAGGAAGGGTACCACATGAGGGAGGAGGATGTCTTCGCTGTAACGCACAGCATTGAGATTGCCTGCAATGACAACAAGCTCAGTCCGATGATGCTGTGACACAACGCCCCAGACCATGACGGACCCTCCACCTCCAAATCGATCCCACTCCAGAGTACAGGCCTCGGTGTAACGCTCATTCCTTCGATGATAAACGCAAATCCGACCATCACCCCTGATGAGACAAAACCGCGACTCGTCAGTGAAGAGCACTTTTTGCCAGTCCTGTCTGGTCCAGCGACAGTGGGTTTGTGCTCATAGGCGACGTTGTTGCCAGTGATGTCTGGTGAGGACCTGCCTTGCAACAGGCCTACAAGCCTTCAGTCCAGCCTCTCTCAGCCTATTGCGGACAGCCTGAGCACTGATGGAGGGATTGTGTGTTCCTGGTGTAACTCGGGCAGTTGTTGTTGCCATCCTGTACCTGTCCCGCAGGTGTGTTGTTCGGATGTACCGATCCTGTGCAGGTGTTGTTACACGTGGTTTGCCACTGCGAGGACGATCAGCTGTCTGTCCTGTCTCCCTGTAGCGTTGTCTTAGGCGTCTCACAGTACGGACATTGCAATGTATTGCCCTGGCCACATCTGCAGTCCTCATGCCTCCTTGCAGCATGCCTAAGGCACGTTCATCCAGATGAGCAGGGACCCTGGGCATCTTTCTTTTGGTGTTTTTTTGAGTCAGTAGAAAGGCCTCTTTTAGTGTCCTAAGTTTTCATAACTGTGACCTTAATTGCCTACCGTCTGTAAGCTGTGTCTTTAAAATCTGTTAGGGACACCAATATCCCATGGTATAGAGTGGCGCGAATTACAAATACCTCAAAAATGCAAAAACTTCAATTTCTCAAACATATGACTATTTTACACCATTTTAAAGACAAGACTCTCCTTTATCTAACCACATTGTCCGATTTCAAAAAGGCTTTACAACGAAAGCAAAACATTACATTATGTCAGGAGTACCCTCCCAAAAATAATCACACAGCCATTTTCAAAGCAAGCATTTATGTCACAAAAACCAAAACCACAGCTAAATGCAGCACTGACCTTTTGATGATCTTCATCAGATGACACTCCTTGGACATTATGTTATACAATACATGCATGTTTTGTTCAATCAAGTTCATATTTGTATCAAAAACCAGCTTTTTACATTAGCATGTGATGTTCAGAACTAGCATACCCACCGCAAACTTCCGGTGAATTTACTAAATTACTCACGATAAACGTTCACAAAAAACATAACAATTCTTTTAAGAATTATAGATACAGAACTCCTTTATGCAATCGCGGTGTCAGATTTTAAAATAGCTTTTCAGTGAAAGCACATTTTGCAATATTCTGAGTAGATAGCCCAGCCATCACGGCTAGCTAATTTGACACCCACCAAGTTTGGCTCTCACCAAACTCAGATTTACTATAAGAAAAATTGGATTACCTTTGCTGTTCTTCGTCAGAATGCACTCCCAGGACTTCTACTTCAACAACAAATGTTGTTTTGGTTCGAAATAATCCATAGTTATATCCAAATAGCTCCGTTTTGTTCGTGCGTTCAAGTCACTATCCGAAGGGTGTCGAGCCGGCGCATTTCGTGACAAAAAAATTCAAAATATTCCATTACCGTACTTCGAAGCATGTCAAACGCTGTTTAAAATAAATATTTATGCTATTTTTTCGTAAAATAGCGATAATATTCCAACCGGGCGACGTTGTGTTCATTCAAACACTGAAAGAGTCGTCTCGTGCATGCGCGCCTCAGTGTCATTGTTCTCAGAAGGACCACTCACAAGAACCCCTGCTGTTTTTCGCCCAGAGACTGGAGAGCTCTCATCCCACTTTCTGGCGCCTTCCTAGAGCCAATGGAAGCGTTAGAAAATGTCACGTTGCAGCAGAGATGCTGTATTTTTGATAGAGATGCCCTAGAAGGAGAACAAATTGTCAGACAGGGCACTTCCTGTAAGGAATCTTCTCAGGTTTTGGCCTGCCATATGAGTTCTGTTATACTCACAGACACCATTCAAACAGTTTTAGAAACTTTAGAGTGTTTTCTATCCAAATCTACTAATTATATGCATATTCTAGTTTCTGGGCTGGAGTAATAACCAGATTACGGGTACGTTTTTTTATCCGGCCGTGAAACTACTGCCCCCATTCCAAACAGGTTAACGACCGTTCCACAGGTGCATGTTCATTAATTGTTTATGGTCATTGAACAAGCATGGGAAACCGTGTTTAAACCCTTTACCATGAAGGTCTGTGAAGTTACTTGGATTTTTATGATTTCCTGAAAAGGTGATGTTTATATAATGAAGCTGCCAGTTGAGGACATGTGAGGTGTCTGTTTCTCAAACGAGACACTCTAATGTACTTGTCCTCTTCCTCAGTTGTGCACCGGGGCCTCCCACTCCTCTTTCTATTCTGGTTAGAGCCAGTTTGCGCAGTTCTGTGAAGGGAGTAGTACACAGCGTTGTATGAGCTCTTCAGTTTCTTGGCAATTTCTCGCATGGAATAGCCTTCATTTCTCAGAACAAGAATAGACTGAAGAGTTTCAGAAGATAGTTCTTTGTTTCTGGCCATTTTGAGCCTGTCATCGAACCCAAAAATGCCGACGCTCCCGATACTCAACTAGGATAAAGGACAACAGTTTTATTGCTTCTTTAACCAGGACAACAGTTTTCAGCTTTGCTAACATAATTGCAAAAGGGTTTTCTAGTGATCAATTAGCCTTTTAAAATGATAAACTTGGATTAGCTAACACAACATGCCATTGGAACACAGGCGTCATGGTTGCTGATAATGGGCCTCAGTACGCCTATGTAGATATTCCATTTAATAATCTGCCCTTTCCAGCAACAATAGTCATTTACAACATGAACAATGTCTACACTGTATTTCTGATCAATTTGATGTTATTTTAATTAATGGACAAAAAATGTGCTTTTCTTTTGAAAACAAGAAAATGTCTGTGACCCCAAACTTTTGAACGGTAGTGTGTGTATATAAATAAGGTCCTACAGTTGACAGCAAAATCCAAGCCATGAGGTCGAAGGAATTGTCTATAGAGCTCCGAGACAGGATTGTGTCGAGGCACAGATCTGGGGAAAGGTACCAAAACATGTCTGCAGCATTGAAGCGCCCAAGAACACAGTGGCCTCCATTTTTCTTAAATGGAAGAAGTTTGGAACCACAAAGCCTCTTACTAGTGCTGGCCGCCCTGCTAAACTGAGCAATCGGGGGAGAAGAGCCTTGGTCAGGGTGGTGACCAAGAACCCGATGGTCACTCTGACAGAGCTTCAGAGTTTCTCTGTGGAGATGGGAGAACCTTCCAGAAGGACAACCATGTCTGCAGCACTCCACCAATCAGGCCTTTATGGTAGAGTGGCCAGACGGAAGCCACTCATCAGTAAAAGGCACATGACAACCCGCTTGGAGTTTGCCAAAAGAGACCTAAAGGAATCTCAGACCATGAGAAACAAGATTCTCTGGTCTGATGAAACCAAGATTCAACTCTTTGGCCTGAATGCCAAGCGTCACATCTGGAGGAAACCTGGCACCATCCTTGCGGTGAAGCATGGTGGTGGCGGCATCATGCTGTGGGGGACGTTTTTCAGCGGCAGGGACTGGGAGACTAGTCAGGATCGAGGGAAAGATGAACGGACAAGTCTCTGACTGTCCTTCAGTGGCCCAGCCAGAGCCCGGACTTAAACCCGATTGAACATCTCAGGAGAGACCTGACCATAGCTGTTCAGCGACGCTCCCAATCCAACCTGACAGAGCTTGAGAGGATCTGCAGAGAAGAATGGGAGAAACTCTTCATACAGGTGTGCAAAGCGTGTAGCGTCATACTAAAGAAGCCTCGAGGCTGTAATTGCTGCCAAAGGTGCTTCAACAAAGTACTGAGTAAAGGGTCTGAATTCTTTACGTAAATGTAATTTTGTGTGTGTGTGTGTGTGTGTATGTATGTATGTATATGTGTATATATATATGTATATATTCCCAATTTGACAGAAAATAAACTGTCTAGCTAGCTATGTGCTAACGTTAGCTAATGTTATTTGAATGACGAGACCTATGCTCACTTGCAACTTAACTCATAATTATTGTTACTAATTAACACAACATTTAGATTGATTCACTTTCTCTACTTAGCAATCTCCTTGAGTATAAATTACAATAAAATATCACTGCTCCGATTTATCAAATGAATAACACCACTATTTCAGTGCATTGATTATTATCTTACCACCGGTCTGATAATGTGTTGTTTGCAGACAGAAAATGGCATTTTGTTGCCAACTCTTCAGTCAGCTCTTCCCTTCCTGGACCTTCACGGGACTCCTCGGTTGGAGTTTCACCAGTCTGTCTTTGATGAGCTTCGTGACAAGTTGATGGAGCGAGTCGCAACTATCGCAGAGGGCAAGGATGAGGAACGGTGTGACATCTCTTTACATATGTATAGCTGGCTAATAGTTAGCAAGTAAACACCAGGTCTGTATAGTGAAATCATCAGTTTAAACCGTTGTACATGTTAGACATGATTGAGTGTTTTGTGTATTCCACCTCCCTCTACAGTTATGGTAAACTTGAGGAGCTTCTAGAGAAGAGCTTTCCGCTGGTGAAGATGCCTTCCATTCAGCCAGTGGTCATGCAGGTTCTGAAACATCTTCCAAAGGCAAGTCTCTGTCTTCCCACCATACTTTTAGTGAATGCACCTCATTAACCCGCAATGCAGATCTTTTCTATTTATACTGGTTTGCACCTGCCATTGGCCATGTTTTCTCTCTTCAAAACACTGTGATCCTACCACAGCTCAGTATTTGAAATGTATTTCCTGACTGACTTGCTATGAACAGGTTCCAGAGAAAAAGCTGAAGCTTGTAATGGCTGATAAGGAACTGTATAAGGTCTGTGCTGTTGAGGTGAAGAGGCAGATTTGGCAGGACAACCAGGCTCTCTTCGGGGATGAGGTTTCGCCCCTGCTCAAGCAGTATATTGTGGAGAAGGAGGCAGCACTTTTCAGCAGCGATCTCTCTATTCTGCACAACTTCTTCAGCCCCTCCCCCAAAGCAAGACGCCAAGGAGAGGTGAGCCACCTGAGTACATCTGGACCTTTTCATTGCCTTTTGATTCCCAATAGATTCTGTTCACATTCCAATAAGGATTTGTTTTGTTTAGGGCCGGGAGCCCGTTATAAAAATAGTTTTTACTAGTCAATCAACCTTTTATCTATGAACTCAGAAGAGAGTTGGGTGTGTTTGAGGTGTGGTGGAAATTCTAACAGAGTGAGAGAGACTTGGTCATTTCTTCAAACAATCATCTTTATTCAGTATCGATTAATTATTGCAATAATGAGGCTGGTTGACCCCCCACCCTTGAGTGTTGGACCGAATAACCTAACCTTTACACAAATGCACAGTACTATATATAGCTGACTCTAACAATGCTCAGCCATGGTTGGTTCAACCCCCCTCATGCAGACCAAGGAGTATCATAAGTCACTCTGGGTTCATCCTGTCGTTATCTGCACGTGGGTTGTTGTCTTTACCCCACCCTGGCTTAGTTTCCCAGATGCAGGAATGATTTAGAGACAATGAGGAATTGTTCTAAACTCCTCCTGGCTATCTCCTATCTCGGTTACACCCACCACATCTTGTCTATGTAATGCGGTCTTTAACTCATTTGTCAGCTCAAGCCATCTCTAGTGACCATACGCCCATATTAGCTGCAGGGAACGAGAGTGGAACCCATGGAAACACAGACACTAACAGGGCAGAAATGTCTTCCTATTCGTTAAGTATTAATTGCTAACTATTAACATCAAATCAGGTAAATATGTCAATTTTCTCTCACAGAGGCTAACCCTTTTTCTGTTTTATGTACAGGTAGTCTTGAAGTTGACCCAGATGATTGGGAAGAATGTGAAACTGTATGACATGGTACTTCAGTTCCTGCGAACCCTCTTCCTGCGTACCCGTAACGTCCACTATTGCACCTTGCGTGCAGAGCTGCTCATGTCCCTCCATGACCTGGACATCAGTGAGATCTGTTCAGTAGATCCCTGCCATAAGGTATGCTCACTTCCTAGGAAAGAGACAGTGCAACTGATCTGAGTTGCCTTCTTCTGTAGGCAAACTGAAACAGAAATAGTATTGATTTAAAATGTATGCAAATACAGTGGTGAATGTTCTGCATGCTAATGCAGAGTGCCGTATTTATGTCTATCTTGGCAGTTCACCTGGTGCTTGGATGCCTGTATCCGTGAGAAGTTTGTAGATGCCAAGCGAGCCCGGGAATTGCAAGGTTTTCTGGATGGGGTGAAGAAAGGACAGGAGCAAGTACTTGGGTGAGAAAAGAAGAGTGGAGGAAATGTGATTGAACATGGCTTATGATTGTAGGATTCATAAAAAGATGTGACAAATGTTGTGGGTCTTATTGCTTTCCAGGGACCTGTCCATGATCCTGTGCGACCCATTTGCCTGTAACACCCTGGTTTTGAGTACGGTCCGAAACTTGCAAGAATTGCTCAGCCAGGACGCTCTACCCAGAGTAAGACATTCAATGTTGTCTTTTGTGGTCTTATGTTCTTTCTATCCATTTCTATATTCTGTCAATGCTATGGGGAAACCTACTGCCACTACTGAAGAGATATTTCTGTGGGAATTAACAGGACAGTCCAGACCTGATGCTGCTGCTCAGAATGCTGTCTCTTGGTCAAGGGGCTTGGGATATGATTGACAGCCAAGTCTTTAAAGAGCCCAGATTGGTATGCATTCACTTCTTGTTTCTACTAGTATTATTTTATAATCATGTGTTTTTCTTCAGTGAGTTTACGAGTCTGTAATATATTTCTTATGAGCTACACAGTAACAATAGTTTGACTCACAGAGCTGGAAAACAACCTCTTTACAATTACCACTGCTAGATGGCGTAGATGTGACATAACCAGCGGGTTCAGAGACTTATCATATTTGATTCCTTCCCTCTCAGGAACTGGAGGTTGTAACCCGTTTTCTACCAGCCATGTTGTCAGTAGTTGTGGACGACTACACCTTCACTGTAGAACAGAAGCTCCCCAGTGAGGAGAAAACTTCCCTCACTTACCCCACAGCCCTGCCTGATGCCTTCAACAAGTAACCACTGGGATGGGCTGTCACACAGGGGATGGGGTTAGAATGGAACATGTTACTTTGGTAGACTTTGTATGGCTCTAATTAAATGTTTTATAAAAATCTAGAATGTGAAACACATCATATTGTTATTCAAAAATATACATGTTTTTATTTATTTTATTTAACTAGGAAAGTCAGTTAAGAACAAATTCTTATTTACAATGACAGCCTAGGAACAGTGGGTTAACTGCCTTGTTCAGGGGCAGAACGGCAGATTTTTTTCCCCCCTTGCCAGCTCGTGGTTTCGATCTAGAAACCTTTTGGTTACTGGCCCAACGCTCTAACCACTATGCTACCTGCCGCCCCCATGTGACTTTCAATTGTCAATATTATCTGCAGTGTACACAAGCTTTATGTTTAATGCGTTTCAATGAGAAGTCTCTGATTTAAAGTGAGTTCTCCTCTGCCCTAGGTACCTGCAGGAGAACAGGGTGGCTTGTGAGATAGGTCTGTACTACACACTCCACATTGCCAAGCAGAGGAACAAGAATGCCTTACAACGGTTACTTCCCGCTTTGGGTAGGTTCTGCACTTGTTTTGCCACAGGTTAATAGAAGAAAATAAATACTGTTAGTGTATTGTTGTTATCCTGGCTCTCAACATTAGTTTTTTCATTTAACTGCAGTGGAGACCCACAACGAAATGGCCTTTGGGGACATCTTCCTGCACCTCCTGACAGGGCACCTCACCTTGCTCTCTGATGAGTTTGGGACTGAAGAGTTCTGCTCTGCCGTGTTTGATGGTTTTCTCCTCGCCTCTTTCTCCAGGTCGGTCTTGTCATGGGACGTACAGGAGATTACTGCAAATATTGCATTTGAAACCGATGGAAATCTTAAAAAAAATTGTATAAATGTCCTAAAGCGAAAATATACATAAAATAATACATTATCTGATGGAATTGCTTTAGAAAGGAGCACAATACAGGGATGTCCTCCCTCCCCCTCCTGTTTTCACTGGCAATTGAACCGCTTGTAGAAAGAATTAGACAGGACCCAAACATAATCAGTATTGGTAAACATTAATATAAATAATATTGCAGATGGTCTACTGATATACCTGACCAATATTGAAAACTCGATGCCCCCTTTTCAAAAAATATTTGCAGAATACAAAACAAATCTCAGGATATAAAATGAACGTGGGAAAAAAATTTGATGGCAATAGGAAAAAAGAACTTAAGATCTACAGTAATCCTTTAAGTATACCACAGAAAAATATTAAATGCTTAGGATCCTTAATAAGTGACAAAGTATATGAACTTTATTCCATTACTCAACAATATGAAAGCAGATCTAATTAAATGGAATAATCTTCCCATAAATCTTACAGGTAGAATAAACCTCTTTAGAATGGCATGGCTGCCAAAGTAAAAAAAAAAAATGTATTTTCGGTAATACTAATTACCCCACTGAAGACATTCTCTTTTAAAAAGTATACTTTGTCATAAGACTTTACAGTGCATTTGGAAAGTATTCAGATCCCTTGTCTTTTCCCACATTTTTGTTATGTTACAGCCTTATTGTAAAATTGATAATTTTTTTAAATGTTCAGTCTACACACAATACCCCATAATGACAAAAGAAAAACTGATTATTATACATTTTTGCAAATGTATTAAACATTTAAAAACTGACATAACATTTACATAAGTATTCAGTACTTTGTTGAAGCACCTTTTGGCAGCGATTACAGCCTCAAGTCTTCTTGGGTATGACGCTACAAGCTTGGCACACCTGTATTTGGGGAGTTTCTCCCATTCTTCTCTGCAGATCCTCTCAAGCTCTGTCAGGTTGGATGGGGAGCGTCACTGCACAGCTATTTTCAGGTCCGGGCTCTGGCTGGGCCACTCAAGGACATTCAGAGATTTGTCCCGAAGCCACTCCTGCATTGTCTTTGCTGTGTGCTTAGGATCGTTGTCCTGTTGGAAGGTGAACCATCACCTTTGCTCCATTCATCTTTCCCTTGATCCTGACTAGTCTCCCAGTCCCTGCTGCTGAAAAACATCCCCACAGCATGATGCTGCCACAACCAGGTTTCAGGATTCTTCCAGATGTGACACTTGGCATTCAGGCAAAATAGTTCAATCTTGGTTTCATCAGACCAGAGAATCTTGTTTCTTATGGTCTGAGAGTTCTTTAGGTGCCTTTGGGCAAACTCCAAGCGGGCTGTCATGCCTTTTACTGTGGACTGGCTTCCATCTGGCAACATTACCATAAAGGCCTGATTGGTGGAGTGCTGCAGAGATGGTTGTCTTTCTAGAAGAATCTCCACAGAGGAGCTCTGTCAGTGACCATCGGGTTCCAATTTTACATATTTTGTTACGTTAGACTAATTTTAAAATTGATTAAATAAAAAATAATGTTATCAATCTACACACAATACACCATAATGACAACGCGAAAACAGATTTATTTTTTGTGTGCAAATTTATACAAAATGCATCCTGTTCCATTGATCATCCTTGAGATGTTTTTACAACTTGATTAGAGTTCACTTGTGGTAAATTCAAATGATTGGACATGACCTGGAAAGGCACACCTGCCTATATAAGGTCCCACAGTGGATGTCAGAGCAAAAACCAAGCCGTGAAGTCGATAGAATTGTCAGACTTCAACTGCATGTATGTATAGTTAAAGTCAGAAGTTTACATACCCCTTAGCCAAATACATTTAAACTCAGTTTTTCACAATTCCTGACATTAAATCAAGTAAAATTGCCCTGTTTTAGGTCAGTTTGGATCACCACTTTATTTTAAGAATGTGAAATGTCAGAATAATAGTAGAGAGAAGGATTTATTTTAGCTTTTATTTCTTTCATCACATTCCCAGTGGGTCAGAAGTTTACATACACTCAATTAGTATTTGATAGCATTGCCTTTAAATTGTTTAACTTGGGTCAAACGTTTTGGGTAGCCTTCCACAAGCTTCTCACAATAAGTTGGGTGAATTTTGGCCCGTTCCTCCTGACAGAGCTGGTGTAAATGAGTCAGGTTTGTTGGCATCCTTGCTCGCACATGCTTTTTCAGTTCTCCCCACATATTGTCTATAGGATTGAGGCCAGGGCTTTGTGATGGCCATTCCAATACCTTAACTTTGTTGTCCTTAAGCCATTTTGCCACAACTTTGGAAGTATGCTTGGGGTCATTGTCCATTTGGAAGACCCATTTGCGACCAAGCTTTAACTTTCTGACTGATGTCTTGAGATGTTGCTTCAATATATCCACATAAGTTTCCTATTTTGTGAAGTGCCCCAGTCCCTCCTGCAGTAAAGCATCCCCACAACATGATGCTGCCACCCCGTGCTTCACGGTTGGGATGGTGTTCTTCGGCTTGCAAGCATCCCCTTTTTTCCTCCAAACATAATGATGGTCATTATGGCCAAACAGTTATTTGTTTCATCAGACCAGAAGACATTTCTCCAAAAAGTATAATCTTTGTCCCGATGTGCAGTTGCAAACCGTAGTCTGGCTTCTTTATGGCGGTTTTGGAGCAGTGGCTTCTTCCTTACTGAGTGGCCTTTCAGGTTATGTCGATATAGGACTCGTTTTACTGTGGATATAGATACTTTTGTACCTGTTTCCTCCAGCATCTTCACAAGGTCCTTTGCTGTTGTTCTGGGATTGATTGGCACTTTTCGCATCAATTACATTCATCTCTAGGAGACAGAACGCGTCTCCTTCCTGAGCGGTATGACGGCTGCGTGGTCCCATGGTGTTTATACTTGCGTACTATTGTTTGTTCAGATGAACGGCATTTGGAAATTTCTCCCAATGATGAACCAGACTTGTGGAGGTCTACCATTTTTTTCCTTCTGAGGTCTTGGCTGATTTCTTTTGATTTTCCGATGGTGTCAAGCAAAGAGGCACTGAGTTTGAAGATAGGCCTTGAAATACATCCACAGGTACACCTCCAATTGACTCAAATTATGTCAATTAGCCTATCAGAAGCTTCTAAAGCCATGACATCATTTTTTGGAATTTTCCAAGCTGTTTAAAGGCACAGTCAACTTCGTGTATGTAACTTCTGACCTACTGGAATTGTGATACAGCGAATTATAAGTGAAATAATCTGTCTGTAAACCATTGTTGGAAAAATTACTTGTGTCATGCACAAAGTAGATGTCCTAACCGACTTGCCAAAACTAGTTAGTTAACAAGAAATTTGTGGAGTGGTTGAAAAACGAGTTTTAATGACTCCAACCTAAGTGTATGTAAACTTCCGACTTCAAGTGTGTGTGTGTGTGTGTGTGTGTGTGTGTGTGTGTGTAAATGAATTGTACATATTTTGCCTTATCTCATGAAACCCATAACTCCCTGACATATATTTTTGTGTATTCCAGTAAAGAGAATGTCCACAGACACACCTTACGCCTGTTGCTTCACCTTCACCACAAAGTTTTGCCATCTTGTTTGGAGACCTTACTGAAAACCCTGGAACCCCCAAAACAGGTGGGCAAGCTGCCATTTTGATAAATTTTTTTGTAGCTTGAAACAGGTTCCGAACAATGCATGTAATTGAAACATCTGAATAGCTTATGATGTAATCATGCATTTTCCTCATGAGAACATTATATTAACCTCATAAGCTCAGTGATTGAGGTTAGATTCATATTTCTAGTATGTGGCTCACACTAGGTGTTGTGTATTTTTATAAATGTTTTACTCCACCTGTGGCTTATACTGTAACTAAAGTCATCATTTTTCTGGTTATGTCACAAAGTCAGGGACATAGGAAACTCCTGGCCCTATGACATAGCTACTGTATTTCCATATTCCTCATTCTCTATTTTCTGTGCTTGTCTGGTGTCCATAGAGCAGTGACCAGGTGAAGGAGTTGTACACCCAGCTGACGGAGAAACTGGAGGCCCAAAAGAAGAGTCCTGCCCAGCCAGACGAAGCCCCCTCTCTAGACCTGGGGCTCCATCCTGTTACAGTGCCCACTACAGCCTCCACTCCAACTACACCACTTTGAGGGAGGAGGAGGTAGGACGCATCGAAAGAAACAAACCCAGTGGTTTGAAAAAAGGACGCTGATATTACATGTAGAATTGAGGTCGGCTCCAGAAACCATAAAAATAAAAAAAACGGCATAATGAACATTACAATATGCAATTTCCTCTATGGTTACTATGGTCAAGGTTTAGTTTGTTTTCTAATGCTTGGTTATTTTTTTAAAGGTATTTTTTAAGGAGTGGGCCAGTCCCACTCCTTTTGTCATTTTTGTTGCTTTATTGAAGAGATGGTAAAGTGTTTGAAAGAGGGGGCTGGAGCAAACGGGCCACAGTGCTTGTGTTTTTTTCTTTTTTAAGCGGTCTATTTTTAAGCAGTCTTCCAGCTTTACAAATGTAGTTCGGTGGCAATTATTACTTTTATTAATATGTAGTCTTGCTTAATTATTGTTCAAAGTATGTTTTAATATGTACTGTAGCTATCTATCTAGACTGAATGTCAATGTATGTAGGCCTACTGTTGTTTGGTTTGTGTCAGTGGTGAAACAAGCTGTAAATAAAATAATTATTTAGAAATTAAGTCCCAAAATACTTTCAAACATTAAAGTTGCCAAGGGAAGCAATATGACTAGTACTGGAATTAAATCATCAAACATACAGTACCAGTCAAAGTTTGGAAACACCTACTCATTCAAGGGTTTTTCTTTATTTTTACTATTTTCTACGTTGTAGAATAATAGGAAAGACATCAAAACTATGAAATGACACGTATGGATTCATGTAGTAACCAAAACAAGTGTTAAACAAATCAAAATAGATTTTATATTTTAGATTTTTCAAAATAGCCACCCTTTGCCTTGACGGCTTTGTGCTCTCTTGGCATTCTCTCAACCAGCTTCACCTGGCATGCTTTTCCAACAGTCTGGAAGGAGTTCCCACATATGCTGAGCACTTATTGGCTGATTTTTCTTCACTCTGTGGTCCAACTCTTCCCAAACCATCTCAATTGGGTTGAGGTCGGGTGATTGTGGAGGCCAGGTAATCTGATGCAACACTCCATCAATCTCCTACTTGGTCAAATAGCCCTTACACAGCCTGGAGGTGTGTTGGGTCATTGTCCTGTTGAAAAACAAATGATAGTCCCACTAAGCGCAAACCAGATGGGATGGCGTATCGCTGCAGAATGATGTGGTAGCCATACTAGTTAAGTGTGCCTTGAATTCTAAATAAATCATGATAGTGTCACCAGCAAAGCACCATCACACCTCCTCCTCCATGCTTCACGTTGGGAACCACAAATGCAGAGATCATCCGTTCACCTACTTTGCGTCTCACAAAGACACGGTGGATGGAACCAAAAATCTCAAATTTGGAATCATCAGACCAAAGGACAGATTTCAACTGTTTTACTTCCATTGCTCGTGTTTCTTGGCCCAAGCAAGTCTCTTCTTCTTATTGGTGTCCTTCAGTAGTGGTTTCTTTGCAGCAATTAGACCATGAAGACCTAATTCATGCAGTCTCCTCTGAACAGTTGATGATGAGATGTGTCTGTTACTTGAACTCTTTGAAACATTTATTTGGGCTGCAATTTCTGAGGCTGGTAACTCTAATGAACTTATCCTCTGCAGCAGAGGTAACTCTGGGTCTTCCTTTCCTGTGGCAGTCCTCATGAGAACCAGTTTCATCATAGCGCTTAATGGGTTTTGCGACTGCACTTTTTGACAAGTTCTTGACATTTTCCAGACTGACTGACTTTCATGTCTTAAAGTAATGATGGACTGGCGTTTCGCTTTGCTTATTTGAGCTGTTCTTGCCATAATATAGACTTGGTATTTCACCAAATAGGGCTATCTTCTGTATACCACCCCTACCTTGTCACAACACAACTGATTGGCTCAAACACATTAAGAAGTAAAGAAATTACACAAATGAACTTTTAACAAGGTACACCTGTTAATTGAAATGCATTGCAGGTGACCGACTACCTTATGAAGCTAGTTGAGAGAATTCCAAGTGTGTGCAAAGCTGTCAAGGCATTTTGATTTAACACTTTTTTTGGTTACTACATGATTCCATATCTGTTATTACATAGTTTTGATGTCTTCACTATTATAATAGAAAATAGTAAAAAATTAAGAAAATACCTTGATTGAGTACGTGTCCAAACTATATATATATATATATATAATGTGTGTGTGTGTACACACACACACACCTATATATGAGTTGAAGTTTACATACGTCAAATACATTTAAACTCAGTTTTTCACAATTCCTGACATTTAATCCTAGTAAAAATTCCCTGTCTTAGGTCAGTTAAGATCATCACTTTTATTTTAAGAATGTGAAATGTCCGAATAACAGTAGAGAATTATTTATTTCAGCTTTTATTTCTTTCATCAAATTCCCAGTCAGTCAGAAGTTTACACACACACACAATTAGTATTTGGTAGCATTGCCTTTAACCTGTTAGGGCTAGGGGGCAGTATTGACACGGCTGGATAAAAAACGTACCCGATTTAATCTGGTTACTACTCCTGCCCAGTAACTAGAATATGCATATAATTATTGGCTTTGGATAGAAAACACTCCAAAGTTTCTAAAACTGTTTGATTGGTGTCTGTGAGTATAACAGAACTCAAATGGCAGGTCAAAACCTGAGAAGATTCTGTACAGGAAGTACCCTGTCTGACCATTTCTTGGCCTTCCTTGTCATCTCTATCCAAAACAAAGGATCTCTGCTGTTACGTGACACTTCCTACGGCTCCAATGGGCTCTCAGAAGGTGGCAAAAAGCTGAATCGTGGCTTTGCAGGCTCTGGCTGAAAAAAAGTAGCGCGTTTGGGTAGTCGCTGGTTACAGTACTGTGAGACTCAGGCGCGTGCCCGCGTCGACCGAATGCTTTGTTTTCTTTCCTCTGTTTACCTAAATGCAGATTCCCGGTCGGAATATTATCGCTTTTTTACGAGAAAAATGGCATAAAAATTGATTTTAAACAGGGGTTGACATGCTTCGAAGTACGGTAATGGAATATTTAGAATTTTTTTGTCACGAATTGCGCCATGCTCGTGACCCTTATTTACACTTCGGATAGCGTCTTGAACGCACGAACAAAACGCCGCTATTTGGATATAACGATGGATTATTTTGGACCAAACCAACATTTGTTATTGAAGTAGAAGTCCTGGGAGTGCATTCTGACGAAGACAACAAAGGTAATCAAACTTTTATAATAGTAAATCGGAGTTTGGTCAGGGCTAAACTTGGTCGGTGTCTAAATGGCTAGCCGTGATGGCTGGGCTATCTACTGAGAATATTGCAAAATGTGCTTTCACCGAAAAGCTATTTTAAAATCGGACACCTCGATTGCACAAAGGAGTTCTGTATCTATAATTCTTAAAATAATTTATGTTTTTTGTGAACGTTTATCGTGAGTAATTTAGTAAAGTCACCGGAGGTTTGTGGGGGGTATGCTAGTTCTGAACGTCACATGCTAATGTAAAAAGTTGGTTTTTGATATAAATATGAACTTGATTGAACAAAACATGCATGTATTGTATAACATAATATCCTAGGTGTGTCATCTGATGAAGATCATCAAAGGTTAGTGCTGCATTTAGCTGTCTTCTGGGTTTTTGTGACATTATATGCTAGCTTGAAAAATGGGTGTCTGATTATTTCTGGCTGGGTACTCTGCTGACATAATCTAATGTTTTGCTTTCGTTGTAAAGCCTTTTTGAAATCGGACAGTGTGGTTAGATTAACGAGAGTCTTGTCTTTAACCTCTCTGGGGCAGGCGGGACGAATTCGTCCCACCTACGTAACAGCCAGTTGAATCCTGTGGCGCGATTTTCAAAACCTTTGAAATGCTATTACTTCAATTTCTCAAACATATGACAATTTTACAGCTATTTAAAGACAAGACTCTCGTTAATCTAACCACACTGTCCGATTTCAAAAAGGCTTTACAACGAAAGCAAAACAGTAGATTATGTCAGCAGAGTACCCAGCCAGAAATAATCAGACACCCATTTTTCAAGCTAGCATATAATGTCACATAAACCCAAACCACAGCTAAATGCAGCACTAACCTTTGATGATCTTCATCAGATGACAACCCTAGGACATTATGTTATACAATACATGCATGTTTTGTTCAATCAAGTTCATATTTATATCAAAAAACAGCTTTTTACATTAGCATGTGACGTTCAGAACTAGCATACCACCCGCAAACTTCCGGGGAATTCACTAACAATTTACTAAATTACTCACGATAAACGTTCACAAAAAGCATAACAATTATTTTAAGAATTATAGATACAGAACTCCTCTATGCACTCGATATGTCCGATTTTAAAATAGCTTTTTGGTGAAAGCACATTTTGCAATATTCTAAGTACATAGCCCAGCCATCACGGGCTAGCTATTTAGACACCCAGCAAGTTTAGCCTTCACCAAAATCAGATTTACTTTAACAAAAATTACCTTTGTTGTCTTCGTCAGAATGCACTCCCAGGACTTCTACTTCAATAACAAATGTTGGTTTGGTCCCAAATAATCCATTGTTATATCCAAATAGCGGCGTTTTGTTCGTGCGTTCTAAACACTATCCGAAATGGTAAATCAGGGTTACGAGCATGGCGCATTTCGTGACAAAAAAATTCTAAATATTCCATTACCGTACTTCGAAGCATGTCAACCGCTGTTTAAAATCAATTTTTATGCAATTTATCTCGTAAAAAAGCGATAATATTCCGACCGGGAATCTGCGTTTCGGTAAATGGAGGAGAAAAAAAAAAAGACGGGGGCGACCAGTGCACGCGCCTAAGCCCACTGTCCCTTGATCGGCCACTTGACAAAGGCGATAATGTGTTTCAGCCTGGGGCTGGAATGACGACATTCAGCTTTTTCCCGGGCTCTGAGAGCCTATGGGAGCCGTGGGAAGTGTCACGTTACCGCAGAGATCCTTTTGTTTTGGAAAGAGATGTCAAAGAAAGCCAATAAATGGTCAGACAGGCCACTTCCTGTAAAGGCATCTCTCAGGTTTTTGCCTGCCATATGAGTTCTGTTATACTCACAGACACCATTTAAACAGTTTTAGAAACTTTAGGGTGTTCTATCCATATCTAATAAGTATATGCATATTCTAGTTACTGGGTAGGAGTAGTAACCAGATTAAATCGGGTACGTTTTTTATCCGGCGGTGTAAATACTGCCCCCTAGCCCTAAGAGGTTAAACAACAAATGTTGTTTTGTTCCAAATAATCCATAGTTATATCCAAATACCTCCATTTTGTTTGTGCGTTCAGGTCACTATCCGAAGGGTAACGCACGAGCGCATTTCGTGACACAAAATTTCGAAATATTCCATTACCGTACTTAAAAGCATGTCAAACGCTATTTAAAATCAATTTTTATGCTATTTTTCTCGTAAAATAGCGATAATATTCCAACCGGGCAACGTTGTATTCATTCAAAGAGAGAAAGAAAAAATGTGAGTTCTCGTGACTGCGCATGTCCAGTCTCACTGTCCCCAGGCTGACCACTTACAAACTCTGCTCCTATACTTTGCCCAGAGACAGCAGACACCCCATTCCACTTTCTGGCGGCTTTAGAGAGCCAATGGAAGCCTTAGAAAGTGTCACGTAACAGCTCAGATGCTGTAATTTCGATAGAGATGCAACAGAAGGACAACAAATTGTCAGACAGGGCACTTCCTGCATGGAATCATCTCAGGTTTTTGCCTGCCATATGAGTTCTGTTATACTCACAGACATCATTCAAACAGTTTTAGAAACTTTAGAGTGTTTTCTATCCAAATCTACTAATTATTTGCATATTCTAGTTTCTGGACAGGAGTAGTAACCAGATTAACCTCTCTGGGCTAGGCGGGACGAATTCGTCCCACCTACGTAACAGCCAGTTTATCCTGTGGCGCGATTTTCAAAACCTTTTGAAATGCTATTCCTTCAATTTCTCAAACATATGACTATTTTACAGCTATTTAAAGACAAGACTCTCGTTAATCTAACCACACTGTCCGATTTCAAAAAGGCTTTACAACGAAAGCAAAACATTAGATTATGTCAGCAGAGTACCAAGCCAGAAATAATCAGACACCCATTTTTCAAGCTAGCATATAATGTCACAAAAACCCAGAAGACAGCTAAATGCAGCACTAACCTTTGATGATCTTCATCAGATGACAACCCTAGGACATTATGTTATACAATACATGCATGTTTTGTTCAATCAAGTTCATATTTATATCAAAAAACAGCTTTTTACATTAGCATGTGACGTTCAGAACTAGCATACCCCCCGCAAACTTCCGGCGAATTCACTAACAATTTACTAAATTACTCACGATAAACGTTCACAAAAAGCATAACAATTATTTTAAGAATTATAGATACAGAACTCCTCTATGCACTCGATATGTCCGATTTTAAAATAGCTTTTTGGTGAAAGCACATTTTGCAATATTCTAAGTACATAGCCCAGGCATCACGGGCTAGCTATTTAGACACCCGGCAAGTTTAGCACTCACCAATATCAGATTTACTATTATAAAAGTTTGATTACCTTTTGTTGTCTTCGTCAGAATGCACTCCCAGGACTGCTACTTCAATAACAAATGTTGGTTTGGTCCAAAATAATCCATCGTTATATCCGAATAGCGGCGTTTTGTTCGTGCGTCCCAGACACTATCTGAAATGGTAAATCAGGGTCGCGCACATGGCGCAATTCGTGACAAAAAAAATCTAAATATTCCATTACCGTACTTCGAAGCATGTCAACCGCTGTTTAAAATCCATTTTTATGCCATTTTTCTCGTAAAAAAGCTATAATATTCCGACCGGGAATGTCCATTTAGCTAAACAGAGGAAAGTAAACAAAGCTTTCGGTCGACGCGGGCACGAGCCTGAGTCTCACAGTACTGTAACCAGCCACTACCCAAACGCGCTACTTTTTTTCAGCCAGAGCCTGCAAAGCCACGATTCAGCTTTTTACCGCCTTCTGAGACCCTATGGCAGCCGTAGGAAGTGTCACGGGACAGCTAAGATCCTCACTCTTCAATAAACGGAGACAAGAAGAACGACACCTTGTCAGACAGGCCACTTCCTGCATGAAACCTTCTCAGTTTTTTGCCTGTCAAATGAGTTCTGTTATACTCACAGACACCATTCAAACAGTTTTAGAAACTTTAGGGTGTTTTCTATCCATATGTAATAAGTATATGCATATTCTAGTTACTGGGTAGGAGTGGTAACCAGATTAAATCGGGTACGTTTTTTATCCGGCGGTGTAAATACTGCCCCCTAGCCCTAACAGGTTAAATCGGATACGTTTTTTATCCGGCCGTGAAAATACTGCCCCCTATCCCAAAGAAGTTAAAAAGAGGACTTCCAAGAAGCCCGTTTTTCAGACTGCCCCCTTTAACTTCTCAGGGCTACGAGGGACGCTACCGTCCCACCTGCGGGACACACTATTCAACAGCCAGTGAAATAGCATGGCGCGAAATACAAAACAGCAAAAA
The DNA here is from genome assembly GCF_965601325.2 of Salmo salar. Lineage (NCBI taxonomy): Eukaryota > Metazoa > Chordata > Actinopteri > Salmoniformes > Salmonidae > Salmo > Salmo salar. The sequence continues at coordinate 18,010,044 of NC_138310.1, read as the reverse complement.
TCTCATTTCATTTTCTCAAACAATCAACTATTTTACACCAATTTAAAGATAAGACTCTCTTTAATCTAACCACATTGTCCGATATCAAAAAGGCAATACGGCGAAAGCATAAAATTAGATTATGTTAGGACATAAACTTCACAAGAAAAACCACACAGCCATTTTCCAAGCAAGGACATGCATCACAAAAAACCAAAAGTACAGCTAAAATATTCACTAACCTTTTGATTTTCGTCAGATGGCACTCATAGGACTTCATGTTATACAATACATATATGTTTTGCTCGATAAAGTTCATATTTATATCCAAAAACAGCATTTTACATTGGCGCGTGATGTTCAAAAAATGTATTCCAACCAAAACTTCCGGTGAATATGCACATCAATTTACAAAATTACTCATCAAAAACATTGATAAAATTTACAACAGTTTACAACAGTTATTGAAAGAATTATAGATACTCTACTCCTTGACGCAACCGCTTTGTCAGATTTCAAAATAACTTTACGGAGAAAGCACATTGTTCAATATTCTGAGTACATACCTCAGCCATCGAAGCAAGCTATACAGCTACCCGCCAAGTTCTGGCATCAACAAAACTCTGAATTAGTATTATAAATATTCTCCTACCTTTGCTGATCTTTGTCAGAATGCACTCCGAGGACTCCTACTTCCACAATAAATGTTTGTTTTGTTCGAAATACTCCATATTTATGTCCAAATACCTCCGTTTTGTTCGTGCGTTCAAATCACTATCCAAAGGCATAACGCGCGAGCGCAGGACCAGAGACAAAAAGTCAAATAGTTCCATTACCGTTCGTAGAAACATGTCAAACGTTGTTTACAATCAATCCTTAGGGTATTTTTAACGTAAAACATCGATAATATTCCAACCGGACAATAGCGTATTCATTCAAGAAGAAAAAGAAGGAAGGGCGCTCTGGCGGGCTCGCGCATCACCAAGCCCTTTGTCCTCAGGCAGTCCACTCATTGACTGAGCTACTATTCTCTGCCCAGTAACAGGAGAAGGATGGAAAAACTTTCGGAAGGCTGTTGACAGCCAATGGAAGCCTTAGGAAGTGCAACGTGACCCCACAGACACTGTAGTTTCGATAGGGATTCAAAAGAACTACAATTCTGATTTCCACACTTCCTGGTTAGATTTGTCTCAGGTTTTTGCCTGCCATATGAGTTCTGTTATACTCACAGACATCATTCAAACAGTTTTAGAAACTTCAGAGTGTTTTCTATCCAAATCTACTAATAATATGCAAATATTTGACTTTGGGCACGCTTTTCATCCGAAAATGAAAATACTGCCCCCTAAATGGATATTCCACTCCACAGAGGACTATCTAGAAAAAGCAGTGGAGATGCCCAAAAGGTTTCTAGGAAGAGGCAACTCTCCACAATGTGTGGATGAAGCTCTTAATTTGGCATTGGGGAAAACATGAGATGAACTGCTACAAAAAAAGACCAACTAGAGCTAAAGAACATTCTGTGACGTTCACCACCACATATACTTTGAACTCGCGCAAAGTGGGAGATGCTGTCAACACTGGCATGTTTTATTAACTGCTCCAGCTTTGCATGCTGAATTTAAGAACCCACCATTTATGCAATATAGATAGGAGAGGTCGTAATTTACGCTACAGATTGATCCCTGCCAACTGCTAGCCACAAAAGAATGAGCCAGGCTCTTTTACACCTATAAATGCAAAGGCTGCACACAGTGCGACAATATGATGAAGTGTGAATATTCCTAACTAATGCCACCACTTCGGCCTGCTCTGACGTGTTTTATTGCACTGTACCCGATGATTTATGACAACTTAATTGATAGGATGTATTTATTTTCCCTCGACTCCAATCCCATTCGATGCATTGAACGGAGCAGTGTGGGTGGAGCAGTGTCTACATAAGGGTGCACATTTAAAAACTCCAACTAAAGCTCTGATGAAGGCCTCGGGGCCGATATGTAAAGCTTAATAAAGTGCAAGGATACTAGCATGAGCAGTGTGCGGGTTTCTTCTTTTTTTCTTATGCCTTGAAATGATAAGAATTGAATCATTATTGCTACGTTCTTGTGAATTCTTTGTCTAATTACCATAGCGACGTCTATATAGATGGCTCTGGCAACACCTAGCTGACAGCATTTTAGCATCATGTAATCTAATTTTAATCTGTTCATATACAGAATATGACACCTAGTGCTCGCTTGTCAGACATTGTTTTTTCTAAGGCATTTGTGAGAATTTGATAGCAATATAGAGTGGTGGAGCGGCTTTGCATTTGGACAATTAATAGACACTGTAATAAATAAAACCTAATAAAAACATCTGTCTCATCCAGGACCAGAGTCTAGTCAGACCGGTGTGACACAACCAATCAGAACTACAGTAGGACTTTATACAAATAAAACTTTTACCAGACGGGCCTGCCATCAATCACTTTGAACTGGACTGTGTGTTTACAGGCAGTTGCAACAGTGCGATTTTAGATCATTAGAACGCGTTCGCCTAAAGCCACAAAAAACGCCTGACTGGATTTTTGCAAGTATGTAAATACCACAGGAGTCCGCTTACATTTGGGAACTTTACCTTCTTATTGATCAAACAACCATGAAAAGGTAGGTTCTCTCCTTCAGTTATGCACATCAACAAGATCAACAACGAATGCTAGCCAGAGCAAGATAATCTAAAATCTAACGAAGGAACATTAGATAAAACCTGTCAAACTTTTTCAGCTAGTTGGCCATCAAAATTGGACTGATAAATGATGGGGAATTGTAGCCTTCCAGTGCATGCATGCTAGGTCCAAGAGGCTTCTAAACAGCTTCTACCGCCAAGCCATAAGACTCCTGAACATCTAATCAAATGACTACCCAGACTATTTGCACCGCTGCTACTCTCTGTTGTTATCTAAGCATAGTCACTTTAATAACTCTACCTACATGTACATATTACCTCAATTACCTCGACTAACTGGTTCCTCCGCACATTGACTCTGTACTGGTAGCCCCTGTATATAGTCTCACTATTGTTATTTTACTGCTGCTCTTTTAATTACTTGTTACTTTTATTTCTTATTCATATATTTTTTAACTGCATTGTTGGTTAGGGGCTCGTAAGTAAACATTTCACTGTACGGTTGTATTCACCTGTTGTATTTGGTGCATGTGACTAATACAAAATTCAAAAGGCACTCGCACATTAGAGCAATCTTATTACAGGTGCATGGCAACAGTTGAAACAGGATGAAGGAAAAAGGAAACCGCACACTGCTCTTGACAGTATCACTGATATTTAATAAGCTTACGTATCGGCCTCACGGCCTTCGTCAGAGCTTTTGTGAATTCTCTGGAAACAGCACCTCTATGTAGACCTAGCACCACCCACATCCGTTCCACGCATGGAAAGGGGTTGGAGGCAAAGGAAAAATAAATAAGTGCTACCAAACATAACAATATGCATTTCACAAACACTACAAAAGTGTATAAATAAGACGCATTAAACACGTCCATAAAACCACAATGAGGACATAGCAAGTTTTCATTAATCATTGGGTACATCATACAAAAAACATCAGAGTAATCTTAAATAGGCACATAATTCATGTTCAAATTCACAACATAACATACATAGGCATTTCATCATTAAGTCCTTTGGGAAATAATGTCTAGAGGGTGAAAATCCAAAAACATTCTCTTTTGCTCAGAGTATTATTAATATCACCTCCCCTGTCTGATATCTTGACTTTCTCTATGCCACAAAATCTAAAGGTAGAAATGTCATGTTTTAGGTAATTAAAATGTACTGCGACTGGTAAATCCCTGTCGTTTCGCCTGATTGAACTTTTATGTTCACTAATTCTCTGTTTGAGAGAGCGGGAGGTCTTACCGACATAGCAGAGCCCACATGGACATTTAATAATGTAAATAACATGGGTGGTGGTACACGTAATGATATAATTTCCTTGAAACCGTTTTCCTGTGTGGGGGTGGCAGAAATATTCACACTTCATCATATTGTTGCACTGTGCGCATCCTCTGCATTTATAGCTACCATTTGGAAAAGGGCGTAAAAGAGCCTGGTTGATTTTCTTTCGTGGCTGGCAATTGGCATGAACCAATTTATCGCGTAAAGTGCGACCTCTCCTATAAGTGGTGGATTTTTAAATTCAGCCGGCAAAACTGGGTCCGATGATAAAATATGCCAGTGTTTCTTGACCACACCTCCCACTTTTTGCGAATTCAAAGTATATGTGGTTGTGAACATTACGGAGTGTTCTTTGGCTTTAGCGGGTCTTTTTTGTAACAATTCATCTCGTGTTTTTCCCAATGCCAAATTAATAGCTTCATCCACACATTGTGGCAAATAGCCTCTTCCTTTGCCTCCAACCCCTTTCCATACGTGGAACGGATGTGGGTGGGGCTAGGTCTATATAGAGGTGCTGTTTTCAGAAAATTCACAAAAGCTCTGACGAAGGCCGTTAGGCCGATACGTATTCTTATTAAATATCAGTGATACAATCAAAAGCAGTGAGCGGTTTCCTTTTTCCTTCATCGTGCATGTGACCTAATACAATTAGATTTGATTTGATGTGGTTTTGAGAAAGACCAATTCTGCTTCTGTCTGCGTTACATAGCATGGTTGTGGGCAACCACCTCTTGTAGTTGGGGGAAATTATAACATGTTTGTCATTCAGGTCTTGTACCACTGATGGACTACAAGTGCAAGCTTAAGTAAGTAGCCTACTCGAAAGTAGATTTTATGACTTTTCATCATGATCACAAGTTCCATTGTGTAGAGATATTGTAACCTTAATCTCACAATTGTTTTCAGTTATGTATGCTTGAATTAGCTTTACATTCTTATATTTTAGTAATTTAGTAGACACATTTATCCAGAGCGACTTACAGTAGTGAGTACATACATTTTAATGCTTTAGTGTCTACCTCCGGTTGGACATTAATTGAATGTTCACTTTCAAATATAATATTTATACTTTAAATCAGGGAGTTCTATTTTTTGCCATCATTAAAAGCTATTTTGTGACAAAGTCAATGTCCTTGTGGTAGGTGACTCGTGGTGAGATCTTGTCTCTCCTCAGTTCCAAGTTTTACATCCTGTTCAGTGGCTTTTCAGTTCTACTGTCTGACTACACTAAACACCAATTTACAAGAATTGACAAGGATGTAGCACACAATGGGTTCATTATTTTTAACTAAATATGTACATTTTCTTTGGTCTCACTAGCAATTTGTTCCTTTTTCAAGGTGAATGTTTATGTCCTGCATCCCCCTACATCCCATCCCAAGATGAAGAGCATAATGCTGCCTCTGGACAACATTACAGCCAACAGCAGTGTCTGTACAGTGGAACCCCAGCATATCTCCATCGCTGTTTTCCTCCTCCTGGTCTTCCTGGTTGGTTTCTTCCTCAACAGTTTCAGTCTGTGGGTCTTCTGCTGCCATATACCACAGTGGAGCTCTGGTGCCGTCTTGCAGTTTCATTTGGCTGTCAGTGATGCTATCATCACACCAGTTGCACCATTTATGGCAACATACTTTGTCATGGGTAGCCACTGGCCCTTTGGAGCTTTTCTGTGCAAGTTGAAGATTGCCCTGCTGATCATTCACTTCTATGGCAGTATCCTGTTCCTCACACTCATCAGCATTCATCGATATGTGGCAGTGGTCCAGTTTAAACAAGGCTCCTGCATGAAACGAAAGGCGTTTGTTCAGAAGCTGTGTGCTGGAGTCTGGCTGCTTTTGCTGGCTAAGGGGATTGCCTGTTTCTACTTTAACACCAGCCAAGTGGGAAGCAGCACACAATGTCTTAGCATTCATCAGCAAGATTACATTCAGACTTACTTTGCCATCAACTTCGTTTTGCTCACCCTTGGGTTCCTAATGCCTTTCTCAGTGGCAGTGACGTGCTATGTTCAGATAGCAAGATCAGTGTCTCGTATCAATATCAACACGTTTAAGGGCCGTAGTATTAAGGCCAAGTCCCGTAAAATGGTGGCCATGTGTCTGGTGATATTTGGACTGTGCTTCATGCCTTTGAATGTGATACGCACTGTGGCTGTCGTGTTAAAGAAGTACTATCCAGAACAATGCATCCTTCTGCAGGTGGAGACCTCATACTATTTTTGCTGGATTTTGGCTGGAGCAAACTGCTGTCTGGACCCATTGGTTTACTGTTTTGGATCACACAATTTTGTCAAGGCTATTCATAGGTCTCTCAGAAAATTTGATGTCTAGTTCAAAGAAGACCCTGCCACAAATGACCAGATCAGCTACAATGCTGCTATTGATTCTCCCTCCATTGTATTAGAACACAAGGAAAACATGTCCACACCCATCATTTGAACACATCTTCAATAAGAAACCTCATAGTAGTCTCATCACATTTGCTCAGTGTCTTCATCATCCTGAGAAAGTATAGTTTTATTATCTATAACATAAATAGTATTCATAGAATTGACATGGGACATGTGAGGGAAAAAAGTATGTCCCTGAGAGTGATCATGAATGTATTCTTTATTGATGTGTAATAATGATTAGATACTGTAATTGTAAAGCAAAACCTATAAACATGCTCTGTTTTAAACTACTCAAAGTGTATATCATATGCATGTTAAAGGGAATACCTTTTCCACTGCCTTCATTTGAAAAAGTACATTGTACTCTTTCTGTTAAATTTTGTTATTACGATGCCCCTCCTTTTTCGGGTGGTGCTCGGCGGTCGACGTCACCGGTCTTCTAGCCGTCATTGATCCATTTTCCATTGGTTTTGTCTTGTCTTCCTACACACCTGGTTCCAATCCCATTAATTACATGCTGTGTATTTAACCCTCTGTTTCCCCTCATGTCCTTGTTGGAGATTGTTTGTGGTTATGTGTTCGTGAAATTTTTGTATAGGTGTGCGACGGGTATGTTTACCCATGTTTATTTTATGTACCTTGTTTTTTTGGAGTTTGTTTTTATAATATTAAACTACTCCAGTTACACCAAGTTGGTTTCTCCTGCGCCTGACTTCCCTGCCACCTACACACATGACAATGACACACTCAGACATAATTTCCAAAGAAGAATTTGTGTTTAGTGAATCCTCTAGATAAAAATCATTAGGGATGACCAGGGATGTTCTCTTGATGAGTGTGTGAATTGGACCATTTTCCGTCCTGCTAAGCATTCAAAATGTAATGAGTACTTTTGGGTGTCAGGGAATGGAGGGTATGGAGTAAAAATACATAATTTTCTTTAGAAATGTAGTGAAATAAAAGTCAAAGTAATCGAACATATAAATAGTAAAGGAAAGTACACATACCCACAAAAAACTATTATACTTTACATCACTGAAGTCCAGATGTACTTGTTAAAAAATAATACAAATATTAGTATTTTGGGGATTTGTGAACTGGATAATCTTAGACAATTTTACCAATGTTATATAACAATTGTTGAAAAGCAGAGGTGAATTGGAGGGCAAGAGAATGTGGCAACACAGGAAAGGTAAAATGTGATATCTGTTGACATCACTCTACGAAGTGTTGCAAAATACATTGACATTTTTTTTCAATACATGGAAATGAGAAACATCAATATGATAATTCCCGTCCTAAGTATTACTCTTCATATATTTTCCTTCTAAGGTGTTTTAAGCATTAGTCTATTTCCACTCTACATCAATCACTTCTCAACGTGACAGCATAGTGTCAACCTCCATGATCCTCCAGTCCCTGACCACTATCCCAACTGACAACCATCCAACAGCAGTCAGACTTTCATGAAGTGAGTCAGTCATATACCGTAAGTTTATCAATATAACAGCAATATCATTGAATGTATCTCATTCTACATACAGCATGCAGAGTTCTCTCACTTCCATATTCATATCTCGTTGATAATTGTCTGCATGCGCGTCATATTGGGTCAACTTTTAACTGTCAAACGAATTTTTTGTTGGGTTGTTTTTTCCCCTATTGTGTATGAATTATATTTTATAATATAATTATTGTTTGTGTGATCTTTTGCTTTCATTTTAAGAATAGATTTTAAAAATCCCTGGCAAATGTACATAGTTGTCATCTCACGAAATCACTAAAGGGGAAAGTGTTGACTATCCATACAGTAGGCATATCAGACACCCTAACTTGTATTTTAGAGGCACGTCTGTCCTGTAAAATATTTGACTGAGTCAGTTTGATGTATGGAAATAACATTGAAAAAAAACCAACTATGATATTTTGTTTACCGGTCAACAGACCCACATGCATTACATTTTAATAAGTATTTAAACTGAGATGTGAGAAAATGTACGTTTAAATAAGCGACTGAGTTTCATGTTAGTGACGTCACGTTGAGAGGCTGAACCGAAAGGGAAGAAAACGCCACCACAGAGCACAGGTGATCAGTGATGCCATTTTAGCAATTTTGTTGCTAGATTTAGCAACTTTTCAGAGTACCCTGGCAACTTTTTTTTCAAACAGCACCTAGCAACAAATTTAGCTACTTTAGCAACTTTTGAAAAGTGACTCAAACGCTAAAATGCACGCATTTTCCCTCTAAATGACACAAAAACGATTTTCTCTGTCACACACTGTCACAACACACGTGCCTGGCTGCAGTGAGGTCAGCAGCAGGCGCTCAGCTCGTGCACAGGCAGCAGCAGGCCAGCAGCAATTTCAACAAATTGCAAATCATTGTTGGCTGACTGCAGCAGCAGTAGTATGCGTTTGACGAGACAAACCCAATGAATGTAGTTGGTCACAAATGTTTGATCTTGAACAGAACTTACAACATCAATCAACATGTCTCAATCAAAATTGTACAACCAGAAGTACAGAAAAGAGTGTGAGTCTGTACCTGAATTTAAAGGGTGGCTGAAGCCAATAATTGGGGATGATTGTCTGGCATACTGTGCGTACTGCAAATCAGATATGCCTGCAAAAATGTATGACATCAAAATACATTGTGTTACAGCAAAGCATATAAGTAAATCAAAACCGTACAAACCCCACAACACAGTCTACATTACCACAGTTGGTTAAAAAAGTGGATAACTTCAAAAGCGCAGAAGCTACTATGGCAATGGCCACTGCAGAGCATTGTTCGCTGCTAGCATGCAACCATTTAGGTATGGCTTGCAGAGCTGCCTTTTCAGATTCTGTGGCAGCAACAAACTTCCAAATGCACCGCACCAAGTGCACAGAAATAATTAGGGGAGTACTGGCTCCTTATTTTCTCAAAGGGTAACATCAGATTTGGGGGGATGAGAAGTTCAGTCTCCTTTTGGATGAGTCCACTGATGTCAGTGTCTCAAAATACCTGGGTGTGGTGATTCGGTATTTCAGTGCTAAAAAATAACCGTTGTGTCCACATTTCTTGGGCTGGTTGAATTGGAGGGGGGCAATGCCAGATCAATAGCAAAGGCGGTAGTTGAGTTTCTTGAGAAGTGTAACCTTAAAAAAGAGAATCTTCAGGGTATTGGCACTGATAATGCGTCCGTGATGACTGGGGTGCACAGCGGGGTGCACATGATTTTAAAGGAAGAATGTGCATTGCCCAATTTGGTACTCATCCGCTGTGTATGCCAGTCTTTACAATTGGCAGTCTGTGTAGTATCCAAAGAAACCATCCCTTGGAGTGTTGAGTACTTAATCAGGGAAACCTACAACTGGTTTTCGATTTCCCCAAAACGGTGCAAGGCGTACAAAGCAGTGTATGCCAACATTAATTGTGGCCAGAAACCCCTGCAGATCACCAAAGTGTGTGCCACACGTTGGCTATCGATTGAGCCTGCGGTAACTCATATATTGAGCCAGTGGGAAGAACTGAAACTCCACTTTGAGTTGACCAAGGCCAGTGAGCATTGCTACATGGCTGATGTGCTCCACGCCATGTACATGGACAAGACCAACTATGTCTACCTGACATTCTTGAAATCAATCCTGTCCAACGTACAGGTTGTAGTGAAGTCATTTAAGCGAGAGCAAACAGATCCTGTCAAGCTTTTGGACAATCTGGTACACCTCTTAACATCAATTTGCAGCAGAGTTGTCAACCCTATGGCAAAAATTGATGTCCTGAAGGATGCCATTGATGGACATCTCAGTCCATCACCATACCTTCGGTACCTTTTCGAGAGCACGGTGTACCAACTCAGTCTTGCGCCAGAGGACAAAAAGGTCATTCGGAGACAATGCATCAACTACATTGTTGCTTTAAGCAAGGAGCTGCAAGCAAGGCTCCCAGACAACCTTGAAGCCTTGCAAAACATGGCTTTGTTCAGTGTTAAGGAAACGCTAAAGCAAAATAAAGGCACCACTGAAATTATTAAAGTAGCTTAGCTACTGGGATACCAGCCCCAAACAATTGGTAAAATTGTTTCCCAATGGCGAAACATCCATCTGTTTAGGTGGGACAACTGAAAATACAGTTGAGTTTTGGAGTGAAGTCAATAACTACACGGACTCTTCCGGGTCAAATCCATTTGAAGAACTGTGCAAAGCTGCACTCGCAGCCCTCTCCTTGCCACACTCAAATGCGGAGGTTGAACGGCTGTTCAGCCAAATGAGGGTGGTCAAGTCAAAGTTAAGAAATAGAATGTCACTGCACACTCTCAACTCCATACTCCTGGTGCAGTATGGACTGAAGCTGGCTGGTGATACCTGTTACCAGCATAAACTACCAAGTGAAGTTCTGCACCAGTTTGCCACCACAGCAGTATACAGATTTAAGGCCACTCCATCCTCTACTGCTGGTTCCAGCTCCGTGACAATGCAGTTGGACAGTGAAGATGAGGTTTTCCTTGTCAATCTATGATTCATCATATAAATACAGTACGTATGCAAGGAGTGGACTTTCTGGAACTGGCGGAGACACACAGCTGATGGTGGCAGTGTGTACTGCAGTGTGTGCAAGAACAGTGGAAACCAGTGGAAACCAGAGGAAAACATTGAGCAGCTAGCCAGCCAAGCAGCACAACAACCTGGAGAGAGCTGGAGAGAGATGCCTAGCGCATAAATCATTATTTGAGTTAAGTTGCTTGTTCAATGAGATAGCATATATACCTTGTTATTAGCCTGTACCTATAATTGTTGATCAGTTAGGTAGCATGTTAACTAACTACCGATACACTGCTTAAAACTATAATTGTTCAGAATGTGTAGGTTTACTAGTTAAAAAGAAAATAAATGAAATGTAATTGTTCAATAACGTGTAACGTGTAACGTGTTCAATAACGTGTAATTGTAAATGACGCAGTTTGACGTTATTAAGTAATGACGTCATCACGCAATGACATCACAACGTCGTTTAGCAACCGTTAGCAACAAATCTCCCCAGAAAATTTGTTGGCAACACTGCAGGTGATAAACTGACCCGTCGGTGGCAGCCTTTCGTGATGGGAAACATGGGAAAACTGCAAGAATTTGACGTCACTTTTAAGGACAATAAAGTTGTTTATAGTCCTGGAGATGCCGTTTCAGGCACCTTGAAAATTACAACCGCCCAAGCTCTACTATTTAAAGGTAATGTTCTTTCAGCTGTCGTGAAACTTCGTCGTCTCCTCGGACTGACAAGAAAGTAGTGTTCCACTGAAACGAACACAATGGTGTGATTTGTGACGCGCATTTTATTTACAGTAAATACTTAGGATGTTGAATTGAATACTGTTCTGTCACTCGAACAGACACTATTTCTATAGATGTGTTGGGGGGGAAACAAGGTGATCAATCTCATTTAAAGGTGCTGTCAGACAGGACAAATTTGACCGTCCTTTTTTAATACCATATCTTGAGGTAAAACAACAAAACTAACAAAAAACAAGATTTGTTTGTCCATTAACATTTTAACCCAAGGATGAAATGGCAAGGCAAACATAGAAGTGGCAATCATAAACTCAAGTTGTGATATGCCAGAAATGTAGTAGGATAGAACATTGAATTGTTCAATGGAACTGGAACTGTGTGCCTTATGTCAAGGATCTCAAATGGCTGTCCCTGTTTTCAAGTATCAAATGGCTGCAGACAGGTGGTGGTCACCCTCATCCCGATCACTTGTTGCTAGAACAAAAACACAAATTCACTCATCTTTTCAACAAAAGTGTACTCTGGGTGATCAAACATGTTTTGAGACAGTGCATGGAGTTAGAAAATACATTTGTTGGTTTTTATTTTTTTATTTTCTCTGAACCTTAGCTAACATGGAAACTAAATTGCCCTCTTGTCACACTAAAGGTGTTTTGTGTCATGGGAGTTTTGTGTCATGGACCTCTGGTTTGTTTACATTGCAGGTCAGGAAAAACAGGTTGGGCAGCTTTTGTCATTGCATTTCGATGCTGAGCACAGTGTCACTGGCTGCACTGTTGTTGATAACTGATGTCTTATGAACTTGATAACCTTCCCAAGTTACTATAGTATTGGCTATCTGAACTATGATTTGTGAGGACTTCAAATTACACTGAACAACAATTTCAGAGATTTTACTCAGAGTTCGTGTAAGGAAATCAGTCAATTGGGCCCTAATCTATGGCTTTCACATGACTGGAAATACAGATATACATCTGTTGGTCACAGATACTTAAAAAAAAAGTTGGGGCGTGGATCAGAAAACCAGTCAGTATCTGGTGTGACCAACATTTGCCTCATGCAGCGTGACACATCTCGCTCGCATAGAGTTGATCAGGCTGTTGATTGTGGCCTGTGGAATGTTGTCCCGCTCGTCTTCAATGACTGTGTGACGTTTCTGGATATTGATGGGAACTGGAACACACTGATGTACATGTTGTTAGGCTGGTTGAGTTGCGGTTGTTAGGCTGGTTGGACGTACTGCCAAATTCTTTAAAATGACTGAGGCAGTTTATGATAGAGAAATTAACGTTCAATTCTCTGGCAACAGCTCTGGTGGACATTCCTGCAGTCAGCATGCCAATTGCACACCCTTAACTTGAGACATCTGTGGCATTGTGTGTGTAACAAAACATTTTAGAGTGGGCTTTTGTAGTCCCCAGCACAAAGTGCACCTGTGTAATGATCATGCTGTTTAATCAGCCTCTTGATATGCCACACCTGTCAAGTGGATGGATTATCCTGGCAAAGCAGAAATCCTCAATAACTGGGATCTAAACAAATTTGTGCACAACATTTGAGAGAAATAAGCTTTTTGTGTGTATGGAACATTTCTGGGATCTTTAATTTCAAAAACATGGACCAACACTTTACAAGTTGCGTTTTATATTTTTGTTCAGTGTAGATTTTCACAAGAGCTGGTACTCCCTACAGAGCAGATTGTTAGTCTGTAATAGCGGACCCACTCTTATGTTCTTAAAAAGTTATAATGGGAAGTTAGAATTAAACGTCTTGTGTGATGTAGCCAGAGTATTTAACTGAATATCAATCAGAGTACTACACTTCATACTTCTACAGGGTTTGTTAATAGATTTGTTTTTACTTGGCCATCCTCCTCCAGGATTGTCTGTGTCTTACTGGGCTCAAACCAGAATTATGATTGATTGAGCTATTAATTAATTTGGGTCATAACCATGCACACTGCTGGTCAAGAGCTGTTGCCAATCCCTGCTGGGACTACCATTTAGTACCCTTTAATTTATGTGCTCATGGGCTTCAAGTGTGCTGCGTACATCACACCAGGAAAACTACACGTAACTGCCAAAATAAAGGAAACACTTGAGTAAATGAGGGATACAAAGTATATTGAAAGCATGTGCTTCTGCAGGTGGTGTTCCTGTGTTAATTAAGCGATTAACATCTCATGCTTAGGGTCATGTATAAAAATGTCCAGTTGCCCATTTTATTTTGGCTACCATTTTCTTTATAAAAAAATGTAAAAAATTGAACCTTTATTTAACCATGGCTAGAAGAAGAGATTACTTTTTAAAGAGGGGTCTCAAAGGATCATGGGAGGTTTTAAAGGATATATGTGTGTCTGTCACCAGATATGCCAAGGCTCGTTGAAGCTGTTCTGGCGGCCTAATGCCCTATTAATTAAGACACTTTCATTTGGTGTTTCCTTTATTTTTGCATGTTTGTCTTTCTTTTACTAGTCTTTGTGTTTGGATTCCTCAGAATTAGAGTTCGCTTTTTAGTTCTGTTATATACATATATATCTGTGTGACGTGTTAAAGTAGGTGTCCACAATAGGTGCTTTGTTTGCAAAAAAAGAACATATCAATCAGAATGTAAACTATCCTAAAAGGGCTTTCAAGAATACATTGCCATGCTCTGCTTCTGTTTGTATCTCCATTTTGTTATGAAGTCTGAGGACCTCAAGTTCTCTTATGTTACTGTGTTTTACTATGTATTATCCCTGCAGATATCAAGGTGAATTGCCAAGGCTTCTGTGGTGTCACCAGCAAGATCGACGACACAGCCTGGACAGTGGAAGAGCAGTACTTCAGCAGCACTCTCTCTGTGGCAGATAAAGGTACTCTCAATGGGGTCTTTACCTGCTTCTTTCTCATCTTTTGGAGCTTTAAACATTAAATTAATTAAACATACACCTTCCAGTAAATCATTGTTTCGTAATGGATATTCCCTTCATCACCTATGTATGTCAGAAGGAAAAGGTAAACAAACATTTAATCCATATTCTCAGAGGTTCCCCTTCTACCCTGAAAGTAAAATGTGATTCCTAGAAGATGAACAATTTTTAATGGACAGAATGTTTTCCAGCCAGCTGATCTGATATTTATCTTTTTTTCCGGTGTCCCAGGTACCCTGAAACAGGGAGATCACAGTTTTCCATTCAAATTTCTCATTCCAGGTAAGGCCACTGAGTGATGGAGCTTTGTAGACCTGTTGCACCACATTCCTTTAAACATATGGGTTTTCCTCATTTTATAATCACACATGTCGAGGCATGTAAGTTTACTGTAGTTCTGACATAGCTCATTCACTATAAGCAGAAGTAATGTTAGCAATAAATTACAGTACCGCTTCCTGTGGCTCTACATCAATGGTTATGAGGATTACCATAGGGACCGTTGTTGTGTCTTCAATGGAAATAGTGCTACAAATGAGCACATAGTAAGGTAATTTACTCGTGCCCATGAACAGTTTGTAAGTGTTATTGAGGTAACACTTTACATTGAGATATACTTTATCAAGGGGTTATAAGTCATTTAAAAATCATTCCTGATTAGTTTATAGTTAAACTCTGTAATAAACATCTATGACACATTGGTTGAGATTTTACCCGTGTACCCATTAGCCTCCTCTTCTCCAATTGTTGACTAGTGTGGTAGGGACTGAGAGCATAGATGCCCTGAGGTGTGCAAAGCCACCTGTTATCATACTAACTCCTGTACTGGTATGGCAGTTGCTTTTTTTTTTTAACCTTTATTTAACTAGGCAGTTAAGAACAAATTCTTATTTACAATGATGGCCTACCGGGGAACAGTGGGTTAACTGCCTTGTTCTGGGACAGAACAACAGATTTTTACCTTGTCGGGGATTCGATCCAGCAACCTTTCGGTTACTGGCCCAATGCTCTAACCACTAGGCCACCTGCCGCCCCATGTTGTGTTTTGTCTCGTGGTCGTTTATACTAACAATCTGTCATGGCCTACTTGTCTTTTTTGTTTCAAACCTTTGCATGCTAAGGAAATGAGTGTGATAGATCATTCTTAAAACAGTATCACATGTTCTCCCTTATCTATGCTATAGCTCTCAGGGAGGGAGCCCAATGATAACATCATAACCCCTCCGCCCATTACTCATCGATAAGGTCTATCAGACAGACAGACTGCCTTTCCAGCTGAGAAGGGATTCCCTTTCACTCTGATAAAGCGGTCTTTCATAACAACCTACATTACACACACCACAGAAACCCAAACAAACCTTACCGGTCCTAATCAACTGTCCGTTGTGATTTAAAATATGTCACCTGAAAACTGCACACCTTCAAGACGTTCAATTGAAAAAACAATTGCAATAGATAGAGGCCATTTGAAAGTCTGTTGCCTGTATTCTTGCCTCTGTGAAAATACATATTTGATAAATACCTTTACTCCTCCCATATAGCCTCTATTCCCACATCCTTTGAAGGGAACTATGGAAAAATTATGTACAGAGTGAGGGCTTTCATCGACACTTCTCGCTTCTCTAAGGACTATAAGACTGAGAAGCCTTTCTACCTGCTGAGTCTCCTCAACCTCAACGAAGTGCCTGACATCCATGTGAGAGCTTCCCTAACAGATTTGATAAATTTTCACTTAATCAGAAATATCCAAGTCTTAGAAACAGGATGTTGGTGAATCTGCTCTTAACCTAATATTTCCCACCTGTTTCCAGGGACCAAGTTCATCTTCCGTTACTAAGACGTTCACCTACCTGCTGGGGGTGAAGACAGGAACGGTGGTGCTGAAGGCCCAGAGTGACATGAAGGGCTACACCCCTGGTCAGGTCATCAAACTGACCACAGAGATTGACAACCAGTCTGGGAAAACCACGGGGACTGTGGTGGCCCGTCTCATGCAGGTACAAAGTACTGAGTTTACAGCGCTTGAAATAAAGCAAGGCTATGGATGTACAACAGAAGAGTGTTGTACAACCAAGTGTGATTTAGTCAATGGTGTCATAAAGCTGCAATGTGGTCATTATTGTCTCAATGTGTAGGTGAGCGATAAAGGCATTTTATTTTATCACTCAATCATTTTCTACCATATTTCTGTGTGCTCGTCTCCAATAGAAAGTGACTTACCAGACGAAGAAGCCTACCATTGATTTGAGGACTTTAGTGCAGGTGGAAGGTACTGGGGTGAAGGCTGACAAACAGGCTGAGTGGAAGGAGCAGATTATTGTACCTCCTCTGTGCCAGTCGTCTATGGCTGACTGTGGCCTAATAAACATGGAATACTTTGTTCAAGTAAGCAACTTTTCTCTTTTCACAATACCATTCCTCTACCGTTTCCTCTACAGCCAAACCCTTTGGTCCTCAGTTTAGCACGCATGATTTGATGAAACCTTCTCCCCTTTACTCCCTGGTACATTAGATCTCTCTGAAATCTCCCGTGGTGTCATTTTTGTTGCCCATCCACATTGGAAACATCTCAGTGGACACCACGTCAGTACAGCCCTCCAGACCACTTCCCCAGACCCCTGATCCTCTTTGCTCCTATGCCAAGCCTACCAAGCTAGAAAACAGCAGCCACTCTGAGCCATCCTCCCATAACCAAGGACCTCCTACTACTACCCCAGCCCCTCACCCTGCCCGCCGCCCAGCCCCAAAACCTGTTCCCAGGATCAGAGCCTCTACTTCTTCCCCCAGCGCCCCGCCAGCTGCCTCCCCCAGTGCCCCTCCAGCTCAGATGGACTATCTTGCCAACTCCATGCCCACCCTCTACCCACCGCTACCTCCAGAGTACAGCACCTCCACACTCCCACATGGTCAGTCTTACACTCCTATTGAATAACCTGTAGTGACTGGCAGTGCTAATGCTATTTAGTTTTTACTTATCTTATTACACATTTTGATATTTAGTCTTTGGGTTAGGTGTTTCTGGTGTTGTATTGTCATCTCACTGTATCAGTTGTGGCTGGCTTAAATCTTTGCTAATATCCCATATGAATGTAAGAGTCTTAGTTGCCATTCCGTAGACATTTATGCCTTTGCTTCGTAAGTGTTTGCCATGCCCATGACTCATGTCGTTTCTGATGAAAAGTATGTAGGTAGGTGGGTATTGTGTAATAATGTCTCTTTCTGTCTGATTACTGATATCCGCTGTCCTCTCTGTTACAGAAGCTCCTCCCAGCTATGTCGAGAGCTGTAGCAGCAACACATAAACATCATGAAACAGTAGAGACTGACTGCCGGCAACTGTACACTGAACATGACAATCAACCTCCCTACTAGAGGATCATGATGCCAGGCAGCCCTCCTTAAGTACATCAGCCTTGGTTAAGCAGCACCTTTTTACTGATTGTTTTCACACAATTTTAGCACTTTATATGTTTTTACGTAAACCATTTTTATAAAGTTAAGTCGGTGTAATTTAGAATTAGTTTAGGGGCCTCCCGTGTGGTGTAGCAGTGCTTGAGGCGTCACTACAGACCAGGTTCGATCCCAGGCTGTCACAACTGGCAGTGACCTAGAGTCCCATAGGGTGGCACACAATTGGCCCAGTGTCGTCCGGGTTAGGGGAGAGTTTGGCCGTGGGAGCTTTACTTGGCTCATCACGCTCTAGTGACTCCTTGTGGCGGGCCGGGCGCCTGCAGGCTGTCTTCGGTTGTCAGTTTAACAGTGTTTCCTCTGACACATTGTTGCAGCTGGCTTCCGGGTTAAGCGGGTGGGTGTTAAGATGCATGGTTTGGCGGGTCATGTTTCGGAGGACGCAATGACTCGACCATCGCCTCTCCTGAGCCCGTTGGGGAGTTGCAGCAATGAGACAAGATTGAAATTGGGAGAAAAAGGGGGTAAAACACTACATTTTTTACAATATTTATCTTTTTCCTTTGGAATATGTTGAAATTGCATGTGTGATGCTTGAAATGTGAAGGACGGTGATTTTAGTTTTGTATGTTTGAAAGTTGACTTGTGGAACTTGTGCTTCTGATATACGTTTAGATATTGGATCCAACAAACCTAGCTTAGTGGGTGCTCCCATAATGCATTTATTCTCTCTTTCTGACTGAAAACAACAGATTCATCTTGTAAGGTGCACACTGTGATTGATGATTTGACTGTGTAAGATTCTTAGTTTGCTGTATAACAGTTATAGTCAGATTGTGTAGGATGTATAGTGTTGTTTAAAATCAAGCTAGCAGCGCACAGCGCTGTTGTCCTCATTTGGCTATCATATCAACTGTGGTATATTATGTTGATCTAGCATTTGCCATGGGATATCCTGTATATGTTTTACACCAGCAAGCAGCTTTTCAACAGCAAGATTGTATTTGAGATTTATTTAAAGGTCCCAAACAGTCAAAGTCATGAAATGTGGATGACACCAGATCAAAGTAAGACTACTAAAGTTTGAAAAATGACAGTTGCTTCTACATTGATAAAGTTTGATCATAACTGGTCCCCTCCCCCATGTCAAACACTTGGATTCAGGAGGTGGGACGTCACAAAGGTCACTAGTCTTGACATCACAAAAGCCTCATTTTAATACAACAATGGTTATTCTCTAATTTAACCTGTTGAGGACAGACGTTCCGCTAGCGGAACCCCTAGCCAACAGTCAATGGCATCGCACGGCGCGAAATACAAAACCAACTAAAATACCACAATTCAATTTTCTCAAACAATCAACTATTTTACACCATTTTAAAGATAAGACTCGTTAATCTAACCACATTGTCCGATTTCAAAAAGGCTTTACAGCGAAAGCAAAACATTAGATTATGTTAGGAGAGTACATAGACACAAATAATCACACAGCCATTTTCCAAGCAAGCATATATGTCACATAAACCCAAACCCCAGCTAAATGCAGCACTAACCTTTGATGATCTTCATCAGATGACACTCCTAGGACATTAAGTTATACAATACATGCATGTTGTGTTCAATCAAGTTCATATTTATATGAATAAACAGCTTTTTACATTAGCATGTGATGTTCAGACCTAGCATACCCACCGAAAACTTCCGGTGAATTTACTAAATTACTCATGAAACGTTGACAAAATACATAATTATTTTAAGAATTATAGATACAGAACTCCTTTATGCAATCGCTATATCCGATTTTAAAATGGCTTTTCGGCGAAAGCACATTTTGCAATATTCTGAGTACATAGCTCGGCCATCACGGCTAGCTAATTTGAGATCCGCCAACTTCGGGGTCACCTAAACTCAGAATTACTATTAGAAAAATTGGATTATCTTTGCTGTTCTTCGTCAGAATGCACCATGTTGTTTTGGTTCCAAATAATCCATAGTTATATCCAAATACCTCCGTTTTGTTCGTGCGTTCAGGTCACTATCCGAAGGGTAACGCGCGAGCGCATTTCGTGACAAAAATTTTCAAAATATTCCATTACCGTACTTTGAAGCATGTCAAACGCTGTTTAAAATACATTTTTATGCTATTTTTCTCGTAAAATAGCGATAATATTCCAACCGGGCAACGTTGTATTCATTCAAAGAGAGGAAGAAAAACATGGCGAGTTCTCGTGGCCGCGCATCTCCAGTCTCACTGTCCCCAGGCTGACCACTTACAAACTCTGCTCCTATACTTTGCCCAGAGACAGCAGACACCCCATTCCACTTTCTGGCGGCTTTAGAGAGCCAATGGAAGCCTTAGAAAGTGTCACGTTACAGCACAGATGCTGTAATTTCGATAGAGATGTAACAGAAGGACAACAAATTGTCAGACAGGGCACTTCCTGCATGGAACCTTCTCAGGTTTTGGCCTGCCATATGAGTTCTGTTATACTCACAGACACCATTCAAACAGTTTTAGAAGCTTTAGAGTGTTTTCTATCCAAATCTACTAATTATATGCCTATTGTAGTTTCTGGGCAAGAGTAGTAACCAGATTAAATCGGGTATGTTTTTTTATCTGGCCGTGAAAATACTGCCCCCTATCCCAAAGAAGTTAAAGGGTTTTGGTTTGCATAGCTAGGTTGCTAGTCTACTGGTGTCATCATTTGACTGCAGCGTGACAGCAACTACAACTTGAGGTTTCCCCTATTGATCTAAATCAAATATACTTAGGTTTCCGCTTTCATCTGTGTCTGGTGTTAGCTAGCAACTGGCTAGCTAGGTCTTCAGCCAGCATGTAACAAAAGCGTGGGAAGGGTTTCCCAAACCTCAGATGCAGTTGTCATGTCATTACATCAAGATACATGCCAAACAGAACATTCATACAAACGTCTTGACGTCATTGATAGTCATGATATATGAACATTGACTGGCAGAACATTGTCTTATATATATGACAATGAGAAGTACCCAAACCTCACCCTGTTAAGTAAATTTCGACTAAAATTGCCAAGATGAACTAGCTAGCTAGTGTTAAACACTGCTGACAATTCCATTTAGGCTAGCTCGCTAAATTATACAGCAAACATTTTGTCTGAATCTGTTACAATAAGTTGGATAAACAAATAATTTGTGAAACCATGTGGCGTATGACAGGATTGGATGTTGCAAGCAATTACATATTTTTTTTGTTGTTGCTTTGTATATCAGCAGATTTGTTTGAGATAATGTCACTGCAACACTGCTCACAGCATTTATGATGCTCACTGCTTTCATGTCTTTTCAAAGAACCGCCAGTCAAGGTGAGCTCCCCGCCTATTCAATTTGCCTTTTTAGACTTCCTGTTAGTTTGACATGAGAGAAAGTACTTTGCTTTTTTTATCAGGAAAAAATATTATGGGTGATCTTTTAGTAACTCAAAAGGCTATTTTACATGGGAATCAGAATGACTGTTCGGGACCTTTGAGACAACCCCCAGTAATGCTGTTGTTTTAAGATGTGAAACTGAACACCATACTGTACATCCTACTCTATAGATACCTCTGGTGGCTGATAAATGAATGTCAATGGCATGTTTTACTCATTAATTTACACTGCTCAATGCATACCAGTGGAGGCTGCTGAGGGGAGGACGTCTCATAATAATAGCTGGAACGGAGAGAATGGGATCAAACACCTGGAAACCATGTGTTTGCATTTGATACCATTCCGCTCCATCCATTACCATGAGCCCGTCCTCCCCCAATTAAGGTGGCACCAACCTCCTGTGATGCATACACTGTTTTATGTAATGTGTTTTTATTTATACTTTTCACAACTGTCTTATAAACAATTCACTATGTTCTATATCCAAATAATTGTGTATGCATAGGAAATACAGTGCCTTGATGATCTACAATGCACAACCTAATAAAGTTGTTGTTTTTCACCATTTTTGTTTTGCGTTGTTGATTATGCTGGGATAATTGTACATCTCCATTTTTAGGCCCATTTTGTAATTTGTTAACATGACGGTTCTTACAGTAGCCTATGCAGAGTAACATTTTAAACTCATTATATCCCATTTTCCTGTGTTATGCTCCTCTCCAATTTCCTATCCTCCACTAAAAAGAAAGGAATAAGATAATCTCTTGTGCGTTCCAACATAGATGTCTGCTGTGAAGACCATACATCAGCACCTTAGAACAGTGTTGGGCAAAACTACTAGTATAATGCATTTAACAGATTTATAATGTGACCATGTTTATGAATACACACCAGTGGAGGCTGCTGAGGGGAGGATGGCTCATAATGGACGGAACGGAGAAAATGGAATGGTATCAAACACATGGACACAAACACGTTTGGTGTATTTGATACCATTCCGCTCCAACCATTACCACGAGCCATCCTCCCCAATTAAGGTGTTACCACCCTCCTGTGATACAAACAGCCTATAAAGTAACAGTAAACCAATCAGTTGATTGACTCTAGCCACAAAATTAAGGCAATTAGAGGGGGGGGGGGGGGGGGGTTCTGCAGGCAAGAAAATGGCCTTGCTGAAATTTCCATATATATAAAGGATGAGGCTATAGAGTGGCTTTGCAGACTTAAGAGTCTACATTGGAGAGTTGAAATCCCCTGCATGTTAGCTAGTGGAAAATCCCTTTTGGATCTTCACATGTTTCATTTTCGGGTTTAGTATAGTTCGGGTTCAGGATATGAATCTTTTGTTTATGCTCGGTGAGAATGAGGAGAGTTCAACACATGGGAAAAGGTACCACTCTATCTTTACAGTAGGATTCAGTCTGGATATTGGTTGGTCAAAGTGCAATGGCAGGTAACAGACATGGAACATTAGAAGGAGCCATAACCCCATTAAAAAGGAAGGAGGTACTGTCTTTAAAAAAAGAAAGAAAATATTGATATTGCTCTGTTGCAAGAACCTCATTTGGATGATAAGCAGCATCTGAAATTGCAACAAGGGGGGGTTGGTCAAGTGTTTTTCTCATCATTTACATCCAGAAGTAGAGGTGTAGCAATTCTTGTGAAAAAGAACCTATCACTTATGGTGTTGAATTGTGTGAAAGATACATTTGGTCGTTTTGTTATAATTAAAGGTACTTTACAAGGGCAGAACATTTCCATATTGAATACTTACTTTCCCCCCTGCCCACCCCCCTGATTTCCTCACTAAGGCATTTCTAGACTTTTCAGAATTAAACTCAGACACTGCAGTGGTTGGAGGAGATTTTAATTGTTTGTTGAACCCCCTTATTGAAAAGTTTCCCAGCGGTATAGCTTCACCCTCTCCTCAAGCTAGGTCGCTTAAGCTATTTGTGATGATCTGGGGTATGCTGATGTTTGGAGAACCTTTCATCCCTCCAACAGAGAGTTCACCTTTTTCGCTGCACCTCATGGATGTCAGACTAGAATAGATTACTATTTTATGCCCAGGATGTCTTTGCAGTCTGTTTTATCTGCTAATATAGGAAGCATAGTCATATCTGATCATGCGGAGGTGATCCTGGACATAAAACTCAATGGGGCATCCAATTTGTCAAGACATTGGAGATTGAATACAAGCATTCTTAAAGACCATACATTTACATAATATTTTATTAGAGAGTTTAAAGCATTTTTCTCTATTAACTCTCAATCAACAGATAACCCCTCACTCCCTTGGGAAACCTGTAAAGCTTACACCAGGGGTCTGATTATGTCATACTCAGCCACTAAGAGCTGGAAAAAGCGTGAAAAGCAAAAAAGGTTAGAGGGTGAAATAAGGAACTAAAGAGAAGGACTACTCCCACTTCTTCCCTATTAAAGGAAATATCAGTCCTTAGATCAACGTTGGACTCTCTCCTAACACAGGACGCTGAAAAGAAAATGAGATTTGTCAGGCCAAAGCTTTATGAACATGGAGATAAACCAGGAGAGTATTTGGTGTATCTAGCTAAAAAGAGTCAATTGCTACTATTACTGATTCTGATGGCAATCATTTATATGAAAATAAGTTTATAAATGAGTCATTTAAGAAATGTTATGCAAATCTTTATGCTTCAGAACTGACAAATGATGTACCCAAACTAATGGAGGACTTATTTTCTAAGATTGAGCTCCTAACTATCTCTGAAGAACAGAGGTATCTCCTTAATGCCCCTGTTACCAAGGAAGAGATAATTAAGAATCTGCAAAATGGTAGGCCCCAGGACCAGACAGGTTTTGTATTGAGTTCTATAAAGAGTTCAATGGCCTGATCCTTGAGCCATTGCTTGATATGTTTAACCACTAATTTTCATGACCATCTCCCTCAAACGCTGAGGGAAGCTAACATATCACTTATTCTCAAAAAGGGAAAATGCCCAGTCTTGTTCCTTGTACGGACCCATTTCCCTTCTGAATGTGGATAGAAAATTGCTTTCTAAAATTCTAGCCACACGACTAGGGGACTTATTTCCACTAATTGTGAAAGGGGACCAAACTGGCTTCATTAAGGGCCGTAAGTCATGTAACAATGTCAGGCGGCTTCTTAATGTTATTCAAGCCTATCAGCGAAGTGCTATGGGTGGTCTTGTGCTCTCCCTAGATGCTGAGAAAGCATTTGACCGTGTGGAGTGGTCCTACCTATTCTTTGCTCTGACTAAATTTGGCCTAGGGGACAACTTTATAAAATGGGTTAAAGTTTTATGTGATGATCCTCAGGCTGCTATCCTTACTAATGTGCTAAGGTCAAATAGCTTCTCTATACACAGAGGTACCAGACAGGGCTGTCCTTTGTCCCCTCTCCTATTTACACTCGCTATGGAACCACTGGCCGAGGCCATCAGAGTAATGCCTGCTATACAGGGTCTGCTCATTTGTGATGTTCATCATAAAATAAGCTTGTATGATGATGATGTTCTGATGTTCATCTCTAGCCCGAGACTTCAAATACATCTCTTGTTAGTATTATTGAATTATTCTGTGAATTCTCAGGCTACAAGAGGAACTTAACTAAATCAGAGGCTATTCCACTTGGTAGCCTTCATTCTGTACCTATTATCCCCCCCCCCCCCCCCCCCTTTCCTTTTAAATGGTCTCCCTCAGGTTTTATGTATCTGGGTATATTTGTAACTCCTAAATTCCAGCAAATGTACAAAGCCAATTTTGTTCCCTTGTTTGATACAATAAGACAGGATCTGGAGCGCTGGAACCCTCTTCCGATTTCATGGTTGGGTAGAATATGTCTCTTGAAAATGAATATTTTACCTAAACTACTTTACCCAATCCAAATGATCCCAGTCTTACTCTCCAATAAGGTAATACAAGATGTAAATGGCTAAGTTCCTTCATATGGAGTAAACGCAAGCCAAGAGTTAAGATGGCAATATTGCAGCTGCCAGGCTCTATGGGGGTCTTGGTTCTGCCCAATATTAGGCTTTATCAGTGGTGTGCCCACCTATGTTATATTTCTGACTGGATCACAAATGATGACTCCTCTATTTGGTTAGACATTGAGACTTATTTTTCAAAATACCCCTTACAGGATCTTGTATTTTTCAGAAGTTTCAAGTCTGTAAAGGATCACTGCAATAACCCCATTACACTTAACACACTCAAAGCATGGAGGTCAGTTCAATGTTTTTTGGGAAGAACCAAACTAACCTCTGCTCTTACCCCAATTGTTAACAACCCAGATTTTGTTCCAGGATTGCTGGGTACTGGCTTTAACTTTTGGCTTAATAAGGGCATAGGCAGACAAAATTATTTTTTTGCTGATAAGATTGTATTGTCATTTGAGCAGATGGTTGAGAAATATCGACTCCCAAAGCAGGACCTTTTCCACTTTCTACAAGTAAGACATATTTTGAAGAGCACTACCTTGATTGGCAACCCTGATGTGTCTGTCATTGAAATAATACTTTTTTCCCAACAAAGGAAAATGTCTACGTTTGTTTTATGATGCTTTAAGGTCCTTTTCTACTGTTGACACACAGAGGGTGAAACGAATGTGGGAGAAAGAATTGTCTGTTACTATTGACGAAGAGATGTGGGAGGACATTTGGAGATATGCAAAAACAATATCTATATGTAATCGTACTAGAGCATAATCGTACTAGAGCAATCCAGTTAAGAATAATATGCTTTTAGCCCCTCTTCCTCTTCTCCTCAGTGTCTTAAATGTAAAACTGATACAGGCACCCTAACACATTGTTTATGGTCATGTTCCAAATTACAACGATACTGGTCTGGTGTTCTGCAAGAAATTGAAAAAAATCCTAGGGATCAATCTAGAATTGGACCCAGTTTCTTTACTAGTAGGCATGTTACTTCTGTGGGTAAGAGGAGGCTTTACAACATCCTTACTTTCGCAGCGAGGAAAAACATTCTCTTACAGTGGATTAGTGATAAGGTCCCTTCAGTTAAGATTGGCATAAGATACTATTTGAATGGGTGCCATTGGCATATCTGACATGCACATTGCATTCTAAAACAGATCAGTTCTACAAAGTATGGGAACCTTATCTAAATGATCTAGAACCTGATTTATCAGCTATTATGCTACAAGGATTTTCTTAGAATGGTGGTGATCTATTTGTTTCAGAATTACACTGTATGTTCCATGTGTGGGATCTAACTTCTTTATTTAAACTGAGATTTTGTGTTTAATTTCTGTCTGTATGTTCAATTAAAATGTATGTATTAAGAGATGCAATGACGGGGATGGGGTGTGAGTGGCGGGGAGGGGAAGATGGTGTGTATATATACACAGTTGAAGTCGGAAGTTTACATACACTTAGTTTGGAGTCATTAAAAATCGTTCTTCAAACACTCCACAAATTTCTTGTTAACAAACTATAGTTTTGGTAAGTCGGTTAGGACATCTACTTTGAGCATGACACAAGTCATTTTTCCAACAATTGTTTAAAGACAGATTATTTCACTTATAATTAACTGTATCACAATTCTAGTGGATAAGAAGTTTACATACACTAAGTTGACTGTGCCTTTAAATTCCAGAAAATGATGTCATGGCTTTAGAAGCTTCTGATAGACTAATTTATATAATTTGAGTCAATTGGAGGTGTACCTGTGGATGTATTTCAAGGCCTAGCTTCAAACTCAGCATCATGTTGTGGGCGTGCTTTGCTGCAGGAGGGACTGATGCACTTCACAAAATAGATGGCATCCATGAGGAGGAAAATTATGTGGATATATTGAAGCAACATCTCAAGACATCAGTCAGGAAGTTAAATATGGGGAATTGGAAATAATGCAGACAATTACATTGATAGAAGCCACAATATATCTGCAATATTTAAGTTGAGAGCCGATGCTCCGGTACCATTTACCGGACAGTAGCAGAGTGAAGAGTCTATGGCAGGGGTATTCAACTCTTAACCTACAAGCAGTGGTGTAAAGTACTTAAGTAAAACTACTTTAATGTACTACTTAAGTAGGTTTTTTTGTATCTGTTCTATACTTTACTTTACTATTCATATTTTGGACAACTCTTCACTACATTCCTAAAGAAAATCATGTACTTTTTACTCCATACATTTTGCCTGACACCCAAAAGTACTCATTACATTTTGAATGCTTAGCAGGATAGGGAAATGGTCCAATTCACACACTTATCATGTGAACATCCCTGGTCATGCCTACTGCCTCTGATCTGGAGGACTCACTAAATACAAATGCTTTGTTTGCTTGGTTTGTATAGGATATCTGAGTGTTGGAGTGTGCCCCTGGAATTGTGCCATCTGGTTTGCTTAATATAAGGAATTTGAAATGATTTATACTTTTTCTTTGATACTTAAGTATACTGCTCAAAAAAATAAAGGGAACACTTAAACAACACATCCTAGATCTGAATGAATTAAATAATCTTATTAAATACTTTTTCTTTACATAGTTGAATGTGCTGACAACAAAATCACACAAAAATAATCAATGGAAATCCAATTTATCAACCCATGGAGGTCTGGATTTGGAGTCACACTCAAAATTAAAGTAGAAAACCACACTACAGGCTGATCCAACTTTGATGTAATGTCCTTAAAACAAGTCAAAATGAGGCTCAGTAGTGTGTGTGGCCTCCACGTGCCTGTATGACCTCCCTACAACGCCTGGGCATGTTCCTGATGAGGTGGCGGATGGTCTCCTGAGGGATCTCCTCCCAGACCTGGACTAAAGCATCCGCCAACTCCTGGACAGTCTGTGCTGCAACGTGGTGTTGGTGGATGGAGCGAGACATGATGTCCCAGATGTGCTCAATTGGATTAAGGTCTGGGGAACGGGCGGGACAGTCCATAGCATCAATGCCTTCCTCTTGCAGGAACTGCTGACACACTCCAGCCACATGAGGTCTAGCATTGTCTTGCATTAGGAGAAACCCAGGGCCAACCGCACCAGCATATGGTCTCACAAGGGGTCTGAGGATCTCATCTCGGTACCTAATGGCAGTCAGGCTACCTCTGGCGAGCACATGGAGGGCTGTGCGGCCCCCCAAAGAAATGCCACCCCACACCATGACTGACCCACCGCCAAACCGGTCATGCTGGAGGATGTTGCACGCAGCAGAACGTTCTCCACGGCGTCTCCAGACTCTGTCACGTTTGTCACATGTGCTCAGTGTGAACCTGCTTTCATCTGTGAAGAGCACAGGGCGCCAGTGGCGAATTTGCCAATCTTGGTGTTCTCTGGCAAATGCCAAACGTCCTGCACGGTGTTGGGCTGTAAGCACAACCCCCACCTGTGGACGTCGGGCCCTCATACCACCCTCATGGAGTCTGTTTCTGACTGTTTGAGCAGACACATGCACATTTGTGGCCTGCTGGAGGTCATTTTGCAGGGCTCTGGCAGTGCTTCTCCTGCTCCTCCTTGCACAAAGGCGGAGGTAGCGGTCCTGCTGCTGGGTTGTTGCCCTCCTACGGCCTCCTCCACGTCTCCTGATGTACTGGCCTGTCTCCTGGTAGCGCCTCCATGCTCTGGACACTACGCTGACAGACACAGCAAACCTTCTTGCCACAGCTCGCATTGATGTGCCATCCTGGATGAGCTGCACTACCTGAGCCACTTGTGTGGGTTGTAGACTCCGTCTCATGCTACCACTAGAGTGAAAGCACCGCCAGTATTCAAAAGTGACCAAAACATCAGCCAGGAAGCATAGGAACTGAGAAGTGGTCTGTGGTCCCCACCTGCAGAACCACTCCTTTATTGGGGGTGTCTTGCTAATTGCCTATAATTTCCACCTGTTGTCTATTCCATTTGCACAACAGCATGTGAAATGTATTGTCAATCAGTGTTCCTTCCTAAGTGGGCAGTTTGATTTCACAGAAGTGTGATTGACTTGGAGTTACATTGTGTCGTTTAAGTGTTCCCTTTATTTTTTTGAGCAGTGTATATTTGAGAAATTACATTTACTTTTGATGCTTAAGTATATTTAAAACCAAATACCTTTAGACTTTTACTCAAGTAGTATTTTACTGTAGGACTTTCACTTTTACTTGAGTCCTTTTCTATTAAGTATGACAATTAGGTACTTTTTCCAACACTGCCTATGAGATCTAGAGCCTGCTGGTTTTCTGTTCAACCTGATCATTAATTGCACCCACCTGGTGTCCCAGATCTAAATCAGTCCCTGTTTAGAGTGTAACAATGAAAAAATGCAGTGGAACTGGCTTCGAGGTCCAGCGTTGAGTTTGATGGGTCTATGGCTTAGGTGGCTTTGGCAATTTTTCGGGCCTTTCTCTGACACCGCCTGATATAGAGGTCCTGTATGGCAGGGAGCTCGGCCCCAGTGATGTACTAGGCTGTCCGCACCATCCTCTGTAGCACTTTGCGGTCGAGGCAGGTGCATTTGGGAAAGGGAAAAGGGGATACCTAGTCAGTTGTACAACTGAATGTATTCAATTGAAATATCTCTTCTGCCATACCAAGCGGTGATGCAGCCAGTCAAGATGCTGTCGTTGGTGCAGCTGTAGAACTTTTTGAGGATCCGGAGGTCCATGCCAAATCTTTTCAGCCTCCTGAGGGGGAAGAGGCGCTGCCGTGCCCTCTTCATGACTGTCTGGGGGTATGTGGACCATGTTAAGTCCTTAGTGATGTGGACGCCAAGGAACTTGAAGTTCTCGACCCGCTCCACTACAGCCCCGTCAATGTGGATGGGGGCGTGCTCTCCCCTCTTTCTCTCATAGTCCACAATCAGCTCCTTGGTCTTACTGACGTTGAGGGAGAGGTTATTGTCTTGGCACCACACTGCCAGGTCTCTGACCTCCTCCATGTAGGCTGTCTCATCACCGTTGGTGATCAGGCCTACCACCGTCGTGTCATCAGCAACTTTATGATGGTGTTGGAGTCATGCATGGCAACTCAGTTGTGGTTGAACAGGGAGTACAGGAGGCAACAAAGCACACATCCCTGAGGGGCCCCCGTGTTGAGGGTCAGTGTGGCGGAGGTGTTGTTGCCTACCCTCACCACCAAGGGCAGGCCCGTCAGAAATTCTAGGATCCATTTGTGCTCTGGCTCTGTCCATTTGTGCTCTGGTTCTGGTAGTACAGCATCATTTGTAGAAGTACTAAACATGGATTAGAGAAATACTTGTGTTTTTTAAAGTTTGGTGAAGAACTAAACTTGCGCTAAGTAGGCACAAGTACTGCGATTGAGATACTGAACTGTGCTGAAATGTCAAATGGGATTGTCCTGATTTTGGTGATATTTCTCAGCTTGCCAGGTGCGACCCTAAAAGAGCTGTGAGGTAGATGCTGAGAGATCTAAGTTGACAAAGGAACGCCGCGCCGCCCCAGATCCAGAGGGACTGGTGAGTTCTATCTATGCTATAATCACTCTCACATTGGCCTCATTTACAACTACCACTTGCCCACTTAACAGTGTGTGAATGTGATTAATCTTATTTGATGGGAGTCACAGCTGTAATCTTCCAGGTGAAACTGTTGACATTGGTGTGGAGAGGCCAAATGATTCCTCCAGGACAGCCATGGAGAGTAGGGGGGTCAGTCAGGAATCATAGGCAGGGAAAAGACACCCTAACCCCCTCTCTGTGACACCCACAGGGGCCAAGGGGAAGAAGGCTCTGAGTGCTAAATCGCAGGTCAACAAAAAAGCTAAAGTTAAGATGGCATCCGTTCATTGCTCTGTCACTGGCTCCAATGGTTTTATTGGGTATAAAAAAACAAGCAAGAGGACAGGTGGTTCAAAGGACAGGTGGTTCAGCACATAAACTGACCAAAACCCCTCAAACCCCTGCAGACAATGGTAGAGAAGCTGTTGCAGCAGGGATCTCAGATTTACAAACTCATAGCTCTCCATCTGTGGACTCTCCAGCCAGGACACGGTGTGCATGGAAGGCTATGGGCAAACCTGCCTCCAATCCAGCAGTACTGAAGGTAATGTTCATCTTAACCCAGAACATGAAATGTTGTCCTTTTAAATTATGACTGGTGTCCGATCTCATTAGAGTCTGTTCTGAAGCGTTTTAACGGGGACAGAGCAGTGGAGCATGGCAGGCATGTGGATGGAAAACTCAATGGCCCCCTCCCACATGAAGCTACCTCCGAGCCTTAAAAGAAATAGTATTGTCTCTACCAAGTCACATCCAGGTTAGTCATCTTCCTTTCTGGGAAGACTGTTCTTCTACACTGTCTCTCATGTCCACTTTATTTAGTGATGACATACTGTGCCAGCTTGAACCACCATCTGCCACTTCTCCGTCCGTATGTGTCTGCAGAGTCTAGGAAAAGGAAGAGGAAGATGGGAATGTACAACTTTGTCCCCAAGAAGAAAACCAAAGTGTTGAAGGTAAGAGACCCATCCCATCTACTCTTTTGTAAATATTTGTGTAGAAATGCACTGTGGATGAACTTTGATTCTCTCTAATAGTGTCTGAATGATTCTCCCCTTCTCCCTGCAGAAAGACAGCCTAGCTGCGAAGGCGGAAAAGCAAGAAAGTGTCAGAAAGAAGAGAGTAGATCTGACGCACAGAGAGATTTGTGAAATGCAAGAAAGCCATGCACTGTTAGCCGAGCAGTGTGTAGACAAGGAAAAAGATTTAACCAAAGGAAACAAAATGGAGAAAGAGGACAACAGCAGTAAGCAGGAATACATTGAATTGACTTTGGAATCGCTAAATCTGAAAGCCCAAGATGAGCTGTTGTCTCCTCCTCTCTCAGGTAATAGTTTCCCTAGAGATGAGTTAAACATTTCGTCATAAGTTATGAAATGATACTTGTACAATACATTAATATGCTGTACATTAAATCTGTTTTGTTGACCTGGATGTTGATTTGTGTTATTTTGCAGGCTTTCCAGTTGATGGTGAGGTGACAGAGACGGACCTGTCTGAAGAGCTCCCTCTGTGCTGCTGTCGCATGGAGATCCCATGCAGTGGGGAGAGCCTATTCCAGACTGAGCACACCTGCATGGCCACAGAGAGGGTGGATGGTCTGGTGAGTTTTACCTGCTCTGAAGCAACATTTCCCTAGTCTTGCGCACCAGATATCCTCCCCAAAGTTTGAAATAGCCTGGGGGCAAAGTTAACCTTTACCCAGCCTTTGTGTGTTGAGCTAATGTCTAAACAACCCTTATTTCTCTGCTTCTTTCTATTTATCTCTCCGTTCATCTCCTCCCTACAGGTGAGTCGATGTCAGGGGAATGTTGTGAAGCCTGAGATGATGTGTCCGTCCAACACAGTGCATCTGCTAGTTCTGTGTGAGGACCACAGGGCCGGCATGGTCAAGCACCAGTGTTGCCCTGTCTGTGGCCTCTTCTGCAGGGCGGTGAGTGGAGGAATACAGCAGGAATAAACCAAGATAGACCTGATAGGCTGACACACCTGTCCCATTACTTTATTGGGGTTGTTAATTCTTAAAGCACTCTGCTTTGCCTTTAATATTAATATCTGACTAATCATGTATGTGTTCATGGAGTGCAAACCGTATGGCAGCATCTCTCACCATTTCCACAGTGGCTGTTCCTCAGTCATGGACACCTCCCCCAACAACAGATTATTTAGACTTTACTCTTCCATTCTCAATTTGATTCCCTCGATCCTAATCTGTGTCTCTTTCTCTCTGCATTAGTGCTAGCATTGATCATTTACTTGGGTATTTAGCTTAATATGTAATGGTAATGACTGCTGTATGCTGTCTTGCACTAGCCTGAAGAGGGAGCCTTTAGGTGATGGAGAGGAACCAGCTAAAATGTCACTAGAAAGCATCCTGATGGCCCTGGATGAGGAAAAGTAAGGTTACAATTTAGCTTATTAGCTTATTCATTACTTATTAGACTTTTAGCAGTTTGGATGAGATAATACAATATAAAGAACACATAGTAGGTCCGTAGTCATTACTGTTTCATGTCAATGATGACTGTAATAGGCACTCTTACAGATGTTTCTGCTGCATACCAAGTGATATACTGTAGCTAGATTTCTCTTTTTGGTATTTAGTATGAGGCCAAAGAAAGTGAAATATCCCACGAAGCAACTGTACATCTCTGCCCATCACGGGGAGCTCCAGAAAGTCATCCATCTGCTGGGTACGAACATGCCACATCTCTCCAGGTTTAATTTGTATGCCTAGTTTGTTCCTACATGGAGCAATCCTCTTCTAATATTTGAACCTGAATGAAAAAGTAAACCACTTGTTGATTTTATTTTATTTTCACGACATACTCTATTGTCCCCGAGGGGAAAGTTGTCAACATGACTCAAAAGGAAATGTACCTCTTTGTTCCAGTGGATGGAAAAGACCCCAACACCCTGATGGACAGTCAGAACAAGAGGACCCCTCTACATGCTGCAGCAGCTGGACACCAGGAGGTCTGTCACATGCTTGTCCAGGTGAGGAGATGTACTCTGACATATAGCAGGTATTGGCTATCTCTTCACATTATAATCACTTGGCATACAAGTGTAGCAGATGACTAAGTTAGCAGCTCTGCTGCATTCCTGTCCCTCACGCCAAGAAAATGTATTTGCTTTTCGGGGTCAATATTGACAGTGCTTCTTGAGTACGTTGTGTTTACAGTGCAGAGGGTTGTGAGTTTCACTCTATTATACAGTATAACAAGATTCAAAAGGCACTCGCACATCTGAGCAATCTTATTACAGGTCCATGGCAACAGTTGAAACAGGATGAATGAAAAAAGGAAACCGCACACTGTTCTTGATAGTATCACTGATATTTAATAAGCTTACGTAAGCTTATTAAATATCAGTGATACTATCAAGAACAGTGTGCGGTTTCCTTTTTTCATTCACTCTATTATACAGTGCAAGCATACAGGTGTAAAAGGTTTCTGATTCCCCATCCTGCTTAGGCTGGAGCTAACCTGGACATTATTGATGAGGAGCAGAGAACCCCCCTGATAGACGCCTGTGACAACAACCATCTGGACACGGTCAAGTACCTGCTGAGGGCCGGGGCAGCGGTCAGCTATAAGGTCAGTGTGTGGAGCAGAGTTCATTGATCCCCCCCATAGATAGGCCATGATCTTCTGTCAACCCCACCAGCTGTGTTACCTTTCATAAGACAAGACTTTCGCTAAATGAGCTGGACCTCTGGTGTACTGTAGATGTAAAGTGATCAAGCTGTTTTATGTCCATGACACGTTCATGTCTTAAACTATTAACCATATACTGTAGCAGCTCAAGGTCGGTGTTTCGGTCCTCACGAGTGGCACAGCGGTCTAAGGCACTGCATCGCAGTGCTTGAGGCGTCACTACAGACCCGGGTTCAATCTCAGGCTGTGTCACAGCCGGCCGTGACCGGAAGACCCATGAGGTGGCGCACAATTGGCCCAGCATCGTCCGGGTTAGGGGAGGGTTTAGCCAGCTCTGAATTCCTTGTCCAGTCGCGTTCTAGCGACTCCTTGTGGCAGGCCAGGCACCTACAAGCTGAATTTGGTTGCCAGTGGGTGTTTCCTCCGACGCATTGGTGTGGCTGGCTTCCAGGATAAGTGAGCAGTGTATGTGTCAAGAAACAGTGTGGCTTGACAGGGTCGTGTTTCGGAGGACACATGGCTCTCGACCTTCGCCTCTTCCGAGTCCATAGGGGAGTTGCAGCGATGGGACAAGGCTGTAACTACCAATTGAATATCACAAAATAGGGGAGAAAAAGGGGTAAAAGAATATATATAAGTTGGTGTTTTTTTTAAATGGCCATGAACAAAACCAGTGAATAATATTTTGTTCTTCATCTCCTCTCAGGATATCAAGGGCTCCACCTGTCTGCATTTGGCAGCTAAACTGGGACATTACACCATAGTGGATCATCTCCTGTACAAGACATCCAAACAGGTCAACTGTCAGGTAGTTACCCATCAATACTCTGCTCCTTCTTCTACTAACAGGTCCAGTTGAAATGTTAACAGCTTCATTGAAATCGTCTATCCATAATTCATGCGTACTATCAGCTAGGCTTTGGCAGGGTGAGTTGGAGGTCAGTGCTGTTGGAAGACAGTTTAACAGTCTGCCTATTAGGATGTTCAATATATTGTGGGTAATATTAAATGGATTGTAAAACTCCTGACCTTAATGGGAAAGCTAGAGACTGAAATTGCTCCTCACTGTTGTCATGATTCCAGGTGATTTACCATGTTTTGCCTTGCATTTTTATGCCTTCAAACTGTTAGTAAGTAATGCCCTCTCACATTGTGTGCAATAAAATAATCCAAAGCAGGGGTTTCAAACCCTTTTTCACGGAGTAACTACAACGTTGTTGATCTATTCTCAGTTTTCTCCAATCACAGCCATTAAACTCTGTAACTGTTTTAAAGTCACCATTGGTCTCATGGTGAAATCCTTGAGCGGTTTCCTTCCTCTCGGGCAACTGGATTAGGAAGGATGCCTGTTTCTTTGTAGTGACTAGGTGTATTGATACACCGTCCAAAGTGTTGTTAGTAACTTCACCATGCTCAAAGGGATATTCAATGTCTGCTTATTGTTTGCGAGGCAATTAAAAACCTCCCTGGTCTTTGTGGTTGAATCTGTGTTTGAAATTCACTGCTTGACTGAGGGACCTAGCAGATAATGGTATATGTGGGGTACAGAGATGAGGTAGTCATTCATGTATGAAACACTATTATTGCAAACCAGAGTGAGTCCATGCAACTTATTATGTGATGTATTTACTCCTGAACTTATTTAGGCTTGCCGTAACAAAGGGGTTGAATACCTATTGACTTAAGACATTTCAGCCTTCCACAAAATGTGGAAAAAGTCAAGGGGTATGAATACTTTCTGAAGGCACTGTAGCTGCGAGCAGCAATGAACAGGGTTCACAGGATGTCAAAAAGGACACAAGATCAGTTGGAAAACAAAGTAAGCACCTGATCATGTAGGAACTATCCTCCTTTATGTGTAATCATGAGTCTAAATACAACATCTATGTGTCGTTTCAGATCGGTATGAACAGTCCTGATTTGTTTTTTTTACCCCTGAAATAAAGGTTTCAGTTTTATAAAAACATTTCTATTTAGTTTTTATATTATTCTGTTTGAGTTTCAGTCTTAGGGACAGAAAGTAGCCTACGCGTGGGAGGCTAGAAGCCATTTATGTGTAGTTTTTGTGTTTTTGGGATGTCACTTCTTTCCACTGAGGGGCAGTAATGCATAAATTGATGGGTCAGGTCATAGGTTAGGTTTAAAGGTAGACTCAGTGAGATTACGCAGATGCACCAAGTAAACAGTAGTAGTGGGTCAATTTCCGCAACAACCAGGGGCTGTTTTCCCGATAGCGATGGAAGTTAGGCTTACGAGTGTTTTAAAGATGCATTGTTCCTAAAACGGCAGAAGATGTAACATGCGCTTCCCAAAACACCATGCAGGGAGAACGTTTGCGAAGTGCGTTGTTGGAGCGTGTGTTGATACTGATAGGAACGAAAGAAAGGCAGTGCTGTTCTCGGATCATCTTTCTCCCTTAAAATCTTCCCATAACATAATCATTTCTTCACAATACTGACGATGGATCACCTCCTAGAGAGATATCACCAACTATGGCAGCAAATATTGAGACGGATTATTCTAATGCTTACCGAAAAATAATAATACACTAAATCACAGATTAGGCACATCCATTGCGCACATGTTGTTGCACATTAAATAAATATATTGAGGCAAAAATTACAGACTGTAGACTAGCCTACAATGAGCAAAAATAAATTGATCGATTGAACATGAAATTGATTTCAATATGATTGAAATATGTAGGCCTATACTATTTATCTTTTATTGCAGTCATCTTGGTTTTTGTCCTTCGCTTGTTTGTAACAATTTCAAAGACATTGGCAACCTTGTATTTACAGTCAACTTTGTTCTGAAGTTATCATTGGCAAAAGAGAGACTGATAACATCTTGATTCTGTGTTTAGCGGAGATCTTCTGTGTATAAAGTGAAGCGGAAGGGCAAAAAAGCATTTAACAACGCACTTAGCTGTTGTGTTCATCTTAATGGACGTGTTCGAGCGGATCACACAGTCCACCTGGCCGTGCTGCTGCTCCAGTTTCAACTGTTCTGCCTGCGGCTATGGAACCCTGACCTGTTCACCGGACGTGCTACCTGTCCCAGACCCTGCTGGTCATCTATGAACATTTGAACATCTTGGCCATGTTCTGTTATAATCTCCACCCAGCACAGCCAGAAGAGGACTGGCCACCCCTCATAGCCTGATTCCTTTCTAGGTTTCTTCCTAGGTTCTGGCCTTTCTAGGTAGTTTTTCCTAGCCACCGTGCTTCTACACCTGCATTGCTAGCTGTTTGGGGTTTTTGGCTGGGTTTCTATACAGCACTTTGAGATATCAGCTGATGTAAGAAGGGCTTTATAAATACATTTGATTTGATTTTACTTTTGTCAAGTCGATCCGCGCCTTTCACAGTGTGTTGCATTCTGAACTTGACCAAAGACATGACTAAAACAGGAACCAATTAATGATTTATGTGTTCAGTGGAGGTATACAAATGAATGTGATATTTGAGGCTCTTTGTCACTAACTGATTGTACAATGTACATGCAATATTATATTATGATTTCAGTTTGTGAGTATGTAATACGGGAATTAAATACATGTGAATTTCGACATTCTAAATAATTGGATGTTCTAATTTGACAGCCATGTTTTAACTACATCAGGAGATAATTTTTGACGTCCGGGAAAAATGTAAGAAATTGTTTGGTTAAGCGGTGTTGCTGTAGCGTTCATGTGATTGCAAAGTTTGCAAAACAAATGGCCACTGGATTGATGGAAATAATCATGATATCATTCTGCCAGGTAAGCATAGGCTATTCGTAGTTAACATTTAATTGAGATGGGTTTTGGGAAAACCTTTCCAGCTTTCAATAGATGTAGTTGATTTCCTACTAAGTACAATACGTTTTTGAATATTGTTGAATTTCGTTTTAATGTCTGGATTCCGTGGTTCCGTCCGCAGTCTCTGCAACGCAGAATTTATAGGGCCCTTGTCACGACTTCCGCCGAAGTCGGCTCCTCTCCTTGTTCGGGCGGCGTTCGGCGGTCGACGTCACCGGCTTTCTAGCCATCGCCGCTCCATTTTTCATGTATCCATTTGTTTTGTCTTGTTCCCTGCACACCTGGTTTCCATTCCCCAATCAATCTACATGTATTTATTCCTCTGTTCCCCATCATGTCTTTGTGAAAGATTGTTTGTGTTACGTGTATTTTGTCTACTGCTATTTTTGTTATGCGCCAGACACTTGTCTATGTTACGTGTTTTGGGCACGTTGTTTGTGCTTTTGATATTTTACCGGAATAAAGTGAAGCGCCTGCTCACTTCACTCTGCTGTCCTGCACCTGACTTCGCCTCCAGTACACATCTAGTGACAGCCCTATTTAGCCTTACCCCTCAAATGCACCCAATATCTGCGGTGCTGCTTGTGGCAACATCATCTCACTGAATCTACCTTTACATTTTAAAGTTAATCTCAATTAGACCCGCCAGATTCACAAGCTTCAAAACCCCATTAGGAAAAGAAGCTTGAAAACCCCATTCGATTTTTGCCCCCCCCCCAAAAAAAACTGTTAGTTAATTTTAGAGTCAAAAAATAGTTTCAGTATAGTTTTAGTTTTTCAAACGGGTTTTGTTAATTATTTTAATTCCGTTTTTTGTTTTTTTCTCATGATTCATTTTAGTTCAAATTTAGTTTACTTTAATGAACTTCATTGGTTGTGCTTGGTTTCAGGATGACGGTGGGTGGACTCATATCACCTGGGCTATAGAGTACAAGCACAGAGAGCTGGTCCTACTGCTGCTCTCCAAAGGGGCTGATGTTAACATCCGAGACAAGGTCAGTACTGTATAGGATACATGCTGTTCACCCTACTGTACATCCCATCACCTTACCTACCTTCTGTTCTCACAGCCTGAGGAGGGGAGGGGAGGCTAGACACAGGCAAGGTTACAGTGGGATGGATCCCAAGGGGTGCATAATGTTCCGGTCTGCACGTTTCACCTACAGTACATGGTGTAATCCAAGTTAAAGGGATGCTTCAAAATGTCACCTTGGGCGCATACAACAACAAGTCAACTTACTACTTTGAGGAATTAACAACTTAAGTCATAACTGCTGTATTTTGTTGTAAAGGAGAACATATCAATTGGTCTGTACAAGTATGATTTCTTTGTCAAACATTTGTATAGTGTACAGTGGATATAAAAAGTCTACACACCCCGTGAAAATGCCAGGTTTTTGTGATGTAAAAGAATGAGACAAAGATAAATCATGTCAGAACTTTTTCTACTGTTAATGTGACCTATAATGTGAACAATTCAATTGAAAAACAAACTGAAATCTTCGAGGGGGGAAAATGAAAAATAGAAACCTTACAATAACCTGGTTGCATTAGTGTGCACACCCTCTTATAACTGGGGATGTGGCTGTGTTCAGAATTAACCAATCACATTCAAACTCATGTTAAATATAAGTCATTACACACCTGCCATCATTTAAAGTGACTCTGATTAATCACAAATAAAGTTCAGCTGTTCTAGTAGGATTTTCCTGACATTTTCTTAGTTGCATCTCAGAGCAAAAGCCATGGTCCGCAGAGAGCTTCCAAAGCATCAGAGGGATCTCATTGTTGAAAGATATCAGTCAGGAGAAGGGTCCAAAATAATTTCCAAAGCATTACATAAACCATGGAACACAGTGAAGACAGTCATCATCAAGTGGAGAAAATATGGCACCACAGAGACATTACCAATAACTGGACGTCCCTCCAAAATGTATGAAAAGACGAGAACAAAACTGGTCAGGGAGGCTTCCAAGAGGCCTACAGCAACATTAAAGGAACTGCAGGAATTTCTGGCAAGTACTGGCTGTGTGCTACATGTGACAACAATCTCCCGTATTCTTCATATGAATGGGCTATGGGGTAGGGTGGCAAGACGGAAGCCTTTTCTTACAATGAAAAACATCCAAGCCCGGCTGAAGTTTGCAAAAACAAACATCAAGTCCCCCAAAAGCACGTGGGAAAATGTGTTATGGTCTGATGAAACCAAGGTTGAACCTTTTGGCCATAATTCCAAAAGGTATGTTTGGCGCAAAAACAACACTGCACATCACCCAAAGAACACCATACCCACAGTGAAGCATGGTGGTGGCAGCATCATGCTTTGGGGCTGTTTTTCTTCAGCTGGAACCGGGGCCTTAGTTAGGGTGGAGGGAATTATAAACAGTTCCAAATACCAGGCAATTTTGGCACAAAACCTTCAGGCGTCCGTTAGAAAGCTGAAGATGAAGAGGAAGTTCACCTTTCAGCACGACAACGACCCAAAGCACACATCCAAATCCACGAAAGCATGGCTTCACCAGAAGAAGATTAACGTTTTAGAATGGCCCAGCCAGAGCCCAGACCTGAATCCAATTGAACATCTCTGGGGTGATCTGAAGAGGACTGTGCACAGGAGATGTCCTCGCAATCTGACAGATTTGGAGCACTTTTGCAAAGAAGAGTGGGCAAATATTGCCACATCAAGATGTGCCATGCTAATAGACTCCTACCCAAAAAGACTGAGTGCTGTAATAAAATCAAAAGGTGCTTCAACAAAGTATTAGTTTAAAGGTGTGCACACTTATGCAACCAGGTTATTGTGAGTTTTTTATTTTTTATTTTTCCCCCTCAAAGATTTCAGTTTGTTTTTCAATTGAATTGTTCTCGTTATAGGTCACATTAAAGGTGGAATAAGTTCTGACATGATTTATCTTTGTCTCATTATTTTACATCACAAAAACCTGGCATTTTAACAGGGGTGTGTAGACTTTTTAAATCCACTGTATATGACGTACTGTATACTGATACACTTGACATAAATGGCCCAAAAATATAACAATGTATCTTCAAGATACAGTAGCGTTTAGATGCAAGGTTGTCTCTGTGGTGTGTGGGGAAGGTATTGCTCCTGGGTATGTTTTTCCGCGTTGACCTGTGATCCCTGTTCAGGAAGAGAACATTGGCCTCCACTGGGCAGCCCTGTCTGGCTCCGATGACATCGCTCAGATCCTGCTTGATGCCAGATGTGAACTCCATGCAGTCAACGTCCATGGGGACTCACCTCTACATATCGCTGCCAGGGAGAACCAACTGGAACGTGTGACGTGAGTAGTAAGACAGTCTCCATTCTCCCAGAGCTGCAGCATGACACCAGGTTGTTCTTGAAAAATATGATTTGTTATCAATAGCCTATCCCACCTGGATAAATTGTTATATTATCATATGCGCACTAACCTGCGATGAGACCAGTTGTAGGTATATAGCCTTTATGGAAGGAACCTGTCCACACATAGATGCACACATCTAGAGACAGTGACTGCGCTAGCCTGGCCAGTGGGTGGCAGTCATGCTGCTGACCATAGCCATGATGGGGAGGTGAGAGGGAGCCTAGCCACATCCAGTATGATGTCTACTCCTCCAGACTGCTTCTGTCCCGAGGAGCAGACGTGAACCTCAGGAACAGAGGGGGGAGACTCCTCTGGACTGCTGTATCTACAACTCCAAGGTGTGGGCGGCCCTGAACGCCAATAAGAAGCTGACAGATGCTAGGAGAAGCAGGGACAGTCATTTAGAAAAGGTGCTTAGCAGGTATACAGTGAGGGAAAAAAGTTTTTGATCCCCTGCTGATTTTGTACGTTTGCCCACTGACAAAGAAATGATCAGTCTATAATTTTAATGGTAGGTTTATTTGAACAGTGAGAGACAGAATAACAACAAAAAAATCCATAAGAACACGTCAAAAATGTTATAAATTGATTTGCATT
The DNA here is from genome assembly GCF_965601325.2 of Salmo salar. NCBI lineage: Eukaryota > Metazoa > Chordata > Actinopteri > Salmoniformes > Salmonidae > Salmo > Salmo salar. The sequence goes on along the minus strand of NC_138310.1, from coordinate 17,967,832 downwards.
TTAATGAGGGAAATAAGTATTTGACCCCTCTGCAAAACATGACTTAGTACTTGGTGGCAAAACCCTTGTTGGCAACCACAGAGGTCAGACGTTTCTTGTAGTTGGCCACCAGGTTTGCACACATCTCAGGAGGGATTTTTTCCCACTCCTCTTTGCAGATCTTCTCCAAGTCATTAAGGTTTCGAGGCTGACGTTTGGCAACTCAAACCTTCAGCTCCCTCCACAGATTTTCTATGGGATTAAGGTCTGGAGACTGGCTAAGCCACTCCAGGACCTTAATGTTCTTCTTGAGCCACTCCTTTGTTGCCTTGGCCGTGTGTTTTGGGTCATTGTCATGCTGGAATACCCATCCACGACCCATTTTCAATGCCCTGGCTGAGGGAAGGAGGTTCTCACCCAAGATTTGACGGTACATGGCCCCGTCCATCGTCCCTTTGATGCAGTGAAGTTGTCCTCTCCCCTTAGCAGAAAAACACCCCCAAAACATAATGTTTCCAACTCCATGTTTGACGGTGGGGATGGTGTTCTTGGGTCATAGGCAGCGTTCCTCCTCCTCCAAACACGGTGAGTTGAGTTGATGCCAAAGAGCTCCATTTTGGTCTCATCTGACCACAACACTTTCACCCAGGTGTCCTCTGAATCATTCAGATGTTCATTGGCAAACTTCAGACGGGCATGTATATGTGTTTTCTTGAGCAGGGGGACCTTGCGGGCGCTGCAGGATTTCAGTCCTTTACGGCATAGTCTGTTACCAATTGTTTTTTTGGTGACTATGGTCCCAGCTGCCTTGAGATCATTGACAAGATCCTCCCGTGTAGTTCTGGGCTGATTCCTCACCGTTCTCATGATCATTGCAACTCCACGAAGTGAGATCTTGCATGGAGCCCCAGGCCAAGGGAGATTGACAGTTATGTTGTGTTTCTTCCATTTGCGAATAATCGCACCAACTGTTGTCACCTTCTCACCAAGCTGCTTGGCAATGGTCTTGTAGCCCATTCCAGCCTTATGTAGGTCTACAATCTTGTCCCTGACATCATTGGAGAGCTCTTTGGTCTTGGCCATGGTGGAGAGTTTGGAATCTGATTGATTGATTGCTTCTGTGGACAGGTATCTTTTATACAGGTAACAAACTGAGATTAGGAGCACTCCCTTTAAGAGTGTGCCCCTAATCTCAGCTCGTTACCTGTATAAAAGACACCTGGGAGCCAGAAATCTTTCTGATTGAGAGGGGTAAAATACTTATTTCCCTCATTAAAATGCAAATCAATTTATAACATTTTTGACCTGCGTTTTTCTGGATTTTTTTGTTGTTATTCTGTCTTTCACTGTTCAAATAAACCTACCATTAAAATTATAGACTGATCATTTCTTTGTCAGTGGGCAAACGTACAAAATCAGCAGGGGATCAAATACTTTTTTCCCTCACTGTAACAGCATGGTGTACCTTAGGGCGGTGAGAGGGAACATGAAGGGATACAATTTTGTCTAATTACTGTAAATGTGTTGATTATTTGTCGTCCTCTCTGTCCTCTTCAGGGACATCTCTCGGGGGTATGAGGCAGTCCCCATCACCTGTGTTAACGGGGTGGACAGTGACTCCTGTCCTGATAACTACAAATACGTCCCTGACACCTGTGTCACCTCCCCAATTAATATAGACAAGGACATCACTCATTTAAAGGTTAACCTCCAGTGCTCTGTGAAACACACAGTCATAGTCCAATCCCATCTTGTTCTGCTTCGTTAGTTACTGTAGGCCAGAAAAAGTCACACACTTTCTCTCGATAAGTGTTGTTTAATGAAATCTCACTCTCCTTCTATTTCAGCATTGCGGATGTACAGATGACTGCTCTTCAAATACCTGTATGTGTGCCCAGCTCAGCCTGCGCTGTTGGTATAACAAAGTAAGTACATAACTACATCACGGAGAAGTTCACATTACAAGGTAAGGTTAATGCTTTCATGTATTTCAAATGGATATTATGGACTCCCATATGTGATGTGTTATATGACCTGTAAAATGTGTTGCTTGTGGTTGTTCAGGAGGGGCTTCTGCCTCTGGAGTTCTGTCAGAAGGAGCCTCCGGTCCTGTTTGAGTGTAACCACGCCTGCTTTCATTGAGTGTTTGTAAAACTGCCCAACCATAACTATGATAATGTCTTGGTATACAAATGACATGAGCCAATTGTGATGTCATGAACAGATAATGTTAAAACAGGATTTGTCATTTTCAGTTCTTCACTTCATTTCAATGTTGTGATTACACAGATTATATACAGCAGGCTCTCTTTATTATTATCGTTCCTTTTCACCCTGGACAGTAAGGTGATTTTAAATTTCATCCAGGAGAATCTCACATTTTATTGGCCAATGGTGTATTCCAAATGTAATATTGTTAATGTGGCATCATTTTTATACTTTTGTATACCAACGGGCGGTGCTGAAGAGCACACAATGCCAATGTCAGAGACAACGTTCTTTTGATACATGTTCCTCTTACAGCACGCATCTGCTGCATCAGCTTCTAGTTTGCTTGATGGCTATTTGCTATACTAAAGCATATTGAAAAATTGACAATTTCATGACTGTCTATGCTACCTCCTCACAGGAGGGCTCAACATATCAGCCTTTACTAATTATATTAATTGAGTGAGTGATTGGAGGCATGGCATTTTACTTTGATGCAATAGATTTTGCAATTGTATGTACTGCACTTGCTTTATGTAGGCCTACTTTTAATGTACGATGTCCTTGAGTACCCTGAAAGGTGTCTGTCAAATAAAATGTATTATAATTGTATTTATTGCTTCATCTACTGTTGTGCAGGTGGGTGATGTGCACTGTATTGATGCGCGACTCTTTGGCAACATTGGCCGGTTTATAAACCACCTGCGTGAACCTAACCTGCTAGCAGTCCGAGTGTTCACCATGCACCAGGACCTGCGGTTCCCTTCTTCTCCAGCAAGCCCATTCAGTCAGGTGATCAGATTGGGTGAGAGGCACAAAACATATAAGACAATCATTGAATAGATGTTGTCTTTTCTATGTGGTATTAATGTTCTATATAATCAATCAAAAAGCTCAAGGAAAAGGCTCCAGTACATGAACACGTGTTTTGATGGCTACCCTGTGTTCCCCTATTCAGGTTTGATTATGGAGATAACTTCTGGAAGGTCAAGAGCAAGTATTACAGCTGCCTGTGCTGTTCCCCAATGTGTAGACACTCGTCAGCCACCATAGCCCAGGGAGCTCAGAGCTAAGAGAGGGTGGCCAGCCCATCCCCAGCCCAACAGTCAAGTTCCCATTCTGCCAAAACACCCCCATGCCACCTCTGTCCTCCCTCAGCCACCGTGGGGGTCTCTCTCACTCTCCCCTGACCACCACTATGACTCCTTTTTTAAACGTAGACTGATATCAAATGTATTTTTAGTAGATTTGCGGACAGAAATCAAATGCTAAGGGTAGCCCTAGACTGTAACAAATGCTCACCTTTTCCATGTCTCCTTTTCTATTAAGTGCACAGTAAAGTAATAAAGTACATTTTAAAACATGATTTATTTCTCATATTTGTTGATGAGTATTCCAGTTTACAAGAAAGCTAGGGATAGCAAATGCCAATTAATGATGGCCTATAGTAGCCTAGAATACTGTCTAGTTTTGTGTTATGTTATTTAACATGCCTAATTCTCTATTTTAACCATGAATAATATGTAGTATATGTTATTCTAGCTGTTGAACAGTTTTGACATCAGCGACGATGATAGAGATACAGGTAGGCTATAGGCTAGTATTGAATTTGATGCAACCCTCACCCCACCCATTTAGCTGTATAGCACCACGCAAGACAATAAGCAGCTGCTCATTTTTTTTGCATATTGAAAAATAACATTATACAAGGCAGATTTCAGCTCGGTGTTTAGCGTTTACCAAAGAATAAACATCAGTCATATTCTGCTGTAGCCTAGGCTACCCCACCCGGTCATGATAACCCAAAACGCAGCAATACTTGAAAGGGAGGGAGGATGCCCAGGACCACAACATCTCAGGAGATTGCGGATGCTATTGAATGAAAAAAAAAAAAAGAATAATGATTCATTTTGCTGTCCTTCATGATTTCTACATATGCGTTGTTTGATGCGATTTATCAAGCAACTTCGGTGATTATTCTGCTCGGGGGGGGACGGGGGGGGGGACGAGAGAGAGGCTGCTTCCCTCTTTCTCCCTGGTGCTATGGATACAGAGACGATACAGGTGGAGCCTGGCGTCTTTTTAGTCACGTGTGCCGATTCATAAGGAGCAGTGGCTGGAGAAAGTGGTTATATTATACATTGCCTGAGAGCGATTTAGCGGAAGCAGAGGCGCCAACCTTGTGTTTTCTCGTTACACCGTGCCCGAATTAATAGGAAGATTATTGGAACGGATCATGTGAGGCACCTCGTTTTCATAAGGAACGTGGGGTAAGGTAATACAAAAGAAAAACTTAAACGCGCAATGGCAAACCAATCGAGGAGGATACACCAGATAAATGCATCTATTTTATTTGGAGCTTAATTGTAAGTGAGCTATGCAGTCATAGCCCGCCTTATGGCATGCGTTCTGCGAATGATGCGAATTGTTATTGCTCGACATTTGTACATGTTAAACTGGCTGTTTTTAAAGCTTAGCCCAGTGAAAAGGGATAGGCTATAGGCTACGCATATGTGGCCATTCAGCCAGAAGAAGACCCATGGACAAATATTTGACATGGAAATATAAACTTTCTCCTTCATGTTTCATATCATTTGAAAATCTGGACAATTGAAAGTATGGGAAGTAACAAGGCGGGGACCAGCCAGCAGAATATCTGAAGAAAAATACATCATTTTATTTTTGAATGTTTGTTGAATATTCACCGAAAGGAACTCGTGGCTGGAACAACTGTGTGTTGTGATGCTTTTGCTCTGTCTTTTATCTAGTCTAAGTTTAGATTTTTTCACTAAGATCTGTGCGATTGTAGAATGGCTCGATTCGAAGAGGAACTATCCAACCGGCGTGGAGGGGTCTGTCAAGCGGGCCCACCAAGGGGGGCAGGTCGGCCAGCAGGCCCCCCAAGCGGCCCTAGGGTGTACAAACAATCAATGGCCCAAAGAGCCAGGACAATGGCCATTTACAACCCCATCCCTGTCAAGCAGAGCTGTCTTACTGTCAACCGGTCTGTCTTCATCTTTAGTGAGGATTGTATCATACGGAAATATGCCAAAAAGATTACAGAATGGCCATATCCTTTGTTGCTTTAAACAACCTAGCCTATTTCTCGTACCATTACATTATTTTATTATAACATTATAGGCCTACTTGGGTTTTAATGGCTTGACGTTATTAAGCACAGGGGGCAAGGTTCCAGACTACAGGGCATGATTATCTAAGTTAATTTACTGTAGCCAATGAGAAGATATGACATGGAGGACAACCAGTTGTTGACTGGTCTTTGTAATACAGTATAACCACTCTCAGTAGGCCAGTATAGCCATATCCACTCTCTCAGACCCACTCCAATAGGTTATTGTAGGTGATATTGTTCTGTTTTTTTGGCAAGATTCCTGTTTTCTCCAGCTTTTGGCATCCTCTCTCTGGTAGGCCTACATGCAGCTAAGTTGCCTACCAAGAACCTGTCAGAGTGGTGTTTCTGATCCGTGGCATAAATCTGAGCTGTGGCTACAGAACAATTAACATGAAGGCTGGAGGTGTATTTTTTTGTTTTTTTTGTCTTTTTCAACCCAAATGGCAGTGCAGTGAAAATCTTCTCAGCAGGATAATTTGATTGGTTTTGTAAAGCACCATAAATTATAGGTGAGGCCTATACTTGTTTTACTTTCTACTTGCCTAATGTATTTGATTCCGGTATATGGGCTAAGTAAACAAGCTTGTGTGATAGTCTGCCCAGGGGACTATGCCACTGTTAGGCTACATATCAAATAACTGCTGTATCGATCCGTTTGTTTCTCAGACCAAGTCTCTCCTAGCAACGTTTCAGCACAAGCGCTCTCCAAGGTGCTGAATCTACCCATGTGCAAAATGCTGCTCAACGGTAGGCCTAAATGGCAAGCTAGCGGGAAGGCTGTCTAATAAACAGATACAGTCTATTCTGCGTGCGTGTCCCATCAAAACAATAAGCCATGAGAATAAATGGAAATGAATTTTGCATTTAGCGTAGTTTACAAAACCAATTTGTTTCTTTTAAGGCAAAATGTATCATTATTGTCGTTTATGTCCCATAAAATGCTATGTAGAAGTATATTGAAAACAATGATTGCAGCCACCTGTTGACATGACATATTTTGTATAATTTGCCAAATGAGGGATATCCTCTGCAGCTTGTGAAACCTGTGCATCAGTGGAGGCTGCTGAGGAGAGGACGGCTCATAATAATGGTAGGAACGGGGCAAATGGAATGGGATCAAACACCTGGAAACCATGTGTTTGATGTATTTGATACCATTCCACTGATTGCCACCAACCTCTTGTGCTGTGCTTAGGCCTCCTAGAGAAACAGTCAACCCTGAAGCATATTACATGAGATTGGGTTAATGAACCTGTGAGGTATTGCAATTAATTTACATTCATTTGTGTAATCGCATCCATTACCTAACTCTGGTGCTGTGTAAACACTTCTCAACCTTTAGCTTACCTGTGCATTTCCAAGCCACTTTCACAGTATTTTTCTCCCTTGAGCTAGATTCTAGGTTCATGGGAGCCATTGTAGCAAGAAAGTCCTGAGCTGCCCTAAGCCAGTGAATTATGTGTTTTTATCTGTTGATGTACTGTAGCCCATTGCCTGAGCTAAGACCCTAGTCCTCTGTGCGCCACAGTCTCCAGAGGCGATAAACAACCATGCGATGACATGGACAGCAGCAACTGAGACATCATGTAAGTCAGCAACTGATAAATAACTCACTTCCCTCAGTCATGTTTAGTGTTGAGATCCAGTTCAACTCATAAATCACTCAGTTCCCTCAGTCATGTTTAGTGTTGAGATCCAGTTCAACAAAAAAATTACATTTTGGAAAAAAAGGAGCTATCTAGAACCAAAAAGGGTTCTTTGGCTGTTCCCATAGAAGAACCCTTTAGAACGCCTTTTGGTTCCAGGTAGAACCCTTTTGGATTTCATGTAGTACCCTTTCCTCAGAGGGTTCTACATGGAACCCAAAATAGTTCTACCTGGAACCAAAAAGGGTTCTCCTATGGGAACAGCTGCAGAACCTTTTTGGAACCCTTTTTTCTAAAAGTGTAACTTAATTACTGTGCGTATGTTTTGCCATTAGGCTTCAGCTCTTGTATAATTTAGGTTAACCTACCTACTGTTGAGGAGCTTTTTAATATGGTAATTTTACTTCCTCTAGGTCCCATTCTTCTGTTTCTTCCTCCTCCTCTTCCTCATCTTCTTCTTCTGTTAGAATGTATTGCAGATCATAGTTACTGTATGCCTAATGTAGCACAGTAGGTTTTTCTTAACGGTTTCACTCCATTTGAATACCTGATCCTGGCCACCATTATAGCCAACTGCATCGTCCTTGCCTTGGAGCAGCACCTACCAGCCGGCGACAAGACCCCCATGTCAGAGCGCTTGGTAAGTGACCATTGCATGGGTCATATGTAACATTCCAATATTATATCATATTTGATTATTGGTTAACTACACTCTTCTCTCCAAGTGAAAAATAGGTGTCAGTCATTATATTCTCACATACAAGAATAATATATATATATATATATATATACAGTAGCTTGCGAAAGTATTCTCCCCCCATTTTTCCTATTTTGTTGCCTTACAACCTGGAATTAAAATAGATTTTTTTTGGGGGGGTTGTATCATTTGAAGATGCAAAATAAAACAAATTGTAAAACAAACAAGAAATAAGACAAAAAAAATGAAAACTTGAGTGTGCATAACTATTCACCCCCCTAAAGTCAATACTTTGTAGAGCCCCCTTTTGCAGCAATTACAGCTGCAAGTCTCTTGGGGTATGTCTATATAAGCTTGTAACATCTAGCCACTGGGATTTTTGCCCATTCTTCAAGACAAAACTGCTCAAGCTCCTTCAAGTTGGATAGGTTCCGCTGATGTACATCAATCTTTAAGTCATACCACAGATTCTCAATTGAATTGAGGTCTGGGCTTTGACTAGCCAATTCCAAGACATTTAAATGTTTACCCTTTAACCACTCAAGTGTTGCTTTAGCAGTATGCTTAGGGTCATTGTCCTGCTGGAAGGTGAACCTCCGTCCCAATCTCAAATCTCTTGAAGACTGAAAAAAGGTTTCCATCAATAATTTCCCCTATATTTAGCGCCATCCATCATTCCTTCAATTCTGACCAGTTTCCCAGTCCCTGCCAATGAAAAACAAACCCACAACATGATGCTACCACCACCATGCTTTACTGTGGGGATAGTGTTCTTGGGGTGATGAAAAGTGTTGGGTTTGCACCAGACATAGCGTTTTCCTTGATGGCCAAAAAGCAGGATTTTAGTCTCATCTAACCAGAGTACCTTCTTCCATATGTTTGGGGAGTCTCCCACATGCCTTTTGGCAAACACCAAACGTGTTTGCTTATTTTTTCTTTAATTAATAGCTTTTTTTCTGGCCTTTCTTCCATAAAGCCCAACTCTGTGGAATGTACGGCTTAAAGTGGTCCTATGGACAGATACTCCAATCTCCGCTGTGGAGCTTTGCAGCTCCTTCAGGGTTATCTTTGGTCTCTGTATTGCCTCTCTGATTAATGCCCTCCTTGCCTGGTCCATGAGTTTTGGTGGGCGGCCCTCTCTTGGCAGGTTTGTTGTGGTGCCATATTCTTTCAATATTTTAATAATGGATTTAATGTTGCTCCGTGGGATGTTCAAAGTTTCTGATATTTTTTATAACCCAACCCTGATCTGTACTTCTCCACAACTTTGTCCCTGATCTGTTTGGAGAGTTCCTTGGTCTTCATGGTGCCGCTTGCTTGGTGGTGCCCTTTGCTTAGTGGTGTTGCCTTTCAGAACAGGTGTATATCTTGTTTAGGCTAGGCATCCAGCTAGGGGGACAACTTCCGGTTAAACTGGAGGGCGTGCAATTCAAGTAAATAATCATAAAAATGATGGATCTAAATATTTAGGTACATACAAGTGTCTTATATCGGTTGAAAGCTTAAATTCTTGTTAATATAAGTGCACTGTCCAATTTACAGTAGCCATTACAGCGAAAGCATGCCATGCGATTGTTTGAGGACGGCGCCACACATCAAAATATTTTTCCACCGGCACAGGTTTCATAAATTCACAAATAGCGATTAAATATTCACTTACTTTTTGAAAATCTTCCTCTGATTTGTCATCCAAAGGGTCCCAGCTATAACATGTAGTGTCAATTTGTTAGGCTAAATCCTTCTTTATATCTCAAAAAGTCTGTTTAGTTGGCGCCATCGATTTTAGTAATCCAGTCGTTCAACATGCAGAGAAAGGAATCCGAAAATCTACTGCTAAACTATCTTTCAACGAGTAAAAAAACATTTCTATTCACTCCTCAGATACCCTAAAATGTAATGAAACTATAATATTTCTTACGGAAAGAAGTATGTTCAATAGGAAACCGATTTTAGCAGGTGCGTCTTGTCTTCATCGCGCGGCCAAACACGAATTCCCAAGACTGTGTCCCTGTACTAAAACTCATATTTCTTATTTGTTTTGGAAGTTACAAGCCTGAAACCTTGAACATAGAATGCTGACACCCTGTGGAAGCCATAGGAATTGCATCCTGGGAGCTAGAATTCAGAATGCCCCTACACTTTCCATTGTTAGAGTATGGTCTCTCCAAAAAAAAAGATTCCGGGTGGTTTTTCTTTGGATTTTCTCCTACCATATCTATTGTGTTATAGTCTCCTGCATTATTTTAAAATGTACAAACTTCAAAGTGTTTTCTTTCCAGTGGTACCAATTATATGCATATCCTGGCTTCAGGGCCTGAGCAACAGGCAGTTTACTTTGGGCACGTCAGTCAGGCGGAAATCACCAGATCTTATTTAGGGGCTTCATAGCAAAGGGGGTGAATACATATGCACGCACCACTTTTCATGTAATTTATTTTTATAATTTTTTGAAACAAGTTATATTTTTAATTTCACTTCACCAAGTTGTGCTATTTTGTGTATGTCCATTACATGAAATCCAAATAAGAATCAATTTAAATTACAGGTTGTAATGCAACAAAATAGGAAAAATGCCAAGGGGGGGTGAATACTTTTGCAAGGCACTGTACTGTTACCCATGCAGGCAGCTGGGGTTTCTCACCAGTTGTGCTCAGTCAGCTAACCAGTATCACACAGAGGTGACTTTGATCCCCCTGCTTACAGACACTTTAGGCTCCCTATTGAACTCTGTTGTTAAGTCGTGCCATTAAAAGGGTCAATGCTGTGAGCGCCTCCACCCAATCAAATAGACTTAGCTGGTTGGGACATGCTGGTTGTTTTAAGAATTAAATGTCACTCCCTTCAGGCAAAGTGCCTCACAGCTGCACCCACTAATTGATCCGCTCCCCCAGATAGACCAAGGCTCTGTCAGAAATATTGACGTGACTCACTCCATCATGATATTAACCCATCAAATTGCTTTTTAACTCACATTCAGCCCAAAAATCACATTATAAACTAATGATGATGGATATCAGTGGTCACTTACATTCTCAGCCTCTCTTGTCTTAACAGGACGACACAGAGCCCTATTTTATTGGAATATTTTGTTTTGAAGCTGGCATTAAGATCATCGCCCTTGGCTTTGCGTTTCACAAAGGCTCCTATCTTCGAAATGGCTGGAATGTAATGGACTTTGTGGTGGTGCTAACAGGGTGAGTACTGAGCTAATGGCTCATGCTAAATGTTCACACTGCTTTAAAATGACAGACCTGATCCTGAGTAGATTAATGAGAAAGCACAATATTACTGTGTGTGGTGTGTGTGTTGTGTTGTGTGTTTCATTTAACATTTCTTATGAGGATAGGATTAAATAGGATTAAATGTCAGGAATTGTGAAAAACTGAGTTTAAATGTATTTGGCTAAGGTGTATGTAAACTTCTGACATCAACTGTATGTGAGAATGCTATTCATTGACTGCAGCTCAGCTTTCAACACAATAGTGCCCTCAAAGCTCATCACTAATCTAAGGACCCTGGGACTAAAGACCTCCCTCTGCAACTGGATCCTGGACTTTCTGACGGGCCACCCCCAGGTGGTAAGGGTAGGTAACAACACATCCATCACGCTGATCCTCAATACAGAGGCCCCTCATGGGTGCGTGCTCAGTCCCCTCCTGTACTCCCTGTTCACTCATGACTGCATTTCAAGGCACGACTCCAACACCATCATCAAGTTTGCCGATGACACAACAGTGCTAGGCCTGATCACCAACAATGATGAGATAGCCTACAGGGAGGAGGTCAGAGACCTGGCCGTGTGGTGCCAGGACAACAACCTCTCCCTCAACGTGATCAAGACAAAGGAGATGATTGTGGACTACAGGAAAAAGACGACCGAGCACGCCCCCATTCTCATCGACGGAGCTGCAGTGGCGCAGGTTGAGAGCTTCAAGTTCCTTGGTGTCCACATCACATCAAAAGGTTTTACAGCTGCACCATCGAGAGCATCCTGACTGGTTGCATCACTGCCTGGTATGGCAACTGCTCGTCCTCCGACCGCGTACGGCCCTGTACATCACTGGGGCCAAGCTTCCTGCCATTCTGGACCTCTATACCAGGCGGTGTCAGAGGAAGGCCCTAAAAATTGTCAAAGATTCCAGCCACCCTAGTCATAGACTGTTTTCTCTGCTACCGCATGGCAAGTGGTACCGGAGTGCCAAGTCTAGGTCCAAAAGGCTTCTTAACAGCTTCTACCCCTAAGCCATAAGACCCCTGAACAGCTAATCAAAGGGCTACCCAGAACCCTCTTTTACGCTGCTGCTACTCTCTGTTTATTATCTATGCATAGTCACTTTAACTCTACCTATATGAACATATTTCCTCGACTAACCGGTGCCCCCGCACATTGATTCTGTCACTGTACCCCCTGTATATAGCCTTGTTATTGTTCTTTTACTGCTGCAGTTTAATTATTTGTTACTTTTATTTTCACATTTTTACAATATCTATTTTTTGCTCAACACTCAACACTTTTTTTTTTAAAGCATTGTTGGTTAAGGGCTTGTAAGTTAGCATTTCACTGTAAGGTCTACACCTGTTGTATTTGGCGCATGTGACAAATAACATTTTATTTGATTTGCAGTGGTAAAACAAATATTGTCTGGAATAGATATTCAGGGCAACAATACAGGATGCTATGGTAAACTATACCATAGAACGGCAGTATATTTGCAGAAAAAGAAGAGGGCCACAAAAGTAGAAGCGCTTTCACTGAGAGAGGACTTGGCGTATTGGAGCGAGAATATCAGTGAGACAATAGGAGTGGAACTACGGGTGGGAGAGGAGCATGAGGTAACTACCGTAGGCTTTCAGTGAGGGACCATGAGGGAAAAGATGAAGGGGACGAGGAGACAGTGGAGGAGACTGGAGGAGGGGTAATGACGAAGATGCTGTTATGCTGGAGAGAGTCCTCGGGGAGTTGCTCGCATCACCAGGGAGTGTCCTGGCTTGCTGTACCTATTGACTCTGACATTTATTTGGCCCATCTATTGGGGCTTACATCAGCTTTGACACCTAATTGCAATAAACCAATTCTCTGGAAGCCCTACTCCACCCACTTGGAAGTCAATCTCAGTGTTCCAACCTTTTGTTCTTGCTCAGTGGACGTAGGGGGAACCAACCAGGGGCAATGTAATACGACCAATTCCTGGAACTGGTCTTGTTTCAGAGTAACCGTCACACAATGCCGTGTGTGTGAGAGAGAGCTGTAGAGACAAAGGTAGCGAGCGGTCTGTCTGTCAGTACAGTGTGTTGTTAGGGAAAGGTTAGGACTATTGACAGCTTGTCACAGCCTCTACATGGACCTGTCACCATCACTGAACACACAGGGCATCATTCTGCTATGCTTCCATATTCACTGCCACTACTTGTGGATAGGGCTGCATGGGGAGGAAGGAGGGGAGGCAGGGCTGATTGAAATTGGGGCAGAGCAGCCTGACATGATAACCATAACTGAAGGGCTGTGGTGGATGAGAGCCTTTACAGGAGCAGTCTGGCCCTGTTATCAGTGCCATGCTACAGTGAGCGATTGATCCATGTTGTCAGTCTCTGACAGCTATTGGATCACCATGTGCTGCATGCACATCAAAGTGCTGCATGCTATCCCTATGGCTGTAACTACAGGGTGTGCCTAGCAGGAAACCAATCGCCATAGTAATTACCATTGCTGCCTCACTGATTATTAATGAAACCCATTCTTACCATTCCCTGGGATATGAGTACTTGAAGCAGGTATTAAGTCAATACCAAGATCGCCATACATTTCAGATCAGCTACAGCTACCTTATAAGTAAAAGCAGTGATTGTGTACCATAACGTTAGGTGTGAGTTTTCTATTTTTAACAGTATTGTGTACAAATAGTGTTCCATTAATGGTGATGAATTTATTAAGAAGATGAAGATCTTGCACACGTTTGGCCCCAGGACACATGTGGGCCGTGTTTCACGTGCTGGTGCTGGTGGTAATCACATGTGGGGGTCTGTGAATGAAAGGGCTTGTATGGAGCTCCCACAGGCAGGGCCAGCCCTTTAAATCAAATCAAATCAAATGTTCCAATAAGACGTTGGGTGTTGCTAATAAGAGCATACAGTGGGGTCTGGAATTATTGGGTCCCTTAATGGAAAAATTATATTATTTTATACTAATCCAATTGCTCAGAGAAAGATTTATTTTTAACAAGTAAAAATCTTGACAAGATAGTGGTCCAAATGATTGCATCTCCAGTTTTCAATACTCCAGCACCCTCCCCTTGCAAGGATAATGGCACTGAGCATTTTTCTAAAATGTTTTATGAGATTGGAGAACGCTTTGGGAGGGACCTTAGACCATTCCTCTATACAGAATCTTTCCCGATTATTGATATCCTTTGTCTGCACTCTTCAATTCAAACCACAGGTTTTCAATGGGTTTCAACTGCAGAGTCTGGGATCTGATTTTGTGGTCAATTAACCATTTCTTTGTGGATTTTGATGTGTGTTTGGGGTTATTGTCTTGCTGGAAAATGTACTTTTGTATTCGAACAGTTATTACAGTGGCTGTGGTCATGTGGCTGGCCAATTACCATCATCCAAAATCCCATGACTGTCACACCCCTACTGTTCACTGCAAGTTAACAGTTGTCACGCTCAAATGTCCACTTCAAGTTATTCAGAGTGCTTACCCACTGTCTCTCAGACATCTGGGAAATATTGTGTACAGTGCAGTACTATACTATACACTACATGCACATACACTACTAGTCAAAGACTTCTACACTCAAGACCTAAACATGAAAAGTTACATTTCAAAATGGCTCTTAAAGTTTTTCTAATAGTCATTTTACAACTACAGCCATGATAGAGCGGTTCATAAAGCTTCCCAACACATCCCAATGGTACATCACATTTCACAGAGATTGATTCAATCCAATGACTTCGACCAGTATTGACAAGTAAAGGTCCATTGAGGATGCAACAGCACGTAATATACTCCCCAAGGTCTTTAAACAGAGCAGGATAGAGAAACCAGGAGATTGGTTCAGGAAGTGCAACCGCTGCAAAAAAAAATCTATTTCTTTGGCCGGAAAATAGAACAGCCACAATGCAAGATTGGAAAACAGCAACAAAAGAACTTAGGCAACTTGAACACAATGATAGCTTAATACTAAATAGCAATGGTTGGAGCGATGCCACTGTGACTGTCCTCATTTAACAAGTCCGCTGGTAATGTGCCTTGTACAATGGGGCAGATGTTTTTTTTAGTTAAAAAGAAAAAAATCATATTGTGAAACAAAAGAGGAGCCAATCAACCACCTCCATTTCCCATCAGATGGTGACAATAGTTTTTGTTGTTGTTGAGAGAAACCTTATCTTGCTTCTGCTGTTTGTTAGGGCCCGAGACAGCTCGTTACAGCTCGCTAATTGATTGGGAGAATGCTGGGCAGACAGGCGGAGTTTCAACATCAACAACATTCTACAATCCAACTAACACCAGCACTTACCTCCAACACACTCCGTCTGCTGGGCCGGGAGCACTCTGCTTCAACGCTTCTCCTCCGCTCCTGACTGCATGTGCTGCCATAGGAATGGAATGAATAGAACGGGCGTCCCCATTCAAGTCAATGATGGTTTAATGGTTGGACTGGCAGCCATTGCAATTGTACCCATAGGAGCAAAACAGGAAGTAAAATGTGTGCTAAAATATGTGCTGTGATTTGTTGATTCAACTCAAATGACATACCAAAAAATACATTCCATTTCACGAGTTACATCAGTTAACATCATTTGGATGAACCTTCTACATGACCAAATACCAGGCAGCCGTTGCAAGTGCACCCATGAGTTTACCAGTCAAATTGCCAGGATAAGAGGTTCCAAGCCTATTTTTATGACGGTTATTTTATTTCCATGACGGTCGTTATCCATAACTGTCGGTTACGGTAATTGTGCCAACCCTAGTGAATAGTGATGACTGAGGTTGTAGAGAGAGAGAGAGAGAGAGGGGAGCAGCAGTGAGCTATAGAGCTGAGGGATGTGGGTTCTGTAGACAGAGAGAGAGAGAGACAGAGGGAGAGCGAGAGAGAGGGAAGGGAGCAGTGAGCAGTAGAGCTGAGGGATGTGGGGTCTGTTGAGAGAGAGAGACAGAGAGCGAGAGAGAGGGAAGGGAGCAGTGAGCTATAGAGCTGAGGGATGTGGGCTATGTAGAGAGAGAGAGACAGAGAGCGAGAGAGAGGGAAGGGAGCAGTGAGCTATAGAGCTGAGGGATGTGGGCTATGTAGAGAGAGAGAGACTGAGAGACAGAGAGACAGAGAGAGAGAACGAGAGACAGGGAATGGAGCAGTGAGCAGTAGAGCTGAGGGATGTGGGGTCTGTAGAGAGAGAGAGAGACAGAGAGAGAGAGAGGGAAGGGAAGGGAGCAGTGAGCAGTAGAGCTGAGGGATGTGGGGTATGTAGAGAGAGAAAGAGAGAGAGAGAGAGAGGGAAGGGAGCAGTGAGCAGTAGAGCTGAGGGATATGGGGTCTGTAGAGCGAGAGAGACAGAGAGACAGAGAGAGAGCGAGAGAGAGGGAAGGGAGCAATGAGCAGTAGAGCTGAGGAATGTGGCGTCTGTAGAGAGAGAGAGAGCGAGAGAGGGAAGGGAGCAGTAGAGCTGAGGGATGTGGGCTCTCCAGTGAGCTGTGAAGGTCTTAATCAACCTCAGCTCCACCACCATCATCCATTCTGCCATGATGCTCTCTGATGCTCTCAATTAGTAATGCCTCAAATTTATGTCCCCATTTTCCTTATTTAGAACACTGCTTCTTCTTCTGTTGTTGTGTACAGTGGAAGCTCGGACATATTGTTTGATGGATTCACCACTGGACTGTGCTGAGTGTGCTCCTCAGAATTGTCTTGAATGCTGGGGGGGCCTTTCCTGTTTCCCAGTGTACCTGATTCTGTGTGTTCCCTATTATTGGTTGGTTGCTATCGATTCATGCATTTTAAAGCATGTGTTTTGACAGTGAAAAATGTGCTTATTTTTACCTGTATACCCTAGTAGCCTTGTTGTGTACAGTCAGAACCTTGCGTGAATATTGCTATGTGATAAACAGAGGTGTGTTTGCTGTGTAAATGCTATGTAATTATCAAGGGAGCTTCACCCTCTACAGTCTCCCTCCTCCAGTAATAACACTAGGAATAGATGTGCTATGGTTTTCTTCACACTCCCCAACAGTACCAGCAGTAGTAACAACCGATTGACTTCTAGATGTGTGATACATCATGTAAGGCTTTTGACACATTGTGACGTTGTGCTGAGAATCGAGCAATATCATAAACCTAGCAGGAGATGAGATGGGATAGGAGATGGGGTCGTTCTGTGGTTGGAGCTAATGCAGAAGAGGGCCAGATATTCATCAAAGGAGCGGTGGGATTGTGCTGTGAGGATGTGTTCTAATCAGCAAGCCACTCTCCCAAAGAACAGCAATGGAACAAACAGCTGAATTATTAATTGTGTTTGGCTGTGTGGAGGAATCAGCCTAGTTAGTTGGAGTGTGCTTTTTAATCCACTGTGAAAAGGTTAAGCACATGTTTTATAAACCTATGAATATTACAGAAAATATTATCAAGTTATATCAAAAGGCTGTAAAGAAGTTCTTAGCGGTGGAAATCATTTTCTAGATTTGGGAGTAAGTAGCGCAGATGTAGATTTTAGATATACCATCTTAGTTACCGTCTTTAGTACTTCTGCAATAGACGACTGACTGGCTCAGTGAAGTTTGAAAACGGTTGTTGCGTCTTAACCAGTGGCGTGTATTCATGCATGTCAAGTGAAGCCAGGCTTCCCCAAAACATTTACCAAGACAAAAAGGAGAAAAAACATATAAAATAACGTATATTTCATCTCTCTGTGTTTCATCATTTTCCTTCAATTCGCAAGAGGTTGAATGTATCTCACTGGAGAAAGAATTAGAGCGAGCGAAACAGCACTCCTCTGTCTCTGTATGTGTAGGCTATGTACCTGATGCGGTTTGGTCAAAAAGAGTATGACATTGTTGCCGTCCGTAGTATTGGATGCAAGGGAAGCCAGCGATCATTTGGCCTCCCTTGATAAAAGAAGTATAAAATAATAGCCAATCAGCGTTGACCTTAACCCAAAAAAAGAGTAAAGGGAGCCAGCCACTTCACTCCAATCACATTACATTGAGAGCAATATGTTATCAACAGAAACAACTTGAATTGTTGCATCTCGTTGTGTTGTGCTTTTTTTCTACTTGCATGAACACACACATTAATCAGAACCATGGGCAGCCACATCATATTTAGCTTCCATTGATTGGACTAAATTGTTTTTTTTGGTATCTTTTAGTTGTCACTGTATTCAGACTAAGCAGAGGTGATTTGATGATGTTGAAGTGGTGCTGGAATAGTGGAGGCAGCTCCTGTTTTCTTTGGAACTTGCGGTAACTCTCTGTGGTTCTAAATAAATAGTTGTTTAGTAGTCCGAAAATGTGGGAAACATTAACTTGCTTGACCATGCTGTAGGTCGGGGCGGCAGGTAGCCTAGTGGTTAGAGCGCCGGACTAGTAACCGAAAGGTTTCAAGATCGAATACCCGAGCTGACAAGGTAAAAATCTGTCGTTCTGCCCCTGAACACGGCAGTTAACCCACTGTTCCTAGGCCGTCATTGAAAATAAGAATTTGTTCTTAACTGACTTGCCTAGTTAAATAAAGGTAAAAAAAAAAAAAAAATGGAGCGATTTGTTACATGCAATATGCTTTGTGGACTTCACCAGACAGTGGTTACCACTGTGTCTTCTTGTTGTCTTGGCCTTTAGCCCTACTGTATGTACAGTATTACGGTAGCAAGGGATATTAACTAACAGGTTATAGAGCAAACAACACAATTATCACAACACATAGGTTGTAATATGGCTTTTTTTCCTGGTTTGGCTTCCCCAGTGATTTTACCCAAACACCACTACTGGTCTTATTAAGTGCTCCTGACCCGCCTTTCTCAGAGCCACTTTGCTCTTGTCCTCAGCTCAACTCAGCTCAATTTGAAGGTGTGATGATGAGGCTCTTAACTCAATTTTCTTCTGATGGCTGCACTGGTGGCATTACCATCCTGTGACTGCTAATGGTAGAGATGAGATAAGATGGGAGGAGGAGGAGGCTGTCATTGCTTTGTGCAGAGTAGCGGTGAAGGACCTGGTTGAGATGGAGTGCTTGACTGGCAGGCAGCTTTGTTCCACACATGGCGTTAGGTGCCATTTATTAAAATTGTTGTTTTCCTGAAATAACAATCTATTACTCACCAATGTCAATTGTGCAATGACCCCATGGGCTGTGTGAGATTGGCTGTGTTATCATGCACTCTCCCCTGGAATACTGAAATCAGGTAGAGGCACTGTCACTCTTGCCTCCCATGCTGTACTGCAAGTTGGAATCATTCCCCATGGGGAGAATGCAAAACAACTCTATTTGTTTTCTCAATAGAGATGTATTTTTTTGTCCTTTATTTAGTCAGGGAAGTCACATTGAGATTGGCATCTCTTTTTTAAGTGAGCCTAGGAGTGGATTATTTATACACGTGATTAACAGATGTAGGATCGTAATTTTATCAGTCTTTTGTTGCTGAGAATTTTCCTGCTCAGCAGGAAATGCAAACGTGTAGTGTATTTGAGTTTTAAAAAGGCTTCTAAAGTTTGCAGTTTCTACTTAGAAATTTCAGACTTGATTTTCCCTAACAAACCTCTACAAAAATGTCCATTAATTATAATCCACATTTCCTGTTGCTGCAGGATTATTTTTCTGCTGTAGCAAACTGGTTCAATTTAAGATCCTACATCTGTAGGCTCCATTTTGGTGTAATAAGAAAGGTTAAGAAATTAAACAGTTTCATTTTCATTGTGATACTCCTATGCATATTAGAAATATCCCTTTACTGCTGACATATTCCCTTCTCAGCACAAAATACAGAATTTAGCTTCTCCTTTAAATAGGTTTGAATTTATGAAGGCCTCAAATAAAGATTATCAGCACTTTTCTTGTCTTTTTACTTTTCTAGTGGTATTCGAGTTGTCAATGTATTGTTAACATCATGAAGGATCTATTTTATTGATTTATTTCTACATAGTCTGCTCTTCTACGATTTGAATAACGATAATGTTTCATTGCAACGACTTTGGAATTGCATGGAACTGAGCTTGATCTATATAATTCATTCCTACAGAAGGCAAGAGAGAACCTGAACTAAGCATTTTGTGATGAAGACCTATGAGCAGGAATATAATCATGGCATAGCAGCATTTCCTTCAGTACGGATGAGGAGTGTTCTGTCTTAACCATGGCTTAATATAATAAATGTCTTCTACTGGACTGACAAATTTTGACATTTTCTATATTATGTTAAGGTACGGTTGAATATCCCCCAGATCAATTGGGCTTGCAGTTACTTCAGGGTCCTTGCACAATTCTTCGTAAGCAACATTTATATCTGGGAGTCCCAGTCTTTCCTGACTAGTGAGCCTTGATGCAGTCTTCCAAAGAATCCAACACGCATGGCATGATCAGCATAGTCGCTGGGGTGGAAAGAAAACCAGCTATGTTATTTCATTCATTCAGCCTTCTACAACAGAGCCATGCTCCACCGCCTACTGAGTACTGTCTGTTGGTTTCATCCAGTATTTATTGGAGTGGCATGACATACTGTATTTCAGAGAAAGCTGGTGGCATGTGGGCCAGCTGGCTGAGCCTGTCCTGCTGAGTGGAGCTCCCATGGGACCCGTGCCACTGCCACCTCTCAGCTGTGCTCTGTGTCTGATGGAACGGAGCCGTCCTCTATGTGTGTTAGTGTGTGTGTGTGTGCACGCGGGCGGGATGGGTGTCTTCACAGGTAAACGTACCTGTAGATATCTTAGTCTGGGTTTCTGAAGCAGCGTGGATAGCAGTGAACATGATGACAATGAGAGCCGAATAGGTAAAGTTCCTACATTACATGATCTGTGCTCTCTTGACCTTTCAAGTTATGAGGGTTGACCTTTTTTCTTTTCTCTTTTTTTTTTTACAATCATGTTCTTTCGATTTTATGACTGAGCCCTTGAATTTAAACTCTTAGCAAAATTGTGTAGAGGGCCTGTGTTTGTGTGTGTGCGTCAGGGTGTTTTATTGGCCAAATAATAGGAGTTGATGTCTCTCCTCTCCTCACACCCCTCATTTTGATCAGACTACAGCCAATGGCAAACAGAGGGAGCAGCCTTATACCAGGAAGTGAGGCGGACCCATCCAGGAAGTCATTATGCATTAACGCTATTAACAAGTTGGATTGGAAAAGAGACCATTTTATAAGTGACTTTGTCTGGGATCTGACAGCCAAGTGTGACCACCATTATTCATGTTTCTGTTTGTTCTTTTAAATGTTACACAGAAAAACATCAGTAACCACCTGACCAGTGAGGACTCTAATCAATTCTGATTAGGAGTTGGGACACTCAGGTCCTGAGCATTTCCAGACAGGCTTTTCATTACCCAACACAAATTACTGGCCACTGGACAAGAATAGCTGTTTTTTTGGTCACTTTCACTTCTTCAAATGTCACAGGAAATGGAAGAAGTTGAATCAGAGATGAGCGTGAGAGGGGGGTGCTGTAATGGAGAGGGCTCCTGGACTCCCACTCAGACAGGGACAGAGGATCGATGTCTGGGGGATGGGGGTGTCTCTCTGGCTGGCTGCCTCTCCCTCCTTGGGGAAGGTGATTGATCTAAAAGCTTTTTGTTGTCAGGGAGTGGTGGGACCCTGTGTATGTGTGCGTGTCTGTGTGTGTGCATACGTGCGTGCGCAGTGCTGACGTGCATGCGGTGTGTGTGTGTGTGTGTGTCGTCAAGGAGTGGTGTGAGCCACTGCCTGTTTCAGAGACTACCTGGAGTGTCCCTCCACAGGCCTCCTTGCTATCATCATTTCTTAGCGAGTGACTAGCACAAGACCTGCTGGGAAAAGCAGCTTGTCCAGTCACACTGCAGATACGTTTTCACCAGATGCCCCTCTCTCTTATGGAAAGGATGATGAACTGTTGTAGACAGTGTTAGTTTGACCTGTTTAGCTAGGTTAGCCCTCTGTCTACCTGCCAGATAGTAATGGCTGCAGTTTTATTGAGCAGAGCTGTCAGTATGTTAAGCTGATATCCATTACATGAGTCCTGGATTTGGCCCCAACGTCATTGATCTGCACTTACTGTCCATCACACAGATGGCCTGAGTTGCATGCTATACTGGTGCTACTGTATAGTGAAGGCCCAGACATTACTGTGCTGTGATATGCAGAACTGTGTGGCGATTTGATTTGAAACATGGCTGATATCATGAAACTGATTTGCATTTGTACAGTTTCTAAAACAAATAGTTTTGTGATGTCAGATTTCAAGAATATTGTGTTAAGAGGAGTGTATGGTTGGTTCCAGGCTGCCAGGCTAACTACAGTGTGGGTGGCAGGTGACTGGCAGACACCTGGGTAGGTTGACATACCTTGCGCACAACTTGTGACTATGTTGGTTGACCTGTGTCTAGACCGGTTTATTGACTCTTCTTCTTTTTCCGTTGTCTATCTCCACCTTATTGTCATTTCCTTTGCATTGTCTCTTGTCTTTCTCTGACATGCCTTGTCATTGACTCTGTTTTCAGACCTGCTCAGTCACATCCGTAGGCCTCTGGAGCGGTGCACCGTGTTGTCAAACACGTCTCATGCTCACTGAGCCAAGTCTAATCACAACCATGTTCCATAATTGAGAAAACCATAAACAGCTAAATGATGTGATTCCATTTCCTTGGGCCCTATTACTGTAACAATATTTTGCCAATTTACTTTGATGGAAAGATAGTCCAAATTGACATTAGAATGTTCATAACATCTGTCAAAGACATTACATCTGCACTTCATCATTCTGAGCTCATGGTCCCTTCGCTCATTTATGATCATTATTGGTTGCTATGGAGACAAGCTTACCATGGCGTCGTCTTCAAATCGTCTCTTGATCAGATTCAGAGTTTGGGGATTGGGGACATGGAGCATGGAAATATCAAGGGTATTTCACATATTATGGTATTATCAAAACAAATGATTTACTGACTACCTTGGGCAACATTGTGTGTGAACATTGTGTTCCACTGTCATCCATGGAGTCGTCTCGTTATCTGCTCCACATGTCCAGCTTTATTAGGGGAAATCCCTCTGTTGTTTGCTGAGATTCAATTACACAAAGAACATTTGATCTCAGCAGCTTCTGTATTACAGTACCTCAGTTTGCTTTTCCACATATGTATTTACACGGCCATGCACAGACAATGGGCATACACCTTCTCAAAGCAAACTGCTGGAGATCTGTCCTCTTCTAACTTTCATTTGTTCTTCTTTTGATACTTTCTGAAGAGAAACACTTCATTTTGTCATTGTTGCTATGCAACAATAAAGGCTCAATACAGACTGAGTCAACAGAAATATCTTCATGTTATTGCTTTGCTTTGCTTTCTGTTGGCAAACAAACACAATTCCTTTATTTTCTCTCGTCTCTGGCTTCATCCTACTCTCATTGTTGCTTCTCACTCCCAGAACCCCTGTCTCCTGGCTGCTGTTGTCTAATGAGATCAGTGGAGCCTCCTTTGTTTCTATGGTGACGCCTCCAGTTGTCTCCAGTGTGGCTTTCCCTCCCCGTGCAGCCAATATAGTCTCTCTCTCCCTCTCGCTACTTCTATCTCTACCAATATAGTCTCATCCACACTGCTATAGCTGGGGGAGCCCTCTCTCTGTATCTCTATCTTGTCTCGCTCTCTCTCGCTCACTCACTCGCACTCTTTCTCCCTTTCGCTGCTTCTCTCTCGCTTTCTCTCTCTCGCTACTTCTCTCTCGCTACTTCTCTCTCTCTCTTTCTCTCTCTCTCTCTCTCTCTCTCCCTCACTCCCTCTCGCTACTTCTATCTCTATCTCTCTCTCTCTTTATCTCTATCCCTCATCCCTTCTCTCTTTATCTCCCTTTATCTCCCTTTATCTCCCTTTATCTCCCACCTCTCGGTCCTCTCAGCTGTGAAGTGAGTAAGATACAATAGATCAGTGGGATGATGGGATCACTAAACTATATGTAAAAAAATCTACCTTTTTTCTGAGTACTTCACTGTAAGGAAACAAATACCACGTAGTATGATTTGTAATGGAATTTGAACCTCAGTCAGACTTGAACTTGGCCCAGAGCCGTGTTGGAAAAAATATTGCCTCACATGAATATCAAACAGATTTAGATGCATTGCATGTTCAGTCGCTAGTTCTGAGAGCATCACGGCATATTTCAGGGAGAATCAGAAATTATTTTTTGAAGACTCCCAACCCCAGCAATCCACCAAGGAGCGTGTTCCTCTCCTTTACAGTGTTTGCCAGCATTGAGGCCAGGCCTGTCACCCTCGGCATCCTCAGCTGTAGATGTATGAATAAAACAGGAGCAGGGGCTTTTTGCCAGCTCTCATCCTTGCCAGCTCTCATCCACTGGGGCAAATTGCACAGGACAGGATGCTCTCTTCATGCTACTTCCTCAGAGCACGTTTTCCACATCTCTTCATCATTATTTAGGCCCAATCCCAAGCTAGCTATTGGGATGGATCTCACATCATATGGCTGTATGAAATGACCATTGCAAAGATTACATTGGTGAGATATCAAACGTCCATGAGAATATGAAGCGAGTGTGTTATTTGTGAAATGTCAAGTTCTCACGATGATTATGTCATCCAATATTTACGATTGACAGACTACAGACAGACAGGCAGACTGACTTGCAAGAGAGACAGACCGACTGACTTTCAGGCAGGCTGACTTACAGGCAGACAGAAAGACAGACGAGATAGAGACAGTAAGACAGACAGACTAAAATAGAGACAGACAAACAGACAGAGGAGGCAGACAGGGGGGGGGGGGGGGGGTTGGCTTTAGACCAACACAGTGTAACCAATGCCCTGCCTGCTGAGTGTGAGTATACAGAAGAGCCGCCAGACAGCCCATCCTCCATGCATAATTGTCTCTTTTCCACTTCACCTGTGCTAGACTGGGGCTAATGGGCCTCCCTGGTTTATGCAAGACGATGCTGCTGGCCTGACTATGTGATGTTTTACTCCAGTGGCAGGGTGAGACACTGATCTATTTCAGCCTCTACTACTATATACTGCTGGGTTCTGGGAGAGGGACCTGGCTGAGGTGGGGTGTGTGCTGTGTGCTGTGCATGGGGGATATGCCTAGAGTGCTCAGCCGTGTTCCACGCTGTGTAATTACCGAGTTGTTGAGCGTCTCGTCGAACTGCAAATAATAGAGTTGTAACGCATGTTGTGAACGAGTTGTTGTGCAAACTGGGCGGATGTGACATCTACAGTGTGCGCTACGTTGAGCATTTCGTTTCTGGGGGTTATGGGTAGAGTCCTATTGTATGCACAGTGTCTAAACATTATTAGAGGTAAAGGCCACTAGAAACATGTTTAATGGATTTTAGATCTACCGTGTTCTCTTCCCGTTTCTATTGTGGAGAATATACGGCTGGCTCTATGCTAGCTCTCTGATGTGAGGTGAATGGGGTGATATTTTCCTTCTCCGTTCAGATCATTTCCATTGCTCTTGCTGACCTGCGTACACAGTCTACATCCCAGATGTCGATGGTCAGGTTGCTGTTGTTTCCACCTGAAATCTGAGAAAAGAAGTGCTACCATTGCAATTGGCTCACACAAAGACGAGCATAGCATAGTAGGTCTCTGTGTTCAGGCAGCGTGTTCAGTAAGACCCCACTACACACCCAGGCAGTGTGCTCATGAATTCAAAGCCCACAACACACGAATGTGTGATTGCCGCGCAGAAGGAATATCAGCCCACGTCGAGAGGCACGAGATTGAACTTCAATCAACTTTCTAGAGTTTTCCCCCTTAGTTAACACTATCAACGTTTCTCTTTACTGTGGGAATTGTGATCGAATCAACACAATGTTAGTCACTTTCAAGGCAACATACCGAAACAAAACGAACTATGCAAGATATTTTGTTGTAGGCGGAACGCATCAGAGCAGGATTCTATTGCATTGACACTAATGACTCAGCCCGTACTCTACACCGACCAGTGCGGCATAACTAATCAGAGCTGCTGTAGACCTATATGCAAATAGACCATTGCCATATATGGATCTGTGCCATTCACTTTGAACTGGACTGTGTTTACGGCATGAGCAGTCATGAGTAGATGCGCTTGTTTTGAGATCAAAGCCACGTGTGCACATTTGTTCATATCATTTGCTAGTTAGTGAGTTATTAGCACAATTTATAGATAATCTGTAGTCAGCAATGGGAGAAAGCAAGTCAGATGAAAAGCTTTTTTTTGTCTTAAAGGAGCAGTGTTGTATTTTGAGACAGGCTTGAATAAGCTAAGTAGCCAATAGGCAGCAGAGGGTAGCATAATTTGTCTGATTCTCTATAATAATGGTATGGGAATAACAATACATTTTATTTTGTAAAGTGGTTTCTTGCATCAAACAACACAACAACATTTTCAGTCACCTCTTTGTCTGAAGGACAAGTGGATAAACAGGTTAATGTCAAGCACAGGGGGTTGGTGGCATTTTAATTGGGGAGGATAGGCTTGGGGTAATGGCTGGAGCGGAATCAGTGGAATGGTATCAAATACATCAATCATATGGTTTCCATGTGGTTGATGCCATTCCATTTGCTCCATTACAGCCATTATTATGAGTCGTCCTCCCCTCAGCAGCCTCCACTGATGTCAAGCCCTGCATGTTGTTTTCAAAAGTCTCATGAAATGTAGGCCTCAGTGGCGGTCGGTGCTGTTTAAGATGAGTGAGTACCATTTTTTTTCTCTCATGAGAATAGCCTTATTTCTATTACAGCATGTTGGACGACTGTCATTCATATTCCATTCACCCAGTTCAATGTAACATCGATAGGTTTAGGCTACTACATGATACTAAAATTGTCCCTATACCCATCATGAGGTTGCTACACCCTAGCCTATGAATGAAAGTTTACAACGTAGGTGTACACAGGTGGAGAGGTGACAGACCATGACACATGGGCAGACAGTGACATATTCAACACACTCTTGCCTGCATGTTGAAAGATGGCGCTGGAGAAGATGGCAGACGTTTTACGTGCCCCCAGCTGATTAGGTTTTTTCTTAGCTTATTTGCATTGTTTGTAACTTATTCTTTTACCTATTTTGTACATAATTGTTCCGTCTCTTATCGTCTCTTATGACCGAAAATAACTTCTAGACCTCAGGACTGCGATTACTCACCACTGACTGGCAGAATCCTCTTTTTCCTTTCACGACTCTGATGAGCCCAACGCGAAGGATAAGCTGCTTCCTTGGGAACAGGCCCCGATCCCCGTGATCTGCGTGAAGAGGAGGCGGAGAAAGAGGGGCCGAAGGTCCGGCTGCCTTCTGAGTATTTGCAGGCGATCGAAGGAACCACCAATTCCCTCCATTCTGCTAGCAAACGTGCAATCTTTGGATAATAAAATTGACGAGTTACGAGGAAGATTAAACTATCAACGGGACATTAAAAACTGTAACATCTTATGCTTCACGGAGTCGTGGCTGAACGACGACAACATCAACATACAGCTGGCTGGTTATACGATATACCGGCAGGATAGAACAGCGGCGTCTGGTAAGACAAGGGGCAGCGGTCTATGTATTTTTGTAAACAACAGCAGTGCATGATATCTAAGGAAGTCTCGAGCTATTGCTTGCCTGAGGTAGAGTTTCTCATGAAAAGTTGTAGACCACAGTACCTACCGAGAGAGTTTTCATCTGTATTCTTTGTAGCTGTTTCTTTGTAGCGCGAAATACAAATACCTCAAAAATGCTATAACTTCAATTTCTCAAACATATGACTATTTTACACCATTTTAAAGACAAGACTCTCGTTAATCTAACCACATTGTCCGATTTCAAAAAGGCTTTACAGCGAATGCAAAACATTAGATTATGTCAGGAGAGTACCCTGACAAAAATAATCACACAGCCATTTTCAAAGCAAGCATATATGTCACAAAAACCAAAACCACAGCTAAATGCAGCACTAACCTTTGACGATCTTCATCAGATGACACTCCTAGGACATTATGTTATACAATACATGCATGTTTTGTTCAATCAAGTTCATATTTATATAAAAAAACAGCTTTTTACATTAGCATGTGATGTTCAGAACTAGCATACCCACTGCAAACTTCCGGTGAATTTACTAAATTACTCACGATAAACGTTCACAAAATACATAACAATTATTTTAAGAATTATAGATACAGAACTCCTTTATGCAATCGCGGTGTCAGATTTTAAAATAGCTTTTCGGTGAAAGCACATTTTGCAATATTCTGAGTACATAGCCCGGCCATCATGGCTTGCTATTTTGACACCCACCAAGTTTGGGACAACCTAAACTCAGAATTACTATTAGAAGAATTGGATTATCTTTGCTGTTCTTCATCAGAATGCACTCCCAGGACTTCTACTTCAACAACAAATGTTGTTTTTGTTCCAAATAATCCATAGTTACATCCAAATACCTCCGTTTTGTTCGTGCGTTCAGGTCACTATCCGAAGGGTAACGCGCGAGCGCATTTCGTGACAAAGAATTTCTAAATATTCCATTACCGTACTTAGAAGCATGTCAAACGCTGTTTAAAATCAATTTCTATGCTATTTTTCTCGTAAAATAGCGATAATATTCCAACCGGGCAACGTTGTATTCATTCAAAGGCTGAAAGAAAATAATTGAGAATTCTCATGAACGCGCATCTCCAGTGTCACTGTCCCCAGGCTGACCACTCACAAATTCTCCTGCTGTTCTTCGCCCAGAGACAGCAGACACCCCATTACACTTTCTGGCGGCTTTAGAGAGCCAATGGGAGCCTTAGAAAGTGTCAGGTTACAGCATAGATGCTGTATTTTCGCTAGAGATGCAACAGAAGGACAACAAATTGTCAGTCAGGGCACTTCCTGTATGGAATCTTCTCAGGTTTTGGCCTGCCATATGAGTTCTGTTATACTCACAGACACCATTCGAACAGTTTTAGAAACTTTAGATTGTTTTCTATCCAAATCTACTAATTATATGCATATTCTCGTTTCTGGGCAGGAGTAGTAACCAGATTAAATCGGGTATGTTTTTTATCCGGCCGTGCAAATACTGCCCCCTAGCTCGAACAGGTTAATGCAAGGAAACTTAAATCCGTTGAAATCTAACCATAATTCTATCCTCCTGATTCCTGCTTATAAGCAAAAGTTAAAGCAGGAAGCACCAGTGACTAGATCAATAAAAAAGTGGTCAGATGAAGCAGATGCTAAGCTACAGGACTGTTTTGCTAACACAGACTGGAATATGTTCCTGGATTCCTCCGATGGCATTGAGGAGTACAACACATCAGTCATTGGCTTCATCAATAAGTGCATCGATGACGTCGTCCCCACAGTGACTGTACATACATACCCCAACCAGAAGCCATGGATTACAGGCAGCATCTGCACTAAGCTAAAGGCTAGAGCTGCAGCTTTCAAGGAGTGGGACTCTAACCCGGAAGCTTATAAGAAATCCCGCTATGCCCTCCGACGAACCATCATACAGGCAAAGCATCAATACAGGACTAAGATCGAATCGTACTACACCGGCTCTGACTCTCGTCGGATGTGGCAGGGCTTGCAAACTATTACCGACTACAAGGGGAAGTACAGCCGCGAGCTGCCCAGTGACACAAGCCTACGAGCTAAACTACTTCTATGTTCGCTATGAGGCAAATAACACTAAAACATGCAGGAGAGCACCAGCTGTTCCGGAAGACTGTGTGATCCCGCTCTCCCCAGTCGATGTGAGTAAGACCTTTAAACAGGTCAACGTTCACAAGGCCGCAGGGCCAGACAGATTACCAGGACGTGTACTGCGAGCATGCGCTGACCAACTGGCAAGTGTCTTCACTGACATTTTCAACCTCTCCTTGTCCGAGTCTGTAATACCAACATGTTTTAAGCAAGCCACCATAGTCCCTGTGATCAAGAACACTGAGGTAACCTGCCTAAATGACTACCGACCCGTAGCACTCACGTCTGTAGCCAAGAAGTGCCTTGAAAGGCTGGTCATGGCTCACATCAACGCCATCATCCCAGAAACCCAAGACCACTCCAATTTGCATACAGATCCACAGATGATGCAATCTCCATTGCACTCCACACTGCCCTTTCCCACCTGGACAAAAGGAACACCTATGTGAGAATGCTATTCATTGACTACAGCTCAGCATTCAAAACCATAGTGCCCTCAAAGCTCATCAATAAGCTAAGGACCCTGGGACTAAACACCTCCCTCTGCAACTGGATCCTGGACTTCCTGACGGGCCGCCCCCTGGTGGTAAGGGTAGGTAACAACACATCCGCCACGCTGATCCTCAACACAGAGGCTCAGTCCCCTCCTGTACTCCCTGTTCACTCATGACTGCAAGGCCAGGCATGACTCCAACACAATCGTTAAATTTGCCACTGACAGAACAGTGGTATGCCTGATCACTGACAACGACGAGACAGCCTATAGGGAGGAGGTCAGAGACCTGGCCGTGTGGTGCCAGGACAACAACCTCTCCCACAATGTGATCAAGACAAAGGAGATGATTGTGGACTACAGGAAAAAGACGACCGAGCATGCCCCCATTCTCATCGAAGGGGCTGCAGTGGCGCAGGTTGAGAGCTTCAAGTTCCAACAAACTAACATGGTCCAAGCACACCAAGACAGTCGGGAAGAGGGCACGTCAAAAGCTATTCCCCCTCAGAAGACTGAAAAGATTTGGCATGGGTCCTCAGACCCTCAAAACGTTCTACAGCTGCACCATCGAGAGCATTCTGACGGTTTGCATCACTGCCTGGTATGGCAACTGCTCGGCCTCCAACCGCAAGGCACTACATAGGGTAGTGTGAAGGCCCAGTACGTCACTGGAGCCAAGCTTCCTGCCGTCCACGACCTCTATACCAGGCGGTGTCAGAGGAAGGCCCTAAAAATTGTCAAAGACTCCAGCCATCCTAGTCATAGACTGTTCTCTCTGCTACCACACGGCAAGCCAAGTCTAGGTCCAAGAGGCTTCTAAACAGCTTCTTCCCCCAAGCCATAAGACTCCTGAACATCTTGTCAAATGGCAACCCAGACTATTTACAGTGCCCCCCCCCTCTTTACACCACCGCTACTCTCTGTTGTCATCTATGCATAGTCACTTTAATAACTCTACCTACATGTACATACTACCTCAAATAACCAGTGCCCCTGCACATTGACTCTGTATCGGTACCCCCCTGTATATAGTCCCGCTGTTGTTATTTCACTGCTGCTCATTATTTACTTGTTACTCTTATCTCTTATTCTTATCTGTATTTTTTGAAACTGCATTGATGGTTAGGGGCTCGTAAGTAAGCGTTTCACTGTAAGGTCTACACCTGTTGTATTCGGCGCATGTGACTAATAAAATGTGATTTGATTTGATCTAGCTGATCTAGAGTGTAAATATTAGACCAGTTGGAAAATACAGTTTCTATTGGACAAATTCAGGTATGTTTATCCCCGTTTGCTTCCATTTAAGAAATGTTTTTCAACAGAATCGGCTGAATGAATATACCCCTGATCACACATAAACACAATTCACTTTAATAGCAGCCGCATTGTATTTCTTCTCACATCTATGCCCTCTCATCCTACACACAGCCTACATCGTTGTCACCATATTAGCTAAAGTAACATCATAGTCAATATAGCTAATAGAACTAACACGTTAGTAAACCTGCTACAATCATGCAGTAACGTTACAGTTTATAGTCAGTAAGCAGTTTAGCAGTTACACCGGCGGGCCCCGGTGGCAATAAATTATTAAAACCAAAAGCTTACCTTGACTTCAAAAAGTTCCATTGTTGTGTTGCATAGTATAGCCAACTAACTAACATAGCATCCCATTGTTTGAACATGGTGTTTGAGTAGGCTAAACTAGCTAGCCGCATTTGCTAGCTAAGTAAGTGAAGCTGAGAGTGAAAATGGCTCGCTTGCTTTTTGATTAAATTAATTTGTTAAAAACTGTTAAACTATTGTCTTTCTCTCTTGAGCCAACTACTCACCACATTTCATGCACTGCAGTGCTAGCTAGCTGTAGCTTATGCATTCAGTACTAGACATGACAGTTCATGCTGCTAGAGCTCTGATAGGTTGGAGGACGTCCTCCTGTCATAATTACTGTGTAAGTCTATGGAAGGGGGTGAGAACCATGAGCCTTCTAGGTGTTGTATTGAAGTCAATGTACCCAGAGGAGGATGGAATGTACCCAGAGGAGGATGGAAGCTAGCTGTCCTTCGGCTACACCATGGTGCTACTCTACAGACTGCTGTTGAGGCTATATTTAGTATAGTTTTATCTAAATGTAAATGTTTTAAAATGTAAATTTTTATGAAATTCACTGAGGAGGATGTTCCTCCCCTTCCTCCTCTGAGGAGCCTCCCCTGGTAGGCCTACAGTGAACACCACACATTGGCTGCTACTGTAGGCAGAATGATTCAACAGCTATTTCCATGTTCAAATGTTATGGGACACATTTTCTCCATTACTTTTAATGGTAGGCCATTCTGGTAGGCCTACATTACGATCAAATAGCCACAGTAGCATACTTTAACACTTTCTGAAAATGTAACTTAAAGCGGGTTAAGCCTCAGTGTTCGAAATAAACGCGCGCTGGAGGTTGCACAGACTTCTCACGACATTCAAGTTTGCACTCAGCAGACGTGAAATTTGCTAAGTGCCTAAAAAAATGTGAAGGAACATTGCAACACACACAGACAGTGTACTCAGCAAGTGCCCACTACACACCCAGGCAGTGTGTTCAGTAAGAGCCCACTACACACCCAGGCAGTATGCTCAGTAAGAGCCCACTACACACTCAGGCAGTATGCTCAGTAAGAGCCCACTACACACCCAGGCAGTATGCTCAGTAAGAGCCCACTACACACCCAGGCAGTATGTTCAGTAAGAGCCCACTACACACTCAGGCAGTATGCTCAGTAAGAGCCCACTACACACCCAGGCAGTATGTTCAGTAAGAGCCCTCTACACACTCAGGCAGTATGCTCAGTAAGAGCCCACTACACACCCAGGCAGTATGTTCAGTAAGAGCCCACTACACACCCAGGCAGTATGCTCAGTAAGAGCCCACTACACACCCAGGCAGTATGTTCAGTAAGAGCCCACTACACACTCAGGCAGTATGCTCAGTAAGAGCCCACTACACACCCAGGCAGTATGTTCAGTAAGAGCCCACTACACACGCAGGCAGTATGCTCAGTAAGAGCCCACTACACACCCAGGCAGTATGCTCAGTAAGAGCCCACTACACACTCAGGAAGTATGTTCAGTAAGAGCCCACTACACACCCAGGCAGTATGTTCAGTAAGAGCCCACTACACACCCAGGCAGTATGCTCAGTAAGAGCCCACTACACACCCAGGCAGTATGTTCAGTAAGAGCCCACTACACACCCAGGCAGTATGCTCAGTAAGAGCCCACTACACACCCAGGCAGTATGTTCAGTAAGAGCCCACTACACACACGGGCAGTATGTTCAGTAAGAGCCCACTACACACCCAGGCAGTATGTTCAGTAAGAGCCCACTACACACCCAGGCAGTATGTTCAGTAAGAGCCCACTACACACACGGGCAGTCATTGGAAAAATGTATAATTCATCAGCTGGAGAAAGTTAATAAATGACAAAGCAGTAACTGTGTCAATTCTCTAAAACCTCCCTCTCACATTCACTGCATTAGATTCATTGCAAAATATGCTGGCATTGCACAATTTCACCTTCTGCCGTCATCTGACATAAGTTGTTTATGATTGGAGAGCTTGGCGTCTCTATGAAAAACCCCTTCACATTCATCTGTCAGTGGATGATTTGATGAGTGCTTTGGATCCTCCCCTTTCCTGGCCATGACAGTGACGATGGACCGATTGTTCATGCTTGAGACTGATGGAGTTGAGAAGCATTGCATTGTTCTGTGGACATAGCCATTAACATCTGCTCAAGCACTTCACTGGGAGTTGATGGGCTTTTGTAAATGAGTACTCTGGACTGACTTGTTGCGTGCACAGTGTCTGAAGTGCCTTTTGCACTGAAGTCTTTCTCTTAGTGTTTGATGGACTGAGGCGGTTAAGCTATTTTTCATGTTCACTATTTACAATAGTCAAGCTAGTCCTCCATGAAAGCAATTCAGTTTGTCCTTCTCTCAGAAACCTGGTCCTTCAACACTAACTCTCGTTGAATAGTCAAACAACTGGAAGCTCTCTGAGAGAGCAAACTAAATTGCTTTCATGAAGGACTGGCTTCAATTGTGAGGTTGGCCACACAATTAATTTTATCATGAGCAAAAGCCATTGGTTTTCTACCCAAAGTTGCAAAGAAAATGTTGTGATCCATTTAATGAACACAAGACCAGAAACATTTATAAAATGGTTAGCAGGAAGAGCGGCATCTCGTGGGCAAAACTTGGTACTTCTACTCAAATTTATGGTAAATAATGCAAATGACTCCAATTGGCAATTTCTTTGAATAGGGGGAAAAAAACATCACCAGATTCACAGGGAATACATTACAAACGATGAAGAAGCAATACTCCAAGCAGCAGCTCCATACTACTTGTCAGACATAGAGAACTGATACTGTATACTGGTTGTTTGGGTGGGATTAGCGTGGGGTGTGGGGTGTCCGAGGGTGGCTTTTGATCATTTTATTGAAATCCTCATGTCTTACTCATTGGCGGGAAGAATTATGGTCCAAATCGGATGTCCGGTACTATATTTATTGAAGATTATATTAATCTTATGAATTAAAATAGTCCATTTGGGTGCACTCAATTAACTTAATTTACCTGAGATCAAATTATATTTTAACAAAATAATGTTTCAAGAATGCTAATATTATATGTTTCTAACTACAGAAATGATTTCAGCACAATCTGAGATGGTGGGTGTCAAAAACCCTGTTTCTTGTTTCTTTTGAGGTGGAACAACCCTCCATTCACTCTCATACAAACCAAAGTACGTAGATAGTTCTGACCTGTTTGCTTGACCCTAATCATGAAAGGCACATTGAAAGGCATATTGTGTTGTACTAGTCTTCTCAGGGCTGAAATTAATGTGTTCTCCTCAGAGTCCAATAAGTGCTGTGTTTCCCCTCTCTCTCTCTCCCGTCCCTATCAGGCCCCTCACATGGCTCCGCCTGTCATTTACAGAACAGGAGAGGGAGGCAGGTCATTATGCTGTTAAGCCTCGTAAGAGATCACATCCCATACTATACAGTCAGCCAGACAGACAGGCATGCAGGTAGGCAGACAGATAGACAGGGTATGTCTGACATGCTGCAACTTACCTGTCAGTGAGGTCGAACCAGAGAACATGTGAGCAGACAAGTATTCCCAATAAAGCCTGGCTCAGAATTCTCCATGTTCTGAAAAATACTGCACCCCTGGCATCTTGCATCACTTACACCCAACATGGCTGGTTGTGTTACACCTGGGCTTGTGTTTTAGTAGAATATGTGAGCAGAAATATCCCCCCTGTTATGTCTTATACTGCAACCCTGGGATGCTGTATCACTTACACTCCACATGGATGTGTTACTCCAGACAGAGCTTCTAACTGAATTAGTCGTCTACTATATTTCCCTGTCCTTGGAGTAGCAGAATTAGATTCTCTTCACAGTCTTTTCCTGGGAGGTGCTGTAAACAAACATGGTTGACTAATTGATAATCAAGCTAATGTGTTTGACTTCTAGACTCTTTCATGTCAGCTGAGTTTATGTATGCGAGGAGCAAAACACATTATACAGCTCCCCCAGGCATAGGATATGATAAATGCCTTCGCTACATTGCAGTGTGCTTCCATGTCCCCTAAAGAATTATCTAGTAATTTTCAAAATGATTAATTTCATTATTCAGTCTTATCAGCTACAGTCACTGTGTGATGCTATGTTCCACACTTTGTTTGTTTACTTGCATTCATTTGCCAAATGATTTTTTGGGAAAGAATACAGAACAAAAACAACCATACAATAATAACACAGGTAAAAGTGTCGGTAGTTTATTTAGTTTAGATGGTCATAAAGTAGCCATAGTAACAGTCCTAACAGATGCTAGCTCTGCTATTGAAAACAGAGAGGATGGTGTTTCTCCACTATCTGAAGGTCCATTAAGTAACTCATCTTGTGGTGCATGTCTCTGCTGGGATGGAGATGGGGCTTTTCTCCTGCATTGGCCAGATGTTGTTTGGTGAGGAGTGACAAGCTAATGCAGCGTGTTCCACAGAGCGCCACAATCCCTTCACACACACAACGCTTAGGTGTGATGTGAAAACAACAACAAACTAATTCCGTCTCAAAGAGCAGAGGCTCTATAGAAACAGCAATGATGCAAAGACATGGTATACAAATGCTTGGATGGACGCATTATCAGTGCTGTAGAGATGAAATCCCAGGGCACAGGCACGGTTAGTCACATACATGCCATCACCAACAGGAAATAGTTACAACAGGAAATAGTTACATCATTTAGGTATTGCAGCCGAGAGGAAAACAACTATGACATAATGAGGTAAATGTTATATTTTTATTTTCTGCATTTTGGGGCGTACGGCCATTCATTTAGAAACCTGCTTACCTACTGTCAATGCAGTTAATTGAATGGAAAGTAAGTTGACTAACAATGTAGCCTCTATATTCCTACTGAAGAAAGACCTCTGAATATGGTATACCTCTTACAGCAGCTTAGTGTAGGCCTACACTGAGTGTATAAAACATTAAGGACAACTTCCTAATATTGAGTTGCATCTCCCCCTTTTGGCCTCAGAACAGCCTCAATTCTCCGGGGCATGGACTCTACAAGGTGTCTAGAGCGTTCCACAGGGATGCTGGCCCATGTTGACACCAATGCTTCCCACAATTGTGTCAAGTTGGCTGGATGTGCTTTTGGTGGTGGACTATTCGTGATACACACGGCAAACTGTTGAGCGTGAAAAACCCAGCAGCGTTGCAGGTCTTGACACACCTACTTCCATACCCTGTTTAAAGGCACATCAACATTTTGTCTTGCCCATTCACCTTCTGAACAATGGCACACATACACAATCCATGTCTCAATTGTCTCAAGGCTTAAAACTCCTTCTTTAACCTGTGTCCTACCCATCATCTACACTGATTGTAGTGGATTTATCAAGTGACATCAATAAGGGAACACATCTTGCACGTGGATACACCTGGTCAGTCTATGTCATGGACAAAGCAGTTGTCCTTAATGTTTTGTACACTCAGTGTATACTTAAGGGACTAGTGTTTTATAGTCTCTCTTACTCTGCAATGTTGGGGTAACATGTTAATGCTGTCCTCGCTCTAGTCCCTTAAGCATAGCCCTATAGTAGATGCCTGCGTGTTCAGTGCCCTCACCGTGACCCCGCTGTCTGCTCTGTCTGCTGCCAGGGCTATATGGGATAGAGAGATGGCAGAGAAAGTCTCCGACCAGCCTTATTAAAGCCCACTGGGAGCCGTCCAATATGGGCCTCCTCATCTGAGCAATGCTGGCCACTTTGGAGATGG
Source organism: Salmo salar (assembly GCF_965601325.2). Classification (NCBI taxonomy): domain Eukaryota; kingdom Metazoa; phylum Chordata; class Actinopteri; order Salmoniformes; family Salmonidae; genus Salmo; species Salmo salar. The sequence continues at coordinate 17,930,484 of NC_138310.1, read as the reverse complement.
GAAACACACCTGTTCTTTTTTTCTGGTGGCTGAAGCAGTGACACAGCCTGGGTTGAAAACCCAGTCATATCAGATTCAGACAGGTCCTGGTTGAGTTGGTGTTGAACTCCAGCCAATCCAGTCCATGATCAGTTTTCCCACCATTTCGTTCAAGGAGCTTGAAAAAACTAAACGTAACCCAGATAATTGGTTTGCCAATATCTCCTCTGTGTAACTGAATTCCATTCGGTTTTGAATTGTCATAATTTTGTATCTCAACCCTGTTTTGGTAATGTTAAAGGAATATATTGTAAAGCCAAAATATAAGCCCAGAAAACGAGGACATGAGGGACCTCTGATCTGTATTTGTATGCAGCGTTTTGCCTCATGTTGAGACTGGTTCAGTCAGGAGTATGTACGAGGACCTGAGGCTTTCTCTCTTTTCTGTAGGGATAAACAACGGCAGGTTGGGAGGCAGGCAAGCAGAGAGGCAGGGAGGGAGGCAGGCAGGGACGCAGGCAGGCAGGGAGAGAGAGAAGCAGAGTGCTCATTTCACTGAGAATACAGTAAGTGATGTATATTTCAGAATGCCAGCTGCAGTCTGGAACATTAGAATAGCATGGCTGATCATGATGGGAGATGGGGTTATCTCACTGGGATAGACAAACGCAGGAAATTATAGCCCTCTGACAACGTACTGTATATTACTTGGAGTCTGATATGCACTGGTTGATGTGGGGAAAATTTGAGTCACTTCATTTCCTCATTCTTTCCTTTCTAATGAAGGTAATCCCAGCTGGGAGTATATACTGTAAGTAGACTGTGATTAATTAAGACCCAGTAGAAAGGAAAAAGAATATCAGTTGAACCACAACAATTATTGGTTGCCTCACCCTGCCGACTCTCCTTCTACTTTCCTTATGTTAGCCTATATTCTGGGGATATCAAATCTTTGTGGCGTACAGTAGATTACTAAAGTGGTATGCATTTTACTGTAATCACAAAGCAATGTGTATGATTCTGGTTCATATGAAGAATACATGACTGTAATATTCTAGAAACAGTGTGATTTAGGTAATCCTTTTAGGTAATCCTCAAACCTGTCTTTTGCAATTACAACAACACAATCTCCCCCTTATGCTTTCTGCCCTCCCTCCCTCCCTCCCTCCCTCCCTCCCTCCCTCCCTCCCTCCCTCCCTCCCTCCCTCCCCCCCCCCCCCCCAGCTTTGTCTCCACCCTCCTGCTCTCAGTGCAGAGATTCTACCACTCATTTCAGTGCAGCATCTCCCCAGACCCCAGTCTGTGCCTCAGCCCAGCCAGTGGATTAGATAGTGGGTGTACAATAACACTCGTCAGCCTCAGTAACATGATACTGATCTGGCCTGTCTGTCTGTCCCCCTGGACCAGACTCTTGGGGGTGGAGCTGCTCTCCACAGGCCAGCTCCATTTCCACAATAGCGTTCTGCAAGAATAAGAGGCTGTGGGCTGATTGGACAGGCTGTGAAGCTAATGCATATCCCCTTTCTCTCTCCGCTCCTCCTTTTCTCCTCTCCTCCTCCTTCCCCTCCTACCTCTCTCCACGCCACCCTTTCCCTCCCCGCCAGCCTCTTTCCGCTCTCCTCTCTTCCCTCCTCCTCTCTCCCCTCTTACTGCTCCTCTCCTCCATGAGACTGTGAAAGTGCAGTCAGATCCTCTAACGATGGGGGTGAAGTTTTAGGCTGAAGTGTCTTGATTATGCAGTCAGACGCCCAGGAGAATGAGGAAATGCTGCTGCTTTTCACCGGCTCAGACTGAAACTGGCCACAAGGGAGAGGAGCACCACACATTTTAATAAGAGTTCTCCTGAAATCTACAGGGAAAGTGGAGATCTGAAGTCATGTGTCCTGAGCTGCTGGTCACTCTCTGTGTGTCAGTGCCCCCTCTGCATATCAACATCCATATGAAATCATTCGCATTCTCCACACTGTCTCTCTGTCCCTGTAGATGCTTAAGACGCTGTAGTTATGTATTCTAAACCAGCCCTGCTGATACTCAATTAACACACTAGTGTCAGACACACAGCACATGACAACCCCTGTAGTTTTAGATAATACAAAACATAGGACCTTATTTTCAGAGACATTTACATTTATATCACATGCAAGTTCATCATGAATACTGGAGAAATTGTACACTCACATGAAATGCTTGGAACTAATAACTCTGTGATGTTTGGAGATGGGACATCATTTGCTATTGATGATCTTGACTTCCCTCAATCGTTCATAATGTCAATGATATGTTGTGTGTTTATGATGGATGGTTGTACAGATTGTCGTACTGTCAGTCTGATTGTTCATCTCCAGGTCTGTTGTTGTTTGATTGTGAACAGGATGCTGGCTACAGTGGGAGCAGACTTTGACTTGAGAACTCTGCGGGCGGTAAGGGTCCTGAGGCCACTGAAACTGGTGTCTGGAATCCCTAGTAAGTACAATGACTCTGGAATCACTGGACAAAACAACAACAATGTTCTGTTTGGATATGTTTATTGTTGTAAGTTTGTCATCCAAACATTAAAATATCGAGTTATATATTACCTTTTTGGTTATGTCGTCTTATGTAATTCGGATAACAGGAAATGTTAAATAAAGGAACTTAAAGAGACATTTGGGGGCTCTACCATGACCAATGTTAATACTATAACATGGGAGGGAGTAAAGTGAAAACGTGCTCTATCTCAGGTCTTCAGGTGGTTCTGAAGTCCATCATGAAAGCCATGGTGCCTCTGCTGCAGATCGGTATGCTGCTCTTCTTTGCTATCCTCATGTTCGCCATCATCGGCCTGGACTTTTACATGGGCAAGTTCCACCGGACCTGCTTCAGGACTGATACAGGTATGCACAATGCACATCGCTATGAAATCTTAATCACCCGTGTTTTGTGTAACTGCAAGAACTTGCATATTTAGAGTTGATATAAATTATGTATGTGCTGAGGTAAAGCCTACAGTATAGTTCTGGGAGCAAAGACACGTTTTTAGGTCTCATCACACTAGTGTAGTTCAATGAACCACTTCCTTTACATGTATGCATGCCAGTATGCGTGCATGTTTGTCTATGCTTGCAATGCTGCTGCTCTTGTCTCGCTGCCACTTAGCGAACGGAGTGTTACATTCTAGCCATGACCCAATACACTAACAGTACACTAACTTTGCAAAGACACGTAGCTACTAACCAGCATTTAAAGCAGTTGCATAAACATGTGATTTTGAGTTTTAATTTTCGCTAAGGTTAAGAAGTCCCCTCTCAGGGAAAGCAGGATGGCCACATCTTGGGTCTGGTATCAGAAATGGCCCTGTTAAGAGATCTTCTACAATATGAAATGTATGCAGTCACTACTCTGAGTAAGAGTGTCTGCTAAATTACTTAAATGCAATGTAACGTACATTCCTCTGTGTGTGTGTACCTGCGTGTGTGTGTGTGTTTGTGTGTGTGTCTCAGGTGAGCAGGCAGCAGAGTTCCCCTGTGGTATGGAGGCTCCAGCGAGGACCTGTGAGAATGGCACTGTGTGTCAGGAATACTGGATCGGCCCCAACTACGGCATCACCAACTTCGACAACATCCTCTTTGCTATTCTCACCGTCTTCCAGTGCATCACCATGGAGGGATGGGTGGACATCCTCTATAACGTGAGTTCACCCTATACATAACATTTGCCTGTGATATCGCACTGACAAAAATGCAGATTTCAGACTCAAGTATGAGGGATCTCTAAACCCCCCCCACTAAAACATTTATATGTTCCTGCTAGCCTTGACTTTGCTGAGAACTACTTTATTGAGTGAAAATGTGCTCGCTACGACTGTGATATGCTGTTCTCTTACCCAGCTATCTTAAGATGAATGCACTAATTGTAAGTCGCTCTGGATAAGAGCGTCTGCTAAATGACTCAAATGCAAAATGTAAAAAATGGATCACTTTAACATGTTACTCACTATGGCAATACAATGCATCTCAAAGACAATGATCTCAATGCTTTTTTACCCCAGTGGAGCGAAGATTGACTATGTGTTGTGTCATCTGTTGTGAAAAAGGACAGAATATTTGATCGTGACATGTGAACTGGTTACGGAGTGTATGGGTTGTGGTACGGTCTCAGTTCCCAGTGCACCCTGGATACATTATTAGACAGAGACAGAGACTCCAGTACACTTGGAACCTGCTGGATGGGGAAGGATGAGTCATGGGGCAGATTCATGTTAGAGACAGACTCAAGGTCTCCAACAAATCACAGCCTGTGACATTTGCATAAGAGTCACAATTAGATCATTTAAAAAGGAAATGATTGTGTAACAACATGAAATATTGAATGGCTCTATTGGGAAGACAGTGTGTTTATTCTCCACAAAATGTGGAGCAGTAGGCCTGTCTTCGGATTGGGATCGGATTACTCAATAGCTGTTTTGTTGCTGAAAGCCGGAAAGGCGGGGCAGGGGGGATGCTGCCAACTTCTTTGATGTCAAATAATTGTTTCCCTGGATTTCCAGTTGGACTCTTTCTCCCAAGGCTTGTGACGCACTCAACCAACCAGGATAGGCTGACAGTGGGGCTGTTGCGGTGACCATATTACCGCCACACCGGCAGTCACGAGTCATGAAGGCAGTCAAATTCCTCGTCACTGTTTAGTCACGGTAATTAGGCTTCTCCAAGCTCTGATGCTGCTGATGGTCTTTAGTAGCTTACCAAACTAACTGCCTTGTACTCAGCACTCCACTGTCCCTCTAATCACTCTGACATCAATGCAAATGTAATCAAAAATCTAATCAAACACTTCATGAGAGCCCATGAGCTCATGTTGTGCAACATTTCTATAGGCTATGCAATTGAGCCAGAAAACAGAGTGATGGCCTCTACTAAAAAGAGGAGGATCCCATCAGCTTTCTATAGGCAAGGCCCACTATATTTATTTCTCAACTTTCCTAATATTAAGCACATTGCATGTCTTTACAACAGGAGTATAGCCTACCTGGCTGGCATGAAAATGAACCATGGGAAAGCGTGACGTATTTTTTCCTCTGCCCCTGTTTCAAGACAGGTGCATGATAAGGGTCCATTATAAATCAAAACAAATTTCACACATACAGTGCATTTGGAAAATATTGAGACCCCTTCCCTTTTTTTTTTTTTTACTTATGTAAATGTGATATTTCAGTTTTTTGTTTTCAATACATTTGCTAAAATTTCAAAAAAACTATTTTCGTTTTGTCATTAAGAGGTATTGGTGTGTAGATTGATGAGGAAAAAAACTATTTCATCCATTTTAGAATAAGGCTGTAACGTAACAAAATGTGTAAAATGTCAAGGAATACTTTCCGAATGCACTGTATATTCTTTAGTATATGTAAAGACAATATTACATCAAGAATAGTCTGATGGGTGACAATATTAGCCTATCACTTGTGAATTATAGATTATCACTTGTGAATTATGCCCAGCATAAAGAAAGAAACAACGCCTTTTTTTGCAACTTTTTCTAATCATAATTGCACACCTCATTTAGCCTAGCCCATAGGCTTATATGTTTTGATATGGTTTGTATGACAACTAAAGTGGAAAAATAACTTCTTAAAATTAAGCACATTAATCACCTTTACAATGGGTGTAGAGCCTATCTGACATACATAAGCAGCGCGTGAGTTTCAAGTTCGGGGAAGATAATTTTCACCAAAAAAATGCACCTTTATAAAAAAGCATTACATGCATAATCACATTTGCAGTCACTTTTGACAATGGTGTTTTCCTGCTAATGAAACATTTGCGCTTACTGCAGTGTGCGCATTGCTGCGCTTACAATGTGAAGAAATAGCCTAATAGTTTATCACATTTTAAGCTAAACGTTCTGATCTCTTGCGTCAGCCTCATTGCGAAAAAACTTTTTTTTATGCTAGTGGTTATATTAATTTGGGATCTATTGCATCCCACAACTCTTCCAGACTATGTTTGGAATATTTATTTCGCGCACAGAGTAGAATAGGTCAACGTTTGTACTATGGGGGATAATATTGACATAAGCTAGTGCTTTTGCTGTTCGTTAGGCCTACTCATCTTGTTGGCTGACGAAAAGTAAATGTGGACAGTTCTTCCAATATCTTCAATATGCACCTTGGAATTGGATAAGGACGCGCGCAGTTGCATCCCCGAAGTGTCTGTCTTCACTTGTACCTGTGAGAATGACCCGATCATGTGATGGAGAACCATGTGAGTGAGAGGTGCTTCGGAGAACGGCAAAAGGCATGGATTTTTTTAGGGTGCAATATGGCCACACACAGGTGATGCCGCTGGGAAATTCGAAGCATTATCAAGTGCTTGTCAAATTGTGAATGAGAGACTGATAAAGTGTGTACAGCCTGCGCAAATAAACAAAGCAGAGCTCATGCCTTTCAAGCAAATTTTTTCAAATCATCATTAAAGTTGCATCATGCAGCCTTACAATGTATTAAAAATCATCTAAACATATAGCCCAAACTTTGTTACATTAATAACTCTAAATTAAGCATGTAGGAATATCTATTTCTTTGTTAACTGCTCAACACAGAATAGCCGCGTATACACACTCCCTCAAATCGTTTGGAGAAAATATCCTTTCTATTTATTCAGCTTTGTTCAATTGTATTTTTCATACTATAAAATAATGCCACGGAATTCTAACCAAATCTTGTCTGTTAAATGAACTAGTCTAGCCCACAGCCATATGGCATAGCCAGATCAGGACCTAACATAAGGACAACTCAGAGTATGCTATTCTGTTCTTCTGAAATAGACTACATTTTCTTCATATCATATTTCTTTAAACCTGTCTAAAATAAATAATGCATTTATTGTGAAGGTGTAGGCTATATTACATGGATTTATTAGACTTTTTAAAATGTAGATGTTCCAAAGGTCTGCATCAGTGTTTTGTAGGCTATGTGTGGAAGCCAGGAGATGCTAAATGTGTTTATGATAATTAACGGTCAATTACCGTGAGACCGACAGTTATTTGCTTGACAATCTAAGACTGACGAAATACGTGTGTCACGTCCTGACCAGTAAAGGGGTCATTTGTCATTGTAGTATGGTCAGGGCGTGGCAGGGGGTGTTTGTTTTGTGTGTTTTGGGGGCTTTTGCTTCTAGGGGATTTTGGTTTTAGTTTTCCATTTCTATGTTTCTTTTTCTATGTGTGGCCAGGTATGGCTTCCAATCAGAGGCAGGTGTCTTTCGTTGTCTCTGATTGGAAGCCATACTTAGGCAGCCTGTTTTTCCTGTGTTTTTGTGGGTGGTTGTTTTCTGTATAGCCTGTGTGCCTTATGGAACTGTTTCGTCGTCTGTTTATTTTGTTTTGAGTGTTCTTTCAAATAAAGAGGAAAGATGAGCACTATACCCGCTGCATTTTGGTCACCGTTCATCGACGCCTTTGACAACGTGACCGCCACAGCCCTAGGGCCAGTCAACAATTTTGCAATAAGACTTTCTGTGGGTGGTTTTAGGATACCTTTGCATTCAGAATTTATGTATTTCTTAGCAGGATTTTCTACAGCATTTTTAATCAACAGTTGCTGAGCTCCAATAGTTGACAGTAAATGATAATTAGCTGAAAGGAGCATTGTGTGTGAATACAGTAGTCTCCATGTTAAAGCATGCACATCCATGCAGCCTGTGTTCTATATGAAGGTGGCTCATTCAGAAACAGCCAGGATGGCCACCTGTGGCATCTCATTCCCAGCTTCATGCCCGCTCTGCTCCATTCCCACTGCTGCCATGCCTGATGGGGAGCAGCATATGCCAGTCTTCTGGCGCCCGCCGCTTTACCCTGCTACGCCTCTCTCTTCCCTGACGCTGGCCAACACGGTGCCAGGCTGCTGCTGTTCCAACGCTGGCAGAGGGAGGAGACTATCAGCTGAGGAGGATGCTCTCCAGCTCCCCAGCTCTTCAGCTCTCTATCCACAGAAATGGGGGGGGGGGGGGGGGGGGGAGGCATGCTCAGAATGCTGAGAGGGACAGACTGTCAGAGTTCATGATGGTTGATGAGATATCACATTCCCCTGTCAGCTGTTACTCCAATTCAATAGAAGTGATACCTAGTGAAGTTGATCCACTCTGTTGATTCAGTAGCAGTTTTCAATATTCTACACTGCCTGGTTCACTCCCTAATAGTACAGATTAACAACTCTGCCTACAAGTTGAGACTCCTCAGAAGAGGAAGGGGGGACCATCCTCCTCACTGAATTTCATACAAATAGTCCAATAGAAACTCTCATCTGCAACTGTTGGACTAATGACTACATCCTATATAGTGCCTTGCAAAAGTATTCACCCCCTTGGTGTTTTTCCTATTTTGTTGCATTACAACCTGTAATTTAAATAGATTTTTATTTGGATTTAATTTAATAGACAGTGAGTGAAATTTAAAAAATAACTTTTTTGAAGAAATTATAAAAAAAAAATTATGGAAAAGTGGTGTGTGCATATGTATTCACCCCCTTTGCTATGAAGCCCCTGAATAAGATCTGGTGCAACCAATTTATTTTATTTTTATTTCACCTTTATTTAACCAGGTAGGCAAGTTGAGAACAAGTTCTCATTTACAACTGCGACCTGGCCAAGATAAAGCAAAGCAGTTTGACACATACAACAACACAGATTTACACATGGAGTAAAACAAACATACAGTCAATAATACAGTAGAAAATAAGTCTATATACAATGTAAGCAAATGAGGTGAGATAAGGGAGGTAAAGGCAATAAATAGGCCATGGTGGCGAAGTAAATACAATATAGCAATTAAAACACTGGAATGGTAGATTTGACAGTAGATGAGTGTGCAAAGTAGAAATACTGGGGTGCAAAGGAGCAAAATAAATAAATAAATACAGTAGGGGAAGAGGTAGTTGTTTAGGCTATTCATAGATGGGCTATGTACAGGTGCAGTGATCTGTGAGCTGCTCTGACAGCTGGTGCTTAAAGCTAGTGAGGGAGATAAGTGTTTCCAGTTTCAGAGATTTTTGTAGTTCGTTCCAGTCATTGGCAGCAGAGAACTGGAAGGAGAGGCGGACAAAGGAGGAATTGGCTTTGGGGGTGACAAGTGAGATATACCTGCTGGAACGCGTGCTACGGGTGGGTGCAGCTATGGTGACCAGTGAGCAGAGATAAGGCGGGACTTTACCTAGCAGGGTCTTGTAGATGACCTAGAGCCAGTGGGTTTGGCGACGAGTATGAAGCGAGGGCCAGCCAACGAGAACCTTCTGAAGTCACATAATTATTTAAATAAAGTCCACCTGTGTGCAATCTAAGTGTCACATGATCTGTCACATGATCTCAGTATATATACACCTGTTCTGAAAGGCCCCATAGTCTGCAACACCACTAAGCAAGGGGCACCACCAAGCAAGCAGCACTATGAAGACCAAGGAGCTCTCCAAACAGGTCAGGGACAAAGTTGTGGAGAAGTACAGATCAGGGTTGGGTTATAAAAAAATGTATCTGAAACTTTGAACATCCCACAGAGCACCATTAAATCCATTATTAAAAAATGGAAAGAATATGGCACCACAACAAACCTGCCAAGAGAGGGCCACCCACCAAAACTCACGGACCAGGCAAGGAGGGCATTAATCAGACAGGCAACAAAGAAACCAAAGATAACCTTGAAGGAGCTGCAAAGCTCCACAGCGGAGATTGGAGTATCTGTCCATAGGACCACTTTAAGCCGTTCACTCCACAGAGCTGGGCTTTACGGAGGAGTGGCCAGAAAAAAATAAGCAAACATGTTTGGTGTTTGCCAAAAGGCATGTGGGAGACTTCCCAAACATATGGAAGAAGGTACTTTGGTCAGATGAGACAAAAATTGTGTTTTTTGGCCATCTGGTACGCTATGTCTGGTGCAAACCCAACACCTCTCATCACACTGAGAACACCATCCCCACAGTGAAGCATAATGGTGGCAGCATTATGCTCTGGGGATGTTCTTCATTGGCAGGGACTGGGAAACTGGTCAGAATTTAAGGAATGATGGATGGCGCTAAATACAGGGAAATGATTGAGCGAAACCTGTTTCAGTCTTCCAGAGATTTGAGATTGGGACGGAGGTTCACCTTCCAGCAGGACAATGACCCTAAGCATACTGCTAAAGCAACACTTGAGTGGTTTAAGGGGAAACATTTAAATGTCTTGGAATGGCCTAGTTAAATCCCAGAGCTCAATCCAATTGAGAATCTGAGGTATGACATAAAGATTGATGTACATTAGCAGAACCTATCCAACTTGAAGGAGCTGTAGTAGTTGTGCCTTGAAGAATGGGCAAACATCCCAGTGGCTAGATGTGCCAAGCTTATAGAGACATACCCCAAGAGACTTGCAGCTGTAATTTCTGCAAAAGGTGGCTCTACAAAGTGTTGACTTTGGGGGGGTGAATAGTTATGCACACTCAAGTTTTCAGTTTTTTTGTCTTATTTCTTGTTTGTTTCACACAAAAAATATATTTTGCATCTTCAAAGTGGTAGGCATGTGTCAATCAAATGATACAAACCCCCAAAAATCCAATTTAATTCCAGGTTATAAGGCAGCAAAATAGGAAAAATGCCAAGGGGGGGTGAATAATTTCGCAAGCCACTGTATCAGCTAGATGCAGGCATAGAGTGTGCAAGGCGGTATTGAATGTCACTGTCTGTCCATGTGTCACTGTTTGTCTTCAATTTTGTCTCTCAACCTGTGTGCCCTACTTTGTAAACTTTCAATCATGTGCTAGGTTGTAGCAACCTCGTGATGGGTATAGGGACAATTCGTGTATAATGTAGTAGCCTAAATCTATTACTGTCACATTGAACTGGGTGAATGGAATATGAATGACAGCCATCCAATATGCTGTAATAGAAATAAGGCCATGCCCATAAAAAAAATTGTCCTCCCTCATCTTAAAAGGTACTGACCACCACTGCTGCCTACAATATTGTGGGGCATATTCTCCACCTTTCCCCAACAGCATTAGACAGTGTCACAATTAGCATGATTAATAATCCCATTAAATTAGTGTCTGTTAATCCAGATTTAGCCTTTGAGCACAGGAGGACAGGCTAAGATCATCCTATTCATCACAAGGCTGCTCTGTCTTTGCCTGGTCTAACTGACAGCCTGGTAATGTGGCCTTCAGTTCAGGAGGTCTGCTCAAATATGAAGGCTGCTGTTTCTGATTGAGGTGTTAGGGTGGAGAGACAGCCGTTGTTGGCACGTCTCATTTCCTGTCTGTCTGTCTGTCTGTCTGTCTGTCTGTCTGTCTGTCTGTCTGTCTGTCTGTCTGTCTGTCTGTCTGTCTGTCTGTCTGTCTGTCTGTCTGTCTGTCTGTCTGTCTGTCTGTCTGTCTGTCTGTCTGTCTGTCCACGTTAGGAATCTGTGTTCACCTCATCAGCCTTGTCATCCATCAGCCCTGATAACTGCTTCTACTGCGCTGTACGTCTCAGTCTCAGACAGCCTAGCAGATGGGACACGCAGATAGCATGGTAGAGCGGGCTCAGTTTGGATGTTCGATCCACAGAAATAAATAGTATTATATTGTATCTCTGTGGTACAATCTTTCTGATGTCATCTTGGATAGTCAAAAAACATTTTCTTTGTTTTGTTGTTTCAATTACCCTTTCCAAATGGGGGCTAATCATATGGATGTTTACTGCTAACATAGAAGCTAACATATTTTCAATTTTGTACTTACAATAACTGATAAACAATATCTAAAAATAATAATAATCTTGGTAATATGTTTTTTTTTCTTCATCCCAAACACTTATGTAAATAATATATATATACAATACCAGTCAAAAATTTGGACACACCTACTCATTCAAGGGGTTTTCTTTATTTTGACTATTTTCTACATTGTAGAATAATAGTGAAGACATCAAAACTATGAAATAACACATATGGAATCATGTGGTAACCAAAAAAGTGTTAAACAAATCAAAATATATTTTAGATTTGAGATTCTTCAAAGTAGCCACCCTTTGCCTTGATGACAGCTTTGCACACTCTTGGCACACTCAAGTTCTTCCATATCGATCTCAACAAACCATTTCTGTATGGACCTCGCTTTGTGCATGGGGACATTGTAATGCTGAAACAGGAAAGGGCCTTCCCCAAACTGTTGCCACAAAGTTGGAAGCACAGAATCCTCTAGAATGTCATTGTATGCTGTAGCATTAAGATTTCCCTTCACTGGAACTAAGGGGCCTAGCCCGAACCATGGAAAATTGCCCCAGACCATTATTCCTCCTCCAATAAAATGTATAGTTGGAGCTATGCATTGGGGCAGGTAGCGTCCGTCGGACTGCCAGATGGTGAAGCGTGATTCATCACGCCGATGCTTGGCATTGTGCATGGTGATATTAGGCGTGTGTGCAGCTGCTCGGCCATGGAAACCCATTTCATGAAGCTCCCGACAAACAGTTTTTGTGCTGACATTGCTTCCAGAGGCAGTTTGGAACTCGGTAGTGAGTGTTGCAACCTCGGACAGATGATTTGTATGCGCTACGAGCTTCAGCATTCAGCGGTCCGGTTCTGTGAGTGTTATACGTAATGACATTTAGGCCTACAGTACGTCTGCACACAGAGACTTATGTTCATGGAACGAGAGATGCGATTTATGATTTCATGATTCTGACACCATCCTATTAACAAAATTTGTTGTTGTTAAAAAAAAAACGAATTGCTTGTTTTTTTTTGTTTTGATTACAAACCAAACTTCTAAGAATGATTGACCATCCTTTGGCTTTGTGAGAACGTCCATGGCTCACATGCAATGCAATTATGGAGCCGCCTGCTAAATCTGTAGAAGTGAGAATGAGATCTGTAAAGGTTCCTTGATGTTTATAAAATATTACATTTGGGAGCAGTAGAACGGTGAGTGGACATTCCCCATTTCTCTTTACATTGGATCTTTGTCCAGCTCCGGTGAAACGTTTGGATGTGCCTAAAACCCTCCATAGTCTACATTGCTTTAATATTATATGTCCATGGGGAGCAATTACAGTGCATATAGCTATATTTAGACATAGCCTTTGGATTAGAATTTGATTCAAATTATTCACTGTCTTTTTAAGCCTTATCAGAAGTGAATAGCGCTTAATTCTAGAGCTACAGGACTGCTGATATCTCCAGGAGTGATAAGTATCATTTTTGTCTTTATCTGCTGTTGTCTAGTACTGTCTTTTTGCTAGCTCAGGCGCAACTACTTGAAGTGCTGCCTGTCTTCCCAGTAGCCTACTTGGTGTGTGAACTGCTGACTGCTATTAACTTGCAAATGATTGTTGACAGATCAACCAGGATTAAGGGGCAGGACAATTTGTGACTGTTGTTGTTTTGGTAATCAGTGGCTGAATTGGATGTGGAGTGGTTTCTCCACTCCTAGGCAATCAGCAATTAGTACCTGGAGGTGTGCTCTTCATCTTTTCAAGGCAATTAGCAATTAGTATTAGTACTTCATTCTCCCCTGTTTTGTCAGCGGCGGTCTCATTGCAAAACTAACACGGTTCTTCTGAGTTGTTCTGCGGATGCGGAGTTGTTCGAAGAAGGAAAGAGAGGAAGTCTCCATACCACTCTCTCACTTCAGTATCTCTTACATTGTTATTTTCAGATGATCTCATTTTGCTCATTTGTAGCTTTGGGAACTATGTGTGTGTTTTCTATACCTGTTCACTCCTCTCCCTGTAGGCTTTACAGACGCTCCCCACCCCTTGGCTGCAACCCTTCGAATTTAGTGTACCCTGCACACACAACCCATGTGGAATTCCGTGTCTCTGGCAGCGTTTGGAATTGCTGATCTGCGATCAAGAACCCCAATTTAATCTCAGTTTATACTGCCCTTCAGCTACTTGACTTTTTGGTCCTGACAGAGACATGGATCACCCCAGAGAACACTGCTACTCCAGCTGCTCTCTCTTTATCTGACTACGTTTTGCCTCATAGTCCGAGAGCATCTGGTCGTCGCAGTGGTGGCACAGGTCTACTCATTTTTCAGAAATTACGATTTTCTCTTTTCTCCCTCTCTCACCTGTCCATCTCCTCATTTGAATTTCATGATGTCACTGTCACTTGACCACTCAAGCTTTACATTGTTGCCATCTATCGCCCACCAGGTGCCCTTAGAGAGTTCATCAATGAGCTTGACACCTTGATAAGCTCATTTCCTGACGATGGTTCACCACTCTGTACTTGGCGACTTCAACCTCCTGACGTCTGCCTTCTATTAACCTCTTACATCTAGATGTTCCGCTAGCGGAACACCTGCTCCAATATCCAATGATGGGTGTGGCGCGAAATACAAATTCCTCTAAAATCCGAAAACTTCCATTTTTCAAACATATGACTATTTTATAGCATTTTAAAGACAAGACTCTCGTTAATCTAACCACACTGTCCGATTTCAAAAAGGCTTTACAGCGAAAGCAAAACATTAGATTATGTCAGCAGAGTACCCAGCCAGAAATAATCAGACTACCCATTTTTCAAGCTAGCATATAATGTCACAAAAAACAAATCCACAGCTAAATGCAGCACTAACCTTTGATGATCTTCATCAGATGACAACCCTAGGACATTATGTTATACAATGCATGCATGTTTTGTTCAATCAAGTTCATATTTATATCAAAAACCAGCTTTTTTACATTAGCATGTGACGTTCAGAACTAGCATACCCCCCGCAAACCTCCGGTGAATTTACTAAATTACTCACGATAAACGTTCACAAAAAACATAACAATTATTTTAAGAATTATAGATACAGAACTCCTCTATGCACTCGACATGTCCGATTTTAAAATAGCTTTTCGGTGAAAGAACATTTTACAATATTCTCAGTAGATAGCCCGGCATCACAGGGCTAGCTATTTAGACACCCACCAAGTTTAGCACTCACCAATATCAGATTTACTATAAGAAAAGTTTGATTACCTTTCCTGTTCTTCGTCAGAATGCACTCCCAGGACTTCTACTTCAATAACAAATGTTGGTTTGGTCCAAAATAATCCATCGTTATATCCAAATAGTGGCGTTTTGTTCGTGCGTTCTAGACACTATCCGAATGGTAAATAAGGGTCGCGCGCATGGCGCATTTCGTGACAAAAGATTTCTAAATATTTCATTACCGTACTTCGAAGCATGTCAACCGCTGTTTAAAATCAATTTTTATGGCATTTTTCTCGTAAAAAAGCGATAATCTTCCGACCGGGAATCTGTGTTTCGGTAAATAGAGGGAAAAACAGAAAGACGGGGGCGGCCAGTGCACGAGCCTAAGCCCTTTGTCCTCTGATAGACCACTTAGCAAAAGCGCTCCTGTGTTTCAGCCAGGGCTTTGAATTACGTCATTCAGCTTTTTCCCGGGCTCTGAGAGCCCATTGGAGCCGTAGGAAGTGTCACGTAACAGCAGAGATCCTTTGTAATGGATAGAGATGACAAAGAAGGGCAAGAAATGGTCAGACAGGGTACTTCCTGTACAGAATCTTCTCACGTTTTGGCCTGCCAAATGAGTTCTGTTATACTCACAGACACCATTCAAACAGTTTTAGAAACTTTGGAGTGTTTTCTATCCAAAGCTAATAATTATATGCATATTCTAGTTTCTGGGCAGGACTAATAATCAGATTAAATCGGGTACGTTTTTTATCCAGCCGTGAAAATACTGCCCCCTAGCCATAACAGGTTAATTTCTTTCCAACTCTCTCTTTCGCCTCCTTGACTCTTTTGACCTCACCCTGTTCCCAGTCCCGTCCCACTCACAAGGCAGGCAATATGCTTGACCTCATCTTTACTAGAGGCTGCTCGCCTTCTAATCCCACTGCAACCCCCGTCCAGGTCTTTGATCCCTACTTTGTTTCCTTTTCTGACTCACTTTCCTCCAACCCTAGCCACTCAGCCCTTACCCAGATGGTCATGTGCCATCGCAATCTTCTCTCTCTCTTGCCTACTACACTCTCCTCTTCTATCCTTTCATCTCTCCCTTCTACTAAATCCTTCTCCTGTCTCCTGATTCTGCCCCTCTCCTCCCTTCCGAATCCTATGACTCGCACTGTCCCCTTTCCTCCCGGCGGGCTCGGCCCTCCCCTCCTGCTCCGTGGCTGAGTGACTCATTGCAAGCTTATAGAACAGGGCTGCGGGCAGCTGAGCGAAACTGGAGGAAAATGAAACTTCCGGAGGACCTATCATCCTTCCACCCTCTTCTCTACCTTCTCTTCTGTATCCGCTGTAGCCACTTTCTATCACTCTAAATTTCAAGCTTCTGCCTCTAACCCTAAGAAACTCCTCCACCTTCTCCTCCCTCCTTAATTCTCCACCCCCTCCCTCCTCCCTCTCTGAGGACGACTTTGTCAACCACTTTGAAAAGAAGGTTGACGACATCCGCTCATCATTCTCTTAGTCTATTGGGGCGGCAGGTAGCCTCGTGATTAGACCATTGGGCCAGTAACCGAAAGGTTGCTGGATCAAATCCCTGAGCTGACAAGGTAAAAATCTTCCGTTCTGCCCCTGAACAAGGCAGTTAACCCACTGTTCCCTGGTAGGCCATCATTGTAAATAAGAATTTGTTCTTAACTGACTTGCCTAGTTAAATAAATGTAAAAAAATGTATACAGCAGCTTTTACACTCATCCTTCCTGCTGTGAAAATAGCATACATATTTCTGACACACCCCCGGACCTATAGTGCCACCGCCAGCGCTAATATTTACCATTGCATTAAGTGTGTTATAATAGAGCCCATAGACTTTAAAATCAAAGGAAAAGCTGCACACTCTAATACAGTGGCCACAAACCGGTCCGATCGACTGGTTGATCTTCAAGGCAGAAAAGGCAACGATAAAACCTTGCGCTTTTATTTTTTATTTTGTCTTGCGCTGTTGTTGGTAGTTGCACTTGATTCAGAAGCCCTGTGTCAGGTGCCGGGTAGGCAAAGTGTTCCCATTTTCAACTATTTAATTTGTCTGAAGGGACAAACCAGGATAGCTGGGCTAAATCAAGTGTGCCTACCACGCTGGCCAGTCAGATCGCTCAAATAACCGTGCCTACAGTGTCCACAACCCCACAGCAAAGTTTGATACTAGACTACATGAGACTTAATTAAAAAGCATGTATGGATATAGAAGGATCATAAATATTTAGTTGTTTTAGGTTTTAGTGTTAGGTTTTAATTATCAGAGTAAGAACTCGATGGACACTATGAAAGCTTAAACCAAGTTTATTCTTCCCAAAGGATCGAACAGCTGAACCGACAAAAACATGTTTACTATTGTGGTGGTATATGTACCTCACTTTGGGTGGAGTTTCCTCCTTCTCGGTAAACATTGTATCTTTATTGCTAGGCAGGAAACTAAGTGATATGGGCAATAAATGGTTCCTTTTCCCTTAACGGGACCTGGCCTGACCTCAATCCCCTTCCTCACTAATCCATGGCTCTCTCCCCTTACCAATGCCTGCCACATGTGACTGTTTTCCCTACACTCATTACATTGCACCCACCCATATACCTTCCTCCTACAGATATCCATTCACTTCTGGTGTAGACCCTCGGCTATGGCACCCCTTGTGTCTCTATTATAACTAATGATGAATACTATTTAAAGTTCAGAAATCCAAAGCCATCAGTAGTAAATAGTATTAAAAAGTCCCTGATACAATAGCAGTAGCACAGTGCTGTTTTGGCCCTATCAAAGGGCAGTGCAGAGAGAGAGAGAGTCCGTGCTGTGTTTACAGGCCTGGCTCTCTCAGATGAACACAATTGTTTTCCTCTGTGTACAGTACCTCCAGCCTGATGTAAAGTGATACCATGCTATTGCCTGCTCCCTTCTCCCTAGCGGGGAGACTGGGCCGATGTGTGTGTTAGCTCTAAAATGTCAATGGTGACAGGGCAGTGTTTTAGTGTAGCTTTTCTCTGCAAAGCCTCATTGAGGCTTGAGGACAAAATACATGCTCAACATGTGAAAAATGGGTCTAAAATGTCTTCCATCCATTGTATATTTCCCTGATTTCCCTCCTGTGAGGTCCAATGTAGTCTAGTCCAGTCTAGTCCAGATAGAGAAAGGTCAGGTAGCGGCTTGGCCCAGGAGAGAGGGCCTAGCCCAGCACAGCACTGGGCTCCATGGGACTATATATTCCAAACCACCTGTAAAAATAGGGCTCTCTTCCAGTTCCTCTGATGGAATCCTGGCAACGGATAACACTGTGTTTACAACGCAGGCGGAGGGAGGGAGAAGGGGAAGAAGAGGGGAGGAGGCTGCGTGATAGATGCACTCCATCTAGATCTGTCTGTCACCAGATTTGTACTCTCTCAATCCCCGTTGCCATGTTTTCACAAGAAATGCCAATTCTTTCAACAATTTCAGTTGTCCTGGTTACCCTCACTGATAAGAACAGATCAGATTTTCCTAATGTTTTCCCAGTTTTTAAGTCATTCAATGTATTTGCTGCCACGCTCTGAATGACCATTGTCCTCAATGCTGTGATGGGTTAACCATTAAAACCACGTTAACTCCCCTGGATTGATGGCTGCTATTGGGGGGACGGTTTTAAGTGAAGCTCATGAGTTTATGGGTTTCCTGTTGCCTCTATTCCCTCTCTTCTTTAAGCCAAAGTCCACATCTCTGTTTATCTGTCACCAGCTGCTGTTGTGACACATGTATGTATTTAGCCTCTGTCATGGGGGGGGAGAACATTTCAAGGAATAGTATAATAAGTAGCCTAGACTCTACTATTATGTGATTATTTAGTAACTTTACGTGTGTTCCTTTAGTTAGCTGGACATATGAACCTGTTGGGAGGGTGTTGGTTGTAAACGGTTGAGTCTGTGTAAATAGAAGGCCAGTCAGTATTCTGTGCAGTTGTGTCACCCAGCCTGCTGTTCCTTGCTTTGCTAGTCACATTGCTGTATTGATTAATCACTGGTTAAATGATTAAAAATAGCCCCTCAGGGAGCAGAGATGGATGAAGACTCCATGCAACAGAGAGAGCCCTGCCTGTCTGGGTGGGTTAGCTAGCTACTGCAATGGGGCAGCAGTGACAAAATCATTTGTATAAGATCGGAATAGTCTCCTCCTGACTCTTTCATAGACTGCAAGCAATGATAGGAAAACAAAATGATGGGAAAACAAACATAGCTATATATTTTATGTCCATGGTGCTGAAATCTAAAATGACCCCATGCCACAGAGAGGGTGTGTTAGTTAGCTCATTGGTGCAACAGCAGCCAGTAACAAAAGACAGAGTGAGAAAGACGACAGGATTGGGAGAGACATGGCTTCATGTGTCTCTGTCCATGGTGCTGAAATGTAAAAGTCACAACTTCCAATGCATGTTTACAATAAAAAGTGTCTTTGCTCTGTATGGGCTCTTGAATTCTGGAACAGGGTGTTCCTTGCCCTCGCCTGTATTAGAGAGAGACACACACTACTCCGGCTGTATGAAATGGTATTCCCATTCGGTCTACTGCTCAGCTGCTCTCTCTCTGGGGGGCCTGATGAAAAAGAATGGAGCTGAGAGGAGGAAAGGCGAGCGTTAGCTGCAGGAGACCAGGGGATAATGGGAAACAAATGCTCCTCTCCTCCAGCCTGCTTGTCAGACCCCGGCTCTGCTCTCTCCAACATAATCCTGTTATCCTGAACACAAGGAGAACTTTGGGTCAATATGCCTCTGCTCCCATCTGTCCATGGGCCAGAACCCACACTCTAATTTAACAGCCCAAATGTACTGCTGCTACCACATCAATAATGGTATATAGATGATAGATATCATCACGAGTGTGGTTCGATGCAGTCTTTGTCGTGGTTGGATTTCTACGATGTAAAATATGACAGTAGTTTGTAAAATGGCTGTCTGTCTGGTGTGCTACAGTACAGTAGCTGGCTGCTCTTTCCCAGACTCCTCATCAGGCGTGTTCAGCATGTTATCCTCTCGTCAGGCATGTCCACATTAACCCAGCACATATTGTCTCTGTGCTCATTCAGTCAGTGGCAGTGCATTGGGGTAGTTGGAAATAGTTCAGTATATACAGTGACGTACAGCCTCATCTGGAGAGGTTTGATTTGATTGGGAAGAAGTTAAACACCTTTATATACCCATAGAAAGGATTTTCTCTTTGTAGTATAGTGTCTTTCCTGCCTGTTTTGCTCCTGTCAATGTAATCCACAGGGGAGCATGTTTGTCTTACATGCCTGTGGTGGAGTTTTGCACGTGTAAGCATCTCACAGCCAATCCTTCAATGCCTTTCAGCAGGAAGATAAAGCATGTCCGTGTTTGATCGGGGGAGTGTATAGTGTATATATCCCGTCTCTGGGTAGATATCAATGGGATCTGAATAGGGATCTGTATATTACATGACTGCTGGAGAAATAACGTACCTTACTGCACCTCTTCATTTGTAAAAGCTGCTAAGCAGGCTGCTGATCATTTGATCAGAGCGGCAGCATAATGTTATTTCGATTTTATTGACTAAACGTCTATGCAGTGCCTTTTAGAAGAAAAAACCCACCATCACAGATTATCTTCTGCTTACGTCTCAGCTAATTTTCAGCGATGGAATTGCCCTCAGCAGTAGACTTCTTCACATAAAAAATGATAATAATTTTTACTGTGCCGTAAACATGGAGAAAGAAATATCTTTTAATGCTGAAATAAGGTTTAATAATTGATGAGGAGCCTCCACTAAGGCCCTCTGCTTTTCTCACAGGGGTCGTGAAAACAATATGGGCCCTAGATCTCTTATGTGGAGAAATGACAGAATAAGCGTTGTTGCAGTGGGGGTTTGGATGTCACTATGACATACAGATCCAATTCACCACAGGAGGCCACAGAAACCAGCGATGACTTCAGCTCCAGCTTCCTCAGTCCCCAACCCCCCTCCCCTACCTTCCCTTCTCCATTCCTTTCCCTCGAAGCTCATAAAGCTTTTATTGGCTG
Source organism: Salmo salar (assembly GCF_965601325.2). NCBI lineage: Eukaryota > Metazoa > Chordata > Actinopteri > Salmoniformes > Salmonidae > Salmo > Salmo salar. The sequence goes on along the minus strand of NC_138310.1, from coordinate 17,909,561 downwards.
TATTTCCAATGGGACCCATTGATTTCTTCTGAGATAGGTGTGGATTGTGTCCATTACAGCAGTAGAGCTATCGTTTCTCCATTAAGCCTCTTGTTCATCCCCACACACAATGAAAGGCAAACATTGCTTAACTATCTGCTCCTGGTAGAACTTCATAATCATGGAGGTTTTTCACCTAGAAACCAAGACCCACTGACATTAAATCTGCCCTCTTAGCATTACATCCAATATCTCTCGGGGCTTGCATTTTGAATGTCATGATCTAGGGATATCAACTAAGAGAGTTTACTGAAAGCCTGCATTTTTAGAGTAGATAGATTTGGAGTGGAGTGGCTCTCATAAACCTCTTGACAGACAAAAAACTGGATCAACTTCAAATAAAGCTTTTGCTTTTTCCTCTTCTTACATGTTTTTTATATATACTGCTCAAAAAAATAAAGGGAACACTTAAACAACACATCCTAGATCTGAATGAAAGAAATAATCTTATTAAATACTTTTTTCTTTACATAGTTGAATGTGCTGACAACAAAATCACACAAAAATAATCAATGGAAATCCAATTTATCAACCCATGGAGGTCTGGATTTGGAGTCACACTCAAAATTAAAATGGAAAACCACACTACAGGCTGATCCAACTTTGATGTAATGTCCTTAAAACAAGTCAAAATGAGGCTCAGTAGTGTGTGTGGCCTCCACGTGCCTGTATGACCTCCCTACAACGCCTGGGCATGCTCCTGATGAGGTGGCGGATGGTCTCCTGAGGGATCTCCTCCCAGACCTGGACTAAAGCATCCACCAACTCCTGGACAGTCTGTGGTGCAACGCGGCGTTGGTGGATGGAGCGAGACATGATGTCCCAGATGTGCTCAATTGGATTCAGGTCTGGGCCAGTCCATAGCATCAATGCCTTCCTCTTGCAGGAACTGCTGACACACTCCAGCCACATGAGGTCTAGCATTGTCTTGCATTAGGAGGAACCCAGGGCCAACCGCACCAGCATATGGTCTCACAAGGGGTCTGAGGATCTCATCTCGGTACCTAATGGCAGTCAGGCTACCTCTGGCGAGCACATGGAAGGCTGTGCAGACCCCCAAAGAAATGCCACCCCACACCATGACTGACCCACCACCAACCCGGTCATGCTGGAGGATGTTGCAGGCAGCAGAATGTTCTCCACGGCGTCTCCAGACTCTGTCACGTTTGTCACGTGCTCAGTGTGAACCTGCTTTCATCTGTGAAGAGCACAGGGCGCCAGTGGCGAATTTGCCAATCTTGGTGTTCTCTGGCAAATGCCAAACGTCCTGCACGGTGTTGGGCTGTAAGCACAACCCCCACCTGTGGACGTCGGGCCCTCATACCACCCTCATGGAGTCTGTTTCTGACCGTTTGAGTAGACACATGCACATTTGTGGCCTGCTGGAGGTCATTTTGCAGGGCTCTGGCAGTGCTTCTCCTGCTCCTCCTTGCACAAAGGCGGAGGTTGCGGTCCTGCTGCTGGGTTGTTGCCCTCCTGCGGCCTCCTCCACGTCTCCTGATGTACTGGCCTGTCTCCTGGTAGCGCCTCCATGCTCTGGACACTACGCTGACAGACACAGCAAACCTTCTTGCCACAGCTCGCATTGATGTGCCATCCTGGATGAGCTGCACTACCTGAGCTACTTGTGTGGGTTGTAGACTCCGTCTCATGCTACCACTAGAGTGAAAGCACCACTAGCATTCAAAAGTGACCAAAACATCAGCCAGGAAGCATAGGAACTGAGAAGTGGTCTGTGGTCCCCACCTGCAGAACCACTCCTTTATTGGGGGTGTCTTGCTAATTGCCTATAATTTCCACCTGTTGTCTATTCCATTTGCGCAACAGCATGTGAAATGTATTGTCAATCAGTGTTCCTTCCTAAGTGGACAGTTTGATTTCACAGAAGTGTGATTGACTTGGAGTTACATTGTGTTGTTTAAGTGTTCTCTTTATTTTTTTGAGCAGTGTATATATATTTTTTGTACAGTAGTGCAGTTGTCGTAATTCAAGCAGAAAAAGATCTCTACACACCAGAAACGTTGTAATATCTTGGCTCAGTCCCAAGGACGTTCACCACCCTCCAACATGTAGTGTGTGTGCCAGCCATACTGTCGAGCATAATATCTCCCTCAACTTAACCCCCACATCTACGTTTACAACATCTTCATCACGTTGTAGCATAAGCATATAAAAGCAATAAAAGCATTGAATAAAATGTATTTGCATTTCATGTTATTTACAGTAAGCTGGCATATCTGAGGTTGCTACTAATGTTTCCCTTGACAAAATATTGCCTTGCAGAATAGATGCATAACTAAACATTCAGGGTTGAAGGGTGTGGTGGTTTATCCAGTCGATCAGATGGTTTAGAGACAGCTGGGAGTGGGAGGAGAGGGGGAAGGGGGATGTGTGCAACACCAATTTGTATGTGTTTTCGCCTGCTGATTCAGCAGCCCCAGGTCCCTCTCGCAATTACAGACGATATACATTGGGCTGCGCTGAAATGGCCTTGGAGAAGATCTGGCCCATCTGTAAAGTGTTACATGCTTCATAAACACCAGCGCTTCTCTCTGTTACTCTTAGCATCACTGCCATGAATTTGCATCCTGATAGAGTTGGATCTTGGAGAGGGGAAGAGGTGGAGAAAGAAAGGGGGGTCGGGGGTTGTGGTCACTGGGAATGGGGATGTGATGGAGTAAAAGCTGGAGAGAGAGAGAGCAAGAGGGAGAGAGAGGGGGGGGGGCTATCAGCTCTGACAACGTGAAGGATGAGCCGTAGATCTGAATATCACATGAAAGTAATTAATTTGTGTCAGCCATCAGCCCTTCAGTTAAAATTCACTTGGAGGAGTTTTTGTCATTACGTCGTCATATTGATAGCAATAGGAATAAAACAAGATCTTGGAATTTTTGTAGCACACCAAAAGAAAACGGTTTTGTTTATTGCTACCATTTTTCTTCCCCAAACACAATGTCCGATAAGCACCGTCTTCAATGTAAATAAGTGTCTACCCTCCTCCTCTCTCTGTGTGCTTCTGCAGGCCAACGATGCCTCAGGCAACACCTGGAACTGGCTCTACTTCATCCCCCTCATCATCATCGGATCCTTCTTCATGCTCAACCTGGTCCTGGGAGTCCTGTCTGGGTAAGAGTCAACATCACACATGTCATGACCCAATGACACTATCTCTGTCTGTGGGAAAGGTGGTGTTAACAGCCCACTATTATGAAACACGCGGTACAGTGCTCTTTACAAGCCATTTCACTTCCCTGCTGGCTCTGTTCCCTGCTGGCTCTGTTTAATGCCGATGTCTGACAACATCGGCATGGCGTTAGCCTAATCGAATGGTAGTATGGTTGCAAAGGGTCGGAAACCTTCCGGTAAATTTCCAGAATTTTTCTGGAAATTTTCCATGGGAAGTTAAGCCCTGGAATTTGGAGAATTTTGATTAAATTCATCAAAAAAGTTAGCTTTTAGCAGTGAACCTTTTTGCACTGGTGACAGTGCTGCAAACATGAAGACTGCTTCATCTAAAGTGGAGGGGTCCTACCCTCCCATCACACCCATTGGCTGTGCTGCTCATGCATTGAATCTGCTCCTCAAGGACATCATGGCACTGAAAACAATGGACACACTACAAGAAAGCCAAGGAAATGGTTAAGTATGTGAAGGGTCATCAAGTTATATCAGCAACCTACCTCACCAAGCAAAGTGAGAAGAATAAGAGCACCACATTGAAGCTGCCCAGCAACACCCGTTGGGGTGGTGTTGTCATCATGTTTGACAGTCTCCTGGAGGGGAAGGAGTCTCTCCAAGAAATGGCCATGTCACAGTCTGCTCATATGGACAGCCCCATCAAGAGGATCCTCCTGGATGATGTATTTTGGGAGAGAGTGGTGAGCAGCCTGAAACCTATAGCAGTAGCTATTGCACAGATTGAGGGGGACAATGCCATCCTGTCTGATGTTCAGACTCTGCAGATGTAAGAAATCCGTACTGCCCTGCCCACTTCACTGTTGCTCCAAGCAGAGGAAACTGCACTTCTGAAATACATCAAAAAGCTAAGGTAAAAGGTTTATGTTTTTGTCTCCATATGATATGGTAAATATATCCAATGCAAAAAAACATCTACATTTAAATGGTATCAATATTAATTTGCATTTATTTTTGTTAATTTCCATATATTACCATTAATTCCCATATATTCCCGTTAATTCCCACGGAAAGCTTCCACCAAAATGTGCAACCCTAAACGGGAGTATTCATTTATGTAGTGTACTGTGTTTATATTTTCCCTCTTTTCTCTATTTAGTTACGTTGCCTTGGGAGTGACCTGATCTGACCTGGACTGTTTTCAAACAGACAGTACAGTACAGAACAGTACAGAGCTCATTAGTGCTAAGCTGTATTAGACTCCCTCATTAAGATTCACTACACAGCATAGTAAACCAGGTCAAAGCTGGAGGCAGAATACCTGCTGTCCTGAATAGACAGTATCACAACTGTTGTCTGAATGTAGCACCCTGTTCTAATTACTGTCAAGGGAAATGAGGCAGGGCTTCTATTGCTTGTGTTAAATTGGTTTACAACATTTACTGTCCTTACACTACAGTATGGTAGCCCCTGGATTGAAGGATGTTGCTCCCACATGTATCCTCATATCATTCATGTCAAGTGAATCGAGTATAATGCCAACGCTGTGCAATTTGGAATTTAGATCTTTTTTCCCCTGTTAATTGTTTTGAAGCCACGGGGCATGTTGACACACACACACACACACACACACACACACACACACACACACACACACACACACACACACACACACACACACACACACACACACACACACACACACACACACACACACACACACACACACACACACAGTGGCAGAGCTTAATGGAAGGCCTCCTGATGAGTGCTGTGTGGTGTACTAGGTTGTGCTCTAGCTGCTATTGGGACATTAATTTATTACTTCTCGGAAAACAAATCTAATTCTCACTTGCTGTTCGACCAAATGGCTTCAGCTGCCTCTGTGCTATCAATGTGGCATTATGCTCTTCTTACACTCTCTCTTTGATTTCAACTTTCTGCTTTCTCTCAGATCTTATTTTCCCGTCCTTCTACATTTTACCTTCATTCTAGTTTTTTCGGGGGGTTATGTAAAAAACCTCACCCATATAGATTTACAGACGGTAAGGTTGACTGCTGTTTTTAGGTGAGGCTGTTCATTTGTATAAAACATTCTGGTTCTCAGTTGCACTAGTTTCTCTGCCCTTGATGATAAGTTAATAATTCTCCTCTCGTCTCGCAGTGTGAAATCCATTCATTTAGCCACACTTTTATGCTCAAGGTGAGACTCCCTCAAAGACATTTCTCTTAGGAGAGTATTTGCATAATGCATAATCCTAACAAGTTGCATTGAGACACTGCTTCATTCTGTGACAGTTAATCGCGTATCCTCATGATGGCCACAGAAATTATAAATGATATACGTATTTGAGAAATTACAAGCTGCAAAGTCTGATTGTGGTTGTTGTGTCTGTTACCACCTGTTTTGGTCAAAGTGTCCATCGTCTGCCTTGAGTGCCTTATACTGTATCCCTTTTTATCTCTTCTCTCTGTGTTCCTTTATCCTACTTCAAACAGCTCAAAGCATTCCCTAGTCTCCTGTTATCCCTGGCCCAACCCTGGCCATGCTCTGGGCCTGCTCTGCTCTCTCTAGTCTCGCTAGACCCTGGGAGAATCTTAATTGCATACTCCTCGCGTCCTCTCTCCTCGCCTCTTTCTCAAAACCCATTGGATGATAAAGCCAGAGGTCCCTCCCCGCTAACCTTCTCCTCCAATGGGTTATAAGGGGTTATAAGGAGAAGGCAAGGAGAGAGGACGCGAGGAGTATGCAATTGAGATTCTCCCTCTGTCAGCTGTGTTTACTGTGCTCAGGAGGGTGAAAGGTCACTGATACACTGTGGCGGGGCTGTGTCACATTCTAAAGGGCACTGTCTGTCCTGGAGGGGGCCAGGGCTGCAGGCTGCAGCCACACACAGGGTTTAGAGGCCACAGCTCCAGGGGCAGCGGTCAGAGGCAGCAAGGCTCATATTTTATCCCATCACCACTCCTAATGCCGCCTGCCCTCCTGCCCTTCATCCTACCCTCCACCCCCAGATCACCCCATCAGGTCACTCTGTGAGGGATTTCAGTAGGCCAACGGAAGTGCCACAGACAGCCCAGCTTGAGGCACCACCCAGCCTTTTTATCTCTCTCTCGCTTCTCTCTCTCTCCCTTTCTTTTTATCTCCTCCCTCCTTTCCTCTGTGTGGAGTAGAAGGTCAGTTCTTTCAGATCCTTCCCAGCAGGGTCACATCTGTCAGTCAGTCAGGTAGAGGCCCATGCTGTGTCCTGTAGCTTCACCACTACTATCTGTACTGTAAATGAATATACACATACTGTACCACTCAGTCTCAACCTTGACTTCTGACTCATGTTCAGATCTTGTTGTTTATATTGTGTGGCATGTGTAGGCTACAGCTTTCACATTTGATTGGCTCAATTGAACATTTTCAAGCATAGTACCCCAGCTCTGAGCAGTTTGTGTGTCAGGGTTTCCATTAGCCAATAATAGCCGGCTTTTGGCCGATTAAACAATTTGAAAAGCAGATAAATAAAATTGGCACCAGGAGAAGAAGAAAAAATGCCATTGCGAAATAATACTTTTCTGCCTATTCATTGATGCAAATACCAGCCGATGTAAATACATTTGACTGGTTATGCTAGTCGGTCTATAGGTTAATTAGCATAATTCCTTGGAATTAAGTTGGCCCGTGTGTACAGTATATTCGTTATGTATCTTATCAAACGTGTACAGCATACATATACAGAGCCTTAGAGCGGAAAATCTGTCATACAGTGCAAAAGCTGCTGCTACAGCATCTCAAACAGCAAATGCATAGGCAACGGAAAGCAGTCTTCATCAGTGTGTCACACACCACTTTGCAATGAGCTAGACGTAGTATGCATTTAAAAAAAGACATGTATACTTAAAGTGGAACTGACAGCATTTTAGCGGCATGAAATCTAATTCAAATCTGTTCATACAGACCCCAGGAAGAATATGACACTTTAAAAAAAATAAAACATCTGACAAGCGAGCACTTTATATTGCCATTTTCACATTTTCATAAATTCTTAGAATGTTTGGAAATTAAGTATACTAAGGCACATGTATAAACAATTCTATAGCAATATAGAGTGGGAAAGCGGCCGTGCGTTTGGACAATTAATAATCACTGCAGTAAATAAAACTTAATAAATACATCTGTCTCATCCAGGACCAGAGTCTATGCAGACCGCTGCAACATAGCCAATCAGAGCTACAATAGGCCTTTATGCCAACTAGCCATTTGCACACAGGCCGGCCATCACTCACTTTGAACTAGACTGTGTGTTAACAGGCAGTTGCAACAGTGTGACTTTAGATCATTAGAACACATTCGCCAAAAGTCACAAAATACAACTGAATGGATTTCTGCAAATATGTAAACACCACTTGGGAGTCCTCTTACATTTGGGAAATGTACAGTCCTATTGATCAAACCCAATCCCTCAGTTATGCAAGATCAACAACGAATGCTAGCCAGAGAAGGATGATCTAACATCTAACGAAGGAATATTAAATAAACCCTCTCAAACCTTTTCAGCTAGTTGGCCATTAAAATTGCACTGACAAACGATGGGGAATTGTAACATACTCGTCCTTTTGCAGCTTGCCCGCCAACAATGCATTCTTGTCCCAACCAAGCACCCAAAGCTAACTGGCTAAAGTTGGCTAGCTTTCTCTTGGGGAGTTTTCCACCCCCCGGCAGCTGTAGGTCTGCTACAGGCGATTTATGCCATAGGGAGGATGCCGCCAAGTTGTTGATCAGCACCCTCCCTCTTTATGACACTTGGGAGAGGAGTCACTTAATATTCATCAGCCTCGACAGAACCGCTTGTGAGTGTATAGAGTGTATAGCTACCCCGACAGAGGGCATCCCTGGCAAATGCCCCACCCTACCCAGACTGGCCTACTGAGCCCTCCCCACACCTTAACCATACAAGAACCCTGGCATGCAACATTTTAACACAGGCCACAAAATTCTCCCCACAACCAAAACAAGACAACACATTGAACAGATATTCATGGTCCACCCTATCAAAGGCTTTCTCCTGGTCCGAGGAAACCAGTCGAACGTTCACATTTGAAAGCCTTGACAGGTCCAGCATGTCCCTGATTATTATGAACAGATTGTCTGTGATTGAGCGTCTTGGAACACAGTACGTTTGGTCCTTGTGTACTTGAGTCTGTTAGCGAGGACCTTGGCAAAGACCTTATAGTCCAAACAGAGCAATGCCACAGGCCTCCAGTTCTTTAAGTCGCTCAAGTCCGTCTACAGCTTAGCGGCAGCTCCCCCACCCCGACGCACTCACATAATACGCAAAACAAGTCCTGTCCAATAATTTTTATAATACTCCACTGGCAGACCGTCGACTCCTTGGGCACAGCCGGGGGCCATCTGAGAGACGGAAGCCAAGAGTTTATGAAAGGACAGGGAAATGTCCATTTCATTTCTCTGCGACAGAGAGCATTTGGGAAGGTCTGTGAGCAGCAGTGGCGTGTATTCATGGATGCCAAGGGAAGCCAGGCTTCCCCCCCAAAATTGACCAATAAAAAAATGTACGTAAAATTCTCTGTGTTTCATAATCTCCGTCAATTCGCAAGAGGCTGAATGTACAGTACATGGCCAAAAGTATGTGGACAACCCTTCAAATTAGTGGATTCGTCTATTTCAGCCATACCCGTTGCTGACAGGTGTATAAAATCAAGCACACAGCCATGCAATCTCCATAGACAAACATTGGCGGTTAAATGGCCCGTACAGAAGAGCTCAGTTACTTTCAATGTGGCACCGTCATAGGATGCCACCTTTCCAACAAGTCAGTTTGTCAAATTTCTGCCTCTGCTAGAGCTGCCCCAGTCAACTGTAAGTGCAGTTATTGTGAAGTGGAAACGTCTAGGAGCAACAGCGGCTTAGCCGCGAAGTGGTAGGCCACACAAGTTCACAGAACCGGACCGCCGAGTGCTGAAGTGTGAAGCGTGTGAAAATCATCTGCAACACTCACTACCGAGTTCCAAACTGCCTCTGGAAGCAACGTCAGCACAAGAACTGTTCGTCGGGAGCTTCATGAAATGGGATTCCATGGCCGAGCAGCCGCACACAAGCCTAATATCACCATGTACAATGCCAAGCATTGGCTGGAGTGGTGTAAAGCTCGCCGCCATTAGACTCTGGAGCAGTGGAAACGCGTTCTCTGGAGTGATGAATCACGCTTCACCATCTAGCAGTCCGACGGACAAATCTGGGTTTGGCGGATTCCAGGAGAACGCTACCTGCCCCAATGCATAGCGCCAATTGTAAAGTTTTTGGGATGAGGAATAATGGTCTGGGGCTGTTTTCCATGGTTCAGGCTAAGTTACTTAGTTCCAGTGAAGGGAAATCTTAATGTTACAGCATACAATGACATTCTTTGTGGCAGTAGTTTAGGGAAGGCCCTTTCCTGTTTCAGCATGACAATGCCCCCGTGCACAAAGCGATGTCCATACAGAAATGGTTTGTCAAGATTGGTGTGGAAGAACTTGACTAGCCTACACAGAGCCCTGACTTCAACCCTATCGACCACCTTTGGGATGAATTGGAACACCGATTGCGAGCCAGGCCTAATCACCCAACATCAGTGCCCAACCTCACTAAAGGTCTTGTGGCTGAATGGAAGCAAGTCCCCACAGCAATGTTCCAACATCTAGTGGAAAGCCTTCCCAGAAGAGTGGAAGCTTTTATAGCAGCAGAGGTGGAACCAATTCGATATTAATGCCCATGATTTTGGAATGAGATGTTCGACGAGCAGGTGTCCACTTACCTTTGGTCATGTAGTGTACATTTTATGTGAGATATATTTTATGTTTAAAATGTATTTAAATAAGAGACTGCTGTTGAAATAAAAAATAGCACAGTTTCATGTTAGTGACGTCACGTTGAGAGGCTGGATGGAGAGGGTAGTGAATCTCACCGGAGAAAGCATGGGAGCGAAACAGTGCCCATCTGTCTCTGTATGTGTAGGCTGATACTGATATATCTGATACTGTCTGGTCCAAAAGAGTATGACATTTTTGCCGCCCGTAGCATTGAATGCAAGGGAAGCCAGTGAGCATTTGGCCTTTCTTGATCAAAAAAGTATAAAACAATAACCAATCAGCTTTGAGCTAAACTGAGTGAGCTCAACTGAGAATGGTCCTGGTGCACCAAAAGAAAGTGTCAAGGGAAGCCAGTTTGGATTTGGCGTCACTCCTATCAAATCGCATGGAGAGCATACGTCATTGACTGAAACAACTTGAATTGTTGCATGCGGTTGTGTTGTTGTCCTCCGTTGCCTAGTTAGTTAGCTAAAATTGTCCCTTTCCTAAATTAGCCATGGACGTAGATACAGATTTGGACTTGTGGTTTCATTAATTGTCTGTACTGGCCAATGATTATAACGGTGATTCTGATCCAACCATAAATTCATATATTGTGCCCCTGGCCTGAAAGGATGGAAGTTCAATATGTAGCTAGATGTAGAAGGCTAATATTAACTAGCTAACGTTGTCCATGAATGGAAGTTAGGCTTGCGAGCAAGCATTTTAGCCAACTAAAAGCGTGTACTGAATGTCAGAGTCATAGACCGTTTTGTCAACATAAAATAGAGGAGGATGGCATTGACGATTCTCTACGAGTGAGACATCTTATTTTTCTACTTGCACGAGCGCGCACGAACACACACGCACACAGAAGTCAAAACCATGGACAGTCACATAATTTTTAGCTTACGTTGATTGGACTAAATTATTTTTGTTATCTTTTAGTTGTCACCGTATAAGACAAAGCATGGGTGATTTGATGATAATGAAATGGTGCTGGAATAGTGGAGGCAGCTCCTGTTTTCTTTGCGACTTGCGGTAACTCTCTGTGGTTTTAAATAAATAGTTGTTCAGTGGTCTGAAAATGTCAGAAATGTATTAACTTGCTTGACCATGCTGTAGGTCATGTAATTGTTTGTTGCATGCAATATGCTTTGTGGACTTCATAGGACAGATGTTGCTCTCCGGTTTTGTGATGAAACAAAGGTATGGTTGAATTTATTCTGCCACTGTGTCTTCTTATTGTCTCGGCGCCGAAGAATATGGCTGCCATTTTACATTCTCCCAACCAATTGTGCTATTTTGTTATTTTTTTGGCGTTTTGTGTAACTTATTTTGTAACCTATTGTGTACATAATGTTGCTGCTACTGTCTGACCGAAAATAACTTCTGTACATCAGAAAAGCGATTACTCACTGCGGGCACCCTTCTGAGGATACGGACGCAAGTGATTAAACTCCCATTGCCTTCCATTCTTCTTGCTAACGTGCAATCATTGGAAAATAAAATTGATGACCTACTATTAAAATGATCCTACCAATGGGACATTAAAAACTGCAACGTCTTATGTTTCACTGAGACGTGGCTGAACAAAGATGCGGACAATATTTAGAGCTAACAGGATTTTCCATGCACAGGCAGAACAGAGACACTACCTCTGGTAAGACGAGGGGTGGGGGTGTGTGTCTTTTTGTCAATAACATCTGGTGCATGATGTCTAATATTAAAGAAGTCTTGAGGTATCGCTCGCCTGAGATTGAGTACCATATGATAAGCTGTAGACCACACTATCTACCAAGAGAGTTCTCATCTGTATTATTCGTAGCCGTCTATTTACCACCACAGACCGATGCTGGCACTAAGACCGCTCTCAACCAACTCTATAAGGCCATTAGCAAAGAAGAAAATGCTCATCCAGAAGCGACGCTCCTAGTGGCCGGGGACTTTGATGCAAGTAAACTTAAATCAGTTTTACCAAATTTTTACCAGCATGTCACATGTGCAACCAGGGAAAAAAATCCTAGACCACCTTTACTCCACACACAGAGATGCATACAAAGCTCTCCCCCGCCCTCCATTTGGCAAATCTGACCATAATTATATCCTCCTGATTCCTGCTTACAAGCAAAAACTAAAGCAGGAAGAACCAGTGACTCGCTCAATACAGAAGTGGTCAGATGACGCAGATGCTACACTACAGGACTGTTTTGCTAGCACAGACTGGAATATGTTCCGGAATTCATCCAATGACATTGAGGAATACACCACCTCAGTCATCGGCTTCATCAATAAGTGCAACGATGACATCGTCCCCATGGTGGCTGTACATACATATCCTAACCAGAAGCCATGGACTACAGGCAACACCCGCATCGAGCTAAAGGCTAGAGCTGCCGCTTTCAAGGAGCGGGAGACTAATCCGGGCGCTTATAAGAAATCCCACTATACCCTCAGACGAACCATCAAACAAGCAAAGCGTCAATACAGGATTAAGATTGAATCGTACTACACCGGCTCTGATGCTCATCGGATGTGGCAGGGCATGAAAACTATTACAGACTACAAAGGGAAACCCAGACGCAAGCTGCCCAGTGACGCAAGCCTACCAGATGAGCTAAATGCCTTTTATGCTCGCTTCGAGGCAAGCAACACTGAAGCTTGCACGAGAGCACCAGCTGTTCTGGATGACTGTGTGATAACGCTCTCGGTAGCCGATGTGAACAAAACCTTTAAACAGATCTACATTCACAAAGCCACTGTGCCAGACGGATTACCAGGATGTGTACTCACAGCATGTGCAGACCAACTCTCAAGTGTCTTCACTGACATTTTCAACCTCTTCCTGACCGAGTCTATAATACCTACATATTTCAAGCAGACCACCATAGTCCCTGTGCCCAAGGAAGCAAAGGTAACCTGCCTAAATGATTATATTTTAGTCATTTAACAGACACTCTTATCCAGAGCGACTTCCAGTAGTGAATGCACACATTCTTTCTCCGTACTGGTCCCCCATGGGAATCGAACCCACAACCCTGGCATTGCAAACACCATGCTCTACCAACTGAGCCACACGCTACACGGGACACTCATGTTGGTAGCCATGAAGTGCTTTGAAAGGCTGGTCATGGCTCACATCAACATCATCCTCCCGGACACCCTAGACCCACTTCAATTTGCATACTGTCCCAACAGATCCGCAGATGACACAATCTCAATCGCACTCCACACTGCCCTTTCTCACCTGGACAAAAGGATCACCTATGTGAGAATGCTGTTCATTGACTACAGCTCAGCGTTCAACACCATAGTGCCCACGAAGCTCATCACTAAGCTAAGGACCCTGGGACTAAACACCTCCCTCTGCAACTGGATCCTGGACTTCCTGACGGGCCGCCCCATAGGTGGTAAGAGTAGGCAACAACACGTCTGCCACACTGATCCTTAACACTGGGGCCCCTCAGGGGTGTGTACTTAGTCCCCTCCTGTATTCTCTGTTCACCCACGACTGCGTGGCCAAACACAACTCCAACACCATCATTAAGTTTGCTGATGACACAACAATGGTAAGCCTGATCACCGACAACGATGAGACGGCCTAGAGGGAGGAGGTCAGAGACCTGGCAGTGAGGTGCCAGGACAACAACCCCCATTAACATCGATGGGGCTGTGGTGGAGTGGGTCGAGAGTTTCAAGTTCCTTGGTGTCCACATCACCAACGAACTGTCATGGTCCAAACATACCAAGACAGTCGTGAAGAGGGCACGACAAAACCTTTTCCCCCTCAGGAGACTGAAAAGATTTGGCATGGGTCCCCGGATCCTCAAAAAGTTCTACAGCTGCACCATCGAGAGCATCCCGACTGGTTGCATCACCACCTGGTATGGCAACTGCTCGGCATCTGACTCTAAGGCGCTACAGAGGGTAGTGCGAACGGCCCAGTTCATCACTGGGGCCAAGCTTCCTGCCATCCAGGACCTATATAATAGGCGGTGTCAGAGGAAAGCCCACAAAATTGTCAGAGACTCCAGTCACCCAAGTTATAGACTGTTTTCTCTGCTACCGCACGGCAAGCAGTACTGGGGCGCCAAGTCTAGGACGAAAAGGCTCCTCAACAGCTTCTACCCCCAAGCCATAAGACTGCTGAACAATTCATAAAATCGCTACTCGCTGTTTGTTTATGCATAGTCACTTGGCCCCCACGTACATGTACAGATTATCTCAACTAACCTGTACCCCTGCACACTGACTCGGTACTGGTGCTTCCTGTATATAGCCTCATTATTGTTATTCTTATTGTGTTACTTTTTATTATTTCTTTTTATTTTAGTCTACTTGGTAAATATTTTTTTCCTGTTGAACTGCTCTGTTGGTTAAGGGCTTGTAAGAAAGTATTTCACGGTAAAGTCTACACTTGTTGTAGTCCGCACGTGACAAATAAAGTTTGATTTGAATTATATATCACGGTCACAAGGCATATGAGCTAACAGGTTATAGAGCAAACAACACAATTATCACAACACATATGTTGTAATGTGGCTTTTTTTTCTCCGGCTTCCTCGGTGATTTTACCCACGCACCTCTAGAAGTGAGCAGAACCTGAGAACACACAGGCGTTCTTCCCTATACAAATCAGGCTGCTCCCGCATCTCCCCCGCAACAGAAGTGACTTGCCTATCAGACAAACGTAAACAATGGATTTTCTTGGTTTCCCTACTCTGTTTTTCCAAACCAAAAAATAAAGAGCTGGGAGCATCCATTTCCTCAACATGGAAAATCTAGCTCTTACAAGTGCTCCTTTGCTTTAATCTGAAAAAATACCCTAGGTCCCTGCATAATTCAGATTATCTTGGAGCCCCAACCTACCCTTCCCCACCAGCTCAGTCTCCACCTCACTTATGCTACGCTGAAGCTCCCCCAAAGCTGTATACTGCTAACAGAAAACCAGAATCTGGGCTTTCCCTACATCTGCTGTCCCCACCTCTCCCAAAAGCCTTGGAAGCTTGAGGAAAAAGTGTAATCTTGTAAGAGCTTTACACTGGGCACTGGTGAAACAGAGAACTGAGCCATGGCAATATGATGGTCTGAAAACCCAAGTGAGAGAATGGAGGCCCTCAATAGCTGATTGTTGAATGTATAGATACGATCCAGACGAGCTGTACTCACCCTACCTTATCCACCTTCACCCACATATACTAACAACCTACCCTTACACAACACCTTTAAAGAAGAATGTTGACACTCAGGCCCGGGGAAAAAACACTGCTACCCCAGCACTAAGGTTTGGGCCATGGGTCAGCACCTCCGCCCCCTTCCACCAGGCCCCCCGATCCAGTTCATTAATCACAACACTATGTGTCTCTTGCAAAAACATCACATTTAAATGTTTTCTTTTACATATTCCCCCATCAACCCCCTCTTACCCCCCCGTCTCTGCAACCATTCATGATAAGGGAGCCTATGTAATATTGCCTGTGTGTAGCTGGTGTAGAGGAGTCAGGCGCAGGACAGAAGATATGAGTAATAAACGTAATTTACTCAAATTTTCACAAATAAAACGCAATAATACGAGCCCACAATAACGGACCGTATTACAAACAAACAATCAATCACAAACAAACTTGGGGGAACAGAGGGTTAAATAATGAACAAGTAATTGGGGGAATGAAACCAGGTGTGTAAGACAAGAACAAAACAAATGGAAAATTAAAAGTGGATCGGCGATGGCTAGAAGGCTGGTGACGTCGACCGCCGAACGCCGCCTGAACAAGGAGAGGGACCGACTTCGGCGGAAGTCGTGACAGCCTAACCGTAAAATCTCCATAACAGGTGGTATGGATAACAACAAAATCACAAACCAGTAGAGAAGCCCATAAAGCCACCGTGCCAGAAAATAACTATCCATTTAAGCAGATTCTGAAGACGCACCCCTGTGAACCATTTCCTCAGCCTATACCGCATCCTGGATGAGAGGACACTAAACCCCTCATTCTTCATTGTGTGTTGTACTGACCTTACAAACATTCCAGGATCAGGAAAATAAGACTCCAGAGGAACCTTCCTTTTCCCTTTAGTCTCCATCCCTTTAGTCTTCAACCTAGAAAATTCTCTCACCATATATACTGGGCTCTCCGCCTGACTGTCTGTCTGCTCAGGTTCCAATTTTGTCTGAATACGAGGCCTCCTCATCCTCCTCTCCCCCCAACTCATCCCGCTCTTCCTCCTCCTCCATTGGCATGGTACCGTCCTCCTTCTCCCCTGTCTGCCCCTCCAGCACTTACCACCTGATCAGTACATCCTCCCCAATGACAGGAAATATTTCCTGGGATGAGCCCACCTCGCTTTTGCCCAGCCCAGCCAAACTCTTTTTTCCCTCTTTTCTTCACCACCTTTTTCTTCTCCTTAGCCCCACCAGCTTGCTTACCGTTCACCTCAGACCCAGTACTCACCTCCTACCCACCACCGGAGTCTATGTTACCACAGCAACCTGCCTCTGCTCATTTTGTCCAGCTGCAACCACACTTACCCCCACCAGCCCACTAGCTCCCACCCCATCTTCCTCCGTGGCCTGCGCACCACCACTTGGCCCTGCTCTATTCTCCTGTCCCCCGGTACCCCATCCAGTAGCCTGCCCCATAGCAGAGGTAACCCCAGCCTCTGCCTCCTGCGTACTAGCCAACGGTGTCGCCTGATTCCAGAAGGAATGGCGCCAGAGGGGATGGCTGCCGTTTTACGGGCTTCTAACCAATTGTGCTGTTTTGTGCGTTGTTTGTAACTTATTTTGTACATAATGTTTCTGCCACTGTCTCTTATGACCAAAAAAAGCTTCTGGATATCAGAACAGTGATTACTCACCACGAACTGGACAAAGATTTTTTCTTTAACGAGTCAGACGCAAAGGATTTGCAGCTGCTACCAGACAAGGCCCAAATCCCTGTCATTCGCATGAAGAGGAGACGCCGATACAGGGGACGCAGATCCGGGTGCCTTGTGAGAATTTGTCGGCAAGTGGGTAACCCGCCTCTACCATCCGTCTTATTGGCCAACGTGCAATCATTGGAGAATAAACTGGATGAGCTCTGTTCGAGACTATCCTACCAACGGGACATTAAAAACGGAAATATATTATGTTTCACCGAGTTGTGGCTAAACGACGACATGTATAATATACAGTTGGCTGGGTTTTCCGTGCATCGGCAATTTGGGGAGGGGGGGTAGTATATATTGGTCATGGCTCCCGAGTGGTACAGTGGTCTAAGGCATTGCATCTCAGTGCAAGAGGCTTTACTACAGTCCCTGGTTCGAATACAGGCTATATCACATCTGAGCGTGATTGTGAGTGCCATAGGGTGGTGGAACAATTGGTCCAGCATCATCCGGGTTTGGCTGGGTAGGCCGTCATTGTAAATAAGAATTTGTTCTTACCTGACTTGCCTAGTTAAATAAAGGTTACATTTCAAAAACAACTGGCGGCAACTGCAGCGGAATCAATAGAAGGTGAACAGTGGCTGGTGCTGAAAATATAGCTAACTTGTTATGCAAGTGTTGCACGCCAACTTTTGGAGAAAACCTACACCAGTCGAGCAATTCATTTCAACAATAATCTTCATTTTAACTTGCAATGTATTCAATGCTTAAGTACTCTAAAGTGTTACATTTCTAACTCGAAACAGCAGTACTGTATTTATTCATCAACATCTTTATGCTTTCGTTAATAAAATAACAAGAAAAAAGACATTCAATATGCGGATGTTCATTTAAACTACGTTTTAGTCGCACTTTACATTGAAATACAATGTAAAAATGTGCAGCATACAGCAAAGACCCACAGTCAATTTATTTAAGCATTATTTTTTGCATTATTAGGCCTACTTTACAGTATTGTCGCCTACTGTACCTGTTCATTTTCCTGGGCTTTCGAGTTGTGGAGAGTCAGGCGGCATTTGTGGTGAGTCAGGCGGCATTGGCGGAGAGTCAGGTGGAGAATGACACGTTGAAAAGGGTGAGAAACAAGATGGAGTCATAATCCATGCCAGGCACACCTGTGAGCTCTGGAACTCCACCTCCGACAGGCAGAGTCAACATACGTGGCGGGTTTGTCAGGTCGTCGGTTCACCCTGTCATTTCCATTCCTTTTCTGACAACAGAACTTGACCAACTGCTCACCAGGCACAGCAAAGGCTGCCTGGACCGTTATGCTGTTCTGCTATTCCAAGGATGTGTAACCAAAGAGAGATACCACGAGTGGGCACAGAATACAAACTGGGATGGATCCCGAGGCAAATGTGGTTTACCAGTGAACCTGCGGGTGTTCATCATTAATACTGTGTCTCAGAAATGTCCATCCATGACTGATGCAACCCGAAAATGCATTAAAGACAGAGTTAATGAGTACTTGAGGTCACCGAGAAAGTCTGGACATGGCCTGTTCTACCTTATGTAAGGAATTAGGCACTTTCCCATGTTTGCTACAGTATGTACTGTAGGCTATGTTTACTTGTCAGACTGCACAGTAGCCTAATAAACAAATGCAGGTGGCTTATATCTTCAAAATGCTTTAAATGCTTTATTATCCAAATGTAAAAGCATAAACTGTACATTGCTGTATTTCTTCATCAGCATCTTTATGCTTTCGTTAATAAAATAAGGATAAAAACACTCTTTCAAAATGCTGATGTTTATTTAGTTATGGATCCATAATGAATTACTATGGGAATAAATATAACTGATTTACAGAAATATTGGAACAAAGTTGTCTAATGAAGGAAAACAATTTAGAATCCTCCAATCCTCTTATGCTGTAGCCTACTCCCGGCCGTCACGTTGTACAGCGCCATATTTTCCATTCTATCCTAACGGAAACCCTGAGGGTTTCTTTTTTCATTTTTCTCGGAATAGAAACACCATAATATTAATAAAATTAATTACATTTCTTAAAATCAATCCCATATACTATGTTATTACAAAAAAGGTTTTAAATTCTCTGGTAATGCCAATATGGAAGACTATCAAATGCTTCTCAAAGATGCCCTCTGTTGGTAAAACTAGCACTAACTTGCATTAACAGAAAAAATGACTGACAATAGATAACATGCCACAGAATGCTGCAGCAGCCCTCAAGGTGTGCTGCAGTACATCACTGGGGCCAAGCTTCCTGCTATCCAGTACCTTTATACCATTCGGTGTCAGAGGAAGACCCCAAAAATTGGCAAAGAGTCCAGTAACCCTAGTCATGGACGGTGCTCAATGCTACCGCACGGCAAGCGGTACCGGAGCGCCAAGTCTAGGTCCAAAAGGCTCCTTAACAGCTTCTACCCCCAAGCCTTAAGACTGCTACTCTCTGTATATTATCTATGCATTGTCACTTTACCCCTACCTAGATGTACATATTACCTCAATTTCCTCGACTAACCTGAACCCCCAAACATTGACTCGGTACCGGTACACCCTGTATATAGCCTTGTTATTGAATCGTAAAACTGCATTGTTGGTTAAGGGTTTGTAAGTAAGCATTTCACTTTAAGGTATACAGCTTTTGTATTTGGCGCATGTGACAAATAACATTTGATTTGATTTGTCTGCACTATCACGAACTCCCTCTCTCTGGACCTTATATGGGCACGCAAACTTGTTGTACCTTAAGTCCCCACACTCAGAACACCACAAGCTAACTTTGCTATCAAAACCTGCGTACCACCCCTCCCCCCTGCTTAACCTTGACGTGTACATTTAGCTGCTTTTCTGCGTTGTTAAGAAGCATTAACACTTGCCTACAAAAGGAGACAAGATGTTTAACAGATTCCGCTTGGCACCCTGCCGAGATCACACGAACCACTTGAAAACTTACCAAAACGAACATACTTTTTGCGAGCTGTTCGTCCATAACAAAATGGAGGCAGATTAGCCACCACCGCTCTTGTCGACTGGGTCGAAAGAAGTGAAATCTGCAAAACAGTCCCAAAAATCTCACTCGCAACTAGCCAGGCAAATCAAATTTTATTTGTCACATGCGCCGAATACAACAGGTGAAATGCTTCCTTACAAGCCCTTAACCAACAATGCAGTTTGAAGAAAAAAAAGTAAGAGAAAAGAAAAACAAATAATTAAGGAGCAGCAGTAAATAACAATAGCAGGGCTATATGGCTATATACAGGGGGTACCGGTTCAGAGTCAATGTGTCAATGTGCTGGGGCACCGGTGTCAAGGTAATTATGTACATGTAGGTAGGGTTATTAAAGTGGCTATGCATAGATAATAACAGAGAGTAGCAGAGCGTAGGGGGGTGCAAATAGTCTGGGTAGCCATTTGATTAGCTGCTCAGGAGTCTTATGGCTTGGGGGTAGAAGCTGTTTAGAAGCCTCTTGGACCTAGGCTTGGCGCGCTGGTACTGCTTGCCGTGCGGTAGCAGAGAGAACAGTCTATGACTAGGTTGGCTGGAGTCTTTGGCAATTTTTAGGACCTTCCTCTGCTACTGCCTGGTATAGAAGTCCTGGATGGCAGGAAGATTGGCCCCAGTGATGTACTGGGCCGTACGTACTACCCTCTGTAGTGCCTTGCGGTCGGAGGCCAAGCAGTTGCCAAACCAGGCAGTGATGCAACCTGTCTGGATGCAGAGTGTATATATGTTCCAACCATGAACAAAACTTCCTCCACTTTAACACCATTCTCCGGAATGCACCTGAAGCCATTCTGAAGCGACAGCGTTTCTTCCCCACTCAGCTGAGACTTTATTGCGGTCATCACACTGCCCTACCCCAAACAAACTACTCCTACTCCCCCTCTTAACTCTAAGCAATACCCTCCACCATAGAAAAAAGGTAAAATGTAGAAGGAAGGGAAAGAAAGCAGAAGGTTTAAATAAAAGAGACTGTAAGAAGAGCATAATGCCACATTGATAGCACAGAGACAGCTGAAGCCATTTGGTGGAACAGCAAGTGAGAATTAGATTTGTTTTCTGAGAAGTAATAAATTCATGTCCCGATAGCCTGTGTGTGTGAGAGAGCGAGCGAGAGAGAGAGAGAGAGAGAGAGAGAGAGAGAGAGAGAGAGAGAGAGAGATAATTACCGTGGACTCTGCATCAACAGCAATCTCGTAAACATCCTCTACAGTATCATGAACAACAGATTCCAAAATGTCCTCAGTAAAAACAATATCCTGAGAAAACGTCAAATTATCTTCTTACCAAAATACCATATGACATACCACGTATACACCCTGCACACCCTTATTGACAAACAAACAAAACAAAAGTAGTCTTCTCAATGCTTTGTTGATTTCAAAAAAGCTTTTGACTCAATTTGGCATTAGGATCTGCTATACAAATGGATGGAAAGTGGTGTTGGGGAAAAAACATATTACATTATAAAATCAATGTACACCAAGAACAAGTGTGCAGTTAAAATGGGCAATAAACACACAGATTTCCTTCCTCAGGGCCGTGGGATGAGACAGGGATGCAGTTTCAGCCCCACCCTCTTCAACATACTGTATATATCAATTAATTGGCGAGGGCACTAGAACAGTTTGCATCACCCGGCCTCACCCTACGGGACTCGGAAATCAAATGTCTACTGTTTGCAGATGATCTGGTGCTACTGTCCCCAACCAAGGACGGTCTACATTAGCACCTAGACCTTCTGCACAGATTCTGTCAGACTTGGGCCCTGACAGTGAATCTCAGTTAGACAAAAATAATGGTATTCCAGAGCAGATCCAGTAGCCAGGACAACAAAAACAAATTCTATCTAGACACTGTTGCCCTAGAGCACAAAGAACTATACCTACCGCGTCGTAAGTATTAACACCACAGGTACAGTTGAAGTCGAAAGTTTACATACACTAAGTTGACTGTGCCTTTAAACAGCTTGGAAAATTCCAGAAAATGATGTCATGGCTTTAGAAGCTTCTGATAGGATAATTGACATCATTTGAGTCAATTGGAGGTGTACCTGTGGATGCATTTCAAGGCCTACCTTCAAACTTTGCTTGACATCATGGGAAAATCAAAAGAAATCAGCCACTGCTCCAAAACCGCCATATAAAAGCTAGGCTACGGTTTGCAACTGCACATGGGAACAAAGATTATACTTTTTGTAGAAATATTCTCTGGTCTGATGCAACAACAATTGAACTGTTTGGCCATAATGACCATTGTTATGTTTGGAGGAAAAAGGGGGATGCTTGCAAGCTGAAGAACACCATCCCAACCGTGAAGCACGGGGGTGGCAGCATCTTGTTGGGGGGGGGATTAAATGTCAGGAATTGTGAAAAACTGAGTTTAACCTGTTGAGGAAAGACGAACCCCTCGCTAACAGCCAGTGAAATAGCAAGGCGCCAAATTCAAAACAACAAAAATCTCATAATTCAAATTTCTCAAACATACAAGTATTATACACCATTTTAAAGATAAACTTCTCGTTAATCCAACCACAGTGTCCGATTTCAAAAAGGATTTACGGCGAAAGCATACCATTAGATTATGTTAGGACAGCACCTAAAAACCACACAGCCATTTTCCAAGCAAGGAGAGGCGTCACAAAAACCAGAAATACAGCTAAAAGTAATCACTAACCTTTGACGATCTTCTTCAGATGACACTCCCAGGACTCAATGTTACACAATACATGTATGTTTTGCTCTATAAAGTTCATATTTATATCCAAAAACCCCATTTTACATACAGCGTGTAATGTTCAGAAATGTTTTGCCTCCAAAACTACCGGTGAATGAGCACATCAATTTACAGAAATACTCATCATAAACGTTGATAAAAGATACAAGTGTTATGCATAGAATTAAAGATTAACTTCTCCTAAATGCAACCGCTGTGTCAGATTTCAAAAAAGCTTCACGGCGAAAGCACACCTGGCAATAATCTGAGTACAGCGCTCAGACACAACAACAAGCCATACAGATACCCGTCATGTTGTGGAGTCAACAAAAGTCAGAAATAGCATTATAAATATTCACTTACCTTTGATGATCTTCATCGGAATGCACTCCCAGGAATCCCAGTTCCACAATAAATGTTAGTTTTGTTTCGATAAAGTCCATATTTATGTCCATATACGTCCTTTTTGTTCGCGCGTTCAATTCACTATTCCCAATGCACTATGCGTGAGCACTAAGTTCAGCCGAAAAGTAAAAAAAAGTTCTATTACAGTTCGTAGAAACATGTCAAACGATGTATAGAATCAATCTTTAGGATGTTTTTATCATAAATCTTCAATAATATTCCAACCGGACAATTCCTTTGTCTTTAGAAATGAAAAGGAACTCATGGCATTCTGCCAGACACCTGATTCAAACAGCTCTTATTCTCTCCCCCTTCACAGTAGAAGCCTGAAACAATGTTCTAAAGACTGTTGACATCTGGTGGAAGCCTTAGGAAGTGCAATATGACCCCACAGACACTGTATATTGGATAGGCAATCACTTGAAAAACTACAAACCTCAGATTTCCCACTTCCTGGTTGGATTTTTTCTCAGGTTTTTGCCTGCCATATGAGTTCTGTTATACTCACAGACATCATTCAAACAGTTTTAGAAACGTCAGAGTGTTTTCTATCCAAATCTACTAATACTATGCATATATTAGCTTCTGGGCCTGAGTACTAGGCAGTTTACTCTGGGCACGCTTTTCATCTGAACGTGAAAATACTGCCCCCTATCCCAATGAAGTTAAATGTATTTGGCTAAGGTGTATGTAAACTTCCGACTTCAACTGTAACTGCCACAAGGCTGTGAACAATCTAAGAGACAAGGCAATAAGGGTCTTCTACACCATCAAAAGAAACATACAACTCAACATCCCAATTAGGATCTGGCTAAAAATACTTCTATGGTTGTGGGGTCTGGGGTCCACTCACCAACCAAGAATTCAAAAAATGGGACAAACACCCATTGAGACACTTCATGCAGAATTCTGCAAATATATACTGTGTGAACTGTCAAAAACCCCAAACAATGCATGCAGAGCAGAATTAGGACTATACCCACTAGTAATCAAAATCCAGAAAAAGAGCCACCTAAACCACCTAAAAGGAAGGAATGCCCACACATTTCACCACAAAGCCCTCACCTACAGAAAGATGAACCTAGAGAAGCGTCCCCTCATCCAGCTGTTTCACAATTAGACCCAACCAAATGATGAGAAAGCAAAAAGATAACTATCACTGGAAAGATTAAACAAAAAAACAGAGCAAATTGGAACGCTATCTGGCCCTGAACAGAGAGTACACAGTGGCAAATCCTTGACTATGTACAGACTCCGTGAGCATAGCCTTGCTATTAAGACAGGCCGCCATAGAAAGACAGGCTATGTGCCCACTGCCCACAAAATGAGGTGGAAACTGAGCTGCACTTCCTGACCTCTTGCCAAATGTACGACCACATTAGAGATACATTTTTCCCACAGATCAAACAGACCCACAAAGAATTTGAAAACAAATCAAACATTGATAAACACCTGTATCTGTTAGGCGAAGTACTGCAGTGTGCAGTCACAGCCCGTTGCCATGAGAAAAGGGCAACCAGTGGAGAACAAACAACATTGTAAATACCACCAATATTTATCTGTTTATTTATCTTCCCCTACTTCCCCTTCTATTCCTACGACAACTATTTGCACATGTACATAGCTGATAATATAACACTTGAATTGTCTATCTTTTTAAAAACCTTTTTGAGTGCACTATCTACTGTTAAATTCAAATGTTTTTTTATTCATGTTGTTATGTGTCTTCTCACTTTTGATTATTTCACTTGCTTTGGCAATGCAAACATGTTTCCCATGCCAATAAAGCGCCTTTGCGGCGTGCTGAGGAGCGACTGACTCCCCCGCCTGAGGGGCTGCTGTGGAACTGCAGCAGGCAGGGCTGGGATTCCTGGCTAACACCACCCCCTCACAGCCCTCCCAAACACAAACACAAACAAACACACGCACACACAAACACACACAGCCACTGCAATG
The DNA here is from genome assembly GCF_965601325.2 of Salmo salar. Lineage (NCBI taxonomy): Eukaryota > Metazoa > Chordata > Actinopteri > Salmoniformes > Salmonidae > Salmo > Salmo salar. Next base: position 17,884,576 of record NC_138310.1, on the reverse strand, counting down.
CAGGAAGGAGCTTCCCTCGGCCCTGCGTGGGAGAGACACCAATCACTGCCTGGCTCTCACCAAGTGAGCTGTGAGGGCGGACTGTTCAGGGAGGGGATCCCTCATTTCTCTCCATCTGCCTCTCTCTCTCTGTCTTTCTCTCTGTCGGTTTATTTTTCTCTCTCTCTGTCTCTTTCTCTCTCTCCCTGTCTCTCTCTCTCTCTTTCGCTCTCTCTCTTTCTCTGTATCTATCTCTCTCTCCTCTTCTCTCCCTTCCTCTCTCCCTCCCTCCCATCCGTCATTCCCTCTCTTGTTAACAGGTCTTCAACAGCTACTACCACACACACATGGAAGATGTGGGTGGAAGGAGGAAGATAAATAAAAGCCTCAGTCTCAACGACTCAATCCAGACTGTTGTGTTGTGTTTGTGACTTCACAGTGCAGTTAAAGGATTGGTTCACTATTATAGAATGAAATCTCTATTGTTTATGTAATTGGCATGTTATAGAAGGGTCCAGACACTTTTTTAGGGATTTCACTTGGTTTTGGGAAACTTATCCCACCCGCAGTAGACTTCCTCATTTCTTGTTCTGCGCTATGGGGGCACCGGAGAAACATGAACAAAGGCTCCAAAAACACCCAAATACGTCCTTTTAGAAACGGCAAAGCTCTCAGTATAGTGATGCAGGTCTTTAGATGTTGTACACATGAAATTGTATAATTCTGAACTTTATCTGAACTGTGACTCGAGCATTTTCCCCTATCAGCTGTGCTGTGCAGGCTACATGAAGAAGCAGCACAGCTGGTAAGTTTCTCAAAACCAAATGAAATCGCAAAAAAATGTGACCAGTCTATAACATGCCATTACAAATAAGGAGATTAGGTTAAAAAAAATGGCGAACCACTTGTTTAATGAGTAAGACCTCCCCCCCTTTGTCTTGGTAATCCATTCCAACCCAATCAGCAGTAGGCCTATCTATTTCCAGGTTACTCATGGGTAAGAAGAATGGAAATGGGCCTCTTTAATTGGCTAGATAACAGATGGTGGTTTATGTGGTTACAAAAAGCATCACATGCTCCTTTCAGCTTTTTTTCCAGTGACTGTTTGATGATGTCAATGCATTAGGAACATGCACTGATTAAAATGAATGACACTCATTTGATTTCCCAATTGTCTTTCTGCAGTGGAAACTGGGTTGCATGTTGTTCCAAGATAGTGTCAGAAATATGATTGCTTCATGGTGTAACCATTAGAGATCTGATGTTTGCACACACCACTGACTGTATTGCCAAAATATATTTAAACATTTTTTCTATAGCAAATTCATAATTTTTAAAGCTTATTTTGTGTCTGAAGTTTTAATTTTTAATGTAGAGGAAACAAAGACTTGTAATACTCTCCAAAAAGCTTCACCCACAGCCAAGTCCACAGCTGGGAGCCAGACTGCTGTCAGCATATGAGTGTTCCAGGCTCTGACATGTAGCTAAAACTGTGTGTGTGTTCCCATGCTTGTCCGATAAGTGTGTGTGTGTGTGTGTGTACCTGCAGGGAGTTTGCCAAGGAGCGTGAGCGTGTGGAAAAGAGGCAGGAGTTTCTGAAGCTTCGCAGGCAGCAGCAGATCGAGAGGGAGCTGACTGGATACCTGGAGTGGATATGCAAGGCAGGTCAGACTGCCCTCTACTCCCTCTCCTTTTTTATTTTAACACCTAATACCCCTTTACTTTAATACTTAAAGTTTACTTCAATATTGCTCAAGTTTTTGCTAAAGTTTTAGTAACAGGCAAACATGATTTGATACTATGTGCATATATATATATATATATATATATATGTATATATATATATATATATTACATTGTGCTGACATAGTATTAGTCTTAGGGCTTTATGATATGCGATATTAAGTATGCTGATGGTTTGGAGTGTGTGTGTGTGTGTGTGTGTGTGTGTGTGTGTGTGCGTGCGTGCGTGCGTGCGTGCGTGCGTGCGTGCATGCGTGCGTGCCTGCGTGCGTGTGTGTGCATTGGTGGAAAAAGTATACAATTGTCATACTTAAGTAAAAATATGGATAACTTCATAGAAAGTTACTCAAGTAAAAGTGAAAGTCACCCAGTAAAATACTACTTGAGTAAAAGTCTAAAAGTATTTGGTTCTAAATATACAGTACTTAAAAGTATCATAAGTAAATGTAATTGCAAAAATATACTTAAGTATCAAGAGTAAAAGTCTAAATCATTTCCAATTCCTTATATTAAGCAAAGCAGATTGCACAATTTTCTTGTTTTAAAAATGTACGGATAGCCAGGAGAACATTCCAACACTCAGACATTATTTACAAAAGATTCATTTGTGTTTATTGAGTCCGCCAGATCAGAGGCAGTAGGGATGACCACGTGTTCTCTTGAAGTGTGTAATTTTGACTATTTTCCTGTCCTGCTTAGCATTCAAAATGTAACAAGTCATTTTGGGTGTCAGGGAAAATGTATTGAGTAAAAAGTACAATGTTTTCATAAGGAATGTAGTGAAGTAAAGGTTGTCAAAAATATAAATAGTAAAGTAAAGTACAGATAACCCCAAAAAACGACTTGTAGTACTTTAAAGTATTTTTACTTAAGGACTTTACACCACTGTGTGTGTGTATGTGTTCATTATATGGTGCGTGGCTGACACCTGTGTATTTGTTTCAGAGGAAGTGATGCTGGCGGAGGAGGACAAACACGCTGAAGAGAAGTCCCCTCTGGATGGAGTGTGGTACAAAAGGAAACATAACAACCCAGGTCAGGAGTATACCAGGGCCCTGAGTTGGTTAAGTCAGACCACCTGATCTGATCAGGGAAAACTCAGTGCCTTGGTTATGAGCTTTATCTGAGTGCCGTCTCCCTGTGTTTGCCCAGGACTGCTTACCCAGTCTCCTCTCTGGCTGTGGTTGTAGATGTGTGAGGCTTCGGGCTGATGCCACCCACACTCTCTGTGCTAAATATTGTGCTGTTGCTGTTATCAAGGCCTTGTTAGCACAACACAGAAATAATCAAAGCCCAAGTGTGAACCCACAGTAATTATGGGTGTTGGGGCCACATGTAAATTGTATTACAACGGGAGAGAAGTGCACAGGGCCACAGTTCAGAGAGAGCCTGGCTGGGAGAGTGTGTTTGAGGGAGCTGTGTTCCCAGTCGAGTTTGAATGGTCTGTTGAGCTAACAACACATGAGAGGCCTCCCCTGAGATGCTTGTAGTAACAGTGTTTCACAAGCTATCATAAATGTGAATGGCTCAAGCTGTGTGCTGCTTTTTCAAAAGGAAGTATGTTGCCTGATGGAAGTCCTGTATTAATGCCCTGAGAGCTGATGTCATATCCATCAAATACACATACTGGGTATACATTATCTCCCTCGAAGAAACTACACTAAGATACTTTTCACAAGGAAATCTGGTGTGGTTCTAACCCTAACGTATTGTTCTAATGTGTGTTCAGTGTTGAAGAGAGCAAAGAAGAGCAAGAATGACCTGATCAATGCTGAGGAGGGCGAGGACCACTTCACTGACATCTCATCTGTTGGTAAGGCCAACGCCCGTGAATCGGACCTCTTGATCATCGTCAGCTTTCACACTGCTCACTGCTGTATCCTGTTCAACCCAGTGATTTCTATACACTAGATGACTGATGCAGGGCACTGTTTTGAAGCCACCGCGCCGGCCATCTTGGCACCCCAACCATTGTAAAACTATTTTGGAAGCTCTAGAAATGCATGTATTAATGGAGAGCTTAGGACTATAAGGTTGTACCTACAAAAAAGATGATACTGAGATAATTAGCTATAAAGTTCCAAAACTTAATTGGTTTGAATGGTGTCATCATTTTTTATCTTGTATTCTTTTGAACTTAGCAACATGGATTGGGGATATTTAGGGTACTACATGGAAAGAACAAGGCTCAGTCAATAACTACATTTGACTAAAATGCAGCTAGAACCTTATAGTCCCAAGCTCTCATAATGTCTACATTTGTTTTTCGACACATTTATTCTATTAAAGACACCTTAATAAATGATTTCAATTTATATTATATATTGGTTCTACCTCTACTAGCTGTCTCATGTCACCAAATTCTGTCTCAACTGCAGGCCTGGAACAATCTTTCTCTTAAACTGTGCTTCAATTTAATGATGTTGCATATTGAATCATTTTGTTTGTCTTTTAATTAGATTGTGGTGGTATTGGGCCTATTTCCTACAATGTGTATCAATTTGGGTTAAATACTAGCCTTTATAATGTAATAAGTAACTCAAATTGCTATTCTTCCCAGTATGTGACATAAAGAATTCCTGATTGTATCTATTATGTTAGACAACTGCCCTTTAAGAATGACTAATGACAGAAGCATTGCAATAGCCTCTTATTAAAAAAATGATCAAGTAATAATAAAAAAAATCTCCAAATGTTCCCTCCTTTTTTCAGATAGCTAACTATCTGTTTGAACCTCTCAGTCCCCCTGCATAAGTGATTATTAATACTCCTCAATTAGATCTGCATCACTGTACACTAATTAAAGGGGAGTAGGTGGTTTGGCTCAGTATTAGAATCCCATACAAAAAATATATGACAGGGAGAAGGAGAGGGAGCTGGAGGGAGAAAGAGAAAAAGAGAGAGGGGAAAAAGGCAAGCTTGACTTGGTGCTCAGTTTATGAGGCTTCACACCCGAGTTACATTTGGAGATGAAAATAGCCCAGGAAATGATGATTCTCCCTCTCCTCCTGGGCCACTAACGAGATGCTAATAGAACCATTTTTCACTTTTCTTTTTTTGGTCCAGCCTCAAATTTTTGTTTAATTTAAGTTACAGATGGTTTATTATGGTCCAGGGGCTGGGAGGTGGAGGCGGGGAGAGAAGGGCAGTGCACAGAGTTCTCTATGGATGAACTAGCCAGGATACTGAGAAGATACTGAACAATATGATGCAGCATTATTAAAGAGAAATGTAAAGGCAAATCAGCTAACGGTCATATTGCAAATGCCCTCTACTTCACATACAAGTTGCTGTGTTTGGCATGCTATGCTGTGGTTTGATTGAGCCGTAGTGCACATTTTGGGGTTTATTAGCTTTGATTTTGAACCTTTCCTCTCATTGAGTCTAATGACATTTCGAGGCGGTCCCCACCAAGTGAAAACGTTCAGGTCATGAAATTACATCAAAGTGATTTCATTGAGAAATACAGAATTGATGACTGCGTGACTTTATCTCCAGTTTGTGTGTTGTTCCCACCACTGTTCCTCCAGGGTCTCCGTTCGCCCGGGCCAGCCTGAAGAGCAGCAAGAACGGCAGTGCCTCTTACTTCCGGAGGAAAGAGAAGCGGCTCCGCTTCACCATCAGACACCTGGTCAAGGCTCAGAGCTTCTACTGGACAGTGCTGTGTCTGGTCGGCCTCAACACACTCTGTGTGGCCATCGTCCATTACGACCAGCCTGAGTGGCTCACATATGCACTGTGTAAGTCCTGCCCAACGCCCGACCTGCGTGGGAGGGAATACTGTACCATTTGTTTTCCTACCATCACCAACTGGACGTATCATTCTGTTTATTTGCTGTTTGTACAATGAAGCCATCTACAGTGTGTTGGCTGTATTGAAACAGTGCCTTCACGTCAGACATCAGGCCGGTCATATTCGACTCACTGAACTGATCTGTGTGTTATTCCGTCTCCCGTGCAGATTTGGCAGAGTTTGTATTCCTGGGCTTGTTTCTGACTGAGATGTCCATGAAAATGTATGGACTAGGACCCATGAGCTACTTCCATTCCTCTTTCAACTGTTTTGATTTTGGAGTAAGTGAGACTGCGATCCAATCAGACCTGCACTTCTGAAATGTTGTATAGTAGAGAGTTACATTGCATTGCGTTACATTAGAGAGAACGCCATTTTTTTGTAATTCAATGTACTCCACTCCCAGGTGATTATAGGCAGTATTTTTGAGGTGATCTGGGCAGTTGTGAAACCTGGGGCCTCCTTTGGCATCAGCGTCCTGAGAGCTCTCCGTCTGCTCAGGATTTTCAAAGTCACTAAGTGAGCGATCCGTTACACCCTGATCCAAAACACGACATGATCACCTGTACATGACTCGATGCTATACCACTATCACCTCCTCATTCCTCCTCTTCATCCCCTTGCTGTAGGTACTGGAACTCTCTGAGGAACCTGGTGGTCTCTCTACTCAACTCCATGAAGTCCATCATCAGCCTGCTGTTCCTCCTCTTCCTCTTCATCGTGGTGTTCGCCCTACTGGGCATGCAGCTCTTTGGGGGACTGTGAGTCCACCCTTATTGCCTCTCTCAGTAACAGTTCCTGTCCAGTACACACACTGTACTGTATTATTCATGGGTCCAGATTACCCATGGTGATACTCAACATTAGCCAGTTCCATTGTTGTTAGCGTTACCATTTAGCTTGTGATATATTATAGATGTACGTTGTTTTTACTACAGTACGTTGTTCCTCTAGTAGTATGGAGAGGAGAGAGTAACAGTATGGAAAGGCGAGGTTTTCATCCCTCCACTTTTTGAATTATTGAGCCCACTCAGAAACAGAGTAGATGGTCTCTGTGTTGTTCAACGGAGTAGATGGTCTCTGTGTAGTTCAATGGAGTAGATGGTCTCTGTGTAGTTCAATGGAGTAGATGGTCTCTGTGTAGTTCAATGGAGTAGATGGTCTCTGTGTAGTTCAATGGAGTAGATGGTCTCTGTGTAGTTCAATGGAGTAGATGGTCTCTGTGTAGTTCAATGGAGTAGATGGTCTCTGTGTTGTTCAACGGAGTAGATGGTCTCTGTGTAGTTCAATGGAGTAGATGGTCTCTGTGTAGTTCAATGGAGTAGATGGTCTCTGTGTAGTTCAATGGAGTAGATGGTCTCTGTGTAGTTCAATGGAGTAGATGGTCTCTGTGTTGTTCAACGGAGTAGATGGTCTCTGTGTTGCTCAACAGAGTAGAAGGTCCCTGTGTTGCTCAACAGAGTAGAAGGTCCCTGTGTTGCTCAACAGAGTAGAAGGTCCCTGTGTTGCTCAACAGAGTAGAAGGTCCCTGTGTTGCTCAACAGAGTAGAAGGTCCCTGTGTTGCTCAACAGAGTAGAAGGTCCCTGTGTTGCTCAACAGAGTAGAAGGTCCCTGTGTTGCTCAACAGAGTAGAAGGTCCCTGTGTAGTTAATAATCCCGATAAATGCAGAAACACTCCAGTCATGTGATCTAAATGCACAAGTGGCAGTCAGAGAGGACATTATGAACAATAGATGCATGCAGTTAATCCAAAGAGAAATTACACTTGGCAGGCCTTGAAATGCCCAGCCTGGGAGTATGAACTACAGTACAATCACTCCCTGACATAATGGAAGCAGGATCTCTGTGTTGTTCAGGCTCTTCCAGTGTAGTGTTCAGTCAGGCTGTGTGCTGTTCATGGTCTTTCAGTGCAGCGTTCAGTAAGGATGTGTGTTCAGGCCCTTCCGGTTCAGTGCTGAGTCAGACTTTGTGTTGTTCAGGTCCTTTCAGTGCAGTGTTCAGTCAGAGATAGATTAAGGACTAGTGGTTGTGAAGCTGCTTCACCCAGCCAGATCCAGCCAAAGCTTGCCCACTTCAAGCAGACCAGGAAATGTATGCTAGCCAAATCTACTTGAGCTGAGGTGTCCAGGTGTCCAGGTGCATGGATCATTATTCAGTATGCACTCTTTGAATAGAATTCATATTCAACATCATGCCTGACCTAGTCAAAATAAAATATACACATTTAGTGGGATAGATACAATATTAGATGTACACTATACAGTAAGTCACTTGTTTTAGCTATTGTATAATATTGTATTGATCTGTTGTATTTTGTATTTTATGATGATTCGTTTGTACAGACACACATATTTTTACCTCACAGTAGAGTGGAGGGTTTTCTGCAGACCTGCATTGTCTTTTCTCTAGTTGGGGAACTAATGAGAGCTGTACTAATGAATATCCGTCTATGCACCAAAGGATTTCAGCAAGCTGAGAGAGGACACACTTCGTTTGCTTTCTGCATGGTTCTCATTGTTGGAAGGTGTAATGAGGTCCCTGTAGATTCTTACAGAGCAATACAGAATATCAAGATTAGCACAAGATGTTGTGAAATCAGCCTTGACGGAGAGCCAACAGAGCTGTTAGGGCTCTGACAGTGGAAAGATGTGCTATGCCTATTGTGCTGGAGCAACACAATAAGAAACTAGGACTAAGTGGGGTTCTTCTCATCTTCTCAATTTCCATGGTGATGAGGGATTATAAAATGTAGAGTGGGAACCTGTGTTCTAGCAAGGCGTAGCTGAAAGTTAACGACCTTTCTAATCTGTGTTTCTTCCTGCAGGTTTAATTTTGACGAGGAGACGCCAACAACAAACTTTGACACCTTTCCAGCAGCCATTCTCACAGTTTTCCAGGTGAAGTTCACAAAAGGCTAAATGAAGTTGGATTTTTGCCTTCCTTTTGAAAATCATTTCATGTTATAACTACTGTAATACCATTAGCGAAATCCGTGTAACAATGTGTTTGTGTGTCTCCCAGATTCTGACAGGAGAGGACTGGAATGCAGTGATGTATCATGGGATAGAGTCCCAGGGGGGCGTGCGCCGGGGAATGTTCTCCTCCATCTACTTCATCGTTCTCACCCTGTTTGGAAACTGTATCCTCTCTGGATGATCGCCCTGCATTGATTAACCTTTACTACTGTCAAGCATCATGACTTCAGAGCTCTGTGAGAGTATCATGATTTAGCGTTGATTTGTAAGCTATAAGAATATATACTGCTCAAAAAAATAAAGGGAACACTTAAACAACACAATGTAACTCCAAGTCAATCACACTTCTGTGAAATCAAACTGTCCACTTAGGAAGCAACACTGATTGACAATAAATTTCACATGCTGTTGTGCAAATGGAATAGACAACAGGTGGAAATTATAGGCAATAAGCAAGACACCCCCAATAAAGGAGTGGTTCAGCAGGTGGTGACCACAGACCACTTCTCAGTTCCTATGCTTCCTGGCTGATGTTTTGGTCACTTTTGAATGCTGGCGGTGCTTTCACTCTAGTGGTAGCATGAGACGGAGTCTACAACCCACACAAGTGGCTCAGGTAGTGCAGCTCATCCAGGATGGCACATCAATGCGAGCTGTGGCAAGAAGGTTTGCTGTGTCTGTCAGCGTAGTGTCCAGAGCATGGAGGCGCTACCAGGAGACAGGCCAGTACATCAGGAGACGTGGAGGAGGCCGTAGGAGGGCAACAACCCAGCAGCAGGACAGCTACCTCCACCTTTGTGCAAGGAGGAGCAGGAGGAGCACTGCCAGAGCCCTGCAAAATGACCTCCAGCAGGCCACAAATGTGCATGTGTCTGCTCAAACAGTCAGAAACAGACTCCATGACGGTGGTATGAGGGCCCAACATCCACAGGTGGGGGTTGTGCTTACACCCCAACACCGTGCAGGACGTTTGGCATTTGCCAGAGAACACCAAGATTGGCAAATTCGCCACTGGCGCCCTGTGCTCTTCACAGATGAAAGCAGGTTCACACTGAGTACGTGACAGACGTGACAGAGTCTGGAGACGCCGTGGAGAACGTTCTGCTGCCTGCAACATCCTCCAGCATGACCGGTTTGGCGGTGGGTCAGTCATGGTGTTTGGTGGCATTTCTTTGGGGGGCCGCCCAGCCCTCCATGTGCTCGCCAGCGGTAGCCTGACTGCCATTAGGTACCGAGATGAGATCCTCAGAGCCCTTGTGAGACCATATGCTGGTGCGGTTGGCCCTGGGTTCCTCCTAATGCAAGACAATGCTAGACCTCATGTGGCTGGAGTGTGTCAGCAGTTCCTGCAAGAGGAAGGCATTGATGCTATGGACTGGCCCGCCCGTTCCCCAGACCTGAATCCAATTGAGTACATCTGGGACATCATGTCTTGCTCCATCCACCAACGCCACGTTGCACCAGTGACTGTCCAGGAGTTGGCGGATGCTTTAGTCCAGGTCTGGGAGGAGATCCCTCAGGAGACCATCCGCCACCTCATCAGGAGCATGCCCAGGCGTTGTAGGGAGGTCATACAGGCACGTGGAGGCCACACACACTACTGAGCCTCATTTTGACTTGTTTTAAGGACATTACATCAAAGTTGGATCAGCCTGTAGTGTGGTTTTCCACTTTAATTTTCAGTGTGACTCCAAATCCAGACCTCCATGGGTTGATAAATTGGATTTCCATTGATTATTTTTGTGTGATTTTGTTGTCAGCACATTCAACTATGTAAAGAAAAAAGTATTTAATAAGATTATTTCTTTCATTCAGATCTAGGATGTGTTGTTTAAGTGTTCCCTTTATTTTTTTGAGCAGTGTATATATATATCCACACTGTATAAGATCCAATGTAAATATTGATCGACTCATTAACTGTTTGAACTTTCCTGACCCCTCACTGATCAGACACTCTCCTCAATGTCTTCTTGGCCATCGCTGTTGACAACCTTGCAAACGCACAGGAGCTCACTAAGGTAGAGTACATACTACAGTAGGGCTTCCTGCCTCTGTGTTCTCTGACTGGAACCTCCCCTCCCAAGAGTCCCTGAGAACCCTGGATAGAGAGACAGAGAGGACGTGTCCCCCTGATGATCCATCACGAAAGTCAGCTGTCTAATCAAATGCCACAAATGGAATTTCATTCCCGTATTTATGTTTGTTGAATATGACAGTGAATATTCCTATTAGGATATATAGTGCCTTGCTTTATTGGTTCCTTAACCCTGTCGCCTGGGGCTGTTCTGGGATGACTGATGTTTGTCCTGGTCAATAACTCAAGGTAGTGAACCTCCCAACTGGTTGTCGGATTTGCGACCATTCATAACAATACACCTATGGGGAAGAGGCTTAAATCTTTGCGGCCACACCAGAGAGAGGTGAAGGCCTTTTTTTGGCTTGTGGCAGGGCTTATCATCATGGAACCATTGATGGCCCACCAACCCACCCCTGGGTGGTCTCCGTTCTTCACTGTGTTTGTGTTCCTCAGGATGAGGAAGAGCAGGAGGTGGCCATCACCAAGAAGATGGCCCTCCAGAAGGCCAAGGAGGTCAAGGAGGTCAGCCCCATGTCGGCCGCAAACATCTCCATCACAGCGTAAGTCATGATCAGGCGTTTGATACAGTTTCCCCCTTGCTACCCCCCCTGCTCTCCCTCTCTCATACCCCTCACACAGATCAAACCCTCCTCACACCCCCTCCCTCAGATCAAACTTCCCTCCCTCACACTCCCTTTCACAGATCAAACCTCCCTCACACCCCCTTTCACAGATCAAACCTCCCTCCCACCCACTCCCACAGATCCTACCTCCCTCCCCCACACCCCCTTTCACAGATCAAACCTCCCTCCCACCCCCTCCCACAGATCCAACCTCCCTCACACCCACTCTCACAGGTCAAACCTCCCTCCCTCACCCCCCTTCCCACAGATCCTACCTCCCTCCCTCCCTCACGCCCTCCCACAGCCCTGCCTCCCAGACACACCACACTGTCTCCCCCTCCTGAGAGATGCTCTTTTATATTGAAGTATGTCTACATGGGATTGTATCTGTTGTTTGTGGCTTTATGTTGTATTATTCTGTCTGGACTACCAATTTCTCGGTTGATTGTGCTCTTCTGAGGAGTTACATAGGATTTAACCCTTCTGTTCCCAATGTCTGGTGTTTTGATAGATCATGTGTTCTCTCTTTGAGTCACTGAAGGGCTCAACGTTGTAAATGTGTTGAGAAGCAGTTGATAAAAGGCTTAATGCCTGCTAAGACCTTGACTAGGGTCATAGACACCTTAATACTCTGGCTCCCACCCCCACATAGGCTACACAGCATCCTGTACACAGGCCAACATGGAGCGGAGAGGGCAATGCCAGCAAGGTAATTTCCTCAACAGTGAGCCCAGATTATGCATGCAACGCTGTACATTCAGACACTTGGTTCTGGTGACAGTGGAACCTCTGGTGTATGCCTTTGTTGGAACCCTTACCACTAGTCTCTCTTGGAGTGACAGGCACTTAACCTGAAATGTAAATTGAGTGAAAAAGAAATAGATAGTCCACATAAGATTTGGCACATTTCAGTCATTGTGTGGGCACCGTATCCTTGTATTGCCATTCACCAGTATGTACTGTATAACACCTGTAATTAGTGTATTCATAGTCAATGGTAGCAGGATATGTTATTCTGTCATTGTTTTAAATGTTTTGTCTTAAATGTTTCAAAGCACTGTTTTATCTTGTTATTTAAAAAATGTAATGTAGCCATTGGTTTGTAGAATATTCTTATTAATATAGGCTTTGGGAATTTTTTCCTCCGCATTTCCTCAAAGGAAATATACATGTAATGTATAATTGGACTTGAAATATGGCCCCTATAAATTGGTCTCTGCAAAGCGAAATAAGACTCTTTTCACTATTTGTCTTGGAGGTTGAAAGTCTCAACGCTGCTACTCTCATTCCTTTCTTAACTCATTCTGTTGGTCTCAAACTGAGACTCCCATTGAGTTGACGTGTAGTGGGAGAGTCAGGGACAGACAGACGGATGGATGGACAGAGGGTGCCCTGTCCTTCTTCTGACCCTGACCTCTCCCCCTCTTTTGTTCTCCCTCCCCATCTTTTTTTTTTTTTGCATGTGCAGTTTTGTAAAGCAAAGTCAAGGTGCACTCTCTAGCAGCTCGTCCGTCTGCAGCGTTAATTCACTGTGAGTGTTTACTCTCCGTTACACTTTACCTCATCACCCTCCTCCTCCTCCCTAGCCTGGGTCCTATACTGTATGTACAGTACAACAATTCTTGTATTGTTTGTGCTAGAGCACAAACACACTGCACCACCAGGCTACCTCACCTCCCCTCCCTCCGTCTCCCCTTTGACTCCCAACTGTTTCTCCTGAGCATTGAGCCATACCATTGTGAGTTTTCCTCTGTGTTGAATTGTAGCAGATGAATGTGGCAGCCTTTTTTCAGTAACAGGTATTATGAGATTGGTATGCTCGTTCTGTATGTACATACATGTATGCACCTCTTCGTGTTCATTGTGATTGATTCTGTACATCTGCACTTGTTGTAGTGACTGAACTCTCCTCATGACCTCCCTCTAAAGAATGACTTTACAGAACTCATATGTTTACCTCTTCATCTCAGACTGAGAGTATCTCCCTCTCTCCCTCTTCGCTGTACTGTGTCAGTGTACTCAAAGGTAGTCAGAGCAGACAGAGTATACTGGGGCGGTGTTCAAATCAAATCAAATGTATTTATAAAGCCCTTCTTACATCAGCTGATATCTCAAAGTGCTGTATAGAAACCCAGCCTAAAACCCCAAACAGCTAGCAATGCAGGTGTAGAAGCACGGTGTCTAAGAAAAACTCCCTAGAAAGGCCAGAACCTGGGAAGAAACCTAGAGAGGAACCAGGCTATGAGGGGTGGCCAGTCCTCTTCTGGCTGTGCTGGGTGGAGATTATAACAGAACATGGCCAAGATGTTAAAATGTTCATAGATGACCAGCAGGGTCAAATAATAATAATCACAGTGGTTGTCGAGGGTGCAACAGGTCATCACCTCAGGAGTAAATGTCAAATGGCTTTTCATAGCCGATCATTCAGTGTATCTCTACCGCTCCTGCTGTCTCTAGAGAGTTGAAAACAGCAGGTGTGGGACAGGTAGCACGTCTGGTGAACAGGTCAGGGTTCCATAGCCACAGGCAGAACAGTTGTGTTGTGCTGCTGGGCTGGCTGGGCTGGGTTAGGTTCAGCTGGGTTGGGTTGGGCTGGGCTGGGCTGGCTGGGTTGAGCTGGGCTGGGTTGTGTGGGTTGAGCTGGGCTGGGTTAGGTTCAGCTGGGCTAGGCTGGCAGGGCAGGGCTGGGTTGTGTGGGTTGGGTTGGGCTGGGCTGGGTTGACAGCAGGCTCGTGCTGTGTCAAGCAGACTGCGAGACGCTCTCCCTCCCTGTCCTAACGACCCACAACAAAGCCACTAGAAACTGTCGCTGGCACTCAGTGAGTCAGAAGTTCCATTTGAGCAGCTCTGTAAAGGCCACCATGTACCTTATGACCAGATGCCACAGCCAGGCAGCTGGAGAGGCAAAACACAAGCGCGCACACACACACACACCCTGCCTGTAACGTCAGAGGCCCTTTGTTTGGCAAAGTACCATGTCCCTCTTTTATATTAGGGACTCGTTTTTCTCATTACTAGACAATAAGGATAATGTAACTTGGGGGTGGGATTGTTTAAGATATAGTCAAGTACTAAGTCTACTTTCTGTAGTGCAGGTAGTCTGTAGTGTCGTTCATTTGTCTTCTTTATTTTCAGTTCTACTCTCAGTGAAGTAAGTCCTTTGGTGTCTGTGTTATGTTGTCGCCCCGTGTTTCTTCCCTGTCAGTCTTTCTAAGCTCTTGTTTTCCCCTGTGTCTTTGTTTCCAATGTCTCCTAGCCTGTTAATGCCTCTGAGTCTGTCCCTTGTTTGTTTCAATGTGCTCCTTCATGTGTTGTAGGAGTTATGTCTGCTCCCCAGTCCATCACTACTTGAGGTAAACTAACTTACTGTACGGTGGCCATGACA